>NC_137484.1:902500-2154410 GCF_918807975.1 Aplidium turbinatum | reverse complement strand
CCTAAGTTGTACCACAATGCGTCATACGTTTTCAAAATCTGAGCAACGACGGTTTGAGACCAACTCATTCGCTCGCAGCGTCATCTTGAAAAAAAAAACACTTTGACCTCCAAAGTAAACTTTTAGCTTTTTTCCATTGCAAGAAAGACTCTTTTAAAAAAATTAAGCTTTTGCCAATCATCGTCGGAAGTTGTAGAAGCGTCTTTCGGAATTGCTCACATATTAGCTCGGGAGAAGAAATGCCACAGACAATTTACAAGAGGAATTTTTGGAGCTAAAATGAACTTTTACTGAAAGGGATGACTTTGAAGCAATGCCACTAACTGAGTTCTGGGTGAAATATGTAGACATTTACAAGAGTGTGGGTGCTGTGGCTAATGGCTATACGCACACTTCTTCCATTTCCATCCACTTGTGCGGAAATGTTTTTTCAGCTCCCGTAAACACAAAGACAAAATCTAGACACAAACTTGACTGTGAAGCCAATCTGAGATGTGCATTATCTGCTACTTAATCATTGAATTAAACAATTGGTAACCAAAAAACAGTTACATCCTTTGCATTAATCCAACATACCTGGAAACAATTGCTGTTCTGCGTATTTTGATTTTGAAACAAGGTGGGGCACGAATTTTGTTAAAATTGTAAAAGGGAGGCGTGTCTCAAAAAGTTTAAGAACCATTGACCTAAGGTATATATATACATAATATTGTACAAAGCACAGCACTGCAAGACATATTGCAACTACACGCCGGCAAAACAAAAAAGTGCACAAAAAAACAAATACATATAATACACATCGCTCCCATTAGTAGCAAATTACCTACACACACCTCGGTGCTTACATCAAAGTATTGTTATAATGTAAAATATCTTACATCATCGTGCTGCATTTTCTTGATGATACCCAGCAGTGAAACAGAAGTCAATGTCTTAAATTTAAAACTATTTACAGTAAATCTGCTGACCAAAGAGACCTTCCTTATATTATACAGTGGTTGAAGCTAAAAAAATACAGCAAAAACTGTGGAGTGATAATGGCATTTCAACAACGATAGACTAGATTTAGCTAATGGACACATTTATTACAGGCAAAAAAGAGAAAAATAGTGATAAGGACTGGTCAATTTTTGTAGTATGAAGGTAAACCACCACAAAAGCATAGTGATCTATATTCTATATACACAAGCCTTGACACTTGACAGCATGCAAACTGGAGGCCTGACTGAAGGCCAATGTAATTTCAATTTTAAAAGCTAAGCTAAATTTACTTTATTAGCTTTATTATTTATTATAGTTAAGCTTTATTATGTACTATAGTTAGCTTACACATCTGTAGCGCACCCAGCATGGGGCTAAGGGGCTCAAGCCCCCCCCAAACCCACCACCAAAAATGAAGCTTTTGTATGTTCCCCCATTTACTCCATTTAGCCTATACCTTTTGCTCACAGGTCAGATATGAATAAGACAAAACAATACAACAGGGCTGAGCATTATAACAATATATTTTACATATTTACAAATAGTTTTAACAGTCGAACGTTTTCGACTTAACTTAAACCCTCATCAAGAATCTGAAAATATTTATAAAAATGCCATAAATTTCAACTTTTTGAAGGTAAAATTACATTAGGAAAAGGCAACTACCGGTACATAAATAGCTACAAAAAATTTGCACCACAGGGAACGTGATACATCAAGTAAATATTAAGGAGAATAGACGAGCCTCCAGCAAATAATTGTTTACATTTAAATTTGGGTTGTAGCGTTTGATGTACCCTCGTGGTCAAATGTCTGGTGGACATATCGATGTACAATAGGCTACGTCAATGCCAAATCACATGGACATGTAAAACTGTATGATAGGCTATGACATTTAAGCAGAGAGACAAAGGCGTCTGGGACTTTAGTTGAAAATACGAACTAATTTGAATGTTTTGTAAGTGGGAAAAACATCTACATTAAATTTACTGTTTACAATATTAGTGTTATGTTTCAAACTGTTTCTGTTCTAGTTGTGGTTTTTGCGCTTACATGTGTTTGCAAACGAAAAGCTACTGGTACTTCTATTTTGTCATACATGACAAATTAAAAATTGACTACAAAAATGCACTTAGGGTCAAAATTTAGTTAAAAAAAAAAGAAGGCTTCCGGCTAGTATCGAACTCAGTCCCTCTAGAATAGGAGCCGGCGAAGTATCGCACGCGCCACGTATGGAGTTGAATAAAATGGTCGGATTTAGAACTTATATACGCGCTTCTCGTCTTTTGCTTTGAAAGAGAAAAAGAAAAAAAGTGACTGTATAAATGACGTATGACGGTCAAATAGTGTTTCAGATTCAAAAACCGTCGCCGGTTAAATAGCCGCTGCCTATTAATTAAAGGGATGGACAACAATGGGCATTGGCCTATTGTTGCAATTCACTAGGACAAGATTTCTGAATTAGCCCCTAAGTTTTTTTTCTGAGTGCGCTACTGCTACACATACCGGTATGTTTCTACAAACATCGATGATTTTTACAATCACCCTTTCAGTAGTAAACATTCAGCAGTCAGTCAACACTCTCAGCAGTCAGCAGTCCGAGAGCAAGAAGCATTGGTTTTCACTGACAGGGCTGCCACTGAAAATTTTTATTGCTTTGCAAGAAGAGTTGCCATCATAGACATCTTATTATTGATTGAATCTTTATCCTCGGACTGGGAAAGCTTCTTGCAGAGCTTAATCCTGGCAGTTTCGCATACTTGTAGAGGCTTTGAATCACTGACGCAGGCCCGGTCACCGAGATTGACAGAGTGAAGTTTTCGATTGTTGAAGTCTTGTTGCCAGGGAACTATTCCATCCATTAGATACCGCTGAATGGAGAGCAGTCAACGTGCGTTGCTCAAGCGCACACCCCAAGAGTCGAACCAGCGCTGCTTGATCTTGAAGCTTCTTCGTTCCAGAACTGACGCGCTAAACAATTGAGCTATCGGGGCGGACATGTATAATTCAATTCAATTCAATTTATTTTTTTTTTGTCCGAATACAAAAAAAAATGATATTGTGAAAAAGAAATAGCCTACAGTAACAAAACCAACAAAAGGAATAGGTGGCAAAACCATAATGGTTTAAGACGTGCATAAAAGGATCTAATATTGCGGTATATGCATCGATAAATATAGTTAAGCACGGCCACCAAACCTGATACTGATACATTAAAACAAGTAGATGAATAAGTTAAGAATCAGTCGCCTCCTCGTTCCTGAAACAAATGGAGCGCCAATTCTTAAAGCAATGAGAACACGACTGAACCCAACAACATCACAAAAACAAACTAATACACACACACATATTGTAATTACATAAGGGACTATCAAAACAAGGACTATTTACAGGTTTTATACAGAAATAAAGTGTTCGCAGCAACGAAATTAAGTAACTTATAGAATGCAGAACAAATACACAATATGGCAGCTCATTATTAAGATAAAATAGTTAAAAAAGCTTTGTTTTTTAAATTAATTTCCAGCACATGTAAGAGCATAAGAAGTATGATGATATAGCAGCGTGTTTTTCGTATTGCCAATAAGAGTTGAATCATCTTTTATAGCGTCAGTGAAGGATGGAGTGTTTTCGTATCGCTAATGAGAGGTGGAGATTCTTTGGTAGTGCCGATGAAGGATGTAGTGTCTGAGCTGTTTCAAGCATCTTTTCCAAACCAATCTAAACAATAATCTTACGAAAAGTCAAGCGATCCTCTGAACAAACATAATTAGCTTATAATAATCAGGGGGTAGTTAGATGCAAGCCTGTAGTAACTTAGTGATATATTCTTATCTGGCAATATAAAATTATACAATACAGTAGGAGTAGCTTATTCATGGAAGAATAAAGATAGTAATCATCATCCTTAACTATTCGGGTGTAATATATGACAAGATATAGCCTACGTATATTAAGATATGTTAATGTATAATATAGTAATATATGTAGGATAAATTTACAAAAGTGGCATTTGGAAAGGCATGCTATGCCAGGATTTGGTGTAACAATCAATAATACAGTCAAAAAATTAAAGAGTTACAGCATAGGTTGTTAGAGGTTGATTTTCAGAACGCAAGTGCTTTTTCAGGTTACTGCAAAATATTGAAAAGGTTTCAATTTCAGTGACGGTTTTCGGGAGATTGTTCCACACTTTAACTCCACTAAACTGGATGGAATGTTGAGTCAGTCTTTTGGAGAAGGAGGGGAGGAAAAAGTTATTGTTGCTTCTGGTTGATATTGAGTGCAAATTGTTATTAAGTTGAAATAGAGAATTAAAGCATTGGGGTAAGTGATTGTGTTTGAGTTTGAACATAAATTTTGCAGTTTCTATTGTGTATAGTTCGTCAATTGTGAAAAAATTATGGGATTGAGAGTGATTTGATTCATGTTTTGCAATCATTTTTATAAATTTGTTGCAAATCTTTTGAAGTTTATTTAAAACAGTTACATGACCATGCTTCCATACACTTATGCAATACCGGAGATCAGTGGCGGCTCGTCTATAGAAACTGCAGAACTGCAGCACCCCCTGCACATTTCAGAATTTATTTTTTTTATTAATTTTACGTTTTTTTTATTTTCTCTATAGATCCTACCGACTAAATGTTTCATAATTTCTGATTTTTAAAAATTATTGTGATTTTTCAAGTTTTATATTTGGAAGCTCTGAACTGCAAGCTCTGCAGTTGCGATCTTATAAAAGAAGAACAAACAGGAATGGTGACGTCATATTTGGCTGAGGTTGCTTTAAAACTGCACAATTCCGAACTGCAAATTTTGCAGTTGCCTGTCAGGCTAGCCTTTGTTGCAAGTATACTTGATCGTTTTCAAACACAATGTTAGGTGGCTGCGACTGATGCTATTACATTGTTAGACTAATGTGCTTTGCTTTCTGCACTAAAAGATAAAGCTTAGACTAGGTTATCATTATCGTTCTTACTTAATTAAATTTAAGCTAGGTTCATTGTTTATTTGTGATAATAAGTTAAGGTGAAAAATCTAGGGGTGTAACTGTAAGAACAACGCAACTTTTTAATTGGCTAGATTTTTTTATTTGCATTTTGCTGAGCAGGGTCTGCCATATTTACATTAATTCCACATCGCATTGTTATTTTCAGGCTGTGTGTTGATGGTTTATAAGTGCTAGTCTACTTGTGCAGCAAGTTGTAGACTGGTAGAAGGATAGGTTATGACATGGGAGGCTGCAACGTGGTGCTGTCAATGTGAACTTTCATATACGAACAGTTAATAAAGTTCACAAACATTTGAAACCCTTAAATTCTGCCTTGATGAAATACAGTCTACATCAACCACTGATCATACCATTTCAGAAGCAACAGGTATTTTGCATTAACTTACCAACAAAAAATTGCTCTGTTGGTTGCAGCTGTTTCATCAATCAACCAAATGCAATCTCGAGATATTGATGTGTTGAAAGTACATGAATATATAAGCAACTTCAAAAGTGCAATTTCTGTGATAAGAAACTTAAAAGTACTGTGAGAATTCTTCAAAAACACTTATGGCTGAAGCGAAGGAGGTGTGTGACTGCATATGCGTTGACATAATGGCTAGATATTCCTTCACCAAACAATTAGTAGCTGCAAAATTGTTCAACAAGAGAAGCTTCAATAGCTTTAAGAATAAACTGCCCATACATGAGGTGGCAGTAACTATTGAAGCATATCCCATCATCATCATAGAAAAAGAAAAGTTTGAAACTGAACTTGCAGTATTCTGCAGTAGGTCGGACATGCATGAATATTCCGCGTTATTTGAATTGTTGACATTTATTCAGAAAAGTAATTTAAATGATGCTCTCAGTGAAATTTCCAAACTGGTAAAATTCCCCCTGACCATTCTTATGACCACAGCAGAGCCTGAACGCTGCTTTTCAACATTAAAAAGAATCAAAACTTTTCTGAGGAGTACCATCAATCAAGAAAGGCTCTAATCACTAAATGCTCTTGCCGTCATTTCAATGGAGAACAATTTTTTCATCTCCCAGACATTAACGACAAAGTCATTTACCTTTTTGCTCAAAAGAAAACAAGAAGGAAGAATGGATTTTGTCTATAAATAAGCTTGGTTCCAGTTGATATGGAACAGTTTATTTGTAAGTAACTTATGTTTTGTAGTTTATCCCACTGTTTACCTAAGTTGTATCCACCCTAGTTATAGTGCATGTGCAGCAATGCAGCATCCATTGTAGGAACTTTGTGTCTTTTGTTTATTTGTTATTCATAGTGATGAAATAACCCATCATAATAAAATTTGTCAGACAACCCACAAGAAATCTTGTATTTCAGCAAAAAAAAAAACTTTGCTGGATCATCCATGGCCCTGACTGAGTAACTCACTACTTAGCGGAGAGTTCAACTCGTCAATGATGCAAAACACCAATTTGGGAAAAGAAATGTCTGGACAATCAATGGCAACAGTTTTGTATTTATTTATTCACAGACACACATAATCAAATCTTCAGAAGACATCCTAAAGTTAAGTATGTACTGATTAATTAATCTTTTAATGTTTCGGGTTAGGCCTATTAATAGCCTATCTAATTTGTTAAAACTGGTAACTATTTACAAAACAGTGCTTATGTGTATATTATATATATGATACTGCAAATAATTTTAACCAATGTATATTGTATAGGCTAGATTGTCACTCTCATGTTGGACACTTCCTTGTTACTTGTTAATTAGGAGAAAAAGTCTGCTTTGAATTCATCGTATTTTTTGCCCCAACAATGATAGTTGTAGCAAGATCCCTATATCAATTGGGCAATTGTGTTCAAACTGGAAAATGGTGTTTTCGTGTTTAAATTTCACAACAATTTACTACCAGATTGCTTCTCCAACTGTTTTAAATACAGTATGTCAAAGAGGTTCACAGCCTGTGTACAAGAAACCATGATAATGATGCTCTAAACATTCCATACTTCTCAAAAACGCTTGTAACTCAGCATTCAATAGAATTCACAGGTGCAAAAACATGGAACGAATTTCCTTCTTCAATTAGAAAGAGTGATACAAAGTCACTTTTTGTCCACAAACTAAAGCAATGTTCATTTAAGCAAACAAAACGGATCGGATACACAATAGAAAGACAACGTAGAAAGGCTGTTTTTGCATTCTTATGAAGATTCCAGTTGAAATCCGAAATACTGTACAAAAGATTAGGCCTACCTAACAATAATGTTGACTGCTTGTGCTGTACTTTTATGTTTGTAGATATTAACAGCAAATACAACACTCCATAACTAACACAACACCAAAGGAGATGAGAGCTTCATCAACACCATCAGAACATCATCATGTACCAGCTCATCCATTCCATCACCCACCAGGACAAGAAACAATAACTTAAACTGGATCTCAAACCTCAATCGTCGTAGGTTACTGTGTGATGTGCAGTTTGACCATAGAAAGAGCTCAACATCTGCTCTCCTGGGCCACATCGAAACAGGCTTTTGCCTGAGGATGGGTTTCTTTTATGTCCGGTTTTCTTTCTCCATCTTATTATTATTATGATTACTGCTGAGTGCTCATCCACATCAAAATTGGAACTGACAAATTCAATCCACAACACTTTTCATTAGGATGTCATTCATTACTACATTTGTGCTTGTTTATGTTTTATTGTTTACTGTTTGTTTTTTTTTGGTTTTGTGGCCGTGCTAACTAGACATAGCCTGCTACATGATTTTCTATTCAGGCACGTTTTAAACCTTTCAAGGTTTTGCCACCTTTTCCCATTCATTAACGTGCTGGTAGGCCTATATCGACTATTGTATTTGTACTATATCGACTATTAGTATTTGTATTATATTTGTATTTATATCGACTATTGTAGTTGTACAGTAGTTAGTAGTATCTTTTTGGTCTCGGATGTGTTAATGACAAATAATAAAATGATTTACTGATATTCATGTTATGAGCAAAATGTTCTCATCTATTACTTCAGATTTCCTATTTTGCACCAACCTTTAAGAAAAAGCAATTTTTTTATTTCAAAGTTCTAAAAGTCCACATTTTCAACTGCTCAAAATTTTCATTTTTTGTCCTGAAAACACCAGGAATGGCATTTTAGAGCATATAAAAGTGCAAAATTTTCTGGGGGGGCATGCCCCCAGACCCCCCTAGGAGGCTCGCGCCTTCGGCGCTCGTCTGTTCCTGTTACATTATGATGTCATACTTCCCATCTAAATTTGCAGCACCCCCATCACCAAAGGCCACGAGCCGCCACTGCCGGAGATTGCTTTCGATTAAAGAACGGTAAAGGCAAATCAGATTGTTGGTGTTCAAGTAGGACTTAACCTTGCAGATCACTCCAAAGTTTTTGCGAAGTTTTTGCAGTAAGGATAGCATATGGGGTTTCCATGACAAGTCTTCACTCAGCAGAATGCCCAGAAAACTGATAATGTTGACACGTTCAATGGGTTGATTGCATATAGACAGTGTGTAAGAGAGGTTTGAAACTTTATTGGTATTATTGAATAACATATATTTTGTTTTTTTTACATTTAGTGATAGCTTATTTGCTGCTAACCAGTTAATTTGTTACTCCTGTCATTTCCTCATTCGCCATTTCGAAAAGTTTGTCATAATTTTTACTGCAAAAGAATAAATTGGTATCGTCAGCAAACATTATAGATTCAGAGTGTACTAAACATCTCGAAAAATCATTAACATAGATTAAAATAATAGTGGTCCAAGGATCGATCCTTGTGGTACTCCATAACATATTTCTCGTTTAGCAGACATTGAGTGAGATACTTCTACAACTTGAAATCTGTTTTGTAAGTAACTTCTGAACCAGTCATGGGCTATACCCCTAATACCAAAATAATAAAGTTTGTTTAGCAGAATGTGGTGATCGATAGTATCAAATGCTTTGGACAGGTCCAAAAATATACCTAGTGTTGCTTCTTTTCTTTCAATTGCATTTGAAATTTTATCAACGAGATGTAATACTGCATGACTTGTTGAGTGATTTTGTCTGAAACCAAACTGCTGACCATAGAAGAAGTCATTGCTTTCTAGAAAATTGTATATTCTATTGTAGCCTACATTATTTTCTCAAGTACTTTTGAAATTGATGGTAATAAACTGATAGGTCGATAATTACTGCAGTCTTCTTGTTTTCCTTTTTTAAGTACAGGTATTACTTTAGATGTTTTGAATGATGATATGAATTTGCCATTGGTTAAGGATAGGTTAAATATATGTGCAAGTGCTGTAAGTATATTGTCTGGGGAAGCTTTTATAATTTTTGTTGGTATTTCATCAATGCCACAACTTAATTTGGATTGAAGGGAAAAGAGAATTTGCTTAATTTCAAGAGTGGTGGTGGGCTGTAAAAAAATTGATTTACTAATAGGATTGGAAAGGTATTCTGAAAATTGTGAAGTTTTGTTTGGGATTTTATCAACTAGCTTTGAGGCAATTGAAGAAAAATATTCATTAAAGTAGTCAGCTTTATCTTTGTTGTGAGTTAAGATTTTATCTCCAGCAGCCAGACGGGACCATTTATTGCACTTGCTTCTCCCTAATAGCTGATTTAAAACACTCCAGGTGGTTTTAAGATCATTTTTGTGTTTCAACAGAGCAATTTTGAAATGATTTTGCTTTTTGAGTTTCAGTGATCTAACATAAAAGTTTCTCAGAGCATTGTACCGGGATTTATTTATTTCAGAGGATTTTCTAATGTACTTTTTATATGCAAGTTGTTTTTTTCTATGAAGTTCACAGAGTTCAGCATCATACCAACCATGGGTTTTCGTGTGTTTTACTGATTTGACAGGAAAACTATTTTTAAATAATTCGGAGTAATTGTTAAAAAACCTATTGTAAGCTGCATCAGTGTTAGTTTCTTCCATTATATTTTTAGTGTTAAACTCTGATAGTCTTTTAACAAAATTACAGATGTTTGTGTTACTAAAGCACCTTTTCTCTTTGAAGTGGGAAAATTCTTGAATTAAACCTAATTGAGAGCATTGTAGCCTACTACAGGCAGATGGTCAGCAATGCAGTCAACTATTATACCAGCATTTGTTTTGGCATTATAGACATTTGTCCATATGTGATCAATAGCTGTGGAACTGGATGAAGTAATTCTAGTTGGTTTAGTTATCAATGGATGGAAGCTGAATTCAAACATTGCATCAACATAGTTACTAGTGTGACAGTTGTTATGGTCTAATAGATTGTAATTAAAATCGCCCATAATAAAACATTGTGCATTTGATTTTGATATTGTTTTTATAGTTAGAAGAAGTGTCTGCAGAAAATCAGAGTTGACAGCACAAAGTGATTGAGGGGATCTATAAATAGTACCACAAGTTAACTTTTTTTTGTTCACGAATAAATCAACAAAAAGAGATTCAAACTTTTTTTCTTTCATGATAGTCAAGTCATTTCTTACAGAGAACATAAGATTATCTTTAATGTAAAGTGCTACTTCTCCGCCCTTCTGTTTGCATCTGCTGTTTGCAAGACAAACATACCCTGCTAGGGAGGTAAATTCACCAATCTGATTTATTTTTAGCCATGTTTCATTGATGGATATAATATGTGGTTTAATTTTCATGGAGGTTACAAGTGCTTAAAGTTTAGAGAAATTTTTTGGGTTGGATAGAGATCTAATGTTTAGATGCATAGTTATCAGAGATTCATTTATTTGCATATTTGCTAATAATGAGCTTGCTTCAGTTGAACTGATATACACATCATTGACTTCAAAATATAGATCTGGTTCATCATTACTGGCAATTTCATTTGCATTTTTAGATGAAAAAAGCTTGTTAAGTACTGAAGGTTCATTGTTGAGGGGTTGAGGAGCTGTGTGTATGAACAGTTCTGAGAAATTAGTATCATCACAGTTTAAAAAGGGTAAAGAGTTTTGCAGACAATTTCTGCATAAGTAAGAATGATCAAGTTTTTTACATGTACCAGTGGGTATTCTTATATTACTGGTAGTGCATTTAAAGTGATAAGAAAAGCCACACATGCTGCAAAATGTGGATTTCTGGTTGCTGCGAACAACCTTATTACATATGTTACATTTGGGTTTAAGCATAACAAATAAGGAATAAGGACTTACCTGTATAGCTGTGAAAAAACAAACCAAACTAAATGCAGAAAATGTAGCCTACTGGTTTAGTGCTGAAAGCAGTATTATTGTTATTTTGAGAATAAATTGATCAAAAGGACAATAATAAAATATACTAATGTCAGTTGAAAGAAAACATATTTGTCTAATTGTTAGACTTGTAGTCCATGTAGGCTACTAATTTGCAACCGTTTATCTTCAGGAAAGTTAAACAGCTAACATGTTTGAAGAAAGTTGAACAAGCAAACAGCTGCATCATGGATAGTGGGGGAAAAATGTTATTTCAGGAAGAGGATATAAAGAGTAGATGGGAAGAGTATGTAACAGAATTATATGATGATGATAGAACATGTATGCCTGAAATTACCAATAACGAAGGAGAAGAAATATTGATATCTGAAGTTGAGAAAGCCATTCAAGATCTGAACTGTAATAAAGCTGCAGGAAAGGATAACATTTATCCAGAAATGCTAAAAGCACTCAATGGCATAAGTTTAAAACGCATACACAAATTATGTAATGAAATATATATGACTGGATTTATACCTAAAGAAATGAATGAAACTGTTTTTGTCAGACTACCAAAGAAATCCAAAGCAAAGAACTGCAGTGACTTTAGAACATTAAGTTTGATCAGTCATGTACTGAAAATTTTGTTGAGAATAATTTTATTAAGAAATCGAAAATCTATTGAGAATGAGGTTAGCATGACTCAAAGTGGATTTATAACTGGTAAAGGAACACGAGAGGGTATACTTAACTTCAGAACAATTTGTGAGAGTTACAATGCAGTAAATAAAGATGTATATGCATGTTTTATTGATTATGAGAAAGCATTTGATAGAGTTAACCATGAGAAACTGATTCATTGCTTGTCCAATATTGGTATGAATGGCAAAGACTTACGTTTTATTATTAATTTGTACTGGAATCAAAAAGCATTTATTCGCATGGAAAAAGATTTATCTAAAGGAATTGATATCAAGCGTGGAGTACGCCAAGGATGTGTACTTTCTCCATGTCTTTTTAATTTATATACAGAAATGATTTTTTGATCAATTGATGATATGAAAGGAGTAAAAGTTGGTGGCTTGAATATAACAAATTTACGCTATGCTGATGATACTGTTCTGTTGGCTGAATCACAAGAAGATCTTCAAGAAATATTGGACAATGTTAACTCAATTGGTAAAGAATTTAATATGAAAATTAACACTAAAAAGACCAAATCAATGATAATCTCAAAATCACCAGACACCACAGTACTCCAAATTATAATTGACAATAAAATTATACAAAAAGTAAAATCTTTTTCATATCTTGGTCATTTAATAACTGAAGATGGGAGGTGTGACCATGAAATTCTTAGACGGATAGAAATTGCAAGAACTACATTTGGAAAAATGAAAAATATTTTAACCAATCAACGTTTAAATTTATCAACTCGTCTCAGGATCTTAAAATGCTATATCTGGTCGACCCTATTATACAATTCTGAAACTTGGACAATATCACAAAAAATGGAGAAACGGATCGATGCCTTCGAGCTCTGGACATACAGGCAAATGTTAAAAATTTCATGGAAACAAAAAATCACTAACGATGAAGTACTCTCCAAATTCAATTCAAGCAAAATGCTCTTACAAACAGTCAAAAGAAGAAAATTGAAGTATTTCGGACACACAATAAGGCAAAATTCATTACAAAGATCATTAATAGAAGGGAAGATAAACGGTAAAAGAAGTAAAGGCAGACCAAGAATGATTTGGACAACAAACATCACAAAATGGACAAAATTAAGTTATGAATGTGCAGTACGCACAGCTCATGGTCGAGAACAATGGCGCATTGTATCCAACCCTCCAGACGAGGAAGGAACAAAATGATGATGATCTTCAGGAACCTTTAAAAATTTTATTTGTTAACTTAAACAGCTCCAAATTTTTTCTGTCAAATTATTTTCAGTTGCAAAATCTTTGCAAAAGTGGACACCATTACGGCGATGGTCGCAAAATCATACATGGCCCCAATATAAAGTTAACTTTACTAGTTTATTTATCAATATGTCATTATCTGGGAAAGAACAAGTTTCTATTTATATACAATTTAAACGGATAAAAAGTAGGTTATTATGTGGATGTAGCTAATAAAATCAAGTTTTTCTATTTACTTAACTCTTCAATATCCTTTGTTGAGTGAACTTGGTGCTTTTTTTCCTTGACATAGGCGAAAATGTTTCCATTAAATGTGTAGACATTACTTTTTCCAAGCTTCTCTTTTGCCTGATTAACCAATAAAAGCCATTTTTTAGTAAGAGATTCAGTGATTGCCATTCCTGTACCTTTCAATTTTGTTTTCGACTTAAATATCATGTCACGAATAGACCGCCTGGTAAATTTTACAATCATTGGTTGTTTTTTAGACCTTTGGGACAGTGGATGGCAAATACTGATGTCCCAAGCAGTTACCTCAGTACCAGTATTCATTCTCCCATTAAATATATTTAAAACATAATTAACAAATGAGGCATGGCTGCTTGATCTATCAGGCATGTCTGAGCAGCCATGAATGATCAAGCAATCACGCCGAGAATACTGTTCCTGCTTGTCGAGCTGTTCTTCAAAGTTTTGTATGGCAGAAGATATTCCACTAATCTTGTTAGCAAGGTCATCTATCCGTTTGTCTAGTCGTTCAACAGCATTCTTTTTAGGACCTGAAACAACAGGGACAGGATTAAAATCAGTTTTAGTTTCATAGTGCAGGCCCTTAGGGGAATCTTTAGGCTAAACGTGTTACACGTTGTTTTTTTGCATATTTTTGCAGTTGATCAACCCAACTTTGATTTTAGTGGGTGCCGCAACTTTTTGGGTCACGTGATCACCCCTAAATCGGGGATTTCCCCAGAAATCACGTTTCAGCTCTTTTTACGTCATTTTTGTGCAATTACATATTTGGTTTTTGTATATTTTAACTTAAAAAGCACATACAAATAAGTGAGACAAAATTAACACAAAATAATTTGATTGATGACGTCATTGTGACGTTATCACATATATTTTTTTGCTTTTTTAACCTATTTTGGTCGTTTGCTGTTGGTTTTAGTTGGAGTACCGGTTACTAAAACCATTTCACAATTCCTAAAAGTAGTTTCGTCATGATTGCATATTTTATGACGTCATCATTACATTATTAAAACTAGACAACTTCAAATTCAGGAACCAAAGGTAAGTTTATTCCGAAAAGAGCGATCAAATACTCTCATTATAAGTTTTGCAAATGCTTAAAATTTTACAATTGCAAGCAATAACAATAATTCCAGTACAGTATAACGCAATAACGACGTCATCAAGGGAATAACCAGAAGAGCAGCTACCAGGGGTGAATTTCCCTTTTGGTCATGCCACTTTAAAATAATATGTAGGCCTAATTATGATCTACAACTCAAATTAATACACGACCCCAGATGATGCAATGTCAGAGTCTTAACACTGTTAATTCAAGATGAAAAAACTAGCGGTTTTCAATGTTAAATTTCTACCATACGTAATTTGATGTTAAAAAAATTCGTGTACGACAAGTTTTTTTAAGTTACAAGATAGAGTTTAGAAAGTCAAAAGCATTTTTTGAATGATCAGTGTGGATTGGAGATGAAACGTCAATGTGGATTGAAGATGAAACATCAGAGAGGATTGGATATTTTGTGGTCGAATTGCATGTTTCGTACTCGCATGAACAAAGACTTGTGCATTTTATGGATTTTTTCTTACAGGAACATCGAGAGCCACAAGTAGACTGACAAAACGGAACAAGCTGATTTGCATCATTCTGTTTCCAACCCCAAGGTAAAGGAGAAGGTAGTTGCTGAACATTTACGAGGTTTGATTTCCGTATTTCAGCTTGATGTATCGCTCTGCGTGTATGTTGCATCAGAGCAGCTGACGTTGGTGGCAGCTTTTCAATAGTGCAACCATTGGTAAACATCATATAACGGCATTCGTCTACATCCGTGATAGTAGGACCATTGCCATAAAGAGCTATGACATACTTTTGTATGTCATTTATAGAACTAGGTGAGCTTGAGAAATTCAGAGAGTTAAATAAGCCACACATTGCAGTAAGATTAAGCATCCAACAATCCCAAGCCTACATCCAACAATCCCATCAACAATCCCAAAACAGTATCACAGATTGTGATAGCATAAAACAAAGGTAAAGAAGCGCAAATCATCGGAGATTGAGGTAAAGATGAAACAATATCATGGATTGGAATGAAGCAAGTTTTTTCTCCAACTCCAAATTCAACCCATAGTTTACAGATTTCTAACTTGTCAAAACACGAAATTGCAATAATTACCACATCAGTATCTACTGTTTTAACTATGGCATCGGATTTTCCATGTTTCACATGGAAACACATACGGGTGTCTGCCTCTTCGTGATCACATGGGGAAACCTCAGACATGTCCAATGTTTGATTGTTAAGAGCTGTATCTAACGATGTTACAACAATCGTAAACAAGTTTTTTGTTTGTGTGTTTATGTTTATCCTGCATTGCGGGAAAGCGGACTTGAGCGCTATGCATCAGTGTACGCCTTCCGACGTACACCTGACCCACGCTGCAGCCGACAACAATGTCTGTTTCCGGTTGTCTACTCTACTTATGACTTAAATTTGGTACTACCCATTACTCGAAATCGATCACAAGGTAGAGGCAATTATCGTTAAGTTTCTTGCCCAGAGAAACAACAGCAAGTGTGGGTGGCTGGAGTCGAACATGCAGGCTCTCGACTGCGAGCCTAACGCGCTAACCACTCGGCCACGGCTGCCGTTTGGATCGACTGAAGTTATCACAGCTTGTTGAACCAGTTGATATAACGCAGTTTTGTTCCTGTCATTTCCCAAAAACTCAGACCAGTTGAGAGGCAGACGAGTATTACTTGTGACAGCCACGTAACATCCAGACCCTGTTTCTTGCAGAAGATAAGCCTGAAATAGCTACTGCCATCACAGAACATGCCAGCAGTGTGATGTCAGCTGATTATGAAGTAGTGAAAGAATCTGCCTCGAAAACCGATCACTACGTCCTTGATGGAGGGTTCTTGTTGCATCGAGTGCCATTGAAACTGGAGACAGTTATGGGTCTTAAAAACAGAGAGAGACTGTTCACCAGGCATTTGGTAATAAAATTAATTTGCGTTCTTCTGGTGACTATTTACTAGGTTACCTCGTGATGTTCAAGATGATAACTAGCTTTTGTATTTCCGACGTTTCGTCAGTCAGCACGACTGACTTTATCAAGGTAGCTAAAACAGGTTAACACAACCTGTTCAGCAACGATGGCACAACACAAAAACATACTGATAAAATGAATAGAGTAGGGGAAGGTGGGGTTAGTTGAGTCAGTGGGTTGGTTGAGTCACCATTGTTTTCTGACTAACCAAGCATGACTTCGTGAAGATTAATTGCTTGAAATAATAAGCATTATAGGTAACTGCGTCCATCTTGTTTTAGCAGCTGTGTAAGTTATACAGGTTATAGGCTACAGTCGGCAAAATGCTATTTTTTGGACTAAAAAGTAAATATTTTCAGCTCAAAGTTGATTAGGATGCTGAAGCTATGATAGGCGTAAGCGAAGATAGCGTCGAAGTTTCATATAGTTTATAGCTATCTTATGCACAGTGCATTTGTGTAAAACTGATAAAGCTTTACGTATAGATAATACTTTCAATAATTGTCACGAGGAAGGATTGGGGTTGAGATCAGTGCGATCAGACTGAGATCAGTGCGTCTTCTCTACCATTGTTATTGCTAATCCCATTGTTTTCTGTCTGGTCTGATGTCTTTTCAATGTTTCTTGACAGTGGCCCAATAGATAGATAAATTTACGCTGTTGGAAAGTAGCCTACTGGTTTTAGGCATTCACCGCATTTAGTTTAACCTCTAGGTATCTTGTGGCGTGTTTTAATTCTGATTCTTGCTGCTTTACTCTATTCATTTTATCAGTATGTTTTTGTGTTGTGCCATCGTTGCTGAACAGGTTGTGTTAACCTGTTTTAGCTACCTTGATAAAGTCAGTCGTGCTGACTGACGAAACGTCGGAAATACAAAAGCTAGTTATCATCTTGAACATCACGAGGTAACCTAGTAAATAGTCACCAGAAGAACGCAAATTAGTTATGGGTCTATTGCACAGTCGTATGCAGATTTTACCATTCGTCATTATCGCTTAGCAACGGTGGTCTTTGATGGATATGGTGGTCCGTCTATCAAAGACAATACCCATCAAAGACGCGGCATGAACGTCCACCCGGTTGTTCACTTTACTGTAGACACCAAGTTCATTGGAAAGAAGGAGCAGTTCTTGCCTCGAGCTTCCAACAAGGAAGGATTAATTTCTGCTCAACTGAGGAATAGAAGCTGCAATGTGATGAACGCTCCAGGTGATGCAGATGTTGACATCGTCAAGACGGCAGATGGACAGCCCTCATCGACATAGTACGACTTTAATTGGTGAAGACACGGACCTTTTAATACTGATACTACGCTATGCTGACACTGACCCAGACATTAAAGACCTCTACTTCCGCTCCGAAAAGGCTTACTCAACCAAGATACACGACATCAACAAACTTAAAGCAATCATCGGACCAGACATAATTATGCTTACAGCTCCTCTTCATTCAAATGCATTCACCGGTTGTGATTCAACGTCAAGGATATTTGGTATCGGGAAGAAGACGCTTTCAAGAAACTAGTGAAAAGTCAACCAATAATCAAAGAATGTGCAAATTGCTTTATTCTCCCAAATCAGACATACCACATCATTAAGGATCTTGGAAACAAAGCTACGACCGTTATGTTTGGCAACGATGGCAGTAGTAACCTAGAAACACAGCGATACAATACATTGGTCAAGAAAATTAAAACAGCCAAATCCTTTGTTCACCCTGAACGTTTGCCACCTACATCATCCTTTACCAAATTCCACTGCCTCAGAGTTTACTACCAGATTATGGTCAGGATGGGTAGGCTACTGACGATGGTATGGATGCTCTAGACCAGGGGTCCGCAAATACTTTTTGGTGCGACCCAAAAAGCAATCGTTCGAAGTCTTCGCGACCCAAACGTTTCGGAAGCATATAATTTTGCGCAAAACACTTTGCAAATTAATATTAATTCCAATAGTATACGGTCGTCCTCACTTATTAAGGCCACATCGGGACCGGACGATTTTGGCTGCGGGAGGCAATTTTCTACCACTCCTATACCTTCAGTAATTCCGGAATGGACCAAATTGGGCTTAATAAGCGGGTGAACCTATTAACCGTGCGCTTCGTTGTCGTACAAGCCTCTGGGGCCGAGGGTCTACTCTATCCTTTTACCAGCCCAGATTCACGATGTTCCCGGACTACACTGGAATGCTATTAGAGAGCAGCCAGTATTTAGTTTCATCACCCATGACACGCAGACCTTCCACTCCGTTAGGTGGCTTGAAGATGGTACAGTTATTGATGATGTGGTCTGCAGTCTGTTCCTCGGCACCACATTCACAGGAGGAGGAAGAGGCTAATTCCCCAATGGCGCATGGTTGACCGGAAAAGCCCGACGCACGTACGAAGACGGTTGAGGCGCACCCATGCTTGTCTTTGTAGTGTCAGGCGGATGGGGCATGTGTCGGCGTTGGGGATGAACGAATGAAGTCCGGTGGTACTTGACTTCCTTTCAGAATTCCATTTATAGTCCGCCCAAGTAGCCGCAGAGATGAAGTGCATCTGCTGCGTTGATCAGAAGTTGAGCGGCTGGCACGAATGGTTGTCTTGACTTCAGTCGACTGGGGCAGTAGCGTAGCCAAGAATTTCGAAAGGGGGGGGGGGTTTGAGGACCCAGCGGCGGGGGGTCTGGGGGGCCTCCCCCAGAAAATTTTGAAAAATTACTTTGAATTTGGTGCATTCTGAGAGCATTTTCAACAAAAATGTGGGTATGAATATTCCTGTAAAATGGTGCTGTCCGGTGGCATAGCAAAAGGATAAGATCATGTTTTCCGGAAATAAAGCTAAGTCTCTATGTTTTCTTGTTGCTAATTCCTGGCTGAGATGTTTGAATGTTTGGTATTGGCAAAACTCGCTCTTTTAATGCAGTTTTGTATAAAATTAGGCATTTTTTTTCTAGATTGAAAGCATCATTCTCAATATCGTGACGTCACACGCGTGCCAAAGGGGGGGGTTGTAACTCCCAACCCCCCCCCCCCCCTTTGGCTACGCCACTGGACTGGGGTGCTAGTTTGGGGAAGCAGAGATCTTGTGGTGGAGAAGATGGTTAGGCTTTAGTGCCGTCGGCTAAGAAACAGAGTGGCTTCTTCGTGACGAAGCTCAGAAAGTTGGATGCCAGCGAGAATGGCAAAATTATCCAATGATGTGGGACGCATGCATCCGGTAACTGTGCGCAGGGTGCTGTTTATGGCAGTGTGCACTGCAGCACCAAACAGGTGCACACTGCACAGTACTCTGCTGAAAAGTAGACAAGGGCTAAGTCTGCTATACGCAAAGTGTCAGCCTTCGCCCCCCAGCTGTGGCCTGCCAGGCGCTTGAGTAGTGCAGCGTGAGATGTCATTTTCTTGCGCAGTGACACCAAATGGTGGCGGTATGTGTACGATCTGTCTAGTGTCACCCCAAGATATTCTGGTTCGGGGCAGAAGGTCAGAGGTTTTCCATTGTTCTGAACATGTAGCTCACGATCAACTTCCCGACTGTAGGCTATAGGTGGAAAGCTGCCGCCAAAGTTTTGTTTTCGCTAAGTTTCAGTCGCCAGTTCTGGAGATGGCCTAAGCTGAGAGAGTTTTCATACCCTGGCTCAAGCTGTCTTCCAGGCTATATATATAACCGTGGGCTTAACTACTGTACCGGTACTACAATCGAAAGTATAAATTTTCTTGTAGCCTACCAAATTGTACGAAACTCAGCACATCAAAGACTATATGATTGTATTTATTTTTGTCATACAAGTTATATTTATGGTAATTTTAAACCGTTTTGCGACCCACTGTGAATGGTTTCGCGACCCAAATTTGGGTCGCGACCCAGTATTTGCGGACCCCTGCTCTAGACTGGGGATGGAAAGTAGACAATAATCAGATGGTTCCAATTATGACGGACATGAAAGCTGCCCCGGACGCAAAATATTTTTTCCTACGAGATTTTTGTCTCATTTACATATTTTGGTAAAAGTTTGTATTAAAACCGTGTGGAATGCAACAGTTTCTCGTTGGCACGGTTGGTTCAGTGGTATCATCCTCCGCCTAGTAATCGTGAGAACGAAGGTTCGACGCCCGTCGAAGTCAAACTTTTTTTTTTCTTTAAATTAATTTTTGCGGTGCACAAGAGCTTTTCAAAAAAGTAGGGTTAGGGAAAGCTTATATTTTATTATCATTGCAGAATTTTATTGGCAAATAGTTATTTTGTAATCTGAATCAACCAATCTCTCAAACACTTTCGGAAAATCTTACTTTTAAAGTGACTAAAATAAATGAGACAAAAATCTCGTAGGAAAAAAAATTTCGCGCCCCGGACAACCTACTGAAAATGATCACTGCCATTGCGAATTGTGTTCACCTCACTGTAGTTGCCGGAGATATGTGCTACTATACGATACCATGCTGGATGTGGACCATGTCAAACTGGTTCGTGTGTCCATACAGCAATCACATAATTACAGACGATGACATCGAGAGTGACAGCGATGAGCATTAGTAGCCTAATACTTGATCCATTTGCTTTCTTTACGCTGATTATGTCAAGAGTCTACATGACCACATCGTATGAGCTCTTTATGCCTGCTCAGTTAACCCAAATATATATAGAAATCGCTGTGATAGAAATTTACTGGGTTTTTTAATAAACAATACATTGTTATTGTACATTTTTAATTGTTTTGGCAGCCATCTTGGATTGCCATATTGAATTTATAGGCTATCAGATAATTTAACAATTCTGAGAATGGTCTCATTGACTTCACAAGGTATAAAAACCTAGACATAGACACCAAAACTACACGTTTTGGTCATATGATAACCTTGTTATGGTCAACTTACTGTTATTTTAATGGTTTGGCGGCCATCTTGGTTTGCCATATTGAATTTATAGGCTATCAGATAATTCAACAATTCTGAGAATAGTCTCATTGACTTCACAGGGTATAAAAACTTAGATATAGACACCAAAACTACATGTTTTGGTCATATGATGACCTAGTTATGGTCAATTTACTATGTTATTTTAATGGTTTAGCGGCAATCTTGAATTGCCATATTGAATTTATAGGCTATCAGATAATTTAACAATTCTGAGAATGGTCTCATTGACTTCACAGGGTATAAAAACCTAGATATAGACACCAAAACTACACGTTTTGGTCATATGATAACCTAGTTATGGTCAATTTACTGTTATTTTAATGGTTTGGCGGCCATCTTGGTTTGCCATATTGAATTTATAGGCTATCAGATAATTCAAAAATTCTGAGAATAGTCTCATTGACTTCACAGGGTATAAAAACCTAGATATAGACACCAAAACTACATGTTTTGGTCATAGGATGACCGAGTTATGGTCAATTTACTGTTATTTTAATGGTTTGGCGGCCATCTTGGATGGCCATATTGAATTTATAGGCTATCAGATAATTCAAAAATTCTGAGAATAGTCTCATTGACTTCACAGGGTATAAAAACCTAGATATAGACACCAAACTACATGTTTTGGTCATATGATGACTGAATTATGGTCAATTTACTGTTTTGTTCAATGGTTTGGCGGCCATCTTGGAAGCTATCTTGAAAATAACCACTTTCCGGAAGTTGGATTCCTTAAGATTTTGAATATGTTAGTACTGACACTCATTACTAATCAAATCAGTTGAAAACCCATTGGTAACTTATTGTAACCAAAAAAGTAACACCAACAACAAACAAGCAACTATAATAAGAAAAAAACAAGCAAAAAATTAATACATGACGTCACAATGACGTCATTAATAACATAATTTTGTGTCCTTTTTATCTCGTGTATTTTGTAGAGGCAGTCAGTCCAAATGTAAAAAAATAACGTATCTAATTGCATAAAAATGCCGTGAAAAGAGCTCAAAATTGACTTAGGGGGAATCCCCGATTTGGGGGGTGATCACGTGACCCAAAAAGTTGCGGCACCCACTAAAATTGAAGTCAGATTCACCAACTACAAAAAAATGCAAAAAAAACAACGTGTAACACGTTTAGTCTAAAGATGCTCATTTTTGCCCCTAAGGGCCTGCACTATCAGAGTTTATGTCACCATACTGACCTTTGAGAACCTTTTGTTCTTCTTTGATTTGAGCCAAGTCGTTTAACACATCTTTCATCATGACTCTCAGATCGTCTTTACCTCCCATTGCAGTAGCGTAATTAATAGTAGACTTGTTGAATAAAGATTTGATGGTAGTTTTAACACAGACTTCCTAGGCACTTATTTACCTGAAACTTGTATTCAAATAGAATAACTAGACTGCGCTTCTCGTATTTCGATTGAAGAAGTTCAAAAAAGGCGTCGGCCATTGTTAGTGTCTCAAACTCGCGTGAAAGCTGCGCTGTTAACGATAACATTTCTGAGCTGGTTGCGCTTCTGCAGAAAACTAACTTGTTAACTATAATTTAGAACTTTGGTGTAATAGAGGTTTTATTCATCTATGAAATGAATAAAAGCATGTGTTAAATTGCACAGAATTATACATACAGTCTATAATAGAGCTTCGGTAGAGAGTTTGTCTTGTTGAACCATAGGCATACGAAGCCGAGCAACGTGATCAAGTTTAGCATCTTCAAGTTTATTACATTTACATAAACATAAAACTACGCAACAAATTAAGTATCGAACGTTTTCGACATCACAAGATGTCCTCTTCAGGAATAACATACATACAAATTAACTACATCTGAAAAAAATACAATGGTTAACTAAATCTATAAACAGAAAAAGACAAAAAACTGCACAGTACTTCTGACTAGCTCAAACTAAACGATATAGGCTCCACGAGAATCAAAGGTAACTGCATCAAAAGGTGTTAAACAGGTCACATGATATAGTAAAAAGGCAAGGTGCGAAAAAAATAATTTTAAAATACAGAGAGCAAGAAAGACGAGCCGCAAGCATACAATTGTCTGTTTAAAAGTGGATTGTGACGTTTTATGTACAGGGCTTCCAAGATCTTAGTTTGATACTCAGACCTGCCTCTAGACATGATCTCAAACTGCTTGATAGAAAAGTTATTTTGGCATTCTGTACATGAAAAAATGTGATCTTTAATTGCGCTTTTCTGTATAGAATTCAAATTCAGGTGTTCCCCAGCTCTAGTCGATAAATGTCTTGTTCAGTGTTGGGCGCGATAACTCATTTTTCAGTTAAGCGATAACGATAATCGATAAACGAAAAATGCCTAAAGCGATAACGATAAACGATAAATCAAAAAAAAGTTAAGCGATAACGATAAACGATAAATTATCGCCGATAATGTCCGATAACAATAATTTTTTTTTTTCTTGATTAGCGCTGCCCCATCCCATGCAGCACGAACTGTTTTCATCAACATGACGAAAAATCGAACATCATATACTGTAAAGGGACAAAACTTTTTGTAAGTTTTGCATGAATAGAATCGCAACAGCGGCAGTAAGTATCAATCTTCAACCTCTTGATCCAGAATCAAACCACTGAGGTAACTGCCGTGCTTATAATTATACCTTCAGATACCAGTTGGATGCTTTTATCAATTGAGTCACACTGCCGCTTACGTGCAGTAGGCAAAGCAATTAAATCAAATGAAAATACCATAAAAAATTCCAAACTTTGTATTTTGCTTTCTATGGGCTGTTTACAGCAAAGTCATCAATAATTGAAAAAATTCCAAAAAACGCAAAATCGTCGTCGTCAGCGTATGCTCAAATTCTATGAATGGAGACAAAGGACCAGATGAACTTCAATTCGCTTTTAATTCCAATTCATACACAACATGAATTTGTTGTATATCCGGATTTCGAGCATTTAGCTCTCAGACGAAACGCAAAATGCTTGAAAATTTATCAGTAATCTTAAGCGTTATTGGTAGTAAAAATATGCATACTGTAAAATCTATCAAGCTTGTCAATATAGTCGTGTTTGTTCAAGAACAATAATAGGCCTATAATTATCGTAATTTACTGATAATTTCAGATAAATTTTTCTGTTTTCTTTGTGAACACCATCAAGCAATGGCAGAACGCTGAGTTGTTGAAATAAGAGTTACAATATATAGACACTGTATTATTAGTGGGAATAAAAATATTTGATTGAGCGTTGGCTATGTTGCATTGGTAAATCATCGTCGTATTCAGGCTTACGCCCGGTGGTTGAAGATTTAGATTAAGTGGACGGGAAGGCAAGGAAGCCAATCTTCATGTCCACCTTTAGGCATGCCTTTAACTGTCCTGCCCTTTCGATTGCCGTTCCAGCGCTCTCACCACTCGGCTATGCAGCATAGGTAAATGAGAAAGGTTATACTGTAGTTAGCATAATTTTACCACGCAACTGTATGCTCATGAGCGGTGTCGAACCGGCGCCCTTTCGATTGCCGTTCCAGCGCTCTCACCACTCGTCTATGCAGCATAGGTAAATGAGAAAGGTTATGGTTATACTGTATTTAGCATAATTTTACCACGCAACTCGAACTCGATGCGCCTATTGTCATGCAAAAACTACTACAAGATGCAAAAAGTGTGATGTCGGTCTGCATGTCAAATGCTTAAAGCAATATCATATTCTGCAATGACTTGTTTCAGTGATGGTGGCGCGAAAGACCATGTTTCCGATGTAAAAGCGGTCTCGTATTGCGACACTTTCATATACCACTTGCCAAATTTTTTTGCTTCGCTTCAAAGAAATCTGTACCGCCTGTGCGCTTACATTTTAATTGTAAAATTCACTCGCGATTGCCGATTGCAGCAAAACAACAAGAGACTTGTTGCATGCATTTCATTGCATTGCAATTTGCAACTCTAAAAATTATTGTGTTGTCAGGGCCGTCGCTGCAGGGGGCGTGTCCCTCCCATGACAACGACCTGTGCACACACACTTCAGGCACTGAAGAAGAACTGGTTTTAATTTTAGTTTCATGAACTAGGTGGCTAGTAAAAATATTACTTTTCATTGTCTTTCCACTTGTGTGTTGATCCGAAATAAAATTTATCGGCGATTAATTATCGGCGATAATCAAATATTGCCTTTGGCGATAACGATAAACGATAACTGAAAAAATAATTAAGCGATAACGATAAGCGATAAAAATTTATCGCCGATAATTATCGCCGATAATGCCCATCACTGGTCTTGTTGACATACCGATGTATGTCAGGCTTGCATCACGCAAACAACTGAATTTATAAACGACATTAGAACATAAAGCAAAGGGCGTAGGCGACTTCAGCTGAAAATATCTGCCTACTTTGAACGTTCTATAAACAGGGTAAATGTCACAATCAAATTTCTTTTTGACAATTTTAGCTAGATTTTTTGAAAATCTTACCGAATCTTTTCCCAAGAATGGTTAATCAAAAAAGTTGCTAAAATCGTCTTCTTCGGGTTTATCTTTCGGTTTCGTATCCAAAAAAGTTTTTAATATTTTATCAAAAAAGTATGACGGGTATCCATTTAAATGTAGCATATTTTTCAACTTTTTAGTTTCATTGTGGAACAACAAGTCCGTCGAGCAAACCAAACCGGCACGAGAAAAAAGACACAAGATTAATCCAGATTTCCACTTATTTGGGCAAAAAGCATTGTAATTTAAAAGTAGGCCAGTGTTGGTGGGTTTTCTCCAGATTTGTATGTCAAACGAGTCATGATTTATTTTTACTTCAACGTCTAAAAAGGCAATAGTGTCATCAGATTTTTCAACAGTAAATTTGATGTTTTGATGTTGAGCATTTAAAAGGTTTAAAAACTGCGAACAAGACTGATCGTTGTCAAAAATTGCAAAAATATCGTCAACAACATAACGTACATACATTTTAGGGTAAAAATCACGGAACACTTCAAACATTTTCGTTTCTAAGTGCGCTAAAAAGAAGTTGGCCAAAGTCGGACCAAGTGGAGAACCCATGGTGACGCCATCAATCTGCTTAAACAAGCGATTATTAAACATAAACATACCTTCAGTGGCCAGATTTAACAATTTTATGAAATCCTTTTTCTCAATGAGTGGTCGATGCGGTTGGTTGTCATTAAAAATGTGATCAGCAATAATATTGATGGTTTCTCGAAGCGGCACGTTAGTAAATAGCGATGTCACATCGAAACTCACCATAACACTATTCGGAGGACATTTAAAATCCTTCAGTTTTTCCATAAATTGTTTCGTCGAATTTAGCATGTAAGTGTTGGGAATGTACGGCTTTATGATATTGTCCAGAAATTTTGCCAGTTGATATTCCGGAGTGCCAATCATGGAAACGACCGGTCTCGCGGGATTGCCTGGCTTTAAATGTCCTCCGAATAGTGTTATGGTGAGTTTCGATGTGACATCGCTATTTACTAACGTGCCGCTTCGAGAAACCATCAATATTATTGCTGATCACATTTTTAATGACAACCAACCGCATCGACCACTCATTGAGAAAAAGGATTTCATAAAATTGTTAAATCTGGCCACTGAAGGTATGTTTATGTTTAATAATCGCTTGTTTAAGCAGATTGATGGCGTCACCATGGGTTCTCCACTTGGTCCGACTTTGGCCAACTTCTTTTTAGCGCACTTAGAAACGAAAATGTTTGAAGTGTTCCGTGATTTTTACCCTAAAATGTATGTACGTTATGTTGTTGACGATATTTTTGCAATTTTTGACAACGATCAGTCTTGTTCGCAGTTTTTAAACCTTTTAAATGCTCAACATCAAAACATCAAATTTACTGTTGAAAAATCTGATGACACTATTGCCTTTTTAGACGTTGAAGTAAAAATAAATCATGACTCGTTTGACACACAAATCTGGAGAAAACCCACCAACACTGGCCTACTTTTAAATTACAATGCTTTTTGCCCAAATAAGTGGAAATCTGGATTAATCTTGTGTCTTTTTTCTCGTGCCCGTTTGGTTTGCTCGACGGACTTGTTGTTCCACAATGAAACTAAAAAGTTGAAAAATATGCTACATTTAAATGGATACCCGTCATACTTTTTTGATAAAATATTAAAAACTTTTTTGGATACGAAACCGAAAGATAAACCCGAAGAAGACGATTTTAGCAACTTTTTTGATTAACCATTCTTGGGAAAAGATTCGGTAAGATTTTCAAAAAATCTAGCTAAAATTGTCAAAAAGAAATTTGATTGTGACATTTACCCTGTTTATAGAACGTTCAAAGTAGGCAGATATTTTCAGCTGAAGTCGCCTACGCCCTTTGCTTTATGTTCTAATGTCGTTTATAAATTCAGTTGTTTGCGTGATGCAAGCCTGACATACATCGGTATGCAGGGCCGGATTAAGGCGGGGGCTGACGGGGCTGCAGCCCCAGGCCCACCAAAAAAATAGGCCCACCGATAACAACCTACTAAAAGCAACTGACAAGCTTATTATCAGGATCGAAAGAATAAAATACGAAAAACATAGAACGAATGCTAACTGTGTAAACCAGGGGCACACCTCTCCAGGAGGCGTCAGATAATATCCAAAGGCGCGCGAGACCTAGCCTGCTCTACAACGTAAAATCGTTATTTTGTAGTGTCACACGAAGCTACTCAATTGCTGTTGCACGGTGTTCTTAAACGTTCAGAAAATACTGAGTAACTTGTCTTCTAAAATCAAGCTCTGGTCACTAAGAATCCAGCGTTGTTGAGAAGATAATTTGGACCCGATAGCCTACTTTAAATATCTCTTTTTGTTAAAGCAAGATCCGCAACTCAAAATAGTACAAGGGCAGCAACAAAGAAAAATTATCTTATGCAGGTGGCATACAAACAAACGGTACAAACGGAAATAATTTTTGGCCCGGTACCAATGACATTCTCAGGGCCTTAAAACAATTAAAGAAAAATATTACTAACCATTGAGAAAAGACTTATATTCAAAAAAACGTTAGATCAACGTCACTTACAAAATAAATACGACATCTCACTCACAAAATAATGTAGACCTACTTATATGGATGGAAAAGCTTGAAACCGTTATTTTAATTGAGTTATGGTCGTGCATAATGAAACGGTTTCATAAAACCAGTCGGGCGCTGCAGGATAGCAAAATTACTTTGAATAAGGCAACAAATTTGCTTCAGGGTCTACATGACTTTGTTCATACATTAAGATCCCAATTCAAGAATTCAAGAAAAGGGTTGTCATCATTAGATTAAAAAAATTTTAAGAAAGAAGAGAAGAAAAGTATGCTTGGATAGCGAAGGTGGATCTAAAGACACATCACTTGATCTATCAAGCAGATTCAAAGTAGACTCATATTTACCAAACATTGATCAAATTATTTTGTGTATGAAATCTCGAATTGCAGCATACGATCGTCTTCAAATAAGATTTTTGTTTCTGGCGGAATTAAACACCATGTCTAACTGTAAAGTTGAAGAGAGTGCTAAAACATTGCTTCACTATTATCCAGATGATCTAGATCGCTGCCTAAAGAAATGATTCATCTTTATGCACTGCTAAAACAACACCATTTTAGCAGCGAATGCAGCAAAAAACTCAAATGTTTGGATTCATCAATAAAAATGAGTTGATGTATGCATTTCCTGACGTATCTGTTGTACTAAGAATATATCTTTGTCTGATGATTTCTAATTGTTCAGGCGAGCGCTTATTTTCAGTGTTTAAAAGAGTAAAGAATCAACTGCGTTCATCCATGGGCCAGAAAAGGTTGCATTCCTTAGCTCTACTCTGCATTGAAAACAAAATTTTGGAAAAAATAGTCACCGATAATGTTACAGCTTTGCTTTGTCTAAATCCAGAAAACGTGTCATTTGAATGTGTTTAATAAGTAGCCTAAATACTGTACTTCGGGTATAATTTTTGCTATTTTATTTTAATTGTGATTGGTACAATGAAGGGAATGAAATATAGGCCTCAGAGTACCACATAGCCCCAGGTCCATCAAAACCTTAATCCGGCCATGTCGGTATGTCAACAAGACATTTATCGACTAGAGCTGGGGAACACCTGAATTTGAATTCTATACAGAAAAGCGCAATTAAAGATCACATTTTTTCATGTACAGAATGCCAAAATAACTTTTCTATCAAGCAGTTTGAGATCATGTCTAGAGGCAGGTCTGAGTATCAAACTAAGATCTTGGAAGCCCTGTACATAAAACGTCACAATCCACTTTTAAACAGACAATTGTATGCTTGCGGCTCGTCTTTCTTGCTCTCTGTATTTTAAAATTATTTTTTTCGCACCTTGCCTTTTTACCATATCATGTGACCTGTTTAACACCTTTTGATGCAGTTACCTTTGATTCTCGTGGAGCCTATATCGTTTAGTTTGAGCTAGTCAGAAGTACTGTGCAGTTTTTTGTCTTTTTCTGTTTATAGATTTAGTTAACCATTGTATTTTTTTTCAGATGTAGTTAATTTGTATGTATGTTATTCCTGAAGAGGACATCTTGTGATGTCGAAAACGTTCGATACTTAATTTGTTGCGTAGTTTTATGTTTATGTAAATGTAATAAACTTGAAGATGCTAAACTTGATCACGTTGCTCGGCTTCGTATGCCTATGGTTCAACAGTCTATAACAGTGGTTCCCAACCTTTTTGACCTTGCGGCACCCTATCAAAGAAATAAATAGTTTGCGGCACCCTGGCAAAACTAGGTCAATTTTATGAGATTTCAGTATTTCAAATAACTGTATGAAATAACACAGAATGAGTTGTACAGTATAGCGCGCGTAAATAAATGTATTTATTCAAAAGTTAATGTGAAATTTGGGCTTGACTTCTTGCACAAAGTCCCTTAATATCTCGAGGCACATTCGACAAATCCACCCACATTTCTACCTCGACTATAAGCAGTCGTTCTCGTTTTTAGTTTTTATGTTCGTTTGTACGGAAAATCCACTAATTTGGAGACCCAATTGTAATCGCAAAGCAATTCACAAAATATATTCATAAGTATAAAGAACAAATTAATTAAAACTTACCCTTTTCTCGATTAGCTATGTAGGCTATCGTGTTTGTATGCGCAGGTATGGTATTCCCCATGCAAAAGTTTCTATATTATAATGGTTCGCAAACAATCGTGCAATTTTATAATCGTGCTGGGTCACACAATCCTATAATCCATCACTGCAATTTGAGTTTGTGCGCCGTGAAACGCAAAATAAAATCAGGAAACCTGGTAATAATGATGCGTTTCAAGCGTTTTTATGGAAAGAACAGCAACGAGTCAAAATCTCTTTCACACTGTTTTTCCTAGGCGAGAAAACAAAGGCCTACCGTAGATTAGAGTTAAAATAAATAAATAAATTCCACACTTAACGGGTTAAAGTTAAAATATCTCGCGGCACCCTTGAGCATTGCAATTGGCACCCCAGGGTGCCGCGGCACCCCGGTTGGGAACCACTGGTCTATAATATAAAGCAAAAACACTGCGATGCGAGAGCACGTATAGGCTATGATACACTGAATTCATCATTTCCAGCAGTTTAGCAGAACTCTTATTCAATTTGGCGTTACAGCTGAGCTGATGATTAGCCTATTGTAAAATAGCAATAGCAACAAACAGTTTATTACATCAAACCTAGGCGAATGATACGCTAGATTATAGCGAGCTAAAACCTCAATTGCTAAGGTAACAGGGATCAGTTGTCAGTAGATGTTACAGAAAATATATTTCGCACTTATTCAGTGCATCGTCAGTTCTGATAAAGGGCAGTTAAAACCTACAAGTAATGTTTTAAACAACATTACAGTGACGCAATAATGTCAAAACATGAGCGTAAAAAATTGAAAAAGCATAAACGTAAATATTGAAAAAATGCTGAATGAAAACTAAACCAAGCCAGCAGTAAAGTAAATTACGTATCAAATATAAACTAGAATTGATGAAAGAGCGATGAGCAAAGCCTGCAAATGTAGCGTTGTGACAAATTACGGCAAAGGAAATAAAGTATATGCGGAACACAGCAGTCAAAGGCAGTGATAAACAAACTAAGTACAGCGAAAATAATTAAATGGAGGGTCTTGGAAAACACAAAATGTAGCGTTGTGGAAAAAAGAGTAGGCAAAGAAGGCAGGGAATAATCAGGCAGTAAAATATTGAAAAAATACCAAAAATGTAGTGGAGCGTCAAAAAGTTAAACTTGTGGCAGAATTAATTTTTGGATATTTATTTTGGCATGTATCCTATGTATTCATTTATCTTCACAAGCATCAAGATTATCAATATTGGGTTGTTCAACAAATGTGACATTGTAGCATTGGGAAAGTTGTGGTTCAGTACTTAGATCATGAAATACAGCAAAATGTTTTAATAACGCAGCCCTGTCATTATTAGAAGAAAAATCGAAAGTGTTCCAAGTTGCACGATGGCCTGACCAGCGAACCGAAAATTTATTAACTGTTTGTCCAACATATTGTTCATGGCAAAGTAAACATGTTGCTACATAAATCCCATAATTGCTGCAATTGAGTTCCTGTTTTAACTTAAAAAGTCTTTGCCTTGCGGAGTGCTCAATGTCGTTGTACGTGAAACCATTAACAAACGATGATGACCATGGTTACCACACAACGCACAGCGACCACAAGGGGCAGAATAACCTCTTTGTAGAACAGAAGATTGGATTTTTTTTGATAGATCTTTGTAGTTTGTAACATAATTTCCAATTGTTTTTGGCCTTGTGTATGTGACCATGACATCAGGTTTAAGTTCCTTTTCTTTTTCACTCATTTTTAATAAAGCTGGGAAAGCAGTAGCCCACACAGTCTTGCTGTTTTTCTTTTATGATTATAGCTATTTTCTAGATTATAGCGGCTTTAATGTATAGCTCAACAAAATCAAAACAAATTAAATATTCACCAATACTGATGTGATGTCGAAAGGAAGTGGTTTATTGGTGTTTGAAAAGCACTGTTTTGTTAAGCGTTTGACGAACCAATTTGCCTTGTATTTGCTTGCAGGTTTCCTTACCAATGTGGTAAAACCTAATTTTTAAATAACATTTGGACACAGTTTTGACTAGCGTAAAAATATGATTATTGGTAACAGTGCATTCAAACACATGATCCGTGAGATTAGTAAATATCTTGGAATGATTTATATTTCCAAGCACAGCTACCGCAATAGCTTCCACAATGCCTGGACGAAGAGGTAATCTCCCAGCTGTGGTAGTTAGTAACCGTTTAATGCATAATTCAGTTTCCTCACAAATATATACAACACTGAAAGAAGGTTTAAAAAGTCCACTTCTATCTTTAAACGATAAGAAGCTGGGTTGAACAGGTAAAGTGTGTGAACTCAGTTCAAATATCTAAAGACCAGAGGTTTAAGGTTTTTATTGAAATTTTATTAACCCCAGAATTTGAAACACCAATTATTGAACTAGCGTTTTTTTAGAATGAATAGATTTTTGAACTTGAAACGTAAGAATTATCGTAATTGTCATACTATACTATAAGCCTACCATATTATATGTAAAACTTGTTTGTGCGGAGGTATATAAATCACTTTCAAAATAAAAGAAAAAGCAAGCAATTACGTAATTTAAAATTAACAAATTCCAACAATAGGCTATGTTTGCGATTGTAGAACAGCAAAGGTGAAATCATCATTCATGGGATATCACATTGTTCCATCTCTGCGAGATTACTGGAGCCAAGATCCTGAATAAACATAATCGTAATCGCGTTGGTTTACAGGATACCTGTTTACACTGGCCGAAAAGAAAACGTGGAAGGTGGATTAGGAGAGAATGTGGTACTTCAACTATCCAAGTCATTAATTGGCACCAATGTTCGATTATTTTTTGATAATTTCTTTACGTCGCCTTCGTTAATTTTGAAGCTGAAAGAAGAATCTATTTTTGGATGTGGAACTGTTCGGGGTACCAGAAAAGGGATGCCTAAAGACCTTCGAACTGACAAATCAATGAAGCGTGGAGAGATCGATCGTCGCTATTTTAATGGAATCCATTTGGTCAAATGGCGTGATACCAAAGCAGTTTCAGTCTTGTCCACTATAGATTCGTGCATGCCAACAATTGGAAAAAAACGTAGAGTGAAAGGTGAAAAAGAAAAGGTTACCATACAATGCCCCGTCATGATACAATCATACAATGAGGGGATGAAAGGGACAGATCTAATGGATCAGATCAAAGTCATCTATGAACTCGACCGCAGATATCCAAAAAAGTTCTACTTGCGTGTTTTCTTTGATCTTCTTGACATTGGATTTGTAAACGCGTTTATCATTTACAAAAAACTAATGGATACTGATTTTCCTGGTTGTAAACGACTGACGACGTTGAAACTGTTCAAGCATGAGGTGGCAATGACACTGATGGAGAACTTCTTCAGCAGGAAGCGAGCTAGAAGTGGGTCGGCAAGTTCGTCTAGAGTGCTCTCACTTCAGACAGAATTCACTTCCCATCAAGTTTCTCGTGAGCCTAGTATCAAACGTGGACGATGCAAGCTTTGCACAAAACGTAAAATTGACTCACGGACATCTGTTCGTTGCAACGAATGTGGCATATTTCTTTGCCAGACCAGCGGAAAAGACTGTTTTAAAGAATGGCACAATAATATTCGACAGTAATTACATGCTCATGAACTTTTTTTATTACGATGACGTAGCCTACTGAGGCACTTTATTGCCAGTATGGTTGTTATTGATTTGTGTATATTTTCATGTTTTTAAGAAAAAAACACCCCTCCGTCATCTTGTCCACCCCTGAAATTTAACTATGTTAATCACAGAAAACAAACATATCAATGTAAAAGAAAAAAAACAATCGGAAACGTTTATTAAACCTGCTCGATATCAATAAATGAGCTTATCAACTACTGAGATTGTGATTCTTTAGTCGTAATGAAAAGTGCACGTGAAGCCGAATGGGACAAAAATGTCCCAAATTTAAAAATAGGCCTTACTCATTGAAAATAAAAACAAAACACAAATTTAGAGTTTCTATTGCAATAAGAGTGGTCTACAGTTAGACAAAACAACAAAATAATAGAAATATATTCTTTTAAAAACTTATCGGTTCGAAGGGTTCGAAGCGTTGAGTTCTGCAAACCTGTGCATAGATTGGATACCGTTTTCTGCTATTTCATCGTCTGGTGTAGGGTCCGACACGGGGCTACGAGACAAGGCTTCAACGACTTGATTTGATGCACCTTTTTGCCAGTGAGCAGTGAAGTTGTATTCTATGACCTTCATCCTCATGCGCTGTAACCGTGGATTCTCGATTTCGTCTAAACGCTTGTGGTTTAGAATCAAAATTAAAGGGTTATGATCAGTTATGACGTCAAAATGAGGCAAGCCTGCAAGAAATTTGTGGCATTTTTTTATCGCCCAGGTGACACCCAGCATTTCTTTTTCGACTGTGGCAAGTGTGGCATACCTAGTTTCTGTATCCGTCAGAAAGCGCGATCCGGCTTGAACCGTAGGCTACGCCAGTTGCTGTCACTGCATTGTTGAAGTAAAAAGCCCAGACCACTGTTCGAGCTGTCAGTCTGTAATCGCATTGGTTTGTTAACGTCGTAAAAAGCAAGAAGAGGGATTTTAGACAACGCTTTTCTCGCTTGTTTAAAACTTTCAGTAAATTCCGGAGTCCAGATAAATTCGTTTTTACTGCTAAGCAGAGGTCTTAAAGGGAATAAGTACTTGCTTACAGTTTTGCTGTTGCTAGACAACTGGTTAGCGAGACCAAAAAACGAACGTAAGTCAGTGACGTTAGCAGGTATTGGGAAGTCACCAAGTGCATTGCACAAGGAGCTATCAATTTTATAGCCTTCCTGGGATAGTTTGAATCCAGCAAACTTAATGCGGTGTTGACAAAATTTAAACTTATCCTTATGAAGAGAGATCCCTCGTTCAGCACATCTTTGAAGAAATTTTCTTACTCTATTGATGTGATCGGTTACTTTAGAGTCAAATATAATCACGTCATCTACTACCTTTCGACAGTTGTCTAATCCAGAGAAAGCTTCATCCATTCTTCGATTGTAATGTTCAGAGATTGAGCAAATACCAAATGGGGCACGTAGAAATTTGTACCGGCCAAATGGAGTGATGAAGGTTGTCAGCAGTTGGCTATTGTTTTCTAAAGGACACTGGTAGTAACCCTTCACAGCATCAAATGTTGTGAAAAAACATGCTTGTTCTGCATCAATGTCGGCTACAGCTTCAGCCGGCGAGGAAGATGTATAACGTTCACGTCGCACAAATTTATTTAACTTTGAGAAATCAACGCACAATCTAATATTATCCGAATTCTTTTTTGGTGCGACCACGATAGGTGCACACCATTCTGTAGGTTCCGTCACGGCCTTTATGATGCCTTGAGATTCCAAAAGCTCTAACTCTTCTTTTAATTTATCTCAATAAGCATAAGGCACCACCCTAGGGGTACTCACACAAAATGGCTGCGCTTGATCTATTAAGTCGATGCGAAATTCTCCCCCTTTCATTACCCGGATCATGGCCACCTAAAGATACGGCCTGATTTGTCACATTTTGCAGAAATTTCCAGGTTTTTCTAACTTTGGGCGAACGTTTAAATACATTTTTCTAAAAATTAGATTTTTACGCTTTCTTTACTCTTTTCCCTAGATGACACAATAGGTTTTAATATCCTCACATGTTGAAAAACAAAGAAAATTTGATTTCGAAGATTTTAGTCAGATTGTTAATTTTTCAATAACAGTCTGATTTAGCATTTTTCAACTTAATTTTTCTCATTTTCTACTGCTTCCCCAAGGCAACAAAAAAGTTTTATGTCATTAGGAAACCGCAAAAAGTAAAAACATCTCAAAAAATGTCAGTCAAGCACTAGCAGTAGCTGTAATCAAAATCTGCAAAATGTGACAAATCAGGCCGCATCTCTAGGTGGCCATGCCCGGATCTTTCCATCGAAGACGGTTGGAAATTCTTCGACCAAGTCGTCCAGTGTAGTGCTCGTCGTTGCTTTCCGTGATACACTATTAATCTGCTTAGGATACAACGATGGGAGAATTCGTAAAGGTTTAGCTGTTCTCCACAAGATTAACATGCCGCCTGGAATAGAAGGAAAAATGTGTAAAATGTCTTCAGTAGCTACCTCACCCAGCGTCAGCTGTACCTTGAGCTGTCCAATTTCCTTCAGTGTTGATCCATCGACTGTGTATATAGTTCTTGGTGCCGTGGTACGGCCCATGTTCCGTGCGTCTTCTCCGAGCAAACGTAATGTCGTTTCATCGGCGGCCGAGATATCCGCTCCTGAGTCCGGCAGCACTGTGATTTTTGCCGATCCATTAGGTGACCTAACTTCCAAATTTACTCGTGGTGCGCTACCGCTTCCACGTAGTGAACGCGTCGTTTCTTGAAACGTCATCAATTTTAGAGCTTTATCTGCCTTATTACTATTAGTGCTTAGTAACTGCAATTTATTACCAGATCTTGCGTTGTGGTTCTTACATTGAGCCGAGAAATGGTTAAGTTTGCCGCACTTAAAGCAGGTTTTATTGCGAGCTGGACAGTCTTTTAAAGTTTTATGCCACATGTGGTCACGCATGCTACAAGTTGAGCTTTTGTTTACTCACCGTTGTCCTTTTAGCCGTCTGAGTATAATTTCTTTCATTCCGCTTGAAGACCGAAGCGTGGTTTTCTCGATCTAGGACTGTAAGGTCTGCTCTTTGCCAACAGGCAGATTCGCGAGCTCGACAACTTAGTACGCATCTGTCCAATGTTAAAGGCTTCTCTCTCAATAACTCTTCGACGGTCTCTTCAACGTGAGTTCCTTCCACGATTTGATCCCTCAAGGCTTTGTTTGCGCATTCTTCATTGCAGTAATTACAGGTTTTCACTAAGTCACGTAACGATACTAAATAGTCATCGAAAGACTCTTGCGGTCCCTGCAGGCGTTTTTTTAAGTTTCTGCGCTCCACAGTTTCGTTTATAGATCCCTTTACATAGGCTTTCAATGCTTCTATGATTCGTCTAGGGTTTTTCTCTTCGTCTTCTCTCAACCCCAAGTTGCTAACGACGTTGGCGGTTTCTCTTGAGAACGAAAGTCTTAGTATATTGTAAACTGTAAGATTATCTTTGGCGGCTAACCCAGACACTGCTACATAAGCGTTCCATTCTTCCTTCCAAGCGTTGAAGGAAGCGCCTCTGTCAACTTCCAGGTCTAGCCTAGGGACGTCGCTTTTCTAAACGTGTAAGCCATTTCACTTTATTTTTTAAAAGGATCTTTACCCTACTCGCAGCACCATGTTTGATACCTTTTATTTGTGAAAACTGAGGGAAAAGAACTACACGTATGCTTTCTACCAGTGCATAAGTCGAACTGATTAAACTTAACATAAACACGTTGCAGTCAGAGCAAGAATGTAGCTTCGAGAGAATCGGACATTCCTCGCGCTGATTGCAACAAGCAGTGCTTCCAGCATATTATTGCAAATACTACAACACATGGTACGAATTAGGTTGCATCCGACAGCGTAGCTCTGTCAAAGAATTTCAGGTTTACAAGTTAATTCTGTCCTATGTTTTTTAAGTCTATATACATTGTTTTGTAGAAGGTGATGCAAATATGTTATAAAGTAGCCTGCTTGTTTGTTGTAGTGATCTATTCTTGCAAGCGGTCTTAAGCTGCTCACTAGTGAAGGTTATACCACCGTCCACCCTATTATTTATTCTGTAGGAAATGCGCGAGTAATGTTTAAAATTGCGTAGTGGTGCGATTAAAGTAGGCTAAATACATCATGATTTCATAAGTGGTAGGATGCTTATTGCAACGTTATGGTGCAATATTTCTAGATTCAGTTCAGTTTTCTCATGGTGCAATATTTCTAGATTCAGCTTTAGTTTTCTCAATCCATAGACCTCCATGAACTCAAAACAACTTATTTGTGTTGTAATTTCTAAACATATTCTTTGTTGAAAAAAAATCTGGTTACGGTATGTTTTTTTTTTTATTACAGAAGGGTGTGATTTGTTATACTGTAATAATAATAATATATGAGATGTTGTAAAGCAGAGTGCTAATTTATCTGTCAATCACGTACACGTACAGCAAACAACTAATAAAGATAATAATAATATTAAGATTAACAGAGGTATCAACAGTGATACACTCGCAAAAGTAAACAGCTATGTAATATCAATGTGACTAGGTAAAAAGACACACAAAAGCAATACCAAAATTTTTGTTATTGTACTTAAGCAATATTGGTATGCATCAATTAGGCAGTGACTACTGGAATGCCTAATGCTAACAGTGTAATTGAACACTAGTGTTGGTACAGTAATAACAGTAGGCTACACAATCACAACAATAAATAGTACACTACAGTATTAGATATAGGCAACAACAGTATAAATTGAAAGTAACGTTAAAAGTTTAGGAAACAAAACAATGGTAAGCTTACACAAAACACAACATAAAAATTAGAAATATTGTGGGGTGTACACAATATCCCGGTTTTGGAAAAATTTATCTAATGAAGCTTTAAACAAATTTACACTTGGCGAAGCAACCACATGCTCAGGGAAACTGTTCCACTCATTGATCACGCAGCAAGTAAAAAAGTTACCAAATTTTTCTGGTCTTGGGCCTTGGCTTTTCCAGCTTAAGGCTGTGTCCTCTTGTAGCAATGTTTTTCAGGTCCAGTGTGAATAGATTGTTGACATTGACATCATACAAGCCATGCATGTATTTAAATGTTTCGATGAGGTCACTTCAGAGTTTTCTGTGTTCTATAGTGGGCAGACCAAGTTTTTGCAGACTTTCTGGATAGGTTAGTTCTCGAAATCCAAACACAAGTTTTGTGGCTCTTCGTTGAACTGCTTCTACTTTTACAATTTGATGTTTGGAATTTGGCCACCAGATGATGTTTTTATATTCCAATATTGTTCTAACTAGTGTTTTGTATAGAAAGAGAAACATATTTACATCAAGAAAAGTGAAGGTTCTTTTTATGACACCAACGATACGATTTGCCTTAGATACCATCTTGTCAATGTGAGATGAGAAGGATAAATTGTTATCAAATATCACTCCAAGGTCCTTTTCCTCACTCACACTTTTTAAAACAAATTTTTCTCCGCTTTCTGTAACCATATTGTACTTCTTCGTCGTATGAGCTGTTCTTCTGGACTATATGTTTGGGCATGATGCCATCAGCCACTCGACAGTCTCGTCATCCAGGGCCTTCAGTCCAAGCGCTCCATGTGGTGGTTGATGGATTGGGCAGTCATGGACGACATGATCTACTGTCTGGTCTGTGGCGCCACACTCGCATCCCGGTGAGGGAGCCAGGCCCCATTTGCACATGTCTGAACGAAAGCGACCGACGCCGGTTCGTAGGCGGTTAAGCCGGACCCACGCAAGTCTTGCGAGGGACATTCCCGGAGGGTGGGGATCGACGTCGGGTAGGAAATCACGGAGTCGGGAGGTGTTGTTTTGCCACTCCATGTTCCATGTGTAGTTCGTCTAGTGTGCCGCACTTATTCCAAGATCTTCAACGTTGTTCAGAAGCTGTCGTGCGGCGGGCACAAATGGGCGTCTTGATTTCAGTCGCTGCTGTCCTCCAGGTAGGCGCTGGAATGTACTGTGGAGGAGGTGGTCGGGGTACAGTGCGCGACGAGCAAGGGAAATCATGGCTCCTTTACGGCGAAGCTCAGCAGGTTGGATGCCTGCAAGGATGGGAAGGCAGTCCGTTGGAGTGAGACGCAGGCATCCAGTCACAGTGCGTAGTGCGTCATTGATAGCGGTGTCAATGTGGCGGGTGTGAGAGCTGCGGCACCACACTGGTGCGCAGTACTCAGCGGTAGAATGGACGAGGGCCAAGGCCATTGGCCCTCGTCGAGGGCCATTGTACTGTAATTGCATGTGTTGATGTTCTTTTCCAACTCTGAGGAAGCAGCACTTGTCGGGATGAAACTTTAGTTTCCATACTTTTGACCATTTTGTCAGAAGATCCAAGTCAGTTTGTAAGGCTTCCAAATCAGTATGGTCTCGAATTCTCTTATACATCTTAGTGTCATCAGCAAACAGTTTAACCGAACTCTTCAAACCAACAGGCAAATCATTAATATAGATAATGAACAGCAATGTGCCCAAGACGCTGCCCTGAGGAACTCCACTTGTCACATTAGACCAGTCAGAAAGCTCATTGTGAATTGTTACTCTGTGTTTACGATTCTGTAGAAAAGAGTCGAGCCATTTCAGAACATTGTCATGGAGCTTGAAAGCTTTCAGTTTTGACATCAATCTTCTGTGGGGAACCGTATCAAAGGCCTTCATAATATCCATAAAAGTCACATCAATGTAGCCACCTTCAGCCATAGCTTTCACCCAATTGGCAACAGACTCCAGATGCTGTGTCAAGCAAGACTTCCTCCGCATGAAACCATGTTGATTCTCTGATATTAAGGAATTTTTTGCCAAGTGTTTAGTCATTCTTTCTCTCAAAATGATTTCAAGCATCTTACAAGGAATCGATGTCAAACTGATGGGCCTATAGTTAAGTACCAAATGTCGGTCACCTTTTTTAAACACTGGAGCTACATTGGCAAGTTTCCAGACTTGAGGAAGTTGTCCTGTATCAAGAGAAAGCTGAAACATTTTCTGAAATGAGGCAGTAGTTGACTAGTGGCTTCTTTTAGGAGCCGAGGATGAATTTCATCAGGTCCACATGACTTTGAAACATTCAGATTCTTAAAGCAGTCTTCGACTTCTTTCATTGAAACTTGGGGTTGACTCATGGCCAGTGACGATCGGTGAGGGAAAGCAAGGAAAGCAGTGCTTACCTGAGCGAAAACTATGCAAAATATAATGACTGAATTCTAGGTTTAACTTCTTATTATTTTTATCACGTTTATTTTAACTTGAAAATTACTGTGTTCGTGACTAGAATTACTCGTAACGCTTGTGAGTAGTCTAAGTCCTCACTAAACCACATGTCTTGCCTATAAATGCCAATTAACGCAAACGCTCCTGTCAGAAACAACCACTGAGGCTCCAGGAAAGCAACTTGCAAAGTTACGAAGTAACGTTATATCTTTGTTTGTTTGTTTGTTTTATTATCTTTATCCTGCATTGCGGGAAAGCGACTTGAGCGCTATGCATCAGTGTACGCCTTCCGACGTACACCTGACCCACGCTGCAGCCGACAACAATGTCTGTTTCCGGTTGTCTACTCTACTTATGACTTAAATTTGGTACTACCCAGTACTCGAAATCGATCACTGGATAGAGGCAATCATCGTAAAGTTTCTTGCCCAGAGAAACAACAGCAAGTGCGGGTGGCTGGAGTCGAACATGCAGGCTTTCGACTGCGAGCCCAACGCGCTAACCACTCGGCCACTGCTGCCGATATCAACGCTGTAAAAAGGGCAAAGGCATGACTATGAAAGCTAGTAGGCTAAAGTATATGGCGAGGAGACAACAAAAAACAGCAACAATCTTTTCGCCTTGATGATGCTGTGCTGTGTACCGTGACGATAGACCATTCTGTGCTTATGACGAGATAGTCTAGCGATTGTGGGCTACGCATTGTCACTGGGAAAGCAACTCCAACCATAACACATCTGATTGGCTAAGCAGCTGGTGACGTCTAGCAAAACCAATTCGCCAATGAACGTTCAAGTGCGGGTGCAATATTTAGTTCATTAAGCTTATATACGCAGGAGGCAAACTTATCCAGCTTTTTGTACAAATTGCTTGCGGTTGTAATGTTTAGGCCTAAGTGTTAGTTTTTGTAGTGTAGGCCTAACTGAATATCTGAGAATGAACATTCATGACGAATTAAATATTTAGACAACTATTATTCCATATCTAACACTGGATTTTGGTCCTGCAACGTTAAAATTAAGATTGTTCATGAGTTCTAAACATTAAATGGATGTATGATCACGACATAGGCGAAGCACAATTTGACAGATTTTTATTTTTGATTTGTTTTGGAAATGCTCTCAGAGCGCACCAAATTGGAAGTGTTTTTCAAAAATTTCTGGGGAGGCAGCCCCAGACCCCCCGCTGGAAGTGTTGCCTTCGGCAACACACTTTCGGGCTTCGCCCGACGGTTACGCCCTTCGTGCCTACTACCTTGCTGCAGCATATTTCCAAGTTGCTTTCCCAACGGTTTAAGCCAACGAACGCCATTGCTCATGGCATATGGGACTTTCAGTACATTGTATTCTGGCAGCGGGCCATCATCTTCGACGATAAAAACGGATGAGAAAGCTTTGCGCAATGCATTTGCTTTCCCTTGATCATGAATTTCCAGTCCATGTTCAGTTAATATGTTTGCCACATTTTCCCGAAATCTGGTTTTGCTTTTTACATAGTTCCAAAATTGCTTTGGTTCAGAGTGGAGTTTAGAAGCCACAGTTTGTTCATGCGAGTGTGGTGCCACAGACCAGACAGTAGACCATGTCGTCTATGACTGCCCAATCCATCAACCACCACATGGAACGCTTGGACTGAAGGCCCTGGATGACGAGACTGTCGAGTGGCTGATGACATCATGCCCAAACATAATAATCCAAAAAAAGCTCATACGACGAATAAGAAGAAGTGTGTTCATAACACTTGACTGCGTTACGTATTGTTCTGGTAGTTTTATTCCTTGCGAGAGTGTATTTGGCATAAGCAGCAGCAGTTTTTGTTTTAAGTCATTTCCTGTATGCTTTCCTTTTTTGCCTAATCTGTTGGAGAACATCGACTGACAGCCAAGCAGGTTTCTTTCTTTTCTTCTCGTTGCACTTCCATTTGGGCACACAGGCATTTCTGGCTGCAATAATTTCCCCACTCGTGTCCACAAAGTATCAACATTCATATTATTACAAGAAACATATTATTTGTTGGAAATATAAGGCGAAGCAACTCATATCTGAATCAGTCACCATGGCAGAATTAGAGTGTGCAAACTTTTTTGCTAAATTCAACTGTGAATTGCAAAGAGACGTTAATGAAAATGTTCAGAAATCTGTTTCTGAAATTAAGACTCTTTTGCATGGTCAAAAATCAATTCCAAATAATTGTAATTTGTGGAAAGGTTTTCGAAATGTTAAAAATTTCGATCAGATTTCGATGTTGAATCATTATGTAAAGTTGCCCAACATTTGTTGTTTAAAAAACCCTTCATTGCTTTAAAAATGGAAAATGTTAACTACATACTTATTTGTAATGTTCTAGGAGCACGACGACCCTTTCAGTTCATTTTCGCCGCAGGCGTAGTATCATTGTGAGGAAGTTATGAAACAACTCAGATCAGATCGTTTTATTAACATTCAGAAGTATTTTGAAAAAGTTGTGATTCCACCACAGTTCATTAAAAAACTGAATGAGGATTGTATATTTTCTCGTTTATGTGATGAGGTGCAGTCTCATGCAATTTATTCTTTTCTTGAAAAGAAATATTCGTATTATCCATAATGTTTGTATTGCATTCAGTGAATTGTATAGCCTAGTGCAGATAAAGCATGTTTGAAAGAAAAAAAAATGTTGTGTCTTTTCAATTTATTTGTTACTTTCATTACAGAAAATAGTATAATAAAAGTAAGTTTATTTCGCTTAAACAATCGGGTTGTTTGTTTTCATAAAAACATTTTTGAAACAATGCTTATTTTCAGTTTTCACATAGATGTGGAATGGGGTCTGCAAGACGAGGCAGATGCCCTAAAAGATATTTCATTCACAGACATATTTCTGTCTGCGTATAAAGGTTTGTTTTGTAAGATTCCCATTACCCTAAATTAGTTGTTAAACTAGGCATTTAAAGTGAACATTTCTAATTCATAACTTTCATATATTTTTAGGATAAATATGCAGACTGGCAAGTAATGCTCAGAGATCAATGGGCCGCAGGAAACGGGAGACCACTTCTCTTTTAGGCGTCATATTAACACATTCGTTTTGTTATCAGAAGATGGCTGGTCCCTCAAGAAATTTTTAGCAATCCGCCATTATATCCCTATCTGATTATATCCCGAAATGGGCTATAGCTTGAGTATTTGTTAATGTTTCGTAAGTTTTTTTTTATCATGTATGTGTTTTGAAGCGTTTGTTTTGTGTTGTGTTTCGTCCGTTTTTTAAATGAAAGTGTTTTTTAGGAAATTAATAAGTGTTTAAAATGTATAATTGCAAACTCTGTTGTGCAAACAGTGAATAGAACGAACATTCGTAACAAGATAAACATTAATACCAGAACATGGTTGTTGCTAGGTCTTGATTTTGCTGCCTCTGTATGACTTTAGACCGGAGATTTCCGGTACTTTTTTTTAAGATGGAAATATCAACCATGTAGAAACACGCAGTCAAGTGCTTTTCCCAATAATAGTTTCGCCAGTGAAGTCGGTGGGCCGCACATGCCAACGAATAGTTCATGTTGAACGTCAGACAGCGGCCTCAATCGCGAGTCGTGCAGTGCGGAGCTGAAGCAGAAAGACTCGACGATACATTCGTTGCAACAGCGCACCAGGTACTTCAAGCAGAAGTGCATGAGCTCACTCCTGATCCTGATAAATCCTGATAAAAAAAATTCTTAGTAAGGACGTTGTACCACAAACTTTCAATCGAAGGAAACGGCGCTTTAGATGCTAGTCGCTGATGAAGCGTGTAGTCCAGCGAAATGAAGCGTTTTTGGTTAACATCCGCACCCATACACTCTTGAAGATGGCGAAAACCAAAGAGCTCATCACTTGTAGGTGTTAAAGAGTATTTCGTCTCGTAACTCGTTGGAGAGCATTTCAACTTCAAACTCAGATCTTTCGACTGTTATTTCGACGACCTGAAACAGACGTTTCAGATACCAATTCATGTGTCGTCTGTTTGGAAGAAAAAAACAACCCAATAATGTTACCTTGTGGGCATATGTGCTGTTGTAAAAACATGTGCAAAACGTCTATTTGTGTGTCCTTATTACAGAAATCGCATTTTAAAATATGTGAATGTTTATCGTGTATAATATACTCATTTTCACAGCTTTCGCTACAGTGAAGTCGTAAGTTAAGCAGTGTCAGTATCATCAGGGAAACCAGCGACTTCCCACAAAACTGAATATAGAAATATGACACCATGAGAAAACTAAACTGAATCTAGAAATACAGTATGACACCATAACGTTTCAACAAACATCCTACAACTTATGAAATCATGACGTAGGCTATTTACTTTAATCGCGCCACCATGCAGTTTTAAACATTACTCTCGCATTTCCTACAGAATAATGAATAGGTTGGTATAACCTTCACTAGTGAGAAAGTTAAGACCGCTTGCAAAAACAGATCTTTACAACAAACAAGCAGGCTACTTTATAACATATTTGCATCACCTTCTACAAAATAATGTACATAGACTTAAAAAACATAGGACAGAATTAAATCGCTAAACCTGAAATTCTTTGACAGCTACGCTGTCGCGTAGGGACTTTCCCTTCGTCATCGCCTCCGACGTCATTGCTTACCAGCGTTGATTATTGCCTCTTTCAGACTGCCTAGTTATTGCCTCTACGGTTTTCGCCTCCTTGGTTGGAGGATAGGAGAGGGAATATTGCCTCTCTTACTCCATCTGCTATGCACCTCCTACTACTCCCAATCTCCAATATTGTGATGAACGCAGCACAATCGAAGAAATTTTGTCGACAATTTCGTAAACGATACAAAATAAATGGCAGGTGGCAACACTTGTAAGGATAAAATCATGAAAACATTTATTGGCAGTAAACTTGATACGTGATAAATACGTCACCAGGTAGGCTAAGTAATAGATGTGCCCAAACAACAAATCCTGCGCACTAGGTCCAAGAAGAACATGATTGTGAGACCGAAAACCATCATAAAAGGCGCAAAATAAATGAAAAACTGTAGCTTACCATGATCACTGGGTAGGTTGTTATAGCAGCAAAATTGTGAATACCATCCGGTGTATGATCAATGAATGTGCCAGCGCTAAGCATTGTAAGCAACAGGCAGGGTCTGGCGTGATGCAAAGTGGCATGATTAAGAAACGATGGGAACATACAGTATAACCCTGAGGTGACATGAAACGTGAGACCAACAGTCTGACTAGGCCAGGTAGGATAAATGGCAAACTACAAAGTAGCTGCTTGTTGCGGATGAAATCCCGTACACCGGTAGTTGGTATGAAGCTTGTCAAGGAGGCGTAAATCCGTCATAATGATTTTGCAATGCATGGAAAACGGTTTATGGATTTACGTCACAGAGTTCATAACTCAGGTGATAACCCGAACACAAAACCAAACGCTGGTTGGCAGCAGCGAACATTCTTCCATTCAGGATTTTAACATGGCAAGAGCCGTCTTGGGGAGAGTTACATTCTTCTTTGTCGGAATCTGCCCGTTGGTGATTGCAATTGAGCTGAAATTATACTCCACCATGATGCTTAGCTGATAAGGTTATCGGATACAACTTTCTACTAGTAATGCAATCTTGGTTAAACTATAGTGGCTTGAGCTGATTGTTAGAAGTACACCGCTAACATCTACCCAAGATGTAGCCTACTAAATTGCCTGAGGGTACCTCTGCCGTGATTTTGGTAAACCTAATATCCGTCATTTTACCAAAAATGACTTTTTTGCATCTTTCTATGTTTAAAGACTTCATGCATCCCCTGACAAAAATTTGTGCCCGAAGGTAGTAGGCTATGGTTTTCGAGATAATTGGTGTGTAAAACCTAACATATTCTAATTTGTGCAAGAATAATTTTCTGAAACCTAACATATTCATCTACTCCAATCATGTAACAGGATATCGTCACGTGGCAGCCATAATTTCAGAAGCAATTGCAGCAGGCTACTTCACCACATCTTACATCTCTTGAGTTGCATGAAGCGAATATAAAAGCCTTTGATAAAGTAGATTGGGCTAAATTGTTGCTAAGCACTAAGCAAGCTTAATTATGTAGGCTAGCCTAAAAATATCCATCCGAACACATTAGCTTTTCTTTTCATTAAATACCGTATCACTTACGTCTCGCCGATCAGTTTGATTTTTCGTAGCCTACTGGTGTAGGCTACTGATGGCTTAGTTGACTTTACGTTACGCTAAATAACTTAGTTTGCATACGATTATTAAGATTTTAAAGCAGAGGCGCGGGAGCCTACGCTCAGGGCCGGATTTATCAGTAGGCAGAGTAGGCAGTTCACTAGGACGGTAAATTATTGGGGGCGGCAAAATATACGAATATATTACATTGATAATTCTGTAGGCCAACGTGAATATAATAATTCACAACAGATATATTCAGATATATAACAATTAATAAATATGTTACCACATCACACACATTTATAAACAGTGCGGCAAGTCATGTATGGCAATTGGCAAGTCATTGCTCTTAGAGTAGCCTACTTCACGCTTGATTGGTTTTCAACAATATATGTGCTACTTAGCGCTTCTTTTAGTTATCTGTTTCGCTTAGTATGAAGGACTAGGCTTTGTCTGTGCAATTTTTATTAATCTTTGTTCGGTTTGTTTCACTGTTGGTAAATTTAAAGGAGCCTAGAAGAAATGTTTTTAGTCAATGTTAGGTTGATGGAAAAGTTGCAGGTTATTTTGTGTAGCCTACTTGCCTTGATGCTTAAAGTATGTAAACAAGCCAAAAAGTAAGACTAGTTTACGAAAACTTTAGTTTCATAAAGTGTTATAAAAATGGCGTATACTCAAATGTTCTAATGGCAATTAGAATGGTACTTTGCACAATGGTCACCAATTGCAGTGCAGAGCGACCATTCTCTATTTTGAAGCTGATCAAGAATGCACGGCGGTCTACGTTGAAGCATGATCACATGAATGATCTCAGATTTTTTAGCATTAACTTATCTTTACTTACTTCTACAGACTTTGAAGAAATTATTGATTTGTTTGCAAGAGAAAAAGCCCGCCGGAAGCAATTATAACAATTAGTTCATTATAGCCTACAATGACATTCATTGATGTATTCAAATAAACACTGCAAATAACTTTTTGTAAGGAATTGAAAATATAAATCGTAGCGCACCATCGAAAAAAAATTTTTTGGGGGGCAGCACTTTTCTTATCTGCCTAGAGCAGCACTTAGGCTAAATCCGGCCCTGCCTACGCTAGGCCCCTACTCAGTGTGTTTGGTCATTTTTAATCAACCGTACCAGATGGTGTGTAGGCAATGTAGTACCGTACGGAAGCCTTAAATGAAGGCATAGTTATTAAGTAGGCTACCAGCAACTGGTTTTAAATCGGCGATAGCCTTTAACCTAGCAGGCTTCTGTGATATGAACAAAGCTATCTACAGATTACAGTGACGAAATGATACACAGTTCTGGGAAATCCAGAGGCTTACCGGTACTTTAGGTTTGATTTAGGCTTACAAAGCCAACATATAGTGTGGTCAAAGCCAACATTGAGCTTATATTAGGCTTTATCATACAAAAATATAACATTAAATAAGCCAATAAGGCGGTTAAAGTCAACATCGAGGCTATATATTAGGTTTTACCATACAAACCCAATACATTTTTTATAACTAGTTATCTGGCAAAATCAAATATGCGCCATGTTTTAATAAACAAACAAAAACCTGGCTCAAATTTCATTCTTAAAAATTTTGTTTGGTTGTCCGTTCCAGCCTTACAAAAGTCAACTTCGAGTTTTTACCGTGGTAATTTTACAGCTATAAACACAAAAAGTTTTTTATCTAGAAAACTTGAAAATGGCGGATATTAGGTTCTGCCAAATCACGGCAGAGCTGCAAAGAAGGTCACCTTACTCTTGAATATCGATAAGGCTAAGGCTTAGTCTGATGAAAATTCTATTTTTTGTTTCGGCATCCTTAGTGAGCTATTAAGTACGAGAACCACCTTTACGTTTTAAGCAATTCTACAATCTATTGTCTCAATCATTCAACCGCACCAAAACTACATTAGAGAGTTGTTTTGCATAAATTGCGATGTTAAATTGATTCTTATCTTCGGACTGGGAATGCTTCTTTGAGAACTTAATCTTGACAGTTTTGCATACTTGTATGTAGAGGCTTTAAAACCACTCACGCAGGCCTGGTCACCGAGATTAACAGAGTGGAGTCTTCTATTGTTGAAATGTTGTTGTCTGTGAGCTATTTCATCCATTAGATGCTGTTGAACGAAAAGCAGTCCTAACGTGCGTTGCTCAAGCGCACACCCTCAGGACCGAACCATCGCCGACTTGACTCTGGTTTAACATCTTGACTCTGGCACATAACCCACTGAGCTAACGGGGAAGGCATGTAGCCGTGCATAAGGAACAGTAGTATCATGACCACAAACCCACCTATGATGATCCTGTTGATTGCCGTCCTTCTGCACTTCTCATTTTTAAATTGTCTGATGACGAGGAGGAGTCTGGGGGAGCATCAGAAGAGTCAAAGTGCCTCGGTGCGAAAATAGCTCCTCCAAAAGGATTCACATCACAAGGAGACTCTGCTCCAATCGCAGACCCCCAAGGATCTTCAGATGTTGTCTGGATGTTAAATGATGAGCAAATCAATCCTCTTATTATAGTTATGGGGAACTGGGATCTTCAAGAATGTTGCTACATCCATTCATGAAAAAAAACAAGTATTCTCATTAAAAGTGCTTCCATTATCGAAAGCATAGATCGATAAGCTACTAGCGCTGTTTCTTAGCAAAAGTGGAGACCAAAAGTACAACGGCCATTTTTTTAAATCTCGCCAGGCCATAAAACGTCAGTGACGCACCTGATCGGCTACCAGTAGAACATCAAACTCCGAGAATAAACTGGATTTATCTTTCGAGAAATTACAAAAAGCTTTAGTGAACACCGTGGCATCATCGTTAGTGTGGAAAGATAGCGCTTCTTTTGTCTCATCACAATAAGAAGCAGTCACAGCTGAGGAACAAACACGAACTGCTTAGGTTACGATGAAGATACTTAGTGCCCTTTGTTATCACAACCACAAAAGCAATACATTATTATACAGAAAATGGACAAAATAGTGGATGTAGCCATTCAACATGTATGAATCCGCAAATCCACTTTAATGGAAGTGGCACGCACAGGGACTGCTTGAAGTCTTACCAAAAAACGTAAAAAAAATTGTATTTTAGATAACTTGCTAGGTTTCAAAATTGTCTAATATCGTACCTAAATTTAAAGCTTTTTAAACTTAGTCTAGTTTGTTCATTTTTCTCATGATGACCTTTCAATCAATTGGAATAAAAAAAAGAAGCAATTTAACCCTTTGCTTTTCAACGTTTTTTTGGAAGTTAACTGCTCAAGGGGGGGCCATTTTTGGATCAAATTCAATCAGCTGTTACGAGTTATCCGCTGATGCTATTTCAACAGAAGTTGCACTGGTGTGAAAGCAAATCATTTGTCTATAAGTTTGAAAACTCATTATTTTAAAATTTTATATGTTAAACTTGATATTTCAATTTTTGCAAAGGTACCTAAAAACGACAATTTTGATTTAACTTGCCGCCTTTAATTAACCGTGCTAATCCGATTTCATGCAAACTTCTAAATAACAAAGAGCTCGATCGAACGCACGAAGTGTGTGTGCGGTGTGCCGAATCATTGCATTGATTAGAATTTACGACTTGCGAGCAAATCTTATTGTAAGCTACTCAGTACTCACTGATTCTAAAATAGTTACAATCAGAGTAATATTGTTACACGAATTTGAAAAAAACAAAACTGCGTTTGTTGTCTTACATTTTTGTCCTAAACTAAATGCATTCCGAAACTCATGGCTAGCTTCTAGTTTTATGGAACCAAATTTCTCATAAGTAACACCTTAGCCTGCTTGAATAGCTGTTTACATCTTCGTTTGTGTATTTTAGGTCTACAATTGAGTTTGTAGTATGAATATTTTTAGTAGAGAGAAGACAATTGAACAAGTTGTTGAAATAATCTGAAATTTCTAAGTTCAAATTAGGTGCTTTTGAAATTGTGGATTTGTGTCAAGTCGCATCACAAATATCATGCAGGCCACATCATAAGTCATTTCGCTTACGAGTGTTTATAAACATGACTCATAAATTACATCCACAAAAAATACAGCATTTACATCAACAAAGCTAAGTTCGAAGCTCACTTTTTATTGAAGATTGTGTCAATCAATTTGAAAATACATTTTTAGTCCGCCAGCGTCGAAATAATGCAACAGCGAATTGAGGAACATGCGTAAACAAAGGAAATGTGAAATAACCCACAGTCAGCAAATCTACATAAATTTAACGTTTACAAATGTTGAATCAATGTAAAAGGACTGGATTGCTGACTGGGTCCTTATTGTTTGAAGCACTAAAAATACGCGTAAAAGCGACAACGTCAGCAAGGCAGTGATTATGTTTCTGGCCAAAAAAAATAACGTTTGACTTCAAAGATAAAAATGATTATAACGAAGCTTCAAAGTTTGTCGTAAAACATTTTACTGAGATACAATAAACATAATCAATTTGTGCCAGATTGTGAGAAGACTTCCTAGATTCTTTCCAACCATTTGCATGATTGCAAATTATTTTCTATAACTTTACATTGCTAAAAAATGGCTTCTTTGTTGAAACAACGTGGCTACAATTCTATAAAAAATTCTTAGGCCTACTACATTGAAGTAATGAAATTTTTTTTGTGATTTTGCTGATGACGTTTTACAATATCCGAGAAGTAAAAAATAATAATGATGAATTATTTTACAAAACCGTGGTTTGCAAGTGCTTCACAAAAAATTGTTGGGGGAAAATTTACTATTAGACGTAAAACGTTTGTAAAAGAAATTTGTCGGTTTACGTATTTATAATGTTTATTGCGCTGTTATCGAATTATAAACTGCCTGTAGGCTATTGTCTACCTTTGTGGTTGCCGGCCAGCTTAGAGCAGCATGCAAACTAAGCGTTTATGGTATTTGCATCGTGTTATGATTCTCGAAAATTTCCCACAAGGTCTTTATTTTTATCGTGATATTTTGTGCCTCTTCTGTCCTAAACTTGAAGTTATTGTGCAGCACTATCCACATCGGTTTTTAGACTCAGTCTTCATTGAAAATCTTTTGTGTGGTGCATCATTTCAAGTAGTGTCTTTCCCTAAACTGTTACACAAATCGCCCAGAACCAGGTTGATTATTATGTATCTTACAGCAGTTGAGAGCCCGTTATTGTATGTGTGGAATTATTACTGTAGATGTCTGACTAAATTCATGCCAAAGTCGAGCAAATTCTGCTTTCGGGATCCTTGCCGTTATTTACTGTATTTTTTGTTGATAAGTTTAGGCAGCATTTTTCCAAGATAAATGAAGACATCGGTATTGTTCGTCACTTAGATTTAGTTTTCTCAGCATTATTTATTCATTCTTTGATCCACTAGTTTGTCCCACTTTTGGTATAATCGGATCGTTTATAAATGGCGGGTCTTCACAATAGCCGGCCTCTTATACATTGGCGCAACGTATTCAGATGTTGAATCAATGATGAAGAAAGCTGATTTGTTGTTTGTCTTATGTGACGCCTAAATTTATGCCTCGTCTACAGTACAAAATATTTTGTAATGTACATTGTGTACATTGTACATTTTGTTTGTAGGCCTACATTACAAAATATTTTGTAATGTAGATGAGGCATTATCATCTTTATTTTGCGCTCTTTGAAACAAAACACAGTGCACTGTGAAACAAAAATACAGGACATAACAACAAGTAGGCGACATAAAGCAGTGAAGGGACGCCATCGAGTTAGCTGCTACGTGCAAATGGAGCCTATCTCATAATTTTGAGTGTATCTCACAATTACTGTTTGCAAAAACGCTATTTCTCCGGCTTCTCCCAAAAGCATTTGCAGTGATACATTTCCTCAATTGCAAGTTTTGTCAATGAGAGCATTTCCATAGAACGTTTATTTCGAAACCAGGTTTTCGTGTCTTTATCCAAGAAAAGATTTCTTATTGTAACGTTTTTTATTCGTCAATGAATATTATCTGCTTGAAACAACTGTTTTGAATAGTTTGTGGCCTCCATAGCCTACTATTTTGATCGTGGATTGCTATTCTTCTTTGTAGAGCTGATAACGCAAAAAAGCTTGCTATTATTGTTTCTAATTAACAGCTTTGCGATCACTGGCTTTTCTTTGTAGCATAAGAAATAACGCGCTTTGTATTATTGAGGTCAAACCAAACAAAAGAAAGCAAGAGGATGCTTCTCTCTGCTCGCGCATATCGATGCACGAAGCAATTATGAGCTTATGGCTTGTCATCGCAATGTAATCCATTTCACGCTTTGCTGGAAGTTAGCTAGAAATAGCAAAAATTCACCAAAATCTTGAATTTACAAGAAAACTACACAACTTTTAGCATCAAATTTAATATCATCAGATCCGCCTGGCAATTTTAGGAAAAGTCAAGAAAAACCAAGTGCATGGCGTTACTGTGCTTCAAATAATTAAAGGAAATATGAGGGGGGGGCCAAATCTGGCCTCCCTTTGAGGAGCAAAGTGTTAAGAATGCGACGACTTGCAATTTTAACATCCTACCCACTTTCACAACTCGATTGGTTGGTCATCACTTTCTCCATTTTGACCACCTTCACAGCTCGATTGGTTGGCCACTACTTTCACCATCTGGACCACTTTCACCATTGGCTGGTCACCAATTTCACCATCTTGACCACTTTCACCATTGGTTGGCCACTACTTTCACCATCTTGACCAATTTCACCATTGGTTGGCCACCGCTTTCACCATTTTGACCACTCTCATATCTCTGTTGGTTGGCCACTACTTTCACCATTTTGACCACTTTCACCATTGGTTGGCCACTACTTTCACCATTTTAACCACTTTCACCAATGGTTGGCCACCACTTTCACCATCTTGACCGCTTTCACCATTGGTTGGTCACTACTTTCAGCATCTTGACCACTTTTATAACTTTTTGGTTGGCCACCGCTTTCACCATTTTGACCACTCTTATATCTCTGTTGGTTGGCCACTACTTTCACCATTTTGACCACTCTCATATCTCTGTTGGTTGGCCACTACTTTCACCATTTTGACCACTTTCACCATTGGTTGATCACTACTTTCACCAATGGTTGGCCACCACTTTCACCATCTTGACCACTTTCACCATTGGTTGGCCACTACTTTCACCATCTTGAACACTGTTATAACTTTTTGGTTGGCCACCGCTTTCACCATCTTGACCACTTTCACCATTGGTTGGCCACTACTTTCACCATCTTGACAACTTTCATATCTCTGTTGGTTGGCCACTATTTTTACCATTTTGACCACTTTCACAATATTTTGATTGGCCACTACTTTCACCATCTTGACCACTTTCATAACTTTTTGGTTGGCCACCGCTTTCAGTTCACCATCTTGACCACTTTTACCATTGGTTGGCCACTACTTTCACCATTTTTACCATTTTCACAACTTTGTTGGTTGGCCACTACTTTCACTAGTTTGACCACTTTCACAACTCTGTTGGTTGGCACTATTTTCACCATTTTGACCACTTTTACAACTCTCTTAGTTGGCCACTACTTTCACTAGTTTGACCACCTTCACAACTCTGTTGGTTGATCACTACCTTCACTATTTTGACCACTTTCACATCTCTGTTAGTTTGCCACCACTTTCCCCATTTTGACCACTTTCACAAATTTTTGGTTGGCCACCACTTTTACCACTATGAGTATTTACATGGGTGTTTCACTTCGATAAAACGCCCAGCTACAGCAACATTTTCTACACCCAGCCGGTTGGTCAGCAGTCAACACATACACCACCCTTCTGATTAATCACGATGTTGACCATTTTGGAAGTCGGTCACAATTTACATTATTCTTCTGATTGGTAGCAACTTTAGCATGACCAAATTCTGCCACAACCATCAAAAGCTCGAACCAATCAACCAATCAGCTACGTTTTTCGTGACATGAAAAGGCGCGAAAAGCAGATGATACAAAGCAAATTAAGTTATGATTTCGCCGTCATCTGCTTGGGTTAGTGGTTAGGATTAGGACTAGATAGGCTTGCCATTTTTTAGAAATGCAAATCGGGGACGCATATTGAAAACTGCAAATGAACTTAATGTAGGCGTAATACAAAATAATTTAATGCAACTCAGTAATTAATATGGGCAAATTACCAATATATGTAGGCCTATATCACCAACGAAAACAAAAGAACTTAATAATATTATGAGCAAATGAATCAGGTCTAATAATATTTTTCTGTGCTAAGCACCTTTTTCAAAAATACAGTGTTCGATTTTATCTTTTCATAAAATTCACTGCATGTCAAACCAACATTAATTTTGCAAGTAAAGACACCTTTGACATTCTGTTTTAGCATTTGGCCTCTGTCACGTCTACATATTGTTTATAATTGAAAAAATTGCTCAACTGGTGTTGATGTCCCAGGCCAACCAAGCACAAACTTGACAAGTGTTTGAAAGTTTGGAATGGTTATGCTTTTATTGGTAAAAGTTTGGAACAATTGGATCCACTTTTATTCAAGAGATGTCGTTGCATTTTGCCATGATTCTTTCCTCTCACTCTCAGACATGTAGGCTATTTCTTTACCATAACGTGCTCATCGAAAAGGAAGTCGATGTTGATCATTTGCTTCTGAAACATTTTGTTGATATTTTCCGCAGATCCACTTGAAAAGGAATTGCTAAAAAAATAGCTAATTCAAGATTTTTTTTGCAAATCTCAAATTGAAAACTCCGGGACAAACTGGTTAACCGGGCGGGACAAGGGGACAAGGCCTTAAAATCGGGACTGTCCCGGCTAAATGGGGACGTATGGCAAACCTAGGACTAAAGAATAGTCATTTCGATCTGTGTTTGATTCCCACACCCACCATCCGTCACCTCCGAGATAACAAGGCCAATTGTCCAATTGTGACGTCACACACTGTGGATACAGATTGCTGAAGTACATGACCACAGTTAGGCTGTGCTGCTGTAGCAAAATGTTCAGGTGATAGGACTACTCTATAAAACACAGAATGCGTTTAGGTAGCAACGTTTAGCGATTCGTGTGCAGCAAGTTATGTTAATTAAGCATAGTGGTCTAGGAACATTGATGGATTATTAAGCTATATAATCGTACCTTGGTTTGGTTTTGAATCTTCATCCTCGTACTGACAAAGCCTCTGATAAGTTATTACTAGTAATTTCGAATAGCTACTTGTAAAGGATTATTGGCAAAGTGAAGTTTTCCGATCGTTGAATTATTGTTGCTGGAGAATTATTCCATCAAAATGTTCCATTAGATTAGCAAGAAAATAGGATTTGATTAAGTAGTGTGTAGCCCAGCAGCAGACTACGGTACTGAATATAGGCTAAGCCATCTTTACATTACCGTTTATCTGCATTTTTGCAGCAGCACGTTACAGACAGAAAATACAGAAAAAACGTTTGTGTGCCTATCAGAAGCAATATTTATTTTTTGTTCCTAGGTTCATTTTTGATAAATTGGGGTTGTTGCTGTGCAAGGTAATAGGCTAAAACATGTGTTGTTAAGCTTTTATATTTTTGCACATGGGTCATAATAATAAAATCGTTAGTAAGGTGGTTGCAAGCAGTAAGAAATCACATTGTATAACTTTTTGTACTGTTAAACTTACGCTCATATTGGAAAGTTAGTTGCTAAATAGTTAATTTGTTAATGTCTCATCTACAGCTTATTTGTACACCATAAGTGAAATTTTATTCTTGAGATATGCCTCATTCATCTTGTGTGCCAAACTGCCAAGGTAACTATAGAAATGGACCAAAGGTTCGTGTATTCGGATTTCCCAAACATGAAAAGCTACAAAAAAAGTAGCTCAATGCCATTCGAAGAGAAAAAAAGTTTGTTGTTACCAACAACAGTAAGGTACGTTTCTCCAATTTTGCTATTTACTATAGGGGGCATGCATTGCATAATACATACATACACATTAAATGTCTCAAAGAATACGTAGCCTACCTTTGAACACTCTGCAGGCTACAATTTACATGCCTTTATTTTCATAGAACAGCAAAGCATCGTTTTCTAAGCAGCAATATTTTTGTTTGGGCAATACCGCCAGTTAGCTGGCGCCCAATATGATGTGTCATTGCGTCAAGTGTATGAGTGTGAAAAAAAGCTTCGATTGCTTCCTGTTTTAAAAGTAAGACTAAATAATCGGGAAACAGTTCTTTCAAAGTTCTTGCTAAATTGGGATGAGTTTAATGACAAATTAAACTGTAGGGATGCAGCTTCAGTTAATGTTTGTCAAGATGATTTTTCTTCATCACAAACTTACATGCCAGTTATAACGTATGTTGCTGGGTACTGCTGTTATGCTGTTACTAAAAGGTTGGATTGCTCTGAATGCAAGCAGAGAGTAGTTAGTTCTCACGGTGATGCCAGTCAAATCGAAAATTCATTAATCAAAGGCATTAGCAGAGGAAGTTTATTGTACCCATGTTCCGATATTGTTTACATCGTTTTGATGGCGTATGTTGTAATTAATAAATTATGTGAAACTGATCACTGATCAGTTTCAAAAATCTTCTTCCCAAAGAAGTCGTGCTATTGATTGTATTTTGACTGTTTTGGAAGACCATGATTTTATGTTTTTTCATGAGAGAAAGTGTGAAAAAGGGCATGAAAAATACAAATTAGTAAAAATGGTTCTGTGGGCATGCACCAATATTCTTTTAAACAATTATTTTTTTTTTAAAAATGATAAACTGATCAGTGATAAATTGTCCAAAAGAAGAAAACCGCAAACTTTGAAGTAATTTATACTTTTTATGGCCAACGTATGCTGTTTTGAAGTGCTTGTATATTTTTATTGCGCTATGAAATTTGTCTGAACTTTTACTACCTTTATTGCATGATGAAGGACTGAGTTTTAACTTTACATTGATTCAACATTGTCAAACGCTCAACCAATGCGAAACTGTCGTCTCATTGTTTTGTGTTGCTTTTATATATTCGGCTTTTATCGGCATTAATAAATAAATGTTGCTTTTGCTACTCTCACTGCATGCTTTGATGTTTATCTAGTCATGCTTGTTGTGTGTACTAAAAATAAAACAAATTGCATAAAAGTTTGTATTTTCAAATAACAGGACATTGCTTAACTGGTCTCTAGTAGAGTTTAAAAAAAGCAAGATAGGCTACTTGCTGGTCGCTAGTAAACCGCAGTGTATCCACTAGCTGTGACGTAGACATTTACGTCACAATCCGACAATTGGCCTTGTTATCTCGGAGGTGACGCACCATCACTCTTTTTTTTTCATAATTACTTAACAAAGTTCAAACTAATGATCAATTCTCCGGGTGAGTGCTAGAAGAGTCGAAATTCGACTGTAACCTCATAGGCCTATAACATGTACTGATTGGTTGGCAGTGTCATTGGAATCTAGCATATGTTTTTCATGTTCAAGTGGATTTCCTTCTGATTGGCCACGGCTTAAACCAATTTGTCAAACAGCAATTAACGCTTACCTGTTACTTGGTGGCGTTTGTCTTCTGTGTGCAATGTATTGGCAGCAGTTGTGGAAAAGTTATCCGTCGGAAATCCAAAAGTAGAGTCGGATGTTTGAAATGGATCCTTAGAAGTAGCAAGTTCTTGTATGGTGGTTGGGAATGGGTCTGCTCCAGAGAATGGATCTTCATGTGCAGTTGAAGAAGGATATGGTAGAGAAGGATCCGAGGATATTTTTGACCGAAGATTAGATGAAACAAGATCAGAGTTGTGAAATTGTTTGTGTCCAGGTGTAAACAAGTCGAAATCTGAACAAATAATTGCAAACTTTAAAATCTCCTTTTATGTTGCGTGTCAGAAACCTTTGGCAGTGTTGTCTAGTTCGAGGTCAATTAGCTGTTATTGACCGTCTGGAATAATGAACACTCGACATCATGTAGTGTCTGTGCATTTGTAACAGAGCGTGGAAATGGACGTAGTTGAGGTAATTTCCAATAAACTGTTAACTCGATGCAGCGGAAAGAAGTCGATGGATATCTTCTGCTGACTGACCAAGTTGGGTCAATACGTGTTGAAGCGCAATGGAGATTCTTAGCTGACTGACCATTAGCCTATGGAACGCAAGTGGATTAAATTGGAACAATGGTTGAGATCAATCCATTTTTGTATTGTTGCCACTGTTAAAACAGGCAGAGCGAGAGCTGGCGCAATCTCAGTCAGAAATAAACTACAATTAAACGAAAAAGAGTGATTTAGGCAGTGATGAGCAACCTTTTTGTGACTGTGGACCATAAAAGTTTTTTAGAAATCTCTGTGGACCATAGCCTTTTTTGTATATCAGATTTATAATTGTGGCTTAAGTTTAGAAAAACAACATATTTATAAGTCATAATACAAGCAAAAGTTTGATTCAATCTCAATCTTACTGTATCACGCTTATTAATATCAAGTCGGTTTCTTTTTTTACAAAAAATGTCATTAATAACAGAAAATCCAGCCTCAACTAGCCTTGTTGTTGGAAAGGATATGATGAAAGATTGTACAATTTCGTAAATCTGTGGATTGGAGTTCATTATTTTAGTATAACCAAAGACACCTTCCCTTTTTATTTTTGTAATAAGCTGAACATTTTCTTTCATGTCTAACAGCTCTTCACATATTTTTGGATTAATACTTTCATTTGGTTCAAAGTTTGAAAGATCAAGAACCCATTCTGGGATATCTTTTTCCAGAATGTCTTTATACCGTCTCTGACAGTCTTCATGGAGACTTTCTAAATGGTGGTAACAAGCGTTTATACAATTTTCTGAAGGATTACTGATTTCTAAATTCTTGAACAAAGATGTGTTTTTCTTTTGAAACAGATTTTTCCAATCCATCAACTTATTCATGAAGGTCTTTATTTTCTGGATGGTTTTCACTAAGTCAGATTTTCTTCCTTGTATTGTCAGATTGAGTTGATTGATAGCTTCGAATATATCACTAAGATAGAATATTTTTTTATAACAATATCGAAATAACTTTACCGACAGTGTGTGTGTCTTGAATTATTTTATCTGTGGACCACTTGTGGTCCACCTGGACCACGTTGCTCTTCACTGATTTAGGGTACGCGAATCAATTTATATCACTTCAATCGATTGTGATGTCAGACTGGCTAAGAGGGTAGCCACTTTAACAAGTCGAAATTCTGCCACTGAGAATGACTACAATGCAACCGCCAACCAATCAGAACATGTTATAAGAGGCTACCGTCCAATTGTGACCCTTCTAGCACTCATCCAGAGAGTTAATGCTTGTTTTGAACTTTATTTGGTAATTACAGAAGAAAAAGATCAATAGCAGTGGTGGGAATCAAACCCCCGTCAATGAAATGTCTACTTTCTAGCCCTAACCCTAACCCCTAAGCCAACCAGCTGAAAAAAAATCCATCACTTAATTTGCTTTCTATCACCTTCTTTTCGCCATTTATACGTCACTTAAACCGTAGCTTATGATTGGTTGGCGGTTTCATTCTAGTCAAGTTTAGTGGCAGAATTTCGACTTGTTAAAGTGGCTACCGCCTACCGGCTAAGAGTGAGATTCGCTAAAATGTGGCCAGTGATGCCAAAGTCACAATGTTAATAAACTAAACTTGAAGGCCAAAAGTTAACTACGTGATGGTACTGGACTGCATTGTAGAATATGACACAAAAACGTAGGAATGCGATACCGCAGTCGGTAGCCTACACATTTATGCTATCTGTATTGGAAACCCGTCAACACCCTAATATATAATGACTCTTGTCTCGCTGTCGAGTGTTCATTGTTCCACTACACCAATACAAGTGCTACGACACGCAAGTAAAATATGAACTATAAAGTTGTATAAAGTAGGCTAGGCAGACATCAACATCGTCAAGTCATCTTTGTTGGAAAGATGCTTTAGGCTACAAACACTGCGAAATTTTAGAAACAAATGCTTCAGGTAGGCTATATGGGTTTCATGAAGATAAACAGCAATATGTCATCATCATGCTGCACCTGTTGGCAGCAACTTTTCTTTGAAGTGATTACTTGCTCCGTGAAATTCATTTTCACTGAGATCACTTCGAATCTCTTCCAATTTCTCTTGCATCCCTCCCATGCTGAAGACACTGTCGCTCACAGTAAGGTCTATTGATGTCTGTTACAACATTCATTGTGATTAAACACTAAATGAGATTGCCAACTCACCAGCTATCTGATGTAAACACATGGCATTTTTCTGGCGTAAAATAAGATGAACTATCTCTGTGTCGCAAATGATACCTGCCTTTATTCCAATGTTTCGTCAATCAGACACGAGTGACTTTTTCAGGGAACTAAATCAAGCAATAGGCCTACTGTAACTACATGTCAGATATGGCAGAACCCAAAACCATATTGCTACAAAACAATTGCACGTTCTAAATTAAAGTCGAATTTGAATCAAGACTTCCCACGTGAAATTTAAATAACATAGTTTCAATCAGTAAACAAACAAAAAGTATAATTAGCCTAAAAGAGGAAAGGAAAAGTGACTATCATGAAATAAGTTATCAAACTCCAGCATATGCACCACCGCAAAGTTTACTATCAGAATAAAAAGAAAATGGATGGAAAGTTAAACGAGTTTTTGTAGCCTATTGATCAAAGCCTCTTGGGCGAAATGCTGGAATTTCTGCTTTTTACAAAAAAACAAATTGTGATTGACAGAATTGTTTTCTTTCTGCTCGTAAACTATGCTTGCACGACCTGACTTAGACCTCTGATGAAATCAACCGTGTCAAACTGACGAAAATTTGTTACAGATGAGAATGACGTCATAACTTGCAACACCTTGTTAAAGTTTAATTTTAACCAGAAGAACGCGTGATGTTTTTGAATGGCTTGCATTTGTTGAACCTAGTTCATCCTCGCTGAGGTATGAAGGAAGTTCTCGTTTAAGCGCCTCCGATTGCATGAAGTAAGTGAATGCATAAAATAAGCTACAGCAATAAGAAATGAAATAAATGTAATGTACGTTCTCCATGAATGTAGCTTCATACTTACAATTGATGGATTGAAATCCGGAAGGTTCTTTGGTTCACCTGAACAAGTGCAGAGCTCACTAGCACCAGCCTTGGCATCACTCAGGCCTAAGAATATTCTGATAAACTTTACCATGCAATGCAACTAGCAAACGAAGTTCAGTGACAAACACAATCGGAGCGGTCGAATATGAACCCCCGGTCACGAGGAAAGGTTTTGTTTATTTCTCGCCCACAATTTATAACTTCAACTACTATCCACAACTTCACAGTGTAGATTCAAACGATCTGTTTAAGCCTGATGCTGCGAGTTCGTTGTGGCAATATCGAATTACACGAGCTTTCGGAACACAGTTCCCTTGTCATGTGCTATGACGAATGGTGTTGAAGTCAGTGAGTGGTTCTTTAAAGTGGCTCTTTGGTTTAGCTTGAGGCTGCCGGCTGTTGAGTTTCTGTGCTGTTAGGCGTTATTGCTGTGAGGTTTTGTTGGATCAGTTGATTAGTAGATTAGGTGACGTAGTTCTTCCCTTTCGGCGCGGTTGTTGATTTTAGGATTTTGTCTGCTAATGAATATGGCCTCTTTGAAACGTAATTGTACCGCGTCATTTTCTCTTGCAATAATTTTAAATTCAAAGTCTGCGTGGCATTGTTGTTGATGATCAAATACCGAACTTTTATCCGAGCTGAGATGTTCTTTGAGGCGGGAATGGAGTGGGCGGATCGTTCTGCCTATGTAGCTTTCCCTGCATTTTTTGCATACAATCTTATAGACACAGTTCTTGGTGTTGCACATGTCATGATGTGCAACATGTGCAATGTGCAATGAGACATGTGCAACACCAAGAACTGTGTCTATAAGATTGTATGCAAAAAATGCAGGGAAAGCTACATAGGCAGAACGATCCGCCCACTCCATTCCCGCCTCAAAGAACATCTCAGCTCGGATAAAAGTTCGGTATTTGATCACCAACAACAATGCCACGCAGACTTTGAATTTAAAATTATTGCAAGAGAAAATGACGCGGTACAATTACGTTTCAAAGAGGCCATATTCATTAGCAGACAAAATCCTAAAATCAACAACCGCGCCGAAAGGGAAGAACTACGTCACCTAATCTACTAATCAACTGATCCAACAAAAACTCACAGCAATAACGCCTAACAGCACAGAAACTCAACAGCCGGCAGCCTCAAGCTAAACCAAAGAGCCACTTTAAAGAACCACTCACTGACTTCAACACCATTCGTCATAGCACATGACTAGGGAACTGTGTTCCGAAAGCTAGTGTAATTTGATATTGCCAAAAAGAACCCGCAGCATCAGGCTATAACAGATCGTTTGAATCTACACTGTGAAGTAAGCAACGATCATGCTGCTAAAAGCGAAATTCATTCAACTACTATCCACAAACCAGCACTCAAAGAAATAACATTTGCAGTAATAGTATGAGCTGGGAATGCTTCATTAAAAGTCTCACACCATTCTCATAAAATCTTCATTAAACATTAACAAGCAGTGACGATGCAGACATACCATTGCAATGATGCTTTGCATGAGCGTGCTTCAACTCTTCTCTTATCTGCAACAATTTGCAGACGCCACAATTAGTTCTCTAATGATCACTGCGCGCTTGTTGTTGAGATCAAACGTTTCATGCATTGCATATGGCTTCATTTCAAAACAATTTCTTTCAAGACAAAATTTCGGGTTTAATTTCATTACAAACAGTTGTACAAAAGTTGTACAAAGCGAGGCACTCCACAGATCCAGTCGTACTTTTCGTGCTCGCTGTTTTGAAATAAAACTTGTTACGTGGCCTAACAAAAAAAAATACAAAAAAGGATGCAACAACCATTTTAAGTATTGTTTGTATTCTATAGTGTAAATTACATTATTTTGGATATAAACAAACTCTTTGGATAAATTCGATAACTATCCATTATTATCAACACCCATATTTGGAATAAAAGTTTTACAAACCATGCTATAGACCAGGGGTTCTTAACCGGGGGTAAACTTACCCCCTGCCCTGGGGGTAAATTTTACCTACCGAGGGGGTAAATTTACTGAATCATAAATTAAAGCAAACTTCATATTTTCAGTTATTAAAAAACTGGTAGTGTTGCACTCGATTTTAATTCAGATTTATGCTTAGGCTTAATGTAAGTTTTCGTCTTTTTCTTTTATCTCCACGCAAGTAGATGACCAGGTTCATTTCAGTAGCGCATGTGTGCTACATTTTTGGAAAAAATGGATAAATAATTTCTTTCAACAAAATAATATATCCTGGAATCATATGGGTTTACTTTGCACAGACGGTGTCTCTTCTATGCTCGGTGCTAAGTCTGGCTTTACAACTCTGGTGAAAAAACGCGCACCGAACATCAATTCTACTCACTGTGCCCTTCATCGACATGCACTGGCAAGTAAAAACTTTCCAGATATTTGAAAGCAGTATTGAAGCATGTGGTTGAATGTGTGAATTTTATCAGGACACATGCTCTTAATCATCGTCTTTCGAAAGTGGTTTGTGATCAGATGGGATCAAAACACTCTGTTTTCTTTTATCACACCAAAATTCGGTGGCTCTCTAGGGTAGGGTTACCATATTTGAAAAAGCAAAATTCCGGACAGTGCATGATTATTTTCATGAGACCATATATATGCGCTACCGAAATGCTAAAGCTGCAAACGTTGTACGATACTCATGCTAAAGCGCCAGCTACCGAAGTGAAAAGTATTGTCTTCTGTCACGAGCAGAATTTCAAACCAGGCAGGGTAAGCACTCTCTAAATATAGCTACGGACCGTCACTGAAAAAAATCTCAACTTCAGAGTGAAAAATAATAATGAGAATTAGGTTGTGCCGAAAATAGAAGAAAAGCAATTGCATGCTTAAAACAAATTAAAGACACGCTTGTAAGTCAAGTCACTACAAATTTACTTTTCTGACCATGCATATTTTTCTGAAGATCTAATTGTTTGTTTGTTATATCTTTATCTTGCATTGCGGGAAAGCGGACATGAGCGCTATGCATCGCTGTACGCCTTTGGACGTACACCTGACCCACGCTGCAGCCGACGGCAATGCCTGTTTTCGGTTGTCTAGTCTACTCTTCTCTTCAATAGGGCCTTGTGTGATTTCAAAAATGAGAAAAATTCACTACAGCACATATCTTTGAAATTATATTGAAGAGTCAATATGCCTTTCATAGTCGCGACGCTCAACTTGATGACGCTTAGATGAAGCTAAAAAAAAGACCAGAATAAACCAAATTGAAGCAGAAATACACTAAAAAATAAACCAACATACAATACTGATGAATCGCATTACGACACATGAAGCTAAACAAAAAAGACCAGAATAAGCCAAATTGAAGCAGAAATAAACTAAAAAATTTGTTCGAGTGAAATAATCACTGCAACGAACCGAATACCTGACGTAAAGTATGTTAAAAAAACAAATTATAAATCAAAAAAAAATAAATAAAAATAATAAACCAAATCGAAAAATAATAAACCAAACGGTTGCAAGATAAACCAGATTTGGTTTTAAAAAGACTAAAATGGTAACACTGACTTCTAAGTGGTAAACATCATTGATAAGGAAAACGCTCTGTTACATCATAATTCCGTACAACCTCGTAGTAAAAAAAATGCACACGGTACGAAATAACAATGTTCTGGATTGGCAGTGTGCACAGTAGCCTGCGATTGCAGATGCAGTAAAATGAGCTGGCTGAGCGAATTTTCTACGACACCATTAATTTACAGGATTATTCCCGCAATTTTAATTCCCCCAAAACACCCATCATAAAATTCCGGACATTTGAGCATTTTTTTAAATTCCTCCCGGACGCAAAATTTCACCCTAAATTCCGGACATGTTCGGAATTTTCCGGACTGTGTGGCAACCTTACTCTAAGGGTCTTGTTATTGTCTTAAGTTTTCGAACTACATGGTGAAATTCAAATTTTTCTTCGAGAACGCAAATCCCCGTTGAGTAAGCACTTTGGCGACAACAAATTTGTTGGTGCATTGGCTTACTTGACAAACATTTTTTCAAGTTTGAACCAGCTCAATATGCAAATGCAAGGAAAAAGTGTTAGCATTAGACAAAATTAGATCTGAGTAGTAAAAGAGTTCAAAAAGAAATTTACGCAAATTTTCTAACATTTGATGATTGGAAAGTCAGTAGAAGTCGCAACGAGATTTCTGACCTCGAAGTCGAAATATGCCAGCACCTTGCCGTCTTAAAAAAGAACTTTGACGGTTACTTCGAAGGTAAAAGTTTTAACAGTACTGCTCTTTGAATAACTCATCCCTTCGAAGCCAAGTTAGAAAGTATTGCTGACGATGATCTTTGCAAAGATGAATTGATTGATCTTTTATGTTCAACAACGCTTTCTTCCAAATTCTTATCGTGCAATCGTGACTTTTCCAAGTTTTGGTGTGGATTAGTCGAAGAGTTTCCTACGCTGACTAAGCGTGTATTTGAAGTTATTACACCTTTTTCAACTACTTATCTGTGTGAAGCAGGGTGCTTTTCATTGTTGACTATTAAAACAAAACATCGATCTCGCTTAGTTCCCGAAGACGACATGCGAGTAGCTCTATCAACGACTGTTCCAAGAATCTCCAAAATTGTTCGTGGAAAGCAAGCACAAAAGTCATTTGAGTAGACATTATTTTTCACAGGACCCCGTTAAAAACAATCGTGTCTTCGGCAAATAAACAGTTTTTTTCTGATATTTGCAAAGGTAAATCCAGACAAAAAAGGATGCTTTACATTTCTTCGCATGGTTGACTGGACACGATGACATCACAAGAGGCCATCAAAACGGTGGGGATATATTTTACTTTTTTCATTCGGCAAAGAGTAAACGAGACAAAAAAGGTTAAGAACCCCTGCTATAGACTCTTCGTTCCCACAGCAAGAAATACAAGTCACGCAATAGCCGTCTGAGATAGGGGGGGTGGGGCAGGGGAGGCGTTCCTCCCCTGCTGAAAAAAACAACATTGCGAATTTGAGCAAATCAACCTTACCGCGATGTTTCGACATTTCACCAGTTTAGAAACTTTACATAATTGTTATAATTTATGAGATACATTGATATTTTCCAATGATTGTAAAACGTTTTATCATCGATTTTGGAAGCTTTTGTATTTGGTATTGCGATTTGGCCTGAATGTTAAGCTTCGATTCAGTTTCTGCAGAAATTAAATGTAAAATGATGCAATTAATAAGCAGGTACGTGTAAGCGTATTTCAGATAGTGATGAGAATGCTAGCCTACATTTTTTATGGGTACATTTTTGAAAACCTGCTGGATAGTCTACTGTAAACCATATGATGTTTCTGTTTTAGCATCGGACACCTGTTTATGTTTTTTACCCATATCCTACTAATGCAGTTATTTGTAAAAATTTTTGGGTAAAAATGTCCAGTTATTAACGTAACGATGGTACTGAAAGAACATTGACTATGATTTCATTGTAATATTACATTAAACACTAAAAGTAGTTTGTTCAAAGATGCAAGTTTGGTACAAAAAAGATTCAATGTGGTGGTTTATTTACAGTAATTGGGACACAAACAGGTCACGGTGGATATGAAAGTTAAGTGAGCTAAGTTGAACGTTTTGTTGCCTGTGTTTTCGTACGCTGCCAAGTTGATGACTGTGGAGTTATTACACCAAGGGTTGGGAACCCACGGCTTGCAAGCCATAAAGTTTTAACCCTTTAACCCTCGTTGCTTTCTACTAATCTTCAGTAAACACATGGCTCTGGTTCTTACGGAAATACATTTTCAAAAATGTAGCTTCCATGGCTCTTTTACCTAAAAAGGTTCTCGCCCCCTGTATTAGACACCACCTCAGAGATTGTGAGTAATGTTGTTTGTTTTGAAAGTATATTTGCAAAGACAAATTTGGCAAATTTTCTTTTCCCCCTAAAAGATCTTATTCTTCTACGGCTATGGGTCACACACTTACGTTAAAGTAAATTTGAAAGGAAAGCTTAAAACTAAAACCAAGAACTAAACATGTTGAATATGACTTAGTCAAACCTTTTCAATTTTATTTTTTGCACCCTCGGTTGCTATCTTGATGTTGTGATGCTGTTGCTTTCTTGCCACAAGTTGGCGCTGAAGTTCCATTTCTTCCCTTCTCAAATAGTTTAGTTCATCCTGTACCTTGTGCAGTTCAGCTTTTTGCAGGTTCAATGACGTTTTTTGATTAGAAATTTCTGCTCGCAAGCTCTTCACCTTAGAAGGAAAACGGTCACAGTCAAGTAAATTTATTTGTGTTACCGTGCTCTTGTAGGTGCAGAATAGCTACAGGCACTGCAGAATAGCTACAGAAACCCACAAACGAAAAGGAGTTGAAAAGTACTCTTTACACGAGTAGAGCTTTGTGTACAAGTGACAAATCACTGTGTAGTGGTTACCAAGACCTGCTACAATAATTACGAACTACTCACAGCCACAGGGCGGCACGACGTAATCAAGCTCATTGGACTCGGTGCAATGCACTAGCACTAAGGCAACAATCATTACGCAAAACTAACGCTGTATCAGTTTGTTTCAATAACACCATATTACAAACAAGCAAAGTGAATTAAATTGTCAAAACAATAGATTGTAAAACTGTAGGTTAGATCATCTCGTTAGATTATATCGCAATCGAGATGGTAGTGAAAGACCATAAGCAGTCATCTAGTCAGCCACCACCTCCATAACAATAAATCTAACTGCACATTTATACACACGGGTGTGCAGGGGCAGGTACAGTTACTTCAATGAAAGAAAAGGGATTAGCCACTAACATTAAGAACAAGTTTGAATCTCCATCTTCAGACTGGGAAAGCCGAAGATAAATATTCAAGATGGCGACCAAGATCAAGCCAACGACCAATAGGTGATTACGCTCTAGAACAGTGGCTCCCAACCGGGGTGCCGCGGCACCCTGGGGTGCCAATTGCAATGCTCAAGGGTGCCGCGAGACATTGAGACCAATGTCTCGCGGCACCTGCAATACTGCGGCCCATTCAGTGGAATTCATTTATTTCAAACCGAGTTTCAGTGCGTATTAAGTTTTGCGTCTCCCAGTTATTGCCGGCTCCTTTCTAGAGAGTCACTTAGTGGGGAAGTCGCTGACGGTAAGTATAGATAATTCGCGGTAAACCTTTGTTTTCTCGACCAGGAAAAACAGCGTGAAAGAGATTTGGACTCGTTGCTGTTCTTTCCATAAAAACGTTTGAAACGCATCATTATTGCCAAAATGCCTTCCAATTAAATGCTAAAAATGCAGATACAGCTAAAATGTAGGGAAAAAATGAAACTTTCTTAACTTCAACCGATAAAATGAAAGCACTCAGAGAAAAACTGCAAATGTGGTCCTTTAAAGTGAAGAACGGAAACTTTGTCATGCTTTCACGTTTCTCTGTAATAAAGAACAAAGAAGTTGTCTCATTAATAACTCAGCAGTCACCACCTAAAATCATTGGGAAAAAAAATTGAGAAGTGTTTTCCCAGCTTGTCCACGGAAAATTACGCATGGGTAAGAAATCCATTTTTACTGGACTTTGATATTGCTTTGAATCTTAAAGAAGGCAAAGAATTAATTGACATTCGTAACGATGGAAATTTTAAGCTTATGCACAAACAGATGCCTCTCGATGAGTTCTGGATAAAAATTCAAAATGAATATCCTTGCGTTGGAAAGAGCTATTGTGCTTTTGCTGCAGTTTTCCACGTCATACCTATGTGAGAGTGGATTTTCCGTATTAAAGAACATAAAAACTAAAAGACGAGAACGACTGCTTATAGTCGAGGAAGAGATGCAGGTGGCTTTATCGAATGTGCCCCCGGATATTAAGGGACTTTGCGCAAGCAGTCAAGCCCAAATTTCACACTGACTTTTGAATAAATACATTTATTTACGCGCGCTTTAGCCTACTGTACAACTTATTCTGTGTTATTTCATACAGTTATTTGAAATACAGAAACCTCATAAAATTGATCCAGTTTTGCCAGGGTGCCGAAAACTATTTATCTTTTTGATAGGGTGCCGCAAGGTCAAAAAGGTTGGGAACCATTGCTCTAGAGAATAGCACCTCTATAACAATAAATCTAACTGCACATTTATACACACAGGTGTGCAGGAGCAGGTACAGTTACTTCAATGAAAGAAAGGGGTTTAGCCACTACCATTAAGAACAAGTTTGAATCTCCATCTTCAGACTGAGAAAGCCGAAGATAAATATTCAAGATGGCGACCAAGATCAAGCCAACGACCAATAGGTGATTACGCTCTAGCTAGAGAATAGCAAGCAGCAGTGATGCATAAAGACACCATTCTAACGTGCATCATAAAAGTACTTACTTCTTTTAACAGTATTTGAACTGTAATAACACAAGCTGTATTTTTTTTTCACTGAAACACATTTACAAACAACAATTAATTATTTATCAAACACAATCTCACCTTACTTGTCTCTCCCGCCACTTTTTGTCGCACGTCGCTGACCTTGTCATCAACCTCGATCTTCTGCTGGCTGAGTTCCTCCATCCTCGATCTGGCCTCCGCTGTTTCGCTTTTCAACTCAGCTATGGAGGTGCTTCTCTTCTCGGCCGTTTCTTGCAGCTCCTGATCAATGCAAGATCAATGTTTGCTGCTTGAGTATAGAAAACTGAGAGAGAAGAGCTATCAGTGAAGGCGCACTGCTTTCAACAGCACTGAAGATGAAACCAGTTTAGTTTTTGAAACGTTTGCTGAACATGAGCTGAGTATCTACAGTACATTTTTGGTTCTTTATTGTTGTATTGGGTTAAGCTATTTTATGCAAAGATTCAGCCCATGGCAATCTTTGTACACAGGCGATGCTTGTCATACAACTGTAATCTTGATCCCAATTTATAATAGCATCAACTCTCATCCACACGTATTCAATAATTCAACTGCGATTTAATTCTCAATCTCATTAATCATCCCAATCCTCATATTCCTCAATTACGCAAATTACGCTACTATTGCAGCCGGCCTGTTTTGACCACTAACTTCGAGAAGGTGCGATATTGTTAGGCCATAAGAACTCATTGTTCTAGTCAAGTTTTACAAACCGTAAACATCTTTGTGACGTCATAACAACCTACTGCTTGACAAGTTGCTCGATTAAGTCGGAGAAGAGAGAGAGAGAAACCTTTTATTTTGTCTGTTGCGAGAAAAGTATACGGTACAAAATATAGACAATGCAAATAAAATAGCACCATAACTAGAATCTACAACAGACAGGAAGCAGCGAAAGACTATATTAGTCATCGAGTCAGCTGCTTCCCGTGTTTTTAATGTGACAAATGTCAAACATCGGCATTACGTTGAAACCAAGATATGCGTTAAAACAGGATAAGCTTAAATTCCGTAAAAAATGAACACAAAAAGTTGTTTACTGCTGCGACAGTCAAGTGAATTCCTGTGGTTTTATTCAAATATCAAAAAAAAAATCATGCCCTACAAAAGTAGTAAGTTATGAGAGAAAAAAAACAAACAAACTATGCATAAACAACAACTTCTAACTGCTAGCATAAAAGACGAAGCATGAACACTAAAAGTAGGCCTAATCATAGTATATAACTTTAAACCTTAACAAAATCAGTCAGTTTATAGGCCGACTTGAATACAGTTAATAAGATGACAGCCAGGGGCGGCGCCAGCCAAAAATGAGTGGGGTGGACAAAAATATTTTGAGGTAATATGAACAAAAGAATAGAATGGGGCCAAACACTCCCATACATTTCCTCTGCGGTCCATAGAATTGCCAACTACGATCTTTATGTCAGCAAGCTTGTCGTTATTTTATGTCATGGAGCTGCTGCAATGATAGGCGGCCTCATAAAAATTTATTGGGTGGCCCCTTAAACAGAATTTTAAAAAACCTGGCTATTACCGGTACCTAATAATACTCATTGCCATAGGTTAAGAACAGAGATGTAGCCATCGTATACGCCGCAAGTATGCGGCGTAGACTTTTTGTTTACGCTAACGCTTGCGGCCACATTTTTTTGGATAGTTTGCGCTTGAGGCTACGCCGTAAAGTTTTCGCGGTTTTTTAGCGCATAGCGTTAACGCATAGGCTACATTTTAATGTCTTTTTTTTGCTACAACACGCCAATACCTTCCAGCGCTGCAGTTGAAAGAATGTTTTCAATGGGCAAAGACATATTGGAACCAAAACACAGCAAAATGTCTGATGAACACTTTCAGATGCTTGTGTTTCTTCGTGGAAATTCAAAATAAAACTTGTTTGTTTCGAGTGGTTTATACCGTGTGAATGTTTGGCACCTAGCAAACAAAATTAGTTTACGCTAATGTATGCGCTGACGCCGCCAACTTTTTTTACAAGTTGCGTTGACGCATACGGCGTATGGTTTTTCAAACGTTTGCGTTAACGATGACGGCGTCAATATTTTTTGTATGCGCGTACATTACTGGTTAAGAATCACTGCACTAAAGTTTTATTTTGCGCTCGCAGGTCAGTTGAAAAGCTTTCACCATTTTTGAGGACTAGTGTTGTCGGCAATGTCTCGCTTACTGCTGATCTGCACCAGATGTTCAAGTCTTTGTAATGATGGCAGGTCGCAGATAATAGTTTATTGTCTTATTTTGCTGTGGATACGTTCACAAGATGCCACAGTCATAGGCAAAGTAGCAACAGTAGCAATAATTTGAAACAAATCGCTGTACAAATGATTTAAGATCGTTTTGTCCACACAATTTCAAAAGTGAAGGCAGACACAACCACATGGTCCACTTTGGTGCTTTTCAATTTCTAGTTTCCACTTGTGACAATTAGCTGACCCCAAAAAAGAAGATCCTATTGCTGCCCAACCTGATTTTCATGGAAATTATAGAATTTGACTAAATATTCAACTTTAGGCAAATTTGATGGAGACATGTGCAATTGTGCGTGTAATAAAATGCAGCTGCATTTGACATTAATTCACATGATTGATCCGAGTAGCCTAACGCTTTTTAAGTTCATTCAGCATTCTGTCAAAGGATAAAGAAAAATCTCGTCTTAACTATTCTGTAATGGATTCAGATTCACTCCACGGAAGACTGTTGCAACAAGTCAAATGCTCTTGTCAAGTCGTTGATAGCAGCAACCCCAGTGGTGAGATCCATTTCTTCACTTTTTAAATAATCTGAAGCCTGTTTACTTAACGAAAACCATTTATGAAGAATTAGACTAGCAGTAACAAATTCAGTTTGCTTGATGCGGAACAAACATCCAGTAGATACACCATTACCTTCGTTTGACATTTGTTGGAACATTGACAGCAGTGCTGGATATAGGCTACATTAATAACAACATCCAGATCATCTGAACGTGCAGACCAATGAGACCATCTAGTAGCCTATCAGATAACGAGTGCAATGTAATTTTTCCAGACGTGATTCCATCCTTTTAAAATGCTCTTTATACAAAAAAATGTATCTTGGGAAAACAGTCCATAAAGTTGTAGATGTTACCAATTGTTTTGACTGTCGCTACGTTTTCAACACTGTGCCCAAGCGCAAGATTTAGTCGGTGTGCAAAACAATGAAAATATACCAACGGTTTCGCACCCGCTGCAATTAGGTGTTGCTGTGCACCTTCATCCTTGCCTGACATGTTGGTGGCCCCATCAAAACCTTTGCCTATTAGGTCTTACAAAGCTTGTGTCTCAGCTGTGATAAAAGCCATCACCTCAAAATGGTAAAATTGGACTACAATCAATCAATACAATAAAGCGATAACCATGAAGATTCTTTATTTCTTCGTATGTCAATGCTGCAACAGTAATTCATAAATAAGAAGTTGAAATTAATTTATGACGCAGTCACTAGGCCCCCCTAACCCTCTGCATACACCCCCCAAGTTTTCTCATCGGATCTCGACGAATTACAAAATTGACCATAAATAGAAGTGGGGTGGACATGTCCACCCCAGTCCCCCCCGTGGCGCCGCTACTGATGACAGCCGTTAATAAATAGTACTTAGCACCAGTTCGTGAGTAGTAGGCCTAGGTCTACGTAGTATCAACAATGTTCAATCCGAAAAGTTTGCGATAACACTCGTCAATGTTGTGGCAATAAAAAACAGTCACAGACAAAGTTTTTTCATATAATAAATTTTAAGTTTTTTTGTGAAAGTTTTTATACTCGTCGTAGCCCCTACTACTTCTGAAGGTAAATCATTCCATATTTTTGGGCCTAAGAATTTCAAACTGCCTTGGCCTTTTCTTGAGCTGACACTACGTAAGTGAAAGTTATTTTTTTGAGAAGCTCTCGTGCCATGGCAATGAACTTCAGTAATTTCCTTAAAGTAAGGTTCAAAGTAGCTTGGCAATAGCATATTTTTAAATTTAAAGACACATTTAGAAATTTCTAATTGATACAAGTTAGTGATGGGAAGTATGTCGAGATCTTGGTACAGTAGTGAAAGTTTTGCTCTTCTGTTGCTAAAGGTTATTGTGCGAATGATTCGATTTTGCATTGTCGAAATTTTCTTGAGCAGTTTTTGTGTGCTTGAACCCCAACATAAAATGCCATATTGTATTATTGATCGTGCAAGAGCATAGTACAGTGTTAACATGCTTTGTTTGTTTGTGTAGTTTCTAATTTTATAAAATATTCCAGATATTTTTGCCAATCTCCCAGATAGATCTTCAATGTGATAATTTCAACTCAGTTTGTCATCAAGAAATATGCCAAGATATTTGATGTTGTTTGTTTTTTGAATTTTTGTGTTGTTTAAGACTACATTTAGTTTTGAAGTTGACCCTCCTTTTCATTCAAGTAACATGTAAAATGTCTTGGAGTAGTTGATACATAATTTGTTTGCATTGAACCAATCAGTGATACGCTGCATCTCAATTTCAGTGCTTTGCTGCAATTGCAAAATAGATGTTGCTGAAGTAAAAAAAACAGTGTCATCAGCAAATAGCTGAGAATCGAAAGTTGTAGGAGTTGTGGAGAACCTTCTAATCTTGAACGTATGCAAATTCTTCTAGAACAGGGTTGTCCAAACTTTATGGGACGCGGGACGCATTCGGCAAGGAAATTAGATCGCGGGCCGCAGTTGACATTTTTCCTCTTATACACTGTCCCACCGTACCAGATGTAAATTAAAACACGTACATGTGTAAATGAATCTTTATATTTATCATAAAAACATATTGGGAAATAGATTAAAGAAGCTAAGATGTGAATACTACGAATAAGAGAGTTTTGGAAATTTTAAGCAACGTCAGTAGACCAGGAAACCTTATAAATAACTGACAAGTATGAATAAGAATAAACCATAAATTTATTCGTAAAAAATATTTAAGGAAGTACGTAAAACGGTACAGTTTACTTAAAATTGAGTGAGATGGGTGTGCCTGCATTTTGGAAGCCAGCTCCTTTGTGTCAATGTCAACTGAGGTTAAGGCTAAACGAAGGCAGGCTTCGAGAGATGTTTGTTTAAGTAGATTCCTCTCTTTGGATTTAATCGACTTCATTGCGGAAAATGCTGCTTCACAAAAGTAGGTACTGCCAAACATTGACAGCAAGTGCAATCCAAAACGGCGTAAATTAGGATAATGCTCTTCAGAAAGAAGAGGCCAAAATTGAGTGATTGGCAGTGTAGCTTTGCTTAATAAAAACTGGTCACTTTGCAAGTCACACAATTCAAGCTGCAAATCGTCATCGGCTTCTGATATAGTTATAGTCAGCGGAGCATTGAATACATTGAAGTTTTTTTGGATTTAGCCATCAAAAGTGATACATCATAAGAAGCAATGGTTGTAGAAGACGAAGGCTTCACTAATTGAAACATGTTTTCTTGACGCTTACGCAGGTTTGATTTGAGATCATTGAGTAGGGCTCGCCGCGCCTCACCAGTGTATTTATCATAGCCAGTGACATGAAGAGTGCTGTAGTGTCGTTGTACATTGTACTCTTTCATAACAGATATCATTTCATTACAAATTAAACATAAAACGTATATGCGGATTTTTATAAATTTACCATTTTAAGGTTGTTTTTCTAGGGTCGGCTTATATGCGAGGATATACAGTAATTTTTAAAAGTTTTCTAGAAGAGGCGGCGGGCCGCATTGAAGGAGGTCGCGGGCCGCATGCGGCCCGCGGGCCAGGCTTTGGACAACCCTGTTCTAGAAGCACTGTACATTACAATTAAAACAACCATGACCACCTGAAGATGCGGCCTGATTTGTCACATTTTGAAGAATTTGATTACAGCTACTGCTTATGTTTGACTGACATTTTCTGAGATGTTTTTACTTTTTGCTGTCTCCTTATGGTATAAAAGCTTTTTGTTGCCTTAGGGAAGCAATAGCAAATGAGAAAAAGTAAGTGGAAAAACGCTAAATCAGACTGTTATTGAAAAATTAACAGTCTGACTAAAATCTTCGAAACCAATCTTTCTTTGTTTTTCAACATGTGAGGATGTTAAAACCTATTGTGTCATCTGGGGAAAACAGAACAGAAAGCGTAAAAATATAAGTTTTAGAAAAATTTATTTAAACATTCTTCCAAAGTTACAAAATCTGGAAATTTCTGCAAAATGTGACAAATCAGGCCGTATCTTCGTAACATGAAACAACATATTTCTCTTGGAACAGAACTCGCTTTAAAACTATTTGTTTGCTCCTCCTCATTATCGCATAACAACGTCTCTTCGATCGACAACTTCTCATCATGAGCAACTAAATACTGTTCCGCCATACTGGCTATATATTCTAATCTAGAGTATGTAGACTTCTCTACATTAAATAAACAGAAAGATTCTTCGAACATGATTCTGTAAATTGCTCCTTAACTACTTGCCAATCCATCTAGCGACAGTGGCGCCGCCAGACCTTCAACAATGGGGAGGGCAAAATATTGACAGTGCAAGACAGTAGCGTAGTCAGGAATTTTGAAAAGGGGGGGGGGTGTTGACGGCCGACGGGCGAAGCCCGATGGCGTGTTCGCCGAAGGTGACACTTAGCGGTGGGGGTCTGGGGGACCTCCCCCAGAAATTTTTGAAAAATTACTTTCAGTTTGGTGCATTCTGAGAGCAATGTCATCAAAAATGTGGGTACGAATATTCCTGTAAAATGGTGCTGTCCACTGTCCAGTGGCATAGCAAAATGATAAGATCATGTTTTCTTCGGCATTTTGCCGAAATAAAGCTAAGTCTCTATGTTTTCCTGTTGCTAAATCCAGACTGAGATATTTGAATGTTTGGTATTGGCAAAACTCGCTCTTTTAATGTAGTTTCGTTTAAAATTAGGCAAACTTTGTTTTAGAGACATAGGTTGATTGCTTTTTTTTTTTTGCGAGATTATTAGGCTACAGTTTTATCATTTATCAATTTTCTCCTTGGTTGATCCAAAAAGCGATTTTATTCTGGTAAGTCACTAACTTTTATGCTTTAAAGTCAACCCAAAGTTTAGAAAATGTAACGTCATACATCTTGATGAGTGTCAAACAAAAAGCTTTGAGACAATGAAGTTAAGGTACTTTATTTCTGATATATTCAAGTTTTGTATAACGAATAGCTGTTTAGACGTTAATCTAGCTAGATCGAACAAGCGATCTCAGCAGTTACAGATGGCTTGCATCCTTGCACAGTTTGACGTGAAATTACATCATAGTCTAAAGCTTTTCTTGCAAACCATGTATTAACATCCGTAAATTCAATTTGAAAGGTTGAAACCCCCAAACCTCCCTCTCTCTTGGCTACGCCACTGGTGCAAGACAGTGATATATTATTTAATTTCTCTTGTTTTCTACTGCTATTGCCTACTGCAATATAGCCTACCAAAAGTCCCACATTTTTGACATGTCTGATCTGTTGAAAAAAATAAAATTCAAAATAAATCACAGTTTGATTCCGTATGGGACTTGCAACTGCCATGGCTAGCAAAATACTACGTAGCTGTTTTCCAGATAGAAAAATCATTTTTTACAAATGCACTTTCTGATTATCCAACAGTCTGTTAGTTAAATATGCCTCATGATTTTGACTAGTCTGTTAGTTGACAGAGAAATTATCAAATACTGTACTGAAACGCTGTGAAAACGTTTTTCCATGCTTGGAAAATACAGATGTCAAAACCTAGTAGATATATCAAACTCAGAGGTGGTCACATTCGTATTGCGTAGCCAGTGGTGTAGCTAGGGAATGTGCCGCCCGGGGCGGATTCAGATTTTGCCGCCCCTTCAAGAAAAAGCATGTAAAAATGAAATTTTTTTAATTGATATAAAGTGGAATTATTGTATGTTTTGAACCAGTAGCGTAGCCAGTAATTTTGAAAGAGGGGGTTTTAAGGGCCGGCGGGCGAAGCCCGACGGCGTCCTCGCCAAAGACGACACTCAACGGTGGGGGGTGTGGGGGGCCTCCCCCAAAAAATTTTGAAAAATTATATTGGATTTGGTGCATTCTGAGACCATTTTCAACAAAAATGTAGGTATAAATCCCCTAGTATAAATATTCCTGTAAAATGGTGCTGTCCGGTGGCATAGCAAAAGGATAAGATCATGTTTTCTTGGGAATTTTTCGGTAACTTAATAAAGCTAAGTCTCTATGTTTTCTTGTTGCTAATTCCTGGCTGAGACATTTGATTGTTTGGTATTGGCAAAACTCGCTCTTTTAATGGAGTTTCGTTTAAAATTAGGCAAACTCTGTTTTAAAGACATAGTGACTGAAAGCATCATTCTCAATATCGTGACGTCACATGCGTGCCAAAGGGGGGGTTGTAGCCCCCAAACCCCTCCTCCCCCTTGGCTACGCTACTGTTTTGAACGTTGTCATTCTGTTTGCTTTTATTTTCCGTGTAGAGAATTGAGGCTAATAAAAGTTAATGGAATAAATATAAATATACTGTGACGGCCACCGGGCGTAGTTCAAGTGCAATAAATACTCAGCCGTTGTTAAATGATTTTTTATTCTTATTATTTCTTCTTCCTATCCACGAAGATTTCATCAGGAAAATGCACAATATCAAATGATAAGTTTAAAACACAACATTAAAGTGCAACTGCACGATGACTTTGACCGCACTTTATCTGAAAGAGCATGTTTCAATCTATAAATACCAACCTTGCCCTTACTTTTTAAGGCTATATTTATCTCAATAAAAATTATCAAAACTATGGTTTTCCACGCGCTTGCAGTTTTGGCCACGTTCCTGCAATAGAAGATGGCATTGCGCAACACGCGGATTATGACGTCAGTTGGAGTCAGTCAGATCGAAGCGACAATTGGTTTTGCAAGTCTTTTAGTTGTGTTTGTCCTAGAGGAAGTTGTTTTTTTTCACTGCTTCGATCTTGTTGCACGTGCTTTTTATGTGAAGGCAGGTAGTAATTTATAGGCTCTTTGCAATCTCGAGTTTGAAAAAAATAAGCCAGGTCTGTTGACTTATCCATTGAAATTGTTGGTTAAGGAACAGACCAAAGCTGTCATAGGCCATGCGAGGTAAGGTACGGTACATCTTAACCAATGTTATGTGACATTCTTGTAAGCTTCAAGTCTTTCGTTCAAATATATAAAACTTTTAAAACAAAACATTTCTCTTGCAACTTCGTTTTTTAGATTATTCTAGTTTTAAGCCAAACATTTAAAATGGTGAAAATTTGCTCTATCTGTCACACAAAATTTGTTTCTGGTGCAAAGGTGAGATTTTTTGCCTTCCCTAACGATGAACGTTTGCGAATTAACTGGTGCAAGTTTGCTCATCAAGTCCGCAAATGAGGACGCGATGGGAAGTTGTCAAATGAGTGAGTTCACTTGAGCTTGTTTACTGTTCAACTGCCTTTCAAGAGCTGGTTGCGTAATTGTTCCATTCATTATTAAACGACTTGCTGTTACATCTCCCAGGCAATTCAAGCTGGTCGCCTATAGGCACGTGCTGGAGTGGCTGTTGGATGGAGAAGTTCTGGGCAAGTCCAACAGAGTCGTGTTACCATCATGCATTGTCTCTTTTATCCGCAGAAAATATCCTAGCGACGATGGAGACTATGCTGGGTTCCGAAGACCAGTGTTAACATTTTAGTCTTTTTAAAACGAAATCTGGTTTATTTGCAACCGTTTGGTTTATTTTTATTTTTCGATTTGGTGTTTTTTTGATTTGGTTTGTTTTCGTTTTGTGTGTCGTAATGCGATTTGTCATTAGTATTGTATGTTGGTTTATTCTTTTAGTTTATTTCTGCTTCAATTTGGTTTATTCTGGTCTTTTTTTTGGCTTCATCTACTAGATTATTTTTAAAGAACGTAGATGTCAACACCGCCGAAGACAGTCCCAATGAATGCTAAAGCGTTATCGCATGATAGTCGACTGTAGGCTACTATGTCCTACAATACCGTACAATACAAAATATTTTCGATATAACCAAGTTTGGCTGTTGTAATCTACGAAACTAGCCTTCGGCGATGGGCTTCGCAAACCACTCCTGGCACACAGGCATAAACAACTAAATTTGTATAATGCTGGCTGAAAGATGCGTCTTCACTATGGATGCCTTATAAATTTGCGCATTCACTAGCAACCAAGCCTATCTCAGCTAGTTTTGTCTCCACTAACCTCGACTCCAACTGACGTCATATCGCTAGGTGGCGTTGACGAGTTTGCTACTTCCAGGTAGCGTGAGAGAGAAGCGCTCGAGAGCGTGGGAAAAGGGTCGGTTTCTCGGCTGTGGGCCTCAATTGTAAGGAAGGAAGTTTTTCAACACGTTTCCGATGTCTTGGCAATGGATTTTAGCCTATGTTAATTCGATCGTGCAGTTGCACTTTAGAGAACAATTTAAGAAAAATGTAAACACTATAATATAAACGACGACCTTTTAGAGTACATGTTAATTGTATGAGTACATGCATAAAAGTGAGACAAAGTCCAATTTGAAATTCTTCTGTTGCATTTTTCCAATTTGAAATTCTTATGTTGCATATCGCGCGATTTTGTGTATTGAACCCTCTTCAGTACAACTTTTATCAACAGCATAGTACGCGGATCCCCGATTGACTTTACGTTGATACGGGTTTAAAGTAATCGCCCCTTTTTTTAAATAATTAGTTAGAAGTATCTTGCATCCGCTAGTTCGGATCATGTAATTGTAACAGGAGGCTGGCTTGACTGGTCCCAGGCTTTGGCGTATGTCCGCTTGACTGACCCCATTGTTTGTTGTTTACATTTAAATACTTCGCCGAATGCTTAATATTCTCGTACTTTTTATTGTTGCAACTAAAGTTTGTCACTTTACTTTTATAATGTAGCCTATGCAACAAAAGTAATGTAGCAATAAAATAATGTAGATTAAAGTACATTAAATAATGTACATTAAAGTAAATAATGTAGCTTATGACCTAATTACCTTGATAATTTGCATGAAAATTGTCATTATTACTGCTCGTAGACTAATTTCGCAGACTAATTTGTTTCTTGGCAACTACATAACATTTTTATTCATTTTTTTTAAAGTGAATTGCTGTAAATTTTACTGTACTATGCTGTTGATAAAAGTTGTACTGAAGAGGGTTCAATACACGAAATCGCGATATGCAACATAAGAATTTCAAATTGGAAAAATGCAACAGAAGAATTTCAAATTGGACTTTGTCTCACTTTTATGCATGTACTCATACAATTAACATGTACTCTAAAAGGTCGTCGTTTATATTGGAGTGTTCACATTTTTCTTAAATTTTTGATGCTTTTGTATCTGCTTTACGCGGATCCCCGATTGACTTTACGTATGAGAACAATTTTTATATTTCTTATTAAGATGCCAAAATGCAGTATGACCAAACAATACAGTTAAAGTCAATATGTTTCTTCGTTTATTAGACGTAAAAACAAGTTTCACTCAAAGTAAAAATAACACTGGTCTACAAAAAAATATATTTTTTTTGCTCTATGAACTTTGAAGACTGATTTAGAGTAATTTTGGGGTGCTGAATCCGAATCTGACCTCATATTTATCCTATCACGTAAGGTTTGTGAAATATGATAACAACAAATTGTTACTTTCGTCAAAAGTGGATGATTTGGCGTTACGTTTACCACCAACATATGCAGTGCTGTAACGAAAGGTTAGTGTTAGACAGGTCAAAACAGCCTATATATGGTTACTGAACAAGCATTGTCATAGGCTTGCTTAAACCTTTGTGGTTTCATGCAAAACATTGACCGGGGGAGGGGGTCAGTTACACTTATAGCCTCCCTTTTAGCTTGTTATTATTGCCTTGTTAATAATGTTGCTTAGAAAACAAATTGGTATCAAAATTATAATTGGTAGGTGAACAAAGACGGTTATTTTTCTTAAATGTATTAACAAAAGAAAAATGATCGAATCGCAATTTCTGCAACAAAATACACAACGTAAGATTGTTAAACTCAACACTAGAACTAGAACAAAAGAAGCTGTTGTTCGCTAGCCTGCCAGAATGAAATGATACGAATAAAACAGAGTACTGCCTCGCGGAGTACACGTGACAAAAGGAGTGCAGAAGTAATCAAGGAAGCATGCTAACTGCAGGCATTTGTGCATCCCCCCCAGCTCGTAAGGCGAAACTGTAGACTTACGAGCTCGACCCCTTGATTACCCATTGACCAGAGGATGCGTCTAAATCCAATGCCGGCCGTCGGGACCGCGTGGAACGGCGCAAAACAGGCGATTTTTCAATGTGAGGGACTCCACTTGTAGGTTCGGTTGGTTCCACTGAATCGAAAGGTAGCGGCTGCTTTGGAGGTTCAGGTGAGTGCTGTGGCTCACAAAGCTTCGGGCTTGAGGCTGGTGTCGGGCAGGTGAGTGCGGGCGGACTGTGATCTGCATCGAGAAGCAACATCGGAGATTCTCCAATTTCTGGGCTAGGGCCTATTTCGTGATGCGGAGGGTGGGGAGGGCAGTAGTCCGTTTCAGGAGGCTGGGCAAAAGAAGATGATGGGAGGCTCTGTGGGTGAGCAATGATGTTTGGTTGAGGAGGGATGGGATCGGCACATGCTTTAGTATGTGGAATTACTCGCAAGAAACGTCGATTCCGTTTTGTGATTCTGCCCGACCCGTCAACTTTCACTACATATTTGTCATGCGGCAACGTTTCGACAACCATTCCCACTTTGTCCCATTTTCGAGGATAGTTGCCGTTTTGGTTTTGGATAAATACGCGTTTTCCACATTGTAAGGTACGTAAAGGACGAGTATGCTGAGACAGCGCCTTATCGGTTCGACCAGCTCGCAGGCGAAGGGCGTCTTCCTTTGCCTTCCATGTATCCCGCCATGTACGACGAATGTGACGATTGGAGAACTTGACTAGGCGGTTTACAAAACCGAATGCGTCGCGCAGAGGGTGACCGAACACGATCTCTGCTGGAGAGATGTCACAGTCAGGATCAGGTGTGTTTCGCAACTGTAACAATGCACGTAAGAAGGAATCGTTGTTCAGGTCTCCGTTTGGGCTCACATTAGTCATGAGCAAGCGTTTTACAGTTTTGACAGCCACCTCAGCTCGACCATTAGATTGAGGGAAGTAAGATGACGATATGCGGTGCTGCACACCCCAATTTTTAAGAAAGAGTTCAGTGACGGCAGCCGTAAATTCGGGACCCCCATCTGTAGATATTTCCTCAGGAACACCAAACGTGGCAAAGTACGAGCGCAAGAGTTGAGTCAAAGCAGCTGCTCCTGCGGCACTCGATCCTGATGGCGTGGCAAATACATCCGACCACCCAGAGAATCTGTCCCCAATGACCAAAAAGTGACGGCCCCCATAGTCAAAATAATCTGCAAAAATTTTCTCAAATGGTGTAGCTGGGGGATCACATGGCGTCGGGGGAGGAGCTGCTTGAGATGGAGCATTACGATTACATGAAGTACACGAGTCACGAATAGCATGGATATCATTAGTCATACCGGGCCAAAATACTATAGCACGTGCCCGGCGTTCCATGGCAGACACACCTTGATGACCAGCATGCAACGTTGAGAGTACTCTAGGCCTAAGCGATGGTGGTACAACAATACGATCATGATATAGAATAACGTCGTCTTCAACAAAGAACCCGTCACGATAGGGGAGATATGGGCGAATGTCGCCGGTGTTGGGAAAGGTGAATCCCGTTTCAATAGCTACCATTAACTTGCTAAGGTTTGGATCGGCGGCTGTTTCCCGAACGATTTCAGGCCATTGCAAGCAAAAGGCATGGGCGGCATCTGCCTGTATGGCAGTAACCAGCGCCATTTCTGCTACATTATTTTCTGCACACGACGCTACAGCAATGAGATCGCATGATACTGGGTGACGTGAGGCAGCATCGGCTGCGCAGTTGGTTGTGCCAGGTAAGTGTGCGATATCAAAGCGCCACATTAGTGTACGCTGTTTTAAACGAAACAGGCGAGTGTTAGTGATTTCGTCCAACGTACGGTCACCGAATATTTTTACCAATGGCTTATGATCCGTTACAATAACCAAATTATCACAGCCTTGCGTAAAATACTTTGTCTGTTCTAGGCCCCACGCAACTGCTAGGGCTTCGCCTTCTATGGGAGCATAACGTCGTTCGGCCGATGAGAGGAATCGGGATCCTGCAAGAGTCACTTTCCAACCTGATGAGCAGCAGTCCGGTATAGTGGAAGCACATACGCAATGTTTTTGGAGAAGGAAATATCCGATGCCTTTGTTGGACCAGTCAGGGCGCAAACATGTTCGACGGCAGGGGTCAAAGATTTCTACCCCATGGCGAATAGCATCAACGATTGCCGATTTGGAGGCGGCAAATGCGGAATCCAGCTCCTGAGACCATTCGAACTTATGCTTTGGGCTAAGGAACGGCTTGAACGGTGCCATTAGGTCACGCAGTTGAGCATAGTTTCCTACTTGGTTGATTAATCCGAACCAGCTGCGTATGTCTGTGATATTATTCGGGACTGGAAATTCTTGGATGGCGAGCAAGTATTTAGGGAGGGGCTCGACCATTGCTTCTGAGATACGGAATCCAGCGAAATCTACGGTGCGTTGGGCAAATTGAAACTTGTCCGGGTTAAGGACAATGCCCGCCCGTCCCACTAAAGTGAGGAATTTTATGGTTCGCCACCAATGTTCCTCCAGTTGGCTATCATAGAACACTGTGTCGTCGACACAGCGTTCTTTGCGCACAAAATCGGTTAATATGGTATTGAAACGGCGATTGTAGCCATCCCCAGAGGATAGGAATCCTTGCGGTGCCCTAGTGTAGCGCCATCTTCCAAAGGGAGTGATGAAAGTTGTGAGATGCCGATCAGAAGGACGCAGTGGAACACTGTGATAGCCGTTCCATGCGTCAGTCACCGATTTCCAAGTGTTTCCGGGGACACGACGGGACAGCTGGAATGGAGCTTCGGAGGCGAAGGTTTCTCTCTGGCAGAATTTGTTTAAGGGGGACAGGTCGACAGTACGGCGTGGTGAGCCATCATTTTTGCGTGTGATAACCATGCGATGACACCATGTGGTGGGTTCGCCGTGGGGGACTTTTTCAAGGATTCCCAGAGCCTCGTCGCGGAGGAGATCAGCGTGTACTTTTTCTTGCCAATGCAAGGGGATAGACGCTGGTGTATGAACGGCCACTGGTTTCGCGTTGGGGTCAACGTGTATTTCTATGGGAGGACCAGCCATACAATGTAGCGCGCGGTGCGGGCAAGTGTTGAAAGTGGATGCGGCGTACCTCTGGAGTAGCCAGTTTGCCATCTTGTCATTGTTTTCAGGTGTGCATGGGAACGGAAGCTTGGTTGGGGGAGCTGGAACTGCACCACGTTGAGGGCAAGTGCACGACTCCAGTTGCTTGCTGGGTACTGTGCATCCACCGTTGACAAGTCTGACGACGTTGATTTCTGGTTCGATGAGATTGTGCGCCATTTCTTGCTTGATCTGATGTTCCCCTAGAGTTGGGAACTTCGGGGATAGGGCACCTAAATGCAATAGTGTGTCATGAGATAAGTATAACTTGTCAACGTCTGGACTGATGTAAATCATGCACCGACGTTCAACATTGCAGCCGTGCGCTGTACCCCGAATGATGGCACGAAATGCTCCTGTAATGGAAATAGTAGAGCGATTTGCAGCTATTAGGTTTGGTGCGGGTACAAGGGTCTCTTGTCCAAAGCCGGATTGCACAAAGTTCTTCAGTGACCATACATTTATTTGGGCACCAGTATCTGCGATTGCTGTTACTTGTGCTATCACGCTAGTGTACCTGCCTTGATGACATGAGTCATCCATAGATATGTCTACCCGAACTGTGGGATGTTCTCGCATGCGGGATGGTGTCCAATGCCCTTTTTGGAATGTGTGGTGAGGACCACGAATTGTTGAGAACATTGGGTCTCGGGCTGCGATGTCAGTTTGTGTTGAGGCAAATGTGCCTATTTGAGGTACAGTAGGTGCTACACAGAGTGCTCCGACTGATGCATCTTTAGGAGGAGCGCCCCATTTGTTTTTATGACGAGATGACCGAAAGCATTCGAGACAAAGGGAATAAGGCGTAGTGTTCCAACCTCTGGGGCCTTCTCTGTAACGATTGAATAATCTATTGCATTTAGGGCAGTGAGTTTTTTGTGACCAATTGGGAGAGGAAGGTGCTGCCTGGATGTGTCCACGGTCTCTTGGAATAGGGCTTTGGCTTTTCTTGCGCTTGAACGTCGACACTGCCGAAACGTCATGAGATGGTACCGCATTGCGAGCCATTTCTTTAATCTCGACAAGGGCGATGATATCGTTGATGGGAATCGACAATACTTTGTCCATTCCCATCATTTCGCGACGAATCTCACTGTCCGAAATTCCACTGAGTAGTGTGTCGCGGATCATGTGATCTGTATAACTAACTTTCAGCCCGCAGGAACATTTCGTAGTGAACGCACATATATCCGCTTTTCCTCGAGCACGAGCTGCAAAAGCGCGAAATTTTTCGTCGCGCATTTGGTGCATCGCCATAAACTCCGACCGTAACACCCCTGTGGCGACAGGTATAACGGCCAGTTGTCGCATTGCAAGCAAAAGTTCATCTACAGGTTTGCTCACTGTCTCAGCGTCAGCTTGGAGAAGGCTGTCCCCTAGGGCTTGGCCGGTACATTGAAATAACTGGACTGAAGCTGCTTCATCAGGAATGCTGCAACCTTCTTTAAAAGCCTTCCATCTTCTGGTGAACACGCTCCATTCTTCTGGAGAAACTCCAATATCTACAGTAGGTCGATTTAGCTTCGGGCCAAGGTTTACGGGCGCTGGAGCGTTGCGCGTCGTAGCAGCATGACTGTACGTGTGACTTTGCAGCACCACACAAGCAACCGCTTCGGGCACGTCGGCTGTTTCAAAATTACAGTTGGGAAAGGCGCATGTTATCACCACCATTCCACAAATTTCTTTAAATTAACCTTATCCTATTGCGATTCGATCATGAACAAAGACGGTTATTTTTCTTAAATGTATTAACAAAAGAAAAATGATCGAATCGCAATTTCTGCAACAAAATACACAACGTAAGATTGTTAAACTCAACACTAGAACTAGAACAAAAGAAGCTGTTGTTCGCTAGCCTGCCAGAATGAAATGATACGAATAAAACAGAGTACTGCCTCGCGGAGTACACGTGACAAAAGGAGTGCAGAAGTAATCAAGGAAGCATGCTAACTGCAGGCATTTGTGCAGTAGGTGTATTTCAGCTACTTATGCACCACATGGCCTGGATTTCTGGATCTTGCACAATGTGTATGTGCAATAAACGCAACGTCAAATCTTCCACTTTTGACAAAAGTAACAATTTGCTGTTATCATATCTCACAAACCTGACGTGATAGCATAAATCTGAGGTCAGATTCGGATTCAGCACCCCAAAATTACTCTAAATCAGTTTTCAAAGTTCATAGAGCAAAAATCGTGTAGACCAGTGTAATCAATTAAAACGCCAACCCCAGCCAGCTAAACTTGCTGATTTTACATTGATTCAACGTTGTAGGACGTTGAATCGATGTAAAAAAAATGCACCATCTTGCTCGCGAGGACGCATGTCTTCCAATTTAAAGGCAATAAGCAACGCAATATCTTCAGAAATAAAAGAGTGAGAAAATAATTTTACTACAAGTGAAACGTATTTTAACGTCTAATAAACGTAAGAACATGTTGACTTTAGTTGCATTATTTCGTCATACTGCATTTTTTGCATCTTAATATATAATTTTTCGCTCATTTTGTGTTTTAAACTTTATCATCACTATATTGTGCATGAAATCTTCGTGGATAGGATAAAGACACATTAAGAATAAAAAATCATTTAACACCGGTGGAACATAATTGCAGTTTAATAGAATAAACTTTAACTAATATTAACAGGACTATAACACTCCAAGCTGTTGAAAACTCGACAGGGAAAGCAAAATGTGGCATCCTTAGCTTCTGAATACTCTAGCCAGAGATAGTTATCAAACCACTGGTTACTTGCTGTATTACTTTAGTAGACTTCGTTGAGTTAAATCTACAGTATATCCTTGAAACATTGAATGACCCACTGCTGTATGCACTGCCACCACTCAAGAACCAAGCAAGAGCCAATCTACTGAACAGCCGGTAGCAATTGCTACGTGACAGGCAGCAGGCGAAGTGCGTGAATAGAATCACAAAATCGTAATAATAACAGCAGCAAGAAGAGCAAGTTTAAAATAAAAGAGAAAGCTTTTCTTTCGTCAGCTTCTCGCTGAGCTTTTTGGTCCGTTATCTTGTGATATTCTTTTATCACAAACTGGGACTTCTCATTGTCACTCAACCCCATTCGTTCAGCCATGCTCCTTCAGTTTTCAATCATCATATTTTCAACAATATCCGTCATTTTGACAGCTTGTTGTTGATTCTTTTTAGTGATTAGTGAGCCTACAAAATGTCACTATTGGCAGGTAATCTTCGAGTATTATTTTTTCACAAGCACTTTTTATAGCATTTTCTTCCCGTTTTCTTCCCCAACTGATTATCACTTTTATCCAGAGTCTCATCCTCAAGCGATGGTTCATGACTGATTATCGCACGACCTCGATAAACGTCTGTGTTTTTCCCATTCCTTCCTGACTGATTGGTTAGAGAAAACGACTTATCTTATCTTACATTCCTTTGCTTCGTGTCCTTGCCTACTGGCTACTGCAACGATTGCACCACTTCCTTGAATCTTGATGATTTCTGTTAGGCTTACTCCGACAGTTAACAGCCTTATGTCCTAAGCCATTACAATTAAAGCAGTAGCCTGGCCAAGACACATAATGTAGCCTACCTGCAGGCTATACCTATTTAGCATTGTGACCGGGTGGCAGGCTAAGGTATCCACAACAAAAGCAATTTAACGAACAAAATTATCCGTGGAATGTTATAAGTTGCAATACTGACGATGCCCAAACCAAAAGGGTAGCCTACGGTACATGAAATTCAGCTACATCAAAATTAGTTCTACTTCACTAGAAACCTTAACAACTGTTTCACATTAATAGGATCATCGGAAGGAGCTTTCCAAGTATGAACAACTGCATGGCATGTGGAAATTAGAAGGTTTTAGTCCAGGAAGCAACTAAAGCATTGTTTGTAAGCACCAGATTAAAACAGCACACAACACGCGTGTGAAACATAGCCTACATTTTTGTGACGAAAATTTATTTCAATTAACGCCGTGGAGCTTTCCCAGAAGGGCCACATAGACAAACGGAGTGTTCTAGCTACTGGATGTGGATAGGCCTCCGTTTGGTTACACAACGATGTTGCACAACGTGATCATATGGTTAACATGCCATTTGTAAGAATATGAATAATGAAGAATTCGTCCTTTGCCGATAAAACAGCAACATTCTAGTCATAATGTGGTAATGAAATGCTAGGACTGAAGACTAGAAGTGTTTCATTAGGTAACAATAATGCATGGCCTATATTTGTCGCTCACTATCTGCTAAGGTTGCTTCAACACTTTAGTCTTTTGCATCCACATTTACGATGTTACTGCATTACTTTATCGCTTTTTCTGCACTAGTCGTTGGCTATAGGTAAAACATACCACGGCTGGTGTTATTTCTAGTTTTGGTGGATGTAAGTAAACGCGCTTTGGAAGCTCACCAAGTTGTTGCAACGATCCATCGGTCATGTTGATGTCATCGTTTCTTGCGTAACAATATAGCCTACACCTCTGTCGAAGTAATGGCGTTCTCACGACAATGCGAAGCGGCGCCACAATAGTTTGTATCTTCTAGCGCGCAAAACTGTCGTGCTTCCCTTCCAATGACGTAGCGTCGTGGAAGCCATACATGTGCTAGTAATATTAAACGTCACGTGAGGGTATAAGTGATCTAGCCATAGGTACCATCGCCAACGCAGGAATTTTTCTGACTTTGTACCTAACCAGTGACAGAAGGCTCCCACCCACGGTAAACTAAGATCTAGTTCAATAAAGATTCTAGCAACAACACCGACATGATACCAGGCCAGGTGACATACCGGATTCTTTCCACACATTCCTCCCATCACGTGGAAAACTTTTCACTTTCATTTGTCGTTGCCAATGACCAATATTAAACAAATATCGCGTTCTCTAAGATAAAAAGCTGAAAAAGATCATACAGTCCTTTCTAAGCTGATGTGTATAACATTTTCCAATCAGTAATCACCAAGCACGATCACTAAATGGATAGGTTACTCTTTTAAGGTAAACCGCAAGGGCTCTTCACCCGCAAGGGCTCTTCACCCGCAAACTCTCAAAACGCACACATGTTGTTTTGTTTGTTTTTCATATATTTATCTTGCATTGCGGGAAAGCGACTTGAGCGCTATGCATCAGTGTACGCCTTCCGACGTACACCTGACCCACGCTGCAGCTGACAGCAATGTCTGTTTCCGGTTGTCTACTCTACTTATGACTTAAATTTGGTACCACTTATTACTCGAAATCGATCACTGGGTAGAGGCAATTACCGTAAAGTTTCTTGCCCAGAGAAACAACAGCAAGTGCGGGTGGCTGGAGTCGAACATGCTGGCTCTCAACTGCGAGCCCAACGCACTAACCACTCGACCATTGCTTTCATCGGTACCACAAAAGATGCAGACATCCAGGCGCGGATTTATGGGGAGGCCAGGGAGCCGCCACAATTATTTGTTATTATTAAGGTTGAAATTATCCATCGATCAGACTCCCTTATTTTCTTTCATACAACTTCAAATACATTTTAATAGCAACATTTGTTGGAGCTGACTCAGCTGAAACCAACGCTGAACTAAATGACGTCAGTTGAAACAATCTGAAACCTTGAATGACTGTTTTATAGTTTTTAGTCTTCATTATAGTTTCAATCAATTGCCATAGGCTATATGCCTGTAAACATACAAATATGTTTACAGGTCATGGACACTGCATGAACGCTGGTCATGGACACTGCAATAGGTCATGGACACAAAATTGGTCATGGACACTGCATAGGCCTACAGGGTTTTAAACCAGATTTCAAGTTGACTTTGCATGCTTAGCAATTTTTATTCAAGCAAAATTTATTTTTTAAACATTCACAATTGATGCAAATGGCTGTTTTAATGTCTATTTTATAGCATATCTTATATGTCGTAGTATCATTGTTCATATCTGTTTTATCTTGTTCTTTCTCTTTAATTGATTTTCAAATTTTCTGCCCCACCCCCTCGAAAAAATCTCCTAGATCCACGCCTGCACACATCGATATAAAAGACCTAGAGGACACAGATGGCCTTTTGTTTCCCACCACTGTTGCACAGCTGAATGTTGCCTTAAAAGTATCAGAAAGAAACCAACAGTCATCAAAGCACATAAAGATCAAAACTAAACCTATTCACCTCGGTAACGGATCAAGATCTATCGCTGATACATTTTGGAGATAATGCATAGAATTACGTCATCTTTCTACCTTAGCTCGTTACATCACTGGAAATCTGAGACACCTTGCCAAAGGCACAGTTTCACCGTGAAAAGAGACTTCACGGTTTTGAGAATAATTGATCGTTGCTTCCAGGAAAATTACTTTTTATTCACTGATAACTAGAGTTTAAAGCTTGATAGTGCTTCATAACATTTGCCTGCATCTTGACATTTTTCAATCTACTCTTTACTTTTGCAGAGCAAAGGAAGACTTGACTTTTAATGTATTCATCTAAGCTCAAAAAAAGGGCCAACCCGGAAAAAATTTGTAACTTAACAAACTTGGTACCAAAAGAAGCGTAATTTTATGTAGATTAATAAAATCCAAAATCCAAAATCCTCTTTAATCGACTTTGAGCAAAACATTTGATAGCAAATTTAGTAAAGGTAGGTATCTCTATCTAATTTTGTCAAAACTCACTTTTTCGATTTTCAAATAAAGTGAATACTGAGAAGTTTGGATATTTACCAGGAATATTACGTATCTTTTCTAGCAATAATTGCAGCGTTCATCTGATGAATGCGAATGGAAAAGCAGAAACAAATACGTTGTTTATTGCTTCACTGACGTTTCGCGCATCATGGCAATGCGCATCTTCAGAGCGAATGATGTACAAAAACAAAATTTCGGATTTAGGCTATATAGCCTACTGTAGTGAGGACAGAAAAAAATAAAATTAATAAACAACAATTTGTATGCGTAATGCAATGCAAAGTCTTCTTATATAATTGTAACGACCAGAAATCTCTTTTCTATGTAAAACTGGGTTACTTCAGCATTGTCGGCTTGACATATGTTATCTGGGTGATAAAAGCATGCAATTTCGACGTAATTCACAGGCTCTTTATTGTGCGTAGACTGACTTGAACTTCAAACCGGATGAAACCATGATCACCTAGTTCACAATCACAGTTGTATCGTTTCAGTACGAGGAGCAGTTGATATCTAAAGGCGAACTGCTTTAGAGTGTCAGACACGTGCATTTCTGTTGGTATGGTCGGTAGGCTACTACATTGATTCTATTTCGAAAATGTAATGCTGACCTGGGTACACACGATGCATGTTTGCGCTTCAATACATGACGCTATGACATTAACTGGGAACACACATAAAACAAGCAATCAACATGCAGAATTAGGAACAAGCCGTATGAAGCGAGACAATGATGATTTGGTGAAGATTCGAGCTTGGATTGAAAGCCATAACCTCTTCTATGAAAGTGAGCCTGTACTAAGAAATATTGCAACAGGAGTTACAGCAACAGAAGGAGATGGAATCAATTGTGATGATGCAGAAAGTGTTGGTGAAGCAATCCAGCATCAACTAAACGGTGTTTCGTATTCAGAAGCAAAAATTAAGAAGAGAGATCAGATCAAGACGCTGGAAGCACTAGAAATTGGTGTAAGAATCAACAAGGAGAAAGTGCATGTCGACCCATTGCTCCTATTTTCCAGGTTGCTTGTGTTGATTGAGAGAGAAGAGGATATACAAAGCTATTTCCAGTATGAGCTGACAGCCGTTTCTACCTCGCTGTTTCAGAATTCGATGATGCGAAAATCAAGCAAAGCAAAACTGGGACAGGCTTTAAAGAAAGATGTCACATCCTCCACCTACATATGGGATCAATCATTTCATATACTCGATGGAGGTGCTCTGCTGCGTAAAGTAAAGTGGCTCAAAAATCGTCCATATCGGTCAATTTTGGATCAATACACAAAGTATGTAAACAAGAAATATGGACGATCGTGTATAGTTTTTGATGGATATGATAATGGTTCCTACGTAAAAGATCATGAACACAAACGAAGAACAGGGAAAATGGGTGCCTTTGTAAGTTTGGATAACTTAGAAATGATCCCAACATTCAACCAAGAAGTATTTTTAAAGAACGAGCAGAACAAATCACAGTTCATATCTTTCCTATCAGACGAGCTGCGAAGAGAAGGTCATGATGTTCGAAACAGTTTGGGAGATGCGGACACTCAAATCGTTTCAGCAGCATTGTGAGTATGCAGAAGATAACAACAAAGATGTGGTTGTAGTAGCGGCTGACACTGATATTCTAGTGTTGTTGATGCTTCACTGGAAAAATGGTATGCATCTCTACATGCTTTCTGATGCTTGCAACAAAGGTGACAAAGAAATCTGGAAAATTGAAGATTTGGTCAAATCAACTGGAGATGTCATTACAGGTCATATTTTGTTCATCCATGCTTGGTCGGGTTGCGATACTACGTGTGCATTGTTTGGACAAGGTAACCTACAATTTTTTTTTTGGCAACTAGGAACTTTCATGATAAACTTGGTTTTACTTGCTTGAAAGATGTAAATGTTACTTTACAAAATATTGTATTTAGATAAGCCTTATCGTATTCTTTTTCATATAATTGTACACGATGAACATATTCGGAATTGCCTTCGTTCTTTACTAATTTTTTGGTTAAGCTATGCACAGGCTACTTATATCTATAATTTTTTATGTCAGGAAAAACTAGTAGGCTACCCTGAAGAAGTTTGGGACAAGGGAGGTGTTCCAAGAAACTGCTAAAGTATTCGAAGACGAAACAGCCACTGCAGAGGAAGTAGAACAAAAAGGACTTAAGTTGTTAATGTTTAGGTAACTTAAAAAGTTACATTAGTATTATAACGATAATGTCAAGTTCCTACCACCAAATCATCACTAAAAGTTTAAGAAGTGTGTTCAGTTTTAATATACATTTTTTATCTGTTTAGCTATGGTGGGAAAGAAAACTAGGCGATGGAAGATTTGCGCTACCATGAGTTTATGAAGGCAGCAGCAACATCTAAAACGACAATCAAGCTACAGTCTCTCGCTCCAACCAAAAATGCTGCAAAGCATTATTTTCTTCGAATCCATCTGCAGGTGATTGAATGGAAAACACTGAGGAGTCTTGAACTAAATCCGCTCGATCGGGGCTGGAAATTATCCAATGGGAGTTACGATCCTATTCTGACAGATTTGAGTGCGGCTCCTGATAACATTCTTCGCTTTGTATACGATGTAACTGTAACGTCACTAAGAAAAGTCCTTGCAGTACCAACGTTTGCAGCTGCAGGCGGCACGGGCTACCCTGTGTTTCTGCGTGTGGTAATTGCAATGGAGTGGATTGTGAAAATTATGACAAAGACGAAGTTTCATCAGACGAAGACAGCGTTAGAAGTGACGAGGAAGCGGATAGAAACATATTTGATATTGAAAAATAAATATCAGATTCAAATTTGGTCAAAATTATTCAAAATCTAGCTTTTTTGAAGTGTTGGTTGCAAAAAAAACGATTTACAAGTCAGGAAAAGAAATCATAAAAACAAAGCTTTTGAAACAATTTTAATCAATTTAAAACGCCTTCTACTGATATGATATGTTTGATTGGACATGGATGTAGATTATTGTTCATAAGTATTTGCAAAGATTGATATTGAATTTTACTATTTACCTTATAACAGGGATATTCGTGATCGTCCATAAAACATTCCTTTTAACCAGTGCATTATGACGCCATTGCTACTGCAAGTGTTACAATTTTTCATTGATTTTCTAAATGCTCTGAAAGGTTTACTCAAATAAGTGAACACAAAACAATATGCACAAACCAACGAGTGCATTCACTGGAAATTCTCGATTGTCAACATTTACATTTTCTGCACTAGATGGCGCAACACGCAGCAAGTAAAAAGCGAAAAGAAAAAGTGGCTTTACTGGGAGTATTCTTGCATTCCATTCATCCCCTAGCATTGAAGAGTAATTACGATATTCCAATTATTCTTGTGATGTCATCATGACGTCACATTCAGAATTTTTTACCAGAATGTTCTCGCAAAGCTACAGATTGCGATATTTAAAAACAAATGCATTTGCTCAAAGCCGATTGAAGAGGATTTTGGATATGATGATCTACATAAAATTTCGCTTCTTTTGGTACCAAATTTGTTAAGTTACGAATTTTTTCCGGGTCAAACCCTAATATGACTACACTATTTCTTGAAGCTTTTAAATATTGAAACCTAACATCATCTCGTTAAAATAATAGGCTACGTTGAAATTCTCATTAGAATAATGCGCATAGCGTTGTATTTGTCCAATCCTACGTTTGAGAACGTTCATATCTTCCTTTGACCTCTTCGTCGAGCTTTGTGGTTCTTATGGATTTGAAGCGATCTTGCCTACCTTGGTGCACCGAAAGACTTTACGAACTTAACGTCAGTATTGAAGCTTTCAGTTAGCAATTTGAAAAGAAGAGAATCTGAATAAAGAAGAAAGAATCAATCTAACTTCTTGTCTCTCTATTCTTGTGCTCACGGTAATTGCAAAACTAATTTGTTCGGCAGCACAGTTTGATCACAGTGTTGGGTGTTGGCACTGGTAGCCACTTTAACAAGTCGAAATTCTGCCATTGAAATTGACTACAATGCAACCGCCAACCAATCAGAACGTGAACGTGTTAATCAAAACATTAAGAAGCTACCGTCCAATTGTGACCCTTCTTGCACTCATCCAGAGAGTTAATGCTTGTTTTGAACTTTATTTGGTAATTACAGAAGAAAAGAGCAATAGCAGTGGTGAGAATCGAACACGCGTCAATAAAATGACTACTTTCTAGCCCTAACCCTAACCCCTAAGCCAACCAGCTGACAAAAAATCCATCATTTAATTTGCTTTCTATGATCTTCTTTTCGCCATTTTCACTTAAACCGTAGCTTATGATTGGTTGGCGGTTTCATTCTAGTCAATTTCAGTGGCAGAATTTCGACTTGTTAAAGTGGCTACCGTTGGCACTCGAGATGAATATATTTCGGTGTTCCGATTAAGAAAACAAGTTATTTCACCTTAATATTTTGACACAAACCGTCAAACAGATGTATCAGTTTTCATTCAAGTGAAGTTTCCAAAAACTAAAAGGCTTCATTATAAAAGATGCACAAATGTTGCACAAATGTTTTCATGCACAAATGTTTTCATGCACAAATGTTTTCATTGCACAAATGTTGCACAAATGTTTTCATGCACAAATGTTTTCATGCACAAATGTTTTCATTGCACAAATGTTGCACAAAACTTGCACAAATGTTTTCATTAATTGAGGGCACAAACAAATAATCGAAAATCGAAACAAAACATTAAACAATAAAAAACCAGGCGCTGAGCTCACGAATTTTTACGCCTTAAAGAACCAATATAATAAATCAAAAAAACACAAACTTTAATATAAATTATGTTGTATGTGCTGAAACAGCATTTTGAATGCGTCACGCAATTTTACCAAGAAACACCTTTCATATTTTGCGCCAAGTTGATTGATTGTGCACAAAGAATGCAGTGACTATCGACTAAAGAATTGGGGCAACTTTGGAGACCTGCTAAATGCATTAGGAAAACTTAATTACCGTTTCCTCACCAAAACACCAAGATCTATCTACCTCAACTAACTTAATAAACTTTTCGTACTTCAGAACCGGTCTGAGATATCTGATTATTATACTGTACATAAACATTCGCCAACAAATCTTGATTTAAAAAATGCTAAATTGCTGTTTAAAACAGAAACGTAAAAAAAAGATTATTTACCGAAAATAAAATGACACATTCTGTCTCCGTATAATAATTCGTAACTCTGTAGAGACATGAGGTGATGACGCGATGCTTCTACAAGTTGAAGTAGTGGTGTGTCCGCACCACACGTCATTCCAGTCTCATGACCTGGTTTACAAAGCAATGTCTTCAAATGCTTGACCAATATAAAACTTTCCTGGTTTACGATATAAACTGTTGTGGTATGGCTGGAAGCAGATGTGACCTAAAGCTGATCGCCATGTCACGGGCGCGTACAACATAAGATCGCATCAATATTGCATGAGGGAAATATACATAAGACTGATGATGCTAGAGCAGGCAGGCTCAATTTTTACATCTAACTTGCACACTTTTTTTCCAATAAAGCTTGAACCAAACCTGGTTAAGTGCTTCAGATTGCTCACAAATTCAAACACAAAACAACAATATCAAAATTCGCTTATTCAGTGTTACGGTATTCTACGCTAATGTTTGTCATTTTCAAATAGCCTGCACAAATTTAATGCAAAAGCAAGACACGCAAAGTCTGGATGCGATTATCACTAACCATACAAAACAACTATTCATACAAGTCCAAGAACGAATCCTCGGTATTGCAATCGCGAACCACATGCCATCATCATTCATGTAATCAACGCGTGATCGTATTGTTTGAGTGATTCCTCAAACAATAGTTTCATCCACAAGATGATATTAGTGATGCAGGTGGGAATCTCGCTTGCTTGCAGATTGAACACGGACTGTAGATTGTGTTAAAAACCAAATCTTTCTGCATTTGCCGCGGAACGTTTGCCGGTGTGGCTTTAGCATCTAATAGCATCTGACAACTGATTAATCTGCAAATCGATCCATGTCCTGAATCTGTGATATCCTATTTTATCTTTTTCATCGCAAGGCAAACCATCACTCTATAACGAACAACCTTCTCAATCAACCCCAAACTACAAGCTAACTGATGAGAATGGTGGTTGAACCATACCAGCCTATACCAAGTCAATAACGCAAGCCCACTGAAGAAAGCTGCGCAGTACATTGGAAGCTTGGAAAGCAATCGATAAACTGATTCTACCTTCGCTGCAGTTAATCAAGAAAACAATTTAATTGGCGATCCCTTAATCTCAACGTTTATGCAACTGGGATAAAAATGAAAGGAATAAATAACATAAGTCACCACCCCCCAGCAAAAGAAGCTTTACAAAATGTTTGCGATGCCAACAAACAGCCCATTATGACACAAAAGTTTTCCCAACAAATCCAAGCATAATGTTTGACAGCACACCTGAAGCATAAAACATAAAATCGACCACACAATCTACATTGACAACAACTTCTAAACTATAGAAAGTTGGAACTCAGGTAGGCCTAACAGCAGTCTTCCCACGCAGTAGCAAATCTAGAAAAATATTATGAAAAACATCAGAATATGAACAGTCTAAAAATTCTAAGCGAAATGAACCATGCCAATTTTAAGATCCAGAACACTTTCACGTTTTTTATCTACTGTTGAATATAGACGACTCGTCGACTCCTATGCCACTGGTTATCAATGAAATGTGATGAAGCAAGAGAGAAAACCTTTACAAAAACGACAAAAAAGTTACATGTTCTTTCTCCGTTTTGAGGCGAGACACCTAACCAATTGCCACCCTGAATCCATTACTTTCCCAGCCTGCTTCGATATCAAGTTACTTTGTATTTAAATAAGTAATCCCCCTTCTCCTAACGTTTCTCACTTCCCCACTTTCCAAACCCCTAAAGATTTTTTCCGCAACCCAAATGATTCCTTTTGTTTTTGCAAATTCTCTAAATAACTCGCTTTCCCCCAATTTTCAATCTTCCATGTTTAAATCCCTAACTGCTAAAACCCTAATCTCTAAAATTGCGTTCACGTGCATTGCACAATAAAACGAAGATTATTTTGAGAATATTTTTCACCGAGCAGTTTTCTCAATGAAGTTTATGCAGCAACTAGTTTTGTGACAGTTCTGAAGGTACAGTTTCGATTGATAGCTCTAAAAATTTTATTCAAAATGGTCTTTTCAACTAAATATCGATTGGCGGCATTTGCATAACAAATTTAATTTTATTAAAGAATCGATTTCGGTTTAATTATATTCTTATTGTTATTATATATTGTATCAAACAAGAATATCCAATATTCGAATAAAAAAATACACGAAAATGAAAGGCATACAATTGTACCAGAGAAGGAAGAGTATATAGTTAGGGACAAATTTAATATCTGGCAACACTGGCTGCTGTCTCTGAAAACTAGGAGCAAGCGTATTGAAATGGGAGTTGCTCTTTGACTCCCACTGGTGACGATGCTACAGCTACTTTTAGTTTTAACTTTGTTCCGAACAGATTCTCAATATTTCCAATTCATGAGACGTTGCTTTATTTTGTTCTCGTGATGGAGAGTCTATTACAACACCGGCTATAACATATATCAGCATGTCTAGTTGTTCAACACTTCTTGCATTTGGTTACGTGATAACTCCAATAACCATCCGTTTAAGCAGCATTTTTCTCGCTCGGTCAATAGCATCACATTTACTTGACCGAAAACATTGGTAGCAGACAGTAGAACGTGTTCGATCACGTGATCTTCAAAATGTCAAAAAAAATGTCGAAATTCGAAACAAAATTATAAAATTAACCTACCTCAATTTTAATAGGGATAAAGTGACCCTTGTATATATTATGGAAGGTGGGGAAACTTCAAACCGATTTTTTGAAATGTTAATGTCATGTGGAAGTTAAGAAATGCGAAGACACAAGTAACTTACGGAACAAGCTAGTTTTCGTGAAAAAGCGTCATCAAACGGTACGGGAACTCTGTTCTTGAACGTCGCATCATTCAAGAAAACAAATCACCATGGTTAATTGTAGGTTGGCTTTCTTCCAATGAAGCAAAGTGATCAGACTTTGCACTCTCAGCTTAATTCCCAAAGCCGCTTCGAGCTCATGCACATCTTCCACAATAGCAAATTATTTGGAATCGGAATTTTAATTAAAATAAGTTATTCAAATGCGATTCTAAATTGATCAAAAATACCAAATTATAAATCTATTGTTGATCTCGAAATTCTGCAACAGTGGAGCATTTGTTTTCAAGAAAGATTACTATTTCTTTCCAACCTTAGCCTATATACACTATACAGCACTTTTAGACCCAGACAGTCTGTACCAGGACCGTGTGGGTTCCATCTTGCCCCCTCGAAATCCACTAGTCCTAGTGTATATAGTGGTGGATGGTGGTGCTTCAAAAAAAACAAGAAAGCGTTAGGTTAGAGCCGCAAATTCTTTCAAGGAAAAAAATCCACATGCATCATTTTAGCAAAGGGTAGGTAAACAGCTCTAAAATTTATGAACAAAACGTAACAAATATGCGACAATGCAGTGGCGGATCTAGAACAAATTTGTGAGCTACATGGACATTGGAAAATGCAAAAGTTATTGCAAGGTCGGGGATAGTAAAGTCTGAAAGGGGGGTGTGGCAGATTGTCTCGCAGAAAATTTGGAAATTAACTCTTGTTTTACTTTAGGCATTTTAGGCGCAACCTTATGTTTTTTATCAAGATGCACACTTTGCATTGGTCGCTATGTAGCCAAATTCATCAAATTAAAATTGAGTTTGGGTAGAAGGTTTGGTTTAAAGAATAATTTAGCTTACCTTTTCAAAAAACTATTGCCACCATAAAAATATTTCAATAACTTATTTATAGAAAGATTGTAGCCTCGGCTTATTGTGGCGTAGCTTTGCAGCAGGCTGAAACTTCGGAAATGTATCTGAGCTGTCCCAATCTTCCCCTATAGTATTTTTACGGCACTTTTCACTGAAGACCTAGATCTTTTCTAGCATTAAAATTTATCAATTAAACTGCTAATTAACAAGGTTTGAGTGAGCAGTGTTTCCTTCCGGATATTGCATTAAAAAAATTGCATGTGAAATGTTACATGTAAAATTAAAAGCCGGAAAACGCTGCACGAAGTAAATATGCGTGGGCCCAGATAGTAAATACAGCCTTGCGTGCAGTGGCGTATTTAGAAAGTTTCTTAGGGGGGGCCAAGACATTGTGTCAGTCAGCCGCGTAGCGGCTGACTTGGCGGCTGGATGCCAATGGGGGTCTCGGAGTAGTACACACGGGGTAGTCTCAATGGTAGTAGCCTACACAGAAAGCTCAAATTTGGTGAAAATGGGTGGCTGTTAATCGGTTCAAATTTTTTCTATTTGGGTTAAAATTAGATTTTTTGACCCTTTTAATAGGGGTGGGGTATACCAAAATGTCATATGATGAGTCAGAACGGGGGGAGGAGGTTAGACGAAACCGTCAGAATACTGTCAGGTAGGGGAGTCCAGAATCAAGAGCGAATCCGTAGAAGTAAGTTACTGTTCCAATCAATGAACCAACAAAAGATATCATCACTTCAGAACATAAACAATAAGTTAGTCCTTCCGACCTCGAATACCTTTTGAAAATTCTCGGCGATTTGCAACCACAATTTACAGTTCCATGCGATGGCTGCGCTTGGAAAATATATCAATAACTGCATCATACTCGAGTACAATATCCTTGTTTAAATGCATCTGAGCTAGACCATCCAAACGTGGCTCGGCCATGGTCGTGCGGTAATAATTTTTCAGGTAGGCTGATTTAGTGAACTGAAACATAGCTCATTGGAGGCAGTTGTAATTGGAAGCGTAGCAAAGATTCGAAATAATTTATGGGTAATCGGATTAGTGTCGAGTTGTTCAGCAGCTTGACACGCATCCAGAAGAGTCGCAGGTCGTTTATCCACAGAAACTGCAAGCCAATTTGCTCTCCATCTTCGCAACTCAATGGTAGCTGCAAAGCAATTGCTTGGTTCAACATCCAGCATTTCATGGTAGAAGTCGAAAATCTCGTCGATCGGCAGTCCCCATCTTCATGAATCAATGACGGCAGAAATGTGCTGACTTTAAAAGCTAGCGAGCAGTGCTCATTGAATCTCTCGTGAATTAGTGCCATGCAATTGTCAAGAAAGGGAAGAAAAACTGTTTGTTTAAAATAGATCTCCCCAGTTTCAGCTGGAATGTTAGGTTGATGTTGTTGTCTAGGTGCTCTCAGGGGCATTCGGATTTCTTCGCCAAAAACTGAGCAAGCCTTGCCAAAAAGTTGGTGAAAAAGCCTATTATCGCCCCTTAGGTCTTGCAACACAGTTACGTAGCTTCTAACATTCACCATTGCAGAATTTAACGTAGCCTAGCCTATGTGTAACTTAGGTCCTTGCAGGAGCTTATTTGTGGTGCTGCAGCACCATTAGACGAGCCGCCACTGTATGCAGTGTATACTAGTGATTGCTTGCTTAATTAAATATTTTTAACTTACTGTAATCAAGATTAAACTAGAAGTTGATTTGGAAACTCAGAATAATATTGGCAAATTGTATCGCAAAAAGTAGCCTATACCCCCCCCCCCTCGCGCTAGGATGAATCATCCAAGCAATTATGTCTTCTGCTACAACTTTTTTTTTGCAAAATTTGTAACTTATATATTTTTATTTTTTTTACCTGATCATTAAGGGGGGGCCATCGCCCCTTATCCTCCCCCCTAAATACGCTACTGCTTGCGTGATTTTAGGTACGGTAGGCTACTGAATATCGACCTACTGTATAGCAGCTTGTTTCCTTTTGAGCGGTCAAAAAGTCTTAAACAGACAAAATTGAGTAGGCCCCTAAAAAGATCCAGGGGTAAAAGAAGGGCCGTTAACACTGCTCTGGCTTATGCTGTGTTCGATAGACACAGTGGGCAGTAAGATGTTGTGGAAATTTACTGAGTTCTCAGGGTAATTCTCTACTTGCAAGAGCAGCTGGTGAAAAGAACGATGGTTCAAATCTGGGATGCTGCCAAATCAAATAACCTACACAGCCATCACTACATGTTCACTAACCTACACAGCCATCACTACATGTTTACGATATTCTTTTATCTGGACACCTTTGGATGCAATGCTTAGCTTACTGATAAACAACTCATTGCAATTCCATACTGCTGTTGCTGACTTCATTGGCTTCCATGGTGCTTGTTTTGTCACACAGACATATCGCATTTATTTTCCAATCACTGTAAGAGCTCCGTTAGATGTTATTGATGTCAGTTTTGATAGAATCAGATTTCAAAATGCAATACTTAAGGCAAGGATTCCTAGAAGTAGGAGATGTGCAACAGTAAAAACTTTAGTAATATGGTCGATAATTGATGGTCAAACGGTCAATAATTAAATATAAATAATTAATATGGACAATTCTAACAAGTGATGGTTTAATTGCCCTCTTGCAGCATCAGCACCACATCTTTATCTGGATTTTGTCAACAATATCAAAAGCTTTGTTGATGTTGACCACATTGAAAGTTCTGCAGCACTTGAAGATTTTTCTCGACAAATAGTTAGGAAAACACATTTACTTGGCCCTATGGGTTGAAGATGTAAGAGAAGGTTTGGTGCTGGATTTGGCGAGTCAAAACGATCTGATATTAAAACTAACTTCGTAATGGCTTTCTTTGACATACGGTAATTTGTCACATCTGACAGCAAACCGTGTTTTTAACATTTTGTAATCTCCAATAAGCCTGTCATAGTTTACAGTAGAAAATTATGAGTCCGCAGTTGGCAGAGCAACTGTAAGCTTTTTAAGAGTTTGCAAGGACTCTGCTGAGAAGGAAGTGAAGTTAGTGACCAATTTTTCATTCCTCCAAAATTGAAGAAAGTTTTTGTCGAGGTTGCAAAAAAGAAACATTCCTAACGTTGAAAACATCCGGGGAATCAAATTGGAAAAAGTGAAATTTTTCCTGCATCATTGTTTGAACTGATGGAAGTAAAGTTATGTTGCGCAAAAATGATACAATCTTCTTTCGTGTGAGACAAGATTGTGGAGATTACCGAGCAGATTATGAAAAGCCAGGTGAGTGTATAGCGTTGTCCAGTTCTGCCATACCATGCATTTCATTTGGTGCCTTGCAAATAGTAAATAAGGCATTCAAGAACGACATGGTCAGCAGTTTGTTCCTTCGCGCCGCACTCGCAGGCCGATGAGGAAGCTAGAATCCACTCCTAGTGCATATTGGAATGGAAACGGCCGACTCCTGTTCAAATTCTATTGAGCTGGACCCAATACAATGACATGATAATGCTTGTTTTCATATGGCGCTGTATCCATCGCGGAATGCGTTGCTCTTCAGCGCATTAAAAATCAGACAGTGGCAATGCAGCCGATGGAGGCGCAACTGAATACTGCGAATACACTACTTAAATTGACACTCCACTGCCCTCTAGCGGCAGTATTTCAATACGTTAATACCAAAACCAAAACATTCACACTATAAAAGGGGGTTTAGGCCAAATTCTGTTTGAATCGTTGAGTGGTTGCCAAGAAAATGCCAATTGTATTTTTGCCACTATTGGTAGTAAAGAGCGAAAAATGACTACATGTCCATATTTCTAGACCCAAAAGTCCAATCAGGACATTGTTTTTGGTAATTTTCCAAAAAAACAAAAAGCGTTTTTTAAACGTTTCTTTAATTATGCAAATTTAAAACAGCATCCTCGTGTGGCAAAAAAGTTGATTTTTTTACAAAATGGCTCACAAAAGCTGTTTCACTGATCTCTGATAGATTTCTGTTTAATTTCATTGATCGTGTGCGACACGCTTATGGGTATAGATTTAACAAAATAAATAAATAAAACGTTGAGGAAAAACTAGTCTTGCTTACAAAAACGAAAGAATGAATAGGGAGACTAAAATACCGTAGCCTGGTTGGTCGTTCCGTAGTTCCATAAATCCCTGCACCCAAAGTGAGTCACATAGATACCGCAATAAAACAAACTGCAGGCCAGATGGTTTTGCTTGGCGTGGCATGACGAATCTGGGCAGCGTAGGTCGCCGATCCTTGCGATAAAAAGTACAAACAAAAAAAACTATTAAAAAATGACTCTCAACTTAATTTTCACCAAAACTTTAGCTCTACAAAATTGTAACTTTAGAAAAATGATTTTCTTCTTCGTGTGAATATTTCTCTTCACCAGTCAAAGGCGCTCTGCTTTGTACCACCCTTGAGCAGCAGTGACTGCGACTCGGGTTAGAAGGGCAGATGTCGAGCAGCCATTGAATTGATTGGTCATCCAGTTCGCGCAGACCACGCACACCATTTGGCGCACGATAGATGGCGCAGTTACAGAAGTTGTCGCTTGCGGTTGTCGAAGTGTTGTCTATGAATTATTTTATCCACTAAGTGCCGCTGAATGGAGAACAGTCCTCAAAATTCGTTGCTCAAACACTCAGAGAACCGAACAAGCGAGTCGAGTGAACATACAACGTTTCTCGCTTCAAACCAACTGAGCTATCGAAGCAGACTGCCTTGAATATTCCTTTCATCGATTGTCAAAAGTAAAATTTAACTGAAGTGAACATAGCAGACAACAATTTGTGAAAGAGTTGCAATATTTATCCAACTCTCCAACCGTAGCGTGATGTCTGCGCCTACATCTACACGATTAAAATATCCATTAAAACATGGAGAACAACAGCAAAGAAGTAAACAACTGCGATTCTATAGAACCGAATGAAGCTGCTGTTGTTTCTAGCGTTAGAGCCATGGTAGGGTCGGGCACAGTTGTAGACGCTGTTTATGAAGATCGCTGCTTGTCTAAGTTGTTTTAGATTATTTTCTTTCGGCGACAGACGCGAGATTTGGGGCGAAAAGTGGCGACAGACAGACTGGGACAAAAAACTCATCTTTTGTTTGAGTTCTGTCTAAGACTTGACAACATTACGTTTAACTGCGTCGGAACGCTGCAAGCAATCCGACAAGATTGAGATTGTTTATGTAATCCACCAACTGAAGTGATTTATAAAACAAACAAAGTCACAGCGCGACAGGGTCAGCGGTTTTGCAATGATTTGTTGAAAATTAGTCGAAGAAAAGATTTTTATCCTTAAAAGAAAGCATGGTTTTCACTTAACCGGAAAGACCTGGTTTATAGCGCTTGTCATAAACCGTCGCAAACTATTGACTACGTCATAATGAACACAGCAATGAAACAAAAATAATCCTTTCCTTAATTTGTTTCTTCCACGCTTTTAGTTTGAATTTTTGGATTTGAATTTTTTTCATTCAACACGCATTACAAACGCAGTTCGTTTGCAATGGCAATTTTAGCTTTAATGGAACAAGAAAAGAAACTTACTCTATTCCACCTGTCAATACATGTAAAACGTTATTCTTTCATATTTTGTCAAAATAAAATCATACTAAACTCTAATGCATCTGGATTCGCTTGGTTCCGGTGTTGAAAACAACATTCTTCATTTGTTCAATGTCGACTTTTAAAAGATAATTTTTCTCCCACAAGCAGTTTTCGGATCCTAATTTTGTGTCTACCCTGGAGGTTATGATCGTTTTAACAAATTTAGCTTCTGATGAAATTATTCCCTGAATCTAAAGGTTTACCCCCAGACGAGATCTTTCAACTGCTCAGCTGAGATTTATTGTTGCATGTTTGCTGTATCATCATACACGCTTACAAAACTGAACTGTTGACGTACAATCTGTAGCGTAGCGTCCCAGGGGCACGGGAGGGCACGTGCCCCTCTCCCAATCAAAACCTGCCTGTGGCTAAATTTTCATGTCAAGATATTTGTGCTACTGGAGTGTCCCCCCAGTCAAATGAGTCACGTTACAGCACTGCGTACAATGGTGCATCGCGATATCTGTCTTTGGGCTACTGTGCACCCTGTGGGATTGTTGTGTGAGGAGCTCAAGTGCGGGACCCATGCTCACTGCGTCGTCACACCGTGCCCGAATCTCGTTTGGCTCCCGAGTAGACCATTGTGTCCAAGGAAAACATGCAATAGTCATAAAACAAATATAAAAGTCTTTCCTAGAAGTAATGCGTAACTACGATGAATGCAGCGCAATACAGGATCTTCAACTGAAACTGCCGATTCACATTTGAATAGAAGATAACGCCGAGTTCCGTAGAAACAACGGCACGTTGGTGCCACTTTGGAGGGAAATACTTCTGCCGCACCAGGGGCAATCAACAAAGCAACTAAATGACATTATTCTAAGAATAAATAACAAAAGTAGGAAACAGAACAAAATCAAACGGTTTCGGCGAAGAATGTGACGTACCTTATGTTAGAACAGTGGTTTCCAACCTTTTTGTTGTCACGCACCCCTTTAGACAAATTATTAATTCTGCGGACTCCTACCTTAATTTTGCCTGAAACTCAATTAACATACTGTTGACTATTGTAATAATTATGCTACTCAACTACTGCATTGCCGCTATGACTCCTGCGGCAAATATTAGGTTAAACAGTTGCTCAAATAAGAAAATGACCGAATTTTTCAAGAAATGTCAGCAGTGTTTGAACATTGAGGTGACCCAAAGTGCCATGCCGAAACTTTTTCAACATAAGCAAATTCAATGAGAGGGCTGTTGTTGCCTTTCTTGAACTAAACGACTGAACTGTGATTGACTTTTTGACAATGCAACACGCTTGTCATCTTCAACGTCCAGGCGATTTCGATTTTTAGTTTTTATTGTAACAAGAGCTGAGAATCCTGCCTCGCAAAGGTAAGTGGTTATGAATGGTAACAAAACAATAATTGCTTGCTTTGCCAAGAATAGGTAGGTCAAAATTCACCAAGGTAATCACGGACCCCCAAATGCTTTCTCACGGACCCCCAAAGGGTCCGCGGACCCCGGGTTGGGAACCACTGTGTTAGAATGAAATAGCTGATGTGTGGCTTATGTTTAATGTCATACAAGTATCATTGTTGTACGGTTGCCTACTAATATTGTAGTCCTGCTGGTGAGGATACTATGTTACGATTCAAACGTTTAAATTTATTCTGTGAAATAAGTTTTTTCACTTGTTTAAATAAATTTAATCACTTTGGCAATAATCCGCTTGATGGTTCAGTAAAATGGTGTTAGCGAGATATTCGGTTCAGTAACAGAGCCACTTGCAAAAGAGAATTGTCACCACAATTGTTGATTCACAAATTACGCTTCTCTGAGCTGCAAACTTTTGCGTCTGGTCACATGCGGCTTCGAGTGTTAACCTTGAAACTAGCTGACTGCACCTGCTCAGAGTCTGAAGATTTTGTTGAGGCTCGTTTGCCGCAGCGTCAGTCACGCTTTGAGGACAGCAGCCAGATGAGGGCGCTTCACCGCCCATAACTTTATTACATCTCAGCTCTTGACGAACTGACGTCACATTGCACAATGACCGAGCATCCATAGTTACGCACAATGATGTTTCAAACTTAAGCGAAATGATGACATAGATTTCAATATAAAGTCACTTGCATTCAATCAGTTACTAACAGTAAAATTAATCAAGCACACGCCCAAAAATCTACTGAGATCACATTTGCACAACAATTTGAGTTGTCAATTTCCTAGGAACTGTAACAATAGAAGTGGATCAGTTTAGCTCAAAGCTGTCTCATTGGTCGCTCTAACAAATGAACACACAATGGACAAGTCTGTCGCCATTCGAGCATCACGTGGAAGACGCCGTAGCTACAACAAGGTGGCAAGCAAGTACGGTAGCCATCAAACAAGCGACAATATAAACTTGAAATATCACAATATCTAAACATTTTGAAAAATTGAATTGAATTATGAAACCAGCAAAGATATACTACGCCGAATGAACTCAACATACATTTGCTTCCAGTACACAGATGAGCTTTATAACACTGGTGATAGGTTGAAACTGCAGCAAGCTACTCCCTACCAAAGATGGTGCTGACGAGCAGAAAAGGTCGTTGGGGAAAATATTCATTCATCACGAGTGATCCTTATCGGTGTGAAGTCCAAGCTATCGTAACCTAAATCAATGACGTACGTATGCAATAAAGGGGGGGGGGGGGCTTGTGTTGTATTTTTTGCTTTTTGGACGTCTCCATTGACCATGTTGGCTTGAGCTGACTTCTCAATGGCTTTCTAGCCGACCTGCCGTAAAAGCCCAGGAAAATTAAAGGTTGGACATTACTGAATCCAGCTTAGTGATATTTTGTTTAAAACAAAGTTTTAGTACGTTTGTTCAACCGTATCGAAATCAACTGGTAGTGCAGGGATCAAATTGAGTTGAGTCAATCAGACTTCCCCAAAAAGTTAATTTAAAACTTTAAGACAGAAAAAAACAAAATTTCATTTCATTTCGAAATAGTTTTGTTTGCACCTCCTTTTGCATATGACGAAAAACTTCCTTAACCTTTGTATATATACGCACATCGTTCAATTCAAGAAAATTGGACGCAAAATCAAACAAAAACAGTGCGGGTAAGATACTCAAAGATAGTGGTACGATAAAACTTGGTTCAATTGGAGCACGATCAGTTGTACTTTTGTTTTGAATAATTATAAATATAAGACAAAAGTGGATGCTCAAACAAAAATTTACTTAAATTTTATAGGGCTGCTTTTTCTTTTGTCCCAGTCTTGTTGCCTCACAGACAATTCATTGTCATGTCACCAGAAAGGTGCGTTTTTCCTAACTTTAGCCATGCACCAGCTTAGGCAACGAATATACATGAGCAACGGTGAAACAGAAAAATACAAAACGTTCTAAGTAAAAAATCGTTAAGTCACTCTCCCCTCCCTTGAGCAAGCCACTTACTTTTGAAGTTGCTGTGAAACCAGGTTAATATAGAATCGTTAGCACGCTTTACATGTTATCGTTGCAGCCACGCCTGCCAGTCACGCATTGGACTTTCTAGCTATAGGAGGACTTGTAAATGACATGATTTTAAACTACTATCATCGTTCCGAAGTACTGGCATAAAAATACTTTTGCCTTCAATAGGCTACCATGCCTTGCTGTGTGCAAACAATAACTAATGATAAACAAATATGCAGATAAGCAAACGGTGAAAGCTGCAGAAGCAGAAGCACGCGGCCAACATATGAAGGATCTATATCCCTGGTTTGTTGCATTCAGTTCGATACACCGACTGCATTGTTATCTCTGAAAATACATTAGAGCAGTCTTGATGACGAAAAACAAACAACGACTGTTACGTCAGGACAAAGAGTAAGACTTATGATCATACAATCATGTCCCAGACATGTACAGTATTTTATCTGGTTCAGACCTTTACCAAGTCGGGTGCGGAGCTGACCAGAGCTGGACCAAACAAAGTGGCTGTCTGGGATGAGTTATAAATTACTTGCACCACCAAGTTGTAGAGAGAAATAACCATGTCACAAATTCATTATTTCACGTGCACAACCCCAACTTATACATATATTCGCTTGGGGTGTGTGGTAAATTTGTTTGAGATACTTGGGATGGAGTGATTGGGGGATTTCTGAATGTTGGTGGGTTTCCAGGGGCAGAGTGGTGCGTTAAAGGTGAGCATGGGTAACCTGGCACTGCTATTTGGGGTTGATTGGCACCAATCCCAGGCGCTGGAATTGCATTGTAAGCTGATGGCGGGGCATTGGAAGAGTATGGATTGTGACAGTATGCACCATAAGCGTTGGAACTGTACGAATTAGGATAGTTGTGATAAGGAGTAACAGTAACGTTGTAAGGGGCAGAATAAGTGGGAGTTTGTTGAGGCTGCCCTCCTCCCATTCCTGGAAGACAGTGTTTTCCATCACGTACAAGAACAGGAACGGCCACTCTCCTGTGAGGACCAATGTTAGCAAGTTCAAGAGACTTATCTTGCCGCATCCGTTTACACTTGTACCGTCTGTTTTGAAACCAGATTTTGACTTGAGTTGAGGTAAGTTTCAGCAATTGCGCTAAATGTTCCCGTTCCGGTGCCGACAAGTAGCGCTGCTGCTTGAAACGCCGCTCCAGCTCGAACACCTGGCCCTGCGAGAAGAGGACACGCGGTTTTCGTCGAGATCGATGTCGAGATTTTTCATCTCCGGATCTCTTAGCATCAAGATCACTTGGACTGCGACTGCGGCAGCTCACATTATCAGACTTTTCGGAATCTAAAAAATAAAAAATATTTTACTTAAATATTTAAAATATGTTATCAGGTTTTTAATAATTCTGTACAAAACAAAACAAATGAGGAAAATTCCAATTGATGAGAAATGTATTCCACAACTGCTCATACAAACGACAAAATAAGGGTTGATTATTTTTTAAGTGACGTCAGCTGACTGAACCAGCTTGTTGTTTGAAAGGCGCCATGGTGACCCAGTCGCCGTTGATCGATCACAACTACCGTACAGTCGTTATGCGCCATTTGTCGCTGAGAGTTCCAACAAGTTGGGGGTTTATTTGTAAACTTTTACCAACATGTGACGTCACAACTTCTAACTCATAAGCGAACAGTTGATGGCTGGCCAACGCAGTCAACAAAATGTGGGGTTTTCTTGGGTTGTTACACAAGACTTTGATATTTATCAGTAAGTATCGAATATTGTTTAATAAATACATTCATCACATATTTCCACAGAAAGAATTGCCGGTTAGGTCCAGATTTTCAGGTTATTAACCGAATGTACCAGCTTTCATGGTCAAAACAGTTTAATTATGTTTTGAATATTTTTTGTTAAATTAATTTGTTTCGACGTAGACTTGCTGAGTTTATCTAACTATGTGTGTTCCCGTACGTTATCTTATGTGGCAGCAGCTATTTTTGAAGAGAATATTTTATGTTTCTGCTGACTAACCATTTAATTTAGCAGTTACCACACTAGTAAGTTTTCCAAATTTCAGATTGGGTGATATAGCCTACACCTCCCTAGTACAGTGCATGAACAAATAAAAACGTTCAAAAGCAGTCACTGCTGGAAAACTAATTAGTTTTGACGGACCATTTACAAGACCACTCGCATAATCGTGGCTCTGTCATTTAACTTCATATAGGCAAGAGGGCAGTTGCCAGTTGACAACTCCGCAAGCTCATAGTAAAACATCATTTGATGTTCCAAAATCACGGGATTTGTAACAAAAATCAAGATACCGCCAACTAGTGGTCTATGGCAGCTAACTTCATATTTTTTCACAAAATTTAATCTTTTTGTTTCAAATCAATTTATTAGTTCTGGCTCAACATCACGGACTCGTGTATCACATTGTTTCTATCGACGCCGAATCTTACGGCAGGTTACGTTAGTAATGACAATCGGACTCATCAACTCATGCTCCCTTTTATTGTTGGCATACGTCACCACTACGTCACCAAGAAATCTGCCTTTCTGAGTTAGCCTAGTTAGCCTAGATTGCCATATTTTTCACAATAACCAGTTTAAACATTTGAACATGATAGTTTTCAATATTAAATCCAGTGATCATCAGCCAGGTTCTCATAATTGCATATTACTTCGTATTCAACTATGAATATTGTCTCTATAATTGCTAACAATGACAGCACAGTCTCTGCCATGTGACGTCATAATTCCTTAATTGTAGGTTCTTCGTTCCGTGAATCTGATAAGACTTTTTTCGATTTTATGGCGTCATTGTGAAACACAAGACAAACGAATTATACAGAACACTACAAATCATGTTCCCTTATCCACAACCGATGGTAATCCTCATGTGCCTCGTCGACGGGTAAGCCTCTGGGACCGAGGGTCTATCTTTTTATCATTCCACTCCAGATTCATAATGTTCCCGGACTACACTGGAAGGCTACTAGAGAGCAGCCAGTCTTTGGTTTCATCATCCATGACGCGCAGACCTTCCACTCCGTTAGGTGGCTTGAAGATGGAGCAGTCATTGATGATGTGGTCTGCGGTCTGTTCCTCGGCACTACATTTGCAGGAGGAGATACCATTCCCCATTGGTGCATGATTGAGCGAAAAAGTCCAAGTCCCGTACTCATGTGGACGTGGTTAATACAAGATGACATCAACGAAGGTGGATCTTTCGAGCCACTGTATCTAACTTCTCTGCCCTCTTTCCAAACAAATCGTCGTGGGAATGCGACAGCGAGGATATCCAACAAGCGCACTGGAGCTTTTTGTTTCAACGACGTGTGAGTTGCAACAACGCCGGCCGCGATTAAAAGTTTTAGGGAACGACGTCATTGAACAGCTCAAATATGACGTCATTGAGCAATCTACCACGTGACGCTCGATGCAGAGCGGTGCAATTGCAAACTGTGTTGTAGGATTATAGTTCATATCACATCATCTCTGAAGAATCGTGTGCACCGCTTATGAGATCACAAATAGTTCGCAGCTCGGCAGCTCTCAAATCTAACTTTCAAACTCGAAAGAAATTGTTGATGTCACTTCCATTGAAGTTTATTAAGAATTCGACAAAAATAGGCATGGCGTCATTACTATTACCTGGATTGTTTCATGGTTGTCTATGAAATGGTGCAATCAGAAGTAATTCAGTAATTATTACAATTATTGCGGGGTACGACCTTGCAATTATATCTTATATGGCGCTCAACATTGCGGTTAAAATTTATTTTAATGAGAAAATCTTAATTTCTTGAAATTATTAGATCTGCACAAAAATAAAGAAATGTTTTGTTTTCATGACAAAACTTCGGGTTTTTTAGTTATTTCACTGGCAGCTTTGGAACCACAGTTGCGTCCGTGATATCAATATTTGACGTTTAAAACCATAAAAATCAGACTTTCCAATTATTCATCTCATCAGGAAGAATGCGTCTGCTCGGACAGCAGGAGAAATAAATCAATTCGTCGTAGAAAACAGTAAACGCAGCTTTTGTTGAAAAGTGTTTATTTCTGCAAAAACAACTTGTTTTCCATATTACTACATAACGAAGTTGTTGATTTCTCCTGTGCTTGCTCGGGGCTTTCCAAGATTAGCTCCATCGTAATTACTCGTCTCGGCCGAGTTGGCGACTGCCCGCCTGGGTTACGCCATGTCCAGTTCAGTCAATCAATAATTTCCATATTTCTTTTATGCAACTGCTTATGAATCAATCACGATGCGGTGGCCACATCATTATCGCTGTTATTGTTTCTCTAATCAACTATTTTTAACGTTGGTTCAACGTAATTGGTTGAATTCTGTTGCTTGGCTGGGATCGATATGTGGTCCACGGTCGTGACCGACGAGATGAGCCGGTCCGACCGTCCCAGCCGGTCACAGTTCTAACCTGGCAATTAAATCAATTTCAATTCGTTGAGACTTCTCTCCTGACATTTATAATTATTGCATTTCGTCTATTATCGCGTGAATTATCGCTCGAGATTGAACAAAGAAATATTTTTTGATTTCTAAGAAGAAAATTATATTCTCCGTTAAGATAATTGAGAGATAGCAATGGCACAACTCCCGTGAGACGCTTTTGGTTGGGTCACGAATAATGCAGTTTGTAAAGTGAACTTCTGAGCGGTGACGTGGCTAGGAATTGTACAGAGTGAGAGGTTAAGTTTAATATTAAGTAAAAATCAAATACAATCGTATAAGTCTGTGACAAAGCCCTTCTGCGCTTTGATGGTACACATATGGATTGTTTGGAAAACTTTATGTTTTTCTGCAATTTAGTAAAAAGCAATCAGTAGAGAGGTTGATTGTTTTTTTGGATTATTACAATTTTTATGCTAAAAGTATTCACCGATGCTACACCTTGATAAAATGATAAAGTTTCAAAGAAATTGTATCTTCAAAATAATCCACAATATCTCAAATGAAAACAGAGTAATAAGCAAAATAGTTGGAACGTCTGGTTTATCTAATCAAAAAATAATGTTTCAAAACGTAGATATTAAACTCGTGTTTAGCAAACAAACGTTTTGAAAACTAAACTGCCTTCATCTTCAGTGTGAAAACTAAACTGCCTTCATCTTCAGTGTGAAAACTAAACTGTCTTCATCTTCAGTGCTAATAGAAAAGAAAAGTTAAGAAAAGTTTAATAGCACTTGAAGATGAAAACAGTTTTATTTTTGAAAGGTTTGTTTGCTGAACATAAGTTTAGTATCTAAATTTCAAGCTCTTTATCATTTTATTAAAACTGAATTATTTTCCAAAAGTATCATTCGTTTGTTTGCAAGGACCTACTGTTACTGAAATTATTTTTATGAGGTTACTGTGTTTGAATAACAACTAGCTCTCACATGGCAGCACTGGCACCATATTTTTTTCATTCAAGTTGCACACAACGCGATGTTTGCGTCGCCATTCAGAATTGTTACAACGGTTTATCAACATAGTGACGTCATAAAGGGAATTTGACAAGTGAAGCTCATCATTATATAACCGTAGCTTGATTATCTCCCTCCTATCCCTTCGATGCATGAGCTACACCAGGCTTTGTTGACACAATTTGTTGTCAGTTGAACATTTGCGAATCAGCATAGTTATAAACTTTATATAACTGTTTTACGTCGTGGTAAGTAATGCTTGTCCACAACGCAACAACAATGCACAATTCATCAGCAATCTTCTAAGTCGGATAACGAAACCAAAAATCTTGTATGATGCTGAAACAAGCTAGAAACAATGTGAACAAAGTGTTGTTTCGTGGTCAATGCAACGCATTGGCAATCATACGCATTTAAATCGGCCTTAATTTGGCATTTTCGTTTGACCTTAAAGGGGTTGCGGTCCTCACACCTCATTTGTTGATGCCACGAGACGTGACTCTCTCAGCTTTCCAGTCACTCTAATTCTGTCACCAAACAGAAAAGGTGTTTTCGGCAACTTGCAAGCTTCAGCATCATAAGAAAGCTTCACTTCATTTCATTGATGTTCTTGATCCGAAGTTAAATTACTAAGTGGTAAGCGATATGGCGTAACCGTCTGTCATTCGTTCCGTTTGTTTGTATCGATAAAAAAAATATGCAAAGCGATCGCTAGGAGCGCACAAAAGGATTGAAAATATTTATTTGTCTCTTTGTTTGTAGCAGCTTGTTCTACAAACGATCGTGATAAAAGCAAATAAAAATATAATAAAAAAGATTAGAATGATATTCTATTATGAATGTACCAACAAGTGTCATGACGATTCCCAAAGCATTGACCTTGTGTTTTGCAGACAAGATGACGCACATTCAACAAACATAATGAACTTGACAAAGTCCATGGTTTTTCAAGTGATTTGAGCCGGGGACATAATATCCGCGGTTAGGGACTTGGGAAAATCGCATATTTAATGCCATAAACGTCACTTCAACACGAATATAGTGTTTGTGGCATAAGAAAAGTAGCTATTCACTAAAATTACTTTGTACATCATAATTGGTTATAGACTAGTGAACGGAGTATTTTGGTTCACTTTCAAGGAAAATCTTGTTTCAACAAGGCACAAAAAGAAATGACGAGTTCTTCTATTTCAGTGCCGCGTCATCACTGTACTGATGAGACGCGGAAGATTGAAACAGAGGCTCTGTCCGCAATTTTTGTTCTTTGGGATTATATTAAATATGGTTTATACCAGTGAGACGTGGCCAGGAGGGCATCAAGCGTTTGAGCCATAATGACAACGTTATGGCGAGGTGAATATGCTCAAAGCGACTGGCGGATGGACTATCAAGTGAAGAATTAAGAAGGCCTGGTATCCACTAAGTAGATGAGGTCGTCCGGTAGAGGAGACTCCATTGGTATGGCCGCGTAACACGAATGAAAGAGGATTTCTGGTATAAGAAGGTTCAGTCGCTGGAAGTAGAAGGGCATATTCCACATGGACGAACAAAGAACAGGTGGTGCGATAACGTGCGGACCAACCTCTCGAAAGGGGAACCCTGTGGCGGTAAACGTTCAAAAAGGAGCCCGTTGAAATCCGCCATCAAGCCGGATCAAACTTCGCTGACGTCCAACCCTCGCAATACGGTAAACAAAAGACATGATCCGTGCACTAACTAACTAACGTCCTTGAGTGTTTTTATTGTATTAAGTAAAAAGTGGGGAGTAATTTTGAGGAGTCCTTATTTCATTTGACACTGGCCCACCTTTTGATCAGCATCACTGGTCGGGTGCCTGTGCATAGGAGTTACTGAAGAACGACAGAGCTATAGCCAATATTACACTGAATTCACCATGGTTGGTTGGCCTGAATACCAGTCTTTAAGTGACGCTTACGCAAGCCTTTCCTTGTAAACTTGAAAATTTCATAAAATCTAAGTGAACATAATTTGTTTAGTTGCTATGAGTGATACTAGCAACACGCAATCCCAGGCAACGATACAACATTGAAACGTAGAAGCATTTCTGCACTGCAAGGGAATGTGCTGGTATCCACACCAAACACAGCCTCGTGTCATGTTTGTTGCCATTTTTACGAACATTTTCAATATTAGGCTGCGCACTGAAGCGAGTCAGCTGCTTCATAATGGAAGCGTCGCTCCGCGGAATTCCAACTTCTGGTCTGGTTGAGTAAGATCAGCCTCAAAATGGCGTCTCGTGGTAAAAACAAATTCTTCCCAAAGACAGCAAAATTCGTCGTTTTTTCATTGATTTAACGTCTGCAGACGTCGAATTAATATAAAAATGGCGGATTTTGCTGTCTGGGTAAGTCGTTGTTTGGCATTCACTGCATCTTCAAGCATGCTGCACACATTATTTCGCGATTAACTAACGTCAGCACGACGTCCGATGAAACAACTTTCTTGCCGCCATCTTGACGGTAAGTTCGCGTCATCGAAGAGTTTGTGCGTGGCTTCTGTTTGTTAGTAGAGTCGTCAGCAATTAATTACCCCTTGTTCGTTTTGATTCAAAGCGACACAGCGCAAGGTAAGACAAAAGCTCTGTCTCCACAGCAGTCGCCGCACCGCGCGCTTGTGTTCTTGTTGCATTTTAATCTCATTTTCTTGTGTTTGATCGTGTTCGCCCTTTTGCGTGACATCACAGTTACAACATCCATCCGACGCGGGGAGCGGTGCTTACAACCGCCTCTGTTGACAAGACAAGCCCCAAAAGTTTTCCACTTCTAGTCACCTACTTAACCACTTAAAGTATTTAACTTCTCCAGTTATTGGTTTGTGAAGGCTGCATTGAAATTTGAAATACAATTCAGTTGAACGTTCAGAGCTCATATTTTTCTGATGATCATTTGCTGTTATGGACAATACATAGAAGACTGAGTACTGCTTGAAGGGCAGATGTTGAGATCTTTAACGTATTCATTACTTACAATAAATTGGCGCTGTCCGAGACATCCGTTACACGAAGTATGAAGTATTCATCTACACAGCAGCATGTTGCTTATGCAGAGAAAGTTAGATAAATGAAATGTTGAACATATAACTTACACTCACCAGTGGCGTCTTTTGTCGCATTCTCTCCTCTTCCACCCCCTCCCGGATGCAGAGGAGAATCATGGATTTCCACCGACAGATCAGCACTGGAGCAATGTTCTGTGTCAGAATCAAATGGAGAATGTGCTTGAGAGGAAGACACTTGATCTTCATCTCGCTTACTTTCTGACAGCAATGTCTTTCCCGTGTTTTCTCCAAATTCGTTGATTCGATAATCTCTCTCCCGCTGCTCTGTGAGTTGCTGGAAGACGCGCTGCGAGCTTGAGCCATAGTGGTAAAACTGTTCCGCAGAGTGCATCGACGCTTCGAAACCGCTGTTTGAATGGTTATATTTCACACCTGCACTTGCACGTAACAACGTCATAACGGGAGCGTCTTGCTCTACGGGGTCCAGCTCTTGCTTTGGATAACTACCTTGCTGTTGGAAAGGGGAGGAAGCCAATGCTTGGTTGTTTTCAGTGGGACTTCCCCCGTAATTGTGGGGTATGATCGGGCGTGGGTAGGTCGGGTTGGGGCTGATTGGTTGATTGTGCTCGTCTATGTATCCCAAACTTTCGTATTGATGATGTTGCGCGAGCCTCTGCTCACGGATGCTGTGGTGATGAATGTTGTGGGAAAATTCCAAAACAGTTGATGTTGCAGCTTGTTGAGAAGATGGGCAACCGGAATTAAGATTACTGGGACTTTTAGAAGATTTCTTGTTCATTTCCGCAGAATGCATATCAACGTCCGCCATATTGTTAAAACACAAATCGAGATGTTCGCTTGTTTCTCCGCCGGAATCCCTTAACTGGTTATCGGCAATCCCGGTTGTACGAGCCGACGTATCTGCAGCTGTAGCGTCATAAACGCTGTTAAACTCTCGATGTTGTCTCGCGAAGACATTGGGGTTGGACCTTCTGTTACTCAGGCAGTCATTGGAAGCCGACTGGCAATATATGGTTCCACAGTCGCTTTCCTTTGAGCGGCATGCCAAATGGTGTCGCTCCATGTTCAAAATGTCCTTGACCGAAAATGGAGTCGAACTAGCAGGGCTTGGTATCATGGTCACGACTTGCTATTGCCCTATGACGCTGCAAAAAAAGACATGACATTGTAACAGGCTCTATGTATCTAACAGCAAGACTAAGTCGATGCTGTATATGGTTACACTTTTGACAATTCGCGCAACCTGTTTGTAAGCACACAATACAAATCACTTCCTGCCTGATGACAATGGCGAACCTTTCAACTGCCCTGTGGTGCCTGACTTTGGTATCGAACATTGGTCGTATGAACAACTCGCTCACACAGTCAGTCACAGATTGTTCTATTACGAGAAAAAGTTTGGTCGGATTGTGTCGCGATATTTTCACCGCTCATCTGCTTGTCCAAAGCAATCTTTGTCGACTTTACAGAAACGTGCAAGTTTGCATGTTTCTGTTGGATCAATGTCAGATTGCGCAAAACTGATGAACATAAGTATCTAATAAACTTATCAACCCTCGAGGTCTGGATAGTGTATATTCCATAGCTTACTAATTGCCATCCTATCGGTTGCCAGCTTGTCTCAATGTGATGCGCCTCTTCCAAGCATGGCCTTTGAGAAACGAGTGATAGCGATAAGACCCTAAACAATCAGCAACTGACGGAAACCTGTCAATCAATCAGCAATTAGTCAAGAAGAGAATCCAACAAGGGACGAGCGGGCGAAGGTTATTCAACCCAGTCGTGGGTTGGCTCTCGCTAAACCTTCATGCTTTCCTACTTCGATATTTGTTGAACATGAATGCTGATGCAATTATCGTGCGCTTTAACTCACCTTACGACACCCAAGGATCGTCGCTATGCCGTTTGATCATCACAGTCAAACTTTCGCTAAACGTTTGGAAAGTTGAAACGCGCGATCGTCGAGCTACATGTCGCTTTAGAATAACGCAGAGATAAGTTGATGGACAGGAATCTGCGATTGCCTTCTTTCCACGGCGGCTATCCCGTTGCGAAGATAGTGATAACTTCTAGCAACACTGTGATGGTATTTCCACAGACGGAAACATAATGAACTTTTAAAACGAGGCCACAATTAGCAGAATATTGGTCGCTAAATACCAGAAGCCTGATTAAATTGTTATTACTGTACTAGTTTAATTATAATTATGCAATAGATTGAGTTTCGCTTTTAGCAGCATGAACGTGGTTTACTTCACAATGTAGATTTTAACGACGAATCGTCACCGAGAATGGAGTCGAACTGGCAGGGCTTGGCATCATGGTCACGACTTGCTATTGCCCTATATTGCCCTGTGATCGTCATAACACATGACTAGGGAACTGTGTTCCGAAACTCAGTGCAATTCGTTATGACCACAGCGAACTCGCAGCATCAGGCTAAAACAGGTCGTTAATATCTACATTGTGAAGCAATTATAATTACTTAAAACATTGTTTAATATTAATTGTTTTCTGAGACTATCTTTAGAATCATTCGAATTGATGGCTTGATTTGCGACTCGTGCACTTGGCAGTACTGTTGTCAGGTTCATCGTTACTTGGTGGGAATGATTGTTTGATCAGATAATGACATCATCAGGACATTACGCGCGGGATGAATCAACAAAGTGAAAAATTTGAAGCGAGGAAAGAAAACAAACTTTGCTTCAATCTTTCAACCCATTGACCAAGCGAGGTGTAGAATTACAGCTTGTATAAGCGGCCAGGCCGACAAAGTGGCCAGTCAAGTGGATTCATTGTCGCGGCGGCGTGCGACCGACGGAGCGTCACGCGGCACCGTTTTGTATTTTCTTTCTCAAGGTTTCTATTTAAAAAATTAGATCCTGCTTTTAAATCTGAAAGTGAGGGGGGGGAAAACATATGAAAATCCGAAAGCTTTGCAACAAAAAGAAAACATGTAAAACCAACACAATCAACTGTTTCTTCATCATTGGTGATTATGAGCCACCTCACCAAGAGGTGATTATTAGCTTTTCTTTGAAAGGTAGGTAGTCCATAGGCTTGTATTGGCCACCACTGGTGAGTCCTAGTCTAGAACAAGCCTTCAAATTGAGAAACACAACTGAGCATCAATTCTCTATCAACTATTGAGAACACTTGATCCTGTAGTGTTTGCTCCAACTTTTGTGGCCGTGCTAGCTACAAACTAGCGGCCTACAAATCATTGTTCGTGCACATTCTATGCCAGGGGATAGAACCTTTTCACTGAAGGCCACTGTAGAGTTTCTTTCAACAACGACCACTAGTAACAATGAGTCATTTTCTACAATTTACGCGTCATAAAGAACTACCATCAATCCACATCCAAGTTTTTAGTCTAAAAGTATATAAACTGCCAAACTTTAGAAAATACTCAATAAATATTCGCATAGGGCTAGACTATACAGTAGAGTAAGCTAAATGCCTTCATCAATGCATAGTTGTTACAATTCGTATCTTAATAATAGACATGTTCGATTTGTTCTTAATGGACATGTTCAGTTGTTTGCAAAGTTTCCGCGTTGCCATTGAGCTGGTAAGCTATGGTGTTGTAGCTGGTAATTTATACCTTTCGTGGACGAGTTAATGCCATCAACTTGGTGGCAAAAAATGAAATGATATGAAATAATGAGCTGACAATTTCTGTAGATCATGTCTTGAATTTATTTTCGTTTCTGTATATCTAAATCGTGGAACTCCTAATTTATTTTTAAACATGGCCTTGCACCAAACACCGGAAACGAGTGAATTTCGGCACTTTGAATAAGACATGGCTGTTTAAAATATCAATGTCATTGAGTTGATTACTAGGGGTGGTTAATTTAGCAAATGCCTTGGCTAGCCCTGAAAGAAGGGCCATCATCTATTTATTGCAGCTGGGCCCGTTGGTTTTTATTTTTCTTATTTCAGATTTCCCATCTCCGTCCAATACGAGTTACGACGAAACTGAATGACTTTCATATTTCTTTCAAAAATCGACAGCAGATATTTCAAAGTAATATTTAACCAGCTACCAAGAAGATTAATTTTTGAATGTTTGTTTAGAGACACCACTGAGCAGGCTCTACCCTAGAATGGTTGCACAGGAAGCAAGGTTGGAAGAAGTTAGCAGAGTAACAGGTGGTATAAACTATTTTGGCATGAAACCAAATAACTCAATAACTTGCGTTAATCCAACGTTGTATCAACGATGAACCAACGCACTGCTCCGTATTTCGGCGATTTCCCATCTTGATATCGCGAAAACCGCGGATTGTGATTGGATTTTGTCGCAAGTCCAAAGGAGATGTATTCGCAGCCAGAAGATGCAGCCATCCTTATGATTACAAGCTTGGCAAATAGCAGTGTAATAACAATTAATGGCGGTGGAAAGACATCCAGTGGCTCGACAAGCTCCATGCAACTTCCACAAATAGATGACGTGGAACAAATGTTTGTTCCTTTCGTCTTTTTGGAGTCACTCTGGTAAAGTTTTTCTTTTTAAACGGCGACTCAGTTTCAATGCAAACTTAAAATCTCTAATTGCAGTCAACGTGAGCAGGGGCGCCGGAACGGTTTTTGACTGGGGGGGCAGGATTATGAAAAAAGGGCACTTTTATTGCTGAAAGGCCAATTTTTTTTAAGTTTTAAGATAAGGTATAGCAATAGTGCTCATCCATCAGCTCATCATCGAGTAATGATACAAGTGTCCGGTATACAAAGAACAATGGCACGGGACTGCAACACGCTATGTTATGATGATGTAGGATAATTACCTACTGTGATACAGAATTTCGTGTCGTGAATATTATTTTAAGGCAGAAATGAAAGATTATAGCAGGCCTCGAAATTCACGGCGGACATGTCCGCCGTCACAGCATGTGATGTCCGCGGGAAGTACCATCTAGATCGGTCATATTTGTCCGCCGAGGAATAACATAGGAACTAGCGATACAAATCGTCATTGCATAGCACGAACAATTGTTGCGAGAATATAATTTCCCGCACATTTAGAAAATTTGAATACTGTATCCCTTAGCTTCCATTCAAGGAGGAAAACTTTCGATTTTTACGTTGCTTCAACGATTGATGACATTGAATCAGCGTAACAAAGGTGAATTCTTCGTTAAGAATTGATGGGAATACTGGTACTTCTACACTAATCACGCGCAACTTAGTTCAAGTTTTACGTCACAATGTCTGGCTTTGATCTCCGAGTAATAATGATACGGCAAGGTTGGTTACTAAATTAGATTATACGAGTAGGCTATTACAGCAAGATGCAGCAAAATTTGTTAAGTTTTGGTATTATAGTAAGAAAGAAAACGCCCAAGGAAAATTCACTTTTGCTCACATGACACGCAAAAACAAACCTAAAGATAAAAGTCTAATGAAACTTTGCACAGCAGAAAACAGTAGCGTTAGTGTACAAGTTTTCCGACTCGTGCCCAGAGCATAGTGACGTAAGAAGCCACACGACCTCGTTCGGTGAAAGTTAATCAGTTATGCGGCGTAAGCAGCTACACGGCGTTTTGACTCTTCAAGCGCATGTCGTTGGTCTGATGAAAGCCTTTCAGAGTGACTTCAATGAAATTTTAAAAAGCCTTCTAAGCCGTAGCAATACTTCTCAAATGGCGAAGAATTATCAAGATAAAGTGATTAAGCATGGCGATCGACGCTAAAACTGGTGTGTCTACCGTGAGACTTAATTTGTCCGCCGAGATAGCTGCTCAGACCGGACACGTTTGTCCGCCGTCAACAAAAACGAATTTCGAGGCCTGTTATAGTTAAGCTAATAGCTGAAATTGTTATATCGTATTGCAGAATGTGCAGTAGCTTACATGACCTTAAAAGGGCACCATTGCCACCCTCCCCCCGCTTCCGGAGCCCCTGACCGTGAGAAAGCCGGTTTTGTTATTTCAAACCTTTCAATCATCGTTTCCACGAGCAGTGACAAGCTCTTATATCATCACTGGATTATCATAAATGTTCTCTGGAGGTTGTGCTGAAAAGAGTTGGTAGAATCGGACTTGGTCGAATATTAGACTCCTTTTTTCCAAACATAGCTACGGAATCGATTCATGTTTAATCCTGAGCAAGTTTAAGTTCTGGATTTGTAGACTTACACAGTACATAGCACATACATATGCCATTTACGCAGCGCCATGTACGCATCTTTGATTTTCAATCGACTTTGATTTTGTGTTCATCAAAACATGAAATTTTCCGTGTCGGTTTTAGAAGTTTGTGGGTTACTTTCTTAATATTAAATTTTAGTTTTAATCGCCATTGTTTCCGTTACTGAAGTTGCTGGAAGTCCTGTTGTTCAGTACATCTCAATCAATTAACAAACGCAAAAGCAATCTCGAATAATAATTTGGGTTTGAATGCAAATTCAAAGCTTTTTCTGTTTCATGCTTGGCCAACAACATCATGTTCTTCCAGTTTAAGATTAATTCAGTATCTTTGATGCCAACTTGGTTTGAAACGAAATAAAACGAAAGTCTAGAAAAGTAGTTTCAAACAAAATTGAGGCGAAGAAGGTTCATTTCAAGTCGAAACGGTATTTGGTTTCAAATAAAAATATTATTGTTTTGAAAGCTTGTAAGCCTGAATAATAATTTGAATTCTTCGAAGACTATTGCTCAAGGCCATCCACTTCAAATTACAATGCGCAGTTGGTGCTCGACAATTCTCCTGAGTTATGCAGAGCTGACAACGAGATTGTTTTATTTGGAATAGCCTACATTTTACCGTGGGATTGGCGGTGGGATGGCGCAACGGTTAAGGCGTTGACTTTCCATTGTGCAAACCTGGTTTGACTTACGGCTGAGCTGGTGGTTGGAAACACCGCTCACCTCTACCTAGGGTGTAATAAATAGGGTGGGCGTAGTTGCTGCAGGAAAGGCGGCCGAGAGAAAGGAACTGGCCCCCCTACTCTCGTTAGTGCCGAAGGCTTAGTACAATGAGAACTTTATCTTCTCATACCCAACACTTGAATCAAGTATGGGACCATCTTTACCTTTTACGTTTACCACAGCTACTGTCCTGACAGGTCGGCCACACAGAAAATGGGTTCGTTTGGCTTGGCATTGTGGGATTACTGAGAAAACTAAAATAAAAAATTGGAATCTGGATCTATTCGAGGGTCACGAAATTTTGATCCACATTTGCCCGACAATTGTTGCCAACGCTGCGGCTTCCTCACCCCTGTAGCCTACTAAATTATCAACCCAACATGACGCAACCGACTTATTTATATTCATCGATGCATATACCATGAAATTAGATCTTATACACGCGCTTCTTAAACCATTATGGTTTTGCCACCTTTTCCTTTAGTTATTTTTGTTGCTGTATTTCATTTCTACAGAATTGTTTCTTTTGCGCTTCAACAAAGAAAAATAAAATAAATTGAATTAAATAAAATAAGTTGAACAAAGAAAAATGAAATAGTTTGAATTGAATTGTCTTCAAATTGATGTCATGGCATTTTGTATTTGTTTGGTCGTTATAAATATATTCATGAAGCAACTAAACGTAAAGCCATCATTCGTTTCTCGGCAGTCGAGTGTAGCAGGAACTCAGCGATAGACACGTGTTTCGCCCATTAGGCTGGGTTCATCAGTACCGCACCACTAGTGTTGAACTGTTTTATTCGCATCAGTAGCTCACGGTGCAAAAGATTGACACGGCAAGAGAGTACAAACAAACATAGCCAGGTCGAAGACTTTAGGAAACCGGCATGCCACACCCCGCGGCTGCGGGGAGCGGCGTGATTTATGGGGTGACGATGCACCCGGAGGATTAAGTCCACCAGCTTAGGTCGCGAGGGCCAGGCTGAGGAGTCGAGGTACCTGTGGAGGGAGAGTGTGGATCGAAACACTATATGGCCCGTCCGCAAAATTGGAATGGCGGAGCGGGCCAGGGAGACAGGCTCTTTCTGCATAGCCCAGAAAGAAGCCCTGCGACGGACCGGGCGACCCGTCGCGTGTAGACGCTGGAACCGGCAGTAATTGACCGCCGGGCAGCGCCCACGTCTCCTTCACGCGTCCTCGCGCAGATACTTTGACTCTTATACCCGGTCTGCCAGTAGACAGAGCGGATAAAGTTGGGGTCTCCCACGAGGAAGAGAGTCGAACCATTTAAGGATAATTTGGCTCTTGTGGCAGACAAATATTCAATAAAAATGTGGAGCAGAGGCTCGATTAATCAATATACTGTAATCAAAAAATATATATATATTAGGTGGGAGTGTAATTAATACTCACTGGAAAAGAGTAAGCTTTCATTCGGCGAGCACGGATGTGCACTGGCCAGACGTTGAGGCAGGTTCGCCCAGCTGGGTCCGGGAGGCTAGCGATCGAAACCAGAGGCACTGATAGGCTACATTATCGGTAAAAATAGAAAATTGGGGTAGAAATTTTGAGGCTGCGTCGAGTTGATCAGGGGATCGTGTTGATCAATGCATTGAAAGCGGAGCGATGTTGATCCGAGCGGGCAAGAACAGCGTTACAAGGCGAAAGCAGGGTATGACAGTTCGAAACAATTGACTGATTAATACATAGAGAATCTAGTGATGATTGAAATTGCTTAATTGCTATTAAACCAGTCTCAAGTCACAATGTACATGAGGTATTTTATTTCCTTCCTTTTTACTTTAGAATGTTTGTTTTTGATGAGACTGGAGTATCGTATAAAAGAAATGGCTCTGGTTTATAGATATAAGGTGATGATATAAGGTGATGACGTCTAAACGGTTTGCTGTCTTGCGCTGGGATACTTACTGCAACGTTATTAGGGAATAAGTTTCTGATCGCTGATGTCGTCTTTTCTATGACGTAGCCCCTCCACAAGTGAGCCCGGCGTTCCAAGCTTTTCAGACGCGGAAGGATCCTTCGATTGAGAGGGAGGCCACTTTTCTAGCCACCTCTGCTACCCCACAAGCAGGAACGCCCAAGGCCGTCAGAGCTCGAGAGCTCGTCGGGGCGTAGCTCCCGAGGAAGCCTACGACGAACGGAAGTGACAGGACGTCCCTGCAAGGGCGCTTCTTGTCTTCCTTTATGTTGACACATAACTCGCCGTACTTGTCGTGTTTCCTGTCGGCGGCTTTTCGAAGAGAATCCGCGCCGTGGTCGAACGGGCATGTGACGTCACATACGACCGTGACACCGTCAGGGCGTTGCAAGACGATGTCAGGACGCAGATCGGCACCGCCCGCTTCCACGTGCTGTGAAACCGTACTATCTATGGCAAGCCCGGGTTGCCATTCGGCAGGCACGTGCCCCACGATTTCCCTCAATACTGAATTGTGTCGTTCCGTGACGACAGTCATCACGGTAGGGCAGTGATTCAATATGTGGGGGAGAGTATCTTCCGCTTTCCCACACGCACGACACATGGCAGATAGATAACGGCGGCCATGGCTTGGTTTTGACTTAAGTGGCATTAGATTCAGTCTAGCTTTGTACGCAAATACTCGGTCTGCGTGATCCAGGAGCTCCGGGCGCCGGGTCCAGGAATTTGAAAATCCGGACAGGCAGTGGGCACTGACTGTCTTGCCTTGATCAGGTTTGGATTCCCACTGTCTCCTCCACCACAAGTCATTGTGTTGATGGAGGGTCGGCACCACTTTTTTCCTTAATGGAGGGGTGATTGTGGAGCTCCCCGCGGCCAACTCAAGGCCGTCATCCGGGTGGGCGGACCAACGTACATTCAGACGGCGGGTGGCCGCTGGGACACGGCCCCACAGGCTCTCTCCTGTTGGGCACGGTCTTGAGCGGGCGCCGTCGGGAGGGGGTTCACTATTTAGATAACTGGCCAGGTGACCAGGCGTGGGATCCGGAGTGCCGAGCCTCAGACAGGCATGACGCCTAAGCTGCCCGAGAGCGACGGCAGAGACAATGCTGTCAGGTGACGTCAGCATCTTGAAAGCATGAGCTACCGAAAGCGTGTCACCTTCGCGACACAAGTTCAGGATGCCCAAACCTCCTAAAGCAGGCTTACAGTAGAAGAACGCGCTGCACGCCCACTTGGGAAGACGCCACGCCACCTTCAAACACCGCAATACCAGTCGGTCAAGCTTCAGAAGCTCACACTGTCTGAAGCGCCGCACTCGTAGATGGTATGACGCGGATGGGAGAATGACAGAGGTAAGTGCCAGGAGTTTCTGGTTTGGGGTAAGAAAGGATTTCATTAACAAAGAAATGTGCTTCTCCAGAGTGGAGATGAAGGGTTGGGTTAGGGATGCGTCCGAGGCGTAACCGGTTCGAGTGTCGAGGTATTTATACGTCTCGCCTTTGGGGATGACTCGAATTTTCTCTCCGGCAAGGGAGAAAGGTTTCGGGTCGACCCGCAGACGGGACGTCTACACTTTCCCATACGAAAGGGTGCCACACTTGCGTGGGTTGAACCGTAGCCCGAACCAGGAAGAGAAGGGTTCAGTAGAAGATAGAAGAGAGATCATCTGCTCGCGATCGGAAAAAACGAGACAGATGTCGTCCGCATAAGCCATACAACGCACTTTGATGTCGTCTTCTTTGGCAGGAATGTTGTAGCCGCAATCCGTTTTGTCACGGACGCCCCTGAGGAGCACCTCGATGACCAAATTGAATAGCAGCCCTGACAACGGGCAGCCCTGACGGACTCCCCGCCCCACATGGATACGGTCGGTTTCACCATTGCCGCAGCGGACGGTGCAGGTGTTGTCGACGTATATGTCGGAGATGCACTCAATAAGGTCTGTGGGGGCGTCGAAATGACGCAGGACCTCGGCTATGCATTCGTGCCGGACACTGCCAAAGGCGTTTCGAATGTCCAGAAACGCAACCGACACAGGCCTTTTGCGTGACTGTGCATCCGAGAGGATGGTGTCGAGCATGAACACATGCTCATAGACGCCCTCTGTGGGCATGAATCCCTTTTGCTCTCGGCTGATAACATTCCCCTCCACCGCCCATCGCTGCAGGCGCCTGGGCCAATACGGCGTCGTAGATTTTATTAATGTTTCGGCAGATGGGCCGCCAGTTGCTGACGTCGTGCAGGTCACCCTCAGGGTCTTTACATATGAGTGTGATCCTGCTGGTTCTCCACTTTTTTTTTTTTTTTTCGCGCAACGCTCAGAGTTCAAGATGGATACCACTACATCTTGCAGGTTTACAAATTGTCCATATGGAATGGATTTGTTTCCTGTCTCATCATTAGTGCGTCCGCTCCGGGAGCCGTCCACACACCCAAACACTCAGCAGGCACACCATACTTACATGGGAGATACCTACCAGGGAGGCGAGGGATTCACTACGACCGAAGGGACCCACCGCGGTAGATGGTAATCTGTGGATGTAAATGTTTGGTTAGTGGCTGCCTCAAGCTGATCTGCCTGTCTCAACTTTCCTCTTGCTGATCTTGGAGCAGTCTAGGAGATGGCGGGTCAAGCTCAAGAACTAGCGCATTTTGGTAGAGAGTTAATTTTAATTTTATTTGAAATTGTTTGTGTGTGTGTATCTTCTTGTTGCCCGCTTCAAGAAGGGCACCTGCTTGTGGGAGACGGGCCACTGCAGTCTGACACCTCATTTGGCGGAGATGCCAGAGAGGAGCGGCCAGAGGGAGGGTAGCTTTTGCTGACCCCAGAGTCGTCTTGGAATGGGCCGCTGCAATCCTGTCATCCCAGAGCGAGTGGGACAACGGAGAGGGACGGTTAAAGATCTCCCGCTGCAATCACTCTTCCGGCATCAGGCCGTTGCAGATGAGTGAGAGGGACGGGTTAAAGGTGGGTTGTTACGCCCTTGGCTGTCTAAACTTCTTCAAAGATGATCTACGACCGTACTGTGCTAGTGAGACCCACCGCTGCAATCAGTCATCCCTACCACCGAGGACGACTGAGAGGGCGGTTGAAGAGTGGATCTCGACTGGTTCTTCTTTCTTCTGACCGTAGGAGGAGGTTTGGAAAGTGTGGTCCGGTACTGGTCCGGTACACGACGGTTGATCCGGCAGGTCCCCTTCAACTGCTGCTTTTGTCAGTCAATTGAATTTTTACCTTTGTGGAAAGAAAACAAGATACCAACTGCCGCCAAGGACTGATGATGGTACTGATGGTACTGATGAGCCCAGCCTAATGGGCGAAACACGTGTATATCGCTGAGTTCCTGCTACACTCGACTGCCGAGAAACACATGTTTTTGGAAAAGTCTTGATGGCTAGTGTGGAGGCTACACCGGTATGGTTAGCGAAACACAATGCTCGCTGTTCTATAGTGAGTAGTCAGGTAGTGCTGACGCCAGGAAGATCGCTCCTTTTCAAGAAGCCATCTTTCCATACACCAACGCAAATATAGGATCATTACACTACAAGACCTTTCTTCTAAATGCCGAAAACTTATTGGTGTCTTAGCACTTGTGGAATGTGACGTCATACCATGTAAACCAGCTGCCTACCCATCTCCCTTGCACTTCTGCTGGTTACGACTACTCAATTATCAATTGAATTCCCTTCAGTTTTGTGCGGGCTGGTTGAAGAGAAAAGTAATTTTTGTATGTTGTGGTGCTATTCTTCGTGTGTGGCTGTGGGGTTGTCATAGACAACAAGTTTCAGGAAGTCTAAAAAAGCCGTAGTCGCTCCGACTGACTTTGTGCATGGAAATACGTAAATCACAGCAATCTCGAATTGTGATTCGCTTGAGAAGGACAGGGGTGGATAATGAAAGTTTCCTTCTTGGTTTGTTTTGTCTCCTTTAATTTGACTTGACTTTACAATGATGCCCGTATAAACCGGCATGGCCAGTATAAACCGGCATGGCCAGTATAAACCGGCATGGCCAGTATAAACCGGCATGGTCAGTATAAACCGGCATGGCCAGTATAAACCGGCATGGCCCGTATAAACCGGCATGGCCCGTGTAAACCGGCATGGCCAGTATAAACCGGCATGGCCAGTATAAACCGGCATGGCCAGTATAAACCGGCATGGCCAGTATAAACCGGCATGGCCAGTATAAACCGGCATGGCCAGTATAAACCGGCATGGCCAGTATAAACCGGCATGGCCCGTATAAACCGGCATGGCCAGTATAAACCGGCATGGCCAGTAGCCTAGAAAATTCAGTAGTTCTCACAACTTTTTTGCTCCATCGCCCCCTCAACATTTTGGAAACATCACTTTTTCCTGAGGCTCATACTTGCTGGAAAGTGAAAACTTTAAACTCTTTGAACAACCCGACTTGAACTTTTCCCACTAGGTGACGCTGATGATCGACAGGAGAAGCAACAGTTGCAATTGAGCGCATGGGAAGAACGGCAAGACGCCAACCACGGAAGTGCATTGTGAGAAGGCCAAGTGATAATTCGGCCTGGAACTGTTTAAGCAGCAATAAAAAATTTTATCCTGACGTCATTGCGACAATGAACACCCTGACGCGTTTTGTGCCTGTGACGTAACCGGTCATCAGACATTGTCATTGAACATCTACATATCAGTCACGAAGAAAGCAAGTGGAAGAGGAAAGATGAGATAAATTTCTCATTTCATGAAATGTGAACTAAAAGTTTATTAGACAAGTAACGAAGAAGCCATTTGATGCAAATAACCACGACGTAACAATGCTGATGAACCAGGCAGCTAAGCGCATGTGTAACAGTGTCGCTTTGCAGCTGGACTTCAATACTTGTTATGAACAATCGCCAACGCATTACAGTACTTTCTAATGAAAGTTTTTTTAACGAAGCAACTAAATCTTGCTTTTGAAGTTTGTAATTAAGGCTTAATAATAATAGTAACCACTTGATTCCTGAGCCAGATGTAGACGACCTAATATTAGCCTACATAAGTCTAATGTTCATCTTATTCAACAGCCATTGTTTGACTAGCACAGGCCATGGCTAGAACGTTTTTTAAAGTCATTGCTGTGACAAGGACATAGAATCTAACCCAAATTTCCAGTAGTAGAGCCGAAGAAACTAATAACTATCCCCCTGACCTGGCAGGCTATAGGGCTCAACAGGTGAAATTTCTGTGAAACTTCATTGGAATATCCTTGTTTGGAAACAGAGATAAAGTTCAGAAAATAACTGAACCAAACAAAAGAGTCTAGATGTGAATTGAAATGCAAAGAGATAGCTCAAAGTAGCCTTTGTGTAGAAGAAAATTGTTGGATAAAAGCAAGTATAGTTGGAGGAAGAAATGTTGAACAGATAAAAGAATGGCCATTGACAAAAATACAATAGCCTATGCTGGAATTAACACAAATTTACTGGAGACACTTTGAGAGGAGTGACAAGTCAGTTGGATCAAGTAAGTATATGTCGGAAAAGAAAATGTTCAAATTCTACTTGGGCGAGAGCGGAAAGTTAAAAGGAATTTAGCCTAACTTTAAAACTTAGGATGGCGCATGACGGTGGCGATAAGTTTTAAAACAAACTATGAAGAAATTGTTCTGACTGCATGACTGTGATCTACAGTAATTCGGAGCAGATAAGAGCATGATGAAAGAAAAAGCTAAAAAATTTAATAATAAAATTTTGCAAGCCAGCATCAGGCGAATGTGATTCTATTCTCCCTCCCTTATTTCAACACAGGTCAGTTCATAAACAACAAAGTCCCCTCTGACTTGTGACGTAGTTTGAAACGTTTGGCCTTACTGACTTCAGTGGGCCTTAGTTGTGGCCTGGGGAGGTAGCCAATGCTTATAAGAAACAAAACTATTTCTAGGAAAAGTTTTGATATTGTTTGTTTTACTTTGCTTTCTATTTTTAAACAATAGCACATTATTAATTATGTATTGGAAGTGTTTGATAAACTGGAAGCTACTTCTTTGCTCAGACACCAGAAGTATAGCCTACGGAATCAGGTTTTCTGGAAACCAGTTCCATTCCGGCTCCGAAGTCTGTGACTTCAAACTTTTCCAATTCCTCACGCAAACGAAAAACCACAATCTAGGTTTTTTTGAGGCTATTATGAAACTTATAACTTCCCTGTCATGAAAAGAAAGGCATAGTTTTAAATGAAAAAATTACTGCTTGAAAAATAAAACCACAAAAGTCCATAAAATAACAACTGCCCTGACTACAGCGTCAATAGTCTACTTGTAGGCTAAAAGTGTTAATTGACCAATAATCAGACTCCAGTCCCAATCCGGTTGATTTTGCTAAGAGAACTATACTCCGGTCAAAATCCGAGATTTTGGTTCCTATATACTCCAAAATTCCGGCTACTGTTCAACTCAACAAAGCATCTATTTCTTCGAGTACTTGGACTCTTACCCTTGGATGTTTGCATATGTTACATCACAATGTGCTTCAATAGATGCGTAGGATTGGTATTCTGTTTTTGTACTTACTGAAGCCCTGATTAAATTCATCCAACCAAGTACATTATACGTTATTTCACAACATTTTTTCTCTCAGACATATTGATTGAAAAACGCGCTTTTAGGAATCTCTTCAAAACACAAATTCCGACGGGATCGACCAATCGCGATCGATGTGTCGCCCACCCCTGAGATAGACATCATTCGACCAATTATTTGCTTTGTCATCTGGCTGGCCAAGTGGTGAGAACGTCTGCGCGATGCTCGATAAGATGTCGGTTCGACACCGCTCAAGAGCATGCGGCTGTGTCTCGGAAGATACACTGTTACCATGCATGCCAAATAAATGATAGCAGCAGCTGACTCGATACGAGGTCTGACTACACTGTGGTGTAGACTGTATACTTCCGTCGCTTCCAATTCCCGCCCCGTTAGCTCAGTGGTTACGCGCCCGGATCAAGATCACGCGGCGCCGATTAGATTCTCGGGTGTGCGCTTGAGCAACGCATTTCAGGATTGCTCTCCATTGAGCGGCACCTAGTGAATGGAATAAATTCCCCAGCAACAACACTCAACAATCGGAAAACTTCACTCTGCCAATCTCGGTAACCGGCCCTGCATCAAGAGCCTCTACGAGTATGCGAAACTACCAGGAATAACCAATCAAGGCTTTGTCAGTCCGAGGATGAAGATTCAAAACTCTCCAACTAAACTAACTTCCTATTGTGTGATAGCCTATTATTATGTATGGTCGGCAGTAGTCTCAAAAAATAAAACATGATTTTTAGCATTTATGATGATCGGTAAGAGGTCTTTTTATATAGCGTGGGATCACAGTTACAGAGATGGCCAGTATAAGCTTTGCTAAGACAATAGATCTATTAACACAGTCAAGGCTAATGTTATTTTCTGACATCTGAATGCAGTTAAAGAACACACTTTGCACATCCTACTGATAGGCGTATGAGGCAATGACGGAAATGTCCACCAGCATGCAGCATTTGTATGGTTGAGAGCCGAAAAATGAGATTGATGAAAGCAAAGGCAAAATGTATGTCTTTTGCAAAGCAGTTTTTTACTTTTCATTTAAAGCGCAAACCGTCAACAGCTGCAAAGTTAATAAATTATGTATGTTGCCTTCCTTTCACCTACATGTAAGATAGGCTGCAGGTAAGCAGTTTACTAGCCGTAGCTTTTATTCCGACATATCTGCGACAAAGGAGGAAGTCATTTCATTCTGCAAAGCAACTTGAGAGAGCCGTTGTTGAGAGTTAGGATGGTCAGCTTGTACTAAAGTAGGACATAGTCAATATAATAATAATAATAATGTTAGTTTTTATATAGCGCTGTATCCATCGCAGAATGCGTTGCTCCTCAGCGCTTTACAAAGCAGACAGTGTCAATATCGGTATATATCGGTAGTTTTCAAACCTTTTTCGGTGCGGCACGAATGGAAGAATTTTGCTGAACTTCCGGCGCACTTATGACGATTGGTAACACAGATGCACATTGACGAAATTTCGTTGTATGTTGTATGTGGAGCAATAAATTGGGTTGGCGTAGTAGCTGAAAAAAAGAGGCATAGAGAAAGGAACTGGCTACCCTACTCTCGTTAATGCTGATGGCATGGCACAAATGCACAATGAAAACCTTACCTTCTCATTTCTAGAAGCTTGGATTCAAGTGTGAAACTCACCTACCTATTATATTATGTGGGCACACGGGACTAAACAGTAAACATCCTGTGCACACCGGACTGTATGCAAATTTAATGTTTTTCTGATAAAAAATTTTGTTACCTCTAGAAAGAATTTCTGATTATTTTTATTTGTAAGCTGATCAGTATCTCGCTGCAATCATAGTCATGGCTAAACTGTTAATGCTACTAGGCTGCAGGCTGGCTAACGTTTGCATTTCTAAATTAAGCATTGATTATAATCTAATGCCTTTAAAAAATGAAGTTATACATAAGCTACATACAGCCAAGTGATTCTTGGTGATCTTGAAGATCAAGATTGTGATCTCGAAGATTAAAGCAGGTGATGAAAAAGGTGATTCAAGACAGGTGATGGAAAGCCAGGTGAGAGTATAGCTTCGACCAATTATGCTATGCCATGCATTCCATTTGGTGCCTTGTGAATGGGACATTCAAGAATGACATGGTCAACAGTTTGTTCCTCCGCGTTGCATTCGCAGGCCAATGAAAGAGCCAAACCTCACTTGTTCATATTGGAATGGAAGCGGCCGACTCCTGTTCAAATTGTATTGAACTTAACCCAAGTCGGCCGGGGCAAGTCCATACCAGGAGGGCGTGCCACCAGTTAAGGTATAAAACCATAAAGTTTGATGGCGGCATACCGTGTTGCATTCCAAGTGTTATGGAATGTGCTGCGCTGGTGGTATGATCACTGAATGGTTGAAATAATTCAAGGGAAGCTGATACTAAAGTGTGTCTTGACTTTAGCCCCCGGGAAGGTTCCTGATGTGTAACGTTGGGTTTTACATGGAGCAGGTAGTTGGTGTTGGAATCTTCTGCCCAGCCAGCCAGATGTATAACGGTTCCCTTTCGGCGAAGCGCAGCAGGCCTGCAAGGATTAGTAGGCACTCTGTCGGAGTTGAGCGCAGGCATCCAGTCACAGTTCGCAATGCGTCGTTGATTGACTGATCGATGAGGCAGGAGTGGGCACTGCGTCACCAGGCAGGGGCGCTGTATTCAACAGTGGAGTGTCAAGGTTGCAGTGCGCATGGTGTCAGCGCCTGCACCCCACACTGTACCTGCCAAGAGTTTTAGCAAGGCGACGCGAGAGATGTTAGTTTTTCGCGTAGTGACTGTAAAAGGTGACGGTATGTGAGTGATCTATCAAGAGTAACCCCAAGGTATGCTGGTTCTGGACAAGACGGCAACATCTTGCCATTGATGGTCACTTTCAGGTCACGTTTTGCCTCCCTGTTGTTGAGATGGAAGGCTGCCGCTACCGTTTTACTTTCACTGAGCTTCAATTTCGATTAATGGAGGTATCCTGTTGTGGTCGTTGTGTCTTGGCTCAACATTGTTTCTAATGATTGCCAGTCTTTCGCAGAGTGCAAGATGGCCAAGTCATCATCGTATGCATACTTATCAGGTGATGTAGATGGCTAAAACATGTCACTTGCATCTACATTTGTGAAATAGGTTACATATTCTATATAAAAGAATAGTTCTTTTAAATATTTTTTTCTTAGTGTTCGTTGGACACCCTGTGAAACTTCAAACAACGCACCGTGGTATCGCGACACAAACCTTGAGAACTTCTAATCCAAAATGACAGCAAGAAACTTGCAATTCCCTTTGTACAAACGACGTAGTATTGAAGCAAAACATGAACAGAGAGACTTTTGTATTTCAGATTTAGTTTGTTAGGTATAGTGCGTTGCCCTTCTGACTTGATGTCAATACCTGTGCGTTCTTTAAGCCCATTAAATTATTATCCTTCCCATGCGGGCATTGGTTTGCAACGCAGAAATATTTACGCCTGCTGCTAATTAAACTTGATAGATAGATTATACTACTTCATACCCTGTGACGGGTGTACTTCATCAGTTTTTCTGATAGAACAAGTTGCATTCGAAAAGTCGAATTCTTCAAATTCTTTTCAAAGCAACAATGGCAGCAAATGCAACAGAGGGAATAGCAGAAGATAGGTAGGTTTCTAGTACAGATCTCTTCAACGTTTTGTTATCACAGAACCCCTGATTTACTTTCGCGTTTGTCATGGAAACCCCACCAAAAATGGAGAAATCACGTATTTGCTCGAAAGAAGATCAAATACTTCGTTATTGTTAGGTCAACCAATTTATGACATAAAACTTGACATTTTGATTATATGCAGAGATGTACGTATGCGCCGCAAATTCCACGCCGTAGACTTGCGGCGTAGATTTTTTTTACGCTAACGCTTGCGACCACATTTTTTTGGATAGTTGTCGTTTGAGGCTACGGCGGAAAGTTTTCGTGGTTTTTTAGCGCATAGCGTCAACGCATACTTTTTAATGTCTTAGCTGTTGTTTGTATTTTTTTTATCAAACTTTCCAAATTTTGAATAAGTTGAAAGCATGTTTTCAATGGGCAAAGACATATTGAAACCAAAACACAGCAAAATGTCAGATGAACACTTTCAGATGCTTGTGTTTCTTTGTGGAAATTCAAAATAAAACTTGTTTGTTTCGAGTGGTTTATACCGTGCTAATGTTTGGCACCTAGCAAACAAAATGAGTTTACGCTAGTGTATGCGCTGACGCCGCCAACTTTTATTACAAGTTACTTTGACGCATACGGCGTATGGTTTTTCGAACGTTCGCGTTTACGCTGACGGCGTCAATACTTTTTGAATGCGCGTACATCACTGATTATATGGTATACAAACTGATTGACTGAATGATTAAATCTTTATTCTCGGACTGGGAAAGCTTCTTTGAGAGCTTAATCCTGGCAGTTTCGCATACTTGTAGAGGCTTTGAATCACTCACGCAGGCCCAGTCACCAAAATTGACAGAGTAAAATTTTTCGATTGTTGAAGTGTTGTTGCCGGGGAATTATTCCATCCATTAGATGCTGCTGAATGGAGAGCGGTCACAACGCCCCGGGAGTCGAATCAGCGCCGCTTGATCTTGAAGCTTCTTCGTTCACGAAGTCACGTGCTAACCAACTGAGCTATCCGGGCAGCTTGTAAGAAAATTGTTAACAAAAGTCTGACCAATAACTTCCTGCGTTTGCAACTCAAATGTGAAATACAAATCATGATATATACATCAAACTCGTAAGGGTTTGTAAGGACGTCTAATATATCGTAAGTACGGACGTAAGTAAGATATCCCAAGTAAAGACGTCTAATATATCGTAGTGTAAAGGGTTCCGTAAGTGTCTTGGTATTGATTGCATGTAGGCTAGTTTAAATCTCGATTGTTTGCGCAACAAAAGAAGAGAAAAAAAGAATCACAACAGACAATTATTTCACAATAACAGATTACGTAAGAAACGGTTAGTATCGGTCAGTAATTGTCGAAACACTTCAACAGAATTACTCAATGAAATAGTTCACTCACTATAGAACAACAATTTAGTCTACCGTGGGACGACGCATAATATTGATTGTGGCAATGGTTCTCATACTCCTTTTTTTGTGGCCCATTTTCACCAAGCAAAACTTTCTATGCCCCACTATCCGTTTTATGCAAATGAAGTTTTCCTTATCAATCACTTATATAAGTATTGTCAACAATATTTGGTTCTATTTCTAATCAATTACTTCATAAAGTGTTGTAAAAATTTCTCCCGAACGATTATTCCTTCCTTCAAGTTACAAACGTCTCCTGTTTGTGAACCACACTGTTGTGGTAGCTTAAAATCAACGTCCGTATACGATGCAATAGCTGGCACCGATTGTATCACGCCACCAAAACGATTGTTTCAACAATCAGAACGTAATTACCACTCTGTAGCAAAAAGCAGCATCATTCATTGTTACTACAATCAATCAACCATAACTACTAAAAAAACAGCTATTGTAGTAACACAAATGAAACGAAATTTTTAAATAAACCTAGAAAAATTTTAATAGGTCTGTGGCCCTCCTCAAAATGTTTTCATGGCACACCAGTGAGCCACTGATTGAGAACTGCTGGGTTAAACATTAATTTTTGAAAGCTTGTGAAGAAATCAACTTGAGTTGGATCAAATGTTGTGCTGCAGCCGGAATCGAGGCGTTGTGGAGGAATCATTAACCACGTATCTATCCCCTACAGGTTCCAACTCAATGACGCCGCAATGTCAATGGAAAGCCGTTCAGATGTTGACACAACTGTTATCGCTACATCGATCGGCGTGACGCTTTTTGTCGTCTTGACAGCTCTTCTGCTTCTAACATCTTTTATTAGGAGGTAATTTTAAACCATGTACGTGAAGTGGAAGTGCATGCATTAAATATTATACTATAACTTTGGGAGAAAATTATTTGATATTCGTTTAGGAAGCGATATCTCTCAAAAAGTAACCTACGAATGACTTTATTCAAAATTACAAACAAATAAACTAAAAAACTTACAGTTTTCTTCTCAATATGGTGAGTTTTTTTCTTTCATCAGGTATGTTATTCAGGTTTCTTCGTGGTGTTGCAACTGTTGCTTCGTTATGACATCCTTGGAGACAGCTTCTTTGAGAGCTTAATCCTGGCAGTTTCGCATACTTGTAAAGACTTTGAACCACTTCTTCATCGTGTGTCACACGGCCGTAGCCCAGAGCATCACGCAGGCTCTTGCTCTATCGTTGAACTCGGCCAAATCCTGTGCAGAGCACCTTGCTTTTAGGTCAGGGCATTCGAGTAGATGTTGCATCGTTTGCTCCTGTCCTCATTTGCGACTTGTGCTCCCCATGGAATACCCCCAGTGTCTCATCAAGGTTTTACACCTGCCAATACCAGTTCTTAAGCGGTTGAGGCATCGCCAATACTTCCACGGTTCAAGTTTTCCGGGAGGAAGGCTCTCCATGGGTGTGAGCTCCATATTGGCCAATGTCGGTCCGGCTGCCAGTCTCTCCTGCCATAGTTGAACCCGCACATTGGCGGCGACATCGTCATGACCTAATGGGACAACTGAAACAAGGAAACTTTTTCTTGACTTCAGACGCCTGTGTGCTGGAGTTTGGCCATACAGTGGGTGTCTCAAATCTATGTCCTGAGAAGTGTCTCAAATCTATGTCCAAAGATCTTTCCTTTCTGCTGGTCACGCTTCTTCTGATGTTGGGGGGAGCAATTCCAGACAGAATGTGCAGCGACGTGATGTTGGTTGGTTTGAGACAACCTGTAATCAGACGGCAGCTTTGGTTCAATATGGGGTCAATTTTCTTGGCATGTGCTGAGCGTTCCCACACTGGGCAAGCATATTCTGCAACCGAATAGCATAAGGCTAAAGCAGTTGGCCGTATTGTGTCAGGGAGGGCACCCCAATCAGAGTTTCCGAGTTTCTGCAAAATATTATTTCTAGAAGCCACCTTAGCTCTTATTTTTTTGGTATGGGATTTGTATGTGAGGGACCTATCTAATTTGACACCGAGGTATGTGGGATTGGTACAGTGTGCCAGTTTGGTTCCATTCCAGGAAATGTTTAGTTGGCGTGATGCATCCCGGGATCTAAGGTAGAATGCGCAGACTTGGGTTTTATTGGGGTTGGCACGCAGGTGGTTGTCCGTGTAGTATGTTGTCAGCCCATCCAGAGCATCGCTGAGTACTCTCTCCGCGGAAGTGAAGTGTTGGTGTTGTGTTGTGTTGTTATACACAAATCGTCAGCGTATATGAAGCTTCTTGTACCAGGATGGATTGGTTGGTCGTTTGTATAAATGTTGTACAAGATGGGGGCTAAAACACTCCCTTGTGGTAGACCATTTTTCTGCTGTCTCCATCTGCTATTTTTGCCACAAAAATAAACATAGAAACGGCGATTGCTAAGCAATGATTGTATCAGCTTAGTGAATCGAAAGTTCTCGGTGATATTGAGGATCTTTGATATAAGGAGACGATGGTTGACAGTGTCATACGCTGCAGATAGATCTACAAAGACAGCTCCAATGACGGAACCCTCCTCAAACCCATTCTCTATGTGCTGTGTTAGATTCAAGAGTTGTCCTGTGCAGGATTTACCAGGTCGGAAACCTGCTTGTTCATTAATGAGTTGGTCTTCTATGAGAGGTTGCAATCGGTTTAATGTCAGCCTTTCAAACAACTTGAACAAATGACACAGCAAAGATATAGGACGAAAGCTTTTAGGGTCAGTTAGGTCTTTTCCTGGTTTCAATAATGCAATAATTTTGGCTTTTCTCCATAGCTTAGGAATTTGGTAAGAGCTGAGGTAGTTGTTGTAAAACTTTAGCAGCCATCCGAGAGCGATTGAACCGAAATGTTTAATTTGTTCAGTCCGAATTCCATCTAATCCAGCAGATTTACCTTGTTTCAGAAATTCAATGCCCTTCCTCAGTTCTTCAATTGAGAAAGGAGATGTTAGACGAGGGTTGCGTTCATTTTGAGGTCTTATTAACCGGGGTTTAGACTGCTTTTTCATGTTATTTTTGCTTTTGCCATTTAGAAGGAGTTGATGGGCAATTTGATTGGCAGATACAGTGTGGTGGTGGTCTGGTTTAGTGTAGTCGGCCGACAGTAATTTAATTGTTTTCCAGGCTTTCCGACTGCTATGAAACAGATCTGTGGATTCGATCATTTGAACCACTGACGCAAGCCCGTTCACAAAATTGACACAATGAAGTTTCCGATTGTGTTGAAGTGTTGTCAGTTAATTATTCCATCCTGTAGGTGCCAGTGTGCCACTGAATGGAAAGCTAACCTTGAACTGTCTAGCACTCACCTCTGACGTGGAACCAGCGACGCTAATACCTAGATCTTGCAGTTTCTTCTACAAAGTCGGGCGCTTTAAACAACAGCTATCGGGGTAGACGAACAAACTTGACATAACAAATATCGGCTGCAGAAATCAACTCTAATATTGAATTTGCTCGGAGAATGAATTGATGACATTTGATCTACCCCTGGTGAGAAATAAAAATAACAAGGATATTTTACAGATTCAAAGAAAAACACAACAAGTGCTCCATTGCGGACGACCAGTTGTTGATGGCCACGTGCAAATCCGATGGCGGAAAAGACAAGTCTTCTAAAGGAAAGCGTATGCCGAACCCTTTTCAAACGACGGGTTTAGAATCAATTTTCTTCATGCAAGCTTAATTGGGTTAACGTTCATATGTGGAAAAGTCGATGACACTTTGGTATTTTTCGCTTCATGGATTGCAGTGGAACCGTGACCACCGTTGAACCGTGACCACCGTTGAACCGTGACCACCGTTGAACCGTGACCACCGTTGAACCGTGACCACCATTTGAACGGTTTTCACCATTGAACTGTGATCACCGTTGAACCGTGACCACGGTTGAACCGTGACCACCGTTGAACCGTGACCACCGTTGAACCGTTACCACCGTTGAACTGTTACTACCATTGAACAGTTACCATCGTTGAACCGTTACCACCATTGAACCGTTACCACCGTTGAACCGTTACCACCATTGAACCGTTACCACCATTGAACCATTACCACCGTTCAACCGTTACCACTGTTTAACCGTTACCACCATTGAACCGTTACCACCGTTCAACCGTTACCACCAGGGCTGGATTTCAGCCGGAACGGTCCGGAGCGCCGCTCCGGAAGCTGGATCAAAAAGTTGACTTGTCCGGAACGGCGTTCGGGAAGCTCAAATATTTTATGCCCTTGTTATGCTTTGAGTAAAAGTATATCTATAATTCTTGATGAGTCGACCACGTTAAATCGTGCATCCACTCTTATAATATATCTTCGTACCAGTCTTGACAGAAACCGACCTATGAATGTATTTGTAGATCTTGTTGAGCTCGCTAGTCTTATTGCGAATGGCATCTTTGATTCCCTGAAGAGCTGCCTAAAATTAAAATCATATGGCATGTCTACAACATTTTTATCTTCTTGTTTGATTGGTGTTGTAGCCTATGTGATAGCGCGGCTGTGATGTTAAGTTGCAAAAAAGGCGTGGCAAAATTGCTTCGTGATGAAATTCCAGACATTTGTGCAAACCATAAATTGGAACTATCGGTTCGTGATGTTGTAAAATCAGTCAGTAATGTGAATCGATTTTGATCTTTTATGGACAAGCGCTATATCCTTCACCAAGCTTCTCCTAACAATAGCGCAGAGAATTGGGTGAATGTGCACTGTGCAGCTGCTGTTGAAGTGCAGTTGTTAAAAATCGAAAGGGTAAGCCTACTGGGCACACGTTGGGTAGCCTCGAGTTTCTGCACAGCTAATGCCGTCTAGAATGATTTCCCAGCACTTGTCGAACATTTCAAAAAGGGAGCTAGTAGCGACACAATAGATTCTCGAGAACGTGCAAAATATCAAGGACTCTTGTCGAAAATAACATCCGCGGATTTCTTGTTGGACTTGGCTTTGATGTACGAATCCTCGCAAGAAATATCCGAAGTAGCCTAAGCCTCGAACTGCAAAACAGAGCATGTACTATTTGGGATGCAGATAACAAAATTAACAATCTTGCAAAATTATTTGAAACACGTAGGAACGAACCCGTACGACATTATCGCATTGCCAAGGATGCTGAAGAAAACTTAGAGTTCTTAGGTGTGGAATTGCATGTAAACAATTGCAGAAATAGCCCGCTAATCAATCCCCGCATCTTCTATCATCACTTAGGAAATTCCAAGCAAAATCGCTTGTTGAATTCAACAGACTTGTTATTTATTAACAGCTGCAAAATAACTTACTTGATTCAACTACTTGGCCAGAGGACACAGTAATAATACACGGAAAAAACGAAATCTTTGAAGTGACAAAGAGATTGCGCTTAGATGAACGCGAAGCTGTGAGAGGACTTCGTGAATAATATATAACTACGAAAAGAAGATCCCAGAGTCTTCACAATTTGATAACGTCACTAAGATCCCTTCCAATTTCATCGAGCGAGTGTGAACGCGGATTTTCACAAATGAACCTCATACTGACATCTGACCGTCCTTCTCTATACACTGTCACTGTTTCAAGTTCACTCTTTATACAAATGATTGATCCTCCACTGAGAAAGTTTTCACCAGCGAAGTATGTTGGATCCTGGTTGCGTCAGGGACGTAACCCAGCAATTGAGGCCCGAATTTGCCAGAGGACTTATGGTTTAGAATACGACAAATGTCTTAAAAAATTGTAGGCTATAACTTGTATTTTTTTGTGTTATTGTTTCACTAAAATACGAATATTTGCATTGAACAACGCTATATCATCTATTGACCATGATACTTACTTTAGCAACGTTTTACGTACGGTACATCAAGTGTGTTGTTTCAAAGTCTTATAAGGGCATATTTCTAAATCTCTTCTACGGCACCTAGCGCATTTGGAAAGTAAAAAACTAACGTTCCGGAAGCTAATCTTCTGGAAATCCATCACTGGTTACCATTGTTGAACCGTTACCACTGTTCAACTGTTACCACCGTTCAACCGTTACTAACTTTGAACCATTACCACTATTGAACCGTTACCACTGTTCAACCATTACCACCGTTGAACTGTTACCACCGTTGAACCGTTACCACCGTTCAACCATTACCACCATTGAACCATTACCATTTTTGAACCATTACCACTGTTGAACCGTTACCACCTTTGAACCATTACCACCGGTGAACCGTTACCACCGTTGAACCGTTACCACCTTTGAACCATTAATTACCACCGTTGAACTGTTACCACTGTTCAACCGTTACCACCGTTGAACTGTTACCACCGTTGACCGGTTACCACTGTTGAACCGTTACCACCGTTCAACCATTACCACCGCTGAACCGTTACCACCATTCAACCATTACCACCATTGAACCATTACCATCGTTGAATCGTTACCACCATTCAACCATTACCATCGTTGAACCGTTACCACTGTTCAACCATTACCACCGTTGAACTGTTACCACCGTTGAACCGTTACCACCGTTCAACCGTTACCACCGTTCAATCGTTACCACCGTTCCACCGTTACCACCGTTCAACCGTTACCACCGTTCAACCATTACCACCGCTGAACTGTTACCACCGTTGAACTGTTACCACCATTGAACCGTTACCACCGTTGAACCGTTACCACCATTGAACCGTTACCACTGTTGAACCATTACCACTGTTGAACCGTTGCCACCGTTGAACTGTTACCATCGTTGAACCGTTACCACCGTTCAACCGTTACCACCGTTCTACCGTTACCACCGTTCAACCGTTACCACCGTTCAACCGTTACCACCGTTCAACCGTTACCACCGTTCAACCGTTACCACCGTTCAACCGTTACCACCGTTCAACCGTTACTACCATTAAACCGTTACCACCATTGAACCATTACCACCTTTGAACTGTTACCACCGTTGAATCGTTACCACCGTTCAACCGTTACCACCGTTGAACCGTTACCACCATTGAACCGTTACCATCGTTGAACCGTTACCACCATCAAACTGTTACCATCGTTGAACCGTTACCACCGTTGAACCGTTACCACCGTTGAACCGTTACCACCGTTGAACTGTTTCCATCGTTGAACCGTTACCACCGTTGAGCCGTTACCACCGTTGAGCCGTTACCACCGTTGAACCGTTACCACTGTTCAACCGTTACCACCGTTCAACCGTTACCACCGTTGAGCCGTTACCACCGTTGAACCGTTACCACCGTTGAGCCGTTACCACCGTTGAACCGTTACCACTGTTCAACCGTTACCACCGTTCAACCGTTACCACCGTTGAGCCGTTACCACCGTTGAACCGTTACCACTGTTCAACCGTTACCACCGTTCAACCGTTACCACCATTGAACCGTTACCACTGTTCAACCGTTACCACTGTTCAACCGTTACCACCGTTCAACCGTTACCACCATTGAACCGTTACCACCGTTGAACCGTTATCATCGTTGAACTGTTACTACCGTTGAACTGTTACCACCGTTGAACTGTTGCAGCCGATGATCCGTTACGACCTCCACGACCTGGCCCGACACGTTGTTGTCGTGTGGAGGCTGCGAGCACAGAGGAATCTTTCAGGCAAACAAGATCGTTGAACTCCCATATTTGATTTGACAACGGTTGAGCTGTCAGAGCAAGATTGGCCCACCCTGGCATCACGCCAAAGCTTATACGAATTAGTTAACGTTCAATTACGAGAGTTAATGCGCACAATCACTGGAGCACTCAAATCGACCCCAATACAATGGCTACCCACGATGAGCGGAATTCCTCCACCACATCTCAGAAGAGGAAAAATCACAACCAAACTAAACTCAAAACTTCAAGAAGCTGGCAATACTTGGGAGTAACTCTCTATTATAAAACGTAATCCAACAAAAACCAAACACCCATCGACAAAAACAGGGGTAACCAAAGTCCGGCTTCGGCCAAATTTGGCTGCGATACGTTTTTTATGGCCCGCCCTTGTTGTTTCACAATGTGTTCTTTTTGGCCCTCAGACACACAGAAGTTATACCAATTCAAATTGCATTTAAAAATAAATTAAGAATGCATTTTCTCACAGACAAGAGTCAGGCAAGAAAAGTTATAATCATAATTGTTAAATCAACTATCATTACCCCGAAGGGGAAGCTACAGCAATGAGTGATGAGTGATACCGCCATACATTCGACTGTTCATTCATTTACTTGCTAGATAATTCAACTACCGCTTTCGGCGTTTTGTCGTAATTGAAAAGGACTTATTGCTATTTATTTCTTGCTGCGTGAACAATGATGCTTGATGAGGCTCACCATTCGACAGCAACATCTTTCCCTTGTGCTTTTTTACTACCAGCAACTGAATAAAAAAAAAATCCAGAATTGCAAACGTTTTGCAGAAAAAACGTTGGGCTTGTTCGCCTCAACAGTCAGTCAGTCGTATATTTTTGTTCGGGTGCAAAACAAAACGCACATATAAAAAAGAAAAAGAAAACATACATCGTGCATCCAAAGGGGGAATGCGAAAGACCGTAGCCGTGTGTAGGCGTGAGAGGTCGTCGAGTCTACACTCTTTCATTCAAAGAGATATAGGCGTACGAAAAACAAATATTACGTTATTAATATTCAAACAATTACATGAAACAATAAAACATCTGCTTCCAACATATTTGTGGGAGCATACGTTCTTGGTTATGAACCTAAACAAGAGCTGCTTGAAATCAAAAAGAGCGACTCTCGCAAGTTTTACGCGTATTTTATGCTTGGGTAGCATTAACCATGGATTACGGAATTAGAAGGATTGGAGTGTCCCGTGTCCGCTTTTTCCGCTTTTAGGATGTTTCACCAGTAGTCCAAGTTCTATCATTCCATTGCTTGTGATTCATGCACAGCCAGATACAGTGGTTTAGGCTATTCAAGTGCTTGCATGCAATGTACAGCCAGGCAGTAGGGTAGTTTTTTTTACATTATCTTAAGAAATATATTTTAGTAGATGTGCAATGAAGCTATGTTTTTATTTTAACCAAGTTTAGCTGGACACTGAGGGGTTAAAGTCTTCATTTAGGTTGCTACATTTGCATATGATTTTGTCCTGCTAACCAATGCTATAGGCTAGGCAATAAAATTATTTCTTCCAGAACTAGTGTAACTTAGGCCTACTTTGTGATTTAAAAATGTTATATGGCTGCTCAGCACTAAATTGGTTACGGTATGGAACTCCAAAATTGAATGATAATGAACTTTAATGATATAGGCAATGAAGCTATTTGTTTATTCCAGAACTAGTATAAGTAACTTAGGCTTACTTTGTGATTCAAAAATGCCATATTGCTGCTCAGCATTGAACTGTAAAATTAGTTATGGAACTTCAAAAATTCCTTCTGGGGTTTCAATTCATAGGTATCCGAGAAACAATCCAGGTTTGTTGAAGTTGTGGTTGAAGAATATCAGTCGTGAGAATTTTACTCCTACCAAAAGTAGTCGCATATGTTCATTGCACTTTCTACCAAGTGATTTCATTTCAACCAGTGTAGATAAAAATGTTTCAAGAAAGAAAAAACTTAAGAAGAACTTGGTTCGCAAAATATTAAAACCTTGTGCCATTCCAACTGTGTTTGAAAATCTTCCTAAATATATTGTGTCTTCTCCATTAACTTCAAGATCAGGGAATGCTACCTCTACATCTAGACTTAATATAATGAAGCAACGTTGCATACAATCTATTGATGAAATGTTTGAGAAGGATCGTGTCTATACCTTAAGTGAGATTTAAGCAAGACTCAAGAAAAAACACCTAAAGGTAAGCTTAACTTAAGCATTTTATCATTTTAGGTTTATCAAAATGGACCCTTGTCAGGGCAATGGTATATTAATTCTGACATTTTGTTCAAACTAAAAATTGGTTTTTGATGCAGTGGTAAAAGGAGGTGGCAATACTTATGGTGCCGTGTCACATATCGATTAGTTTAAAAATTGTTCAACACACCATTGGCACTTTATTATAACTCGGCAAAAATACTTGTAGCCTACATTGTTGGCTTAAATTTTACATTTAATTGTGCCTTTTAGGATTTCATGTCTGGTTGGAAGATAACATTCTCTATGTATGCTACATTCAATTGAATGATGTTTTGATGTCATCTATTTCTGAAACTGTCATGATAGAGGAAAGTATGCAATTGAAAGTTTTTGTTGATAGCAATCCAATCAGTTCCAAAGATTTTAAGCACTTACTGACAAACGAAAGAATTGAAACATTATCTCATGTGATCAATATGATGTCTTTAGTTAAAAGCTGGCTTCAAAGTCCTGAAAACATTTCATGGTTTAACATCTGTACAGACAGCTTACAAAAATGTATTGAATCCACGTATGATGACAATATGATTGGAAAATTAAAATTTATTTTAGAACAGCTTGACTTGAGCCAGAAACAACCACAGGGCCGTCGCTTTTCTCCAAGTTTAATGGTTTCTGCTTATGCCATACAAAGTTATGGTTTCTAATTCAATGATCCATGCATTAACCCGAACCAAATTCTATCTGATATTGAAATCAAGACGTCAGTTTCATCCTTCAAGTTAACACAGCTGTGATTTACAAAATTTCTGGATGTTTTAATTAATAACACAAAAGCTGATAACTTATATAACCTAACTTATCACTTCCAATAATTAATTTGTAACTTATGTAGGCTAACAAACTACCTAAAAGTTTCAAATCTGTATATTGTTTTGTTGCTTTATTGCTTTGTTGCTTTATTGCTTTGTTGCACATTTCTTTGAAAGATTATATCAGAGATTTTGGCACGTGGGCACTTTCGCGTTATCAAATTTGGCCTGCCTGGAAAAAAGTTTGGACACCCCTAGACGAAAATTACGTCATTTCTTTTACAACCAAACAACCAAGACTTATAATCTAAATCATGAATGAAAAGAATAATGGACAAGAAATCGTCCATACGGACACAGTGGAGACATTATCAACGATTCATTGCCGCCCCTCCCAGATTTCTTGACATGCACTTTTTCTCCTCGCTTTTTAAAGTCGGCAGCGAAATTTTTGCTCTTCAGGTCCAATCTTAAAAATTTGACTAATAAAAAATCAAGGCCTGGTGACACGTCAAGTTGGAAAATTTTGAAAAAAGAATTTGTAAAAAAACACGATTTGAAGAAATGTCAGGAATTTGCTGAACCCACAAGTGGAAAGGGACAAGAAGTGTAGATATTTGCTGGCGTATACTATGCCTAAATCCCATTTTAGGCATAGCCTTCCTTGAACATTTCAAAATCTTATTTGACATTCTTAAACGTAGGGTAAATTAATTTTACCGGCTCATGATTTTATATGTTCAGATAGAGTATACTTGCTGGCGTCTCGTCCTATCAGCGTGTTACACTTAGCCTAATGCTAATTTCCTATGTAGTGGTTCATTAACGTTATCAAGAAGCTATAGTCTTCACTGACATGTTATAGATATTACATGTTATTCGGCACTCGCATTTACGTGTCCACCGCTTCCTGCCCTGTTGGACCTGTTCCCCATGCAGTCACTTCATCTAGCTACCATGCTACTTCACTTCTTGCATTTGCAGGTTGTCTTGAGGCTGGGTACTTTCAGCCCCGTCGCTCTCCCCTGGTGTGTCTCCTGGCACTGTAGTCCTGGTCCGTTTCAATTAAAACGTTTGTTCGTTTTTGTTTTTTTTACCTTCCCCCGATTAGTTAGTAGGCTACTCACATCCAGCTGTCATGACGCTTTGCTCTCGCGTCGCTATGTGGGCGACGTTTCGTACAGTTGCTTCGTCCGGCTGCTGTGCGATTTGTTTCCCCGCGTCGCAGAGAGAGGACGCTCTGCGCCCCTTGACATGCTTCGTCATTTTTCATAGACATTAGGCTTCGTGCATTGCATGCAAACAGTAGGCTGCCTTCGCAGTTTTCACCAATATTAATCGTAGCCCACTGCTTAGGTTTGTTATCGCCCTCACTAGTAACGGCATAATTTTTGTCGTACAGAATAGCCTTCTTGCTGGCCGGATGTCCGCTGCACGAGATCTCTGCTTCGCCCGATCGTCAGAGCCAACCTTGAAAACAGAGGAAGTTCTCACGCCGTGCGGAGGGGATCCGACCCCACTTTCTGTTCACCGTGTTTACTGTTTCATTTTAGTCATTTCTGTGTCATATAATAGCCTATACTGCGTCTTGTAGGCTATGTCTTTTTTTTCGCATTATGTTTTGCCAGACATCTTCATCAGAAGCCAAATGACTCGCCCCGTTTTCCTTCTTGCTAGAGTGTCTGTAGCGCCTGCGGCTTTTCTTATGTTTCCTTGCGTCTTATTGCCTTGTGAAACCTGTGTTTGTTAGGAATTTGAAACGCTGGAATTTGGCCCTTTCTTTAAGAATTTGTGCCGTGTATTAGGCATTTGAAACGCTAACAGTAATTGTGCGTTCTCTTGCAATCGGCAGTTTGATAAACATATACGCAGTTTTACGTCTTTTTAGCGTTGTGCATCTGCCGCATGCTGCATTGCTTGGAGCATTCTATTCACACAGAGTTTCCCTTAAATCACCCTAGCGTGAAACAAAAATCACTATGGTTTTTCTCTGTCATTGGGAGTGCGTTACTTTCAGTCAGTCCACCAAGGATTCTTTTCTTGAGGTCACGGTTTCAGTTCAGATATGGTTGTAGTCAGAGATGGGCGTGATCTTGATCTTGAAGATCACAAGTGATCTTCAAGATGAAGATCGTTATCTTGATCTTGATCTTCAAGATCACTTTTATTTTGGTGATCTTGATCTTCAAGATCACTTTTTTTTCGGTGATCTTGATCTTGATCTTCAAGATCACTTTTTTTTTGGTGATCTTGATCTTGATCTAAGATCACTTTTTTTGTGAGATCTTGACCTTGAAAGTCAATAAGATCAAGATCACTTTGGAATTTAAGTTGACCTACTATATATTATTATCGAGACATTTTTTTGAACTGGTACTGTACAATGTAGCCTAATTAGTAGTAATTACGTACTACCATCGGGGACAGACTACTATTTAACCACTATTAATATGACTCATGCGTCTAATAAAAGTTGATTTAAAATCTCAATGAGTTTGGTTGGTGTTGCCATTTCAAAATTGAAAAAAGCTTTGTGTGGTAACCAGCTTACGATTGTATATCAACACATGAGAATACAACTCTGAACCTTGGACAGTGTCAAAAAAATGGAAAAACGGATCGATGCCTTCGAGCTCTGGTCATGCAGGCAAATTTTAAAAATTTCATGGAAACAAAAGATCACCAACGATAAAGTATTATCCAAATTTAATACAGCTCATGGTCGAGAACAATGGCTCATTGTATCCAACCCTCAATACGAGGAAGGAACGTAATGATGATGATAAGAAATGACTAAAATTTGTTTACATTGCTGTTTTGCGAATTCTAAAAATTTGTTCGCTTTCGTTGATCCAATCTTAAATGTTTGAAAAGTTTAGGTTGGGGATGCTAAAAAATGGACTCTAGTCGACTTTGGTCATGTGAAGTGGCTTATTGCAGACTGCAGTGAACCAACCAGACTTAGAATTGTTTAAGATAGCCTATAGGCTAAGAATAAAAAAAATAATACCTAAAATGTGTAAATAGATGCTATCCCTTTTTGTATAGTTTTTAATTTTGTTTTCTACGGTACCCTAAAAAGTGATCTTGAAAGTGATCTTGTTGATCTTCAAGATCACACTGTTGTGTGATCTTGATTTTCAAGATCACGTATTCTTGGTGATCTTGATCTTCAAGATCACCTAAACAGGTGATCTTGCCCATCTCTGGTTGTAGTTTAGTTTTATGTTTTGAATCATGATTTCGATTCAGTTCATTTCATTTGGTTTGAATTCAAGTAAGGCATTCTTCTTCATCGTGTGTCACACGGCCGTAGCCCAGAGCATCACGCAGGCTCTTGCTCTATCGTTGAACTCGGCCAAATCCTGTGCAGAGCACCTTGCTTTTAGGTCAGGACATTCGAGTAGATGTTGCATCGTTTGCTCCTGTCCTCATTTGCGACTTGTGCTCCCCATGGAATACCCCCAGTGTCTCATCAAGGTTTTACACCTGCCAATACCAGTCTTAAGCGGTTGAGGCATCGCCAATACTTCCACGGTTCAAGTTTTCCGGGAGGAAGGCTCTCCATGGGTGTGAGCTCCATATTGGCCAATGTCGGTCCGGCTGCCAGTCTCTCCTGCCATAGTTGAACCCGCACATTGGCGGCGACATCGTCATGATCTAATGGGACAACTGAAACAAGGAAACTTTTTCTTGACTTCAGACGCCTGTGTGCTGGAGTTTGGCTATACAGTGGGTGTCTCAAATCTATGTCCTGAGAAGTGTCTCAAATCTATGTCCAAAGATCTTTCCTTTCTGCTGGTCACGCTTCTTCTGATGTTGGGGGGAGCAATTCCAGACAGAATGTGCAGCGACGTGATGTTGGTTGGTTTGAGACAACCTGTAATCAGACGGCAGCTTTGGTTCAATATGGGGTCAATTTTCTTGGCATGTGCTGAGCGTTCCCACACTGGGCAAGCATATTCTGCAACCGAATAGCATAAGGCTAAAGCAGTTGGCCGTATTGTGTCAGGAAGGGCACCCCAATCAGAGTTTCCGAGTTTCTGCAAAATATTATTTCTAGAAGCCACCTTAGCTCTTACTTTTTCGGTATGGGATTTGTATATGAGGGACCTATCTAATTTGACACCGAGGTATGTGGGATTGATACAGTGTGCCAGTTTGGTTCCATTCCAGGAAATGTTTAGTTGGCGTGATGCATCCCGGGATCTGAAGTGGAATGCGCAGACTTGGGTTTTATTGGGGTTGGCACGCAGGTGGTTGTCCGTGTAGTATGTTGTCAGCCCATCCAGAGCATCGCTGAGTACTCTCTCCGCGGAAGTGAAGTGTTGGTGTTGTGTTGTGTTGTTATACACAAATCGTCAGCGTATATGAAGCTTCTTGTACCAGGATGGATTGGTTGGTCGTTTGTATAAATGTTGTACAAGATGGGGGCTAAAACACTCCTTTGTGGTAGACCATTTTTCTGCTGTCTCCATCTGCTATTTTTGCCACAAAAATAAACATAGAAACGGCGATTGCTAAGCAATGATTGTATCAGCTTAGTGAATCGAAAGTTCTCGGTGATATTGAGGATCTTTGATATAAGGAGACGATGGTTGACAGTGTCATACGCTGCAGATAGATCTACAGACAGCTCCAATGACGGAACCCTCCTCAAACCCATTCTCTATGTGCTGTGTTAGATTCAAGAGTTGTCCTGTGCAGGATTTACCAGGTCGGAAACTTGCTTGTTCATTAATGAGTTGGTCTTCTATGAGAGGTTGCAATCGGTTAGTAAGGCATTGCTTGGCTACGACGTTTTCGATCTGGAAGTTTTTTTTCTTTGCAATAAACTCATACTTGTAGAAAACCAAGGTATCATTCTCAGATCATACCCACTACCATGCTTGTACTCGGGATGTTGCTATACAGTTACAGCTAGGTATGGGCGGATGTTCCAGACAATTCGACGTCCGCTACAAAGTCATTGGCAATGCGGGGAATTTAAAAAATTTTGCAGACATATTTTTTTCAACGGACTTCTTAAAAATTTGAATGAGTTATCTTCTCGTTTTTTTACAATACTTAACATGTCTTTGTACACAATCATAGGCAAAGTTGTTCGAATATTGTCTACTTTATAACTTTATACTTATACTTAAACGATAAAAGAAACAAAGGCAGACCAAGAATGATTTGGACATCAAACATTACTAAATGGACAAAGTTAAGTTATGAAAGTGCAGTACGCACAGCTCATGGTCGAGAACAATGGCGCATTGTATCCAACCCTCAATACGAGGAAGGAACATAGGCTAATGATGATGATGATATAACTTTGGTATAGTTCAGTGCATGCTCAAGTACGAAAATAATTTTTTGCCAGCATGTTTCTCTGGCTACTTTGTTAAATTAGACGACATAGGCTATGTAGCGGACGCTGTAGTCAACACGAGCGCTCATATACAGCCGTCAATGAGGACGGCGACATTCCTGGGCATAACTGGCGAGGAATGACCGGGACACGAAGTCGCCTTCTCTACTGTCTTGTCTATCGACTGAACTTAACAGAATAATACTTGATCACAAGTAGAGTTCTTCAAGGCTGCGTTATTTATTAACTCGACTTCTAACTTCCAAAGAACAGAATCCAAACACACCAAAAATGAAAACACCAAACGACTAATAACTCCACCACCAAAACTTAGTTCAGCATACTGGCGTACTACATTATTAACTTCATTACAAAGGAAAGAACTTCAACTTCGGAATTGAAGAACTTCGTTTTCACTTTCATTTACAATTGTATCTTGATTACAAATAGAATTTTATTCAGTTTGTGCTTCCAGTCCAGAGTGTCGTTACAGTTAGCCTACAGTGCATAGTCAAATTTATCTTACGATTTTTCATTTTATGTATTGCAGATTTAATTCCTGATGAGGACACACGTACGTGTCGAAAACGTTTGAGTTTATTTTATTTAATTATGTTATATTTTGTGTGAAGTAAAGTATGCTAATCCTGCTAAAGTTAAGTTACTATGTTTTATTTCTCTATGGTTCAACAAAGCAAACTCTCTACCAAAGCTATAGAATTTTACATATTACATCTGGAATCCTAGTTTCATAGTTAGGCTACATTTTACATATTACATTTCACCAGCCACATCCTACAAGCCACATCAGGAACCATAGTTTCAGTTTCTTAAAAAGAACTCTAGTTTTGATTGGAAAGGTGCAGCCACAAGCATCGCAAACTCTACACGCGACTGTATAACGCAACACAACGGTAGATCTACGTGTCGATGAAACACAGTAGGAATGCGATTCAGGCATAAAGCAAAAATTGATTACAAGACTGCATTCCGAGAGCACGCGGTAGGCCCAGGGCCGGAGGGTACTGTAGGCCTAAGGCTGTTTACTAGAGAAGGGCCTAATTTTGCAAACCAAGCTACAAAAGTAATAAGAATACATAGCCCACATGAAAAATTCAAATTATTTACTGCAAAATAACATAAACGTAACAGAAAAATAGCTACTGATGACGCGTAATTGGTTTAGGAAACAAACGCAATTTTTTGTGTCAAATTTAAAGCAGATGGAAAAGATTTTGGAAAGAAAAAAAATGGATAGTAGGTACCTATGGTAATACTCTACCAGTCTACCTAATGATTTTTGTCACTCTAAACCAGGGATTTTCAACCTTTTTCCCAACGCGACCTCCTCAGAGCAATCAATGCAGTCTCGCTACATCCCATAAAAGTATTCAACAACAGCATATTTAATAAAAAATTTAACCAAATTTGATTCATGCCGACATCCAGATACACAGTATTTAGTTTTGCTGTTCCAACGTAAACTTTCGAAACGAAAAACGATTTTTGCGATGTTATTACGGCTTTTATTAAATTTATTGCAATCTTTTATGGATTTATTTAAATCAATTTCAGTGAGATGGTTGGTGCTGCATATTTTTAACTATTAAGTTTGTCAATGCGTGCACCTGTTGCTGAAAGAACTTTCGAACAAAATAGCCGACATTAATTTTTTTCAATGCCATTGAAAACAATACTGAGAAATCTATATTTTGCATAAGATTCTACATAATTTTGCTTTTTTACCATAGCGTGGTTACTGGTTAATTTTATTCTGCACAAAGCAACGTACAAGAATTTGGTGAAAAATATCGAATGCTTTCCTATAGTTAAAGCCTTTTGCAACGTCTGAAAGCTTAAACAATATATTGTAATAACTTCAATAGAGGAATGGTCGATTGCGAAAAAAACACAATTTTTAATCTTTTCTGGCAAAAAATAATTGAAAAGAATACAGTAGGCCTACACTGGAATTTCAAGCGCCCGCGACTCTCCGACAAACGGCTTGCCACCCCCAGGATGAAAACCCCTGCTCCAAACTCAATTTCGGTAAAAGTGGCGCCTACGTGGTTTTGGAAATGGCCTCTTCATATGTATTGACTCAACTCGGTCATTCGTTTTTAAGCAAAAACTGTAGGCTACTGTACTGGATCAGTATCACTATCGGCCTTACAAAAATTTAACCTTAAAAAAATTGAGGGCCGAATTTTTCCAGGGCCTAAGGCTATAGCCTTATTAGCCTAATGGCTAATCCGGCCCTGGGTAGGCCTATTTGTTAATTGGCGCAGAATATTCCAGAATCCGACTTGACGTCAGTGAAGTGACGCGCGTTACGTCAGAGAAAAAGAACTCTCGAGCGCTACAGACAATGTTCCAGAATCCGACTTAACGTCAGTGAAGTGAAGCGCGTTACGTCAGAGAAAATAGCTCTCGAGCGCCACAGGCTACATCAATATGGTACAAGTTATAATGCTAAAACCAAATTTTTTCTTCCCAGGTTTGAAACAAACTTTGGCAAAAAACACTCCATCTCTTGTGTGTGCAAGTGTGGAGTGAAATTTTACACGACATAAAAGATTTACCGTTCCATCGCTAAAAAAATGTCAAAACCAACTGTTACAACATGAATATACATGCGTAGCCTACCTTTAAGTGCTCAATACAAAGGATAACTTACCTTTACAGTATATCATCGTATCGTACTTTTTAATCTTTGTTCTCTACAGTAGTATCAAATTGTCCTATTTTTGTATGTTTTACATAATAATTGTTGCAACAAAAAGTGGTAGCCACTTTAACAAGGCGAAATTCTGCCACTGCAAATGACTACAATGCAACCGTCAACCAATCAGAACATGTTATAAGAGGCTACCTTCCAACTGTGATCCTTCTAGCACTCATCCAGATAGTTAATGCTTGTTTTGAACTTTATTTGGTAATTATAGAAGAAAAAGAGCAATAGTAGTAGTGGGAATCGAACCCGCGTCAATGAAATGACTACTTTCTAGCCCTAACCCTAACCCCTAAGCTAACCAGCTGACAAAAATTCCGTCACTTAATTTGCTTTCTATTATCTTCTTTTCGCCATTTTTTACGTCACTTAAACCGTAGCTTATGATTGGTTGGCGGTTTCATTCTAGTCAATTTCAGTGGCAGAATTTCGACTTGTTAAAGGCATACTAAAGGAAAATTTCAAATCGGAATTAAGCATTAAAATGAGTAAACTGAACATTCAAGAATACATTTCAAAAACAATTACCGAAAAAAATTTGTTTTCAATGGCGCTGGCAAGGCCCAAAGTCCAGAGTTTCATTTATTTTCATTTTTTTCAAAATGACCAAAACGTGCAAACACTGCTCGAGAATACGTCATAAAGGCCAGCAATAACAAAAGCCACGTTACCAATCTGATGTTTTGAGCAAACTGTCTGCTGTTTTGATGTTAAAATGTGCTGTTTTGATGTAAATACATACATAGCCTACAGTCAAATCGCCCGCAGTAACAATTATTGCGTGATCGGTTGATTGCTAGCCTTTATGACGTAGACTGCACAGTCGCACGCTTCGTTGCTCAGGCTCAATCTCATTTTGAAAGCTCTGACAAAAGCACGCCCACAATGGTGGTCAGACCCAGTGGCGTAGCTAGGGGGGGGCGGGGGGGCGGACCGCCCCGGGCGGTACGTCTGGGGGCGGCACTTTCAGACAGGACGTTTTTTTTTTATAATGCAAAAGTACACGAAAAATAAAAGCAAACAGAATGGCAACGTTCAAAACACAGGGCCGGATTTAGCCTAAGCGCTGCCCTAGGCAGATTAAGGAGAAAATTGATTGAACTAAGGAGTAGATTGATAAATAATAAAACTGTAATAATCTCGCAAAAAAAAGCAATCAACCTATGTCTCTACAAAAAAAGTTTGCCTAATTTTAAATGAAACTGCATTAAAAGAGCTAGTTTTTCCAATACCAAACATTCAAATATCTCAGTCAGGAATTAGCAACAAGAAAACATAAAGACTTCAGCTTTATTTTCGAAAAATGCCAAAGAAAACATGATCTTATTCTTTTGCTATGCCACCGGACAGCACCATTTTACAGGAATATTTATACCCACATTTTTGTTGAAAATGCTCTCCGAATGCACCAAATTCAAAGTAATTTTTCAAAAATTTCTGGGGGAAGCCCCCCAGACCCCCAGCCGATAAGTGTCGTCTTCGACAAGTACACCGTTGGGCTTCGCCCGCCGGCCGTCAAAACCTCTCCCTTTCACAATTCCTGGCTACGCTACTGATAATGGTACGTTCGTCTGACTTTGCACCGCAAATTGAAAATAGCACGTTGCGTATTGCCATGCTGATAAAAAAACGCATTTCATTTTCACATGCTTTTTCTTGAGGGGGCGGCAAAATCTGAATCCGCCCCGGGCGGCACATTTCCTAGCTACGCCACTGGTCAGACCGCAATGGGGCAAAATTTTATTGAAAATCGTTTTATGGTAGCATGTTAAACACAAAGAACGTGGAAAATCGCCAAGTCAAGTTTTTCCTTTAGTACCCCTTTAAAGTGGCTACCGCAAAAAGTCATTTGCTGTGTACAGTACTTCCAAACCAATCACTTAAAGTTAAATTTGAATCCAATTGTACGGCTCAATGGAAGTGAGATCAAATTCGTAGACAGTGTCAAATATTTGGGTGTTTTTCTTGACACGGCAATGTGTGACGACATGGATATAAATCGACAAGTGCGATCAATCTACTGTTCTGCAAACAAATTAAAATCAAAATTTTACAAGTGCTCCAGTGATATTAAAAATGTTCTATTCCGTTCATATTGTAGGCCTACTCCAATGTATGCATGTCATCTGTGGGAAAATTATCATCAACGTGAAATTAATCGCCTGCGTGTTGCCTTCAATAATGCATTTAGAATTATACACAATTTTCCTAAACACTATAGCGTACGTGAACATGAAGTCTTGTGCAACATTATAACATTTGATGCATTACTTCTGAAATATGTTTTTTTCTTTTGTTGGAAGATGAGAAGTATCATCTAACTCTATTGTTGCCTCCCTGATGAGGTCCGATTGCCATCGTATATCAAATTACCATCTTCATTATAATAATTGTATGTATGCTGTTATCTAGTCTTGATGGCTGCCATGTCATCTGATTGTTTTTATCGTTCTGAATACTTTCAATTCATCTAACTTGCAACACTACCGTACCATTGTCTGTAAACTTGTAACAGTAGATAGCCTATTTAGTGAGAGTTTAATCTGACGACATCCAAAGTGGCTCTCTGTGACCTTTGTGCATTTGCAGTTTGTGTATTATTTTGTTGTGTTGTTTTGGATATGAACTGCAAATAAATATTATTTATTGTTATTATAACCTTTCATAAATTTAAAAAAGATTACTTGCACCAGTGTTGCCAAGTCGTCTCGTTAGTTGTCTTGTCTCAGATTTCATAGAATTTAGACATACGAAGGCGAAGGCGAGTTAAAGCACAAGTGCACAACTATCAGATATTTTGCGTGTTGTATGGGCAAAAATGTATCACAAAATCCATTAAATACTGTATAGTCAAAGACTGTGTTTTTCAACTACAACTCAAAAATGCAGCTTATTTAGCCTGCCATTAATCATAAAAAAGTCTGACCTGAATCAACTTGAAAGCAGTTTGCTGAAGTGCAGGGTGAACAGAAAGTCCTTGGACCAACTTACAAATGATTTACGTATTATTTATTAGAAAGTAAATAAAATTTCATCAAAAAGGTATCACAATGAGAGCTTATAATACTAGCAATAAAATTTTATTTATTTTCAACGTGGTCGCCTTTTACTCGGATAACTCTCTCCAATTCTTTGTCGAAAATTTTTGACCAAGGCACGCAGCTCATCTTGGGGTATTTTGGCCCATTCCTGCAGGAGTGATTGTTTCAAAGCATCAACACTTGGGTGCGCAGCGGAACTGGCCTTTGCCTCTAATAACGACCACACACAAAAGTTCGTGGGATTCAAATCAGGCGATGAGGGAGGCTACATTTCCTTGCTCTAGAATCTTGGAAGTTGACATGAGCACCAGTCCTGAGTCTTTCTTGAGTGTGGCATAGTGCACCATCTTGTTGGAATGTAAACGGCTGATCTTTGTAGTGTTTCTTCATCTCTTTGAGGACTAAAACCAAAATATTGTTGATGTAGCGATCTGAATTGATTTTAACTCCTTGAAAAATGATCTCTTGCCATGCCGTGTCTGAAATAATGTTTGCGCAGCGCATATACTATCCGATATATGATCATTGGCTACCGTACTTTTTACCCAAGATTTCAAATACTGTATGATATATATATTTCGTTTTAAGCACGAAATCTGTAGAAATAGAGTAATATATCATTTAGACCTGTGAAAATTTGTTTATTATTACCGGTAATGCTTTTTTCTGGCTTTTAAACTTTTGGTTTTTCAAATGCAAAGATTCATCAATAGATTTAAGCCAAAAGCCGGTGAAGTCACTGTTAAGGGTGTTTTGACCTGTGCTGGCATTGCTAATGAGTAAGCTGGATCCAGTGTGGGCACATGTGCAACGTCCATCACAATCTAATGGCCAAAGCAAGAAAATGAAAAAACGTAAAGAACTTGATGCTCTATTAGGTAAAAATTAGAAGATATGCAATTTTTAACAGTGTTTAGTGCACTTAGGCTACAATCTGTGTTGCATGTTTCCAATTGACAGAAAAGTTCATGTGTAGGTTAGACTATTTTGTTTTAGCAATTAGCCTACATAATATGCATTATTCAACCCTTGATTATATGTAACTGACTAGGCTATATTTTACAGTTATAATGTACCGGTACGGCAGTGGTTCCCAACCTTTTTATCTTGGTGACCCCCTTTAAAAATTTTCGTAGATACCGCAACCCCCACTTATATTCTTTCCTAAATGCAAGTATATATACTATTAACAAATAATACAACAAAAGGCAGCACTAAAAATGTTTTTTTTGCATTTATTGACAAATCAATGCGATGGTTGACCTTGGGTGCAAGTATAGAATCCGCCACCCTAGTCAACATGACATCACAAAATGGACGCAACTATTATTTAGAGGGTGAAAAAAGGAAGGTAAAAAGCGGCGGAATGGAGGTGATAAAGAGGAATGGATATGGATTTTTTGACAATTTTACTGTATTTTTACAATAAAAACATTAAACCAACGTCCAGTGTTGAATATAACTAACTAGAATGACATAAAATTTACCAAATTGCATCAATTCAACTAAAAATTTACCCATTAAACTTTAAAAATAAAAATATGAAACGTTTGCAACTTTCAGGTTTATATCTTATCTACAAAACAGGCAATCGTCGTTCAAATGTAGCTGCTGGGCGACACTTTTTTCCAATGCGTTGTAAAGGCGAATCGTTCCTTATTCAGTATAACTACTAGGGTGGCTCTTATTTGGCAAAAAATGAAAAAAATTTGAATTTTGTGCGGGACACCCGTTTAAAAGGTGAGGTTGTCAGAAAAAATAACTCCTGCAAAAAATTTTTGAATTTGAAATTGATTTAGAGGTGGCCCTCCCCCCCAAAAGTTTTGTGCCCTTCTCCAAAATACCAAATCTGCATATCTCAAAAACTGCTTGAGCTAGAGATACGGTTTTTGTGTCAAAAGATGCAGAAAGCATGATTTCCTATCTGCTTTCTGAACAGTGATTGCGTCTATCTTGAATAGAAAAGCAGTTATTTAGAAAAAACCTGTTTTCGGTATTCTAGCACAAAACAGTGCTAAACAAGTATTGTGGCCCAAGCTATTCAATAAACAAAGTTCATAAGCTAACCTGTAAAACTGGTAAAGCAATAAACGAAATAAGTATTCCTAAACTTTTATGCATTCATGCATAGCTAAAATGCCGTTTTTTGTCATATTCCTTGGAGAAACTCCTGAGCGTGGAATCCGCTTTCAAGCTTCTGAGGTGCTATGCATCGCACTTGTTGGATGGCGAAGGCGATTTATGCAAAAAGCTTGGTCTGCATTTATGGTATCTGTCCTAAGAAATGTGGACAAGCCTTGTTTGACTCTCGATTGTCTGTGGAAAGTAAAAAGCTAATGGTGGCAACCATGTTAGATGAAACAGGAGAACGTCCACCAAGGAGACCAAGCATCAAAGTAGATGCGTTTCTTAGCAATAAGGGTCTAGAACAGTATTGCACCTCTAATTCAAAATGGCTTGGGGTGAAGATGAAGCAATAATTATTATACTTTCAAAGGATCCTGCTCATTGGACTGAAGATGGTGCATTTATTCAAGCTTTACACATGGCGAAGGGACTTTCAGTAGTCAATGACAGAGCAGAGAGAGGAGTTGCTCTAAGTCTAATCCAGGATTTTAACAAAATCTTAACTGAAGATGAGTACCAACTTCAGTTTCTTTTGCAAGTTGTTACTGTACACAGGAAACTGCTTCCGAATTCCAAGAACAATATTGTCGATTCTTCTTCGTTTAAACCTTCTTTGTTACTCCAGGGGTCAAGGGCTCTGTCTTTTACCCCCCTTGGGCAGTGGCGATGCGGTTTAGATGCTTGAACAGGTGTCGAGCAGCAATCCTTTGATTCGTCCATTGATTCGTCATCCAGTTCAAGCAGACCACGCACACCATTTGGCGAAGTTACAGATAGTGTGGTCTGTAGTTTGTTCGTCTTTGCCACACTCACAGATTGCGAATGCAGCCATCCCCCATTTGTGCATGTTGGAGCGGAATAGTCTTACTCCAGTAGCCCAGTACTCAGGCGGTTGAGCCGCACCAGGCTTTCCTTGGCGAATTATGCATTCCGGTTGGATGGGGGCTGGTGTCGGAGATACAACTTTAGAGTCTTGAGGAGTTTTTCTTCCACTCTGAGCTCCACTTGTTGTCCTCCCAGGTAGCCGCGCTGATGGATTGGTCTTCAGCGGTTTTCATCAGGAGTTGTGCGTCACATACAAATGGGTGTCTCGATTTCAGTTGCCGAGGATGCTCGATTGCTCGCTCACAGACTCGTAGAGACTTGAGTGGAGCAAGTGGTTGGGGTTCGTAGTGCGGCGAGAAAGAGACAGGACGGCTTCTTCGTGACGAAACTCAGCTGGTTGGTTGCCTGCAAGGACAGGGAAATTGTCCGATGGTGTAGGTCGCAGGCATCCTGCCATGACACGCAAGGCAATATATAAAATATTGTCGATAATATCGCTTCTTGCAGTACTGACCAGAATTACATTTTGAAATGAATATCGTTACCAGTGTTCCCTCTAAGGTGCAAAAATTAAGACAAAAAAACGAAATTTTGTAGACGGTTTCGTGGTCACAAAAAAGGTTGTAAAAATCAAGATTTGGTCAAATGCGTTTTTTCTAAATAACTGCTTTTCTACTCAAGATAGATGCATTCAATGTTCAGAAAGCAGATAGAAAACCATGCTTTCTGCATCTTTTAACACAAAAAAACCGTATCTCTAGTTCAAGTGGTTTTCGAGATACGCAGATTTGGTATTTCGAGGGAGGGCACAGAACTTTAGGGGGAGAGGGCCACCTCTAAATCAACTTCAAATTTAAAAAAAATTTGCAAGAGTTATTTTTTCTGACAACCTCACCATTTGAAAGGGTGTCCCAAGCAAAATTCAAAAACTCAATTTTAAGAGCCACCCTAATAACTACTAAACTTGTATAACTACTATATCTACTAAACTTGCTGTAGTTTTCTTGTATCTGCTCGGATTTTAACAATTTTGCCATCGTTGGAAAGCACGATCATACATCTACACGAATCAATTGGCTACAAATCCAGAACAAGTACCGTACCATCTTTATCTTGTAATAACTTAAACTTCACCAATTTGTACCGATTCTCAGCAATTTAATTTTTACAATAAAATCATTAATCTTTTGCAAATGGAAAGAGTATGTCTTGCTTTATGCATCTGAAAAGTTTCAGATTTATATCTCATCTACCAAACGAGCAATCGTCGTTCAAACTTAACTGCCCAGCGAAGTTTTTTCCAATGCATTGTAAAGGCGAATCGATTCTTATTCGGTATACGCCACCCCCTGTTTGCTGTGATCAGTAAATAGTGCTTCCACTAAACTTGCTGTAGTTTTCTCGTTTCTGCTCGGATTTTAACAATTTTTCCATCGTTGGAAAGTACGATCATACATCTAAATGAATCAATTGGCTACAAGTCCAGAACAAGTACTATTTTTATCTTGTAATAACTTAAACTTCACCAAATTGTACCGATTCTCAGCATTTAATTTTTACAATAAAAACATTAAACCTTAGCAAATTGAAAGGGTAGGTCTTGCTTTATGCAGCTGAGAAGTTCAGGTTGATGTCTTACCTATAAAGCGAGCAAACGTCGTTCGTATTTGGACAACACTGATACATCTCACATTAGGCTGGGCCAAAAAAAACAAGTTGTTCAGAATTTAATGTAAGTTTCCTAAAAGTTGTGAGTGAGTGTCAGAAACACAAAAATATAAATTTGATGAAAAAAAATCAACGTCTTACTTAAAGACAGTCTGTTACCGTGGAAACCATTACCGACAACTACATAAAATGCCCTGAAATAATGATTTATCACGCTTTGAATGACCCTCAGAGATGCTGCTGGTACCAAATGATGCAGAATTGAAAGCCAAAGATGATATGACAACTAGACAGTGGGTGTGATACAATTTAATAAAAAATATTTGCAAAAAAGTCATTTTTGTTTCGGAGTTTGTGTATAAAATTCAAACTTTCTGTAATAATAGGCATATTTGTTTTTTAATTGCTGGGCCTCATTTCTAAAGGCATGAATATCAAAACCAAGACCTTGCTGTGGCTCTTTTACAAGTGTCCCCCCATCTTCAGTGTACCAGGAAATAGAGCTTGACCGATATCACTTTTTTAGGCCGATATCGATATGATATACATCAACTACGAAAAATTTGTTACTAAAGTTATTAAGCAACAAACCAGTCCGAGAAAGTTTATGCATTGGTTGAGTTAATAGAAAAACTATTCTTAACATTAATCACAAAAAAAAAACACCAAACAAAACAGAAACAACCAAATGCAATAGGCCTACTGTTTTGTGTTCAAATCAATAATCAAACTTCAACAGTTTCAAATTGTAGTTCAAAAAACATAGTTTCTCAGCATTAATGCCAAGAAGAGAACATCTTTTGTCATCGTAAATCAGTCCAACACGACAGGAGTTTCTGCTAGGATTTGCACAAAGACCGGTGTCACCGCCACTAGCCCGATAAACAGAAGCACAAATACAGCAATTGGAGCGGGAACTCTAACCAGGCAGCACCAACTACATAGGCAGTTAGAAGAGCGTCCTTCCACGTGCACAAAACAAGACATTTGAAAGCTTACCCATGTGCTGCGTGCAAAATTGGATTGTGTGCAGCCGCATGCACATAATTAAAACAAGAGAGTTTATTAAATCGGCGAAAAATAGCCGATACAATATATCGGTCGAGCTCTACCAGGAAACCATAGATTCACTGGCCCTTATCCACCAAACTGGGGAACAGGTTCTTCTTCAATACCAAGGGTATCATAAACAACTGTAGCAAGCCAGCCATCTTCAGTCTAGTGCATTGGATACCGCAAGACTTGTAACAAAGGACTTGCAGGACTGGTGAGAAAATACTAGTATTATCCTTAAATCGTGGCAAGCCATAGAGCAGATGATCCTTACAGTTATTGAAGAATACAAACTAAGTAAGAGGAATAGGTCAACAGATACAGAGACCAAAAAAGGAGGAGTTTTTGGCAACACGAGGCAGACATTTTGGACTGGAGACAGAGTTTGGTAGAAGTCTTCTGCAACTGGCATGTAGACACCACATCCATGAGTTGATTGAGGGGCATCTTGCTAAATTGTGTATGGCCCAACCACAGGACCCAATGAACAGCTGTTCAAGCGACTGGTCAACAATTGGAGCGAATAGAATCACAACAACTACACATTGGTCGAGGTGACTGCTCCATAAAGAGAGTTGACAGGCTATATACAGTACATAACACCATCACCTTCCTTTAGACATGGATCGAGAACAGCACCAAGGAGACACTTCGACATGACTACCTGGAGCTGAGAGAACTGAAACTGCTATTTCATGGAGGGACTGTCCCTGCCAGTCGGAGATCCATCACCATCAAAGCGCCTGGGGCATTCCACCACGCCCGTTGGATTAGCAAGACTTTTTACACGTTTAAGATGGCACTCTTTCGATACCAGCTTGGAGATGTATATGCACCCGAAGAATTGGAAGACATCACCACTCTTCACCAGTCTTGCTGTAGTCTTGGCAATCTTCTACACAAAAGCATGGTTAACGTGCCCGAGTGCTGCTGATGCACCATCGAATGACCTGGCACTAATGAAGAACCTCCTCAAGGCAGAGGCCAGTATCAGCAAGGACCCAATGAAGTGGCCTGCGAAATTTTTCTCCTTTGTTGTTCTGGCCAGACAGAAGCTACAAACCATATGTGGTATCTCAGAGAGATTGGTCTCTTTGGCACTCTTCTCGGAACGTACATTATCTGACAAAAAGACGATGAGAAAGGCTATACTGATTGCTGAGGTACCATGACGCGACAGACAGTACACAGACAAGAAAACAGGAGATGCCAGCCTCACATCAATTGGGCACAAAAGCCCTCAAAAACTTCATTGGACATGACTTTTGGAGCATGTTTGAGACTCCAGCTTTGTCAAGCTCCCCATTGCACAATGGACCACCTCAGACAACTACCGTCATGGCAAGAAAGTTGTGGCCAACCTCCGTGTTGTCAATGACGCAGCAAAGCGGGCACTAGGACTCGTCACAGATTTGAACACAAAAAGCCTCCAAATCTGAAGAGCAGCTCCGCTCCAGGCACTATACAGAGTTATGAAGGGTGTCCGAGAGAAGGTGCATGGACAGGCAACGTCAACTGAGGTTGTGACAAAAAATTTTCTGGCCTCCGTTTTGTGCGGGACTAATATGAATGTTTATTGTATGAGTGTGTATTGTGTACTGATGTTACTTGGAAGCAATTGACTTCCATTGGTAGATTTCGGGATAACTAATTTTCATTTTGTTCAATAATTGACCATAGATGTGAAGAAAATATGTTTTTTTTTTATTTAAAAGTGGAATTAATTGTTTCATAGACATCGTGTATATGTTCCATGCTCTTTGGCTGTCTTTTCTGCATATTTTGATACCAAAGTGAGCCCTGGCACTGGCAGTCATTCACAGCCTGAAAAATCACCAATTTAATCAATTTGTTGTCTTGCCGGAAACGGTTGCTATGGTAACGGACTGTCTGACCGTAAGATCTCATTAAAAAATAAAAATTTTATCATGGGTTTGCTCCTGATACCCATTCACAACTTTTAGGTGACTTACAACCTCGTAGTATAAATTCTTAAAAATAACCCCTTTTTTGGCCCAGCCTATCTCACATCTAGGAAAAGAGCAAGATGCTAGCCGTTTTTGTCATTCGTCCAGTTCAAAGAACACGCTACACAAATTAAACCCTTCGAATTGGGATTGTTTGGAGGGTAGCTCATAGCCTTCCTACCAGTTCTGTAGCCAAAGGGGGGGGGGTTTGAGCGTTACAACCCCCCCTTTAGCACGCGTGTGACATCACGATATTGAAAATGATGCTTTCAGTCTTTATGTCTCTAAAACAAAGTTTGCCTAATTTTAAACGAGAAAACTACAGCAAGTTTAGTGAAAGCACTATTTACCGATCACAGCAAACAGGGGGTGGCGTATACTGAATAAGGATCGATTCGCCTTTACATTGCATTGGAAAAAAGTATCGCCGAGCGGCTACGTTTGAACGACGATTGCCAGTTTTGTAGATAAATTGTAAACTTGAAACTTTCTAGGTGCATAAAGCAAGACATATTCTTTCAATTAGCAAAAGTTTAATAATTTTATTGTATAAAGTAAATTGCTGAGAATCGGTACAATTTGGTGAAGTTTAAGTTATCACAAGATAAAGCTAATACTTACTTTGTGCTACTGTTTAATTGATTCGTGTAGATGTATGATCGTGCTTTCCAACGATGGCAAAATTGTTAAAATCCGAGCAGAAACGAGAAAACTACAGCAAGTTTAGTGGAAGCACTATTTACCGATCACAGCAAACAGGGGTTGGCGTATACTGAATAAGGATCGATTCGCCCTTACAAGGCATTGAAAAAAAACTTTGCTGGGCGGTTAAGTTTGAACGACGATTTCTCGTTTGGTAGATGAGATATAAACCTGAAACTTTTCAGGTAAATAAAGCATGACATACTCTTTCAATTTGTAAAAGTTTAATGATTTTATTGCAAAAATTAAATTGCTGAGAATCAGTACAAATTGGTGAAGTTTAAGTTATCACAAGATAAAGTTAGTACTTACTCTGTGCTTGCATTTAATTGATTCGGGTAGATATATAATCGTACTTTCCAACGATGGCAAAACTGTTAAAATCCGAGCACAAACGAGAAAACTACAGCAAGTTTAGTAGAAGCACTATTTACCGATCACAGCAAACAGGGGGTGGCGTATACTGAATAAGGATTGTCACGATTTCTTTCTATCTCTTACCAGGAAAAAGACTTGGAAAGATTCAATGACGTAGTTTAATGGGTTATAACCGAAAAGCAGTCAATTAAATGTCGAATGGTTCCATTAGTGAAATGATAATCTAACTTCTTGAAGGGCTTTAACGAACGGCTTCTCAATAACTCTAGTTTCGAACACTATTTATATCAGCACCAATTCTCATCTACTGGTATTTAATTACTTCAAGTCTCAATCACCAATAATTTCTGCACCAACTACCAATCCACAACTCATAACACAACTCTCATAATCAACTCGTCATAATACAACTCCCATAATCACATAATCAACTCAATAATAATCATTACGCAAACTACACCACTATTTATAGAAAGTTGTTTCGGTCTAGTAACATCGAGAAGATTGATTGATTGACATTTTATTTGTTGCGAGTATAAACACACATATTCAACAAAATCGGATAAAACAAACGATAACGTAAAATGTATTATGTGTGGATACTGCAATGGGTGGCTGCGAAGTGACCTGGAAGGTCTTCTAGTCGAGCAGCCACCCTCAACAAAAGAAAAAGTAACAAATTAAACATCAATGAAGCGAGGCAAAAGAATCTAAAACATAAATTTACGGTATAATTGCTTGAATGAACACAAAATACATCATGTAATATAAGTTCTACATAGTCCTGAAGCCATCATCATTGGTAAAATGATAGTAGTAAATTTTTATAAATTTTTTTAAATGAATTAGGTGATTTTTTTCTTATTTCCAATGGGATTGAATTCCAAATTTCCACTCCTGTATACTTGAAACTACGTTGAAGTTTTGAAGATGAATGTTGAGGAACATAAAAATTATCCTTGTCAATTGCATTTCTGGTATTGCGAGAATGTACATTTTTTGCTTTAAAATAATTAGAAAAAGTACATGGTAGTGAATTGTTTTCATATTTGTGCATTAATTTTGAAGTTTCGAGTTTGAACAAATCTTTTATTTTAAGAACATTTAGTTGTTTAAAATATGGAGTCACGTGATCCGACCATCGACCTCCCGCGACTATTTTTATTGCTTTGTTTTAGAATGTTTGGAGTTTGTCGACATGCGTCTTAAAAGTGGAACCCCATATTGTTATTGCATATTGTATATGAGGATGCACAAGCGAGTGATATAATTGAAGTCTTGTTTTCGGAGGAATGAAAGATTTCAATTTATACAAGATGCCGACGGACCGAGCAAGTTTCAATTTTATATCATCGATGTGGGGTTTAAACGAAAGTTGATTGTCAATAGTTATTCCAAGATATTTAGCGTGGTCAACTATTTCTAATTTATCACCGTTGTAGAGAACATTGATTTTATCAAGATTACTGTAGTTTTTTTTTGGCGGAATTACTAATAAGTTTGATTTGGAAGCATTGATAGTTAACTTGTTGGCATTTATCCAGCTATTGATTTCGACTAGATCCGAGTTGAGCTTGTTTTCTAACAGACTTAAGTTTTCAGCTTTGACAATGAGACACGTGTCATCCGCAAACAATCTTGGTATTGATGATATGCTATTGGACACATCATTTATATATAACAAGAAGAGCAGTGGGCCTAGTGTGGATCCCTGCGGAACGCCGTACTCAATAGGCTGATGAGTGGAAGAGTAATTGTTAATCTCAACATATTGTTGACGGTCATTCAAATAGGATGCGACAAGGTCGTTTGCTACTCCTCGGATGCCATAGTGGTCAAGTTTGCGCAAGAGTCGTTTATGGCAAACAGTATCGAAAGCCTTTTTTAGATCCAAGAAAGCAAGCCCTGTAAAATCGTTGGTCTTCATTTGATCATAGGAAGTGCTGATGATATCGAGAGCGGCATGTGTTGTAGAGCGATTAGTACGGAATCCATATTGCGTAGGAATGAGTACAGAATTTTTACCAATAAAACAGGAAATCCGTTTAAATATTATCTTTTTGAATAATTTTGAGAAGCACGATAACAACGAGACAGGTCGATAGTTAGATACATCTTGTTTGTTACCAGACTTATAAACTGGTATAACTTTGGCAACTTTTAACTTGTCTGGAAAAATGCCATATGAGAATGAATAGTTGATCAAAGCTGTCAAAGGAGGTGCGATAATACTTGATACAGGTCAGATAAAATATGGCGATATTTTATCATAACCAGACGCTTTATTAGTATCTAGAAGACGTAATTCATTGTCTACTTCAGTTTCATCCGTTGGTTCGAAATAGATGGAAGATTTGACTCGATTATTTAGATACCTGAGATAATCATCATCATTACTGGGTTCAACATTATCGGCCAAGTGTTTTCCAATTTTACAGAAATGATTATTGAAATTATCAGCTATGATATTTGGTTGGGAGATCTGTGTTCCTTCTACATTAATAGTACCAACAGTGGCTTGGGATGATTTTTTATTTGGTAAAAGCGAGTTAATAGTTTGCCATGTTTTCCTGGCATCATTACGATTTGTATATAGTTTTTGTTCGAAGTAATGCTTTTTTGCGAAAGATTTTACTTTTGTTAGTTTATTAGAGTACTTTTTGTAAAGGAACCTACTTATGTCATTGCCCTTTAAGAAATGAGTTTTATACATCTTTTGCTTATTTTTAATGGACACATAAATTCCTTTAGATATCCAGGGTTTTCTATACAATTTAGCCTTTTTACGCGAGATTTTTCTAAGGGGTGCGGTGCATGATTATCTATTACATTTTTGATTATTTCAATTAGCTCGGAGAATTTATCGTTTAGACTTACAGATGATATAGCCGTAAGGCAAGGCATGAATTTTTCCACACAATCAGAAATTTCTTGGCAATAACTTTCCAATTCAAAACTTCGTTTGTCGCGTGAGTAGGTTGTTGAATACTTAGATGAGGAATTGCAACTCGTGATGAGACAGAAAACTGGATAATGGTCAGTCATATCGTAATTAATAACTCCCGGCGTTAAACAATGAGAGATGTCATTGGTAAGGATATGATCGATGATGGTCGAAGATTTTTCAGTAACTCTCGTGGGTTTAGTTATTAAGGGATAAACTCCGTTGCTTGCAAGCATTGTAAGATAATTGTTTGCAAGGGGACATCTGTTTAAGTCAGAAATGTTTATATTAAAATCTCCGAGTATGAAGTATTTTTTCTTCGAGTTGTTTAGTTTGGACAAAGTAGCATCAACAGCTTCAACAAAGTTAGTTTGACTAGTTCTAGGGTGGCGATAAACTGCTCCAATTATAAGCTTACATTGAGAAGAGTCTATATCAATGCTAACCCATAGGTTTTCACAGTCGTTACTTTCAATTTGATATTCTGTTACAATGTTAAATTTATAATTATTCGAAATATAAATCAATACTCCTCCTGCCGAGGTATGAGAATTTTTAAACACATAATCATAACCTGTTAGTGATATGTTTACACATGGCACATCTCTAATCCGTGTTTCACTTGGGTCATTCTATTATAATACAGTCAAAATTTTGAAATTTTGTAACCCATCCTCTCAGAATTTCTTTATTTTTTAATATGTTAGAGCTACTGGAAAAAGATGAAGATTGTCATTTACGCTGTCAAAATCCATCAAGCGGTTTTCAAGATATCGACAGTTACATTTTTGCCACTAGAGGCGCTGTTTTCGCATCACAAAAACAAAAGTGGCTTATAATTCTTATTTTATAAGATACAGAAATAATAAAAATATGTATTAAGTTATTTTGGCAGCCGATTGTAGCATCGAATAGACAGCGATAGACACGTGTTTCGCCCATGAGGCTGGGCTCATCAGTATCGCACCGTATTCTTGCCACTTGAGTAATCGACCGCCGCTTTACCAGTCAGTTTAACTCTTATCTTTGTGGAAAGAAAGAGCCAACAAAACCAGCAGGTGCCAGGGGTAGGTCAATGTGAAGAAAGGCGTTCTTCCCGGCTATCAGCACAAGGCTGATTACTCACTAGCACAGCGTGCTGCAGTGACGCTTTGCTAACCAGAACGGTGTAGCTTCCACGCCAGCCATTGAGACCTCCAATTAAACGTTTAAGTTATTTTGGCAGCCGATTGTAGCATCGAATAGACGGGAAGAACGCCTTTCTTCAAAAATATGTATTCTTATAGTTTTTGGGGCAAGGAATTCAAATATGTTATTACATTTGTGAAAAAAGCAAAGGGAAACACTTTATTTTATTGAACAAAAGTTTTGGGGTGCTTCATTTCAATGCCCCATATCTCAAATCTGCAAAAAGATTTTTTGCCCCAACCAATGCTAAACTGTCAAGAAAAGCTACCTGCTTCATGTGCAAAAGTATGATAAATACGTTTTGTTTCAAACTTCTGCAATTGACAAAAATGTTTCATTGCTATATTCACAATGTTTTCAATCAATAGACTTGAAGTGTAATACGGTATATACCTAATACATATCCCATTTTATTCTGTTTGAATTAAGGCACTAATGATGCTCTGCAGTATCTACTTCATCTTATATTCAACAGAGCATGGCCTTCTTTTCTGATGACCTGAATCAGAATACAAGGTTTGTGTTTGCAATACAAGAAGAATTGGCTCACTATTTGAAACAAAACTATCCATTCATTCAACCCATCGAGTATGTACTTTTCAGATGGGTGTGCTGGGCAATACAAAAAACTTCAAATTTTTTTAAGTCTGACCTATCATCAACAGCTCTTTGGATTTTCTGCAAATTAGAATTTCTTCGTTACAAGTCATGACAAGACTTCTTGTGATGGACTTGGTGGGGCAATTAAGCGAAAACTTTTCCACAAAAATTTAGCTCAGCCATGCCAAAATCAAATTCTGACAGCGAAAGATGCTTACAGTTATTGCAAATCAGCTATGCCTTCAATCAGTTTTTATTTTTATCCAAAGAAAAGCTCATTGATATTCGACTAGCTTCAAATAAAAGATACATTCAAGGCCACACAATACCAGGGACCAGAAGCTATCATTTGTTTTCCTCGGAATGTATTGCAAGCATCAGGTTTAAATTCACAGCAGAGGATCATTTGTTTGCAGGTGGTTTCAAATTTTTTGATAGCCATCAGCAAACTGAAAACTTCAATGTTGAGGAGTATGTTGCAGTGAAATACGACCAGGCATGGTGGATTGGTATTATCTTGAATGATGCAGCAGCTGATGAAGAACTTTTAGTCAAGTTCATGCATCCCAGTGGGCCACGTCAAACGTTTCAATGGTCAAACCATAATGATATTTTATATGTTCCTAAGACAATTTTAAGTTATATCAAAAGTTGCTGCACCGAGCATCAGCAGAACTGGACGTGTTTATCAAATTACTGATGCAGAGTTTGCGTTATTATCTTAGTGGAAGCTGTAATTTTCTATTCATCATCATTAAGTGCCCTCTCTTTATTTGAGGGTTGGCTGCCACTGTACTAATTAGCTAGAAATCTTTGTCAAACTATCAAATCAGGGTTGATCTCTAAGTGGTCAAAACTGGTTTTGACCACAAAGCGGTTTAAACCTGGTTTTAACCGGTGAAAACCCAGAAAAATATTTTTATGTAGTGAATGGTCGGCTACCTGGGCTATGGGCTATTTAGGAAATAGAAAAGCAGTTGTGACCATTTTGATATGCAGGCCTCGAAATAGCTGGCGGCCATTGCCGCCTGAACTTTCATTAATGGCCGCCAATACCGACCTGTCAGGCAGCCACAGATGGCTGCCTGTAAAATTCATACGAAAGATTATAATTATCTTGGATTTTTCTCTTGTTTCAGTGCCGCCAAAAACAAGACATTACATGTCGTGCTACGTGTTATGTGCTACGCAACGGGAGGGCAAATGTTGCGCAAATTTTATGGCAAATGTTTTTCATAAAAAAGATTGTTAGAATAAATTCTTATAGTTCAGTTGGCTGTGCAAATGGTTCATCGTTCTACTAAGCTTTTTTTGGTTCATCAGAAACTTATTTTTAGAATTTGAATTTTCTCAATAATAAAAATAACCACGCAATTGAAATGTCAATAATTAAAATACCAACTGACTGAAATATCAAAAATAAACAGAGAAATTGAATATTTTTTGTTCCAAATCCAGCATATAGGTTATTGTTGATCAAAACAAAATATAGTTGAACATCACTACTAAACATGGAGGGTAATATTTTTAATTCAATTGAAAAGCAACTTGATTCATACACTAAAGGAGTTTTGACCAGTAATAGGTGGTCAAAACTGCCCGGTTTAAACCAGGTTTTAACCGGGCAGTTTACACCACCCCAGTTTAAACCGATCAACCTTGCAAAATCTTGCACTCATTATTCTGGTTTCTCCTTGACTTATTACTGGCACTTTTCAGTCCTGATATATTGCAGTTTTGTGTATGCTCTACATTCAATCTACATATCAAATCATAGATAGCATCACTAACTATTGTGTACTGTGTAGAAGTGCATTTTGAAGTAGGCTACCCATAAAATGTTGTTTGTCTAATATTGTTTTTTTTCATGACAATTGCAAAAGTTTGCAACAAATTACATTGATCTTACTTTTACGCATGAAACAATAGCCTGGATATCTTGTTACTCCAGAACATTTACCATGATTGACATCATAATGCATATTGCATATGCTGTGTGATCATGTATTTTTTATTAAAAGTGCATGGAGAATCAGCAGAGCCCTATTTATGGAATATGCATTTCGCTCTGCTACTGTAGAGCATCATTAGTGCCTTAATTCAAACAGAATAAAATGTGATCATGTATTAGGTACCATATTACACTTCAAGTCTATTGATTGAAAACATTGTGAATATAGCAATGAAACATTTTTGTCAATTGCAGAAGTTTGAAACAAAACGTATTTATCATACTTTTGCACATGAAGCAGGTAGCTTTTCTTGACAGTTTAGCATTGGTTGGGGCAAAAAATCTTTTTGCAGATTTGAGATATGGGGCATTGAAATGAAGCACCCCAAAACTTTTGTTCAATAAATTAAAGTGTTTTTCTTTGCTTTTTTCACAAATGTAATAACATATTTGAATTCCTTGCCCCAAAAACTATAAGAATACATATTTTCATTATTTCTGTATCTTATAAAATAAGAATTATAAGCCTTTTTTGTTTTTGTGATGCGAAAACAGCGCCTCTAGTGGCAAAAATGTAACTGTCGATATCTTGAAAACCGCTTGATGGATTTTGACAGCGTAAATGCCAATCTTTATTATTTTCCAGTAGCTCTAACATATTAAAAAATGAAGAAGTTCTGAGAGGGTGGGTTACACAGTGTGACTGTATTATAATAGAATGACCCACTTATACAGATGACGTCAGGGGCTTTCTTAAAGGATTCAAGAAATTCATGTAGTAAATCAATGTTTTTTTGTATGGATCGGATGTTAACGTGCAATACCAGTAGCGATTTTTGTCGATTATTACTGAAGGTTGGAGTATCAGGATCATAGTAATTGCACAATTTAATATTAGAAGTCAATGAGGACGTAAGTGAATCATTCAAGTTAAATCTATTAGGAGTTCGTAGAGTTGCGTTAGCAATTTTAGTAGAGTCTAGGTACATGCGGCGCTCACGCAGAGTGCCTGAAAGTATTACAAAACAGAAATAAAAATTGGTGCCTCGAGCGCTAGGCTCATTTATGTCAGTTAGCTCGGCTTATGGTAAGAAACAAACAGAACGTTACACAAGGAAAAAAATAACAATAATAGCAAACTTGTCAGCTTTCACCACAGCACCCATGTGGTCCAGGCCGGTATAAAAAGAACCAGTAGAACCACACGGATGCCACGGTGAACACCAACAGTTATCAGATATAATACTAAACATAAACATGTGGAAAAATAAATCCTGAGAAAATTAGGTACAAATTTAGTTCGAGGTTTCGTTGGATAAGTGCTTCACACCATTGACATACAAACAGTATTTACCTTCTGTCACTGACCAGTTTGTTTTCTTTTTTTCCGCTTTTGCTTTTTTGAATATCGGCAAAAGTTTCTTTTTTTGTTGTTGAAGTTCTTTTGGTAAATGTTCAGTCACATATACGTATGAATTTTGAGCATCGGTTTTCCTTTTTTCGTTGAAGGTTTTTAGCTTGTATCATAGAGAGACTTCATAAGTTCCTGCTTGTCAAAAATGTTGGTGAGTTTGACAATGATTGGTCTTGTTTGTTTCTGCTTGTTAGAATAGATTGGATGCTGAGGAAGCCGGTGTATGTCTGTGAGTTTGAGAGATTCAGGGTTTTTGTAGTCAAGAGCAGTTCTCAGAAATTTTCGAAATATGTCATCAGTTTCTTGTCGGGTTTCCCACGCCTTGCTCTCTTGTTCATTTAAGCCATGGATCAGAATGTTAAAGCGTTTGCTGTAGAGGTCCTTCATGATCAAATCTTCTTTTGTTTGCAGTTCATAACGGGTCACTAAATTGGTTAGGTTTGTAATTTTTTCTTGCAAGAGTGCATTTGTTTCTTTGTCTTTGTCCATAAAGAATTCTAATGTTTCGATTATCTTTGATAATTCCACTACTAAACTTTTATCAGCTTTGTTTTTGATACTCGTCTCCAGGTGACTGTGTTTTCGGTCAATTATTTCCTCAACTTTATTCAGTCTTTTATTCAGGTTTTGCAATTTGTCACTCATCTCCTCAAATTTGGATGTTAGATTGTTCAAGCTGTACAGAATAGTATCAAGCTTTGCTTCAACTTCTGACATGCTGCTTTGCCTTGAGTAATCGCGTATTCAGAAAAACGAACAAGCTAACTGACGTGGGTTAAAGGCACAGTCGCGTGAGCGCTACCACTGCTTTCTAGAAACGTCCGCACGCCAGCTTGCAAATTTCAAATTTCAGAAGGTTACGTAATGTCACACTGTTCTGTCAAGTTGCAATAAATGTCAACAAGCAGAAGCTTAAAGAAGTCTAAAGAATGTCACATAGGAGTAGAAGATTCTTACATAATAAATATTTCGCAATTGGACATCTACTGGTAAACATCCTTGTGACATCATGACAAACGATAATTGGTGATTGAGAAAACAACAGAATGTACGAGGTTCGCATCTTACAGAATGGTCCAGAACTACGTTTCATAACAAAGATTCGCAATCCAAGGTTACTTCAGGTCATGACCGATATTAACACATCACACCAGAATTTTACAATCAAAACAACGCTCATTGAAGACACAAAGCAACCCATCGCGAGGCAATACACATTGATTGTGACAAGGATTGATTCGCCTTTACAATGCATTGAAAACAACCTTCGCTGGGCGGTTAAATTTGAACGACGATTGCTCGTTTGGTAGATGAGATATAAATCTGAAACTTTTCAGGTGCATAAAGCAAGACATACTCTTTCCATTTGCAAAAGTTTATAAATTTTGTTGTATAAAGTAAATTGCTAAGAGTTGGTACAAATTAGTGAAGTTTAAGTTATTACAAGATAAATCTGGTACTTGTTCTTGATTTGTATCCAATTGATTCGTGTAGATGTATGATCGTGCTTTCCAACGATGGCAAAATTGTTAAAATCCGAGTAGAAACGAGAAAACTACAGCAAGTTTAGTGAAAGCACTATTTACCGATCACTGCAAACAGGGGGTGGCATATACTGAATAAGGATCGATTCGCCTTTACAATGCATTGAAAAAAAGCTTCGCTGGGCGGTTAAGTTTGAACGACGATTGCTCGTTTGGTAGATGAGATATAAACCTGAAACTTTTCAGGTGAATAAAGCAAGACATACTCTTTCAATTTGTAAAAGTTTAATGATTTTATTGTATAAAGTAAATTGCTGAGAATCGGTACAAATTGGTGAAGTTTAAGTTATCACAAGATAAATCTAGTAGGCTACTTACTTTGTGCTTGCATTTAATTGATAAAGGTAGATATATAATCGTACTTTCCAACGATGGCAAAATTGTTAAAATCTGAGCAGAAACAAGAAAACTACAGCAAGTTTAGTTGAAGCACTATTTACCGATCACAGCAAACAGGGGTTGGCGTATACTGAATAAGGATCGATTCGCTTCTACAATGCATTGGAAAAAAGTGTCACCGAGCGGCTACGTTTGAACGACGATTGCCAGTTTTGTAGATAAGATATAAACTTGAAACTTTTCATGTGCATAAAGCAAGACATTCTCTTTCAATTTGCAAAAGTTTAATAATTTTATTGTTTAAAGTAAATTGCTGAGAATCGGTACAAATTGGTGAAGTTTAAGTTATCACAAGAAAAAGATGGTACTTGTTTTGGATTTGTAGCCAATTGATTTGTGTAGATGTATGATCGTGCTTTCCAACGATGGCAAAGTTGTTAAAATCCGAGCAGAAACAAGAAAACTACCGCAAGTTTAGTGGACGCACTATTTACCGATCACAGCAAACAGGGGGTGGCGTATACTGAATAAGGATCGATTCGCCTTTACAATGCATTGGAAAAAACTTTGCTGGGCGGTTAAGTTTGAACGACGATTGCTCGTTTGGTAGATGAGATATAAACCTGAAACTTTTCAGGTGCATAAAGCAAGACATGTTCTTTTAGTTTGTAAAAATTTAATGATTTTATTGCAAAAATTAAATTGCTGAGAATCAGTACAAATTGGTGAAGTTTAAGTTATCACAAGATAAAGCAAGTACTTACTTTGTGCTTGCATTTAATTGATTCGGGTAGATATATAATTGTACTTTCCAACGATGGCAAAATTGTTAAAATCCGAGCAGAAATGAGAAAGCTACAGCACTTTCAGTGGAAGGACTATTTACCGATCACTGCACACAGTGGTGGCTTATACTGAATAAGGATCGATTCGCCTTTACAATGCATTGAAAAAAAGCTTCGCTGGGCGGTTAAGTTTGAACGATGATTGCTCGTTTGGTAGATGAGATATAAACCTGAAACTTTTCAGGTGCATAAAGCAAGACATACTCTTTCAATTTGTAAAAGTTTAATGATTTTATTGTATAAAGTAAATTGCTGAGAATCAGTACAAATTGGTGAAGTTTAAGTTATCACAAGATAAATCTAATAGGCTACTTACTTTGTGCTTGCATTTAATTGATTAAGGTAGGTATATAATCGTACTTTCCAACGATAGCAAAATTGTTAAAATCCGAGCAGAAACAAGAAAACTACAGCAAGTTTAGTTGTAGCACTATTTACCGATTACAGCAAACAGGGGGTGGCGTATACTGAATAAGGATCGATTCGCCTTTACAATGCATTGGAAAAAAGTGTCGTCGAGCGGCTACGTTTGAACGACGATTGCCAGTTTTGTAGATGAGATGTAAACTTGAAACTTCTCATGTGCATAAAGCAAGACATACTCTTTCAATTTGCTAAAGTTTAATAATTTTATTGTATAAAGTAAATTGCTGAGAATTGGTACAAATTGGTGTAGTTTAAGTTATCACAAGAAAAAGATGGTACTTGTTTTGGATTTGTAGCCAATTGATTCGTGTAGATGTATGATCGTGCTTTCCAACGATGGCAAAATTGTTAAAATCCGAGCAGAAACGAGAAAACTACAGCAAATTTAGTGGAAGCACTATTTATCGATCACAGCAAACAGGGGGTGGCGTATACTGAAATGGATCGATTCGCCTTTACAATGCATTGGAAAAAACTTCGCTGGGCGGTTAAGTTTGAACGACGATTGCTCGTTTGGTAGATGAGATATAAACCTGAAACTTTCCAGGTGCATAAAGCAAGACGTATTCTTTTAGTTTGTAAAAATTTAATGATTTTATTGCAAAAATTAAATTGCTGAGAATCGGTACAAATTGGTGAAGTTTAAGTTATCACAAGATAAAGCAAGTACTTATTTTGTGCTACTGTTTAATTGATTCGTGTAGAATGTAGATGTATGATCGTGCTTTCCAACGATGGCAAAATTGTTAAAGTCCGAGCACAAACGAGAAAACTACAGCAAGTTTAGTAGAAGCACTATTTACCGATCACTGCAAACAGGGGGTGGCTTATACTGAATAAGGATCGATTCGCCTTTACAACGCATTGGAAAAAAGTGTCGCCCAGCGGCTACGTTTGAACGACGATTGCCCGTTTTGTAGATAAGATATAAACCTGAAACTTTTTAGGTGCATAAAGCAAGACATACTCTTTGCAGTTGCGTTACATTGGTACTTTTATTGTAAAAATTAAAATGCGAGCAGAAATTAGATAGAACTTTACAACATATTTAGTTGCAAACGTTTCATATTTTTATTTTTAAAGTTTAATGGGTAAATTTTTAGTTGAATTGATGCAATTTAGTAAATTTTATGTCATTCTAGTTAGTTATATTCAACACTGGACGTTGGTTTAATGTTTTTATTGTAAAAATACAGTAAAATTGTCAAAAAATCCATATCCATTCCTCTTTATCACCTTCATTCCGCCGCTTTTCAGCATCCTTTTTTTCACCCTTTATGTAGTAGTTGCGTCCGTTTTGTGACGTCATGTTGACCAGTGTGGCGGATTCTATACTTGCACCTGACCTTGTAGGTCTGCAGCTAACCATGAAATTTGAGGTTGCGTGCTAGACAGAGCCAGTCTCATGTCGTCTCCCACATCCATTCTATTTCTTTCCTTCGTTTTCATATGCAGAAGAGCTGAAAAACCACTCTCACTTAGATACGTCGTAGCAAAGGGCAGTAATACTTGAAAAGCCAGCTTTGAAATCTGTGGGTATGAATCATACATTTCACACCAAAATTGAGAGAGTGACTTTTCATGGTAGAGAATGATTCTTAAGATCAAAATATTGATCTTGTATTTCATCAGGAATGCCACCTGCATCCAGACAAACGAAAATCGTTGCTAGGATCTCATTGTGGTGTGTTTACATCACCCGCAACCGTTTCATTTCTGTTGAAGCTACCGACATGCATTCCAGACTGCCACGAATCTCATTTCGGTCATCGCATGTAAAGTACAGACTACGAGTCTGGCAGACTAACCGAAACGAAAAATTTTCATTTCGGCCGCAATGAAACGTCATGTAAACGTAGCCTAAAGCACATACTACTAGCGGACCGGTACCTCATCCTGCTTACATTCACTTTTGTTGTTGCTTGAGCAACAGCTTCGCGACCCCCTATAAAATGCTCTGCGACCCCCTTGGGGATCACGACTCCCAGGTTGGGAACCACTGATGTATGGTATTTAAATCAGATCTAAAACAAATGAAAACTATTAATACTACAAAAAGTGCTCAATGCCAAGCAAAAAGGCAAAGCAGAGCGAATTAAATCAAATATAGTTATTACTATATTTGATTAAATCAGATCTAATGTATTTACCGGTAATGTTTTAGAGTAATGCTTTTCAACCTTTATGAGAACCATCCGCACATTTTTTTTGCAAAAATTTTATCCGCACAAACCAACCGAAAATTATTACACAAAAAGAAAATAAAGAGACTTAACACTTTTTTATTCAAATATCCAACAAGTAGGCTACTGGTTTATCAATGACTCGGTTGCTGCTGAATATTTCTGGAAATTTCAGACCAGTTAGGCACAACTTCTTGCTCCAAAGCTCTGCATTAGGCCATCAAGAAGACAACTCCTTTTCGTCGTTTTGATGTCAACTAGTGCACTAAAGCCCTTTTCGGCCAAATAAGTTTTGGGGTTTTGTACAAGAACTTCTAGTGCTTGGATGGCCAGATCTTTATAAGAAGTATCCAGAACTCCTATCTAAAATTCAGCATGTTTTCCTCGATTGAAAAATGCTTACTGGCAGAAATCGGTTTTGAGAGTATGACCCAAAGGTTCCGGAGGCTTCTGTTCACCGAAGGGGTTCAAAACCCACAGCTTTGTTTTTAATGCTTCTGCCTGATGGTTTGGAAAATGAGGTTCAAAACTATCAAGCAGAGTGGGCACATGAGAGCTCGCCACCTTCATGATACGCTGCTCCAACTTGTGTTCTTTTTTTTTTCCCCATTTACATGTAGACATGAAGGTCTGTAGCGTCCTCATACTTTTAAAACTGTTACTGCAGATTTCTTCTTTCAAAATTTGAATTTTTTGCTTGAATGAAGTGATTTTTGAGGTCGCTTCGAATATATCAATTCCCTTTCCTTGTAGAGTGGCGTTGAACTCATTAAGCGAATATGTCAACAAGATAAGCTAGCCTGGCAAGCCAGAATAAGTCTTGAATCAAATGAGCTTTATGATCATCTCACTCATTAAACCACACAAGTTCCCCCTGCAATTTCCAAACCTTCTCCATTACTTTTCCCTGGAAGTTTTTTTTAATTTCAACGGCTTAGTCATGTTTGGCTGAACATCATCGGGGTGTTCATCGTATTATTTTTATTACTATCTATATAAATTAAAACATTTTCTTAAAAACGTAAGTGTTGTTATCCCAGGAAAGAACATGAAAATGACTACTGTCAAGCGTTAACTGTGTTGATATGCTGTTGCAAAGTCTTTGTAAAAAGTATTCTAACTGTCTGTATTCATATGTTGTCAAAGGGAACCGTGGCTGCTCAGCATATGAGCAATTCCGCAGAGTTGATGGGCATGCAATGGTGAGCTCCTCTTCAAGAGAAGGTGATATATACTTTCAACAGTCTTCCAAGCATTTCTCCACTTTACCCAAAAGGTGACTTACAAAACTGCTTTAGAATGACGTTCTAGTTCTCAGCTCATTCAGAAACGTTAGCGCATTGCTTGTTGCATAATGCATATCATCCTTTGATCAGCTAACGTTCAATGTGTGCTTGTTGTGGAGGGTTTGTTTCATTGTAGTTAAAGTGCTAAATGATGTTCGACCCCCATTTACACCTGCGCTTGATAACGGCTGCACTTTACTTTTAGATCAGGGAAAAGAATCTCTTCCAAAAGTGGTGGTTGCACTTCAAAACGCCTCTTTTGTCTGTGTCTGCCCATTTGTGTTCTTGCCTTGATAGCTGCTTGCGTCACAAGCTCCATAGGAATCGTATGGATGCAAATGCAGTTGAAAGCTGACATGGAATTGATTAAAGACAGAATTTTAAAATGTAAGTAAAATGTTGTAATGTACAGTCCACCAATGTTATTTTTCTATCCTAAAATCCAGTCTACTGTTGTCTACAGTCTACTGTTGTATTGGCCTGATCAGTGACCACTCCAAATTACAAACTTACATTGCTTACTTAGCCACTTTCGTGGTCATGGTGTTTCATAGTCATCTGTAGTCATAGGCGCCGATTCCAGGGGACGGGGGGCGGCGCCCCCCCGTGAATTTATCTTGGGGTGGCTGCCCCCCCGCAAATTATTTTAAAAAATCCTAAATCAAATGTTTCTAAGTTCAGATTTGCGTTAATTTGACCTTCATTGCGGATCGATCTCAATTAAAAGATCTACTTGTTGCAACAAGAGCGCTGTTCCTAAGATAACAAAAGAAACAGAAGTACGGTAGCTGATAAACGCCAGCGTGGTGCCGTTGAAGCATAGTAACAATGACTGAAAAACGTTTTTCTTGATTTCTTTTGCTTTGTTTTTTCTTGGGAGTGTCAATAACGAGGTGCGGTTTGCAGTTTGCTCAGTTTAGTATCTACACGTATTAAGAGCTAAAGTTCAAAGTGACTAGTATATAATTCTAAGTAGCCTACAGGCCTCGAAATTCGTTTTTGTTGACGGCGGACAAACGTGTCCGGTCTGAGCAGCTATCTCGGCGGACAAATTAAGTCTTACGGCTGACACACTAGTTTTAGCCGTCGATCGTCATGCTTAATCACTTTATCTTGATAATAATTCTTCGCCATTTCAGAACTATAACTACGGTTTTAGAAGGCTTTTTAAAAATTCAGTAAAGTCACTCTGAAAGGCTTTCATCAGACCAACGATGTGCGCTTGAAGAGTCAAAGCGCCGTGTAGCTGGTCAATACGCCACATAACTGATTAACTTCCACCGAACGAGGTCGTGTGGCTTATTGCATCACAATGCTCTGGGCAGGAGTCGGAGAATTTCTACACTAACGCTACTATTTTCTGCTGTGTAAAGTTTCACAGGCTTTTTTCTTTAAGTTTATTTTTGCGTGTCATGTGAGCGAAAGTGAATTTTCCTTGGGTCTTTTCTTTCTTACTGTAATACCAAAACCATAAACAGACATAACTCATAACTTAAAAGAGTTACCTCCATGGGCTCCGTTAGAGGGGGGCCGGGGGGATGATTACCCCCCCCCCCCATCAATCGGAGTGGGGTGGTAACTAATGCAAAATTACCCCCCACTAATGTAGAGATAAAAATTTCATTTTTAATATATTTTTTACTTTTGTGTTTTATTTTTATGTTTTATTTTTTTTGCACAACTTTTGAGGTTTTTGCTTGGAAACTCCGACTCGCAAGACAACGCCAAGTCATCTATGGCCAAACTATGAATCCTGTCAAAAATATACGCATTGCAATGCGCTGTGTGTGACGTCATAGTTTCTCACTGCTACAAACTGTTTAATTTCGCTTTTACCACTCACGAACGAAACCCACTGCAGTTGCACTGTTTCAATGTCTTTATACTTTTGGTTGTTGTAAAAGTTAATGCATTTTAGCTTTTATTTTTATTTTTTTTGTGAATTGAATGTAGGCCTAGACCAGGGGTGCACAACCTTTTTGCTATTGCCGGCCGCATTCAGATTAATTCTACAAAGCACGGCCGCTAGTAAGTTTTAAATGATTTTTTTTTAATTTGCGTTATTAAAGAGAAGAATTTATTCGTTAATATCTACTAAACTTATCATACTTATACCTAATAGCGCCATAACACTTTTTGAAATGAATTTACTCCGTCTGCGACATTGCAACAAGTGACTCCCTTGATTTTGCATACGAGCAGATAAAATTGCTAAGTTGAGAACCTCTCGAGATACAGTCTTAGTTGAGACTCCAGGTTTCCATCCAACAATCGCGTTCGGTAGGCTACTCGTTTTTCAGGTAGGCTACTTCATTTGTGAAAAGGCAGACTCGCACACGTAGCCTAAGGGCTTCCGAAAAGAACAAGAGTTTCTCTTGCCAATTCTCGCAACATTGGATAATCAAGTGCACTTTTCCACATTTTCGACACAGATTTTCCTCGACTTGCCTAATTTTGCGTAATTGTGTGACATATGACGACGAAAATGCTGCTTTGCATTATCTCCTTTAACAGTTTTAACTACTTGACTGCATATTAGACACATCATAGTATGCGCTGCCGTCTCGATCATGAAATAATCCAACCCCATTTGGAACTGAATACCCTTTTCTGCTCTGCTAGTGTTCTTTTTCTTTTTAAGGACATAATGCAATGTAGGCTAATGTTACAATGAAATTGGGTCGAGGAAAAAGTTTTGTCTCTAAACGATTTTAACAATACAGTCTAGCCTACAAAAAGTTACGATGAAAATGTATTTCAAGCTCTAAAATTTGAAGGTATCCAGTGGTTTTAGATATCCTTGTAGTCTATAATATTTAAAATACATTTCATTTTTTTAATGAAATAATTTTTTCATTTCAACAATAGGACACGGTCGCCAACACATGCTTATGAAATTAGGCTACGTGTTAACGGCCGCATAATTATTCATCGACGCCGCATACGGCCGCAGGTTAAACACCGTTGGCCTAGACCCTAGATGCCGAAACTTTTTCTTTCACTGTGGATGTTAGGGCACAGGTTATCGTGTTGTATTCATGCAATTGTAAATTAAGTTATAGAAAGCTTGGACCTTAACGCTTTTGATCTTTTAAATCTAACCATTTAGTGTCTGAAGCGCAAAGTTTGGAAGACTTGAGCCAAGGAAGAATACAGAGAGGAATTTTTGCGTAGGCCTACGTCCCCTCTTCCAGTCAAATTTGTCTAAAAACCTCAAAAAATGTGGCAAATATTAAAGAGCTTTTGCTCGCGATTTTAGATTCGTTGAAATAATATTTCGACCTTAAATCGTGCTGAAAGGCAAAAATTTTGCGCCTTCGGCGCAAAACATGCCGCCTAAGACGCTGTATAAGAAACTGAAGCTTTCAGGAATGCGAAGGAGGGTCTGGGAAGCGACCTCCCAGAAGTATATGTGATGCGATAATCCAATAAGCCCCCTGTCGATGTCAAAACATCGTTCCCGCTCTGCTTAAATTACCCCCCCCCACTCTCAGGAAGTGTCCGGAGCCCCTGGTTACCTCTCTACCCAAATTGTATTACCAAAACTTAACAAATTTTGTTGCATCTTGCTGTAATAGCCTACTCGTATAATCTAATTTTGTAACCAACCTTGCCGTATCATTATTACTCGGAGATCAAAGCCAGACATTGTGACGTAAAACTTGAACTAAATTGCGCTTGATTGGTGCACTGTAGAAGTACCTGTACTCCTATCGACTCTTAGCGAAGAATTCACCTTTGTTACGCTGATTCAATGTCATCAACCGTTGAAGCAACGTAAAAATCGAAAGTTTTCCTCCTTGAATGGAAGCTAAGGGATACAGCATTCACATTTTCTAGATGCGCGCTAGAATGCGATGGAAAATATATTATTGCAACAATTGTTCGTGCTATGCAATGACGATTTGTATCGCTAGTTCCTGTGTTATTTCTCGGCGGACAAATATGACCGATCTAGATGGTACTTCCCGCGGACATCACATGCTGTGGGCGGACATTAGGGTGCATCATCTGCCCTTTTTCGTTTAAAGTTTGTTCTGCAGTTGTCAGAAGTGTTCCTTTTGTCAAAGTAAACACACCTGTGAAGTTTTATGCGAAATGATTTGGATCTAGGGGTACCACATCGCAAATGAATTTTTGACATATAGACGTCGAGCAAAAAATGCGAAAAGCCTAGTTTCAGATGGCATGTCTGTGGTACACATATGTACCGTTAGTCCAAAAGCGTTAAATCATTCATTTTAGGGTTTTTCTCTCTAAACTGCACACCTTTTGATCATTTTATTGCAAAAAAATATTCGCTGAACTTTATCTAAACTTTAACATTCACTGTTTTGGTCACAAAACACCAATAAATGCACATTGTTTTGCTGAATTTGCAAAATTTCCGAACTGAAATAACACAGTTGGAAAAGGCACAGTTTCCTGCTCAACTAAATATGCAGTATCCATTGAACATTATTGTTCATTTCCTTTTTCCGTAAATTCGGACACTGCCGATAGCTCCCTTCAACAGTCTGCAGAACAGTTTGGAATCTCTGTTCACACTTTGCCGATGAAAGATAGTCGCATCCAAGCTTGACGGCCCCGTTCAGCTGCATCCTGCCTTACAACTGTGCTGCAGCAAGCTGCATATGAAGGACAGCTGTCTCACTGAAGAACATCTTTGTCCATGAAACTTGTACAATGGCCAAGCTTTAGTGCTGCAAAAAGGAACCAGGAATCTTCATTGATTAGATCAGCCAACTACTTGGTGGCTGGCAACACTAGAATCAACCTTGGTTTTCCAAAACCTTCTACAAATCTTTTTAATGGCTGTCTGAAACTTTTCATTTTCTTTAGTATTGCTCTTGCCATTGCTGCTTTCTCAGCTGGCAGTGTCTTGGTGCTGAAAAGGGCAAAGGGAGCAAGTTCCTCAGACAAGTACCATGTGTGTAGCATGAAATACTTGAGCGCTACCTCTGCTACCAGCTTGTCTTCTTCTTTGTATTGGTGTAAGACTTCAATAAAGCGCAAGTCGTTTGTTGGTGCATTGACTTGGCACAATGCTAAAAACCAGTACCAGCCATAGCACGACAAGATAAATTTGACAAGACGTTTAAACTTTGCAGTTTGAATATAATACACCATTTGCACGTCATGAACCAGTAGGCTATGTCTGATAGAAAGCAAAGGGATAAGTGTTCAACCATGTCGGAGTCGGTGTTTTTGTAATAGCAAAGTACTGGATGCACAGTTGCTTGGGCGTGTGTCCAGTGAAAGCCCAAGATTTCATTTTGCACATGAAAGGAATAATTTTCTAAAAAGTCCATTGCAATCAAAACTTCACCTTCTTGCAAATTTTCTTTTCTGGACTTGTAATAATTTGATTGTGCTTTGGACACATAACTATGTGGAAAAAGTTAGACCAGCTTCTCAATCAAGGTTTCTATGAAATCTGAAACACTCGGGATCATCGTAACAATTTCTGCTCCATCAACTGTCGTCCTCTGTTTAAAAGTGATTTGTTCATCATGATCCTCCAACAGCGAGTTAAGGTGGCTTCTCAAAACTTTTGAAGATGGACATTGGTCACACTTGCAAAACATGCATTCTTTTTAAGTACCGGTAATATCACAGACCATTAAAGAAAGCAAGTCTGTAAGATTCTGCCAAGTTTCCCGCCTCTATCAGTAACTTGGGATTCTCATGAATTAGACGAACACAAACTGAATGGGTTCCAGAAGCTCCTGCCAAAACGCACCATTTTGGCCCTAATGTGCAAAATTTTGACAGACTAATCTTAATATCTGGTTGTATCTTTTTAAACTCCTGATACAACTCATTTAGTGTCACCAAAACCAATCGTTTTGTTGATAGCATTTTTTGCCCACAGACACTTTATCCTTTTGACCCTCTTTTGACCTAGGCCTACTAAATTCATCATCTTCATAGAACTTCAATACAGAATCAATAATCTCTTGAGGGAAAGCCCTTTGTTGACGTGGTTGAGGTTTTGGAAGATTGATTTTGGTGACACTAAATGAGTTGTATCAGGAGTTTAAAAAGATACAACCAGATATGAAGATTGGTTTGTCAAAATTTTGCACATTAATGCCAAAATGGTGCGTTTTGGCAGGAGCTTCCAGAACCCATTCAGTTTGTGTTTTTCTAATTCATGAGAATCCCAATTTAACGTTGTAACTGTTGTATAAGACGTTGTAACCGGTCACGGAATTGGTTTTAACGTCTCCCCTCAGTCAGTTGTTTATACTGTGCTACCCATCCTTCCTTCACTTTAAAAAATACATGGTACACTTACTACAGCAAACTACCTCATTTCCACTCAAATATCCCACTTCATATTTGGAAGCTACAAAGCCAAGAAAATTACCTTTCATATAAGCCAAGTAGCAGAAAAATCGAAGTAGAATGTTTTTTGCTACAAGCGATCCAAAGTTTCGTCATGCATGACTGATCGCAAATAGTCAAATGTGAAACTAGCCACTTGGTGGCCTGTAGTGATATAAAAACAAACAAACAATATATTTTTTCAGAATCTCCTTACTTTGGATAACTCATATGCATTGGAATTTTCAAGTTACCCTTTGAAACACCTTCATAACACTGGTCTACAAATTTCAACTTTTTTTTTCAGGTTTGGGTTTTGACAACTGATTTTGGCTAATTTTGGGGCGCTGAATCCGAAAATGAACTCAGATTTTCTCTATCACATCAAGTTTTCTTTCTATCGTTGCCATTATTTTATGAAATTGACCAATATTTACCCTTTTTAGTGCAGTAAAATGTCAAATATAATTATTTTCTGACAGCTATAAACTTTCAAACATAGAGATATTTTTACACTAAATTCATAAATTGGTTCAGATTTTCTCTAAAATAAAAAAAATCCTGTTATGATAATCGTAATAGGACATAGTGGAGATTGGTAGCGTTGAGTTTTTTCATGCTGGTTAGAACTCCCTGTCTTGGCTTCTCGGGCGTTATCTGTGGGTCAGCTGCTATCTCTATGCAGCAGGGTTACCAGATGTAAATTTGGCAAGGAGCCAACTGCACGTTCAAAAAAGGCCAAAAAAAGAGCCAACTTTTAAAACAAGGGGCCAAAAATAGGGCCAACTCAATTTTCAAGTACTAAGAAGCAATTTCACTGAATTAGCAACACATTCTTAGGCTTAGCAATATAGCTAAATATTTCACCTAAACTAAATAATTAAAGTACCGTAATTCCTTAGTTACGGAAATAGTTACTGTGTACCGTAAACAAAAATAAGGAAAATCGACAAACATTATTGTTTGAAATAGAAATCAATGATTCGGATATATTTTGTTACATTTGTGGATGCTTCATGTTGAAGTCTCAACAATGCAATATTACCACGTTTGTAAAAAGGGCATATCTTGCTTACCGGTACTTTAAAGTCAAGTTGGGGAACCAGGACAAAAGCTGGGCTCTTCATAAAGTGTGTAAGACTTGCGTTGAATGTCTGAGAAGTTGGTCGTAAGGAAAAGCTTCACAAATGAAATTTGGAATACCCATGATTTGTCGAGAGCAACGAAATCATGTTGACGATTGTTATTTTTGTCTTGTTAGTGTGAAAGGGTATAACAAAAAGAGTAAACATCGTTTGAAATATCCAAATCTGGATTCGGCATTGCGGCCAGTACTTCACAGTGATGAAAAGCCACTGCCAGTATTTACATCACTTTCAGAACTACACGAAGAGGCTATTTCTTCTTCAGAAGCATCTTTTAGTGAAGGAGAAAGTGAAATTTTTCAACCAGCACCCGAAGATCTGTTAGACAAGCCTTCCCAGTTTAATCAGATGGAATTAAATGATTTAGTGAGAGATTTGTATTTGCCTAAGCAATCTGCGGAGTTATTGGCATCAAGGCTATAGGAAAGGAAACTTTTCAAAGCTGGTACAAGCGTGACATTTTATCGCAAACGAGAAGAAGAACTGCTTCCATATTTTGCTTCCCACAATGATTTCGTTTATTGCAACAATATAGAAGGGCTTCTTCTAGAAATGGGATTACCACAGTATGATGCAGACGAATGGAGACTTTTCATTGATAGCTCCAAATGAAGTTTGAAGTGTGTTCTACTTCACAATGGTAACGTGTACGACTGTACGGTTCTATTCCGATAGGACATTCGGTGACAATGAAAGAAGAGTATCAGAACATCAAAACCGTTCTTGAAATGTTAAACTACTATGAGCATGGTTGGCTCATCTGTGTAGATTTAAAAATGGTGAACATTTTACTGGGGCAACAAACTGGCTACACCAAATACCCATGTTTCCTATGCTACTGGGACAGCAGGGCCAAGGATCAGCACTGGAACAAAGAAGAGTGGCCTCCAAGGCTCACCTTGACACCTGGAGACAAAAATATCATACGAGATCAGTTAGTTGATATCAAAAAGATCCTCTTGCCTCCTCTTCACATCAAACTTGGTCTCATGAAACAATATGTAAAAGCTTTGGATCATGAAGGAGAGTGTTTTAAGTATATATGTATGCTTTTCCTGGTCTCAGTGAAGAGAAAAAAAGAGCTGGGATTTTCAATGGACCACAAATCAGGCAATTGTTGAAGGATGAAAATTTTGTAAAATCAATGTTGCCATTCGAGGCTAGAGCTTGGAATGCTTTCGGTGCTGTTGTGAGAAATTTTTTGGGAAACAGAAAAGCAGAAAATTATAAAGATCTCTTAAGGGAGCTACTGCTTAGTTTTGAAGATTTGGGATGCAGGATGAGCATCAAAGTTCACTATTTGAAGAGCCATGCGGATGAGTTTCCAGAAAACCATGGGAAAGTTAGTGAAGAACAGGGTGAACGTTTCCACCAGGATATTAAAATTATGGAGGAACGTTATCAAGGTCTGTGGGATTGTCATATGATGGCCGACTATTGTTGGAGTTTTAAAAGAGAAATTCCAGATGCTGCTCATACAAGAAAGTCCCTCAAAAGAGCATTTTTCAGCTTATAAGTGAAGAGTTCATATTTTATGAAAGCTCTTTTTTTGACTTTTTCTGAACTCGTCCTGCCCAAGTCCCTTTGAGTCAATCTTTATTTTGGCACTTTGCTATTTCTGTGTGTGTCTTCAGAATTTCTGCACTCCATTGGATGTCTACGTGCATATTGTGTGAACTGTAGGCTATAATTCAGATAATACCTTGTTACTGTCCTATCGACATTCGACATGTTTGTCAGCATAATGTAGCGTTTGATGTTATTATGGTTGCTCTTTTGCATGCCTATTTTTTATTCCAAGGCATGAAATTTTAATAAAGACAACGCAAATTTGTGTGAATATAATATAGAATGCTTGTTTTCTAATTAAAGCTAGATTATTGCAGGTAAAACAGTGTTTATTGCATCAGAATTTCTTGTTTTGACAACAAAGGGGGGGGCAAAAATTGATTTTTTTCAATAATTAGGGATATTTCATATCTCAAAAATGTGATGTGATAGAGAAAATCTGAGTTCATTTTCGGATTCAGCGCCCCAAAATTAGCTAAAATGAGTTGTCAAAACCCAAACCTGAAATTTTGTGTAGACCAGTGTAATAGATCAAACAAAATTTGCAGTTGATTTTTACGCATGAGCGATCACGAAAAGGGCCAATTTTCAATCGCCGATATCTCAAAAAGTACGGGGCCGATTTTGGTAAAATTGGTATCACTTTTCTCAGAATTGCATGGAGATTCTTCATATCAAATTTCATAAAAATCTACGACATATGGTTCAACAACTGCACCAGTCGCCATGAAGTGACCCCAAAATAACAAAAAATGACATAATTTTATCTAATTGTGGTACCCCTAGATGTTAATGAATTCTTCTGAAAAGTTGCACATCTTCAACAATCATAAAAAGGAACATTTTAATCCACTGCAGAAAACCAAACAAAAAAATGAGGGGCAGATGATGCACCCTAGCGGACATGTCCGATGTTTGCCGTGAATTTCGAGGTCTGAGCCTACATTATAAAGCTTGGCGATATACAATGGCATATAGACGCAAACAAGCATCAATGCTGACAAACAAACATCAGTATTTTGAATGTAAGCAATCAGTCGGCTAGAAAGTTGGCCCCCCCGGCGATTTTCAAAACCCGGCGCCCATGTCTGCAGTTGCCATTATGTAATCCAGACCAGTCATTTGCAGAGAACAACTCATCAACATAAAGCAGATTTACTCATCAGAATAAGAAAAGTCTGTTTGTTACACACCATAATCTTAAACGTGGTCATCTTCAGTTGGTCTGGCCAAGTTCAGAAGCATGCACTTGCTAGGTTTGCACAATAGAACTAGTTATTGCTGCATAGTTCTCTCTACAATCGTTTCCATCGACTGTGACGTTGACCAAATGGTATCGCGAGTTGGTACACTAGTACAGTCAATATGACATGTACAACACCCACTTCCCGATTCCTTCATTTCTCTCTGGTGTAGAGTACTGCATGATAAATTAAAAACCTACTGTATAATACAAACAAATGGTATTTACTTGAAAACCAATCTCTTGGAATTCTAATACTATGATATAGTTTTCTACATTCCAAACATAGATTCTACAATAAAACATGCAATTCCTGAGGGTAACCATTATTGAAATAGCTCAAGTTTTTTCAAAATTCTTTTCGTCAATAACATTACAAGTTCAGAGCAATTTGTGTTCAAGAATGGACTGGCTTAATTTATTGACTGATTATTGTTTGCGCTTTAGTAGTACACCAGTGTATGTCTTGTGCATCTCTCAAATGATTAGAGTTGGCGTTGGCAACAAGTTTTTTCAAGTTATTGTGCTCAGTCCAAAAGCAACTAACATTCTGGGCTAGTCCCAGTTGAAAATGTATTATTGTATATCATCATGACTTCACAATCACAAAGCCATTGCACTGATGTAATGCTCAACTTCTCTTTTCTTACTACACTACAAATAAATAGGCTACTCTAACAGACTGCGAACTGTTAGGGCTAATCTAGTTGCTAGGAACTCATTGCGGTGTGTTTACATCATCCGCGACCACTTGATTTCGATTTCATTTCTGTTGCAATTGCCGACATGAAATCCAGACCGCCACCAATCTCGTATCACTCATCACATGTACACAGATTGCCTGTCTGGCAGACGAACCGGAACGGAAAATTTTCATTTCGGTCTCAAAAAACGTCATGTGAATGTAGCTGAAGAAATGAGCTTTCGTAGTCAAAGTATTAGTACCGTATTAATTTTGCACTTTGTTCAATTAAAATGTCTCAGTGATTATTCAAATGTTCATGCTGCCTCGGGATGCAGCAATCTTTCGGTTGAAGCGAGCGCTTGTTTGGTTGGGCTAGCATTGTTTTGTTTTACCAATGAGTTGTACATTTACTATAATTCAACCCACTGCATTCCATTGTGATAACCATATTATGCTTTCAGTGGAGCTATGGAAGGATGACGAACCTGCCTCTCTGGCGGATGTGCAGGCGTCGTTGGCGTCGCTCATGCATGACCTGACGGATCTCAGAGAGGGAAACACCGGAGTCCGGGCAGCCAATACAAAGATTGCGATGCTCGCTGACCAGGTACATCATGCCACCTACTGAAAATAGTTGATGGTGCTCATCAATTATAATCCTTTCAAACATTAATATGCTGAAGGATTTATGGGTGAACCGAGTCGTACTACTCTCAATCAACCTCAATGCCTTCTCCGTTTGTTTAGATGGAGACGCTCCCGAAGGTTCAACAATTAGTGGGCAAGGAGGACATTGATAAGCTGGAAAACGTGAGAACGTGTTTTGCTGATTCTGGGACGTGACTGCATTGCAAAGCCTTACTGTATTGGAAACTATTTAAAATTCAGCTAACTTGGGAGAATTGGCATTACCATATTTCTGCTTCATACCTTTCGCTGGTTTCATCACTTGCCGATATGTTGTATCTGTTGCAGAGGCTATCGAAGATGCAACGTACTGTCCATGACACGAGCAGTGCAGCGGTACAGATCGCCTCGAAGCACTCAATCATGAGCGCTGCAGTGGATGGGTTGCGTGCAAAAACTCAATCCCTGGAGGGCGCTGTGCAGGTTCGATTTTTATAAACAACAAGCTATCGATACTTGTCTATATGAATTAATGTTTGAGTGATCATGAAATTATAGCAGCTATCATTGTATTTTACAAATTCCAAGCTTTAGATCAATATCTCAAACGGTTTGCTCAAGGCGGCCATTTCAATATCCGGCGATACCTCGTTTTTGGCTTGTGGGGGTAGCGTATAGTAACTTTTTCCATTTGTACTTTGCAGAGCCTTATAACTTCTATTATAATTGTGATGGAGGACTAAAAATTTCTGTACGAGTTCATTAGAAACTATACTACACAATTAAATAGTATAAAACAATATCTCTTGATGCACAGTTGTTTGGTGGGTCATCAAAATTCTATGTTTTTGCCCCATATAGGCTAAGTGTTTTTTCAATTTTTAAATGCTACTAACATCTAAACAAATCAAACTATTTGTTTAAAACACAATTATTTGTAATATTTGAAAGCTTGTATTCTGCTAATGTGAATTAAAAAGGTGTGGTGCCATTAAAGTAGATCTTATGAGGGTCTGAAACCCTATCAGACAAAAATTGCCCTTTTTTACCCCAATGCTTAGAGCCCCAAATGACTGAGTGGACATTTTATGGTCGTCATGGAACTAATACCAGACAAACACATATATTCATCCTTTTCATGAAGTAAAATGTTTGACTAGCCTACCAACCTCTTTTAATGTTAATTCTTTACAATGTGACATTTTGGTCATGTTTGTCAAATAATTGCAAGTTCAAAATGTAGGTCAGGGATATTCAACAATGACAACGTAGGAAAATAGTGAAAATAAGTACTGTGCTTAGTGGTCATGAATACTTCAATGCTGACACTGTTGTCTGTTAATACATGTTCAAAATGATACTTTCACCTCTTCTTACCCGTGAAAACGTACCCACTGCAATCAAGAAGCTGTTGTGTGGAGATAGTATTTTTGAAAATCATTAAACTACTTTCAAAAAAGAAATTGTTAACAGTTTGCACAAAAATTATGCATTATGTAAAGTGCTTAGCCTGACGTGTAATTAGTGATGCACTTGAGGCAACATTTTGGGCCGTGAAGACTTGCACTTTGTATCTTCCAAAGTTTATCAAATCAAAACTGGATTTCCTTAGCGGTTTGAGTGACAAGTTTTGTTTTAAAATTAAGTGCGTTTTAAATATTTTTCTTATGACCACACAAGGATTTCAATGATTTATTTTTTCAAGGTTTGTTTAGTGTTGTGTAGTCTTTTAGTAAACTTTCGTAGCACATTTCACCTTAAATTTTATAAACAATGAAATAGCTCAATATAATTGTTAACTATTTGAATGAGCAATTGGTTTATTTCGGAATAGGCTATTGCAATATTTTTATAGTTTTTTTTGAGGAGTTCAGAAATCATTTTCATCCTTAAATTCATTGCTCCTGAAACCCTGCGCACCTAATGCCTCTGACAAGTTAATTAAATGGACTTGAGCGAGCAAAGCAAGCGAGAAAAATTTGAAAAATAAGAGAACAAATTATATTTGTTTATTTTTATTTAGACGGAGGGGGCACATAACCAATTAGTACTCCCCGGATTCGCTACTGAACTCCACCACGTGCAAGTCAATCAGCCATGAATCTGATGTTTGCAATAGTTGAAAATGATGTGTATAAAAGAAAAGGGCACGGATAAATAAAAATGATTTCGTGTAAATCATATTTAAGCACTGAAATTATACCATCAAAAATAATAATTGTCGCTTTTACAAAAACAAGAGCATGTAAAAACGAACTGATTGCAGATTTAGAATCAGCATTCCAAACTCATTCAGAATCCGTTAAAACATCTCGTGCTTAAAAAAATTGTTGACCAGTGTAAGTTCTACCTGGCAGTCAGCGCAAGGCTAAGCAGCCTACTCACTAGAACAGCGAGCATCACGTTTCGCTAAACATATCAGTGTAGCATCCACGCTTACCATCAAGTTTTTTCCAAAAACATATGTTTCTCAGCAGTCGTTTGTATCATTGTCAATTCTTGCTTCACTCGACTGGTCAGAAATAAAAGCGGCAAGACTCGAGCGACTTTATGGCGGCAAGACTCGAGCGACGTACTTGATCAAACTTCTAACTCTTATCAAAGATTTAAATCTCTCACTAGGTGTCAATAATTAGTTGTTGAAGTTGCGCTATTTAGTGATGTGATAAACAGACGAAACACGACAACGACCCGGAATTTAACAGAATAGAAGAAACAAAGCAATAAACGGTTTCGGCCATACTTCTAGTCTTAAGGTTCGTCATTGAATTATAAATAATTATAAGTTTATAACTAATAATAATCTCCCTAGTAATAATTAACAGCGCCGCAAGGTTGAATACCGAATCCCGTTACTAGTGTGGGCATGAATACGCATTGCATATTACGCATAGATTGTGTGTGGATGTTTTAACAAGTTTCGCCCATGGATCTGGAGTGGACGAAACACGTGTCTAGTGCGGTCGATTCTTGCTACAATCGATCGCCGATAAACATTCTTGATTGGGAAGTCTTAATGACCAGTATGGAGGCTACATCGTTATAGCGGTTGCAGAGTTATGTAAACGCAATTGCTAGGTGTTTGAGTGAGTACACACTACACAGCCCTGTGCTGACTGCCATGTAGGTCGTTCCCTCCTCATAAAACTACTTGACTTGTTGATATGACTTGAATAATGAAAATAAAAATGTTTTTCCATATATCACACGTAGACAATAGACATTGAACAAAACACGTAAACTACACCAAAGTAGGCGACGTGTGGCTGTAGATCTCACGCTATGGTACCGCCGTTTGGTTACTTTCAGTGAGAGTTCACGCTAGCTCTTTGTTTAATTTACAAAACACTTATCATAGTTTGCGTTCCTTTATTGTAGCTATTATGACGTCTCAAAAGCAATCGATAAGCAACAATGAAACAAACGAATATGACATGAGCCCGTTTTTGATTAGCATTGTGCAAGCAAAATTCGTCTTGTGGCTTAATACAACTCATTGTTATGTAATTTGACTATCATTGCTACGTATTCTTGCAACACTAATATAAAGTATCGGTAAAAATATTGCTATTGGCCACAGAAAGTTATACCGGTATCGACGCATGTCTAATTTTGACATTTCGACAACCACCTACTGACGTAACTGTGATTCCGTGCTCCGTAGGAAATCACCACGCGGATCCACCAAGACTCTGAGGTGGAGGCAACGAACTCCACCCTTCATCTCATCATGGACCGGCTGCTTGCGGTAGGTTGACATATCAAGTTGTAGACTAAGACTAACTGTACAAGTGTGAGTTCCCCAAGTGTATGCCGCAAAAAGTTCGAAAGTTTCCTGTAAAAGTCTGATGAATGGAACGTTTCAGCCGTCATCCAAGCTTGACCATCAGACCATTCCCAACTCTTGTCAAGCCTCGAATCCAGACATGCACATTTTTTACATTGCAGTGAAAGTATATGATTCTACTGGTCTTCACTGATTAAGTAAAACTAACTTTAAATAATTCTATCAAGGATAGTTTGTTTAACGTAATGGATCAAAGAATTAACGAAGAACAATATTTCGAAAGGCCATTGATGTACAGTAGTAAGTCGATGTATCGCGATAGATTCTAAAAGTCTGGTGTGCCGTGATCCTAAAAACTTTGAAAACACAACTATAGAAAGATGCAAACGGGAATATTTTGCAGATTAAGGGGCGTCAAATAAGTGTTTCGCCCGCACGAGGATTTTCTTCCGTAATGAGGTGTTTGATAAAAACAATTCAAATATAGATTCGTGTCATAAGAACGAGGAGGAAGTGGCTAGATGCTGGTTTTACGGCGAAGAAGTGACGTTTGGTACTCGTATTGCAGCTTCAAGACTATTGGAAATCCCCTCGGGCTATGGGTGGATCACTCGAGCTAAAGTAAAATGTCAAAGTTACACCACCACAAGATGGGGTGGAAGGGCTGGGATATTACTTGGACCATTGCGTACCAACAGGTTTCTCCTTTCAATTTAGGTTTCATTCAACCACGGTAACATTTGAGAGTGACCGGACAGTATTCACTTTTGTTTTGCGACATTAGCCTCTCCGCATAACGCGGGGAACTGACAAGTGCAGTTGTGGCTACACCTTTTGATCGTATTTGATTTCCATGTAAACTCAACTAATCCTTGTGTCTCAGCTGGAGACTTCACTGTTTTCGATGGAAGGAAGCGATAGACAGAAAGCCACTGCAACTCTGTACGAACACCTGTCTCAGGTAATCACCATCAGTCGTCAACACATGAGACGCACGATGCGGTCAAGATTACAAGCTACTGCTTTCACTTTATCTTATGTTGACCTGCTGTGCCTTGTGTTTGTGTTCTTTGGTGTTGATCTGAGGAAATGTATATTCACAAAATGACTATTTACCTTTCCAGTATTGCATGTGTTCATGCCACGACAGCCTTTGCATGGTCATCCGCTACAGTCCGACTGATGGAACTCGTCTATATTTCAGGGTATATCCTCCGTTAATACCACAGTGCTTGCTCTTAAAGATCGGAGCAAGAGGATGCTGGCGCGCTTGGAGGCGATAGAAACCCGACTTGCCGTCATCGCACGGGAGACCAAAATTGGTGAAAAAATGTTTGAAGAGTCGCATGACTCTACGGGTGAGAAAACTTCTCATCCCGATGGGGATCTTGGTGGTGACGCCATCGCTTCCTCATCCGACAAGACATCTCACCGCATCGGCGACACCACGACGTCGTTCACACAATCACCAGTGCGGCCACAGGGTGCAACTTGATGATCAGGTGGGTGCACCTAGTGGTCAATTTTATTGTCTTAACTGCGAAATAACAGCCGTGAGTTGGTGCTAAAGTCCCTGTTTTAGCACGCTATGTGGCTTGATCATGTTTGATTTCGCTCGAAGTTAATTATGTGCAGTCAGGTGGACTGAAATACACTTGTCCACTCAAAATCTTACTTGGCCGTTACCACGGATGTGAGTCATTTTTTAAACATGTTTTTTTTTTTAAATAACAATCTTTTTTTGTGTAAGCGATCTATTTAAATTTTAAATGCTGGAACAAATTTTGCACTTTTGCTTCTCTAAAATATTTTTTATGAAATAATTAAGATATCGATAAGCATCAGTCGACTAGACTGCAGATTCATCAATTGGACTTTTAAAAACATTTACTCATCATAGCAGGCTATATGCAATGAAACATTTACTCATCATAGCAGGCTATATGCAATGAAAGAAATAAATAAACTAATAAAATAAATTATGACAAACAACAAAAGAGGTTGACTATTAGCATGGTCACCACTGTCCAAGTGGGATACAGTTGAGTTCTTCACAAAGGGTCCATACTGGCTGGGACCAAGCGATATCTCAACCATCTTTTACATTTCATCAATAGCCACTTGCTGGGCATGAGGCCACATTTCTGACTTACAGAACTAAGCAAAAATTACAGTAAACTAATTTATAATAAGTTATTTTGCAGCTATAATTTTACAACTTTTTTTGCTGTTTCTTATTATAATTAGGGCAACCAATTTTGTGAACTAAACACTTAAAATTTTGACCTAATTTTGACCAATAATTTTCTGCGTTGCAACCTAAATGCGAAATACAAAGCATATTAGAAATCAAACCGTTAGGTAAGGATATCTTCTTTTTCTAATGAAATAAATGAAAAATGTGGAAGACTCAACCACACCACAGCTAACGAACACATAATGAAAGTCACTCGAAAAACTGCAAAAGATAAATATGGAGTGTCTTTAAATATCCCGAAATTACTGAGAGGGTTCTGCAGTATTATACTTCAACGTCAAGTAATGCTTCACATTATCGCCTTTAAAGTTCCTGTCTCTCGCCAAAAATTTTCCTAAAATGGAGAAGCTTCTCTACTGATACTGAAATTGCTTGGGAGTTCCTCAGCAGGCTATATAAATGTGGTGAAATATCATCTCGTCCCTTTTGCACAATACTGATGTCATTCCTTCAGATTCTTGCTTCAATATATTGTTTAACCTTGTGCATAATTATAGGCTAGCTAAAGACAAATTTGAGAACATCAGGAAGCTAAAACTCAATACTATATGTATAAGTATAATGGTTTGAGCATTCACCTAACCAAGAACAAAGACCACGTTACCGGTACCTTCCTTCCACGCCTGGCCTACTTAAACTTAATATTCAATCGTCAGTAGTAGGCGAAACAAGATTATTACCTCAGTAATTGCAACAAATGGATTATTACGTCAGAATAGCAACAGAAATTGCAACAAAAAATCAGTATCTGTGTAGTTTTAATAAAATATCAATAGAGAGAAGAAAAACTACCTTAAAAGAAAATTTTGACCTAACCATGAAATTTGACTTTTCTTTACTTAATAACTTTGAAACTTCTCTTCGTGTCAGCCTGAAAGTTAGTTTATGGACGTTTTATAAACTTTGAACAAGGCAGAAAAATGTTTGACTTTATTGACTTTTGGTTGCTCTAATTGGAATTAATGAAAACAGTTGTTACTTGAAATAAAATGTATGGAACGATTGGAAATTATATAATGAGAAAGTGAGTGTCTTTATTGCAATGGTCTAGTCAAGGCAATAATAAACTTGTTTCTACACCAGAGGTTCCCGAACTGTGTACCGCGGCACAGTGATGTGCCGTGAAAGCCTGGTGATTTAAACGTTGCAACCATAAGCGCAAACCTGCAAAGTGTCAAATTAGTTTAGAAGAGAGTATATTTGCTTTCGTGTTGCTGTGGGCCGATCAATCGCCGACAATTTATTTTGATTACGGTACCAAGAAACCACTCGTCCGATTAACTGCAAAATAAAAATCTCGTATTCTGCATATTACCAGCTTGAACTGGGCCGCTTAACAGGGTTGATCGGTTTAAACCGGGGCGGTTTGAACCTCCCGGTTAAAACCTGGTTTAAACCAGGCAGTTTTGACCACCTATTACTGGTCAAAACCCCTTTGGTGTATGAATCAAGTTGCTTTTCAATTGAATTAAAAATATTATCCTCCATGTTCAGTAATGATGTTCAACTATATTTTGTTTTGATCAACAATAACCTAAATGCTGGATTTGGAACAAAAAATATTCAATTTCTCAGTTTATTTTTGATATTTCAATTAGTTGGTTACGGTATTTTAATTATTGAGAAAATTCAAATTCTAAAAATAAGTTTCTGATGAACCAAAAAATGCTTGGTAGAACGATGAACAATTTGCACAGCCAACTGAAGTACAGGAATTTATTCCAACAAATTTTATTTTTATGAAAAACATTTGCCATCAAATTTTGTCTGACAGGTCAGTATTGGCGGCCATTAATGAAAGTTCAGGCGGCCATGGCCGCCAGTTATTTCGAGGCCTGCATATCAAAATGGTCACAACTCACAACTGCTTTTATATTTCCTAAATAGCCCATAGCCCAGGTAGCCGACCATTCACTATATAAAAATATTTTTCTGGGTTTTGACCGGTTTAAACCTAGTTTTCACCGGTTAAAACCAGGTTTAAATCGCTTAGTGGTTAAAACCAGTTTTGACCACTAAGAGATCAACCCTGCCGCTTAAGAGCAGGTTTTCAAATTAAGCAAGGATTGCTGCTTACTGCTGAGACACACTGCAAGTGCGATTCGGCTTTTTCTGCACTGACCAAGACCAAGGCTACAAATGCACAAAGCCAGGCGCACCTTTCACATTGCAGTAGCTTATAAGTAAATGAATTTATTGGCATACTTTGATTACATGACAGCTAACTTTAAGTAACTTCTATCACGTCTAATTATTTTTTGTCATATCCAGTCTTGCGACTGGTGTTTGAAGATTAAGATTTTGTTTGAACCACTTGTGTGTGGATACTCTCAGCGAGCACAGTGCACGCCTCTGGGTTGGTTCATTTGTGAATGCCATAACATGCATCCAAACGGCGCTGGGTCGACTTTCGAGGTGTGCTTTTAAGCAATGCATTTCAGAACTGCTCTCCATTAAGCGCCTTAATGGATGGAATAATTCCCCCGGCAAAACTTCACTCTTCACTCGAAAAACTTCACTCTGTCAATCTCGGTAACCGGCGTCAAGAGCCTCTAGAAGTATGCCAGGAATAACTACCAGGCAGTAGCGTAGCCAGGAATTTTGAAAGGGGGGGTTTTTCGCCTAAAACGACACCCAGCGGCGGGGGATCTGGGGGGCCTCCCCCAGAAAATTTTGAAAAATTACTTTGAATTTGGTGCATTCTGAGAGCATTTTCAACAAAAATGTGGGTATGAATATTACTGCAAAATGGTGCTGTCCGGTAGCATAGCAAAAGGATAAATCATGTTTTCTTCGGCATTTTTCGGAAATAAAACTTTAAGTGTCTATGTTTTCTTGTTGCTAATTCCTGGCTGAGATGTTTGAATGTTTGGTATTGGCAAAACTCACTCTTTTAATGCAGTTTTGTATAAAGTTAGGCAATTTTTTTAGACTGAAAGCATCATTCTCAATATCATGACGTCACACGCGTGCCAAAGGGGGGGGTTGTAACCCCCAAAACCCCCCCTTGGCTACGCCACTGCTACCAGGAATAACCTATCAAGGCTTTGTCAGTCCGAGGATAAAGATTCAAAACCAAACTCATTAGCCAGATTAGGTAACCCGAAGCGAGGCTTCGATCATTTGAACGAACCAAATGGCTGGCGCTGTGGAAACCAACCTTGTGCCTTTTTCTCAAGTTTTGACGCGCGAGGTCACGAGTGGTCAACTGATCAGGGTTATTTCAGAACATAGCATTTGTTCTCCAAACTGTAGGCAAATTGTTGAAAAAGTACCCAATTTTGCTTCATTAACTTGGCTCACCGTGTCTACTGTCTACCTAGCCGCAATCCGCCCCGAGAGCTCGGTTGGCCAGCACGTGACTTCTGGAACGAAGAAGCTTCAAGATCAAGCGGCGCTGGTTCGACTCTCGGGGTGTGCGCTTGAGCACCGCACGTTAAGGACTGCTCTCCATTCAGCGGCATCTAATGGATGGAATAATTCCCAGGCAACATGACTTCAACAATCAGAAACATCACTATCTCAATCACGGTGACTGACCCTGCGTCATTGATTCAATGTCTCTGCAAGTAGGCTATGCAAAACAACCAGGATTAAGCTTTAACTCTGCAAGAAGCTTTCCCAATCCGAAAATAAAGATTCAATGTTGATTGATTTTTTTTAATTTTTTTATGGAAATATGAACCAAGCGTAATATCATTGTAATGTATATCGTACCATTTCAGTGCAATTTGTGAATGTTACTCGGCGTTAGTTTCCCCGTCACCCGCAGTGGCCATCAACTTTATCTGTAGATTGACAACGTTTTGTTTGATTCGCAGGCTCATCCCCATCATTCTACAGAAGGCCAACGCATTTGTCTATGCCGCAGTCAGTCGTAGATGCAACTCTGCAACGAGCTCCTGTGAAAAGCGTCGAACAAGCTTTCTTGCATTTTGACTGGCCAACGACAATCAGTGCTTGCGGTCCCGGCGCTTTTAGATTTCCGCGAAACGACAAGTGTTTGAATCCTTCCCCGCTCGGCTGCTCTCGATCGCTCTTAACCCCTAATCGCTGTGCTTCTGAGTTGACTGTTCAAGTGAAAACTTGGGCACTCGCCCCGCAGTCCGTGCTTAACTTTAGGGGTTGTTCGTCAACCTGGGTTTGTCGATGACGTAATAAATGCTGCCACTGCAATGGGGTTGAAATATTCGTAAAAGTGATTGTGGCTTATCGTGGTTTGCTCATATTGTGTGGTGGCTGTTGTACGGTGGTAACCTTTTCATTCACTTCGTTCATATCTGTGTGCGGTGGCTGACGTCATCAATCTCGGCACCAGCATTAGAAACGTGTGCAAGGTTTTAGCTGCAGTAGTTTTTTTTTACTTGATTTTATTTTTTAAATGATTATTTTGTAATCCATCGTCGCAAACATGTTTGTTTTTCATGAAATTTGTTGCCGATTTTCGACTCCCTTGCACTTAGAAATAAACCAGCTTAGTACGTCAAAGTTTATATGACTGCAGGCTGGTGTCTAATTTAAACCAGCGGTAGGCCTGCTACTCAGTCATGGCACATTTTATCGTTCGAGATTCATGGATTACCCACTTGAGGGTGCAGAAGGATGAGATGTGAACTCTCGGTTGGCTGGCGAGAAGCAAGATCGGCCTCGTTTAGCGAGGTGGTTCATGTTGTTTTTCCACTGCGCCTGTGTTCTTGGCAATAACAATAAACAAGTAGCTTCAGTGTCAACAAGACCGAGAGCTCTTATGAAACTGTGCCTCGGGCTGTGTTGGCATCTCGGCCGCGCGCGTCGTCTCGATGTTTCTCAACATAATTTCGCACCGAAATTTGATTTGTTGGCAATGACGTCATCGAGCAGATTTGAGAAGTATCCACGTCCAGCCAGTGGCGTAGCCAGAAAAAAAATTTAGGGGGGGAGCAAATATTTGATGAATTGAAGAGAACGACAAAGTGTTTGATTTAAGACATCGCTACCTGATGTGCAGTGGCGTATCCTGGTGGGTTAAGCAATAAAGGTAGTGGGGGTTAGAGCGTGCCGAAGGCACGCGTATTCTAAGGGGGTCCGGGGGCATGCTCCCCCGGAAAGTTTTTGCAAAATTACACTCAAATAATGGTTTATAGCGCTTTCTGGAAACACTTTCAGGGTAATATTTGTATGAAATTCATTAGCAGAGAAACAGCTACAGTATTAACTTATTAAAGGTAGCTGTTACACACAAACGGGCAAAAACTGCGGCTAAAATTAGAGAACACAAAAAACTCAGCTACACAAAAACCCAGCAGAGCAGCGATTCTGAAATTGCTTCCACGTATTAGTTAAAAGAAGCGTAAATCGCGTAAACTTAGCGCGATTTGCAAAATTTATTGGTGTCTTTCTGTGTGTCTAAAACAAGTCCTGGGGAGTGTTAATAGCCAGATGTCTTGGAAAACGATATAAATTTATACAAATTATATTTTCAACAAAGGGTTCAACTTCGGAAGCCAAAGTTTGGGAGGGGCATGGCCCCTTTCGCCCCTCCCCCCCCCCTGGCTACGCCTATGCGTCCAGCGACTTCCATTTAGTGAGCTTGTTGGATCATAATCCGTTTTTAAATGTAAGCTGAACGTACTGGCATATCACCTAGCACAGCGTCTCTGCTCTCGCAGTTGTCACCATCAAAACGTGTGACGTCAGGATCTCCTGAAATCACAATGTGTGGTCATGGCAGAAGGAGTGCGTCACATTATGGATTGTGTTTCGAGATTTTGCTCAAACCAAAGCTGCTCCCGACCTAGGAAGATTCTTCAACGGAATATATCGTCCTCTCCCTGATCTTGCGCTGATTGGTCAATTGAGTGTGAACAGTCTATCACGCTTGAGCGGAGTTGGTCGGTAGCAAAACAAGTTTGATTGACAGTTGAGCAAAACAACATGTTTTGAAGGTTTGGTTGTTGACTGGAAACCTTCCTCGCCGCAGTGGTTAAAAACGCTGTAAAATCAACTGAACAACGAGCTTCTGTTAACCAACAATTGATCTTTGTTGGTGACAAATGGGCGTCCGTTGTGTGCTCACTGGCCTGGCTAGTGAGATGTTAATATTTAACAGTTTCGCTTCACCGCGGAGTGGATCAGGCTTGGTGCTCATCCCATATCACGTCGAACAAACGTGTTGTGACAAAACAACAACTTAGGGCTAACATGTCATCTCGGGTACATTCAAATTGCGCAATATCTTTGATCTAGTTATGAGAAAGTAGTTTTCCGGTAAGAACAAACAATGCAACACATACTCCACGAATGTTCCATCTTACGGCCCCCAAGTGGAATCACTGGTATTCGACAACTGGACCCAACTACCGTATCTTGGCTGCACGAGGAGGCATTGCCAATCTAAGCTACTACAAGTCAAACGAGAAGAAGAAGCTGAAACCTGATTTGGTCAAACTCGAAATTACCTGAACATTTCATTGACCGAGAACGTCGTTTCGAATACGATCGGAAACCAAAACCTGCCTCTCCTTTCTCTGCATGTTGTTCATGGACGGACCTGCTAGGCAAACCCATCTCGCACATACGGCCAATGTCGATGTTGGGCAGGTTGGGCTCATGTAAGCTGAGACGACAGTCAGGTCCCAACAGTTAAAAAGCAACAAAGTATACCACATTATATGAATAAGAATGTCAATTCATCTATATTGTTTGGGAAAACACGTCTGCCCCGTTGGCTCAGTGGTTACGCGCCCGCCTCAAGATCGCGCGGCACTGATTCGGCTCTCGGGGTGTACGCTTAAGCAACGCATTTTGAAGACTGTTCGCTATTCAGCGGCACCTAGTGATGGAATAGTTTCCTGGCAACAAGACTTTAACAATTCGAAACTTCACTCTGGCAATCTCGGTAACCGGTCCTGCGTCAAGAGCCTTTACAAGTATGCGAAACTACCAGGAATAACCAATCAAGGCTTTGTCAGTCCGAGGATAAAGATTCAAAAACAAACCAAACAGTGTCCATGGTTATGGCGTCCGGAGAAGATAAATGAAGTGAAGTTGTCTCTTAGAAAATGTTGACAAGTTTTTGGCGCTTTTTTGGTATAATTGTCGTGGTTCAATGTTACTTTTGTTTAAGACGCACCTTGTATTTGACTATCAGCCCATTTATCAAAATAAAGATGAATTCGGAAATTTCAACAACCTGTGGTGTATAACATGAAAGAACAACCTAAATTTCTTTGGAAGTTTTTTAAGAAAATTTTAGGTAAGTTTAAACCATTCTGATAACGATTGAATTTTGAGTGCCGTGTAGGCTATTCTTGTCATCTTGCGTTATTTAATCAAAGTAGCGTGCAAATCGATTGGAGTGAGACTTGCCACACATGACATAAGTCTGTATATTTTTCCTTTAAAATTTTTCAAGGAAGCTGCAATCATGTTTGCTTGCAGGTTTTCGTAATTAATTGAGCAAGTAGCCACTGAGCTAGCAACATTTCAGCAAGTGGCTGAAGTTGGCAATGATGGAAATGAGCAACTGAGCAAGCCTAAGCTTGGCATGTCACAAGTCAGCAAATTCAGTTTAGCAAGCGACAACAAAGCAAGTTCGATGCTAGCTGAAAATCTTATACGCTGACTTGTACATTTTTGCTGATCAGTAGCTGAAGTGTACTTGCTGAGTTGAAGCACTTGTTGAGTTGTGGCATGCCGAATGGTCTGACGATCGATATTGAAAGGGCTGGGGCAGAAAGACAGGGTTTTTCCAACGGTGTTAATCTTGAGCTCACGCTTCGCTTCCCAGTTGTTCAAGTGGAAAGCTGTCGTCACTGTTTTAGTTTCGCTGACTTTCAATCTCCATCTCTGGAGGTATGCAGAAAGTGGAAAAATCTCCTGGTTTAGGGTCCCTTCCAATCAGAGGCGTAGCAACCGCTCTCCGAACCCTCCAATCGGAGGGGGCCCCGCAACGAATGAGGACCCCTCCGCCGAAGTTTTTGGAAGACTATCGAAATACAGGATATAGGCTAACCACGTGATCACAAACGCACGCAAAATAGCAAAGCTTATTGGTATTGAGCAGGTGTTTTCAAAAAACACGGTACGACGTTGGAAAAGAATATTTGGTTACGAATGTTCTGATGATTCGAGTCGTCTTTCTGCTGAAGAAAAATTCAAATCCAATTTTTTCTTGTTCCCACTGATCAGGCCATGTCTTCTGTTTCCTTGCGCTCTGACCAACTCGTGGAGTGGTACAAGTTGTTTGAATTTCTGTACAACGGTAGCAGCCTGAAGAAGTGTCTCAGAAAAAATTGCTGGGTTGGTTTTGAATCTTTATCCTCGGACTGACAAAGCCTTGATTGGTTATTCCTGGTAGTTTCGCATACTTGTAGAGGCTCTTGACGCAGGGCCGGTTACCGAGATTGACAGAGTGAAGTTTTCCGATTGTTGAAGTCTTGTTGCCAGGAAATTAGTCTATTCAATAGGTGCCGCTGAATGGAGAGCAGTCCTGAAATGCGTTGCTCAAGCCCACACCACGAGAGTTGAACTTGCGCCGCGTGGTCTTGAGCGGGCACGTAACCACTGAAGTAATGGGACTGACAATGGAACTGGACAATCACTGCAAAAAAATTAAAAGAAAAATTGGAGACATTCATGCCAACGAACTAATAATGGATTTGAATCCTTTTATTTATGTCATCGAGAAAGAGAGAGGACTTGTCACGACAAGCATTTTTTTAACGAACAAGAACAGCCTTCAGGAGATATATCTGAATCTTTGCATTTGCATCAGAATTCTTCTGACCGACCACACCAGTTACTGTCGCCAGTGCTGAAAGGACCATCAGCAGAATGAAACTGATCAAGAATATCCTGCGCTAACCGTGGCAGATGACAGGCTTTCTGCTCTTGCAATTACTATCGAAAACAAGATTGCCAAATCCCTGTAGGCCTACTATGACCCATTACAATTTGCGCAGAACAAGGCTCGAAAGAAGCGCTTTGCGTAATTATGGAATATATGTAAACACTGTCACTGTAGACCTATGTATACACAGTGGTGGGCGCAGCTAATGTAAAAATTAGCTTTCAACAAAGAAATCAGCGGATTTCCAATAAATTTACTTTCGCTAACGAGTCCGCTAAAATTTCTAAATATTAGCGAAAATGCTAATCCGCTAACCAAAGCGTTAGCTTCGCTAATTGGTGGTTAGCGGAACTGTACCCTCTACTATGTATAGCCTACATAATATGAACCCTGCATGTTGTGTAAAATAAATGCCACATTCCCGTTGCTGCGTTGGAAGGGGTCCCGGACTTATGTTCGGAGGGGGCCACGTTCTTTGTTGCTACTGCCCTGCTTCCAATGTTTCTCAATGATTAGACGGGTGTAAAATATCCAAATCGTCATACCCATATCATATTCTTCTTCGACAGATTAATTATGTTTGATCAGCTGTGGCCTCCCATATGGACTCTGATTTGCTCTGTTTTTGTTTTTGCTAGTGCTTCAGTTCTGACATACTTTTTATTCTCGTAATTTGCTTAATATTGTCAAAATATTTCATTTTTTGTCGTCCTTTTGTTCGTTTGCCTCGCACCATCAAAGTCAACATTAAATCTTTCAACGATTTGCTTCTTGCTATATGTCCGAAGTATCGTAATTTTCTGAGTGACTTGGTCAACAGTAGATCTTCCATGTCGAAAACCAGCTTGCTCCCGGGGCAAGAGTGGGTCTATAATTGGTTCGACTCGAGTGTAGATAAGACGTTCGAAGATTTTAAAAGGGATGCAGAGAAGAGATATAGGTCGATAGCTTTTCGGATCCTCTTGTGGCTTATGAGGCTTAGGGATCGCGACTACTTTGGCCCGTCTCCAAATTTTGGGAGTAAGTTGGCATAAGCAGGAAGACAGGAATTTGCGCAGCCAAGACTTCATGGCAGTGCCAGCATGGAATACAGGTTCTGGGCAGATTTTGTCGGAGCCAGAGGCTTTACGGGTCTTTGTTGAGTGGAAGGTAGTGATGAACTCATCCAATGTAAATTCACAGAAGATGCCTTCTCCTTCTAGTGTTGAAAAATATCGGATGTTCCCTCCTTACAAGCATCTAATCTATTCTGGTGCAACATCGCCAACTTGAATGATGAAAGGAACCGACATAGTCAGACAATGAAAGGCTTATGGCCACTAACTTAAACAAAGAAAAAAAAACAAGGTAAGCAATTTGGTGTAAAAGCACTCGAAAATGACCTATCTTACGCTAAAATGAAAGAAAGAAGAAGAAGAAGAAGAAGAATCGATATTTAAAACAGCTTCTCAATAAGACTCGTTGTTGAAAAACCAATAGCATTGCAGCAGCCTCATTTGTCTCAATAATTTTAGTGTTGTGAAAAATGATATAAATTCGCTACTTGTATGAAAGGGACGATTAATGTTCAGTAAATTGTCCGGGTAAGATAGAGAGTTAAGAAATATCATTCTAATCATCCTCTGTGTAGTTTCAAGTAGCGAAAGTTACTTTAGTTGGCTGCACTTTTCTGATGCCACATGGAGAGCAATCGGGATGAGAATGAGGATGCTTTTACAAGATCTGAAGCTACTTGGAATGCTTCCAGCAACGCTGGCAATCGTTTGCTGTACAGCTCCAAACAAGCGCTCCATCGGCTCTATTGTATTTGGAGATAACTATTTCTAATTAACAAGACAAAGCTGCTAAAATGTTAAAGAAATTGTAAACTTTTAAAGTAGTTCTCAAGTAGATCCCGGTTGAATGCATCCTTGTATTATTAAGTCTCTGCTCGTGCTGCCACAGAGGCAAGTCTGTGGTGGGCATGTTAACTCCCTTACCCGGGCGCATATTTACAAAAGGTTCCCTATTTTGTGCCTATCTTGAAAACTGACCAATCAGATGCCGTATCGCTTTCTTACGTCATTGCGTCATTTACGTTTTCTTTCTTTGGTCTTCTGCTAGTCATGTCTGGTATAGGAGCAGGCTGGTAGGTTAAGTTCGCAAGTTAGTCGGTTAAGTGAAGTGTACTGATGCATGTACAATTGAAATGTTTCGCAAGTTAGTCAGTTAATTGAAATGAATGAAAGCGCGCATAAAATAATTATCAATGGAAAATGAGTTAGTGTAATTTTCTTGGCACTCGATGTAGCAGATATAGCAAGTTAGTCAGTTAACTGTAGCCTAGGTCCTGGTGCATGTAAAATTGAGCCTGACAAATTGGTAATGTTAATTTTTTTTTTCGGTAGCCTAACCTAGGCAGTTGCTGGCGTCATGGCTTCTCAGGTAGCCTACTACCTGTGCAATTGGTAAAGCGGTTAGAACGTTGCGAACTTGATAAAGCCTAAGGTGCAATTAATATCTTTCTCCAAGCTGGCTAATAAAACCACAGATGGGCTAGGCTGGGCTCTATTGGTGAGTGCAAAAAGGCTCCAATTGTGGCAGGTGGAAAAAAGGTTTTGAGAGTATAGTGGTAACAGTGCTAGTTTTTGGATTGAAACATTATGCTGATGTGATGAATGATGATACAAGTTATTGATAGCTGGCTGTTTAGCTATAGTTAGTTTAGCTACAGTTATCTATTACTTGTTGATATCTATAGTAAGACCATTGAAGTTATTTACTGGAATCGGGAATATAGTGGGCTCGGGATATGAAGTCACATGTTTTCTGTCTTGTCTTGTTTTCTGTGCAAAGTGGAATATAAGAAACAAAACAGGCAGTTCTGAGTTTACTAAGGTTCCTTTTCTGTATTAAAAACATGACTGAGGTCTGAGGATACTTTTTATACAAATGATTAGTGTGTGGGCCTACATTGGATATGTAGCCTTGTCATTGTAGTGAGAGCTTTCAAGAGTTAATTTGTCAGAACAAGAGCTAGTAGTAAGAGTATGGGTTAATTTCAATACATCACACCATCAATACACTGACTAGTATCATTGACTAATTCAATGTAGCTTTGTGCATATTAAATTGTGCTAGGCCATAGGCAGATGAAGCAGCTGCGCCTCTGTCATCAACAAAGTCACTAATTTAGGCAAAAATATATGTAATTAAGCCATTGGCGTATCCTGGTTAATTTTACTAGGCATGCAATGGAAGGAGGGTCATAGCCAGTGTAGGGAGGTCTGGGGGCATGCTCCCCCAGGAAAATTTTGCAAATTTGAAACGGCTAACTAAAGGGCTAGCTTGTTAGTAGTCCAGAAAGTTATTTATAAACAATAGTATATATATACATATGTTAAATTTTAGTAACAATCCAAGGTTTTAATCTGATCTTTCATTTAGGTTTTATTGTGATAAATTCAGTGCTTTAATAATCTATATTTGTGAAATGGGGTTTGTGTGTTGTGTAACAAGCTGTAAAAGTGGGTACCGGTATGTACAAGTCTTGCAAGACTGCAGTGAAAGCAGGGATATCTATAACTACGGGATTGGAAACTCTATTCAGTGCTATACATCAGTAGGGTCATCACATTACTACGACTACAGAAAGATTAACAAAATAAAATGCCGGCTAAAAGATATACAAAATTTGATTTTACAATAATAATACAAAATGTACAGTCATATTAAAACTTAATTGATTATAAAAGTACATTTACGCTGCTAGAAAAAAAAAACAATGAATCCAAAAAATGGATGAATGCAACGAGTCCAAAAACCGCCTACTGTTGTTCTTTAGCATTTTGCGTGCTGCAAATCGGATCAGAAGTAAATGAGGAGTGTTCAGCAATTAGTGAAATATGCTGTTGTATCATCAACTTGTTCACAGACCAATCCAGTACGAAACCAATCTGTTTACGATGTCATCAGAACTAAAACCAATAGTCATTCTGGAAATTTTTTAAGCAGCAAGCAAAATACAACATGACTGCACTAATGGAATACAAACAAATAAACAAACCAGACAAGCGTAGACCTTACAATTTACAGCAGGTAAATGGATTGTTACACTTTTGGTTGTTCGTTTAGCCTACTACTTGATACCCTTTGAGGTCAATTTATGTGATTATTTATCACAGCAGCGCACAAAGAAAAGTGACCCTACTGGTGTATAAAATGGTTTTCAGTTCCATAGAGTTTCCAATCCCGTAGTTATAGATATCCCTGAGTGAAAGTACCAATGTTTTGATTTCCAAAAGATGAAGAAATGAAAAAAAGATGCTGCCTGTTTCATAAATTTAATTGCAAATGTGTGGAAAATCATGTCTGTTACAACACCTACAAAAGGTAAGAATAAGATCAAAAGAATGGCTTTAGTTTGGTTGTTAAATTTAGTTAATTAGGTTGAAATTGTGTAGAGAGACAACAGTAGCCTACTTATTACGGTCCAGCAAATAAGTTTTTGCTTATTTATTCACCGTCTTCTGACTTTGATTCGAGGCAAAAAAGGTTCGTTCTGGCAAGGATAGTAGGTCTAAATTGTATGTTGTGTACCAATGGGTGTACACTAATCAGAAATTGCTAATGTGCACTGTATTTTTTCAGCTTTTCGAAAAAGAGATGAGATGTCTTCTCCAATTGAAGCTGATGGAATCAAGCAACAACCGAGTTTGACCTTCTTGGGAAAAGCTAGAGATCTATTTATACTTTGGAAAAAAGAAACCTTTCTGGGCTCACTTCACAGACATTTACTGCATGCATTCAGACCATGGGTGCGATTCCAGAGTTGGCGCAACATTGATACCAACCATCATTTCACCTATGTTATTTGTTATACCTCACAGCCAATGGAGTTGCTATACTCTCATAAACACCTTAACAGTTTTTCAAGCATGCTTGGTATTGTACTGTAATGTTTATTGTATGCTTACTTCACATTTATTTACAACCAATCGTATGAAGTGAGTATTGGTGAAGTTGCTGTTGTATTCTTATTGAATAAGATCAAACTTTCATTGATTTGCAATACCTTATTGTGGCAGGGTAGATTGTTTATCAGTGTGTTGTGATTTGACTACATAATCTCCTTGTCATTCCGGACTATTTTTGATGGCCATATCTCAAAGAAGTATTTGCTTATTTTTTATTTCTTTTTTTCAACATGTGATATCATCATCATAATCCATCGTCGGTTTGTTCCCCACTAGTGGGGGTGGCCGATTGTTTCCGCGCAGCAATTGTTTTAATCCCTTTTCTCCATTTCACCCTGTCCCTTGCATCTTCCTCCTTTAGTCCGACTTTTTTTAATTCATATATTTTATTAAATACAAGTCATCTTTACGAAGTATATTTACGTCTACTTGTCTATATCACGAAACAAAGTGTAATCTAAATGGCGATATAAAGTAGACATTTACACTGTAGAATATTTGACTTGGGTAAATTTGATCAAAGTGTTGGAAGCATTAATTACGTTGTTCAAATTGCTTGTATCATCAATCTTATCATTTACTTGCTTCCTTGATTGTCACTATTGCATGGTATTGTGCTCTGTCATGTTACACCATCTGATATATCTTGAAGAAGTCAATTGTATTTATTGACAAAATGTACGAAAATGGATTTATCGTTTTCATGACTGTGTAGCTGTTAATTAGTAACATGTTAATAGTGTTAGGTAACATGCGTAACTATAATGTGTCAATGACAGTAGTCTATGTACCCGCTTTAGTGCATTCAATGATGTGCTGGTGCGTGTACTGTAGAGCCAGAGGTAATGAATACCGTAAGCCTATAATATATGTACCAAGAATGACCGGTGTTTTATAGGACACCGTGGTAGTCTTAGTGGTAAGGTACTATGTGTTCGTTTTGTGTACATCCGAGTTTGCCTGTAGACTTCGTGTAGGCCTTATCAACAACTTTTTTTAAACCCCATAAAAGTGAAAGTTGCAGCTTGTCCTTTTACCTCGAGACGTTACCAATATTACCCAATGACATTACCGCACTATGGTGTGACTTTCACAAACCAGGAAAAGCTGTCACAGAAATTTATCGCGTCTGCACCAGAAACAATCAACGTTCAACCTGCTCTCCTACCTCCATACAAGCGCTGGCAACAATTAGGAGATTACATCGCTAAGCCTATCTTAGTTCGGTTCTTGTTAGTTGTTGTTATTATTGTTAGATTCTTGTAAGTCGCAATCTTCAGTGAATTTTATGCATAACGTTTATGTTTTCATGTTACCAATAAAGTATCCTTAAAGATGACAATCATATGCAGGACATATTTAAGCAGGATGAAGAGCAGCTGTTTACATTTGAATCATGCCAGGTGGTAAGAATATTGGTATCAATATAACCTGTTTAAAGGTATGAACACTAATCCTCTAGACAAGTTTCATGCAACGCACTTCTCTGTAATAGCATTCCAGTAAATATACATGTACACTTGCAATACTCCATATACAGAAACTGAAACAGATGCAAAGAAACAACTACTGTTTTATTTTATTAATCAAAAATGTGATAATGTATGAGTTTCCTTATTGCCTATTCAAGTTGAATGCTATAAGTAGGGCAACCAAAAGACATGGACTTCAAAGGCGATAATCTGAAACATTACTTGATGTTGAAGTATAATACTGCAGAACCTTCTCAGTAATTTCGGGATATTTAAAGACACTCCATATTTATCTTTTGCAGTTTTTCGAGTGACTTTCGTTATGTGTTCGTTAGCTGTGGTGTCGTTGAGTCTTCCACATTTTTCTTTTATTTCATTAGAAAAACAAAGATATCCTTACTTAACGCCAACGGTTTGAATGCTAATATGCTTTGTATTTTGCATTTGGGTTGCAAACGCAGAAAGTTATGAGTCAAAATTTGTAAACTACCATAACGTCAAAATTTCAAGTTTTTATGTCAAAAAAATGGTTGCCGTAATAAGCAACATTGTTTGAGTATCCTAGTGAGAGCATCTTCTTGATTCTTGGGTCGTTGTTTTTTAAGAAAGGAGGAATGTTTTAACTCAAGCCTAATAAACTTAGTTTAAAGTAAACGCAACAAGAAAATCACTTTTTGTCCAATGACTATAATTATATCTACTACAGTGAAATGTTTGCAGCATACATAGGAATGAGATGTAGGGGTGAAATGCTTTCTTTTTGTCCGATAGTCCAAATCTAAAATTGCAGATAAAATGTATTGTAAGAATTGGATAATCATCACGGTTCATTTACTTTCATTACTGCACATTGTATATTCAGTGATTATTTGATATATAGAAAAATATAACGAGATATAGCCTGCCACAGTACTAGCCTAGCGATTAGCCTGCCAGACAGCAGAGCAGACACAAAGTACAAACAGCGAGCAAACTAAAGTTGCCAGATGTTTTTAAAATTTATAGCCCAATTGCTACTGAAAAGTAGCCCAGTCGTCGAAAGTGATGAAACAAGTCCAGAATATAGTCAAAGTTTTTTTTATGAATATACAGTAGAACAAAACAAAAAAAAACGCCACTGCCAACATTTTTCCGCGACTTTGAACCAAAACTAGCCTAACTCCAGGGGAAAACCGCAGAACTGGCAATCCTGGGGAAAACCTACAAGCTCGACGCAATCACGCAAAGAAACTTTGCAAATGAGTTGACGTAAGAAAGCGATACGGCTTCTGATTGGTCAGTTTTCGAGATAGGCACAAAATAGGGAACCTTTTGTAAATATGCTACCCGGGCAACCCGTTCAGCAGAGCAACATCCAATTACAGGCGTCATTAACGTTAGCCTACTGTTGTTTGATCTCTTTCTTGGTTTGTAGAAATGAAGCGGCACCATGGAAAACTCTAGTTGATTTTTAACCAAAAATATTGTGACGTGTTTCCGCTTCCGATAAACGTATAACCACGCGGTCTATTACATCATAATCACAGTTGATGATTGTTAGCTTATAAAGTTCTCCGTTACTTCCGTGAGCGGTTGTAGCAGACTTGACAAGAATTGACCAATAAAATCGCTTCATAGTAAACAACCGTGCCACAAAGACTTCTTTACTCATTGGCTTCCCAGCTAACACACTACACTTTCCATTGTTTAAACGTCTTTAGACAATGGATCGGTGATGAAAGAACTAACTGCCATGAAGTTTTATGGATATCAACTGGGAATAGTGCTATGTCTTGGGTGTCATTTGGATTTTGGATAACTTGGTTTGTTGTTTATAGGGCTATTCCCATGCATCACTTAGAGGGGAATGATGTGTCTTCTGCTGAAGCGCTTGCTGAATTGTCGCATGCTGAGTGGTCCGACGACTTTGTCAGCCACACTCATAAATGGTCCTGTGTTTTGCCAATTGCCATGCTAGACACGTAGTCACTACCTGGTCTAGCCCCCTGAAGAAGTCAGTCGTGTCTGATTGAAGAAACGTCGGAATAAAAGAAAATTGTCACTGTATACATCTTGTGATAGTTTAGCTTAATTTGCACCAGTAGAACATCTCATATTATTTAATTTAATGCCTGGTGAACAGCCTCAATCAATTTTCAGCAAAGAAAAATCAGTTAGGGATTTGTGGCAAATTCTTGGCAAAGGAAGGTGTGGCCGACAAAGAAACATAGAGCAACTTAAAACTCAAGACAAATTTAGGCACAACTTCTGCAGCTTTCCATGGACAAAAACGTTTGGAAATATTGGCCATTAGGTTTGATGCCTGGATCATGCATTCAAACTTGATGAAGAAGATCGTTGCCTGCTCACAACAGTCAACAACAATTCCAACGATATGAAATTATTTTGATAAAACGTCACCCCAGGCGGTGCTTTGTGTTCAGTCCAAGTCGTTGTTTTGCATTTTGTCGTCAACAAGGCGAACAATTCCTCAGATGTTTTATTAGTTTCCACATAATTACAGTGTTGGTATTTATACTTTGTATAACTAACAATCGAATGTCCCGCGTAAACAATAGTTTATTTACAATTGGCACCTGTCTCATTGCTCTAATGACCACACTCTCTCAGCAAACAAGAGTCAACTGCTTTGCATTTGTAAATGCCGAAGCATTTTGATATTCACTTGTGGTCTTTCGTTGCCATCCCGATTACGATGAGATATGACGTAAAATATGGTTTTTAAAGTTTTGTTTATTCTTGTTTTATTGTATAACAAGTTAGACTTGAAATTTTTGATTTCTTCAAACGTCAACAGACTAAATTTGTTGTCTTGCTTGAATTTGTCGATGGACGAATGTCTAGATCAAGGGCGATGGTTCAACCCGCAGAGTGTCTACTCCAATCGAAAGACTAGTGATGGGATTAATAACACAGAAGATATGTTAACTTAGCGAGTAGCGACAGGTAGTTTACTTTCATAAAAGCATCCGATCTAGTTTGGTTTTAAAATAATTAACATATTACCAAGAATTAACTGTTTTCACAATTATGCGGGTAGGCTACTTTTCAACCGCCATTCACGAAAGGCGAGAGCTGTTTGGTTCTCAACCACGTAACAATGGAGAGAATCATCGTCCTCTTCTCTGGCGGTGACGAACGGACCGCAAGCCAACATTACATGAACCAAATGCAATGGTGAGACCTTAATGATGAAATTCATGTCAGACTACTCTCTAGCCCTGAAAATTTGTCGAATTACGCACACCTCACTGCTGTAGCTTGCAGGCTATGCATTCCAAACGACGACATACTGTTTGTTTTGCATTTACAAAATGTTTCTTGTAAGTCATATTTGACTGTCGGGTGAGACATGTTATCCTTTCATCGATTGTCCTAAAAACAAAAGTATTTGATTTCAATAAAAATTTAATACTATTTTGACATTTATTTCAGTTCATTTTGATGCCACGTGCTTGGCTTGACACCATTTCGTTTTTATTTTTTCCAAAGAATTCGCCATATCGGATCATACCATCAAAACTGGTCTTACCAGCTACTTGTTGTCTTGTTTTGGTTTCAAAGAGTTACGGAATTAGCAAATAACTTTATTAGTACTCGCTTTTTTGTTGCTTCGGCAAATATGTCTTTAATGTACACATTGCATAACATATTTTATTTAGTGATATGGTGTGAGTCTCTATGATGATGTCATATAAGTGTACGCTGTCACTATGACGTGTTTTTGCAAGGGATAAAAATCATATTGCTATAGGCAGTTGCGGACCAAGAGGATGGGGGCGATCGGTCTGTGCCCCTATTTCGTTTCCCATTACTTTTTGCTTTTAGTAGCTGTCTTTACAGTCTTTGAATAGAATTTTTGCGAATTATGGCTTTAGAATACATCAGTTTTAATCATTTGTACAATTTCCCTGTTAGTTTGCATTCTAAATAGTACATCTTCGTTTGTGATTTTTTTTTCTGTTATGAAATTTCAAGCATTCTTCTTTAAAATTCAAAGAAAATGAAGGGGTGTACCAGCAAACATCTATAGGATTGGCCCATGATACATAATTCTTCTTTAAATCCACATTTCAAATGCCTCAAGTCGTTTTATCATTTGTGATGACAATGTCCAATTGTCCATGTTTCTGTAAAGTTAGGTAGTCCAAAAATATTTATTTCACAATTCGTTGTCTAGTGTTGTTCTTTTCATTTTCACAAAGTTGTATCTTGCTATTTCTATTCGTCTCAATATTTCTGTATCGCATCTTCCATTTTCAAGTGTTGAGGGAGGTCCACCACACCCCCCACGCTTTGGGCTCACTGACATGTGCAGTAATAGCCTACTCATTTGCCTCCTCCCTCCGAAGTTATGTACTGACGACTTCCCTGCTTGCGTGCATATTTCTCCATCACTACTAATTTACCGGGGTATCAATGGTTGTTTGAAATACTCGTTTCTATGACTGTTAGGATAGAGGTTAAGGGCCTAAAACGGACAATAGCCTAAGGCTTTTCTTTCTCTAAACCGAGCCCTGTGTCGAGTTACCCAGTGGCCAGTGGGAGCCCCTCAACCAGCCCCAGGAAGATGAACACCTGAAATTTTGATGGTTATTTTTAATTTGTTGCTATTTAAAAATAAAATAAAAATAAATCACTTTTGACACAAACAAGAACCCTACTTTTTCAACCCATTATTTGCGTCGAGAAGTCAAACACGAGATTGAAAGAGATAATCTTTGCTTCATTGCACCTCGCGATGGGCGCTGGGGAATTTTGAAAAACAACTACAAGCCTCAGGGTTTGCGTGAATTTATTGACCGCCGACTATCGACGTTGCTGTGTCAGGTGCACTGTGACGTCACACGACGTTTTGTTGACAATGGCTGCTCGCTCAAATGAAGTCAGATCTTTCTTTCTTTTTTATCTTTGCAACGCGTTCAGTTTTCTCCTACATTGCGTCAAATAGTGGCGCGTGCAAATCGCCGTTTCTCGTCAACGATGTTGCAGCCCGCCCTGCAGGCCGCTGACCGCATAAGACCAAATTAACTTATTTACTTTTGAAAACTTTAATATTTCTAGAACAAAATTCACCGCTGTTTTCGACGACGACGACAGGGACACTTTGATGGAATTTCCACAACTTTTGTAAACGAAATAATTTTTGCTACGTTTCGGTCAACAAGCATTTGAACACAAAATGCTCGCCGCCGCATGAAGGATTAAATCGAGAAACTTTCCAAGAGAAAACGAAGTCAAGTCAATTTATTTTATTTCAATAGCGCCATATATAAATAAAGTAGCAGAGTACATGAAAAGCACGGTCTGCTGGCGATGGTGAGCAAGCTGCTCCTCAATTTATAAGTTGAACGAACATTGTATGACTTTTGCTTCTACCAATCGTCTTCCTCTTAATGGATCAACGTGTTTTTCGAATATTGTCTCACGATTCTGTCGCAACATTCCTTCAGGAACCTGCAAACAAGCTGTTGAAGCACCACACGCACTCTGGGCTTCGAAATGTTGTGTGGTCCTGCACTTTCTAAATTCAGTCTAATCGACAAAATTGGCTGTCGAGTGTGGTTGTGAACTTGTGAAAGCCTGTTTGGTCATAATAGTCGATAGTTTTAACATAATAGTTTTTCACCTCACCCCCTCCAAGGGGGGCACGCCCACCAGTTTAAGAATCACTGTCTTAAAAGACATAATATACTGTACACCACACTTTAACTGTACATACAAGCCCAAACGAACCAATGCTTCAAGAAACACTGGAGAATAATTGGAAAAGAAGTGGGGTATTTTTGCGCCATAAACGTACGAGCTAGGAAGGCAAGTGCCCTCTCCTGTTGTCAAAAAAGGCCCAAATTTGGAAAAAATCTACAATTATGTGGGCAAAATTTATTAAACAAAATCCTCAAAGGTACATAAATTATAAAAGGACAGCAAAACGTAAAGCGCAAAGTTTCTGTATTGACCAGGGCACAGTAAACAGTTTCACTTTCACAGTGGTTTTGTTTGCATTCATAATGCATGTGCTGTTATGCTCGGTCGATAGCTGTTTCAGTGTATATTTGGGAAATTTCAATAAAGATGTGCAATTTGAGCAAGTTTTTATTTTGCCCCACCAAAGTGTTATGGTCCCGTACGGCCTTGTGTTGCCTCACCTAACTAAGAAAATAAATCAATAGCTTTTTTTCCTTGGTCTGAACCTTAAAACATTTGACCAGGCTAACACACACAATAGTATTTCAATAAGATAAATTTATGTTATGGAACCGGTTTTCTTCCATTAGGAATCGTCAGCATAACTGAGTCGAAATAAAAATTAGCCTACATCAATAGATGTCAGCACAACTGAGTCGAAATAAGAATTAGCCTACAATATCAATAGATGTCAGCATAAATGGACCAAAAACAAACGAAAAATTACAAATTAATTAAATAATTAAAACTATTCATGACCTCCAATCCTTCATATTCATTTCTTTATTTCTGCCTTTTCTTCTCTTCATAGTTTAAGCAAAACGCAACTATCGAATATTGTAATTTCAATTTGACTTAGCTTGAGCAAGTATAGGCTATAATGGCAAACACTTGAAAATTCAAATAAAATTTACTAAGCAGAGAATTATAGAAATACTATGTCGGTGAAATCTAGAATAAATGCTTCTATTACATCATCATGCTAAACTTGCAATTGTGCAAAAATTTAAAGCAATCAATGCGGCAGAATAGGTGACAAGGTTAGGAAAAACTAGAAAAACCATATCTATGATCAAAAATGGGAAAAACCAACTGAAAAAGGTGATCTGGTACTATGACACTTCCTCAAATGGGCGATCTACCTAATACAGAAAGCAATATCACTAAGAAAATAAATCAATAGCTTTTTTTCCTTGGTCTGAACCTTAAAACATTTGACCAGGCTAACACACACAATAGTATTTCAATAAGATAAATTTATGTTATGGAACCGGTTTTCTTCCATTAGGAATCGTCAGCATAACTGAGTCGAAATAAAAATTAGCCTACATCAATAGATGTCAGCACAACTGAGTCGAAATAAGAATTAGCCTACAATATCAATAGATGTCAGCATAAATGGACCAAAAACAAACGAAAAATTACAAATTAATTAAATAATTAAAACTGTTCATGACCTCCAATCCTTCATATTCATTTCTTTATTTCTGCCTTTTCTTCTCTTCATAGTTTAAGCAAAACGCAACTATCGAATATTGTAATTTCAATTTGACTTAGCTTGAGCAAGTATAGGCTATAATGGCAAACACTTGAAAATTCAAATAAAATTTACTAAGCAGAGGATTATAGAAATACTATGTCGGTGAAATCTAGAATAAATGCTTCTATTACATCATCATGCTAAACTTGCAATTGTGCAAAAATTTAAAGCAATCAATGCGGCAGAATAGGTGACAAGGTTAGGAAAAACTAGAAAAACCATATCTATGATCAAAAATGGGAAAAACCAACTGAAAAAGGTGATCTGGTACTATGACACTTCCTCAAATGGGCGATCTACCTAATACAGAAAGCAATATCACTAAGAAAATAAATCAATAGCTTTTTTTCCTTGGTCTGAACCTTAAAACATTTGACCAGGCTAACACACACAATAGTATTTCAATAAGATAAATTTATGTTATGGAACCGGTTTTCTTCCATTAGGAATCGTCAGCATAACTGAGTCGAAATAAAAATTAGCCTACATCAATAGATGTCAGCACAACTGAGTCGAAATAAGAATTAGCCTACAATATCAATAGATGTCAGCATAAATGGACCAAAAACAAACGAAAAATTACAAATTAATTAAATAATTAAAACTGTTCATGACCTCCAATCCTTCATATTCATTTCTTTATTTCTGCCTTTTCTTCTCTTCATAGTTTAAGCAAAACGCAACTATCGAATATTGTAATTTCAATTTGACTTAGCTTGAGCAAGTATAGGCTATAATGGCAAACACTTGAAAATTCAAATAAAATTTACTAAGCAGAGGATTATAGAAATACTATGTCGGTGAAATCTAGAATAAATGCTTCTATTACATCATCATGCTAAACTTGCAATTGTGCAAAAATTTAAAGCAATCAATGCGGCAGAATAGGTGACAAGGTTAGGAAAAACTAGAAAAACCATATCTATGATCAAAAATGGGAAAAACCAACTGAAAAAGGTGATCTGGTACTATGACACTTCCTCAAATGGGCGATCTACCTAATACAGAAAGCAATATCACTAAGAAAATAAATCAATAGCTTTTTTTCCTTGGTCTGAACCTTAAAACATTTGACCAGGCTAACACACACAATAGTATTTCAATAAGATAAATTTATGTTATGGAACCGGTTTTCTTCCATTAGGAATCGTCAGCATAACTGAGTCGAAATAAAAATTAGCCTACATCAATAGATGTCAGCACAACTGAGTCGAAATAAGAATTAGCCTACAATATCAATAGATGTCAGCATAAATGGACCAAAAACAAACGAAAAATTACAAATTAATTAAATAATTAAAACTGTTCATGACCTCCAATCCTTCATATTCATTTCTTTATTTCTGCCTTTTCTTCTCTTCATAGTTTAAGCAAAACGCAACTATCGAATATTGTAATTTCAATTTGACTTAGCTTGAGCAAGTATAGGCTATAATGGCAAACACTTGAAAATTCAAATAAAATTTACTAAGCAGAGGATTATAGAAATACTATGTCGGTGAAATCTAGAATAAATGCTTCTATTACATCATCATGCTAAACTTGCAATTGTGCAAAAATTTAAAGCAATCAATGCGGCAGAATAGGTGACAAGGTTAGGAAAAACTAGAAAAACCATATCTATGATCAAAAATGGGAAAAACCAACTGAAAAAGGTGATCTGGTACTATGACACTTCCTCAAATGGGCGATCTACCTAATACAGAAAGCAATATCACTAAGAAAATAAATCAATAGCTTTTTTTCCTTGGTCTGAACCTTAAAACATTTGACCAGGCTAACACACACAATAGTATTTCAATAAGATAAATTTATGTTATGGAACCGGTTTTCTTCCATTAGGAATCGTCAGCATAACTGAGTCGAAATAAAAATTAGCCTACATCAATAGATGTCAGCACAACTGAGTCGAAATAAGAATTAGCCTACAATATCAATAGATGTCAGCATAAATGGACCAAAAACAAACGAAAAATTACAAATTAATTAAATAATTAAAACTGTTCATGACCTCCAATCCTTCATATTCATTTCTTTATTTCTTCTCTTCATAGTTTAAGCAAAACGCAACTATCGAATATTGTAATTTCAATTTGACTTAGCTTGAGCAAGTATAGGCTATAATGGCAAACACTTGAAAATTCAAATAAAATTTACTAAGCAGAGGATTATAGAAATACTATGTCGGTGAAATCTAGAATAAATGCTTCTATTACATCATCATGCTAAACTTGCAATTGTGCAAAAATTTAAAGCAATCAATGCGGCAGAATAGGTGACAAGGTTAGGAAAAACTAGAAAAACCATATCTATGATCAAAAATGGGAAAAACCAACTGAAAAAGGTGATCTGGTACTATGACACTTCCTCAAATGGGCGATCTACCTAATACAGAAAGCAATATCACTAAGAAAATAAATCAATAGCTTTTTTTCCTTGGTCTGAACCTTAAAACATTTGACCAGGCTAACACACACAATAGTTGCGTTTTGCTTAAACTATGAAGAGAAGAAAAGGCAGAAATAAAGAAATGAATATGAAGGATTGGAGGTCATGAACAGTTTTAATTATTTAATTAATTTGTAATTTTTCGTTTGTTTTTGGTCCATTTATGCTGACATCTATTGATATTGTAGGCTAATTCTTATTTCGACTCAGTTGTGCTGATATCTATTGATGTAGGCTAATTTTTATTTCGACTCAGTTATGCTGACGATTCCTAATGGAAGAAAACCGGTTCCATAACATAAATTTATCTTATTGAAATACTATTGTGTGTGTTAGCCTGGTCAAATGTTTTAAGGTTCAGACCAAGAAAAAAAGCTATTGATTTATTTTCTTAGTGATATTGCTTTCTGTATTAGGTAGATCCAGGGCCGGATTAAGGCGGGGGCTGATGGGGCTGCAGCCCCAGGCCCACCAAAAAATAGGCCCACCGATAACAACTTACTAAGAGCAACTGACATGCTTATTATCAGGATCGATAGAATAAGGACTAAAATCATAGAACGAATGCTAACTGTACAAACCAGTGGTTCTTAACCATGGGGCACGCCTCCCCAGGGAGGCGTCAGCTAATTTCCAAGGGGCGTGAGACCAACTGAAACCACTTCATTTGCTAACAATTAAGCCTTTGTCTCATACATGTTGGAAGGCACGATATGACACTATACATGCGCAAAGAAAAGGTTATCAAGCAGTTCTTCAAGTCTTGAAAGCAATGTCTAATGACAAGGACGAACAATCACAGACTAAAGAAACAGCCAAGGGGTTTATCTTGTCAATGGAAACGCTTGAAACCGTTATTTTAATTGAGTTATGGTCTTGCATAATGGAACGGTTTCATAAAACTAGTCGGGCGCTGCAGGATAGCAAAATTATTTTGAATAAGGCAACAAATTTATTTCAGGGTCTACATGACTTTGTTCAAACATTAAGATCCAAATTTCAAGAATTTGAAGAAAAGGGTAGAATATTAAGTGGCTGTCATCATTAGCCTATATTGAAGAAATCTCAAGAAAGAAGAGAAGAAAAGTATGCTTGGATAGCGAAGGTGGATCTGAAGACACATTACTTGATCCATCGAGCAGATTCAAAGTAGACTCATAGGCCTATTTGCCAATCATTGACCCAATTATTTTGTCTTTGAAATCCCGAATTGTACCATAGGCCTACGATCGTCTTCAAATAAGATTTTCGTTTCTGGCGGCATTAAATCCCATGTCTAACTGTAAAATTGAAGAGAGTGCTAACAAATTGCTTCACATATCCACATGATCTAGATTAAAAGAATCACTGCCTGAAGAGGTGATTCATTTTTCTGCACGGCTAAAACAACACCATTTTTACAGCGAATGCACCAAAAAACTCAAATGTTTAAATTCATCACTGAAAATGAATTTATGTATGCATCTCCTAACGTATCTGTTGTAGCCTACTAAGAATGTATCCTTGTCTGAGGATTTGTAATTGTTGAGTTGAGCGCTCATTTTCAGTGCTTAAAAGAGTAAAGAATCAACTGCGTTCATCCATGGGCCAGAAAAGGTTGCATTTTTTAGCTCTACTCTGCATTGAAAACAAAATTTTGGGAAAAAATGGACACCGATGATATTGTTAACAGCTTTGCTTTGTCTAAATCCAGAAAGCATGTCAGTTGAATGTGTTTAATAAGCAAATAGCCTACTGTACCTCGGGTAGGCTATAATTCTTAATTGTTCTTTCATTTTAATTGTGATTGGTACAATAAGGGGAATGAAATAGGCTATAGGCCTCAGCTGACCATATAGCCCCAGGTCCATCAAAACCTTAATCCGGCCCTGGGTAGATCGCCCATTTGAGGAAGTGTCATAGTACCAGATCACCTTTTTCAGTTGGTTTTTCCCATTTTGCTCACCTAACTAAGATTGCTTTGCAATAAAAGTAAAGCACAGGCTGAGAGGTGCTGTCTTGCCACACAAACAAAAGTGCACGTGGCTGTTGAGGGCGAGCACTATCCATTTGTGTAAAAAATTGTAGTTATTGATATGCTTGCGGACAATTTCAGTCATTCATCGGTTTTCAGTCTGGAAGGAAGACAAGCACCTTCACGTGGTCCCCCCCCCCCCCCGTCAGTAACATACGAAATTATACAAAATACGTATGCGAAACGAAGCTTGTCAAACAAGAGCTAATGAGACTGTTCAGCGCAGGGTGGGTAGGGAAATGCCCTTTTCAGGGCACGGCAGTGCTCGCACTGTCGAAAAGTACCGACGATCCACCGTACTGCAGCTGAACACCGAGGGCATCACGGCCAGCAAGCTCAACATCATAGAGCACCTGGCCACCAAGCATCAAGCCCTCATCATCCTCCTCCAGGAGACTCACTGTACATCTGTGGATAAGTTGGTAGTAACCAACTTCACACTCGCAGGCGTAACCTGCAGCAGGAAACACGGCCTCGCCACGTTTGTCCATGACCGGCTGAGCTGGTCCTAATCCCAAGCTCAATCGGAGATCGAGTGGCTTTGTGTAGATGTAGCAGGCTACAACATCGTCAATGTCTACAAGCCCCCACCGTTGCGGATAACATCAACAGCCATCCCAGTGTTCCCCCACCCAGTAGCGCACCCAGCATGGGGCTAAAGGGGCTCAAGCCCCCCCAAACCCGCCACAAAAAATGAAGTTTTTGTATGTTCCCCATTTATACCTTTTGCTTACAGGTTAGATATGAATAAGACACAACAATACAACAGGGCTGAGCATTATAGCAATATATTTGACATACTTACAAATAGTTTTAACAGTCGAACGTTTACGGCTTAACTTTAAGCCTTCATCAGGAATCTGAAAATAAGTTAATTAAAAAATGCAATAAATTTCAACTTCTTGAAGGTAAATCTACATTAGGAAAAGGCAACAACATAAATAACTACCAAAAAATGTGCACCACAGGGAACGTAATATATCAAGTAAATGGGAGAATGGACGCGCCTCCAGCAAATAATTGTTTGTTTGAATTTGGGTTGTAGCGTTAACAGTGCTTCCTGAATTTTGGTGTCAAATTGGGATTTGTCTTTGCGTAAAATTTTAAATGAGTCAGCAGAGAATTTTTGATCTGTACAAAAAGAACACTCCATGGTATGGTCTTTGATGGCACCTTTCTTCAACCCTATCTTAATACGAGCTGTTTTCGTACTTGGGTAGCACGTCATGAGCTATCTTAGCCCCGGGCTAATTAATCGTTAATAACCGGAGCTATGAAAATCACAGTGCCAAAATATTTTACAATGTGTATTGTGCGTATTTTTTTTTTTTTACCCAATTAAATTTTTACCCAACAAATTTATTGAAATAAAGTGTTTGAGATGAAAACACGTCAGAAAGTCGGTTTTTATTCTACTTTCCCAAAAATAGCTTCAAAATTGAAAGTTTTGAATTATAACATAAAGTAATGCTAAACTAAACGTAAAATTACTTTTGCTTATAAATATAAGGCATTTTTGGGCGTTTTTACATTTCAAAGTAATTCCAGTAACATTTATATTGCATTTACATTAAATTATATATATCTATTTTTATAGCATTGCACAAAAATGTCTAGCCACCTGAGACGAAATGCTTATTGTGAAGGGCAGGAAGGTAAAAAAATGACCAGTGTAGGTTTAAAAAATTCGCAAAGAACAATAACTAAAAGTCAAGAAATTTCACATTTCTAACATATTTCCTTTTGAGAAATATTTCACTACTAGAGGGGGGCGTCCTCATTAAACCCCGTATCGCTACAGCTAGGGTTAACTCCCTAAAGTTCAGATGCTCCCATACTCTCGTGGTGCAAATTCAAAACTGTATACGACATTTGAGCAGAGAGACGAAGGCATCTGGGACTTTAATTGAAAATACGAACTAATTTTGAATGTTTTGTAAGTAGAAAAAATGTCCACATCAAATTTAATGTTTACAAAATTAGTGTTTTGTTTCAAACTGTTTTCGTGCTGGTTGTTGTTTTCGCACTTATTTGTGTTGGCAAACGGAAAGCTAATTCTATTTTGTCATACATGACGAAAAAGTCGAGATCTATGGAAGATTGCGAGAGTGGACGTAGGGATGAGAGTGCTGATGGTTCTAATAGCAGGGTGTTCACTAGGCCAACTTCTAATCTGATTGAGAGAACGAATCCTGATGTATCGGCAACCGGTGGGTTGTGGGCCGTGAGTGCCTTTAAATATTAATTAAAGGGGTGGGCATTGGCCTACTGTCACTATTGTCGCAAGTCACTCGGCCGACATTTCTGAATTAGCCCCCTCTAAATTTTTTTTTGGGTGCGCTACTGCCTCCACCCCAGTCTCTACGCTGGCGATTTTAACTGCCACCACACTGACTGGGGCTACAACTCCATCAACAACGACGGAGAAAGTCTGGCCGCTTGGACAACCAACAACAACCTCGCCCTCTTATACGATCCTAAGGGCGCACCGAGCTTCCACTCCGGTCGTTGGAACACTGGCACGAACCCAGACCTGGCTTTCGCAAGTGATGACCCCGATGATCGCCAGCCGGACAGACGTGTGCTAGAGAAGTTCCCAAGGTTTCAACACCGACCCTCGCTAATCACGGCCCCCTTGCTTGCCACACCTATTCCGAGCAAGCCTGTCAAGCGATGGAACTTCAGAAAGGCCGATTGGGAATACTACAGCTTCCTCACAAACGAAGCTACGCAGTACCTCCCATCCCCACACACCATCAAAGTGGATGAAGCCTACCAGGACTTCTGTGATGCAATCATATCTGCGGCAAAAGACTCCATCCCGCGAGGTCGACGGAAAAACTACATACCTAGCTGGGATGTGGAGTGCGACAGGCTCTACCGCGACTTCCTCCGTTCCCCCCAGGGCACCGCCACCACCAACTCAGCAACAGCCCTTCTGGCAAGATTGGATTCAAAGAGGAAGAAGCGCTGGACAGAAGCCATAGACTCAATCGACTTCACGCACTCCAGCCGCACAGCATGGAGTACACTCAACAACCTCACTGGCAGATCACGTGCCTCTCGTCGCCAATGCCCCATTTCAGCAAATGCCATCGCCTCACAACTTGTGAAAAATGGAGTGCACAGAACGAGAGACCGTGAATCAGACAAGTCCGTCCTCAAGGAAATGACGGACCTCTGGAAGGTCCCAACACCTGTCGAGGGCAACATCTCTGGCGAGTTTACCCCAGAAGAATTTGCCTCCGCCCTCCAGCACCTAAACCCAGGCAAATCCCCGGGCCTTGACCACCTATGCCCGGAACTAATACTCCAAGCTGCCTCCTCTATGAGGTCCTGGTTAAAAGACTTCCTTTCCTGCTGCTTGCGTCACCTGCGCATCCCAAGAATCTGGAAAAGAGCCCTAGTGGTTGCAGTCCCAAAGCCGAAGAAGCACCCAGGGGATCCGAAGAGCTACCGCCCCATCTCTCTGCTCTGTATCCCCTTCAAGATACTCGAAAGACTTAGCTACGCCCGTGTCGAACCGATAATAGACCCTCAGCTCCCTCGGGAACAAGCCGGCTTTCGCCACGGAAGATCGACCGTAGACCAGGTTACTCTGATGACCCAAGACATCGAGGACAGCTTCTCGGCAAAAAAGAAGGCTGGCGCCGTGTTTGTCGATCTCACGGCTGCCTACGACACTGTATGGCACAGCGGCCTTACCTGCAAACTACTCCGTCTCCTTCCTGACAGGCACATTGTCCATATGATTATGGAACTTGTGCAAAACCGCAGCTTTACCTTTTCCACCGGTAGCGGCCGACGAAGTAGACTACGTCGACTCAGGAACGGCGTCCCACAGGGCTCTGTCCTGGCCCCCCTCCTCTTTAACACTTACATCTATGACCTGCCTGACACCATCTCCAGGAAATATGCGTACGCAGACGATCTGGCTCTCCTGCATCCAGCCAGAGATTGGCAGTCAATGGAGAGGAACCTAAGCCAGGACATGTCAACTATATCAACATATCTCCAGAAATGGAAGCTACAGCTCAGCAAGGCAAAGACAGTGTCGGCGGCCTTCCATCTAAACAACAAGGAAGCAAAACGTGAGATCAACATGAACCGATGACGAACACCTCCCCTACTGCGCCGAACCCACCTACCTCGGCGTAACCCTGAATAGGTCACTCACGTACCGACGACACCTGGAGTCACTGCGCAAAAAACTATCTGCGCGCGTTGCACTTTTGAGGCGGCTGGCGGGTTCCGGCTGGGGAGCTGATGCGAAAACCCTTCGCACAGCTACCTTGGCTTTCGTCCATTCTACCGCCGAGTACTGCGCACCAGTGTGGTGCCGCAGCTCTCACACCCGCCACATTGACACCGCCATCAATGACGCACTACGCACTGTGACTGGATGCCTGCGTCCCACTCCAACGGACTGCCTTCCCATCCTTGCAGGCATCCAACCTGCTGAGCTTCGCCGTAAAGGAGCCATGATTTCCCTTGCTCGTCGCGCACTGGAACCCGACCACCTCCTCCACAGTACATTCCAGCGCCTACATGGAGAACAGCAGCGACTAAAATCAAGACGCCCATTTGCGCCCGCCGCACGACAGCTTCTGAATAACGTTGAAGATCTTGGAATAAGTGCGGCACACTGGAGGAACTACACATGGAACATGGAGTGGCAAAACAACACCTCCCGACTCCGTGATTTCCTACCCGACGTCGATCCCCACCCTCCGGGAATGTCCCTCGCAAGACTTGCGTGGGTCCGGCTTAACCGCCTACGAACCGGCGTCGATCGCTTTCGTTCAGACATGTGCAGATGGGGCCTTGCTCTCTCACCGGGATGCGAGTGTGGCGCCACAGACCAGACAGTAGATCATGTCGTCCATGACTGCCCAATCCATCAACCACCACATGGAACGCTTGGACTGAAGGCCCTGGATGACGAGACTGTCGAGTGGCTGATGACATCATGTCCAAACATATAGTCCGGAAGAACAGCTCATACGACGAAGAAGAAGTCTGGAAACACTGGTCTGAAGTCTCCAAGCGCTGGTCTCCACGCCTACTTCTACTTGGTATAAGATTCCAACCAGTACTACAAGTCAGGAAAGACAACGACACGAGGTAGGGAGACAAGCAACCTAGCCAGGGTAATGTTCCACAATATATGAAACCTCATTCAAACCTTCACTTCTCATACCTCTTGTACAGATGCAGCCTTGAAGCTAAAAACAAGCTTTTAAAAAACTCCAAATTGTTTGTATAGGCTACTATTGGTGAAGTCTCATCTTAGGCCAAATGTAGTGTCTATCAGGCTAAACAGTCTTTACTAGCCTAAATGATAGACCTATTAAATTAATAGGTCTATCATTTAGGCTAGTAAAGACTGTACAAATGCAATAGATGGGAAATATTAAACAAATGTTTGTAAATCCTTAACATCAAAAATGATTTAAACGTTTGCCAAACTGCAGTGATGCAGGCAATATTAATGGAGTATGAAAGGCTCATGTTTTGTTGTGCATTCGGTCGGCCAAAAGACAAGTCCATGATCCTTGAACATGTTTATCATTGCAAGTAAATAAAACCAGCCAGGTTTGGAAAATTGTATGATTTATTTACAAAGCTTTCGCCACCAATCAAAGGCGGCTTCTTTAGTATTTTATTCATAGGCTATGGAACGCTAGCGTTCCTCTGAGATTGGTTGAAGGCATACAATAACTATTATAATTGTGCCGGTGTGGAGCCAACTCAGATCCAAGCAGCGAATGTCTGCACAATGGTCGAAAGGACGTTGGTTCCACACCGCTCCAGAGCTCGCGACTTTGTCTCGGTCTCATTGATCTCTTGCGACGTCACTTATTTTTAACATGAGAATCTTGTTTGACGGCAAAGAAGATTTGCAAAAGTAATCTTGGCTGGTCAAATAGTATCTCGCCTAGGGGTGCACTTTCCTTGTTCTGAAAATGCAGGAATTTGTTGTTGATCTCGCTTTGGCCTCTGGATGGTAAAGCGAGAGCTGGGAGAGTCCAAGATCAAACTCAACGATTTAAAAAGATTAACTTTACCTTGGCTTATATCGCGTGCTTGCGTCATAAGCATCGGTTGTGTGAAGTAACGGGCAAGTTGTTTTGAAGGGCTGAGGTTATGTTCGGGGAAAGCGGATGAATCATGTCAACGGTGGTTCGATGTCAGAGATAGGCTTTGCATATCTTCAACCGATCTTTGTTTGGCTCAAAATCTTTTCAAGAACTTGTTGTTGTTTTTGGGCGATAAATAGTGTTCCATGGACATCCTGGTAACATAGAGCGACGTCGTATCAACGTTGGAGTCATACCCGGTAGGCGTGTTATTGAAATGAACGAAAAGTGGTTAAACAAACGATCGACTAACGAGCTGTGAAGAAAATTTGAAACTTTTGCGGATCAAAAATAAAAGTCAATCTCGGGCAAGCAGTTGGAGACGAAAGGCGTGTGACGTCACAAGAGAATGGAAATCCCCTGTAGCCTATCAACTGTGGAAAAAACATCACTGTATGACTGTGGCTTTCGATGCTGTTCGATTACATCGGTTCAGCGTAATGGAACGTTGGATGCACAAAACAGTCAGGTTGCAATCAAAATTCGTCCAGTATGGTTGCTTTCAAAGGCTTCCATAAGTCCAGCATGCCTGGAATCTCGTTGCCTTCTTCTTATGGTAGGAAACCATGTCGCTCTCATGAATAAGTGAACGGGCGCGAAACAACAAACAGTTCCAATGCCACAATAACGTCGTTTCATTGTAGGCTGACGTTGATTTTACAAACCGCTTATAAGCGGCGGAAAACAGTGAGAGCTGTTATTGACAGGTTCGACCGAACACCCGCACAGCAGCGATGCGATTGTGACACAATATTAGTTTGGGCGTTTGTTTTTTAAACATGTAAAATTTGATGCATGTTTCATTTATTACACTTTCGAATAAATGCAGATTGTTACTCAATCCTGTGCCAGTTAAGCTTGTTCCACACAAGAACGCATTATTTCCTCATCATCATCATTAAGTTCCTTCCTCTCGTCGAGGGTTGGAGGCAATGAGACGCCAAGTTCCTCTGTTGTAAGATTTTTCTACTGCAGTTTTGTAATTAAGTCCTGACCAGTCTTCAATATCATTAGTCCAAATTCTTGGTGGTCTGCCCCTATTTCGTTTGCCGTTCATTTTTCCTTCTAGTAGTTGTCTTTGAATAGAATTATTGCGAATCATGTGGCCAAAATATTTCAATTTTCTATCATGTACATATTTCATCAGTCCTCAGACAAAGTCAATCAAAAGTGAAACCAAAATCGAATAACAATCTTGGATCAAAAGTATTTCGACTGCAAGTCTGGGGGCATCCGGTGCAATTGAACCCAACACAGCTAGCAAAAATAACCGACAGGCTGTTTCAAAAACAATATCAAATGGTAACTTTGTTGGTTGGAAAAGTCACATGATCACCAGGCAATGTACCGATCAAGACGAAACGCAACGAGCTGATTGGTTGCTGAATCATTACCTTGGTGACAACTGCCTGGGAGACATCGCAGGGACTGTCTGCTATATGTTGTTTCATCGAAACGCCATCAAGGATTTTACTCAGCAAACTTAATTCAAAATAATGTTTTGTTTTTGTTTGTTAATTTACCCAAAAAAGTTGGAAAAACTTTTGTTTTGTGAAAAATAATAGTTGGAGAAGATGGTGCTGAACCGGGTAGGTGGAACTTCATGAGGCTTTTAGTTGTAAGATCTCGTGCGACTAAATGAACATCGCGACACTCCGTTTGAAATTTGATGTCTGCACATCCACAACAGGACTGGAAAAATGTTAGACATTCCCACCCCAACATCGTTCTGTCAGCTATTTTATGACTCTCACCCCCATTCATTGACGTGCTGGTATATTGCTTGTTGTAGCTGCTGGTAGCATCGTTTTCATTTCAAACAGGCTCATGACTAAAAACAAAATGATAAAATAATGATATGCGTCCAAAACAAAGTCACTGCAAAACTAAAAGGATAATGGTAAGTTCCTTGCTACTCATCTGTTTCAATTGCTTTGTGAATCTCATGGCCCTGCTTTGAAGCAAGGCAGGAAATAACAACCCCGGTCATCAAGTTTGATGGCGAACACCTTGTCTAGAACTCTGGGTCGATTTAGCAAAGTGTTTGTTGCGCAAAGTTTTAGGGGATTTTGGAGCAGACGCCACTTATGGACTATCTCTGTTTGTTGAAGCATGATCGCCTCTTAGGAATTCTCGTTCGTACTTCAACAAAGCCGACGCGAAAGTCGCTTTTCTCCCAGTTGCCATCAATGTTTGCGCAATGACCGGTCAATGGCTTCTCTTGCTATTATGACGTCTATTCATCGTCGTGGGGTGTTGAACTATGTTTCCAGAAAAAAATAAACTTGACAGCGTAAAGCTGGTACCAGTTCAGGAGTCTAAAACAATTTCAAATATTTGATCCACGTCATCTTGAACAATGTACGCAGCTTCTTTTGAATATAGTGAGGTGCCAGAGTGAAGTTAAAAATTACAAAACGTTTTCATCTTTTGTATACCTTGAAAAGAAAACTAATTTGTTGCACCATGTTGAGTGCAATATGCCGAGCTGGAAAATACACAAAAAATGATCAACCAAGATAAAATTTATTTTCCCTTTACTATACTGCTTACTTGTGTAGTAAGTTACCTACCTACCCTGTTGCATAGTTCAAACTCTGGTGCCCCCCCCCCCCCCCCCAAGCATTTTAGAAGATCCGCTTAAGTAAGGCTTCTCAACCGAGGGTCTATAATGACCTATCGGAGGGATCCACAGGATTTCCTTATTGTCATAGTCAATCAACCCAATCGACCGAGCGGCTGGATACATTTCATGCCCTAGATTCCTAGAAAAGTGTTAATTTTGATTGTGCAAGTTTTATTTGAAGTTCAAGTCGATCATTTGTATTAGCAACGTTTGGCTCGGGCTTTGCAAACTTTTGTTGCTGAATTGATTTCCAAAGAATTCGATACATTGCATTAGTAGAAACTTGATTGTTTGGGTCCATTGGGATCCACAGAGTTATCTAAATAGGCATGGTAGTCCACAGACGAAAACGAGTTGAGAAGCTTTGCGCTATGGTCTGCGAGGTATCATAAAACTAGTTCTTAAATTTTTCTCAGTCAACCTACTCCTATGTGTTGATTTCATAAGCCACAAGCTTTAACTTTAAAAAGTACGACAAGCCTACTTATACGCAGGCTACAGTGGCGTAGCCAAGGGGGGGGGGGAGGGGGGGTTGGGGGTTACAACCTCCCCCCCCCCCTTTGGCACGCATGTGACGTCATGATATTGAGAATGATGCTTTCAGTCTAAAAAAAAATTGCCTAATTTTAAACAAAATTGCATTAAAAGAGCGAGTTTTGCCAATACCAAACATTCAAACATCTCAGCCAGGAATTAGCAACAAGAAAACACAAAGACTTAAGCTTTTTTTCCGAAAAATGCCGAAGAAAACATGATCGAGAGGCCGATCGAGAGGCCCCCCAGACCCCCCGCCGCCATTTTGCTATGCTACCGGACAGCACCATTTTACAGGAATATTCGTACCCACATTTTTGTTGAAAATGCTCTCAGAATGCACCAATTTCAAAGTAAATTTTCAAAATTTTCTGTGGGAGGCCCCCCAGACCCCCCGCCGTTGGGTGGTCAAAACCCCACCCTTTCAAAATTCCTGGCTACGCTACTGACAGGCTAAGTAGTGAGCATGGCCACTACAATATTCATTCGAAGTCACAATGAATCCGCCTATTTCGATGGAAAGAGAGATCACAGGTGTCTTGTATTATGAACACAGGCTTCCCAGAATTTTTTGCAAAAATCATGAAAGTAATTGTGATGTCATCAAACAGATGGTTATATGTTGAGAAAATGGCCAAACATAAAGTTTGTGTCTCAAAATTATTTATTCTTGGGATCACATTTGTACAAAGCGACCAATACAAAACGATTTCATCAAAATATTCTGGGGGTCAAACCTGAAGACCTATATTTCAACACGTGGCTCTCCGAAACTCAACTTTTTTTAGCGGCCGCTCCTTTTAAAACGTACATTTCTATGCAATTATGGCGTCCCTCATTTTTTAGGCGCTACTGGTTGTAACTTGTAGAGGAGATGACAGATTGTATATGTTGCTGCTGAATAAAAGAGCCATCTGTGCAATGCTGTAAATTCACAATCTGCTGATTTCCGTTTTCAAATTTTCAACTACTTCAGCCGAGAGTGGATTTATAAAAAGTCGTAGTCAAAGTTGTGGACTTAAACTCGATGCTGCACAAAGTACGTGCCAGTTGTAACATTGGCCAGTTCATGTGCCACAAAGCTAAAACTTGCATTTGCACTAGGCCCCACCACTGTAGCATATCGCAGCTGTTGAAGCTTCTATTCGTCGATTTTGACTGATGAAGACGTGCGCGTGCGACGTTAAAGCAGCGTTTGATTAGCGATTTATAATAGACGCTATTTGCAGAAAAGATGCTCAACCAAAAGTTGAACAGAGTTTATTCGAAGCATTTTCTTGTTTACGAACGGCCTCTCTCGCCACAATCCATTCCATCGTGCACCCACTGAGGTTCCGTTGTCCGCCGGCGTCGATTTGTTGTAACTTATGTCTCTGCAACGTAATCAAACGTCTGGTACTTGATCTTTTGTCAGAGAAGCCATCGCGCGATTAACCTGGTTGTTGTTTCCACGTTTCGCGTCTCCTTTCGATGAGTCATTGTCTCGAAGAGCAAGCACCAGCGAACATCAAACGTTTCTGGTCGAATTGTTTGGCTTTCCGTCGCGTTTCGTTCCCCAGCGATCAACGCGACATCTCTAATTGTATCAACTCTTATTGCTTGTTGGCTTCTCAGAAACAAGAGGCTTGTGATGAGCGACCATCGAACCAGCAGCGCGTGCGTCGATTCTGACCACATGCCATTGACAACAAATGCAATGTGCTTGTGATGAAACAACACATCGAACATTTTACATATTTGATTCTTTATTGCAATGTTTTTGTGATTACTTTTTTTGTCGAATACAGGTTTACGCCCGGTAGTTGAAGATTTGGATGAAGTAGACGCATAGCCATAGGAGATGGGGGGGCAGGCAGTCGTTCCCCTTCTGAAAAAAAATATCATCGCAAATTTGGGCAAAGACGTCCAGTTATTTGGGCAACTCAATCTTACCATGATGTTTCGACACCTCACCAGTTTACAAACTTTACATAATTGTTATCATTTATAATATTTTCCAATGAATGTAAATGTATTATGATCGACTTTGAAAACTATTGCATGTGGTCAGTGGCGTACGCAGGGGGGGCCATTGGGCCATGGCCCCCCCCCCCTTAAAAATGTTTTAGTAGTTAACGACGTAGATTAAGGCATTTAATATGTTTTGCATTGCTCTGTCAAAGCAATTACTGTAACAATGTTGTTTTATAGACTAAGCCAATACGAAATACATGGCCCAATCCACCTATCCCACCCCAGGTATGCCAATGTAGCATAGTGTTCTGTAAGCCTATTACAGTGATTAGTGAAAGAGAAATGGATATAGTCTAAACTAAAACCATACTGGGATATAATGAAGACGTCTGGGATATCAATGGCCAGTGGCGTAGCCAAGAGGGGGGGTGGGTTACAACCCCACTTGGCACGCGTGTGACGTCACGATATTGAGAATGATGCTTGCAGTCTCTTTATGCTTAGGAATGATGCTTTCAGTCTAAAAAAAACTAGCCTAATTTTAAACAAAACTGCATTAAAAGAGCGAGTTTTGCCAATAGGCCTACCAAACATTCAAACATCTCAGCCAGGAATTAACAACAAGAAAACATAGAGACTTAGCTTTATTTCCGAAAAATGCCGAAGAAAACATGATCTTATCCTTTTGCTATGCCACCTGACAGCACCATTTTACAGGAATATTTATACCCACATTTTTGTTGAAAATGCTCTCAGAATGCACCAAATTCAAAGTAATTTTTCAAAAATTTCTGGGGGAGGCCCCCCAGACCCCCCGCCGCTGGGTGTCGTTTTAAGAAAAAACGCCCCCTTTCAAAATTCCTGGCTACGCTGCTCTCAATGGCCCCACCCTTGAGAAAATCCTGCGTACGCCACTGCATGTGGTATTGCAATCTGGGCAGAATGATAAGTTTCGATTCGACATTTGGAACAACCAAGTGTACAAAAGCACAATTGGCGAGCAGAGGTAAGCCCATTGACTAGCATGTAAGCTACATTTCTTCACGGGTAGAATTCAAAAGCCTGCTGGTGCTGGGTACTGGTCACCTTATGAGTTTTTTTGCTTTTTTCTCTATATCCCACTAATGCAGTCATCAATCAAATCATTTGGGGAAAAATGTCTACGTATTTGGACAAATCAATTTTTACCATAAGTTTTCAACATTCTACCAGTTTAGGAACTTTGTATAGTGTTGTATTTTAAAATACATTAACAATTTTCTTGGAATGTAAAATGTAGCATCCTCAATTTTGAAAGCTTATGTACAGTAGGCCTATGTAGTATTGCAATTTGAGCTGAATGTTAATCTTTGATTAATCTGAATGTTATGTTAATCTGCAGAATGTTAATCTGCAGACATTAAATCTAAAAGAACGCAATTGGTAAGCAGATGTAAGCTTATTTCAGATATTCATTACGAGCCTACACTTCTTCATCGGTACAATTTTAAAAGCCTGTTGGGTAGGCTACTGGTAGCCTTATGAGGTTTCTGTTTTAGCATCGGAAACCTGTCTAGGTGTTGTTATTTTTTGTCCATATCCTACTATTAAAGTTAAATCAGCCTTGTTGACCTAAGTTGAACATTTGTTGCTTGTGCTTTCGTACTCTGCTCTGTTTATACATCCAAAAACAAGTGAATGGCTTTACGTTGCATCCTATTGTCATGATCGACGATCGACTTTGCTAGCCATTGCAAGTTGACAGCCCTGTGTTCATTGCGGCTATTTCCATCAACCGATTTCCTTTTGTTGGTTTTGTTACTGTATTTCTTTTTTACAATATCATTTCTTTTTGCGTTCTGACAAAGAAAAATAAATTGAATTGAATTGAATTGAATTGAATTGACCCGATAGTAGATAATGCTCAGTTGAAGAAATTGATTGGATTTTTATCGCCAGCTGGTGCGCTACCAATCTTGGACGAACGTGACAAATATCAACAATGTGGCAGTGATTGTTTTTCGTCTTGGGAACCTACAACATCATGATACGCCTTGAATTTGTATGTAAGGTTAACTGAGTTCTCAGAAAAGTACCATTTGTTTACGAACAATGCTGAGATGCCTTACTCATTCCCATTGATGAGTCAGCCAAATAACGCCCCACCCTTTTAACATTCAAATTTGTTTGCGTGAGAATATTCGCAAGTGAGACTGCATTCCTGCCACTTGCATCCCGGTCCACTGACCGTCATATTTTTCCTGTCGTTCGGTCATCGTTCTTATCTCTTGCATCAGTGCGATAGACAGCACGCTGGATTATTTTCTCACGCCGACCACTACGTGTGCGCGCCCGAGCCTGATTTGGACCAAAATAACTGAGAGCGATCGAGACAGTGTTTTTCCTTTGTGTTGTCGCATGAACAAACAAAGGCTGCGCGTGTATGCGCGCTCGTATATAAGCTGGAGGCGACCAGTTCGTCAGTTGAGTTCAAAAACAAGTCGACACCGGCAGAGGCCGAGATGGGTGACTGTGAAAAGTTTAGAAGCGAAAGATATGACGTTGTTGTATAACTTCATAGCTGTCAGAACCAGAATACAACATTTAAATTGTTCAGCAAATGCAACAAGGATTTATTGGCGAGGTCAACATCAAATAATGTTTTACGTTAATTTGCACCGATTGCTACCAGACACAATGTGCCACGGAATAGCTATTTCTGTTAGTGTGAGAGTGGATAGATTAATATCGAATGCGTAATTTTGGAAAACATGTTAATGACGCTGAACGCCGATATAGTTCGTCTATTTTAAGTAGCCTACAAGGTTACACCGAAAGCTGAAATTCAATTAACAACCCTCATGAAGGCAACGTGTAGGGAAACAAGTTTTTCAAACTGGGACCCGGTAAAAGTAGAGTCACCCGTTGGCCGTATAACCGTTTGTTTGGTTGCACTTACGTTGGGATTATTAGGATGTCTGCTTGGTCAGACCATAGTGGGAATAAATGTTTTCTAACTTGAAATCGATAAACAAGCAAGCAACAAGCATTGTGCAACTCCATGTCTTGAAGCAGTTTTGTTATTGAGCATTGAGCTTCGTTGGCGAAAAGCGATCGCGTCGGTTGTTTGTCGGAGGTGGATACTTTCTCATTACTTGCTTGACGTAGGCGGATAAAGAGTTTTCCTCGCAAGAGCTACCGTTTCTTTTTTCTCTTTCCATTGGTCTTGTGATGACATGACGTAATGTAGAACCAATCGCGATTGCGCCTCGAGACGTCATTTGTTAAAAATAATTCTTTTTTCTCGTTGTGTCGACATGTGACGAGTTGTCACTTGTCATAGGAGCTGCATTGGAACATGTGTCACCGATCGCTTATTGAGACAATGTAGAACATTTTAAATGATTGATTGAACCTTTATCCTCAGACTGGGAAGGCTTCTTGCAGAGCTTAATCCTGGCAGTTTCGCATGTAGAGGCTTTGAATCACTGACGCAGGCCGGTCACCGAGATTGACAGAGTGAAGTTTTCGATTGTTGAAGTGATGTTGCTAGGGAATTGTTCCATCTATTAGGTTCTGCTGAATAAATAAAACTCTGAATAAAACAAACTTCTCACAACTTGCTTCGATACAAAAATTCAGTATAACTACTCTGAATCACAGGAAAAAGTTTTGAAAGGTAGCTCAGTATTCAGTCAGTATTCAGTCTAAGCGTATGTGTCAGGGTTTGATAAAATAAACAGACAGAGTATTTTTCTGTTTGAAACGTTTTTTGCTGGGTGGTTGCGGGGCTTGAAGGTTTTAAGTCACCCGCGTTGCCGACCACCGAGCGCAGGCGGCTTAAAACCTAAAAGCGCCGAAGTTGCCCACAGGCTAGAAGCAGCCTTTGGTGTAAAGCTAACTCGGTGTTTTCCTTTGCAGAAGCTTGATAATAAACATACAAAACAATATTGTAACGGAAGCGTGTCTCTAACTCAACCAAGACAATTTACTCAAAGCACGTTTAGACCTCACTCAACGCTTTCACATTGGTCCATTGCTGCCTTCGAAAGTATTTCCTGTCCAAGTCAAGCAGCACAAGCTCATCAGTGCCACCCAACGGTTGAGAAATCTTATTACTTGAAGAGAATTGAAGGCGGTGTTCACTGCACAGCCAACTAACCGCATCGCCACAACTGGGTAGAGATATCTCTCGTTCTATAAAATAAAGACAGCTTAATCGGAAAGGAACGTCATAACCTACCTCTGCTGCTCCTTCTCTTTTTAGTTTCTTTTATTGCTCCTTGCAAGAGAACAAAGTCCCGCTATTGTTTATACACTGCTGCTGCCTTGAAATGGATGTAGCATTTTATCACGACGACCCAAGCAGCCGCATAGCTTCAGCTTACGACCCTCAGTCATCACCAGGTTCTGTGGACAGTATAAGCAGTACAGACGGTGGACCTGTGTGTGCTATTGCCGCAGTCCCACCAGCTTTCCGCGAGCAAAGGTTTGGCCAGGAATTTGCAAAATCAAACGTTTTGAAGGGAATGAACTTGGGTGTAGAAAGTGGAACAACTTACTCTGCAAATCAACAACAGGTTGGTTTCTTACCTAACCCTAACGTCGTTTCAACACAAAGTTATCATCAGAGCAACAACTACGAACAGTCAGTAGTTTCATCGTCAGTTGGTTCAACATCTGCAAACAATCTTAGTCTCAATATTTCCGATAGCGGAGTGTTATCGAACAGCAACACGATTACTACGCCAGATTTGGTAAATATGTTGAAAGTGGGATCTCCGGACTTCGATCAGATGCTGATGCAGTACAGCCAGGCTGGTACGCAGATGACGCCGCAAGCTTATTCAAGAAGTTTAGCGCAAGAACAAGAAATGTACGCTCAGAACTACGCCCGAGAACTTGCCAGACAAAAAAACCACAACGGCGGGAGCAATTCTGACATTGCAGGTTCAAACCCCACCGAGACCACTCAACACACTGCCATCACCACAGGAGCAAGCACTCTTCCCCATCCTCATCAGTACGTGTCCCCCGATACTTACTACAGGGGAGATCACAACGAGGGTCCCTCTTCCAGCGTTTTCAGTGCTGCAGGGACAACCGTGCACCACATTGGGGCTTCACTCACCCACCGCCAAGTTGGTCATTCGGTCATGTCCCCTCACAGCTCTCTACTTGGTCAGATGAAAGAAGAACTTCCCCAGACCGTCCCAGTTATTCCTAACACAAGATCCATGTCTCCCATTGACATGGAGCACCAAGAAGTGATTAAAACTGAACGCAAACGGATGCGGAACCGGCTCGCTGCCAGCAAGTGCCGTAAACGAAAGTTAGAACGGATATCTCGTCTAGAGGAGAAAGTGAATGGACTCAAGAACCAGAACCTCGAACTCTCCAGCAACGCCAACGTGCTACGTCAGCAAGTTGCCGAATTGAAATCGAAAGTAATGGCACACGTCAACTCGGGCTGCCAGTTGATGATGTCACAACAGCAGGTTACCTTTTAATCGCCGCTGCATTCAAGCTGTAGGTTGATATCAGGCGCCTTTGTAAGGTTGGCCGCTGCTACGGGCCATGCGAGGTCGATGTTGGTGGGTTGGACGTTGACACTGTTCGAGCTTTATTTGACGTTCCCTGTGAAGACCCAGCTATGAGCTGTAATCGGCAAACAAATTATATTACCTTGCTTAAATAGGATGCAAAGTGATTTCAATTTGTTTGTCTGCTATGTGTTAGCAATATACCTGTTTCGGTGTTACTTGGCAATCTTTGCTGTCTTTATTGAAACGTTCTGGCAACTTTCACTAACATTATCTTTATTAAATTTATTTTTTGTATCTGTCGACCAATCGGTTATTTGTCTGCAGCCATTTTATAACTATTTGCACCTTTTTAAGCATTATCGCCATTTCGTTAATTTATTTCGTGCCTTTTGCAACTGTCTCGGATTTTGAAAATCACCGTAAACGAAAAATTACACTTCAAGCCTTTTGCTTGTATCGTCTGCTGTCTCTTTATGGCGTCAACAACAGGATCATGACTCTATTCCTAGTTAGCTTATTAACTTGGTCGGTTGTTTGCGGTGGTGGTCGTCACATCTTTAACTCCCGACTGGAGCTGTGACGAACAAACCCGTGATGTTTGTTCCGATTGTTCCAACTTGATATTGCAAGTTTTTATGTGAAATTTCAACATGGTTTTACATCAGTTCATTTGTTGTATGAAGCAGAGAGCGGCATCGAGTCTTCAGCGAGGCGCTTGATTTTGGAACCTTAAATGATCGTTAGTTTACGTGGGATCTTTGCTAGCGTTAGTCACAACTTTCTATAAGATACCAGTCACTACGTCATGGAAATGACGTCAGCTAACCTGCGAGTGGCAGCACTCGCGTCCGGTGACATAGCTTCCGCTTTCTACAAACAGCCACTGGTAACAACGCAGTTTCAAGCGACTCGTGGCAAATATGTTTTGCAATAGAGATTGCATGGAAATTCCACTTTGTAAACTTTGCAGGCCGCACCATAGAGTTGCAGTGGTATCTAGAATAACACAGCCATGAACAATATACGATTAACAAATATATCCGCACATGCACAGATGAGAAATTAAACCATTTATTTTCTGTCATACACAAGAGATACCCGAATTCTCCACTTTATTACCTCACCAATAATCTGTGTACGTAGCAGGCCGAGAAAGTACATTTCTAATCAACTTACTTTATTTCTGGCACAAACACGCAGAAAATGAAATGTTCAAGACACGAATGAGCATTAACAAAAGAGAAAAGTGACTAAGCCAAGACGTAGGCTAAGTAGTATGCTTTCGTAAAATCTTCTTCAAAAATAAGCATCGCCAATATGCACAGCCACCAAACCCATTTTCTAGCAATTGAAATGCGATGGGCACGGCCAGTCACCCCCACAGTTCTATTAAAGCAAACTTGCTAAGGACGAAGCTGATGCGACGCTCACTGCAGAAAAGAGAAAAGCACACGCGAAACAAAACAGTAATTACATTCAACATCAAAAAGTGGAGATGTTATACTTGTGGTCACATAAAGTAAGCCAAATAAAATTAGTAAAAACGAATTCTACTAAAACAAAACGTGATCGAAAAAAGTTTGTTGGAGCCCAACTAGACAATAAGTGGTGGCCCATAGCCCAGCAATCCTAAACCGGGCTCGCTAAACAATGTAGCATTGTGGAAGCCAGTAAGATGATATTTAAGGATGTTTAGGATAAACGTTTTCTCCACGAAAGATGCAATAAATAAACAATATTCTATGAATATATTGCACCCTTGTTGATGCCGCGTCTTGACCATATAAGTTATATTCAAAAACATTATGAGAAGTTATCTTTGAAATACTTAGTCTATGTCTTTAACAACTGAAATGACAAGACAATCATTGGTTCAACAGAATTAAGCTAAATCTCACTGATCTAGAATCTCGCAAAGTTTTGTTTCGTTCAAACAAAATTTTACTGCTTTTGCTGAAACGAGATCAAATTGCCAACCTATTGCTGTAGCTCGTGTAAATCAAGTCTTTTATCCATTGTGTGGATACCCCTTTTTATGGAATCTCTGTTTGGTTAAAATTACGGGAATGTAGTTTATTATTTTTTGTTGGAGCGACTCTGCTGCTTCGTGATAAATTCATCTTTTTCTCCCTTCGTATGAGACAGGATTGTTTAAATTTCAGGGCAGGTGATGGAAAGTCAGGTGAGTGTAGCTTCGTTCAGTTCTGCTATAGGCCTACCATGCGTTCCATTTGGTGCCTTGCAAATAGTAAACAAGGCATTCAAGAACGACATGGTCAGCACAGGGATGAGTTGGGAGTTTGTTCCTCTGCGCCGCATTTGCAGGCCGGTGAGAGAGCCAAACCCTACTTGTGCATATTGGAATGGAAGCGGCCAACTCCTGTTCGAATTTACTTACCTTGAGCCAAGTCGGCCGGGGCGCAACTTTTGAAAAGGTACCATAAAAAAATCCCCTTTGAGCAACAAAAGAAAACGTATATGCTAGCTCAGTTTAATCATTGGTCCCCATCGGCTGGCTTGGCGCATTGGGTTAGGGCGGTGGTAGTCATAACAATGACGTGGGTTTGATTCCCACCACTGCTGTTGCTCTTTTTTCTTTGTAATCACCAAACAAAGTTGAAAGGGGATTTTATAGTGGTACCTTTTCAAAAGTTGCGGCCGGGGCAAGTCCATACCTGCAGGGGCCCGCGCCACCGAGACTCGTTTTGTCAGCCACAGTCGTGGTGAGTCCCGATAACTGTGTAAATCAGGTTAATGACAACAAATCAATATTTGAGCATCAGCCACAATCTCTAAAGTTACATAACAGCTGAAATAAACAATGTTTTAAAGTGCTGGTTATATTCGTGATGTTTTGAAATAAAGTTATTGAACTTTTATATCCTATGATATTTTGCAATATATTTTTATCGAGTTATCAAAATATTACCACTTCACTTGGTGTGTGAAGTAACTGGAGGATCGGATTGATGGTTTTATTACTTCAAAAAAAGGCGGAGAACCCCTGCCCAAAACAAAAACCGAGAACTTCTGCCCCAAGCGATAAAACGTGATTCATAAACTTTGACAAAGTTCTTTATACGAAAATTTAAATATTTGGGTTTCACACGCTTTCTGATCTCATTCATTCCATGTTTCGCTTATTATCGAATCGAAATAGATTTCGAAATGAAAGAAAACGAAGAATTTTGAAAAAAAAAAATAAATCTGTTCGGAGGTCTCAACGGAATTTATAGTATCCCAGTTCTACTTCAAAAAGCATTACTAGACTTATGACACTAAAAGCACAGGCTGCGGTGGGCGGCCAAACATAAATGCAGTCGCCAGGCAGCATTTATTTTACTTTCTGCATTCAATGTTCCATGATAGACAATTTTTTAGCTACTTCACTTCAAAATGTCTCAGTACTTTGGTTTTCCAGTCACATCTTTTAATAATTAAATCAAAACCAGGTTATATCTTGGTCACAAACATGGCAAAATAGATTAAACGTCTTAGGAATGCCGAAATTGTTGGGAGTCGACTGGGGAGATGATTGGCTTGTATGTATGACTGTGTTAACCACCCCCGTACCCCCAAACCGTTGGTCTGTTTAGGGATCCACTAATTTCAGTTTTTTTTTAATATTTTTGACTATTTGAAATAAAGAAATAATGTAAACACTGCTAGAGAATTCGATATAACTTCAATACGTATTTACGGCTTCCAAATCTCCAGGTTGGGGGACCCATCTCTGGTTAAGGGATTATTTTCGGCTCCATTCCTATTTAGCTGGTTCAGCATTTTTCGGCTATTTAAAATAAAATAAATGTAACAGTACTGGTACAAAATAGGGATGGTACAAAGGCTCGACATAGCTTAGACTCCATCCATCGGGTTTTATATTGTTGGTCATCATTTGGAATGACTTTTAAATCAGCGAAACCAGTAAATCTGTGCGATTTTGTTCGAGTTTGCAAAAGAAATAATGCTACGCTCTCGCTTTCTTGGAAAATGTCTTCCAACGGTTGATAGTATAAGACTTGTCCAAACTTAAATGCTCATGAAACGACGAATATGTTCAATAATGACATCCAGAAGTGTTGACAGAGATAATCCAGCGTACTTTGGCATTCTAGATGATTTTTCAATTCATTTTGTTGATTGTCGTCGTCGTGTGAGCGTCTGGGGCCGAGCGTCTATCCTTTTACCACCCCAGATTCACGATGTTCCCGGACTACACTGGAAGGCTACTAGAGAGCAGCCAGTCTTTGGTTTCATCATCCATGACGCGCAGACCTTTCACTCCGTTAGGTGGCTTAAAGATGGAGCAGTCATTGATGATGTGGTCTGCGGTCTGTTCCTCGGCACCACATTCACAGGAGGAGGAAGAGGCCATATTCCCCATTGGTGCATAGTTGAGCGGAAAAACCCGACGGCCGTACGGAGACTGTTGAGGCGCACCCATGCCTGTCTTGGTAGTGTTAGATCGATGGGGCGTGTGTCGGCGTCAGGGATGAACGAATAGAGTCTGGTGGCGGTTGACTTCCATTCAGAACTCCATTAATGGTCCGCCCAAGCAGCCACAGAGATGTCTTGTACATCAGCTTCGTTGAAAAGAAGTTGAGCGGCTGGCACGAATGGGTGTCTTGATTTCAGTCGACTGGGGTGCTCGTTTGGGAGAGCAGAGATCTTGTGGTGGAGAAGGTGGTTAGGCTCCAGTGCCCGTCGACCGAGGAACAGAGTGGCTTCTTCGCGGCGAAGCTCAGCAGGTTGGATGCCAGCGAGAATGGGGAGATTGTCCAATGGTGTGGGACGCAGGCATCCGGTCACTGTGGGCAGGGCGCTGTTTATGGCAGTGTCGATGTTATGGCAGTGAGCACTGCGGCACCAAACAGGTGCACAGTACTCTGCTGAAGAGTAGACAAGGGCTAAGGCTGCAAAGTGTCAGCCCTCGCCCCCCAGCTAGAGCCTGCCAGGCGCTTGAGTAGCGCAGCGCGGGATGTGAGTTTCTTGCGCAGTGACACCAAATAATGGCGGTATGTGAGCAATCTGTCCAGTGTCACCCCAAGATATCTTGGTTTGGGGCAGAAGGACAGAGATTTTCCGTTGTTCTGGACGTGTAGCTCACGATCAGCTTCCCGATTATGGAGGTGTAAAGCGGCTGCCACAGTTTTGGTTTCGCTGAGTTTCAGTCGCCAGTTTTGGAGATATGCTGAGAGAGTTTTCATGTCCTGGCTCAAGGTGTCTTCTAGACTTTCCCACGACTTTGTGGAGTGGAGAATTGCCAGGTCGTCTGCATAAGCGTATTTTGCGCAGACCGTAGTTAGCAGGTCGTGGGTGTAGATGTTGAAAAGAAGTGGAGCCAGGACCGATCCCTGTGGGACACCGTTTTTCAGGCGTCTCAGTCTGCTTCGCCGTGAAGCTTCGATTCCTGACAAGTTCCGTAATCATATGAACCATATGTCGGTCAGGAAGCAGGCGAAGCAGCTTGCAAGTAAGGCCGCGATGCCATACGGTGTCATAGGCAGCTGTAAGATCTAGAAAGACAGCGCCGGCCTTCTTTTTTGCCTCAAAGCAATCCTCGATGTCTTGGGTTAAGAGTGTGACCTGATCTACGGTGGATTTTCCGCGCCGAAACCCAGCTTGCTCTTTTGGAAGGAGCGGGTTGATGATTAGGTTGACGCGTGCGTAGATCAGTCTTTCGAGGATCTTGAAAGGAACACAGAGGAGGGATATGGGACGATAACTTCTTGGGTCCTCTGGTGGCTTGTGAGGCTTAGGGATCGCAACTACTAAAGCTCTTCTCCAGATTTTTGGGATTGTGAGGTGGTGCAGGCAGGAAGAGAGGACGCTACGTAATCAGGACTTTAGGGCATGGCCAGCATGGAGCACAAGCTCAGGGCAGATCTTATCCGGCCCTGGAGACTTGTGTGGTTTCACTAGGCGGAGGGCGGTGGCGAATTCCTCTGGGGTGAAGTCTCCAGACATTGCTTCCTCTTGTGGTGTTTCCACTCGCCACAGGGCAGATACTTCATTGGCAACAAGGCGGGATGCCTTGCGGTCCTTTGTCTTGTAGACCCCGTTCTGCACTAGCTGGAAAGCGATGGCATTGGCAGAAACGGGGCACTGACGAGAGGAGTTTGCTGAGCGCCCAGTGAGGTTGTTGATGATGCTCCATGCTTTGCGACTTGAGTGTGAGAAGTCGATGGTTTGGACAGCTTCGTTCCATCGCTCAAGCTTCTTTGTGTCCAGCCGCTCAAGTAGTCTGGTGGCGGCGGTGTTAGAAGCAGCACCACTTATGGCGCCTAGGTATGAGCGATAGAGAGCTTCACACTCAGAGTCCCAGCATGGTGTATAGCTTAGGGTTGCCATACCGTCCGGACATGTCCGGAATTTAGTGTTAAATTTTGCGTCCGGGAGGAATTTTAAAAAATGCTCAAATGTCCGGAATTTTATGATGGGCGTTTTGGGGGATTTGAAAATTTTTTTCTAGAAAATTCGCTCAGCCAGCTCATTTTACTGCATCTGCAATCGTACTGTGCAACACTGCCATTTTTTTTACTACGAGGTTGTACGGAATTATGATGTAACAGAGCGTTTTCCTTATCAATGATGTTTACCACTTAGAACTTTCTTGAACTTATTGACCGTTGTGCTGAATCAGAATTGGTTAGATATAGATCACATGCTGCGAAAATTACTAGAACATTCCAACAGTCTGTAAAAGCAGGCGATTTCGCACATATAATCAGAGATTTACTTGAAATGTCATAGAGGAGGAAGCCTAGTGAATTTTTGATATAGAATCCTTGACTAATTCTAATGGCTAATAGTTCGGTAGCGCATATATGGTCTCATGAAAATAATCATGCACTGTCCGGAATTTTGCTTTTTCAAATATGGTAACCCTAGTATAGCTGGTTCGATGGCCAGGTGGTATTGTGGCCTTTGCCGCAGTTATTATGGCATTGCAGAAGTCCTGTTATGCCTCGTCTGCGTTGCATGTTTCAGTCGATGGTAACTTTGCAGCAGGGGTGGGCAAGCTTCTTCGACCATCGACCAAAAACTTTTTAATCTTTAACATGCGGGCCATGTGAGTATATGAAATGGACAAGAGTGTTAAGCTACAGATTATTAGCATCATTATTTACATTATTTAACAGGTTTATTTCATAAAAAATAAACCCGTAAAAGATTAAGTGATACAAAAAACAAAAATTGATTAAGCAAAGTTTCAACAATTGTTTAATTGTGACGGAACATTGGAACAATAAACCAAATTATTACAAACGAATTTATTTTCACACGAGTCAGTTCAATCATCAACAGCTAAAAATCGATTTCGATCAGCTACTGCTAGTACATGGGTTCCCAACCTGTTTGTACGCGTACCACTAGTGGTACGCGAAGGTTTTTCAGGTGGTACGCGGGTAGCTTCAGTTTTTTCATAAAAACCTGCATTCACAATTTTATATTTTGTTTATCTGGATTTGCTTACAAAAAAATTCCCCGAAGCCTATTCTTATTGTTACGTAACTATTGTTGTTGTTTCGTATCATTACGATCTTTAAAATACAGGTCATGTCAATTGTCAACAGGGAGCACAGTTACTTTGAAAAGCCGTACAACGCTGCGGGACAGTGGGCATTAATTATCTCAAATGATTGCTCTTGAATGTCACCTACTGTTTTATAACTTAAGCTACAAATAGCGTTGAATAATGCTAGTTGCAAGCTAAAAATAGATCGGAATGAAATATTCAATAACAGTTACAAGGAATGTTCTCCAATAAACTTCTGGCTCAGTATGGCCTCTTCATATTCAACGCTAGCTTCCCATGTTGTTCCACAGCTACTGATTTTCCCTTCCAAGTGGGAATGCGAGCAGGGATTTTCAGTCAGGATGAACATCAAGTCAAAAAATCGAAACCGACTAGGTGCGCCCGGAAATGACTTTCGATGCGCTGTTAGCAAATTTACACCACGAATCGACCAATTGGTGGACAGTAAACAAAAATCTCATTAAATTTAGTTGTGGTGCTTTAGCGTTATTTTAGTACGCCAATATTATTATTCTGAATAAAATATGATTCGATCAAATTAGTTGTTCTGCAAGAAGTGGTACGCTTGGCAGTACAGAGCGTCGAAGTGGTACGAGATCGTAAAAAGGTTGGGAACCCCTGAGCTAGTAGCTAGATCAAGGGTGGGCAAAGTTGTTCAAAGAAAGAGCCGCTTGAGGATAAACCATAAACACCGGCGAGCGGTAAAATCAGTTGACACAAAATAACATACTGTATCAGCAATAAAAACACAATGATTGTTTATCCATAGCCTATCAGTTTTGTACTTGACTCGCTAATCTCTGAAAATTTGGAAGATAAGTTGTTAATGCGAATTAATTCTTCCAAGTGTTCATTTGTTAAGGTTGCACGATGTTTTGATTTTACAAAGTTATAAATTCTTATAAAAATGAACAAGTAAATTGGTGCTACTTCTAAGCTTCAACTAATCGCTCATTAGCGACTTTATTAAACTTCCAATTGTTGCTGACTGAACGCAAAATGACCCAGGAGAGGCACAATGTTGCTTTTGCAACGTCACAATTCCATTGTTTAACAATGGCTACAGTAAAAGAGAGTCTCCTTTTTTATCTTTATTTACCCACCGTTGAGCTAGAATCCAGATCATCTTCAGTTAAGCTTATTCAACTAGGTAAACTTATTCTATTTGAATATTTATTTTATTTAGAGCCAGATTTGGCTTGCGGGCCATAATTTGCCTATGTCTGGCTTATAGTAACAATTTTATTTTAGTTTTACAAGATTCAACGCAGCATAATTTCACTTGTTTGCATTTCATTCACAATTTCACATGAAATGAAATTTCACATGAGTTCATAAACGTAGTTGCACTGATGAGAATTAATATTCGAAAACGCGTTCTGCAACACTGTTTTGCACTCTGCAATGCCTGACGCAGATTTACTTGTAGATTTCCATCACGCATTGAAACGGTGATCTGATCATGAAATTTTCTACGGTTCCAGAAAAAGTTTTCTCTGCCTATAAAACATTGAATGGTAGTTTTATCAAATATTTCTGAAAGTTCCTTCGTTTCGTATTATCTGAATTTCACATGCGTTGTTCATGAATATAACTTACAATCTTACATTATGAAACCAATGCAAGATGAAACTCATACTGAAACCTTGAAAGACTGAAGCAAATCTTCGATCCAATACATAAAATGTGAAGTTCATACGCATGATATCAATTACTGCGGTTTCGAGATTTCGCCACAGTACTGCAAGCAACCTTCACTCATTTCCCTAAAAAAATTGCAGTTGAAAAAACGTCACGTGGAAAGTTTTTTTAATTCTTTTAAGATTCGATAACTTTTGTAAAAATAATGCCACCCATCGACATCGTAAATGGTTAGGCTACATGGACTACGTATTTTTTCGTTGTATTAATAAACTTAATTTTGTCACCATTGCACTGTCTTTCATTTATTATTATCTTATCATTTAATCTCATCACAATTATCTTGCTTTCAAAAGAAATTGCTTTTAAAAGTGATCCCACTCAAGTCTCATATTGTTGGCACACATTATGTTGTTTCTTTTAATTTTACTGCTTTATTTGGTCAAAATTTGATAACGTGTTGTGTTTTTTAGAAACAGTTTGTGTTCACCAAAACATGGTGCGATAGTAACTGCACAGATCAACCATGCGCTGGTGAGCCTCCTGCTGATCTTGCGGGACTTACCAAATTTGAACTGACAATTACAACATTTTCTTGAGGCTATCTACAGTCAGCATGCCAAAGAATTTTACCATTTGTTACATCTTCTTCAAAAGATTATTTTGAGATTCTGTGAGAGTGTGTTCATGCTGTGGTTAGTTATGAATAATAAATGACAGAGAGGAGATCCTTGGCACGCCTTGGGACCGCAAAAAAATTAGCGGAGAGAACAACGTCTGGTCTACATATGCCGATTCAAGTTAATGCTTTGTGGAGAGCAGGGATTTCCTTGCTATGTTTTGTTGTTTAGTTGTCGCTTGATGTTAAAACAACGTTAGACTCTTCATCGGTTCATGTATACACCATTCCTACAAGTTCTATCGGTTTACTATCCGCCTTGCTGTGATCCACTACATTTGTGAGAAGCAGTCAGACCACATAGTGCGATAATGCGATTTGGTTCGTTTGTGTCAGTTTCCCTGAGTTGCCCAGAACAAGCAACAAATATGCTGAAGTCGGCAAGCTGGAGTGGACCCGGACCCCTAACCCAAACCCACAGAGAAACAAGACTGCACAGTTCAGTTAAACAAGAGAGAAAAATGTAACTGCACACATTTCAGCCAAACTACGCGGAAAAATAAAACTACACACAGCCCAGTCAAATTAATCAAGGAAACGAAATGAAAGACAGAGGCAACCAAACAGGCGCGGATCTAGGAGTTTTTTTTTGGGGGGGGGGGGCAGAAAATTTGAAAATCAATTAAAAAGAAAGAAAAAGATAAAACAGGTATGAACAATAATACTATGACATATTATACGATATATCATAAAATAGACATTAAAACAGACATTTTCATCAATTGTGAATGTTTAAAAAATAAATTTTGCTGGAATAAAAATTGCTAAGCATGCAAAGTAAACTTGAAATCTGGTTTAAAACCCTGTATGCAGTGTCCATGACCAATTGGACATTTGTATGTTTGCAGGCATATACGGCAATTGATTGAAAGTATAATAAAGACTAAAAACTATAAAACAGCCATTCAAGGTTTCAAATTGTTTCAACTGACGTCATTTGGTTCAGCGTTGGTTTCAGCTGAGTCAGCTCCAACAAATGTTGCTATCAAAATGCATTTGAAGTTGTATGAAAGAAAATAAGGGAGTCTGATCGATGGATAATTTCAACCATAATAATAAAGAAATTATTCTCCCCCTTGCCCCCCGTGGATAAGTTAAGTCCGCCGTGGGACTAATATCAGCTGTTTAGAAGCACATCAAACCATTTGATGGGGAAACATACAATTTCTACAATTCCTCACAAAATTTCAGAGGGACTCATAAATCCGCGCCTGCAACCAAACTACACAAACTAAACTTACAGATCAAGGACACTGCACGTAATGTCACCCAAACTACACAGATACACCAAGTTACACAAGGAAACGAAACTACACACAATTCAATCAAAGTATGCAGAGCAAGGAAACACGCAGTGGTATTCAAATGACACAATGGTTTCCAAATTACACTACCACATCAGACAGAACACCAACACTACTAGTTGGGTCGGCCACACTAAACAGGAGAAATGACAGAAATTCTGCATAGTGTTGCTTGCTACACGGAAGTGGTAACGTTTACGGTTTGTTTACGGTTTGCCATCTGCTTTGAAAACGTGACAATCATCTCAGTCAGCCAGGAACGTTCGCCCGTTGATTGCAGCAAACGCGCGCTGTGCTGGCGACACATCCTGAATTGGAAATGTTTGAATGACAACGGATGTCAGCAGCTCGAGCGGAGGACTGGAGCAGCCCATACCTCTTCTTCGGCTTCAGAGCGTAAATCTTTATCACTCGGTCCATGTAGCCTACACGCATATGACGTGGAAGCACAGATGTACGCGTTATTTCCTGTTTTAATCGGGCCTTGCAATTTTGTTTTGTGACGTCATCACTCGATGTCACTCGTAATTATTTGAAACATTGCTCGATGTCACGTGACCCTCAAAACCCGGTTAAACGCTGCTGCCTTGTCTAATGAAATGTTTTTATAACGATGTCAAAAATTTCTTTAAATGCCACACGTGCCAACATAAGTAGGCTACTGCAGAGTTAAGTTCAATTTCAACTCAGATTTTATGATACAGCAAAATATTCTTATACTTCTGATGTAGTGTTTTTAAATTTCCATCCAACCTCTTCCCTCATATCCTGAAAATTAATTTATGGAAGGACTAAACAAGTTACTTACATCGCGTAAAAATTGCCTCAAGGATGTTATATTTACGCTACGCCATTTTTTGTTAATCATTTAATACTTTGCTAAAATCTTCATGTTGTAAAACAGTCGCAAACAGTTTTTATGGCCTAACTCTACACTTTTCTGTAAAAAATTGGTAAAGTTGCCATTGCAATTTGTGCTCATGACTACGCGCATTCGTAAAAGCGTCACGTAAATTTTGATGTATTATATTGAAGAAATAGAGAATAGCCCAGGGCTTCCCAAACTTTTTTGCTCGCGACCCCTTTTAATCTCCTAAAATTCTCCCTTTACGTAAATCAGTTCAAAAATCAGTTTTAAAAATCTGATTTTTGATTTTTGAACTAAATCTCCCTTTATGTTAAAAGGATAAGCAATGCGAAATATACGTTTGTGATATTTATTGAAAGGTATTTAAACGAAAGCTAAAAACCAGCTATCCGTACTCGAAGCCTACTACTTTACCGCTTGTAGCCTGCTGGAAACAAAACCAAAAAGTAAACATATTTATTCAGTGTGATGGGTGCGACTGCTTTCTGCCACAAAGCAAGTCTAGCCGTCGCTCGATGTTTGTCAATAAACCAAAAAGTATCAATGTTACTTGGTTTCAATGGTTTCAATGTTACTTACGCTGGAACGGTATTTTATCAACGTTGAAAACACTGACACGCACATATACGTGGAAATCAACGGCAGGAGTGTGGTTACTGCTAAGCCTTATAATGCTGAATATTGCGCTCTAGTGTGAAACTTTTTTCCAGAAATTTCAAGCCACAACTTAGAGTCAAAAAATAGATCTGCAAATTTTTCCTGAGATTTGAAAGAGAGGTGCCTACTTTGTTTTTGCAATGCAAAAGGGTTTAGATCATGGCTTACGTAATACAGGCCTTGCCATCGTGCAGGCTGGAGTCCAAGCTGGAGGCGAACAAAAACTCATGTTTATGACTTGCTAAACACACTTTTCACGGCTTGTTTGCCCATTTTGTTAAATCCTGCTGGATTGATACCATATCAGTAAATAATAATCTTTTTTTTTAAATTTAATTAATAAGTTATATGCATTCTATGTTCGATTTACAATGAATGACACATTTAAATAAAGCACATAGTAGAATAAAAGGTGTTAAATGAAACGGTACAAACGCACACAAGAAAACAATATTTCTTGTCAAGCATAATCTGCTATTATTAACATTGATTTAACGTCAGTAACGTAAATACAAGCACAACACAAAAGCACAATGAAAGACAATATGTATGAGTCATTCATTATAATACAGTCAAAATTTTGAAATTTTGTAACCCATCTTCTCAGAATTTCTTCATTTTTTAATATATTAGAGCTATTGGGAAAAGATGAAGATTGGCATTTGCACTGTCAAAATCCATCAAGCAGTTTTCAAGATATCAACGATTATATTTTTGCCACCAGAGGCGCTACTTTCATATCACAAAAACAAAAATAGCTTAGAATTCTTATTTTGTATGATGCAGAAATAATAAAAATATGTATTCTTATAGTTTTTGGGGCAAGGAATTCAAATATGTTATTACATTTGTGAAAAAAGCAACGGAAAACACTTTATTTTATTGTACAAAAGTTTTGGGGTACTCCATTTCAATGCCCCATATCTCAAATCTGCAAAAAGATTTTTTTCCCCCAACTAATGCATGTTAAACTGTCAAGAAAAGCTACCTGCTTCATGTAGAAAAGTATGATAAATACATTTTGTTGCAAGCTTCTGCAATTGACATAAATTTTTCATTGCTATATTCATAACGCTTTCAATCAATGGACTCGAAGTGTCATACAATTAAGGCACTAATGATGCTCTACAGTAGTAGAGCGAAATGCATATGCCATAAATAGGGCACTGCTGATTATGTTCAATTAGATTGGTGACAGATTTTGATTTAAAAGACTTTTATTAAGTGCATCAAGGGCACCTTCGTTATTTGTAATTGCAAATTCTGATCTGTCAGTTTCAGATGTACTTGATGATTAGCATGCATCATCACACTCATCCGTGTCAGAAGGGTTGCCCTTGGCTAGAATATCAAGCTCTGTTTTGCTTGTCTTTGGCAAGTGATGCATAATTTCAACCTGAGTGTAATTGCATTGTGGGTTTTTATCAAACTTCTTGCCATGGGTATTTAATGTAATTGATTGGCGTGCTTTGGGAAGCTTAACTCCATAATGGAGTTGTAAGAGATTGCAGCATCTCGTTTGTCTCTTTTCACATCGCGCAATATGTATACTCAATAAGGATAAAGGCATATCTTTGCACTTAGTCGTAAATGCAATCTTCCACTTTGACTCCCGCTCTCCATTATGCAAGTTCTAGTTCATTTCGTTTCAACTGTGCAATGGGTAACAATTCTTGTCGTTTGGTATACCACGTTTTATGACATTCATCAGACTCCTTTGATTTTCCAATAAAGCCCTTCTACAGCTCCATAACTTTGACACATAAATTGTAGCAATAATGTTGTGTATTGTACAGTATGTTCTACAGTAAGTTATTTGCCTAGATTGAATTCCTAAAAGTCATGATGGTAACACATAATACATTGAGCACTCTGAAAGCATTGATCACTATCATATACAGCAGTAGTCACAGTCTCATTAACGACCAGAATTAAAGCAAATAGCCTTGCCATTTTGTTGTTGATGATTTAGCTAGCTTTCTGTATTTCTTAATAGGAAGTGGCTATTTTTCCACACTTAATGCCATTGTTACAATCAGGTGTTGCCAGAGTTAGGATTAAAGTTAGGAAGGTTTAAGGTAGGGTTTAAAGTTAGGAATAAGAATAGGGTTTTAATCTTTGCCCAGGACTAAAAAAAAATTCCAAACTACAAGTTTAATCTTTTCTCAAATTTGGGCAGAATTCCTTATCTGGCAACACTATTGAGGCTATTATTATACTATTGTGTAAATATAACCACAGCCTTCTTAATAACTGAATAACTATTACTAAATTGATTTAACAAATTTAGTCAAGTTTCACAAGTCATTCCGTTCATTGTATGAAAGAACTGATACATTCTTGCAATGAACAATAGACATTCATATCAAGTAGCCTAACCAACTGCAAAAATTTACAAGACTACACATTTATCATATCTTTGGCAAGAAGCAAGTAATAATTGCAATTCATCACACATTTACGCCCCATTATGAATTAATTGTTATTAAGTTACCTAAATATAACATGCGAGTAGTTAATTACAGTATATGATTTTATTCAACCATAGGCTTACCTTATAGCCTATTAACCTATTCCTGATCAGTACGGCAACATATAAAAAAACTAAAGTTTTAATCTCTTGCTTTGACCTAGCCCTGCGCAAAGATACTTTTAGGCTCTTGGTAAAATTCTCTGTCAAAAACAAACATGCAGAATAACTTCTACTATGTAATTTGTTTATTAAAATGTTTATCAAATCTTGATTGCTGAGAACCTGGCTGTATCTATAGTAGAGAAGTCCTCTTTGATATTTTGACTGTTCAAGGTACAGCTATAATGAAAAAACTACACCTATCTAGCAACTTAATGATTGTGAGAAATCTAATGTACAACAGTTAGTTAGTGACTATTCACCACCTACAACATTAGCTTATAACATTATCAACATTAAGAACTTGTATTAGTAGACTATACTTTGCTGCTGTCAAAAATTCACATCTTCTAGCTTGCAGCATCGATTCCTGTTTTCCCAATCATTATCTTCACAAAGACCGATTCAACATGTGGCATGGTTGATAAGAACTCGAACAAATGGCTACTTTATAACACGTTTGTACAAATTATGCTTCTAAAAGTTACACATATACAGTAATAAATAAAAAAAATTGTTCAAAATAAAATAAAATCAACACTACATTGCCATTACATAACCAAAATAAGAAAAACGCCCCCTTCTAGTTAGTTGGCTACTTTCGTAAAATATTTTCTGAATCAATCATTGTGACGATACATACGAGAAATACTACGAGATCGCGGAGGAGCAATTTTTTTCTTTCTCTTTATTATCTTATCGAATCTGAGAGAACTCTTCACTGCAAACAGTTCAAAAGCAAGCTTCGCCTCCAGCTTGGACTCCAGCTCGCACGATGGCAAGGCCTGTATTACGTAAGCCACGGTTTAGATCCAATCTAAATTGGTTTGGTAATGTCCAATTCTAAAAGAAAATACGTTTTAAACTCTTTCAACAGTCTTGACAAGTGTCGATAACCAGAGGCTTAATAGCGCTTGATTCCACGCCATTGTTAGCCAAAAACTTTCAGTAAATGAGAATATTTCAAATGAATTATTTTCAATCATTTGTTTCTAGATGTTTGATTTTTTGATGAACACTCCAACTTTAGATTTCAATGTAAAAACATAGATGTTTTCTCCTTGGAAGGACAAATTAAATTCGTACCCGTTTTTCAAGCAAACCTGACAAATAGCATAATTTGAAAAGCTTTTTCAAAAACGTCTTTACAAAAACGGCGGACAAAGTCTACACTTTTTTCCGTTGGAAAAATCACGAATTGAGTTTTTAACACTAATAACTTTTTAAAGCATTGGCTTTGATTTTGAAATCCACGTTTACAATGCAGCAAAGAGGGTTTTAAACTCCTATTCCATATTTCACTACATAAATTTACAAAATACGGGAGCCTACCCCCCCCCCCTTGCGCACGCCACTAGCTACTGGGGCTTGACTGAGGTCTGAGGAACATTTTCATTTGTATTGACCTGAAGTGTATTTGCATTTAAAGCACATTTTATCATCTTTAATCCCTTTAAGGTATACAACTTTTTATTATTTTTTAAACCAAGGAAGTTTCCTTAACCCATTAAGACAGTGTTGTTAAACACACACATTGCCGAAATCATACTTTGCAGCTGAAGGGACTTTGGCACGGGGTGAAACAAAAAAAAACTTCAAAAAAATATTTCAGTTGGGTGTGAAGTTGCCCCCAAAGTTTTGGGTCAACTGTACTGTACCTAAAAGGGTCAATACAAATGTGAAATGTGTAAAAAAGCTTAAGAACCACTATTGTAGCTGTCAAGGTGGAAGGCGCTATAATACTATCATGGACTGGAAGCTAAAGGCTGCCGTGCAAGTGGAGGCACCAGTATTGTTCTTGTATTGGCTGTTTTAATGTTGTGTTTTTAATTAGTTTGCCAGGCTACTTTTGAGTTTGGCAAATTGACATATTTTTGGCGTTATTTAATTTTTTTTTGCATATTAAATAGTTAAAAAAATTCTGTTTTATCAATTCGCAGTAGCTTGTTTTACAAAACATCAGGTTTGAAAAGGCAATTTTTCCCGAATCTTGATGATGCTTTTCACAATATTGCATTTTGGGCTGTTTTTGTCAACAACATGATTACTATCGTACCACAGCCTAAGGAGTTGCGACCGTGCCATATTTTAACCTAAGAATTCATTAAAAAACGTCAAGTTTCTGAAACTTGGCGTTTAAACCGCCAATATGGCAACCCTGTTTGAGTGTCATATTGCACGGTAGAATTGGGCTTCGTCCATGATGCTACTATAGCGACGTCCAAGCTTTCAGTTAAGAAACAATTTCAGCCAGAAGATATCCCAAGGCATGAAGGCGAGTTCTCGACGAAAGGTGTTTGTTGTTTGTCACCATTTCATAAAATGACTAAGACGTTTTCCTTGAAAATTTGGTTTGTCATTTATTTTGAGAGCAACATTTCAAAACATCGTTTTGTGAATAACAACTTGATATTACGGTACGCCAACGTATTTGGCACATTTGGTGATGCTGAATCGATGTCAAGTATTGATACAATTAATCATTCTGTAACAATCCATCAACAACTCAAGAAACACAATCACAATTAGGTGGAAAGATTATGTACGGTAACAAAACATATATGACTAAAATACAAAGCACTTAAAGGGTGCTCTGCTTTCAAAGATATTTAATGTTGGACAGTTTCCGAGTGGACTGCCACCAATGCGCAGCGGCGCACTGTAAAGGGTTAAGAACGGTAGAACAACTTTCCTCATCAACCCATCTGATTGCATTAAGATCTTCTTCGCACTCAGTTCAGTTAAAGAAGAAAAACGAGAAATGGCAGGGAATGGGAATCGAACCCACATGATCGAAATTACTATCATGCCTAGCCATCACCCAACACTAATGTGTGGGTTAGGTCAGGGCTTCCCAAACAGTAATCCGCGGACCATTGGTGGTCCGCGACGACTGCACAGGTGGCGATATGGCAAGAAATTAGACATATCACGCAGAAATCACACATATTCGTTGTACAGTACGAACCTTGTCAAAGATAATTGCTGCAGTTCTTTACAACTTAAATGATTTCGAAAGCTTTTGCTATCCAGTAACGTAAATCTTACTTGTTGCACCTTCGTTGCGGTTTAAAAGTTGTTTACGAAAAATTAGTGGTCCGTGGCCCAAAAAAATTTCACAAATAGTGGTCAGTGCAGGGATATCTAGAACAACGGGATTGCTGACTCTGTTTTGAAGTGGACAATAGGAGGGTTACTGCTTCATTACTGCATCATTACTACACAAACTGAAATGTGGATTTCTCAACATACAACCCATTTCTTGTTTTTAAAATGATGCTTGAAGATGAAATAATTTAAAAAAAGCAAAAAAAATTTTGAAAATGTGGCCGTTTTTCCCCAAACCGCCACCAAGTGGTAAAAAATACATAAATTTTAAACACAAATATTTTTAATACCACTTACTGGATTTGAATCAACTTTTAACAGAATGTTTATAAGTATCAAGACTGAAGCTCTATGGAAGGAAATGAAGATATTTTGAGAAAATAAAAAGTTATTCGAATTGTTGCATTTTTTCAAAAATTTTTGATCCTAGGACATAAAACAAATGGGTGCCGACAACATCATGGACAAAATTTCCCAAATTCTTTGACCAGAGGCTTTGCATGTTTACTCTGTCTAGTAGTGTTAAAAATTTGAAAGCGATTGGCAAATAAATGAAAGAGATATTTGGGATTAAAATTTGGTACTTGGTCAAAAATCACATTTTCTGAAAAACAACAATAAACATTTTCAACACCTTAAAGCCTCCTTTATCATAAGTAGACCCTTTTTTGCCTCTGCTTGGGTTTGTAATTTTTTCTTAAGTGCTTTTAATGTTTTTCTCCTGGCCTTGGATGTGTCAAAGCTTCTTTTTCTTGATTTGTCAAGTCAAAACTTGTCGAGTATTTGGCAGGTTTCTGAATATGCAGAGATTTTGCTACTGTCTTGTTTTCCTAATTTTTTTTGCCGAAGTAGAAGGTTGGCAAAAAGGGCTTTGATCTTCTGTTGTTGGATGGCTTTCTGGTGTTACAGGAAAGGTTACACTTGTGTTACAGTAACAGTTTATCAAGTCTACCACCATTGTTAGACTTACAACCAACCTTATCCAACTTTCTTTGTTTAGCAAAACCACGAAATTGAATTTTCTTACTTCTTTTCATGTTTTTTTTATTTCCTATCTTTGATGACTAAAACTTGCCCAAAAGTGATGCAATAATCAATTAAATATGAAAACTAAAGCTGTGTTCACTACTCAATAGTCTTGGATGACTAACAGCAAAAATTTGCTTTAAAATGATGATCTTAAGTTATACACAAGGCCAGCCATTAGTTGTTGCTATGGGCGTTGCTAGGGAAGATGCCTAGGAGGGCCCACTTTTAAGACCTTATTTTAGCTTCACAGCAGGGATATCTAGAAAAGGCGACTTCTCAACAGCGTAATTGACACGCGCTTTCGCCTTTTTCATTTTTGGACGTTAACAGCGCTGACCCTTCTAGTGTCCATCGCTTTATCGCAATTTGCAAAGTCAGCAATCCCGTAGTTCTAGATATCCCTGGGTCAGTGGCCCAAAAAAGTTTTGGAAACCCTGGGTTAGGGCACGCACATTAGATTAAACTCCTCTGCTGGTGGCAATGCATCCACTTAGTTTAGTTTGTATGAAAATTCTCTAGAGAAGAACGCTCACAATATCACCTGCTGAAATGCACGACTGCAATCAACTGATTCGCAAGGAAAACTGCTGTAGTTTAGCCACTGTCAGTTCTCAGCAGTGACGATCGGTGAGGGAAAGCAAGGAAAGCAGTGCTTACCTTAGCAAAAACTATGCAAAATATAATGACTGAATTCTAGGTTTAACTTATTATTTTTATCACGTCTATTTTAACTTGAAAATTACTGTATTCGTGACTAGAATTACTCGTAACGCTTGTGAGTAGTCTAAGTCCTCACCAAACCGCATGTCTTGCCTATAAATGCTAATTGACGCAAACGCTTCTGTCAAAAACAATCACTGAGGCTCCAGGGAAGCAACTATCAAACTTGCTTTCCCAGATTCAAAAATGTCAAAAAACGCCTTCGTTTTAACCAATCCTCACCCGTTTTGCAAAACGTCACGAGCTGCTTAGCCAATCAGACGTGTTATGGTTATGGTAGGTTAGTTGTGCTTTCCCAGTGACGTCAATGCGTACATTCGCTAGAGCGACTAGACTAACTCGTCAGAATGGTATCTCGTCACGGTAAACGCACAGCATCATAATGCCAAAAAGCTTGTTGCTGTTTTTTGATGTCTCCTCGCCATGTACTTTAGCCTACTGTACTAGCTTTCATAGTCATGCCTTTGCCCTTTTTACAGCGTTGATATAACGCTACTTCGCCAATGAACGTTCAGGTGCGGATGCAATATTTAGTTTGTTAAGCTTCTATACGCATAAACAGACATAACTCAGCAACAACACTACATTTAACATTATAAAAACAAAAAACAAAAAGCGAACGTTTTCGGCTAGTCATATAGCCCTTTTCAAGCCTATAAGAAAATACATTATTAAAAGAAATGCTAAAGAATCATATAGTATCACAGCAAAAATATGGTCAAAGCTAAACATTTGAGAAACTGCCTCGCTCACACAAAATGATAACTGAAAATTACACAGCAACTGTGTAATTTTCAGTTATCATTTTGTGTGAGCGAGGCAGTTTCTCAAATGTTTAGCTTTGACCATATTTTTGCTGTGATACTATATGATTCTTTAGCATTTCTTTTAATAATGTATTTTCTTATAGGCTTGAAAAGGGCTATATGACTAGCCGAAAACGTTCGCTTTTTGTTTTTTTGTTTTTATAATGTTAAATGTAGTGTTGTTGCTGAGTTATGTCTGTTTATGGTTTAAAAGAGTTACCTCTCTACCCAAATTGTACTTCTATACGCAGGAGGCAAACTTATCCAGCTTTTTGTACAAATTGCTTGCGGTTGTAATGTTTAGGCCTAAGTGTTAGTTTTTGTAGTGTAGGCTTAACTGAATATCTGAGAATGAACATTCATGACGAATTAAACATTTAGACAACTATTATTCCATGTCTAACACAGGATTTTGGTCCTGCAACGTTAAAATTAAGATTGTTCATGACTTCTAAACATTAAATGGATGTATGATCACGACATAGGCGAAGCACAATTTGACAGATTTTTATTTTTGATTTGTTTTAGAAATGCTCTCAGAGCGCACCAACTTGGAAGTGTTTTTCAAAAATTTCTGGGGGAGGCCCCCCAGACCCCCCGCTGGAAGTGTTGCCTTCGGCAACACGCCTTCGGGCTTCGCCCGACGGTTACGCCCTTCGTGCCTACTACCTTGCTGCAGCATATTTCCAAGTTGCTTTCCCAACGGTTTAAGCCACCGAACGTCACTGGTTCTCAGTAAGACCCAATTACACCGTCAACCAATGAGAAGATGTTTAAGTGGCTATCGTCCAATTGGGATTCTTCTGGCACTCAGCCAGAGAGTTGATCCGTTCACTTGATTTACTTTTTATCAGAACTGTTTGCGTTTTTTCTCTGTTCTACCGCCTCTAACTTTCATTTATATAAAGACGTCACAGACAAAGCAGCTTCTGATTGGTACATGTTTTAAGTTATAGGCTCTTAGGAATCCTAGTAACACAGATTTGTAATGGCAACATCACCAACTTGTTCTATAGACTACTCTTCCCCCGTAGTTCTTAAACTGTGCGTCCGGATGCTTTGGTGCGTCATTTGAAGTTTTTAGAGGTGTCGTGCATTTTTTATTGACGTCAAACAAAAGTAAAGCTGTCGTGTTAAACAATAAATACTATTAATACTACAAAAAGTGCTCAATGCCCAGCAAAAAGCCAAGCAGAGCAAATAAAATCAAACATAGTTATTACTCTCTGAACCCTTGACAGCCTGTTTCACCCTAAAAGGGGAATCTTCAGAAGGTCTTGAAAAATATGCAAAAGCAATAAATCGGTAATACCTGAAAAGATATTAAATATTATAACCTTAATTTAATCTGCAAAAAAAACATCAGAATTACATAAGGCTACCTCCGTTTTCACAAAAGCTTCAATGAAGACGTCCAAATGGAAACCAACCAGATTGATACTAGCACCTGTGATGTCACACAGAAGCAAAATGCGATAAAGATAAGATAACCTGTCGTGGCATTATTTACAACAATTTAACGCTTTAGATATGAGGCCACAACGATCATACAGCAGACCAGGCCCGTAGTTGCCGGGGGGGCTTGGGGGGGCAATGCCCCCCCAAGCTTAAAGTTTTTAGTTATTTCCTTGTAGAAACATAAGCATTTTAAAACGTTTGTCTGACAATCTGCTGCGTTTGGGACGCATAATGTCCTTTCTAAGCGAAAACATGCGTTCCACAGCCGCGCTGGATGGTATTGGTGTGTTGCATTTCAAAAACATGCCTTGAAAACGTTTACTCTGAAAGGTATCACTATTCTAAGCGTGCTGTGATGGTTTAGCATATATAGCCTAAACCTTTTAGTGAGGTCCACTGCACCAACATCGCTCTTTTCAGGGGCACAGAGCTCTTGAAATAAAGTATCTTCAACCTCCGTGATGACATTCATTAATTTTTCGCTTTCTCTCTCTGATCTCTTATGCTCGATACTGATCCCTCGTGCTCTTTGTTTCAAAGTTCTAAAAATCCACATTTTAAATATTTATTTTTTGTCCTGAAAACACCAGGAATGGCATTTTTGAGCATATAAAAGAGCAAAATTTTTTGGGGGGCATGGGACATTCCTGGGGAACATTCCTGAATTTCAAGTTGTCTAGTCTTAATAATGTAATGATGACGTCATAAAAGATGCAATCATGACGAAACTACTTTTGAGAATTGTGAAATGGTTATAGTAATCGATACTCCAACTAAAACCAACAGCAAACGACTAAAACAAGTTAAAAAATAAAAAAAATGATGACGTTCTAATGACGTCATCAGTCAAATTATTTTGTGTTTGTTTTGTCTCACTTATTTGTATATGCTTATTAAGTAAAAATATGCAAAAAATCAAATATGTAATTGCACAAAAATGGCGTAAAAAGAGCTGAAACGTGATTTCTGGGGAAATTCCAATTTGGGGATGATCACGTGACCCAAAAAGTTGCGGCACCCACTAAAATCAAAGTTGGGTTGACCAACCGCAAAAATATGCAAAAAAAACAACGTGTAACACGTTTAGCCTAAAGATTCCCTTAAAGGCCTGAACTATAAGTCAAGTCAATTTATTTTGCTTCAATAGCGTCATATAAACAAACTGAAAAAGTAAAGAAAATTGTCAAACCACGGCTTAATGGCTTGTACAACTGTTGATGACGAAAAATGACGAAAAATGACGAAACATGACGAAAAATCGAACATAATATGCTGTAAAGGGACAAAACTGTTTGTAAGTTATGCATGAATAGAATTGCAACAGCGGCAGTGGGTATTGAATCTTCAACTTCTTGATCCAGAATCAAACCACTGAGGTAACCCCCGTGCTTATAATTATACCTTCAGATACCAGTTGGATGCTTTTATCAATTGAGTTACACTGCCGCTTACGTGCAGTAGGCAAAATAATTAAATCAAATGAAAATACCATAAAAAATTCCAAACTTTGTATTTTGCTTTCTGCTTAAAGGGCTGTTTACAGCAAAGTCAGCAATAATTGAAAAAATTCCAAAAAACGCAAAATGCTTGAACATTTATCAGTAATCTTAAGCGTTATTGGTAGTAAAAATGTGCATAGGCCTACTATGAAATCCATCAAGCTTGTCAAATTAGTCGTGTTTGTTTTAGAACAATAACATAATTATCGCAATTTACTGATAATTTCAGATATTTTTTTTTTGTTTTCTTTGTGAACACTATCATTAAATCAATGGCAGAACGCTGAGTTGTTGAGATAAGAATTACAATATAGGCACTGTATTAGTGGGAATAAAATATTTGATTGAGGTGGGCTATGTCGCATAGGTAAATGAAAAAGGTTATACTGTATTTAGCATAATTTTACCACGCAACTCGATGCGCCTATTGACTTATTGTCATGCAAAAACTACTACAAGATGCAAAAAATGTGATGTCGGTCTGCATGTCAAATGCTTCAAGCAATATCATATTCCGCAATGACTTGTTTCAGTGATGTTGTGTTACTTTGCTAATTTTCATCTTCATATTTTTTGAACTTTCATTTCAATAAAATGCTCGATGACAATAATGACATGAATAAGACGTGAACAAGACATTTCCCATTTATCACTTTGAGCGATAAGTAAAACATAATAACGCTTACGCATTACGCACAAGAAACTTGTGAAATTTGATAACGGATTTGCTATTGATAACGTTTTATTTATAGGACGGCTTTTTTCTCAAAAAGTACAGACACAATTAGGAAAAAATAATTGTGATATGTTTTTTAGGTCATAATTATGCAATATTTAAATTTTCCGAAAAAATTTTTAAGTACTTTCACTTTCGGCACAAATGGGTTAACTTTTTAAGTTAAATGGCACTTACGCATTTGGTTATTATTTTTGGATTAAAGTTATATCGCCAAGTTAGAAAAAAATCGATCTTACAGTCTAATAAAACCGATCTTGTGTTGTTATTGTGTGTAAATTTTGTCCTTTAAACTAGGACAAAATTCACACACAATAATTTTAATATAATTTTATAAAGGTAAGGACTGCTCTCCATTTAGCGGCATCTAATGGATGGAATAATTCCCTAGCAACATCACTTCAACAATCGGAAACTTCACTCTATCAATCTCGGTGACCGGGCCAGCGTCAGTGATTCAAAGCCTCTACAAGTATGCGAAACTGCCAGGATTAAGCTCTGCAAAAAGCTTTCCCAGTCCGAGGATAAAGATTCAATCAATCATACAGCTGTTGAAAGGTCTGGCAGCACTGAACATTGAACAACCATGTGGTTTGATAGGCACTTTAATGTATTCCACTCTTCGAAAAATGTAACGCAACCATGCGTGACATAGTCTACAATTCCTCTCGCAAAAATCACGTAACTTTTTAGCGCCACATTGTGGAAAACTAAAGTGTGTGGTTGAAGCTTTTTAGAGGTGAAAAATCATTTTATCGAAAAAACACACTTTCTCCTTTAATGGCTGAAGAAAGAATTTCAGAAAAAGTAAGAAGGCAGTTTAATGGCAAGTTTGATTTATGTAAAGCAGAAGGAATACTATGTGTCGATCTTCATTAAACTATCTAATAGCTATCTAATAATAGCCTGCATTGATTTAATTCATGCAGGAATTTTCTACTGAAGCAGAAGCTCTTGAAGCTATCAAGGAACTTGGATTTAAAAGTGTGTTGTATTTTTAAACATTCACAATAAAATAAACAATAATAACAGTAGTAGCCAGGGGCGCCGGAAGCGGAAGGGGCAGAGGGGCAAATGCCCCCTGCCCTCAATTTTTCTGTGGATGGGGGGGCAGGAGGGGCAATGGTGCCCTTTTGAGGTCATGTAAGCTACTGCATATTTTGCAATATAGCAATTTCTGCTATTCAGTTTTAGTCTAATTATGATCTTTCATTTTGCCTCAAAATAATATTCACGACACAAAATTCTATATCACAGTAGGTTACATCATTATAACATAGCATGATGCCCTTCCGTGCCATTGTTCTTTGTATACCGGACGACAGACACCTATATCATTAGGATACTCGATAATGACGAGCTGGTACATCAACATTATCGCTATATCTTATCTTAAGACTTTAAAAAAAATGGCCTTTCTGCCACAAAAGTGCCCTTTTTCCATAATCCTGTCCCCCCAGTCAAAAATCGTTTCAGCGCCCCTAGTAGTAGCTAACCAACTGAGAAAACCATTTACCTCCTGTACTTACTGACTCAGTGTATAAAAGCAACGCAATAAATAGTAAGAAAGAAACGCAAAACAATCAACTGAGGAACGTGGTCAAGCATCTCCAGCAGACCCACTGATAGCAGACCATAGACCAATAATAGCCTATCATCATCAGTCGTCATCTCCGCCTGCGGCAGATTGCGCATCAACATGGCTTATTTGTTTCCAAGAGTGGCGATTTTGATCCAACTCGCCCAGTGTCGTCAAGTTGAGTCCGGTCCATGATTGAATGTTGTCTTGCCATCGTTTTGGTTGTCTGCCACGTTTTCTTTTTCCTTCTACTTTGCCTTCTGTGCAAACTTTGCTGATTCCGAATTGTGATCTTTTAGTGTGGCCGAACAGTTTTAAAACTTTTGATTTTATTATTGCTGCAATTGGATGTAGTTTTGTCATAGTTAGAAGATCTTCTATTTTCGTGTGACCAAGTAACCTTTTGTTGGTCATGCTTCTCATGATGTGATTTTGGAAGGTAGTGAGTTTTTTCATTGTTTATGATGTCCAATTTACGCATTCTAGACTGTACAGCACGACTGGTAAAACGTAGGTGTTGAAAATTTTTGCTTTCAGTTTGATTGGGAGTCTATTGGATGTTAGAATCTTTTTGTTCTTTTCAAATGCTGCCCAGCCTAAGCCAATTCGGTGTTGCACAGCAGTCTTTCCATCGTTGGTCGCGGATAGTCGGTGGCCAAGATATATGAATTCTGGTAGCCTACTTGTTCTATTTGCTTTCCATAGAGAGTGAGATTGAGTGTGTTGTTAGTTTGTCGGTTGTCATGCATTTGGTTTTGGACACATTTATTTGGAGGCCGAATTTAGCAGCATTTTTTGACAGGGCATCTAGGTATTCCTGCATTTTCGGTTTAGAATTATTCAAAATGGCCATATCGTCTGCGTAGCTTAAGTTGGATATTACATGACCGCCGATGGTGAATCCAGTTGTACACTCATTTTCTCTTTCTGAGAATATTGCAGCAGCTACGATGCAAAACAGGATAGCAGACAAGACATCTCCTTGCTTAACACCTTTTATAATATCGATTCGTCTGGTTGTTCCGATGTTTGTTTTGATTAGTGCTTTCGAGTCGTCGTACGTTGCTTTCAAGAGGTTGATGTATTTTTTGTTGATGGAAGTTTTATCCAGAAGTTGCCAAAGGTAGGGTAATTTAACACTGTCAAACGCTTTTTTGAAGTCAATGAAGGTGATATGGACGAGATTGTTGAATTCAATAGACTTTTCTATGATTTGTTCCAGCGCTAAGATTTGCTCGATTGTTCATCTTCCTGGTTGGTATAGGCTGCTTGCGTAGGGGGGAGGGATGCATAGCCTATAGGTCATTTTTTACGCGTGCCGCAATGATAGTGATAAAGAGTTTGTATACATGACTGAGTAGACTTATTGGACGGTAGTTGCTGCAGTCGAGTCTATTGCCTTTCTTGTAGATTACAATTATTAGGAACGTGGTACAGAACGCTTAACTGATTACACGCGCAGTGCGGTGGTAATCAATTCCAGCGTCTGTACCAGAAAACGCTGAATGTTATGTAGTGAGGCAGGTCACAAGTTACATAATATCAGCGTAAATAAAATGACGACTGAAACAAAGTGGAAGAAAGTTTACATGCAACAAATTTACTGAAGTTGGTAAGTGACCACTTACCAGCTCAGTGGCCGAGTGGTTTCGCTTTCGGCTCTGGTGCTGGTAGATCTGAGATCGATTCCAGGTCGGGTCAAACCGAAGACTTTAAAAACGGTACCGATTGTGTTCTATCCTGCATAGCGCAGTGAGAATAAGTCGGGTAATAATGTGATAACATCGTAAACCTGATACAAATTAAAAATGAGCCCTGTCGCTAAAAGACCTTAGCTGTTGTAGAGCGACAATAGGCTAAATAAAACCATAACATTATTATTAAGTGACCACTTTCCAGATTTCATGCTGTTCATTGCATTGACCCTGCCTTAAGAATTTGCCAAAGTCAGCCATTTTTGCCGTTTAGGCCAGGTTTTATCTGACACGATATTTACTAAGTTCATATATCCTACCATGGCCACCTGGAGGTGGCCATGATCCTACTTATTCCGATACAATAGGCTATTCCAAGTTTTGGGTTACATGTGTAGTCAAGTAGCCTAGTCTTCTTTCATGTTAGCCTACTTCTTGTATAGCTTTGGCAACATGTCGAAATGTTCTGTGGGATTCTACAAACACTCCATATGTCGTTGTCCAAACATCTTACTTTATCTTGACAAAAAAAGTTATGACTGTAAGTAACAAAATCTATTTTCGTTTTATTTTAACAAGATTTTCGACCTCAGTATGGTTCAGGGGTTTGGTTTTGAATTTTTATCCTCGAACTGACAAAGCCTTTGATATAATTTATTCCTGGTAGTTTAGTGAAGTTTTCAGATTGTTGAAGTGTTGTTGCTGGAGAATTATTCCATCCGTTAGGTGCCGCTGAATGGAGAGCAGTCCTTAAAACGCGTTGCTCAAGCGCACGCCCCGAGAGCCCTCATGCATACTGTAAGTTATATGTAAGCTTTGTATCTTCCTGCAAAGCGCAAAGTCGTATTTGCATAATGAACGTATCAAGGCGGCAAAATAAAACTTTTGCAAGGTTCATTTCCAACCATCGAATGGTGAAACTTTGGTACAGCAATTTTAAATTTATCTGAAAAGTAATTTGTCTCTCATGGTGCGACATGTGGTTAGCTTGAATCATACAAGACCGTTAACATATATGTAGGATATATTGGCTGACAAATATTAACCTTTTCTACTTACTTACTAGCCTACTTGTAGTGAAAGGGTAAAAATTAAGCTGTTAAAAGCTGTGAAGCTTCCTGATTTTCAAGTAAGTAGGCACATTTGTATTTATTAAGTGAAAAGAAAGGCACACAGCACACAGACTTGGTGAGGTTTGTCCATGAATTAAATGCAATGGTCCAAAGAGAGTAAAGCATATTCTTTTGCAGTATGCCAAAGTAAAGTAGTCTTTGCAGGAGTTGTGGTCTCCAAGTACTTTTGAGAGATAGGACAGAAGAGTGCGAGTTTGGTAGGCCACTCAAAAAGTGGTGCTCTTTTTTGTCATGCTATTCATGTGTCTTGCCAAGACATAATTGCATGTCTTTAATCAACTACTTACACTGCATCTGTCAAATATCTTCTTTGCATGACTATGCCATCTTTTTTGTTTATTTTGTAGGGATGCGGGGAATATGTATCAGTAGATGCAAAGTGTAAGGTTCGACTTGCTCTTCGTGCACACCACACGAGTGCCAAACCTTCGGAGGTGTCAAAGAAGATTGAGTATATTGTCAAGTTTCCTCAAGTTGATAAGGTCTTACTTTCACATTAGTAGAGACAATATTGTTTTGCCGTCAGGTTTGAATTGCTGCTGACGTTGCTTGCATTAATGTGTAAATACTTTGGAAACCTAATGGTGTACAAAAAATGTAAGGGACGTTTTAAAATGCAGATACAGCCAGAAAACGTCACAAGAAGAAACAAAAACAACAAACAGCATTGTAGAAACTGTTCAGCAGAGTGTAGCTAATGAAGTCATCAGTCAACAATTTGATGTCAATTTGTGCTGCATCCTACTCGCTATTGCTCTTACAGTTGTCATCCTGTCAATGAGTGATATGGTTCTGACTCAATGACTAATATAGTCTTTTGCTTCTTCCTGGCTGTTGTGAATTCAGTTTATTATGGTGCTATTTTATTCGTATTGTTTATACTTGAACTGTAGGCTACCATTCTTGCAAAAGACGAAATAAAAGTCTTTTCTCCCTTTCTCTATTGCCTTTTCAATGAGAAATCATTAATCCCATCTATTAATCATTGTCCACAGTGGTTTTCTTCCTGGGAAGATGCAACAAAGGCTGTTGAAAAATTTATAAAGAATACGACAACAAAATTTAAAAAGAGACAGAAAAGCAAAACTGGTGATTTTGCAGTGAAGTTAGTGATGTAAATACAAAAACATTCTGCTTGCATGTAAAAATGTTAGTTTTTGTATGTCTATGAATTAGGTAGTTGGTTGCGTACAGTGAAGTGGGACAATGCATCTGGAATACCTTTCACCATTACTTGCACTCACTACTGGGAATGCCAACATGGCCGAGATCGCAACAAAACAACAAATGACAAGAAAATCGGGAAGCTGATCCTGAGCTACATGTCCAGAACAACGGAAGATCTCTGTCCTTCTACCCCCGAACCAAAGTTCCGTGGGTGACACTAGACCAGTGGTTCTCAATATTTTTTCTTTCGTGGCCCGTTTTTGTTTTGCACTAAAATTCTGATGGCCCATTAATTGTTTATGCAAGAAAAAAAAACTGCAGAATAGGTTTAAAAACAAACAAAAATAGCAGAAAATATTTTAAAACACATTATAAGTTACCGTGCATCAATGAGATGCGTGCTCCTGAACGTTGTTGGCCAACTTGTAGTTACAGTAGTTCTCAACATTTATGGCGTATTCCTCCTTTGAAAGACACAAGTATTGTCACTTTCTCCCCACAATAATTCACAAAAAATACTAAAAATAGATCTTCAAAAGTTTCAGTAGGCTACCACTTTCAGGCTATGACTTGGTTGCAATCACGAAGTGGTCTATTACATCATAAAGTGTTGTAAAAACTCGACGTTCATCTAAAACTATGTGCTCAGTCATAAATAAATTAATCATTTCAATAAATTATTTAGATAAATTTACATTTGATTTACATTTCCTCCCAATTTCTTTCAACACGAGTATTCCCCTCTTTTAAGTTAAAAATTTCTCCTTACGGAGCCAAATGGTTCCCTATAAGAACCACACTGTTGTAGTTGCTTAAAATCAACGTTCGTCTATTATGCAACAGACGGCATTGATTACATCACGCCACCCAAATTATTATTTCAATAATTAGAATCAAAATTACTATTTTGCAGCAAATTACAGTAACACTATTCATTGTTGCTAATGCTACAATCAAAACAACTAAACAAAACACACAAGTGTAAAATTAACTATAGTAACACAAATGAAACTTAATTTTTCACTAACTCTGGCAAATTTTTAAATAGGTCCGTGGCCCACCTCAAAATTTTTTCATGGCCCACTAGTGAGCCATGGCCCACCGGTTGAGAACCGCTGCACTAGACAGATCGCTCACGTACCGCCACCATTTGGTGTCACTGCGCAAGAAGCTGACATCCGCTCTGCACTACTTAAGCGCCCACAGGCTCCATAGCTGGGGGACGAGGGCTGACACTTTGCATATAGCAGTCTTAGCCCTTGTCTACTCTGCAGTAGAGCACTGTGCACCTGTTTGATGCCGCAGTGCTCACTGCCATAAACAGCGCCCTGCGCACAGTGACCGGATGCCTGCGTCCCACACCATTGGACAATCTCCCCCATTCTCGCTGGCATCCAACCGGCTGAGCTTCGCCGCAAAAAAGCCACTCTGTATCTCGGTCGACGAGCACTGGAGCCTAACAATCTTCTCCACCACAAGATCTCTGCTCCCCCAAACGAGCACTCCAGTCGACTGAAATCAAGACACCCATTCGTGCCAGCCGCTCAACTTCTGATCAACGAAGCTGATGGACAAGACATCTCTGTGGCTACTTGGGCGGACCATTAATGGAATTCTGAATGGAAGTCAAGTACCACTAGACTCTATTCGTTCGTCTCCGACGCCAACACACGCCCCATTGGCCTGACACTACAAAGACAGGCATGGGTGCGCCTCAACCGTCTTCGTACGGCGTCGGGCTTTTCCGCTCAACCATGCACCTATGGGGAATGGCCTCTTCCCCTCCTGTGAATGTGGTGCCGAGGAACAGACCGCAGACCACATCATCAATAACTGTTCCATCTTCAAGCCACCTAAGGGAGTGAAAGGTCTGCGCGTCATGGATGATGAAACCAAAGACTGGCTGCTCTCCAGTAGCCTTCCAGTGTAGTCCGAGAACATTGTGAATCTTGGGTGGTAAAAGGATAGACACTCGGCCCCAGAGGCTCACACGAAGACCATGGAGACAAGAAAAGAACACTGAAGCAAGCAAGCACATGTCAGTTTATCTTCGACACATAGCCTACATTCATCTGTTAAGTCTTTTAAATTTGACTCTTAGCCCACAAATCAGAATATTCCCACTTACTTTATTGTTTTGAATTTAGTGCCACTGGAGCAGGTAAGTGGAAATGTGTGGAAGTTTGCTCCTTCACCAACGCTATATGTGATGTTACATTGGAGTTTCCATTGTTTGTAGTTAATGGATCATCCAAGCTGCTCCAGAAACAACATGTTAATTCAAAGCACAAACAAATGCAATTGGCGTGCCACTGTGATCCTTACCGAAACCTTCACGTATCCACAATATGCAGTAGGTCAATGCTAGCAACATTGCTAGATTTTTTGTGGCTTGCATGAACAAGTTGATTTTTGTTTCAGTTGTCATTTCATGCTGCAGGAGTCAGTTCTTCAAGAATTTTGTTTTTTTCGTGCTTTTTTTGAGTCAGTTGCAAAATTTTTGCTTTCAAGGTCCAAGTCGTTGCGTTTGCATTTTTTTGTTTCGTTTTTGCAGTGCTTTTTTCATCTCTTGTTCTTACCATGATTTCTTTTTTTATGATCTCACGTTCTTGGTGCATTCTCACTACCTCTTTTATTTCGTCCTTACTGTATCATTTTGTTTATTGAACGGTGGCTGATGAACTGTTTTATTAGCATCGACAGCGCACGGGTAGGCCTACAAATATTTGACACGGTGAGAAGAGCACAATAAACACATGTACCCCTGAAGACAAAACTCAGCTTCACGTCCTGGTACTACTATATAGATGTCCATGAATAAACATAGCCAGGTCAGAGATTTTGAAAAACTAGCCTGCTACGCTCGCAGCGACAGGAAAAGGCTTTTGGGCTGGAGATGCACCCAGGGGGAGGTCAATCAGCGTCGATTTCGGGGGCGGGCTGAAGAGACGAGGTACCTATGAATGGCGAAATGGGCCAGGAAGACAGGTTGAACTTTCCACAATGCAAAAAGGTATTGCGGTCCTCGGGTTAATTTACAAGTATTCATTTGGTCCTGAGAGTTAGCGTTATCGAATAGTGACAACTAGTCGGTATTTCCAACCCTGACTGCAATAAAAAAATGAAACTAAGACAGGTGCCTTAGGCTACGGATGCGTAACCTACATACTTATTTACATTCACACATAATAAAGTAAACAGTGTTTATACAATGCATGCAGTAGTCTTATTTTGCGGCATCACTTGCACTTAAATACAGTAAACCAAATCGCATAAAGTATGTACATGACGTTGGCGAAACCAAGACCCAAAGAGAAAACTGAATTCTTCGAAACGAAAAATCTACAACAATATTGAACAATAAGCTCAGGCCTCAACTAATCTAAGTAACCATAGGGAACATGACAAATTATATCAGGGCATGTTAACAATTATAGGCTACTCTCCGCATCAAATATCAACTAACATCACATACTAACTACAACATAAAGAAGGTATGCAGGATGATATCAGCCCAACAGCATAGTATTTGATCAGACCAGCTTTATTATTAAATTTGTAGAGTTACACTTGCACAGCGCAGATTGAGCACAACACACTAGATACAAGAACAAGTAACACAGCAATGCAGATAGTATACAACAGATAAATGTGAAATTACATATCAATTCAATTGAATACCCAATGATCATTCAATTCTTTCTTGTGGCAGTTCCGATCGACTTAATATATTTTGAATGATGACGACTTAAACTTAGTACCAAGCTTTTCAAACTGGCCACATTTTTAGAAAGATAAGAAAAAACAGGGTTGCCCGATAAAACACAAACATTAAAAAATACGAAAGAAGCGGGGGATCACGCAGCCGTAACACCCTTTAGTCCCTGTAATTTCGCTATAAGTCAAGTGTGTCATGATTAGGAATCTGAAATGCTATGCGAAATATGTATTTGTGTGCTTCGTAGGAATTTGGAACGTTAACTAATAATTTGAGCGCATTCTTGCAATCGATAGTTTGATACATATACACGTAGGTTTACGTCTTTTTAGCGTTGTGGATCTGCTGCATGCCACAGTGCGTTTGTGTGTCGTGATTAAGTGCATCGTTTGGAGCATTTCAACCACACTGGGTTTGCTCTTAAACCAACGCGTCTAGAGTTGAATGTTCATTGTTATGATTTTTTTCGGTCATTTAGTCGTGACATTGTCGAGCGGCTGGCCCTCGAGTACAATGCAACCACTGTCCTCCTCCAGGAAACCCACTGCACAGCAATGGGAAAGCTAGCAATCAACAACTTTTCGCTAGCCGGATACACTCTTAGCAGGAAGCATGGCCTCGCATCTTTTATCAGAAGAAAGCTGTCTTGGAAAATATCAGATTCCTCTTCCGAGTATTTCAGGATAAAGTGGCATTGCATTAATGTAGAGGGACACAACATCGTTAAAATCTATAAACCCCCTCCATAGCAAATGTCTGTTACATCACTACCTGTGTTCCCTACCCCTTGCATCTATGCTGGAGATTTTAACTTTCATCATATTGATTGGGATAACATCAGTGCGGTTGGAGAATACTTAGCAAAATGGGATGCTAACAACAACCTGATCCTCCTACTAGTTCCCAAAGGCTCATCAACTTTTCTTTCAGAGTGATGGAACACTGGTACCAACCCAGATTTAGCATTCGCGAGAATCAACAATAACTCTACAACCGCAGTTTCACCTTCACCACCGGACGCGGACGAAGAAGCAGGCCAAGACGCCTCAAGTACGGTGTTACTCAGGAGTCCGTCCTGGCTCCACTTCTTTTTAATGTTTACATCCAGTTGTGGTGTCAGTTTATTTTATGTTACCAGTCATGATTTAATTCAATTCACCACGTTCTGTTAGTTAGGCATTTTTAGGTTGCAACCTTTTGAGTTAATGCGTCCTGATGGTTTGAAGATTTGTTTTCTGCAATAAACCCATAAATGTAGACATCCAGACACCATTCTCGGATCATCCCCACCACTGACGTGCTCGGAATGTTACTGCAATAATTTATATCTAGGTATGAGTGGATGCTTTGGACTACTCGACGTTCGCTACATTTCTTATTGTCATAGACCAATGTTAAGCATTTGACTCAAAGGTGATTTAAGAAAACCTTAGCCTCTTAAACGAAAACTACATAGGCCTACATAACTTAAACGATAACTACATAGGCCTCATCCCCACCACTGACGTGCTCGGAATATTACTGCAATAATTTATATCTAGGTATGAGTGGATGCTTTGGACTACTCGACGTTCGCTACATTTCTTATTGTCATAGACCAATGTTAAGCATTTGACTCAAAGGTGATTTAAGAAAACCTTAGCCTCTTAAACGAAAACTACATAGGCCTACATCCCCACCACTGACGTGCTCGGAATGTTACTGCAATAATTTATATCTAGGTATGAGTGGATGCTTTGGACTACTCGACGTTCGCTACATTTCTTATTGTCATAGACCAATGTTAAGCATTTGACTCAAAGGTGATTTAAGAAAACCTTAGCCTCTTAAACGAAAACTACATAGGCCTACATGTTTATTAGTCTCAATGCATGACATAGGCCTAGTATGACAATTTAGTATTGGAAGCACATTAAAATTTAGGCAGCTGTGTCTAAACATATTTGGAACAACACTGAAATTCTTGTTTTTGTTATCACAGTACAGTGTGTGTTGTCTGTGTTGAACACTTGACACACAGCATTTGAAAAAATGTGGGCCATAAAAGGATTTCTGCCCTTAATTTAATTCTTCCAAGTCTTATCAGTTCAGTTTAATTGTTCTGTTGGAAAATAAACAAAAATACTCAAAATACAATAAACACAAATAATTCGCACGACAAAGATGGCAGCGAAAGAAAAAACTATCACCAAAGTCAGCAACCACTCAAACACTTAAATAAAACAGCAAAAACCAGGGACGTTAATCAATTTATCTTACAAAAGCATGGCCTGGGCTATAAAACTTACAAAAACTTACTGAGAAACAAATGTTATTGCGTATAAACCTTACTATAATAAGTAACCTACCACAAATATGACGACAATCATGAATATACTCTAAAGGGGCCATGAATCTTTATATGTCGTGTTTATGCATTTAGGTTTTAAGTATTCTATTTGAATAAGAACCTTCTGCTGATCTCCGTTTTAGGGGGAAACAGACTGTTAGAGATTTTAAAAAGTAATGATCAAGAAAACGAAGTACGGTATCTTCTGACAGGTGTCAAACCCACAACAATGCTTGATATGAACGACTCGGTTACATGTCTTGTAATGTAAAGAAATTTATTTTCACACGAGTCAGTTCAATTATGAAAAGCTAAAAATCGATTTCGATCAGCTAGAAGCTAGATCATCTTCAGTTAAACTTATTCAAATAGAATCAATTTTATTATCAATTTTCTATTTGAATAAGCTTAAATGAAGATGATCTAGCTTCGAATCTAGCTGATCGAAATCGATTTTTAGCTATATATGATTGAACTGACTCGTGTGAAAATAGATTTCTTTGCATAAAAAGTAATAGCCATATTTGATGTAATTTGCTCTGCTTGGCTTTTTTGCTTGGCATTGAGCACTTTTGTAGTGTTAATAGTATTTAATTTTTTAAGTATTATTTTTTTTAAGCATGTGATCTGTATCAACCAATGTTCTTAATGTTTTGGTGTTGTTTGTTTAAACGTTTGGGTGGCAGCTGACTTTGATAACCTTTTCGTCTTTCGATGCAATTCTTATGGTGCAAATTGTTTTGAACTAAAAAAAGCGGTTCCCATAAAGTCTACTGAACGTTTCAGGTCTAGATTCGATAGTCTACCTTTTGCATGTTCGTGCGAATTATAGGGGAGTAGGGACTACGTCAAGGTAATTATTCCCCCCCCCCCCCCAAAAAAAAAGCAACAAACAAACTGATCTGAAATAATATCAAAATTAGTTGCTAACTCACAATAAACCTTAACAGCCTGTTTCAATCAATCAATCATCAATCATTTTATTTTTCGTCATTAACGCGTCCGGGACGAAAAAGATACTAACTACAAAAATCGATATAGACCTACCAGCACGTTAATGAACGGGAAAAGGTGGCAAAACCTTGAAAGATTTAAAACGTGCCTGAATGAAAAATTATGTAGTAGCCTAGGCTATATATCAGTAGTTAGCACGGCCACAAAACCCAAAAAACAAATAGCAAAAAATAAAACAAAAACAGAGAGAAGCACACATGTAGTAATGAATGACAGCCTAATAAGTATACCTCAATAGTTTCACCTCAATAAGATCATCAGAAGGAGCTGAAAAATTAATGAATCGGTGATACTTGATAAGGTACAGAATATTATAAACTTACTAACAAAACCTCAAAATTGTTAATGGTGACCACTAGCGGATGCTGCATAAGCCTTAACCACAGTCTCTATATTACTAGTCTGGAAGGCTTACGAAAAAGGCAGTGTCATCGCTCGTGAAACAGCGCCCTTAAGTGGTGGTAGGGTATATTATGAAAGCAAAGCGCCAGCAAGCAGAAAAGCAACTTCAATAGATTGGATTTTGGCGAGACAGATATATAGTACCGGTTCTGGTAATATAGAGAGAGACTGTGAGTCAATGGCAAATCTGCCAGAGGTTGTTGTTTACAAGCGCCACCTAGGAAAGCTATGGTCAAATCACAGAATCTGCTTGGAAGGTATGCAAATACAGGCATATTGTCTACTATCAACGGTGAAACTGTGCATGATATTGTGGTTGCAGACTTGTTTTTAACTAATGTAGAATGTTTAGGATGTTAGTTACAGTTATTATCTAGAAAAATTTGTTTGGTCTACTTTTCTTAGGCTTAGGTTAGCATGACTACAAGTAGTTAAAAGATGATGTGAGTTCAAATTATTAAAGAATTGAATTTTGGTTTCTTCATCAGAAGACCAAAACCTAGGTTGTTGAGAGAGAGAGAGAGAGAGAGAGAAACCTTTTATTTTGTCTGTTGCGACAATAGTACGGTACAATTATACACAATACGAATAAAATAGTACCATAGCTATCTAAATACCACAACAGACAGGAAGCAGCGAAAGACTATACCAGTCATCGAGTCAGCTGCTTCCCAGTTCTTAATGTGACAAATGTCAAGCATCGGCAAATTACGTTGAAACAGGATAGGCTGATGTTCAGTAATATTAATGAAAGAAAAGAAATCATGTGCTGCTCAGGGCCGGATTTAGCTGACTCTCTCTCTTTCGCCTTATATTAGTTGTGTGATGTTCTAGTCGTTACCAACTTCTTTGCAAGGCGAGAGCCTGGACTTCAAGCGCTCTGATTGGCTAAAAATTATCATTGAAGCTCCACCTCTTTTGGTATTTTACAATAATTTTTGAATCTGTTGGGGCTGCATGGAAAACAGCCCCACCTAACTGAATAACTTAACAGACTTTTTAAAGTTAGTTTTTATTTCGCAGAGTAGCGATGAATGTAGAAGTGTTAGCTGTAGAGTTAGGGTATTCAACAGGTTATAGGAAGTGCTAGGAAATCTCAAAATCACTTGAAACTTGTATGCAACGGCTAGACTAGTCAAGACTAAGCTCAATATTAGTAAAGTTTGTCTCCAAAGCAATACTGTTAGTTTTTTTTTTAAATACAACTTAGGAATACATCAACTTTTCAACATAGTTTGAATGTATTTTTTCAAAAATTTAGGTAAAAACATGTTCAGAACGCATCAAATTTAATGCGATTTTTCAAAGTTTTTCTGGGGGGAGACCCCCCCGCAAAATCGTTTGCAGCCCCACTGCTCATAAACACCACCAGCCGCCACTAAATCAGACATGTGCAAATTATTATGCACTGGTCAAATCTATACCTACTTGTTACAATCAACAATTTTGCTGTTCATTAAAAATATGTGAATTACAGTAAAAAAATTGCTCATTCTTGTGGCTAGTTTTCTAGGTTAGGCCCAATAAGTTTATTCTAACTTGCCATTGAATATTTATTGTTTGTCAGTTTACACTACAGACTGCAGATATACTGGCAAAAAACTTGTTTGTTTACTACTGATAAAAATATAAAGTTACGTTTGTATGTTATCTCCTTTCTTGTTCCACTTAAGGTATTTTTCACCAAAATGAAGAAGTGCATTTGTCATGACACATTTGTAGCCTATATATATATTATGAGTTCTTATTCACTACCGGTACCGTAACCATGGTTGATTTTGAGCCAATTTCACTAAAAATATGCTTGTGCTAATTCTCGTAAGCACATAGGCTACATACGGTAAGCAAAATAACTATGTTTGAATTAAACACCGGTGGGCTAAGGTATTGGTGACTTACTTTTGAATGCAAACAGCTACCGTAGCTTCATAGAAAAGGAAATACAGCACTTCTATATTTCAGATATGTCACATTTAGCATGTTACTCGTGGGCCACTCATGACATAGAAAACAATTTATATGCATAATACAAATAGAGAATGTTCATAAATACAGTAGGCTTAGGCGCTGGTTCGACTCTCGGGGTGTGCGTTTGAGCAACGCATTTCAGGACTGCTCTCCATTCAGCGGCACCTAGTGAATGGAATAATTTCTCCGCAACAACACTTCAACAATCGGAAAACTTCACTCTGCCAATCTCGGTAACCGGCCCTGCGTCAAGAGCCTCTACAAGTATGCGAACAAGTACCAGGAATAACCTATCAAGGCTTTGTCAGTCCGAGGATAAAGATTCAAAAACCATTCAACCAAACCAAAACCATTCAAACAATACAGCAATAAGCGTACAGAAAGATTTTTTATTATATTGTTTTACAAAGTCATTAAAATGTTGTCACAATGTTTGGAGGCTCTTCAAGACATGAGTGAAGAAGAACTTACCGTACAATATTTTTTGATGAGGTAATGTTAAACTACACTTGTTATTCATATATCTTACTAACTGCGGTAAGTCTCTTTAAGACTCCTATTCATAAATGCTCTCTGCAATTTTGACGCTCTTGTCAAATCGTCTTATTTCAAATGTGCCATTTGCAGCTTACTCGTTAACAATTCTCCGCAACAGCATTATCTGTTAACCGGGTTATTGTGATTTTTCTTGTATTTTTTTGTTTTTGTCTTTTTGCATGTATGGTAATTAATATGGACTTATTGGTCTGATGCAAATATATAGTAATAATAATATTATCAATATCAAATTTGGAAATGTAGCCAATGAAATACTTACTGTAACTGCAGGTTGAAAAAGTTAGCTTTCAAAAGCATAATATGCAATATACACCATTATGATGGTGCTACTTAAGAAGTGCATTAACTTAATAATTCCGTAGTTATATTTACATTTTGAGGTACAATTGAACGTGACTTATTTTACACATATGCATTGCATTACTGGTATGCTAAAGAACAATGGCATCAAATGGTCACCCAAGTTCGAATAGATTAATGGCACTTGATGAAGATGGTGCATTGCTGAATTTGTTTGTATTTTACAGTTGAAAGAAGATTTGGAAGGTGGACATTTGCCTATGACAGGGAAATTCTCTTCGAAAAGTGGAGTATTACACCGACATATTGCGCAATGAAATTAACAACCTTAATCTGCCTAATGCATATCATGACTACTGTGAAGAAAGCTTATTGCCGGACTTGGACTGTGCAAGGTATACAGCAATCCATACAGAAACCCTCTACGAAGGTGCTTTTGAAGAACTTTTCTAGACCCTTGCTATGTTGACGTGTATTGTTTTCGCTGTGATGGTCAGAAATTAAAAAACTGAACTTATAAAAAAGTGCTGTATGCGTATGAGGAGTCATATTTTTTGCCGCTACAAGACGTCTTACATGGTAGAAACAAAACAGCTAAACAATCGCATAAGCCGAACAGTGCACTACGTAGCACTCTAAAAAGTATAAACAATTCTAAAAGCAAACATTGAAGGAGGATTCCTGTTGTATTTTGTTATCCGTTTTTGATTTATACAATAAACATTGTAGCATACTTTCATCGTATGCTTTTCAAGCTGATTTCATAGCACATTTCTTTGAAGAATAAAATAGGCTTTCTATTAACACCGTAGCTTAAATAAAGCGCAGTATGCCGGAGTAGTTGGTCTAATGTTCACTCTCGACATTAGATCCCTTCACTGCAGAGTACTTTACCATATCTAAAGTTTTGGCAGTTACTGCTAAACATTCGAACTGTAGGCGCGGTATCACATTCAACTCTTTGACGTTGTCGACCGAGTGTTCAGGAGGATCCTGCTTTATTCTTGCAAGTACATAATCTGCGCCAGCAGTAAACGTTTCTCAAATTATTGCCGATACGAGAAGACAGGGACGATACGAGCATCTGAAGCTTTACTTAGGGAGCGTTCAAATATTACGTAACGCTGTTTTTCCGAATTTTTGACACCCCCTCCCCCATGTGACGCCAACGTAACGTTTTTGTCAACCCCCCCCCCCCCTCCCCCACGTGACGCTTTTCCATTACAAAGCCCGTTTTGCCAGTTTATATCAAAATTATGACATGGAAACACGTCATAACTTGACATGCGCAAGGAGACACAAACGAAACCATTCCATTAAAAAACATCGAGTCAACGAAATATGGAAACGATGTATAAACGAAAAAAGTGCCGCAAGTAGCCTACATCACTCCAGCATGATCAAAACGGCCAAAAGAAGTTACGGAAAATAACATGACGTGTAAAAAATGTATATTAATGGGCTAAAAGGTATGGAAATAAAACATTAAAAAGAACAAGCAATGTTGTTCAAAAAGTTTTTGTAAACATTTGATTTTTAATGGAATGGTTTCGTTTGTGATTTCTCGCGCATGCAAAATTGCCTTGGTTGATTGTTGTGTCGTTATCTTGCTGCCGTCAGGACTTTTAATTTTATGCGTCATGGAACGATGAGAGAATTTTTGCCTGAAGTTGTGATTTTAGAACTAAATCTTTCACGCTTTTGCCATTTTTATAGAAACATCTTGATGAAGTCAGATGCTGTCGAAACGTCGATGTATTTAAAAACTTCGTTTATTTCCATCGGAAGAGCTTTTAGCCTACTTGATATTTTTAAAAGTTTATCGCAAAAATTTATTCAGCCTCTTGTTAGAAAAAATCAATTTGCAATTAGCCTACCGGAACTCACCGTTTTTACATGTTTTTTTCCTTCAGTCGTGCTGGGATTTTTTGGCAATAAGTTAGTCTGTAATATAGCCCACTGCAAGATATTGCGTAGCCATGTTCTAACACTTCTTTATGCAGATCGTCTAACGTTTTTACAGTTCTGATAATTTCTGACCGTCTCCTTTCATCGGCACACACCAAGTGTGCCAACACAATTTCCCGCATAGTGTCCAAAATTCCGCTTTGCACGTCATCAATTCTTGGCCTTCCCATGCGTTGCAATGCATACCTTTGAACAGGGGTTTCTTCCGGATGTTTGCTGGCTATTCGTTCCTCCGCTGCTTTTTTTCACGTGCTTTCACAGCTCTTGCGTTTCCTTTTTGACGATCTTTTAGTTTTCGCTCTGCATTCTGTAGCTCTGTTCGCATCCTCTTCAAATCTTCGTGGTGTTTTTCTTGCTTGATCGGTAAACCGGTCAAATATATTATATTTTTCCTGAGATTATTTACATACTCACGGAGTTTGTTTTGCGCAGGAGTGTCGTATTTACGGTTTTTCGGTTTGGTTTCTTCCGGTACAACGATAGGCCTATCTTTGTCCAGTTCGACAGGATCCTCGTCAACAACTTCACAGTTTTCACTTGTGCTTTGACGATCTCCGTTACTTTCGTTCGCATTAGCTCTTGCGCTTAAGTTTGCTTTTGATACTCCAGCACTTGCACCGGGCGCTTTGAAAAACTTGGACCAAACTGTAGCCCGTTTAGCTTCATTATTTTTTAGTTGAACTTCGAGTTCTCGTACTTTTTCATCTATGTTTAGTTCACCCTTTTTATGTTTGTCGTAGATACTTTTCACAATGCGGTCGACCTTATTTCCAGATTTATTATGAACTTTTCTCCAAAGACTGCATAGTTTAAGTTATTTTGGCAGCCGATTGTAGCATCGAATAGACAGCGATAGACACGTGTTTCGCCCATGAGGCTGGGCTCATCAGTATCGCACCGTATTCTTGCCACTTGAGTAATCGACCGCCGCTTTACCAGTCAGTTTAACTCTTATCTTTGTGGAAAGAAAGAGCCAACAAAACCAGCAGGTGCCAGGGGTAGGTCAATGTGAAGAAAGGCGTTCTTCCCGGCTATCAGCACAAGGCTGATTACTGACTAGCACAGCGAGCTGCAGTAACGCTTCGCTAACCAGAACGGTGTAGCTTCCACGCTAGCCATTGAGACCTCCAATTAAACGTTTAAGTTATTTTGGCAGCCGATTGTAGCATCGAATAGACAGCGATAGACACGTGTTTCGCCCATGAGGCTGGGCTCATCAGTATCGCACCGTATTCTTGCCACTTGAGTAATCGACCGCCGCTTTACCAGTCAGTTTAACTCTTATCTTTGTGGAAAGAAAGAGCCAACAAAACCAGCAGGTGCCAGGGGTAGGTCAATGTGAAGAAAGGCGTTCTTCCCGGCTATCAGCACAAGGCTGATTACTCACTAGCACAGCGAGCTGCAGTAACGCTTCGCTAACCAGCCACAAAGATAAGAGTTAAACTGACTGGTAAAGCGGCGGTCGATTACTCAAGTGGCAAGAATACGGTGCGATACTGATGAGCCCAGCCTCATGGGCGAAACACGTGTCTATCGCTGTCTATTCGATGCTACAATCGGCTGCCAAAATAACTTAAACGTTTAATTGGAGGTCTCAATGGCTAGCGTGGAAGCTACACCGTTCTGGTTAGCGAAGCGTTACTGCAGCTCGCTGTGCTAGTGAGTAATCAGCCTTGTGCTGATAGCCGGGAAGAACGCCTTTCTTCACACTGCATAGTTTATTGTACTTGTTATCAGCAATTTTTGTTTTCACTGAAAAAGTTTTGATGTTTACTCTAAAAGTTACGTTAAAAAGAATATTGCAGTGTCGTCGCCAACGTAAGCAAGGTCCCAGTTCAAATAAATGACTAGTTTTGTATGCCGATCGCCTATATATAAGACTGCTACAGTCCGTAGTTTCATAATGGTAGTGCAATGCTTACAATGATGTAATATTTTGTGCTGTCACAGGCGATCAAGGTCACAATTAGGTCGTTGTTCTATTGCAGACATGTTATGCAATGCCCGCCGCATTCTTCTGAACGGTCTGTGTTATCCTGGTTTAAGGCTATTCCATCTAAACGTCAATGCACCTTTATGAAATTTGACATTGTTGATTTTTATCCATCCATTACGGAGGAACTTTTGTGTAAAGCAATTGAGTTTGCCAAACCATTTATGGATTTGGATGATTGTATCATACAAACAATTTTCCATGCTAGGAAATCGTTGCTTTTTGATGGTGGTGAAACTTGGGCTAAGAAAAATGGTTTGTTTGATGTTACAATGGGCTCATTTGATGGTGCTGAGATTTGTGAGTTGGTCGGCTTGTTTCTTTTGAACGAACTTTCTGCTATTGTTGACAGAGACATGCTTGGCTTATATCGTGATGATGGTCTGGCTATTTTGCGTAATTTATCCGGCCCTAAAATTGATCGTTTGAGAAAAGATGTCATTCAATTGTTTAAACAACATGGCTTAAATATTACTGTGGATACTGGTCTAATTGAAACTGATTTTCTTGACGTCTCTTTGAATTTGCTATCTGGTAAATTCTGGCCTTTTAGAAAACCCAATAATGATCCAATTTACATCCATGCCCACTAGTCCAATCACCCACCCAACATTAAGAGACAAATCCCGACTATGATTTCAAAGCGATTGTCCGCCACATCATTTGGCCAAAATGAATTTGATAAGACCGCATCTGTTTATAATGATGCCCTTTTGAAAAGTGGTTTTGCGAAGAGAGTTTGCTACAACCCTGCTAATAACTTACGAACATTTAGGAAAAGGAGCCGGAAAATTTTATGGTTTAACCCTCCTTTCAGCTTGCAGGTTGATAGCAATATTGGTAAGGAATTTTTCAAACTTGTTTCCATACACTTTCCACCCCATCATAGATTGCACAAAATATTCAACCGTAATACTATTAAGCTGAGCTACAGTTGTACTCCGAATGTTGCAAGCGTCATATCCTCCCACAATAAAGCAATATTGCAGACTAATAATGAACCATCGCAGCCTGGTTGCAATTGTAGGGTGAGGCCAGATTGTCCTTTGAATGGGCAATGCTTGCAGAAAGCCGTTGTTTACAAAGCCACCATTGATAACAGCCCGAAGGTTCTTAATTACATTGGTTGTTGTGAAACTACTTTTAAAAAACGTTTTTCCAACCATAAATGTACCTTCATGGGCAGGTCTAAACGAAACATCACCGAACTATCTAAGGCAGTTTGGGACCTTAAGGACAAGGGTGTTGATCCTAAAATAACTTGGTCCATCCACAGCTGTGCTCGGCCTTATAGTGGAGGTGGTCGTAACAATTGTGGCCTATGTTTGGCTGAAAAGCTGGCCATTCTGAAGGCTGATAGTGGCCACCTTTTGAACAAGCGTTCGGAACTGGTCGGCAAATGTCGTCATAGAAACAAATTTAAACTCAAGTACTTCAAAATAAAATAAATTCCTTTTAATTTTCACAGGTTTTTTAAAAAATTTTATTTGTTTTTTACAGGCTATAAATCTCATTTAATTTTTACAGGTTTATAAACAGATTTTATTTCATTTGTTCAGGTTACTACAGGTTACATCATCACAATTCCTTGTGATTTTTACAGGTTATAATTTTGAATTAAATTTCATTTGATTTTTACAGGTTATAAATCTCATTTAATTTTTACAGGTTTAAAAACAATTTTTATTCATTTTGTTCAGGTTACTACAGGTTGCGCTGATCATCACAACAGCATTTTGCTTCTTTGTGATGTCATAGATGTTGCCATCATGTTGCTTGGTTTCCATTGGGACAAATTGATTGAAACTTTGTCGTAACGGATGGAGGTTGTCCTTATTAATTCTGAAGTTTCTTTCTTCTACAGATTGGATTACGGTTATAATATTTAATATCTTTTCAGGAATTCAGGTTTAGAGGGTTTTTTTTTGCAGATTAAATTACAGTTGTGATATTTAATATCTTCTCAGGAAGTACAGGTTTAGAGATTTTTTTTTTGGCAGGTTAAATTACAGTTGTAATATTTAATATCTTTTCAGAATTATCGATTTTTTACTGTTTGCATGTTTTTTCAGACCTTCTGATGATCCGTTAGGTGAAACAATTTGTAAAGGCTTCAGATAGTAATAACTATATTTGATTTAAAAAGTGACATTATGTATACCAAGCGTGATGACATAACCATTATGAAAGAAAAAGTATTCGAATCTCTATTTGTTGATATTTTTATTGGTGGCAAACAAGTGACCTGTGGTAGCATTTATCGAGCACCTGCATTGGATGCTAAGTCAAATTTGGAATTTCTTGATCTTCTTAGTTAGTGCATTAACAACATAGGTACATCAAAACAATGCTACATAATGGGAGATTTTAATTATAATTTATTGGATTATAAAAACATCAATGTAGGCAATTTTACAGACTTGATGTTCTCAAATTCTTTTTACCCACTAATTAATAAACCTACCAGAATAACTGACACCAGTGCAACAGTCTTAGATCAAATATGGTCCAATGTGCAAACAGGTAATGAAAGTCGGTGTGGAATTCTAATTAATGCAATCTCAGACCACTTCCCAGTTATGCATCGTACAAACATTGGAAAACCTTCAGTTACATGTCATCAACATACCAGATCATTTAATCTCTCAAACATACAAAATTTCTCAAATGCTCTGGAAAATGTGGACATCACTTGTTGCTTAAATCAAACTGATGCTGATGAAGCTTATGAGTCATTCATAGAATATACTAGTCAATTTAATAAGCATTTTCCTTTACAAAAAACACCTTTAAAAAAGAATAATTCTTGGTTTGATAAAGAACTACTACATCTATTACGAAGAAAAGAGCGTTTGTTTAAAAAGTACATATCCAATAAAACTATTCACTCCAAACAGAACTACACCTCTGCAAGAAACTTATACTTCCATACAGTTCAGCAAAAAAAGAAGGAACTTTATAAATCTAAATTTGAAAAGCAAAAATTTAATATGAAAGCTACTTGGCAAACAATCAACAATCTATTAGGTAAATCCCAGTCTAAGACTAACCATGGCATCAAAATAAATGATAGTACAGTCACTGACAGATTAACTATTGCAAATCACTTCAATGATCACTTTTCCTGTGCTGCCCATTCCCTTGCAAAAAAAATTCCCAAATCAAATACAATATTTTCAACATATCTTGATTCTCCATGCTCTGAGACAATATATATTTATCAAACTACTTTAAATGAAATAAACAATATTATTCATGCTATGCCAGCAAAAACTAACAGTGGTATCGATGAAATACCATCCATAGTTGTAAAGTCAACCCCAAACAATATACTGCATGCTTTAACTCATATATTTAACTTATCTTTAACAAGTGGAAAATTCATAAATTCATTTAAGTTGGGGAAGGTGATACCTATCTTTAAAAAGGGTAGCTGCAAAGATTCAAACAACTACAGACCAGTCAGCCTACTACCTGTTTTTTCAAAAATATTAGAAAGAATCATGTACAACAGATTATACTCGTTTTTAATTAGACACAATTTTTTCTATAACAATCAATTTGGTTTCAGAAAAAATCATTCCACAAGCCATGCTGCTTCAATGCTAATAGAAAGTATCACCAGTATACTCAATGACAACCATCTTGCATTAGGAATCTTTCTTGATTTATCTAAAGCATTTGACACCATTGACCATAAAATATTGCTAGCTAAATTATATCATTTCGGAATAAGAGACGTGGCCTATGATTGGTTCATGAGTTACCTGAGTAATAGAAAACAAAGAGTTGTTTTCAATGGCACACTATCTTCTAATGTTAACATATCTTTGGGTGTCCCTAATGTTAACATATCTTTGGGTGTCCCACAAGGGTCTATCTTAGGCCCTCTTTTATTTCTGATTTATGTAAATGACTTTCGTAAATGCCTTCAACACGGAACTGCAATTATGTTTGCAGATGACACCACCATTATATATAAAAATAAAACCATTTCTACTGTATATGATCTGGCAAACCAAGAGCTTGTATGCATAGATCAATGGCTATCAACAAATTGATTGTCTCTAAATGTCACCAAAACCAAACATATATTATTTTCAAGTCAAGGTAGCAAGTCACTATTTGTTTGTTTGTTTGTTTATCTTTATCCTGCATTGCGGGAAAGCGGACTTGAGCGCTATGCATCGGTGTACGCCTTCCGACGTACACCTGACCCACGCTGCAGCCGACGGCAATGTTTGTTTCCGGTTGTCTACTTTACTTATGACTTAAATTTGGTACTACCCATTACTCGAAATCGATCACTGGGTAGAGGCAATTATCGTAAAGTTTCTTGCCCAGAGAAACAACAGCAAGTGCGGGTGGCTGGAGTCGAACATGCAGGCTTTCGACTGTGAGCCCAACGCGCTAACCACTCGCCATTGCTGCTGACTATCATGCAACCCACCCTTGAATATTCGAAAAAACAACATAGAACAAGTTGCCTCAATAAAGTTTCTGGGAATAATTGTAAACGAGCATTTGTCATGGAAGTCTCATACGGAAGTCTTGCTTCAAAAAATATGATCAACACTCTGCGTGACAAAAAAAATTAAACCTTTCCTAAACAAACAAGCACTTCTCTTCATTTACCATTCTCTAGTTGAGAGTCAGATATTATATTGTATCTCAACATGGTGTCATGGAAACAAAACTACATTGCAAAAGCTACAACGTACATGCAATAACTTTCTTCGTAGTATCGTACTGTATTTGACATTGACCGCAGAGAAAGCATAAAAGGTGTAATGGAACTCAATAATTTAAAATCAATTTACCACATGAAAAATACAGAGATTGCAACTTTCATGTTTAAATATTCAAAAAAGCTACTTCCCACAACATTCAATGATATAATTAAAACAATAAAAACTATTAATACTACAAAAAGTGCTCAATGCTAAGCAAAAAAGCAAAGCAGAGCGAATTAAATCAAAATATAGTTATTACTATCTGAATTCCTTAACAGTCTGTTTCACCTCAAAATGATATAATTATGTGTAAACAATCCAGTAGCCTAACAAGAAGAAGTAACTCTCCATATATTCCTATATATTGCAGAATTGACACCTGCAAACAATCAATACGGTAGGCTACATGGGGCCAACAGTTTGGAACAAGCTTCCAACTACCATAAGAAATGAATGTAAAACTGTAAAAGGCTTTAAATCAAAAATGAACAAGCTAAATCTTCCTTGAAATAATCCTATCTAAGTATTACATACACCAAACATACTAATATTTCTTTGCCCAGCAATGATAGGCCAATGTGTGTAGATTTATTAGCAAAATCGGGGACATAGTGAGTATCGGGACGCGAAGGCGATTTCAGGCGTTGTTGGGAGAAGGGCGATTGTAGCAAACAACTATTTTTGCACAAATAGGTTGCTCATAACCGCCGTTCCACTGCATTTTAATGCGAAAAGCATACATGACTATTGTAGTTGAAAATATAAATTTATTGCAGGTTTGTAAACATTATATTATACGGTATTCATTATTATACGGTGTTAATATATACGCGCACTAGTCCAGCACAACATTGAATGCACTGAAGCACGTACAAGTCGTACATAGACTACTGTCATTGACACATTATAGTTACGCAATACGCATGTTACCTAACACTATTAACAGCTACACAGTAATGAAAACGATAACATCTATTTTCGTACGTTTCGTCAATCAATTTAATTGACTTCTTCAAGAAGGTACATCAGATGGTGTAACATGACAGAGCACAATACCATGCAATAGTGACAATCAAGGAAGCAAGTAAATGATAAGATTGATGATACAAGCAATTTGAACAACGTAATTATTGCTTCCAACACCTTGATCAAATTTACCCAAGTCAAATATTCTACACAGTGTAAATGTCTACTTTATATCGCCATTTAGATTACACTATGTTTCGTAATATAGACAAGTAGACGTAAATATACAACAGCAACTTCACCAATACTCACTTCATACAATTGGTTGTAAATAAATGTGAAGTAAGCACATAATAAACATTACAGTAGGCTACAATACCAAGCAAGCTTGAAAAAACTGTTCAGGTGTTTATGAGAGTAGCAACTCTATTGGCTGTGAGGTATAACAAATAAGAATAAAGTAGCAATAAAAACGTGTAAACAAAATATAACTAACTTTTGTGTTTGCTTTTTAAAGTAAGTTTTCGAACCTTTCGATTAGTCACCATTGTGGAAGGTGCAATCTCCGGGGCATTAAATCGTTTCAGCTCATTTTTAGCGAAACAGTTAAATGCAGTGCACACAATTAAGTTAACGTCGGAATGTCCATTATCACACTTTTGCTGAACTAAATCGCCAATACCACGAGACTCTTCGACATTCAAGATTGAAGAAGTAAAAATAAAACGCTAATTCAACAAACTAAACAGTTTCGACTTAGCCAAGTCATCACACAATATAGCAGTGTAATATTGAACAGCCAGCGCTGTTACTGCAAAGCAGTATTCTGTGGGAGCGGATAAACCACCACGGTCAGCTATTTCAAAAAGATGTGCACGATAATGTGGTACCGACTTAAGGAGACTCGGCCCATCAACATTTTTACCAATAACATCTTACAAGCACTCGAGAGATACTGTGGCCAATGTATCCGCTCACAAAATACGTCACATTAGCATCAGCATCGGAGAGGTCATTCACATTAATCGCAGAAAAAAATTAGTATACCATCAAACATCTGTAAACGGAACAGTTGACATCGAAACGTCAAAGCCGAGTGGAAAAGCATCAAGGGAATCGGAAACTGACATCGGACAAAGCATCAAAAGCAATCGGAAACTGACATTGCCGTCGGCTGCAGCGTGGGTCAGGTGTATGTCGGAAGGCGTACACCGATGCATAGCGCTCAAGTCCGCTTTCCTGCAATGCAGGATAAAGATAAACAAACAAAACAAAACAAAACAAAAAAAGGGTTGTGAGGTTACCTGCTGCAAGAAGATCATGTTGCTGCAACAAACTAAGAGTGCGAATTTTTTTCAGCTTCCAGAACTTGTTTTACAAACATGAAAAAATTACCACCATTGGCTTGCTGATCAGTGCCGGTCTTAGGGTATTTCGGGCCCTGTGCGGAATATACTTTGCGGGCCCCAATGACAATGATCCAATTCAGTAGCCAAGCTGGTTATTTTGAAAGGGGAGGGGGGTGGTCTTACGGTCGGCGGCGAAACACCCTGTGGCGGGGGTCTGGGGGCCCTCCCACAGAAAATTTGAAAAATTACTTTAAATTTGGGGCATTCTGAGAGCATGTTCAACAAAAATTTGGGTATGAATATTACTGTAAAATGGTGCTGTTCGGTGGCATAGCAAAAGGATAAGATCATGCTTTCCTCAGCATTTTTCGGGAATATAAAGCTATGTCTCTATGTTGATTTGGATGCACCCTATTTTGTCCCCTAAAAAATTCTTACCCCGATTCCGTACCCTGAAATCGGAGTAAGAAAATCAAATTTCGACCTAATTCGTCCCCTGAAAAGATCGAGAGAAATTTGAAATGTTTGCAGCAACTCCGATCAGTGACTTCGGCTCTGTTGTTTTTTTTCTCGATCTTTTCAGGGTACGAAATGTTCAGGGGACAAAATAGGTTGCACCCGTTAAGTTTCTATGTTTTCTTGTTGCTAATTCCTTTGTTGAATTTTTCCATTGGACATAACAAAATTACTGCATTTTCTGAGTAAATTGCGGGCCCTCTAATTTGCGGGCCCTGTGCGATCGCACGGTTTGCACACCCCAAAGACCGGCACTGTGCTGATACCACCCAAACCGTCCTTCTATTGAATTGGACAAAAATTTTCCAGTGAGAACATAGGTGAAATGATGGTTGATTATCAATGTTGCGCCAACTCCGAAACCGCACCCATGGTCTAAATGCATGCAGTAAATGTCTGTGAAGTGAGCCCAGAAAGGTTTCTTTTTTTTCCAAAGTATAAGTAGATCTCTAGCTTTTCCCAAGAAGGTCAAACTCGGTTGCTGTTTGATTCCATCAGCTTCAATTGGAGAACACATCTCATCTCTTTTTCGAAAAGCTGAAAAAATGCAGTGCACGTTAGTAATTTCTGAGTAGTGTACTACTGTACACCCATTGGTACACAACATACAATTTAGACCTACTATCCTCGCCAGAACGAACCTTTTTTGCCTCGAATCAAAGTCAGAAGACGGTGAATAAATGAGAAAAAAAACTTATTTGCTGGGCCGTAATAAGTACTGTTGTCACTCTACACAATTTCAACTTAACTAAATAAATTTAACAACCAAACTAAAGCCATTCTTTTGATCTTATTCTTACCTTTTGTAGGTGTTGTAACAGACATAATTTTCCACACATTGCAATTAAATTTATGAAACAAGCAGCATCTTTTTTTCATTTCTTCATCTTTCGGAAATCAAAACATTGGTACTTTCACTACAGTCTTGCAAGACTTGTACCCACTTTTACAGCTTGTTACACAACACACAAACCCCATTTCACAAATATAGATTATTAAAGCACTGAATTGATCACAATAAAACCTAAATGAAAGATCAGATTAAAACCTTGGATTGCTACTAAAATTTAACATATGTATACTTTTGTTTATAAATAACTTTCTGGACTACTAAAAGCTAGCCCTTTAGTTAGCCTATACTGATGTACGGTACTTCATATTATAGCATAGGCCTACAGCTATATCCGTACAGAGCCACTTTAGGGGGTAAAAATGTGTGCAATTTTAATGAAAGTGCCCAAATACCAAAACAGCCATCGACTGACTTTAAGAATATATAGGCCTAGCGTATATTACAACTACGGCTACTGTGAAACTGGCCAACTCCGCACTTTACGTTCGCTCTGTCTGTTATGCAGTAGACTACTAAGACCTTCGTGCTTTAGAATAAAAAAATAACTATGGTCAGTACCGTATGATATTAACAAAGTATCATATTGTAGGCTATTAGCTAGTATTAAACAAACAAAGTATATATGGTATTCAAAACTGATGAGCAGAGCTGCATGTCAATTTTCTCTAAAACAAGGTCTTTCCATAATATATATTTCTTATTCCTAAACTGAAGAAAAGTTTCTGTTTCATAAAGGAGTGATTTAAAGTTTTTAACATTTCAAGTTATAACAATCAAGTAAACAATTCTTCAGGTGGACATGAAGTAGCAAAAAGTGAAGGCCTATTCAGTATGTTTACAGGTTTTTGCAATTTCTATTTTGGGCAGATGCACAAAGGTTTACAAATGATTTCATGTCTGTGGGTGTAAATATTGCTATCCTGTTATGAAGTTGTAGCCTACAAACAACAAATTAACATAGCCTACTTTATCAGATTGTGCTAGTTTTGTAGTTTCCCAAACATTGCTTAATTACATACTACATTTTTGCCAAAATTAGTAACTTTGTTGATGATAGAGCCCTGGGCAACTGCTTCACCTGCCTATGGCCTAGCACAATTTAATATGCACATAGCTACATTGGATTAGTCAATGATACTAGTCAGCGTATGGATGGTGTGATGTATTGAAAGTAACCCATACTCTTAATACTAGCTCTTGTTCTGACAAACTAACTCTTGAAAGCTCTCACTACAATGACAAGGCTACATATCCAATGTACCGTAGGCCCACAAACTAATCATTTGTATAAAAAGTATCCTCAGACCTCAGTCATGTTTTTAATACAAAAAATAAACCTTAATAATCTCAGAACTGCCTGTTTTGTTTCTTATTATTCCACTTTGCACAGAAAACAACACTGATTACACAAATTTGCTTCAATGGGTAATACAAAATACCGTAATGTCTTATAAACCTAGTCTAAATCCGCTTGTTAAGTATTTAAATGTGTATTTGCAGATAGCCTACAGAAAACAAGCATGCAAAAGACGTTCATTAGCCTTTCTGTCCCTATTGCACAACTAAACTTCATTACTAACTAGTCTTCAACGTGCAGCCCAACCACCAACAGCCTTGTTTAAACTTTGAATACTTGCCAAACAGTGACACTACTGTGCGCAGAAGTGCTCTCGCGAGGTCACGTGATTTCGTATCCCGAAGCTCACTATATCTCCGAGCAAAATAGTAAGGTTGTAGGTACTCATACTGGCTTTCTTGTTCTTGTGTTTATTGTCCACAGAAGTTCTACAGAATCTGCAGAAGTTTTTCCATCCTCTTCGACCAATCGCCATCTTTCGGTGAAGCGGTGGCCATGTGCTTCAACCAGTTCTTTTCTTTTATATTAATGTCTTGGACTGGATCGTCATGCTATTATCTGTTTGTCTGCAATTTTTTCTACGTAATATGCCGAATTGGATTTTTTTTTACTTTTATTTTGGTTTAACGTGTAAAGCATACGGTAGGCCAAATTTCTCATATTACTGTGACATGCCACTACTACATCCCAGCTAGCGATGCCTGTCATTTTTGCATTATTTCAACATTTGCTAACGTTGGATCGGTGTGGAGGTGACGAGTTTAGCTGACTGGGGTCTAAAATTATCGCTTTATCAACGCAACTTTGTAACAAAGCACGCTTGATATCTTCAAGACATAAGTACTTTCCTGGGTATAATTGGATTTCCGCAAAATGATGATGTTGTTTTTGCTAGTTTGTTTTATTTGTTTTTGTCATTGTTTCATGTCGTCAAGTTATGGCCTACCGTATCTATTTTGTGATTCGTGCAAGGCATGGTGCGTTGCGCTTGAAATGGCTTTGCCAGTGGTAGGATTTCTTTGTGGGGTTTTTTTTGCCTGCCTTGCTCTTATTTGCTATGAGCTAAACGCATCAAGACTTGTTCCCCTTACGACCATCAGCACTCTTGATAACGCACATGGCCGGTCTTCATAGCAACTGTACATACAAATCTTAAAAATATCAGCTAAAGCTATGTGGGCTAATAAAGCTATAGCTTAAACTTATGTTTTTTATTTTATTTTTTTGTAACATTTTATTTTTTTATTTTCCCTTTACATCTTAAATTTTTCTGAAGGTGTTGCGACCGTGCCAAATTTTTTTCAACTCAATAACTTACTTTGGTCACAAGCACGTTTTAACGTTCGCGTTTTGTCGCTTCTACCTTTTTCTCGACCTTTGCTATGTTGACGTGTATTGTTTTTGATATGATGGTCAGAAATGAAAACAACTGAACTGAACTGGATATGATTTCAGCTTAAATTAGTATCCAAACGACGATACCAGCCAGCACAAATAAACTTCCGTACCGTACTCGTAAGCGTTACGTAACGTTTTGCTTGAACCCCCTCCCCCCGATGTGACGCTAACGTAACGCTTTTCATAAACCCCCCTCCCCCTCAATAGCGTTACGTAATATTTGAACGGTCCCTTAACTGGTCCATTCAATCAAATTTCCAGTCTGTAGGCCTACATAATCAATTAAAATGGCCGAGGTGTGTTTATAGGTGAAAGGGTGACGTCATAATGGGGGTGGTGGAGGCTGTACTATCTAAAGTGTAAAAGGAATTGTTGGAATGCATTGGTATTTGAGAGTTTGAAAAAAGATTGGTGGAATGTGTGGCCGCAGCGCAAGCGGTAGTGGAATGTTGTGTTACCGGTATGTCAGTAAGAACTGAAACGAATCGAGGCATAGTGGGGAGATTAGTAAAAAGTATGGCTGGCAACTGCTTGTAGGGTACAGTGGGTAATGGTTGATTACAAGAAGTGTTAAAAAAGATTGTTTATGCAGTGGTTTCTATAGCAACAGTAAAGATAAGGTACCGTAGAAAAAAAATGGAAGTTATGAACGAAGCATAAAGACTACCGTAGATAATTACATAAGGTTAAAAATTTTAGCATGCAGTGATTTGTATGGCAACCACAAGGTTAAGGTACCGTAGAAATAGAAGTTAGAAACTATGCATGTAGACTAGAGTAGGAGATAATTTCAGAAAATTAAAAAATTTTTAGCATGCAGTGGTTTCTATGGCAACCACAAGGATAAGGTATCTAGGAATAGAAGTTAGAAACTATGCATGTAGACTACAGTTAGAGATAATTTCAGAAAGTTAAAAAAATATTTGAAAAAACGTGGTACATTACCAGGTGGCGTGGATGCCTTTGTTGCAGGTCGTGAGTTCTGAAGATGTACTCGGGGTCACCATTGTAACAAAAGTGGCTAAACTAACATTCTGTATACATAGATAGAGCACTACTGTTGTTTCTCCAAAAGGGTTTCTTTATTGATTACCCAGCATACAAGTCGATGTCATCAGATAGCCGAGACAAGGACGTGCTATCCCAAGTTGTGTCAATTTGAAAAGGACGAATATTGCCATGCTAGCGTGTTTTATCACCAAAATATTCATACGCCGGAGTGCTGCCAGGCGCATTGGAAATGAATTAATAAAACTTGAAACAGTTGAATTATGCTAATAATATTAAAACTTGAGAGTAGACGAAACAGTAGAATTATGAGAACGTTGGACTGCACTGCAGAATAATGGCTGGTGACGAATATAAGGCAGCAGTCGGTACACTTCCATGGGTTTTATTAGGTTTGCGCTCTGCTTTGAAAGAACAAATCGACTGTTCTGCCGCAGAATTGACCCTTGGCACACAACTCCGTCTGCCGGGCCATTTTTTTACTCCTTCTGATGACACACCTTCATCTCACACTCCACTCGTCAATGACTTCATCAAGTTTATGGCCGCGTTGCGTTATGCTCCTACCCGCGTAAAGCGCAACCGTCAAACTCACATTGACGATGCCTTATTCTCGAGCTCCCATGTCTTCATTCGCGACGATGCAGTTAGATCTCCACTTCACCGTCCGTATCAAGGGCCTTTTCGTGTTCAATCACGTTCTGACAAATTTTTCACTTTAGACCTCGGTTCGCGCATTTCCAACGTTTCCATAGATAGACTTAAACCATTCTACCCGCTTGCACCACCTGACGTCACCCTTTCACCTACAAACACACCTCGTCCACCGTCCGTATCTAATATTAAAGACAACTGTTCTACCTTGTCTCAATTACCTTTCCCCCAATCAGTATCCATCGTGCGCGAACCTTCATTCATTCACTTTCAGCCCAAAGCGACTCGAAGTGAACGCATCATCGTACAACCTTCCAGGTTTACAGACTAACCTCCACTCAACCAATTTATTCTACAGCAATTTACTGTCCTGGGCAAGACGTCAAAACTGCATCCATTCTACAGCAATTTACTGTCCTGGGCAAGACGTCAAAACTGCATCCAATCTACAGCAATTTACCGTCCTGAGCAAGACGTCAAAACTGCATACATTCTGTAGCTTACGTCCTGGACAAGACGTCAAAACTGCATCCATTTCTCCATTCTACAGTCATGTGACGTTACAACAACTTTTTATGCTCGTGTTTGTTTTTTTTGATGAGTGCTGAGCCTACTCAGTACCTTACTGCGACTCTCATAGTTTCTTGTCTCGTTTCCTACCTATCATCAGCCGGCGTTGCCTTGCCAATTTAATAACTTGTAGGCCAGCATGTATCGCTATTCTTTTTTCATTATGTGTCCCATCATCAGCCGACGTCTGCCGCCATGGCACTGCCATGCAACATATTGCAACTACTTGTATCCCCGCATGCATCGTTTTTTTTAATGTGTCTGAACTGCTTATGTGTAACTTTCTAGCGGTCGCTACTTTGTATCAATTTTGTTTCAGACCTGCCTATCAACACAGTTGCTGCGAGAGGTTGATGCGAGACTTCAAGGAACTTCAATACAGCACCACGATGATGTCACGACAAGCCCACTGATGAGACCACTTCAACATGGCACCACAGCACCCCATGTTCTCCACGACTTGCACTGAGTTGAACAGTCCCTCATCACATACCTCAACCACGAGATGCCTCCACGGAGATGACCTTCAACACGGCTATCCACAGCCACCGACGCAACCAATATGGTTAACCCCATATCTGTCGCTACTCCCTGCGACACACCTTCGACGTGCAATTGCTGCATCGTTCATCATTCAAGCCTTCTCCACGTCAAAAGCACACCGCGACGTCAACCCAACCAGTGCCGCTATTTTGCGCCACTTTCGACATGCAATGGCTGCATGTCACACAGCTTGCAACTATACAAGCTGGCCTCTTTCGTGTCATATTCGGCACACATCAACGGACTCACAACTCAACAGCTGTCGTGCTCGTCATCCTTCAATGGACTACTAACTGAACTGAACTGCTTATCACCTGCTGTCGTGCTCATCATATATCATCGAACTTTCACATCAACTGCTGTCTCATACTCCCTCACCAAAATACTCGAACTAATAGTATGACTTTAGAACATCCTTCTCGCACAACCGCGCGCACACCGTTAGGCTACATACATTTTTTTACTATTCTGGTTTGCTTCCATGGGTGTCAGGTCCTATCTCTTCGGAGTCAGGACATGGACAGCCATGGACGCTTACCTGTTTGTATACATGCTTAATTTTTTTCTCTAAAAACGCTTGTAAATTTTTTTCTAATGGCTGATTTTACAGTTGCGCCCCAGCATTCAATTTCACCCACATCATAACCTAATTATTCGTCATTCACGACGTTTCATCTACGGTTCAACGTCGTTTTGACTGGGGCCAACGTATGTACCGACTGCTGCCTTATATTCGTCACCAGCCATTATTCTGCAGTGCAGTCCAACGTTCTTATAATTCTACTGTTTCGTCTACTCTCAAGTTTTAATATTATTAGCATAATTCAACTGTTTCAAGTTTTATTAATTCATTTCCAATGCGCCTGGCAGCACTCCGGCGTATGAATATTTTGGTGATAAAACACGCTAGCATGGCAATATTCGTCCTTTTCAAATTGACACAACTTGGGATAGCACGTCCTTGTCTCGGCTATCTGATGACATCGACTTGTATGCTGGGTAATCAATAAAGAAACCCTTTTGGAGAAACAACAGTAGTGCTCTATCTATGTATACAGAATGTTAGTTTAGCCACTTCTGTTACAGAAGGTTGAAGACCCAGTCTGTAGAGGTAGTTTGTGCTTTTAAAGCCCATTTAATCACGCGGTTATATTCTTCGACGGCGCCCTGGCATTGAGGATGATAGCTAGTGGAATGTGAGAGCTGAGATCCAAGAAATTGGGCATATCTTTCCATAGAGTGAAAGTGAATTGAGCGCCCCGGTCAGTGGTAATTCGGGCAGGCACGCCGAATCGGCTGACCCAGTGCATGAGAAAAGCGTTTGCACATGATTTTGCAGTTATGTCACGTAATGGAATGGCCTCGACCCAACGAGTGAACCGATCCACAATGGTGAGAATGTAGGAGAAGCCCAGGGAAGATGGCAGCGGGCCAATGAGGTCCAGGTGAATGTGAGCGAAACGACCAGCTGGCGGTTGAAACTGCTGTAAGGGTGAGATATTGTGACGAAAGATTTTAGTTTGCTGACAGTGTAAGCAGGTGCGGCACCAGTCGCGAACATCTATTTTAAGCTTAGGCCAAAAAAAACGGTCAGATAGTAAACGCTGTGTTTGTTTGATGCCTGGATGAGCCAGAGAGTGGATAATGTCGAATACCTGTCTGCGCATGAGCGGAGGAACATAAGGGCGAAAACGGCCGGTAGATGTCTCGCCTAACAAGGAGAGGCCATTCGGGGCAGGTCGAGTGGTCAGATTCAGCGATGAATTGTCATGGAGAGGCGGAAGCGTAGTTTCTTGATTCTGCAGGATAGCCATACGATTATAATCAAGGGACGGAACGTCCTCAAAAATAGCGGCTATGGGAGGGCGGGAGAGACAATCAGCAGTTACGTTGTCTTCACCGGCGAGATGCTGAAGATTCTTAGTGAATTGAGCTATGTACGACAAGTGGCGAATCTGTCGCGGCGAATGTGATGCGGTAGGACGGTGGAGAGCGCTGATTAGCGGCTTGTGGTCCGTGAGGACGGTGAAGGTACGACCTTCTAAAAAATAACGAAAATGTTGTATACCGAGGTAAACGGCTAAAAGTTCACGATCGAACGTTGAGTAATTGCGTTGTGCAGGAGTTAGAGATTTTGAGAAGAACGCTACGGGCCGGAATTGGCCGTGTACGGTTTGTTGCAGTGCGCAACCTATGTGAGTGGCGGATGCATCTACCGCAAGAAAAGTGGGAGCTTCGTGCGCGGGAAATGCGAGAAGACACTCCTTGGATAAGGATGATTTAGCTTGAACAAACGCTGCTTCGGCTTTAGGAGTCCGCGTGAGACGTTTGCGACTGGCTTTGTTATGTGTGAGCAAAGCATGCAGCGGTCGCAGAGTGTCAGCACAGTTGGGAATGAATTTGGAATAAAAAGCGATCATACCTACAAAACTGCGTAGTTGTTTCATCGTAATTGGTTGAGGAAACGATTGAATTGCGTCTACCTTTTCAGGATTGGGTTGAATACCTTGCGATGAGAGAAAGTGACCTAAAAAGGTGATTTGGAGTACTGCGAATGTGCATTTGTTTTTGTTAAGGGTTAGGCCAAAGTTGGCAAGTCGTGAAAAGACTTCTTGCAGGTGAAATAAATGCTCTTCCTGGGCTTTTAAAAAAATGAGTATATTGTCAATGTAGCAAAAAATAAAGGGTAAGTCGCGTAAAACTTCATCCATGAGGCGCTGAAAGGTTTGACTAGAGTTCGATAGGCCCATGGGCATGAAACGGAATTGAATGGAGCCAAGCGGCGAGATGGCAGCAGTTTTGGGAATGTCTTCAGGTGCTACAGGAATTTGATGAAAGCTCTTGAGTAAGTCTAAACTAGAAAAAACGTTGCAGCCATTAATGCGGTTAGCAAAATCGTGAAGGAAGGGAAGTGACCCAGTAAACATGTTTCCTTGGCCCAACGTTGGCTGACGGTTGTTCGGGTTGGCTGAGGGTAGTGTAGTTTTGCCAACTTTGCCAACTTTTGAAATATTTTAATTGAAGATACCTTCGAAGAATTGTTTAAGTTTGCTTCATCGTATTCCTTTTACAATTGTAATGGGACAATGAAAATGCAAAAAAACTTAGAATTAGGAAGTCGGTTTTTCCAATGTTGGTGTGCAGTTGTACAGAACGTTGGACCAACGTCATTATTTGCGGGCGAACTACGGTAACCCCTCAATTTTTTTACGTTATTGCTATAAGTAAAAAAAAAATTTGAAATGTTTTTCTAAATCATGCATCACTATGAGGATCACTAATTCTGAAAAAAACAACACTAATTTGCAAATTTAGCTGCAGTTTTTCAAGTTTGTTAGCAGCAGCTAGTTTTTTTAGTGTTCCACTATGGCTCTATATAACTATACTCTGCCTTCTTAAAATTGATCAGGGTTGTAGTTTCATCTCGCAATTTTTACGTGCTCCGTTCATTTTTGTTTTCGAAGTTTTCATTTTATTTTCGAAACAAATTATGACGACACTGAACTGAATAATTGGACCACAGTTTCCCGTACCATGTGTTTCAGGCAAGCACTTTAAAAAAACCATAAACATCTTATAACAACTAGACAGCGCATCTCGATTGAAGAATTAAAAAAAGGCATTCGCCATTGTTACTGTCTCAAATTTGCGTGAAAGCTGCGCTGTTACAGCCAAGCCATACAACAAAATCTGTCATTTTTACACTGATTCAACGTCTACAGACGTTTGTTAAGACAAAATTTTTGTTAAGCGTTTTACGAACCAATTTAGCTTGTATTTGCTTGCAGGTTTTCTTACCAATGCAGTAAAACCTAATTTTTAAATAACATTTGGACACAGTTTTGACTAGTGTAAAAATATGATTATTGGTGCATTCAAACACATGATAAAAGAGATTAGTAAATATCTTGGAATAATATTTACTCCTTTCATCATCTGAATTGTGTTTTCTTCGTTTTCTACATCCATATGCACAGCACGCCATATCTAAAGCATTGACAAACGCGAGTAATTGGTACATTGTAAAAAATGGCGGACATCTGAACGTGCTTTTTCAAAATTCGCTAAAAAGAGATGACGATGCGCATGCGCAGTCAGAAACTACAATTGTCTGTGACGTGAATCGTAAAAAACGCGCGAAAACCCAAATGGAGTTGGACGGCATTTGCTGTTTTGTCTTGTTCGCTTACAGAATAAATGGAAGTTTATTTGTCAAGTTTTCTTCCGTATTTGAGTTCATAGCAAAGTAGTCACTTGCCTAATGTCCCTACCATGTTTAAATGCCCCAGTTGAATGACTTTTTAGTACGGATAGCTTGAAGAACATTAAAATTGACTACAGGAACAGTTTAAAGTTAGAAAGTTTAGTTGGTTTGCTACACACCCAAGGTATGAAGTCAGCTGACAAACTGGGATTAAGGGATCGAGCTAAATTGTTGCAGTTGGCAAGGGCTCATGAAGAGTTCAGCTACAGATGCTGAAGCACATGAACTAATCAACTAATTACTAGTCGAAATAGCTCTCATGAATAAGTCGATAGTCGTGCACAGTTTATGTCATTTTTAGCATGTGATACCGTAAGCATTGGGAAATCTTCACTGTATCCCTGTAATGTTAAACATCACTGTAATTTAACATACCGTACTGCTTTTTGCTGTGAGACTTTGCCCACTAATACAACAAAGTTATGTGGAATGGTTTTTGCTAGTGTTGTTGTTTAAACCGCTTAACTCTTGCTTTTTGTTTCAGAACGTGAAACTGTTCGAATGTAATAATGATTTAGGGAACTTTGATGTAATCTAGGAATTTTTAGACGTAGCTTTGGGGACTTTCAGGTTTTCATTTATGAGAGCACTGCCCAAATGAATGATCAGGCCCGTAACTAGCTTGGAGCAGCAGGGGGGGGCAAAAAGTATTCTAGAGGGGGCCCAACTTTTACTTTCCGTATCATGTACGAAAACGACGTTTGTACACAATGTGGGTATATTTACGCAAGAACATTAATCGTAGGCCTAATACAACGTTTACATTAAACTAGTTTATCATAGAACCAGTCAGTGGCGTAGCCAGGAATTTTGAAAGGGGGTGGGGGTTGACGGCCGACGGGCAAAGACCGACGGTGTCTTCGCCGAAGGCGACACCCAGCAGAGGGGGTTTTGAGGGGCCTCCCCCAGAAAATTTTGAAAAATTACTTTGAATTTGGTGCATTCTGAAAGCATTTTCAACAAACATGTGGGTATAAATATTCCTGTAAAATGGTGCTGTCCGATGGCATAGCAAAAGGATAAGATCATGTTTTCTAGGGCATTTTTCGGTAATAAAGCTAAGTCTCTATGTTTTCTTGTTGCTAATTCCTGGCTGAGATATTTGAATGTTTGGTATTGGCAAAACTCGCTCTTTTAATGCAGTTTCGTTTAAAATTAGGCAAACTTTGTTTTAGAGACAACATTCTACCACACCCTTAAACACACAATGTTTACAATTAAATAACACAAGAAAATTGAGTATAAAACTGAAAAGTCAGCGAACAGAGCTAATTAACATAATTTTTTCCAGGGGGTGCCAACATTTTTGCAGGTGGGGGCTTCGTCCCCCCTGCGCCCCCCCCTAGTTACGGGCCTGTGAATGATCATCATGAAACTCAGGTAAGGTTTATTTCAGTTGACTCATATCTATTCTTCAGGGTAAACTATTTAATACTTTTTACGGCAATTACGTGACCTGTTTATTGGTTTTGAAGTAACATTTTTAGAAGTAGCCTACTCGATTTTTTCAAAAAGTGGTATCTTCACTTTCAAGTGGCATAAAAATGACTATTATGTCAACGAGAAGTGCTTTTATCAGGATTCGAGTGTTGCTACTATCACCGCATTATGTATAGGCTATACCACAAGTTTTTTGCAGATTGTTTTATGAAGTAGATTGCGCAGCATCGGAAGCAACCTAGTTAGTACCATGAACAATTCGTACCGTTGAAAAGATCGAGAAAAAAAATTATAAAAAGCCGAAGTCGCTGATCACAGTTTCTGCAAACATTTTAAAATTTTTCCGCAAACAAACAAAAACTCTTGGGATCATTTAAAGAAATTTTTAAATGTTTGCAGAAACTTTGATCAACCCTAATCCCGAACCCTTTTAAAATGTTTGCGGAAACTCTAATCAAGCCTAACCCTTTTAAAACGGTACCTCTAAATACCCATTGTCAGGCATTGTCGGGTATTGGGGGTTTGTGGAGCATTTTCAGGGGTTATCAGGTATTGTGGAGTAGGCTAACTACTTTCAGGCATTGTTGGGAATTTCCAGGCATTGTCGATCATTATCAGTGGTTGACGGGTTTGTTAGGCATTATAGCATTTTCAGGGGTTGTCAGGCATTGTTAAGTAGCTACTTTCAGGCATTGTCGGTAATTTCAAGGCATTGTCTAGGATTTGTCTAATGCCCGACAATGCATGACAATGGGTATTTAGAGGTACCCCTTTTTAAATGTTTGCGGAAACTGCGAGTGCGATCGGCGACTTCAGCAAACTCTTAGGATCATTACCAGAAATTTTAAAATGTTTGCAAAAACTGCGGAAAAATGGAAACTGCGATCAGCAACTTCGGCTTTGTTCTAGTTTTTTTCACTCGACCTTTTCAGTTTGTTTGTTTGCGGAAACACCCTAAACCTTAACCCTTTTAAAATGTTTGCGGAAACTGCGTTCAGCGACTTCGGCAAACTCTTAGAATCATTACCGGAAACTTTAAAATGTTTGCATTACCGGAAATTTTAAAATGTTTGCGGAAAAACGGAAACTGCGATCAGCAATGTTTTATTTTTTTCTCTCGATCTTTTCAGTTTGTTTGTTTGTGGATACCGATGCCTAGCTAATCGATATCTAATCCTTTTAAAATGTTTGCGGAAACTACGATCAGCGATGGTTAGAGCATAGATTACTCTAATTTTTTCTCTTGATCTTTTCAAGGTAACTGAAGGTACGAATTGTTCATTATAAGGGTGGAGTGAAAAATAAAAAAAATTGAATTTCAAAAAGTGGTCTTGATATATGGCCCCAAATATCAAATGAAATACTTCTATCATAATTTTGGGTTCTTGCACCCTCTAGTGGCCGTGCAATTTCACCAAACAAGCTGAAAATAGCTAATTTTGCCATATCTTGATAACCGCTTATACTAGAAAGTTAGTTTTTGGCTTAAATGCTGCAGAAGTAACATGTTTCTATCTTATTTCCAAAGAACTTTCTCTTAAAAATCTACAGAAAAAAAGTTACAAGCAAATTACTGATTTTTTAAAGTAAAATCAAGCACTGATGCAGTGGGTGCGATGTCAAAAGTGTACAATGATTGATCTTATGACTGTGAAACATACCCCATCAAGTAGAACTACTTTTAAAAACTTAAACAAATGAAGTCCTCTTCTAGTATAAATACACTTGATCTTAGCAATCAAAGAATCAATAAAACAGTCTAGTTTCAAAGTGGACTTCGAGTAACCCACTATTTTTATGGCTGATTCACACTGTCACAGTTCGGCTTCAATGAGGCAGAATATAGTTTTGTTTTAGAAATTCTTAAATAAACTGAATTCATTGTGTGCATATTTAATTTGTATTTCAAATGTCATATTGGAGTCAAAACGCTTAGTGTGAATCAGTCCTTCACATTCTTACAGACATGCTGTTGTATGGTTTGTATCACACAACTCCATATTGAAAACACAAAAATTTCAAAGCTGGTTTCAGCATCACACAGTATTAGTCTGCACAAACATTAAAATCATGTTTGGTATTGAAGAATTTCGTCAGCTTTCGGGACTTTAGTTTTTGTCTGATAGTGATGAGGCCATCTCTACGTTTTAATCCAAATACATGAGCAGATGCTTGATATCTTTGAGGTTTAAGTAGACAACTTGGTGAAAATATTTAGCCTTGATGTTAATAGCTGGAATTTGGAACAATCTGATGTTGGTATCAATGTTGCTGTTTGGAGGTTTGGGTTCATTTACATACCCACCTTCAAAGTTGTCAACTGAAATGTGGTATTGTGCGTTTGATTTACGCATATCTGTGATCTTGTTTATTGCAAGTCATCGGACGTTGCACTGCAGTTGGTTGGATAATTCAGCTAAAAACAAAAACGGAAATAATTGTAACGAACACTTCATAGGTGTCATGAAAACAGGGTGGGCAAAACATATTTTGTTAAAATAAAGCCCACCCGGCCCACCCTATTTCGACGCCTATGTACGCTGGTAGCCTGGTACGCACCGCGACTGTTTGATGGGACTGCTTTCTATGATGTTTTAACGATCTCGGCTTATGCATTTCAACATCCATCTGTTCTATTGCAGTTCAAACAACTGTGTCGTATAGGAGGAAAAAGCCTATACGACACGGTTAATCGATTGATGCCTCAGGTGATGTTAAACGAAGTCGCAAATTACGTCTCGCGGACCGGGAAGGGGAAAATAAATTAAGTGCAGAGAAAAAGTTTTATTTTGATTCCATGCAAAACTTAAAGAACATGGTCGTAGGTAAGTAGTTTGTTTAAGTTTTGTATTCACCTTTTGTTGGTATGATATCGTCTCCAGAAAGAATACTTACTGTTCATGATTAATTTTCAATGAAATAACAACCTTGGATATATCATAAGTTTTGCAGCATCTGAAGTTTACCTTTTTCGTAATCTTTTTTGTCAATTTGCTGTTTACTATCCCTGATTAATGCCTCAGTCTAGATCTAGTTGAAAAACACCTGCTGTTTACTCGTGTGCAATAAAAAAGATGAGATTAGAAAGTTGATCTGGCCGATTTCGCAGGGAAGGGTGGCCTTCTCTGCGAAAAGGTCGGGAAGGCCGACCTTCCTGGGTTCGGCGGCTATGCTTATGGTGATGTCCTCGCTTTTATTTTCATTACAGCTCTCCTGATGATCGTGCCACGCACGTGAAACAGACTGTGGACTCTGTAGAGCAACGTTCTTAACCTTTTCTGACCCGTTACCCCACTTTAAGCAATTAAGCATGTTGGGCATCTTAAATCTATTATTTGTCTATTAAATCCCATAACCTTGTCCATTTGCCCTGCAAGCAGTTCAAGGCGTTTATGTCAGAGAAAAAGTCGCACAAATAAGCAACCTTCGACAAGAACACGTTGTTCTGCATCTTCTCGTGAAGACTTCCAAACAGCAGCATAAAATTAATTCCATTCGTACCAATTTTATTAGTCTTTGGCAATCAATTGAATGGAATAGCCAAAGCCAAACCCAACAATGATTTAAGTTTGATTAAAAATTGGTAATAATTTGCACTGTCCTGCTCATTGCCCTCTGGAAGACCTCAAACTTCCCCAGATTGAGTAATTACCCACAGGTTAAGAGCCGCTGGCCACTGCTGTAGATGATTGTGTAAAAATAAAAATCGATGTAACATTATTTGTTTACAAAACTGCTTTACTTATAGATGTTGTCCAGAGCAATACGAAATCATGCACTCTACAAGAAATCGACCACAAACTGGGCGACTGGTTTATGACGTGGGAAGACCGCGATGGGGGCCGGCTTAAACGTCTTGCTACAAAAAGTACTGCGGGTATGTTCATTTGTTCTCTCCGTCACTGACAAATCGTTACTATTCTCTCAATAAGGGCAATAAAAGCATTTTTATTTACTTAACCAGCGATTAGTTTATTGCTGGAGCAGAACTTCAAGAAATATACACACATTTTAAGACTTGACTTTGAAGATCTATCAAACGATAACAATAATAATTTGCACTGGTTAGAGAAGGCAAACCGCATCATCATAATCCATTGTCGGTTTGTTCCCCACTAGTGGGGGTGGCCGATTGTTTCCGCGCAGCAATTGTCTTAATCCCTTTTCTCCATTTCACCCTGTCCCTTGCATCTTCCTCCTTCAGTCCGACTTTTTTAAACTCATCCTTCACTTGTTGTGAAGGATGAGTTTAAAAACACGATTAACGAATGGCCATTAATGTTAGAGGTTGATAGAACATAACGGTATACCCATTCCCCACCCCATCGTATAGGCTACGAATTACAGAATTAAAACATACTGAGGAATGTGAGGATGTATTAAAAAAATGCTTGTTATTGTAACATAACCGGGTGTTGCATACACATATCCATGGGATATGTAGCAATTAGAGTCTGTTCTTTCACGGTGCTGTAAACACGACCTAATTTGCACTGTACAGTATATTTTCTTTCATCCCTGTTTTCTTTACAAATGTTGCATATTGTTTTATAGGTACTTGCGTTTGAGGCCGCCACAGATCACGTTGTTACATCCAGGCGCAGTCTTCTGATGAGGCATGAAGTACCTCAGTCCACTGTGTTTTTAGACTTTTATGCATGTCTTGTCGTAGCTGTGAATTGTGCATGGGTGGTGCATTTTCCATTCGAATAAATGTATTTTTCAACAACTTTACGTTTGTTTACATAATTGACTTAAATTTGCTCAGTATAAGAAGGTGGTCATCGTATTGGCATATGGATCATCAGGACAGTGTCAATTTGAAATTGCAGGTTAAGTCTAACCAACGTTGCTCATCTACAACGATTAGTGCAAAATATGTATGGCTAACTGCGACGAAAAGTGCAAAGTGCGTTTGGCCAGCGTAGGTACCAACGATGAACTACGTTGGCAGTAGAGTTGGGATTACGTAGGCCCAAAGATTTTAAAATAAGTCGGCTCAACTGCGACGAATGGTGCAAAATACGTTGGGCCATCGTAGGGTACCGACAATGAACTACGTTGGGTGCAGAGTTGGGATAACGTTGGCCCAAACATTTTAAAGAAGTTGTCCCAACTGCGATGAATGGTGCAAAATACGTTGGGCCATCGTAGGGTACCAACGATGAACTACGTTGGGTGCAGAGTTGGGATAACGTTGGCCCAAACATTTTAAAGAAGTTGTCCCAACTGCGATGAATGGTGCAAAATACGTTGGGCCATCGTAGGGTACCAACGATGAACTACGTTGGGTGCAGAGTTGGGATAACGGTGGCCCAAACATTTTAAAGAAGTTGTCCCAACTGCGACGAATGGTGCAAGATACGTTGGGTCAACTTCGGCCACAACGTAGTGCCAACGGAGGAGCATTATTTTACCAACTGTCACACTACGTTGGGCCGAAGTACAATGTTTGCTGGGGAGTAGCGGTCCGGTTGAGTTTGGAGGTTAAGTTTGCGATAATCAACCGTGATGCGATGGGACATTCCGTCCTTTTTTTTAACCATGTGTATGGATGAAGCGTAAGGCGAATTAGAATACTCAATTACACCCAGATCAAAAAGAGTATTCAGTTCCTTGGACAATGTGTCGAGCATTTCTGGGGACATGCGCCGTTTGGGTGAGCGGACTGGTGGCCCTGAGGTGATAATGTGATGTTGTACGTGGTGAGAAATAGATTTAGTGAAAGACGATTGATCAAAAACGTCAGCGAATGAGTCGAGGAGAGAATCAATGGAAGATGGCGCAGGAAGTGTACTAGAGATGTTATGAGAGGCAGGTTTACGTAGTGACGCCGTAGAACTGTGATTAGTATCGCGACTTGCATGAATGGACTTTGCTGAAGGCAATTTACTGGGACACATATTAACATTAGTGGAAGAGCGAACGTCGTTTGAACATGTAGGATGCTTATCAGGTGGTAGAATTAATTTACGCTTGGGGATGTCAAGTGAAATTTTGAAATGTTCAAGAAAATCCATTCCTAGAATGTGATGAAGAACATCTGCGATGAGGAAACGCCATGAAAATGATTTGTCGAACCCTAGAGAGAGATGCAGTTTAGTGTAGCCAAAGGTGGGGACTTTGGTATTGTTGATAGCATATAGATGGGATGTACTACGTTGAGAAGGTGCATGTTGCACGGGAAAAATGAAATAAGGACTACCTGTGTCGATAAGCCATTTAAGCTGAGTAATAGAATCGTAAATGTAAAAAGGTTGAGGCGATGAAGGATATAACTGTGTGGATAGCCCCGCTGTGAGTCCTATTGACGAGGCAGCGGGGCGGCGCCGTTTTTTGGTGGACCGGAGAATGCGCAAAAAGGGGAGCAGTTGCGTGCCTGGTGGCCAAACCTGTGATGGTAATAACAGATAGGTGGGGGGTGAAGCGTGTGCTGTTATCGGTGCGACGATGAGGGTTGAAGGGCGGCATGGCCTGAGGATAAGAGCGTGGGCGCGAGGGTGATCGTGGACCATGACTTTGCGTTGGAAGAGGTGCAGATTGTTGATTGGGCAGCGACATGAAGGTTTCGAGAGAATGCGTAAGTGAAGTAATTTTTTGTTCTAAAAGCTGATTGATGATAGATTGAGAGGAATGATCGTTGGATGTGAGAAGGTCATGTTGTGAAGTGGAGGGTCTATAATGTTGTTGGCCTGAAGGGCCAGGGCGTCAAGATCTAGATGCGTGGAGGCAGCCAAGATGGGTCGTATTTGTGACGGCATGCGCTCCAGAAATAAATTTTTTAGAATGGCATTAGCCGTGGGATTGTGAGCATTGTCATGGCCCAGCAGCTTACGCATCTCATTTAGGAGGACAGTAGGTCTTTTATCACTTAGAGTGCATTTGTGGAAAAGGGTGGATAGACGTGCGGAAAAGCTCTGCTGATTGGCTGAGATGAGAGCCTGTTTGAGTGTAGAATAAGGCTGATGAGTGTGTTGACTGGTGATTATGGCGTGGTCAACATCACACAATTGAGCATAGGACAAAATATTTAGAACAAGATCGAACTGGATCTGTTCATTGTTGAGGTTGTGCGACCTAAATAGAGATTCGCACATGCTGAACCAGAGGGGCACATTCTCCGTCCAGAATTCAGGAAGTTTAATATTGACGGGGGAATAGTAGGTAGGCGTAGAAGTGGAGCCTATTGTAGTGATATCGTGTGGCGCAGTTGCAGAGGAGCGCATGGGTGTGGTGAAGGTTGCGTCTGTGTGGGACGTCATAATGGGGGTGGTGGAGGCTGTACTATCTAAAGTGTAAAAGGAATTGTTGGAATGCATTGGTATTTGAGAGTTTGAAAAAAGATTGGTGGAATGTGTGGCCGCAGCGCAAGCAGGAGTGGAATGTTGAGTTACCGGTATGTCAGTAAGAACTGAAACGAATCGAGGCATAGTGGGGAGATTAGTAAAAAGTATGGCTGGCAACTGCCTGTAGGGTACAGTGGGTAATGGTTGATTACAAGAAGTGTTAAAAAAGATTGTTTATGCAGTGGTTTCTATAGCAACAGTAGAGATAAGGTACCGTAGAAAAAAATGGAAGTTATAAACAAAGCATAAAGACTACCGTAGATAATTACATAAGGTTAAAAATTTTAGCATGCAGTGGTTTGTATGGCAACCACAAGGTTAAGGTACCGTAGAAATAGAAGTTAGAAACTATGCATGTAGACTAGAGTAGGAGATAATTACATAAGGTTAAAAATTTTAGCATGCAGTGGTTTGTATGGCAACCACAAGGTTAAGGTACCGTACAAATAGAAGTTAGAAACTATGCATGTAGACTACAGGAGATAATTTCAAAAAATTAAAAAAAATTTTAGCATGCAGTGGTTGCTACGGCAACCACAAGGTTAAGGTACCGTAGAAATAGAAATTAGAAACTATGCATGTAGACTACAGTTAGAGATAATTTCAGAAAGTTAAAAAAATATTTGAAAAAACGTGGTACATTACCAGGTGGCGTGGATGCCTTTGTTGCAGGTCGTGAGTTCTGAAGATGTACTCGGGGTCACCATTGTAACAGAAGTGATGAAAGCAGATGTCATTGTGACAGAAGTGGCTAAGCTAACCTTCTGTATACATAGATAGAGCACTACTGTTGTTTCTCCAAAAGGGTTTCTTTATTGATTACCCAGCATACAAGTCGATGTCATCAGATAGCCGAGACAAGGACGTGCTATCCCAAGTTGTGTCAATTTGAAAAGGACGAATATTGCCATGCTAGCGTGTTTTATCACCAAAATATTCATACGCCGGAGTGCTGCCAGGCGCATTGGAAATGAATTAATAAAACTTGAAACAGTTGAATTATGCTAATAATATTAAAACTTGAAAGTAGACTAAACAGTAGAATTATGATAACTGCACTGCAGATATGGCTGATGACGAATACGAGACAGCAGTCGGTACAATGCTCTTTGTTTACAAATTATTTTTGGGAGTGGCTATTTTGAGTGCCACAGATTGAAACCTATCAACTTTTTGTTGTATCACTAAATAAAACAACTTTATATACTTTTTTAAAATAAGTGTCAACTGAATTAGTTGATCAATCAATGTTTTTGGAAATGATGCTGGCTAAGTAGCATCTGCCAATTATGGTACTAATTTCAAGCCTACTTCAGCTTAAAGCTTCCACAAATATTTAGTAATAGAGACTGTGCCTTAACTACAGTAATACATCTCTTAAAATACAACAATATTTATGACATCATAGAAAAGAAAAATGCACACCACTGAGGAATTTTGCAAAAAAAAAAAATTAAGTTGATATTGTTTATATTATTTCAAATTAGGTCTATTTGAGTTTATATTTATTGCGATGACGACATTTACTTGTATATTTATATTCTTGTATTTACCTTGTATATTTATATTCTATACCTTTTCAAGTATTATTGATTTCTTATTTTTGCAAGATTTTTACTCCCTTCTGATGATCCTATTGAGGTGAAACATTCTGTTAAGACTTTTAGTAGATGCAATTCGCTTAGCTTGGTTTTTCGCTTGGCATTGAGCACTTTTTGTAGTATTAATAGCATTAATTTTTTGAATAACAAGTATTTTCTTTCGTTTGGCAACGCTGGTTGCAGACGCTGAAGTTGTAAAAAAGTTACCAATTAGTTATCTTAAATCTGCATCTAAGTTAGGAAAGCTTCGGTGTTGAAAACAAAAAAAATGTGATTCCAAAAATTTGAAGATTTGGGAGCAAAATCTATGTGGATTGGAAGCCTACTAGCACCAACGTTAAAGGGGTTAAAACTTCATTTAAAAAAAATAAAACTAAAGGTTGGCAAAAATATAAATTCAAAATTCAAGGGAAGTGGAAACGTGTTTTAAAGACGCTTGCGATGGAAGATTGTTGGTAAAATGGTATTGCAAAAATTTTTTTCGAAGGGGTTTGGAAAATTCATTTGGTTAAATAGTGCAATCAATTCAATTTTATTTTTCATTCCTGGCGCGAACACGTAGAGAACGATGAAATAAACACCCAAATCTGGCACCAATAAAAGAAAGAGATAACAAACCCGAAAGGTTTAAAATATGCTTTGATAAACCAGCCTTTGGAAACATTATCTCGAAAGTGCACATTCACCAAGCCTGGAAAAGAAAGAGATAAAAAGAATAATTTTATTTTCTCAGTTGTAAAAATAATCCTACAATCAACACTTGCAATCCACGCAAGAAGCCTGGCAAAAGCGGAGTTTCAGAAGATGAAGATTTTTTCTTATTCATTTTGAGATAGTAGCCTACACACACAAAATCACAAATTAGCAGATTTGGAGATTTTACATATCACTGATTTTACCAAGCAATAGTGAGGAAATCCATGCAGCGGCGTCTGACAACGTCATTTGCATTTGGCAACGCTAAGATGTACATTCAGATTCAGGTCAGGCTTCTGGTTGTGAGGAAATCTACTCAAAACATAAACACCTTAAATAGACACCTTACATAGACTTCTACTCAAGGTGTCTATGACTCAAAATGTAACTTCAAAATTGGTTTGGTTTTGAATCTTTATCCTCGGACTGACAAAGCCTTGATACCGGTAGGTTATTTCTGGAACCTGGTAGTTTCGCATACTTGTAGAGCAGGAGTTCTTAAACTTTTTTTTTAAACTTTAAAACTCTAACTTTAAAAAAAAAAATTGGTTTGCGTGGACCCCCTTTGTGGTCTAGTCCGAGAAACTTTTTAGATGAGAATGAATTGGACAAATAAAATTAAAATGAATTGGTAACAAAATTTATGTTTTATTAATTTAAGAAATAGGCTAGCGAATGCAGATTGTTTTTCAGTATCTTTGATTTAATTTCATTAATGTGAAGAATGTTGCTGTTTGTCTTCAACAAGAACATGAAATTGTGGCTTCGTGTTTAATAGGGCTGATAGCCATGACAAGATTGTTGTTCGAACTTAATCTTTTTTCTTCTGAAAAATTTATTCCGTTTTTGAAATTATACACCAAGATTTCCATTAGGCCTTTATGGACCCCCTAAAACTAGTCCGCGTACCCCTTGGGGGTCCACCGACCCCAGTTTAAGAACCCCTGTTGTAGAGGCTCATGATGCAGGGCCGGTTACCGAGATTGGCAGAGTGAAGTTTTCTGATTGTTGAAGTGTTGTTAGCGGGGAATTATTCCATTTACTAAGTGCCGCTGAATGGAGAGCAGTCCTGAAATGCATTGCTCAAGTGCACACCCCGAGAGTCGAACCAGCCCCGTGTGATCTTGAGTCTGGCGCGTAATCACTGAGCTAATTGGGCGGACAAATTTGTGAAAGAGGAAGTTTGTGTGGAAGTATATAATGTGATTAAAATAAGAGAATTACCGTACCGGTATAGTAAAGCTAAAAACCCTGGATGTTTTCTTCTTTGATAGAAATATCTTAGGCTATAGTGATGCTTGTTCTAACTTCAAAGAGAAAGCGTCATATCTTTGCAATTCTCAAACTTAAGGTTTTGGACAATTGCTTTGATAGTTATGGATTTTTGACTGGTAGGTCTATACCAAGGGTCTCAAATTGTTCTGAGGGCCAAATGAACACTTATAAATTATCCCGAGGGCCGCAAAACACAGTAAGAAGTCAACAAACAAAACAACACAGTTAAAACGCAATTAAAAATTAAGGTAGTAAGAACATTAGATCATAAGAAAAAGTAGTAAGAACAAAGAGATAGAGAAACACTATATGCAAACAAAAAACGCCAATGAAATGATGGACCTGGAGAGTAAAAATGTTGCAATCAAATTTCAGAAAAAAAAACTAAAACCTTGAAGAACTGACCAGCAAATACCAAGGTTACTACTGCAATAACGACACAATAAGTGAATAGAAAATGTAACAATACGAGTTTCTCATACATAAAAAAATGGTGTGACAATAGTGCTGAAAAAGCTGTAAAGTTTAATGGCCATTTTCAAATTTTTTAAGCAATTTTAAAGTGAATTTTACCTTTCTAAACCTATGGAAAAAATATGTACGTATAATTGTTAATTTTTTAAAGTTTGAAAATGCATTGCGGGCCCCACCAATAGTCCTCCCAGCCCTCGACTCCGCGTGTTTGAGACCCTTGGTCTATACTATGCTGAACTAAGCAGAAAGCAACCCAAAAAGTTATATATAGGTTATGAATATTAGACACTTCACTTTAACTTTCAGATCAGTTTTATTTGTTTTGCTGATAAAACACAATCATTACTGAAACTAATAAATAACTCAATTTGCACAAGAATTGTTCTAATTCACACAAATGATTGCTTGTTCCCTTTCACACAACATAATCATTGATAAGATTTCAATAAGAGCAACCCATTAATAATAATATATATTGTAATGTTTTATTTACGACAACACAACATCAGAGGTGAGCATCCGCTACTTGAAAAGTAGGGCACTACCAGTACCACTACTCGAGCTAAAGTATACCGGCAGCCATAGGCGCCGACTCCAGGGGATGGGGGGGGCAGCGCCCCTCCGTGAATTTAGCTCAGGGTGGCTGCACCCCCGCAAATTATTTAAAAAAAAATCCTAAATCAAATGTTTCTAAGTTCAGATTTGCATTAGTTTGACCTTCATTGCGGATCGATCTCAATTAAAAGATCTACTTATTGCAACAAGAGCGCTGCTCCTAAGATAAAAGAAACAGAAGTACGGTAGCTGATAAACGCCAGCATGGTGCCGTTGAAGCATAGAAACAATGACTGAAAAATATTTTTCTTGATTTCTTCTGCTTTGTTTTTTCTTGGGAGTGTCAATAACGAGGTGCGGTTTGCTGTTTGCTCAGTTTAGTATCTACGCGTATTAAGAGCAAAAATTCAAAGTGACCAGCATATAATTCGAAGTAGCCTACAGGCTTCGAAATGCATTTTTGTTGACGGCAGGCAAACATGTCCGGTCTGAGCACACTTTATCTTGATAATAATTCTTTGCAGTTTCAGAACTATAACTACGGTTTTGGAAGGCTTTTTAAAAATTCAGTAAAGTCACTCTGAAACGGCTTTCATTAGACCGGCTTTCATTAGACCAACGGCTTAAACGGCTTTCATTAGACCAACGACTTGCGCTTGCAGAGTCAAAGCGCCGTGTAGCTGGTCATTACGTCACATAACTGATTAACTTCCACCGAACGAGGTCGTGTGGCTTATCGCGTCACAATGCTCTGGGCAGGAGTTGGAAAATTTCTACACTAACGCTACTATTTTCTGCTGTGCAAAGTTTCACAGGCTTTTTTCTTTAAGTTTATTTTTGCGTGTCATGTGAGCGAAAGTGAATTTTCCTTGGGTCTTTTCTTTCTTACTGTGATACCAAAACTTCACAAATTTTGTTGCATCTTGCTGTAATAGCCTACTCGTATAATCTAATTTAGTAACCAACCTTGCCGTATCATTATTACTCGGAGATCAAAGCCAGACATTGTGACGTAAAACTTAAATTAAATTGCGCGTGATTAGTGTAGAACAGGGGTCACCAAACTACGGCCCGTGAACTGATTCCATCCAGCCCATTACGTGCTGCGGAAATAACAGCTGCACTACAACTGTTAAGGAAAAAAGTTACCAAACTTTTTGTAAAGGGCTGACGTTGCTGTTGAGCTACACGCAACTTGCTTGTCCTGCTAAGTGCTAAATAATGATTTTTCCATATTGTTTCTTTTTATGACATCACAAACTTTGTTGTTCAAAACACTAATGTTTGATCAGTGCGATATCTCTGTTTAGGCAAATCATACCAGCCAGACTAGACATCATAAGCAGAAGGATTTGGGCAATTTAAGTCAATGGAGATTCTAAATAGTTGTATATCTTTTCGCAATTTGCATCCGGCCCGCAGCTGTAATCTCGCAGCAATCTGGCCCTCAGAGAAAAAAGTTTGGTGACCCCTGGTGTAGAAGTACATGGACTCCTATCGATTCTTAGCGAAGAATTCACCTTTGTTACGCTGATCAATGTCATCAATCGTTGAAGCAATGTAAAAATCGAAAGTTTTCCTCCTTGAATGGAAGCTAAGGGATACAGTATTCACATTTTCTAGATGCGCGCTGGAAATTTTATTATCGCAACAATTGTTCATGCTATGCAATGACGATTTGTATCGCTAGTTCCTGTGTTGTTTCTCGGCGGACAAATATGACTGATCTAGATGGTACTTCTCGCGGACATCACATGCTGTGACGGTGGACATGTCCGATGTTTGCCGTGAATTTCGAGGCCTGAGCCTAAATTACAAAGCTTGGTGATATGCAATGGCATATAGACACAAACAAACATCAGCATTTTGAATGTAAGCAATCAGTCGGCTAGAAAGTTTGCCCCCCCGGCGATTTTCAAAACCCGGCGCCTATGCCGGTAGCGCGTTTCCACTACGAATAGATAAAAGTGGTATGCTACCACTGACGTTAATACCGTTATTACCAACTTACTGCAAACAATATTGCTTGTGGTCTATTATATTTGGTACTCAGCTAAAGTAGCATACGCTACCGTTACTTCTCCCAGTGCTACTTTTGTCTTAAATTAACCTGACACAGGAAGTGCTTTGTGACATCAAAATGACCTTGAAAACGAATAAAATGATATCATTTGTTAACAATGCCATTGCAACGTTAGAAAACACGTTCTAGGTGAAATTTATTGTGACGCATCTTTTAAAAATATGAACATTTTCAAATGTGAGTCTCTGCATGTACATGACAATTGCTGGATAGTTTAATGAAGTAAAGTGTCTTAAATAAAACATGCTAGAGTTGAACGTCCAAGGAAAAGGTCTGTAGCATGTGAAAACAAACGAAATAGAAATGATAATAGTTTGTCAATCATGATGGCAGTTTGTTGTGATTCTTTTTTTTTTATTGTTTTCTTCATTCATTGCACAAACAATTGAGATTAAAAGTAGCCAACATGCAACCAATATCTAGGCACTTACAGACCCCTTTACACTATTTTATGGACCCTCAAGGGATCCGTGAACCCCAAGTTGGAAACCATTGCTCTAGAGCGATATGGAAATGATGCCCTTTTGAATGTCATGGTTAGAAGTTCTCACCACTCGGACACTCAGCTAACAATGGATATGATGTTATTGATTGTAAGATCTTTAGTCAGTAGTCACTGTGCCTATCCACCAGAGGGAGCAAGTCGTTTAGGCGCAGACAGTTAGGGGACGGTTAAATAGGCTCGCACACTGTGGCGTCAGGATATTTAGGTGCGGAGCAGTGTGGCGCCCGTTCATTTAGGTGCTATTCCTAGTAAAGTCTGCAGATCGTATCAGCTTGGTAGGTAGGGTAAATCTTTTCACACAAAATGTTATATTAAACAGAAAAATATGTTGTTTTGTTAATGCACGTGTATTTATTTGTTGTTAGTCAATAGTCATGGCTTCAGTAAGTGAAGCTGCTTTATCCGAAAATGCTTTTTACATAAAATGTTACATTAAACAGAAAAAAATATGTCATGGCTTCCGTGAGTGAAAGCTGCTTAAACCGGCAATGCTTTTCACACAAAATGTTATATTGAACAGAAAAATGTATTGTTTTTTTAATGGACGTGTTCAGCATTTGTTTGTTGTCAGTCCAGGTTTGCGTCAGCGAAAGATTTATCAATAAATTATTCAAGTTTCCGAACATGACTGAGTTCACTTTTAGTTATATAAGTCAAATAATAACTACACTAAACATCAGTAAAAAATATACCGTAGCGTAGCCTATAGCCCTATATTCAAGTGGGTGGTAGGCTTGAGTGAAGAGTAATTTAGTTTTCCGTCAAAACCCCAACTAGCTTTTGCCAAAGCTGAGCTGATACAGTCTGCAGACTTTACTAGGAATAGCACTTAAATGACTGGCGCCACAGTGCTCCGCACCAAAATATCCTGGCGCCACAGTGTGCACGCTTATTTGACCGACATCTAACTGTCTGCGTCTGCAAGACGTGGACCCCCACCAGGCAAACTGCATGACCAAACAATCACACACTCTTGTGAATTGCAGGATGTTGAAGTATGTTGCTGAGGATAGCTTTGATGTCAAGTAGAGCACCATCAACTGAAAAAGAGAACAGTTGGCTTATTAGGAAATTAACTATATTTGGCTGCTGTCTCATATTATGTACTCCGCTGCACTTCCATGGCTGTGCTGACACTGTCTGCTTTGTAGAACACTGAGAGAAACTCACTGTGGTGAGTGAGGTGCTATAACATCAAGATCAAGCAGTACTTACTGGTTTGACTCTCGGTGTGTGTGTGTGTGTGTGCTTAAGCAATGCATTAAAAGACAGTTATCTAGCGGCACTTACTGGATGGAAAAATTCACAGACAACAATACTTCAACAAATGCAAACTGCATCAGTGTTTTAAAGCATCTACAAGCATGCACAAGTTGCCAAGATTAAGCTATCAAAGAAACTTTCTCACTCCAAGGATGAAAATTCCCACCATCAATCAAAACTGAAAGTACACATTATCATTATGTTAAGTCACATTCCGGCAATCTACATCACATCACAATGCGGTTTTCATTTATTACAGGCCTAGGCCTTTTCAAAAAGATTTGTGGACCCCCAGTTCAGAACCATAGCAATTAATGCTTCTTTGGAAAAGTAAATAGCCTTAACTTTAAAAACTGCTTAGAAATTTCCTTTGTAATGTCATAATCATACAGGTAAAGAACCACTGTTCGGGCCTAAGTGTTTGTATGATTTCCTGCACAACATAGCAATAACAACAAAAGTTTTAAGGTTGTTATGATTTGCTTCTAACTGTATTAGGTTATTACATGTTGCTACATTGCCTAAACAGTAATGTAAAAATGAATAGATATTCCACTTTACTCCCCAATATAATTATGCCCATTTATAATTATTCAGTGTATAGTTATGTACTGGTAAAGACTAATGTTAAGATTGATTGCATACAGACATGTTTGGTTTCTTTCCATAATAAACTTAGATTAATGCATTTACGTTCGATATTGCGCTTGACACAGCGAATAAGTCGCCCCCTTGTCATTTTGAAAGTTGTTAAACATCATAAGTGGGTGATTATCATTATATATATATATATATATATATTAGGGTGGCTCTTAAAATTGAGTTTTTGAATTTTGCTTGGGACACCCTTTCAAGTGGTGAGGTGGTCAGAAAAAATAACTCTTGCAAAATTTTTTTTAATTTGAAGTTGATTTAGAGGTGGCCCTCCCCCCCTAAAGTTCTGTGCCCTCCCTCGAAATACCAAATCTGCGTATCTCGAAAACCACTTGAGCTAGAGATACAGTTTTTGTGTTAAAAGATGCAGAAAACATGGTTTTCTATCTGCTTTCTGAGCATTGAATGCATCCATCTTGAGTAGAAAAGCAGTTATTTAGAAAAAAACTCATTTGACTAAATCTTGATTTTACAACCTTTTTTGTGACCACAAAACCGTCTACAAAATTTCGTTTTTTTGTCTTAATTTTTGCACCTTAGAGGGAACACTGGTAACGATATTCATTTCAAAATGTAATTCTGGTCAGTACTGGAAGAAGCAATATTATCGACAATATTTTACATATTGCCTTGCGTATCGTGACAGGATATCTGCGACCTACACCATCGGACAGTTTTCCTGTCCTTGCAGGCAACCAACCAGCTGAGTTTCAGCGCAAAGAACCATCCTGTCTCTTTCTCGTCGCACTACAAACCCCAACCACTTGCTCTACTCAAGTCTCTACGAGTCTGTGAGCGAGCAATCGAGCATCCTCGGCAACTGAAATCGAGACACCCATTTGTATGTGACGCACAACTCCTGATGAAAACGCTGAAGACCAATCCATCAGCGCCTACCTGGGAGGACAACAAATGGAGCTCAGAGTGGAAGAAGAACTCCTCAAGACTCTAAAGTTGTATCTCCGACACCAGCCCCCATCCAACCGGAATGCATAATTTGCCAAGGAAGGCCTGGGTGCGGCTCAACCGCCTACGTACTGGGCTAGCCTACTGGAGTCAGACTATTCTGCTCCAACATGCACAAATGGGGAATGGCTCCATCCGCAATCTGTGAGTGTGGCAAAGAGGAACAAACCACAGACCACACCATCTGTAACTGTAACTGCGCCAAATGGTGTGCGACTGTGCGTGGTCTGCTTGAACTGGATGACGAATCAATGGACGAATCAAAGGATTGCTGCTCGACACCTGCTCAAGTATCTAAACCGCATCGCCACTGCCCAAGAGTGGTAAAAGACAGAGCCCTTGACCCCTGGAGTAACAAAGAAGGTTTAAACGAAGAAGAATTGACAATATTGTTCTTGTTGGAATTTGGAAACAGTTTCCTGTGTTCAGTAACAACTTTGGAAAAGAAACTGAAGTTGGTACTCATCTTCAGTAAAGATTTTGTTAAAATCCTGGATTAGACTTAGAGCAACTCCTCTCTCTGCTTTGTCATTGACTACTAAAAGTCCACCATGTGTAAAGCTTGAATAAATGCACCATCTTCAGTCCAATGAGCAGGATCCTTTGAAAGTATAATTATTTCTTCATCTTCATCCAACAGCTGAAGAAGCCATTTTGAATTAGAGGTGCAATACTGTTCTAGACCCTTATTGCTAAGAAACGCATCTACTTTGATGCTTGGTCTCCTTGGTGTACGTTCTCCTGTTTCATCTAACATGGTTGCCACCATAAGTTTCTGGGCAGCCGATTGTAGCATCGAATAGACAGCGATAGACAGTACACATGTTTCGCCCATGAGGCTGGGCTCATCAGTATCGCACCGTATTCTTGCCACTTCGGTAATCGACCGCCGCTTTACCAGTCAGTTTAACTCTTATCTTTGTGGAAAGAAAAGAGCCAACAAAACCAGCAGGTGCCAGGGGTAGGACATGAAGAAGGGGTGTTCTTCTCGGCCATCAGCACAAGGCTGATCACTCGCTAGTGCAGCGAGCTGCAGTAATGCTTCGCTAACCATAACGGTGTAGCTTCCACGCTAGCCATTAAGACCTCCAATAAACGATAAGTTTCTGGGCCTTGTGCTGATGGCCGGGAAGAACACCCCTTCTTCATGTCCTACCCCTGGCACCTGCTGGTTTTGTTGGCTCTTTTCTTTCCACAAAGAGAAGAGTTAAACTGACTGGTAAAGCGGCGGTCGATTACCGAAGTGGCAAGAATACGGTGCAATACTGATGAGCCCAGCCTCATGGGCGAAACACGTGTCTATCGCTGTCTATTTGATGCTACAATCGGCTGCCCAGAAACTTATCGTTTATTGGAGGTCTTAATGGCTAGCGTGGAAGCTACACCGTTATGGTTAGCGAAGCGTTACTGCTGCTCGCTGTACTAGCGAGTGATCAGCCTTGTGCTGATGGCCGGGAAGAACACCCCTTCTTCATGGTTGCCACCATTGGCTTTTTACTTTCCACAGACAATCGAGAGTCAAACAAGGCTAGTCCAATTATTTCTTCGGACAGATACCATAAATGCAGACCAAGTTTTTTGCATAAATCGCCTTCGCCATCCAACAAGTGCGATGCATAGCACCTGAAGCTTGAAAGCGGATTCCACGCTCAGGAGTTTCTCCAAGGAATATGATAAAATACGGGCATTTTAGCTATGCATGAATGCATAAAAGTTTAGGAATACTTATTTCGTTTATTGATTTACCAGTTTTACAGGTTAGTTTATGAACTTTGTTTATTGAATAGCTTGGGCCACAATACTTGTTTAGCACTGCTTTGTGCTAGAATACCGAAAACAGTTTTTTTCTAAATAACTGCTTTTCTACTCAAGATAGACGCAATCACTGTTCAGAAAGCAGATAGGAAATCATGCTTTCTGCATCTTTTGACACAAAAACCATATCTCTAGCTCAAGCAGTTTTTGAGATATGCAGATTTGGTATTTTGGAGGAGGGCGCAAAACTTTAGGGGGGGAGGGCCACCTCTAAATCAATTTCAAATTCAAAATTTTTTTGCAAGAGTTCTGACAACCTCACCTTTTAAAAGGGTGTCCCACACAAAATTCAAATTTTTTTCATTTTTTCCCAAATAAGAGCTACCCTAATATATATATATTTTTTAAATTATATATAATAAATAAAACCAAGGTGTTTCAGAAAAAAGAACTAGCCACCCCAGTTTCATCAGTAACAAAGGCTAAGTATAAAAAGAAGCTCATCTTATTCTCCATGGCTAAGTAACTGAGTATGGGACCACCACCTACTATTATGCAATGGTTCAAGCAAAAGCATGTTACAAAATTGGTTAAATGGATGATTGATGTGTCGTGATGTAATCGGATCGAACGTTTAATGTGTATTTAACCACCAAATATAATTGTTTGGTGTTCTTCAATCTCAGATACTTTTTATCATACTTAATTCATCGCTTACCTTACTAAGTGTGGTTAGGTTTTAACATTGCAATTAATTTTGTTAATTGAAGAACTTTCACAGATGAAACTTTAAAACTGTGAGTTGTGTAATATTAGTGCAGGTCCTTGAAATGTTTGTCGTAACAATGGATAATGTCCAACGCATTGGTCCAATTGTCATTTTAAACAGCAGGAATCTTCCCAAATTAGACAAATCAGCTTTGTTGATGTTTTGATGTTGATTTTTGTCAACTTGCTACAAAATGTTTGGAAATTGTTGCATGTGCAAAAGTACCGATATTGTCTCAAAGGTGAATACTTTACAATAATTTTGCATTGGTTCTAGCAATGTTTAAAATATTCATCCAACCAGAAAGAAAGATCACCACACATTCATAAATTGTTTTACTATTCAGTGACATTTCATGCACATAACAATGCATATTTCTGGAGTGAATGAAGTACAATTTAAAAATTTATAGATTATTTCTTTAGAGGAGATGGCAAAGAAAAAATTTAACCTCGAAGCCTGCCAATCATGACAACAATGATTTGACTGCATGTGATTTTAGTTGGAGATTTCCATAGTTACAGTTAAGCACATAGGCTACTATTTTCAGATGAAATATTGAAGTAACAAGTTTCTGTTGTGGTGTGCTCATCATTGAATTTCAAATCTCTACAAAACTCCTAATTTTACTTTAAAAAAATGATAAACCTTTTCCTAATACCGGTGTTGCCAGGCACCATTATTTCTGTGCTAACATTAGCACAAAAGTATCTCAAAATCACACAAACTAGTCAGCCCCTTTCATTCCATACCGGATTGCTTTTGTTATGTATATGGATATTACATCAGTAAACACATCGCATATAAAATTGTGAAAGGAACAAAGTAGGCTTTTGGACAGCATCTGAACTATATTTTGGGATGGACATTGGTAATCAGGATTAGTCATGAGCACAACATGGACTCTGCGGCAGATGTCGATATAATCTTAAAGGATGTTTGAGTGAGCTTCGGAAAAGTTATGTCATTTGCTGTTCCGTGAGTTTGAGAGACCCGTGACATCATTATGATGATTTAGCATAATAAACATATCGAAGTATCGCAAAATCAGAGGGAGAACAACTATGACATATCCAAGTAAACCTTATTCATTGCACCTGTTTCTCACAATTCAACCTTACCAGTTCCAAACCAATCATCAAATGTTAGTTTTTTTCTGTGAATCACTAACAGTTATTTATATGTTCAGAAACTGGATTTTATTTCTGTATGCTGTGTACTTATTCTTCATTATTTTATATAGAAAATTAATATACTTCAGTGAAGACTCAGCAACAAGCAAAAATGCAGACACTGAAGGGGAATATGCACCAACAATCTTAGAACCTCATTTTCCAGCTCAAAAGAATTGTATGAATTAATACGTGATCTGGATCTTAACAAATCTGGAGCAGAGTTATTGATATTCAGGCTAAATGAGTGGTGACAAGTGATAAGTGCTTGGTGATAAGTGATAACTAATAGTAATGCTTACAGGAATAGGGATTTGGAATATATCAGGATCCTACTCAGTGACATTACAGTTCTACCAAAAGTCACAAAGCGGTGTTACTTCACAATGGCAACATATATCCATCAATTTCACTTGCTTATTCAATGCAGACGAAAGAAGATTATGAAAATGTCAAGCAACTACTCATTAAAATCACTTACGCTCACTCGCCCAGTTTAAGTGGTATGTTTGTGGTAACTTTAAATGGATTTTTGCTTGGTCACCAAAGTAGTTACATAAAATACTCTTGCTTTTGTGTTTGTGGCGGAGTAGAGCTGACGGTAAGCACTATGAGAAAATTCATTGGCCTACATGGGAAAAGCTAACTCCAGAAATGTACGTTACTAAGGAACTTCATCTAAGCAGGGAAAAACATTTACTGCGGTCACTTCATCTACTGTATCAACTGAGGTCTGGTAAAACAGTTTGGAAAAGCTTTGGATTTTCAAGGACAATTGTTTCAAGAAATCGGCTCAATGTTTCCCAGAGTATCGGTTGGCAAAACAAAAGGAGAAGTAGTTGTGGGTCCCCAAATAAGTACAATGCTAAAGTGCAAGGGCTTGGAAGAAAGAATGAATGAACTAGAAAAGGAAGAGTGTCAAGTATCTTGAAGTGTGGTTAATGGAGTTTTGATAAATAAAGGGGACCGAAATTACAAAGAGTTGGTAGAAAAACTAATCAAATATTACCAAAACATGGCTTGTCTCATGTCTGAAAAACCATGTTTTACTAGTCTGAAAAACTACTATCATTTGGATGTTTTTTAAGAAAATCTTGGTGACTTCGGTTAGGAGCATGGTGAGAGATTTCACCAAGATATTGTGCCAATGTAAAAACGATATAAAGGCCGCTGGGAGCCTGGGACAATGCAATGACGGGAGATTACATTTGGTTTTTAGTAAAGCAAGACTGGAGTGGTCATAAAAGAAAAGCTCCCTCAAAAGTAAATTTCTAAATGCACTCACTGTTTGCAAAACTATGTTTCTTTTATCTTCAAGCCTTCTTTATGAACTTTAACTGGCTTTTGTGTTTAATAATAATATACCTTTTGTAATAAAAAACCAAACGGGATCATGATCTCGAGTTGAAATCAACTGCAAGAGTTTCACGCAATTTGCTACTTACAGCTACATCAGATGAAATAAAAAAAATGACTATCTCTAAAAGTAAGTAGTAACGATAGTACGAAAAAAGTAACTGGATTTTTGAATTGAGCACCCAAAAATACATATAGGGACACTAAAAAAAGTAGCCAATCAAAAATTGTGTTACATAGTGTTATTTTTGTCACTGTTGTTATTAAGGTTGCTCTTTATTTCAGATCAAAAGGTTCAGCTTCAGTGACAGTGAACCGATTATTATATCTCATTACAATGAAGAAACTGATGCATGTGGAATTCCCACTCCTGAGATGACGTCTATAAATACAAGCCAGGTCAGTCAGTTTTGATGTGAATTAGCACAGTTAGGTAATATTTAGATACTCCTGACCAGTGTTCCCTCTAAGGTGCGCAACTGAGAAATGCGCAGTACCACCAGACTATTTGCGCAGTAAAATCTCATTCTTGCGCACTTGCAATTTCCAAATTTAAAAGTAAAATGATCTTCAACATTATTTTTGGACAGAACGCTTCTGCGCTTATCGCATTTATACCGTGTGCTGATTGTTACATCACAACCCTTTGTCTTTGCCACATTGGAAAACCACGAAAACAAGAAGAAACTATTTGAAGTAAATGAAGAAGAAGAAGTTCTTTTATTTTGCATCATCAGCACATGTGAAAAAAAACAATACAAGATTATAATGGGAGCTAGGTTGTTTGCTGATGATGATGGGAGTGGCAGAAGGACCGAACTGGTCATCAAGTCTGCCACAATCGTGTGGTGTCATAGCTTATTTGACATGGAATGGTGACGGAGTTGAAATGTACAACATAAAAAACAATATACATACGAAATTTAACAGTACAATATGAAAACAGGAATACAGACATGATGCAGAAATACAAAATGGCATATATGATACATACAACACACAACACAGCATACTGGTAAGACAAAAGCGAATATAGTATACTGAACAGTAGGGTGGAGTGAATTTCACTTAATGTTTTGGATTTTGATTTAAGGTGTTGTAATGTTGTCTTTGGGCCTAAAAAATAACCCCGAACATAATTTTGGTTCTCCTACCCCTAAATTGACCCTCCTACCTGAGGTCAAAGGTCATGTGAGGTCAAAATTGCTCTATCTCCACTTCTGCTGGTGCTAGAAATCTGTTTAAGGGCTTAAAAGATTCAGAAGACCCATATTTATCTGTTCTAAGCTCTAGAACTTTTTCTTATATTGCTAGTAGAATTTAACTAAACAGCAAAAATATAGTTTTTGTGGTATTTTTGCATATATATACAATTACAGTATAGTTAATGAACTTCAACAGCCAAAATAGTAAATTTCAGCAATTGGTTGGATTGTTGTTTGAGAATAAGTGCATCGAACATCGAAATATTCTTATCTGAAGCATTGATGAGGAACTTAAGTTTGAACTAAGTATGAAATTAATGTTTTGATGCATTTAAGATGACATTTTAATGGTTGAAAGGCATGAAATTATTGAGAGAGAGATACACTATGATAAAGTTTTTTCCAACAAGTCACACTACGCACAATAATAATTATTACACAAACAATCAAAATTTAAATTGAGCATGAACTAATAAGCAACAACGGAAAGGCTGCGAAGGGACCACCGACAGGTCTTCAAGTCAAGCAGCACCTAATGAAAATCCCATTGATTGAAAATGAAAATCCAATTGCACTTTTAAACACTCAAAAATGTCACAAAACATATTGCCTCCCTCATATTTAGGTCCCGGCTATGCCCCTGGTAACTATAACGAAAAAACAAGTGGTTTTTATGTAATCGTATTCAGCAGTAAAATTGCTTTTTGGTGTTGAAAGAGGGCATCAACTTCCGTCATTTGACCTTTTTCCTGATCACACCATCCCATCTTTCGAACCTAGCCAGTAGCCACATGCATGGAAGCTTCTGTTACGAGCTTCACATGACGCTCTACAGCTTGATTGTGGCATAGGTGATCAAGTTCAAGCTTGTTTGTTTTGAAATTTTGTATTGTATCATCATTCTTGACTTGGGTTGCGGGAGGTTCTGTGACATGAATTTCATCAAAATTTACCATGTTGTGGTAGTACTCGGCGTTGATATTGATCTTCGGTATGATAAAATTTCGAACAGTTACTCTCCTCTCTGCAATAGATTTCACCTTTGCACTTTTATCATCTGGGTCATTTCAACATCTTTGCTTCTGCGTAGCGATAGCACAATATTGACAGCTTGCGATCGAATTGTATCATCATCGTCAGCCATCATCGAAAAAAGAATGTTTTCGGGGTGAGCTGATAAGCCATTACGTATCAAAGTTTTTGATGCAATGTCTCTTGCTTGCTTCTAGGGAAATTGGTTGATTCGTTTGAGCATGCGAAAATAGTTGACAGCTACTTTATTTATTTTGGAGTTAAGCCTGACATCAAACCAACTTAGGAAGTAGACTTTTAAACAAAATTCTACCAGAATTCCCAAATTTTGCTCGGATTTGTTTGGGAAGTGTAGTAGGCTATCTCAAAATGCGACATGCAAGTGTCAATCATCTTGCATGTGACAAGCCACCTACTTCAAACTGTGCTAAGTCATTCTCAAGTTTTCCAGAAATGACAGTCAAACAAATTTGGTATGCATAAAATTGATCGGGACTCAAACTTTCCATGACTTCTTTTGGCAATTGAGGAAATTCAATAGAAGATAATGGCTTAAACTTAACCACATGCCAATCAGACACTAAAACATTTAGCTCTTTGCCAAGTGGGCCTGAAAACGAGTCGGAGTTTAAAGAGACTCCATCCAAGTGCTTAAAGACATGCCTGAGAGGTAGTTCGTTGGTATGCAGGAGACAGATGACCTATTGCGAAGGTCTTTGCAGCAACTCTTCTAATGTGGCAATGCTGCAATGGTGTTTGCCTGTCATAGTGTCATAATTGCGGTTCCATCTGAGCCTATAATTGACAAATTGTTCTGCAGGTTGGTATTTTCCAGTGATTTGTGGATAGCTTTGTGATTCTCAAATAACAATCCAACCAATTGCTGAAATTTACTATTTTGGCTGTTGAAGTTCGTTAACTGTAATGTTGTATAAGCAAAAATACCACAAAAACTATATTTTTGCTGTTTAGTCAAATTCTACTAGCAATAGAAGAAAAAGTTCTCTTAGAACAGATAAACATGGGTCTTCTGAATCTTTTAAGCCTATAAACAGATTTCTAGCACCAGCAGAAGTGGAGATAGAGCAATTTTGACCTCGCGTGACCTTTGACCTCAGGTAGGAGGGTCAATTTAGGGGTAAGAAAACCAAAATTTTGTTTGGGGTTATTTTTTAGGCCTAAAGACAACATTACAACACCTTTAATCAAAATCCAAAACATTAAGTGAAATTCACTCCACCCTAGTATACGGGTCTGCTACTATTCGGTGAGTCCGATTCGGTGAGTCTGATTCGGTGAGTTCCTAACCTCTAACCCCTAACCCTAACCTCTAACCCCTAACCCTAAAACGGCAATAATAATTAGGCTATGGTACCCAATAATTTTAAAAAAAAATTGAAAAAATCCCCCGTTAAGGGATCGGACTCACCGAATCGGACTCACCGAAACGGGCCATTCCGCTAGTATACAGTAATTAGCGAGATACGGTGAGAATACGTAGAAACAGTTTGATGGTATTATATACTAGTTGGTTTAAAAAGTAACTCTTTCTTACCGCCTCTGGTATTATAGTTATGAGTTTCATTACTAGGACGAAAGTACTCAAAAAAAATTGCTGGTAGATGTCCTTTATTGCTTTTATAAACAAACTTACATACTTCTATTAAAAATATGTCTTTGACTTGTAGAAAATGTGTAATTTGTTCGTTTTTTTTTAAACTTCTTCTAGACCAGTGGTTCCCAAACTCGGTTCACAAAGTTGGTAATTCATTATAACTCAGCATTAAAATGCTCATGCTCACTAAATCAAATATTTGCTCAGCGTAAAATTTTCTTAGAGGGAACACTGCTCCTGACCTATTACTTCATAAGAATCTGAACAACATATATTTGTGTATAGCCTACGAGTAGTTTTCTGAAAAAAATTAATGGGTGTTGCACTGCAAAAAATCAAGGACCTTGACAATGGATTTTGAAAGACATAAGGAATAGGCTGCGTACTAGAAGCCAATGACAGCACATGGATAATGGAAAAACAGAAGGTAGAACATAGCAACGTGCGTGCTTTTTAGTAGAAGTTTTTTAAATATGGAGAAAACTTTAGGCAGTCTTGCACACCAAGGGTAATGACAACCATTGTTGGATGTCATTACATCAACGCTAGGATGTTGTTGAAACGATGTCAAAATGGAGTTTAGCAACTTTAGCAGTGCTTTGAACATCTCTATTGCTTTTATCATAAATCGAGTAACGAAGCAATATCAATTTGGTTTTTGGTAGTTGTACAAAATGTGCAATTAAAAATATTAATTTTCAAACACTGTTTAATCAATGCATATTTTAAACCTTTTGGTTTGCCATCTTTTCCTTTTGTTGGTGCCAAAGGCGTGTGTTTATTTTTTTGTTCTTTTTATGCTCGTGCCAGCAATGAAAAATGAAATTGAATTAAATTGTTTGTAAAATTTGGAAAAGAAAACTTAAAACAGCTTGTTTTTCCCTTGTCGTTGCATTCAACAAAAAACAACTCTGAACTAATCGCTCAGAATGTGAAATATTTTCACTTTATTGCGTAAGCGATGCTTGGTACTGAGTGAAGCGCAGGTCTGAATCAATGTTGCCACTCTCTTGTTGTGGAAAAGTACTAGATTTGACTGGAAAAAAACACACTATTCACAAAAAACTCTAGTATGATAAATACACGATCATTTACATGCAAAATGTACAAAAATGACAGCCAATGGCGTCAGTGAGTGTTAAAAGTTCAAAATAGAACTAAATTTCCATAAAATGAGGAAATTTCCTTGAAAGTGAGAGCTTTGAAGTTGATACAAATTTCAGATGTGTGTTGTGTCTGTAAGAAAGTCATGAGGAATGCCATGTGAATGGCTTCTTTGTTTTACATTGTTGAAGTACCAGTACTAGCCTACATCTTTTGCGCGGAGCTTTGTCCATAAGTATAACGTTAGCTCGCCCCGTTAGCTCAGTGTTTACGCGCCCGGCTCAAGATCACACGGCGCAAGTACGACTCTCGGAGTGTGCGCTTGAGCAGCAGCAACACATTTCAGGGCTGCTCTCCGTTTAGCGGAACCTAGTGAATGGAATAATTTCCCTGCAACAACACTTCAACAAGCGGAAAACTTCACTCTGCCAATCTCGGTAACCAGCCCTGCGTCAAAAGCCTCTACAAGTATGCGAAACTACCAGGAATAACCTATCAAAGCTTTGTCAGGCTGAGGATAAAGATTCAAAACAGGGATATCTAGAGAAGGGGATATGAAGGCTCGCAGCGATTGCCTTATTCTCGTGACACTACCAGGGCGGTAGTTTGTAGTGCTTTAAACATGTGGTTCTTTTTAAAATCGTAGAAAGTTTTGTAGTGCAGCTGGTACAGTGAGCTATAGGAGACAGTTAGCAAATGTTACTTAGAGCATTTTTAAAGAATACTTGCTTACAAAGACAGTTGAAAAGTTACCAGTAAGCTGTTTTTTTGAACAAAGCCTTCGCAGTAGGCTAGATGTAAAGCAAGTATATGGGTAGTTGAATTAACAAGCAATCATGAGCATGCTGTAAATATCCAGGCCTGATGCTAATAGCGCAATGCAAGTTATCATAACAAGATTTATTAAACTACTATCGGTGCCAATTGTCATTTTACGATAAATACAGATTATTTACGATAAACAAAAGCCCTTCTATTGTCAGACGTAATAAAAGCCTTCGTATCCCCTTCTTTAGATATCCCTGATTCAAAACCAACCAACATCTTTGATCAAGCTCTTTGTAGTTAGGCTATACTGTAATAAACAAGTGCAGCAAGTCAAATTCATGGCAATTTAATGCACAAATAACCTGTTTGGATAAGGCCCTTGTGTTTTTACCTTCAAAGCCCGAGTGGAAATGTTGCAGGAGCAAAATAAAATGGTCCCTCGTCGTTTACCAATATAATCCACAGCTGAAATGTAAGCGACTAAGCGTACCATAAGGTGGGGCTACTTAAACACTTTTCACAGTTATTTGCGTGTATTTTTTTTAAATTATATATGCTAAATATTTTAAATTTGGTCATCATTGGGTGCAACCAGACAAAAAACTCGTTGTCTACTTTCAAAATTACTACAAACACATTGATGCAGCCAAACAAAACAATCGGTAGGGCTGCTTTGAACACTGTCTAAAGTGATGCACACCAACATAGCGCTAAAGCGCTAAAAAACGCTAGAACACTAGATACAATCCAAAAACACTAGATCTAGTGGAAAAACACTAGTAATGGCACCAATGTGTCTAATTGAAATTGTGTAAAGTCAAGCTGTTAGGATACTTGTTTGTGACGTAAGCATGTCACAATACCGCATTTGTTACGTAATTCATGTTATGTCATGAAAAGAACTGGTTTAGTTTGCCGCTGAAAACAAGAGTATGAAAAGAAGTTTTTTAGAGAAAAATAGAGAATTTGTTGCTCAATTTTTTCTCACTGTCACTATCCACCTGTAATTTACGAATTCGCGTACGCTGCTAAATGTAACGATTGGTGAAAACAAAATTTCCAAAACGCAAGAAAAATTGACAAAATCAATTAAATAGAAAATGGCTATATTTATTCGCTGTACAAACACTGCTCCCTTCTAAATTTTTGTGGTTACTTTGCTTTTTTCACTCTTGCTTCTAGTCATGCGCATAATAAGGCAACGGTTGATACGATATTTTACTTAGAGCAGGGGTCACCAACCTTTTTTGCATGCGGGCCACTTTGGCACTTAGGAGAGCTGTGGCGGGCCGCACTAATAAAATTTTAGGTAGATTGATTCTTATGCTAGAAAAGAATGCATTTCATACCCAGTATCCAGCGTTACATGTTGTTAATATTTATCTTAGAATACGCAGCAACAAAATTAGTCGAACAACGCTACTGTCAGGTCAAGCTCCTCAACACTTTTGACTTCTTTAACATTGCCTAATAAACGAGGCCACTTGTTTTGCGCACTTATAGCGAGGCAAGCGGTTTCATCAGACTGTTCATCGCTAAGCAAGAGTGGTGTTGTCACTTCGCTTCACAAAAGATATCTTGCCATTAACAGTTTCAGTAAACATGGAAATGTTTGACACGTCGCAATACAGGCAACAACAGTGACCTGCAAACATATCAGCGAAAAAAAGGCTTCAATAACAGGGAGAAAGAAACCAAGCACCATGAAGCAAACGCTTGTGGAAATCACCGAAAAAACGTTTCTATCGTAACTCATGAACAGTGTTCCCTCTAAAAAAGCAATGAGTTGGTTTTTCATCTTTTTTGTGATAGTCTATAAAACCGTCTTTCCTTGATTATTAGACAAATGTCACTTACGGTGCTTATTAGCATGGCAAGAATTGTTGATTAACCACATTTTGCAGTACTAAGCTAAATATTTTCATAATACCAGAAAAAGTCTTTAAATTTATATATAATATTTTTCCAATTTATTATAAATTGAGTAGGCACACCGACCTATTTTGCCAACAAAAACTTGCATAAATGTATGAAAGGAACACTGCTCGTGAAACCCAATAACGGTGAAACGCACACTAGTGTTAAACTTTACAGGACATTTAAAAACTTAAAATGAGCAAGCCTATGCTCACAGACATTTTCGAAATTCGAAAACAGACGTTTTAATCAGCCATTGGGACAGTGTGGCTGGACATCGCATTGGAATAACTTTAAACGAACCCTACCTAGAACTACAATCTGATTAATCGGTCGGTGGAATCGTATGCAAAGCGAAAATATGCTTACCGGAAAGTATTTTTTGCCTTCGTGCTGTTTAACTCCTCAAGAAAAGTATTTTTGGTTATACTTGTTCGCTGATACCTTCTGCGGGCCGCCAGTTGGTGACCCCTGACTTAGCCAAAGTTGCCAGATTTTGAAAAAAAAAGTAGCAAATTTGCTCCCAAAGTAGCCCAATTTATAGCAGGGGGCGCGGAAACTATGTTTTCCAACTTCTGGGGGGCTTCGCCCCCCAGACCCCCGTGAAGCGTTCTAACACTGACACAGCCACAATCTTTTGGATGTCTCTGTTAGGCATACTTCATGACAGAACTGCTTAGTCTTAGTTTTGTCATGTGCATGGGTCCCACTCGGCATAAAATCAGAAAAAATCATCAAATTTATCATTTTTTGAAAAAAAACATAAAATAGTCATAAAATTTTACCTCAGTCATAAAAAATCATAAAAATTGCAGCTCATTTGATTGTTCGTCTCACACATTTGAAGGTTGAACACATTTGATTGAAAACGTTTGCAATTTTTAGTTATTTTTCCTGTGTATCATGATAAACTCCATGTTGTTGCTTGGTTTCGTTTGCTTATGGTATATTAGTTAATAATCAAAATTGCTTGAAATCCCTCCCTTAAGTCGCTGGTATCTTGTCAGTAGTGTGGATTGCTTCCAAACTTTTTTAGCGAATGTAACTTCAGTTAAGCAATATAATGTGGCCGGTGCAAAAGCATAAAAACAGCATAAAATCAGCATAAAATCAGCAAAAAGATCATAAAAAAAAGCATAAAAAAGGCCAATTTTTCTCATAAAATCATAACAAAAATTAAGATTTGTGGAGTGGGACACCTGCATGTGTTGGGGTTTTTTTTTCACTGAAGGACAAGGTGGACAATCATCATTACACAAATTCAACAAACATACATTTTCATCAAGCCATTCATTCTTATTCCAATTATTACTACATTGATTAGTTACCGTAACTATGTAAAAACTGCATGCCAGTCAGTGGAAGAACCTGAAAAAAAATGTTAATTAATAACATACAAGCCGTCAAATGCTCTTGAATGTACAGCTAAAAAACACACATATGAAAAATCAGCTTAACAAACCCAGTGAAATTGCACAAATTACTCTGCTAAATAGCAACAGAGTTACCGGTACAGTAAGGCACGTTCACATCAGGCTCTATCGGGTACAGATTAGATTCTCACTACTTTTTCAGCACACTACTTTTCAAGCACTTCTGCGTTCTGACTTCTACAGTAAGAGTAAACTGTAAAGACATAGAACGGAGATAACGTAACGCTAGAATAGACTAGAAACTCACTCAACCATGTCCCTTGCTACGTCTTGGAAACATGAGAATGGGCTGTAAAATTTGTAAACTACAAATAAACTGTCAGTAGACTGCAAGCAAAACTTACTTTAGTAAGAAATTTCCAATGTAAAAAAGTCGGAATCTTGTTATATTGTCGCCAATCTAAATTTAAAAGTAGCCCAAAAAGTCGCAAGTCGCCAAGCTCAATTTTTTGTCGCAAATCACATATGGAAAGTAGCCCAATTTGCGATAAGTAGCCCAATCTGGCAACACAGCTTAGAGCTTTAGACCAAAACAAAAATGTGTGAAAGTTCCACTCTGCATCGGCTTTTGCGCTTACCGCATCGTGACGTGCCATCGGCTTTTTTTGGAAGTTTTTTTGTCGTCTTTTTGGCCTTGCTATGGGCTTGTAAACTCATGTGAAACTACTTCAAACAGTAAATCAGCCTCTTTTACATAGATTCAACATATTCAGGCCTTCAATCAATGGAAAACAACTGCGGTATTTTAAAAACTAGTTGTAAACAAACAAGTTTTTGCCCGCTTTTGAGACTTCTTCAAGGAGTGAGAACTGATGTGAAATGAATTCAGCTCGGCAATTCAGCAGGCATCGAGTAATCAACAGCTTCTTTTACATCGGTTGAACGTGTTCAGGCCTTGAATTAATGTGAAAAGACTCATCGAATAGCTAGTTTGAACAGAATTTTCATAAAACTGCTTGTAAGCAGACCTACTTTTCGCTGAGAAAGCAGCACCAGAACGATGATTTATTGAAGCCAAACTATTTCTGATAGATAACAGAAGCTTTAGGGAAATCACCCAAGCAATGCAAGCTGTATGCGACCATACACGCTGTTCCGACGTTAAGCAACAAAAAGTTGCGTCTATTCACGCTTGTCGATACTGGGCACGCAAACACGCAGCGTCCATCAACGCTTGCCGGTGCAAAGTGGTTTGTTGATTAAAATTTGTTGGTTGGTTTTGAATCTTTATCCTCAGACTGACAAAGCTTTGATAGGTTATTCTTGGTATTTTTGCATACTTGTAGACTGCAGGGGTTCTTAAAACTTTTTTTAACGCAAACCCCTCAAAAAAAAGTTTGGTTTGCGTGGACCCCCTTTATGGTCTAATTCGAGCAACTTTTTTGATCAGCATGAATTAGACATAACGCAATAGAATTAAAATGAATTGGTAATAAAATTTATTTCTATTTGAATAAGGACCTTCTGATGGGTGAAACAGTCCTTTAGGGTGAAACAGGCTGTCAAGGGTTGAGAGAGTAGCCAATAGAAACTATATTTGATTTGAGGTAACAAAATTTATGTTTTATTAAATGTAAGCAATTACAAATTGCCATTTTATCATTGCTTACTTTGCCATTATTATCAGCAACTGATAAAATTTTGCCATGTTCAAATAGCGGCAAAAACAACAATGTGGAAAGTGACGTAATAAACGTACGTAACAAAAAAAGTACAATGCAATAACAATCGTCGGGAAACGCCAAATTAGAAATCATCAGCATTGATTGAACTTAATCTCTTTTCTTTTGAAAACTTTATTCCAGTTTTGGAATTATAATATACATTAAGATTTCCATTGGGCCTCTTGACGCAGGGCCGGTTACCGAGATAGGCAGAGTGAAGTTTTCCGATTGTTGTTAAAATGTTGTTGCCGAAAAATTATTCCTTCCACTAGGTGCTGCTGAATGGACAGCGGTCCCGAAATGCGTTGCTCAAGCGCACACACCGAGACTCCGAGAGTCGAACATGTTGCATCGTTTTATTTTTTTTTATTTTGGGGGGTAAAACAGCGCAAAAGACGCTACGAGTGCTGCCATGATTACGTAAAAGCCCAATAAGAACAGTGCAAATAGAAAATATGCACGAAACGGTGATGTATAGCGCGGTCGGAACAATCCTTTTCAAAAAAGAAATTTTATGACAAGTAACAATGTTTCAGAAGGTGACCTTTGACCTGAACGCATTATAGCACACAGTAAGATACACAGTATACTGTATAATACGAAAGATACACAGTAATACGAAAGCTACACAGTAATACAAAAGCCGCACAGTATTACGAAAGCTGCACAGTAATACGAAAGCTACACAGTAATACCAAAGCAGTGTGGTTTTGTTTATTTCTAAACAACTAGTTTATGTATGAGAAAATGTTCCCAGTGATGGTCCACCACTTCCAGAACGTAGGCTGCTCCTCATTACCGGTCAATTGTCATACTCATAAGCAACACACCTCCTCCCACCAGACGTTTACCGCAATCAGTGCTGAAACGGTTCCATGAAATCAAAGCTTAAGACGCTTCCGCCTTGTCCAATGTTGTGCAAAAGCCAGACATTGTCGCCAGACCTGATTTATCAGAACTTTCGATTTAAGATCGTCTTGTTCTATCCACGTCATTGATCACCATCTTTCATGTGATCTCGTTGCAACCCGTGCATCGTTAGAATCATCAATGACCAGGCATGGTCACTGTCACAATTTCAAAATTAATTTAATTTGTACAGGTTGCCGTAACTTTATTGCATTATGCTTTTTTGTGACGTCAAAGGTGCTGGTATCAATCCGCTTGGTTTCCATTCCGATGTTTTAATTGAGGCTTTTGTGGTAACTGACGGAGGCAGCCCTTTGTAATTCTGAGGTTTTTTTGCAAATTAAATTAAAGTTATAATATTTGTGAAGAAGGGAGTGTTTTTCCTAGCTACCAGCACAAGGCTGAGCACTTACTATTACAGCGAGCAATTGCGATTCGCTAACGATAACGATGTAGCTTCTACTGTATGCTAGCCATTTAAACCATCCAATCAACTATATGTTTCTCGGCAGACGATTGTAGCAAAATTGACAGCGATAGACATTAGACACCATGTTTCGCCCATGAGGCTGGGCTCGTAGCCTACAGCGGACTACGCATATTGATTGTGACAGTCACAAACAGAATGGGGTTTCCATTTGTTGTTAAAGTGTTGTTGCATGTGAATTATTCCATCCAGCGCACACCTCGGGAGTGGCTAGATCTTGCAATTTTTACGCGATCAAAGTCTGGCCCTTCGCCAGCTGAGCTATCTAAGTAGACAGTATTAATACGATATCTCATCGCGTTTGTAATACACTATTTGTAGGTAATCCACTCCAACCATGTGAACAAAGACAAAATACTTGATGGTGGTCAGCTGCTCAAGTGGGTCGACACCTGTGCTTGTTTGTCAGGTACTTGTTGCTTCCCATCTTACTGTTGCAAATTGATTTCCATCTGACGTCATTGCTTACGATTGTTTAATTGTTAAGTGACAAATCAAGGTGCACCCTCATGCCATGCTTTGATGAAGAATGGATATGGGCAATTTTAATATGGAATTAGAAATTTTCTAAATATGAAATAAAAAAGAAAAATGATGGGAAAAAAAATATTGTTTAAGCAGGCCACGCTCCCCGTTTTTGTCGCAAAATCCCCATTACCCCTCAATTTGCTATATCTCGTATCCTGGTGGAGATAGAGAGCTTATTTTGCCGCCAAAAGATGCAGAATACCAAAGTTTCTATCCGACTTATAAACATGTTATAGCCCTAAAACCTTTACTTCTTTCTATAATTGAGAAAAACTGTTTTGAGAGTAAAATCTGTCATTTTTGAAACAAAATGCTTGTATTTCAGATCTTGGCTTGCACGATTGTCATTCAGTCATTAAACATAACCTTTAAATCAAACTTGTAAGCTGTATAAGGACAGTGATGTTTTATTCAATAATGAGGCATGAAACAATCAACACAAAACTATACAATACATGCTAGACAAACTACATTGTCCTGTTAATTTCTCATTGCGAATAATATGCATTGTTAACGTAACTCTTTGTCTTTATGTCAACATCACTTGTGTCACGGATCTTTTGGCTATTAATTGTTTCCTTTACGTGGCCTATCAATCGCTCACAAGAAGTATTGTTGTTTCGAAACACTTCCCAATCATTCTTACTCCCTGCTGTCAGACATGGTGAAAATGCAGAAGTTGCATCCATAAATGCCGCCAGCGGACGGTTTGACCACAACAGAGCTTTGGTGTCTGCTTTTTTTGCTGTTGAAATCCTAGATACATCAATGTTGGCATGCAGTGCACCCAGCGCAGCTGTCTTTGGGTTCAGCCATTTCTCACTGTGGTCAATAAGCATTTCTTTGCTGGCTCAGAAGCATTACAATGCTTTCATGAAGCTTCTCATTTTTTGTTGAAGTTGATGATGTTGAAGCAATTTTCTCTTCACTGCCACTCATACACTTAATTCACTGGATGATGACTTTGGCATTTCCTCTTCAGAAGATGTCTCTAATTCATTACTGTTACTTACTAGTAAGATCAAACTCATCACTAGCGTGTTTATGGCAAGTTCTGAGAGTTCTGTCTTGCATTTGCTTCAAATTTTTGCGACTGACAGCCACATCAACACCACCAATCACCATGTTACGTTCTGAGCGCTGATCTAAAAGAAATTTTAGCTCTTTTGGATGAACTCTTGAAGACATTGGACAAGAGCAAATAACCATTGTTCTCCAATGGTCTGTACAGGGGATATCTTTTTCATTGATGTTACTGTCAAATGCGAATTTGCATTTACACGAGCAAATGTCAAATAGCTCATTAGCCTACATTGTTTTTCAAAACTGGCAATTTTTTGCAAGTAGCTTGGAGATGCGAGTCTCTTTCTTGGTAGTGCCTTCAAACTAGAAATAAGATTTAAACTGCTTTTGATCTTTTCTTTAATTCTTTGAGATGATAACAAGACACTTCCTAAGTTTGCAAAAACCCAAGTTTGGCGAATGTCTTCTACAAAACTTGCAACATCAGAGACAGTAGGCTTAAAATTGGGACCTTTTCCAAGTTTTAACTCATGCTGCCTCCAAAAATATCCTAATTACATGATGAAGTGTTGGCAAACAGCATAATTTTGTAAGCTTTTGCATTACAGATACATTGCTCAGAATACTCTGACGTGACATTTATTGTGTAATAGCTTTTTATTATAAAATAAAGGATATAGCCTACATTTAAGTAATGTTGAAAGAGTTTCTATCACAGACATATTGCTGAGTATATTTTGATGTGATGTTTAACGCCAGCAGTTTTAAAACCTGAGGTAATTACTTAACCAGCTTAAAAGCATTATTTTGGTGACCTGGGGAAAATTCATTATTCGACTTCTTACATCTTTGTAATCAATTTTGAGATAATCATCATAAAATTTTGTGTACCAGTGCACAGTGCTGTATATTGGTGAAGGAAACTTGTAAAATTATACTGATTCAATTCTGTGAAAAAGTTTGAGAACAACAATACTGTCTTCTGTTCAATGACTGTACTGGTTATACAGTTGTGAGTTTGAATAAAGGCTATATGTAATAGCTTAATGACATTGATCTGAGCCATGATCTGAAATACAAGCATTTGGTTACGAAAGATGCAAATTTTACTGTCAAAAACAGTTATTCTCAATTATAGAAAAAACTAAAGGATTTAGGGCTATGGTACATTTATAAGTTGGATATAAACTTTTATATTCTGCATCTTTTGGTGGCAAAATTAGCTCTCTACCTCCATCGCGGGATGAGATATAGGAAATAGTGGGGTTATTGGGGTTTCGCCACAAAAATGGGGAGCGTGGCCTGCTTAAATGATTTTTTTTTTTCAAAACTTTTTTCCCCCTTGATCAAGTTAGGTCATTTTGCAAACCACAATAACTAGCCAGCAGCAATTTGTAAAAAAAGTGTGTAAAGTGTTACACCCTTTACAGACTCTTTCGAGAAGAAAGTGCTGCACTATGACGTGTGTACGCACACACTCTATGGGGCCAGACGCACATGCGTGGAGTATGTTGGTCTGGTTGATTGCGGTTGTGCGCGCACGTGCTCTGTTGCCGATAAGAGAAGCGCTGTTCAGCACATGACATGCGTGGTTCATGAAGAGCATGTGCCACCTCCATTTGCAAAAGAAGCTTTGCAGATGGTTGGAAAGCTCCAACACTATATGTTATGCCAAAAAGACAGTGGTGAATTCGCAAGCTCACTATCAAAAATGCATGACTACTTGGTTGACAAGACACTTGCAAGCAAAAGGCAGTCAAAAATATCTGTGTTCTTCAGTTCAGCTGTTAAAGGCCTACTAAATGAAAATTTCAAACGGGAATTAAGCATTAAAATGCGTAAACTGAACATTCAAGAATACATTTCAAGAAAAATTACCGAAAAAAAATTGTTTTCAATGGCGCTGGCAAGACCCGAAGTCCAATGTTTCACTTATTTTCATTTTTTTCAAAATAACCAAAGGTGCAAACACTGCTAGAAAATACGTCACAAAAGACAGCAATAACAAAAGCCACGTTATCACATCTGATGTTTTGAGCAAACTGTCTGATGTTTTGATGTTGAAATCTGATGTTTTGATGTACATACATACATAGCCTACAGTCAAATCGCCCGCAGTAACAATTATTGCGAGATCAGCTGATTGCTAGTCTCTAGTGACGCAGACTGTACAGTCGCACGCTTCGCTGCTCAAGCCCAATCTCTTTTTGAAAGCTCTGACAAAAGCACGCGCGCAATGGTGGTCAGACCGCAATGGGGCAAAATTTTATTGAAAATCGTTTTATGGTAGCATGTTAAACACAAAGAACGTGGAAAATCGCCAAGTCAGGTTTTCCTTTAGTATCCCTTTAAGTGCGTTATTACTGTACCGTACTTTATTGTGCACCGTAATTGAATTCTTTTCTCACTTTCCTCTTCCTCTCACTTTACCACTATCGCATTTAATTAGGTCGCGGAGCACCATGAAATTAATGCGACGCAAAACAATGGCAAAATTTATCTGTTTGCATTGGTCGTCAGTTCGCGTAAGTCGTCACGTTTTCTGTTCCCCCTGGGATGACGAGTTATCCAAGTTCTACTGTATCTACTTGGTACTTGGTTATTTCCACACCCCGTGTTTTTATGTTTACGACCTTGAACCAGTAATGTCCATTTAACAACCTTCTTACAAAACGATTGTTTTCAATTCGTGATTAAACTATAGACTTGGTTTTTAGCTGAAAGATTAGCTGGATATCCGTGTGTGACCGTGTCCGTTGATGACCTCTACTTCAAAGGAGAAGTCCGACTGGGTCATGTCATCAACATCAGTGCGCAAGTGAACAGGGCATTTACGACAAGCATGGAGGTGATGCCAATGTAAAATCTTAGATGGAAGACTTTATTGACGAGTTTATTGTAGGACATAGTTTGATTAGTTGCCACAATTTAGCAAAATTGTCTGCTGTCCGAAAAATTCAAATCTTTATCACCATCCAAATTCGGTTTTGTCTTCTCTAGTCGAAGTGGTCGATTTAATCCTTGCAGCGATTGTCTTCACTTCTATTCTCCATCTTATTTTGTGCATCGCATCGTCTTCTTTTAGTCTGACTTTGTCTTCCTCATCCGTAACCTGTTCCTTCCAGGTTCTTTTTGAACTAACCCTGTTTCTTCCCATCCACTTTCAAACAGGCAATTATTTGCTTGCGGAGCTTCTTACCTTTTGGCAGTTTTTTGATTGAATTATCACGTCTTGTGCTTCTCGCATTTACTTTGTTTTGTGCCACTATCTCTTGTGCTTCTGTTCTTATTGCGTAATCTGCCTGAGTCCTTGTCTGAACAATCAATTAATTTTACCTCTGAAATACTTGACCCGTTGTGCTGTGCAATTTTCAGTTATCATTTTGTGTGAGCGAGACAGTTCCTCAAATGTTTAGATTTGACCATATTTTTGCTGTGATACTATATGATTCTTTAGCATTTCTTTTAAAAATGTATTTTTCTTATAGGCTTGAAAAGGGCTATATGACTAGCCGAAAACGTTCGCTTTTTGTTTTTTGTTTTTATAATGTTAAATGTAGTGTTGTTGCTGAGTTATGTCTGTTTATAGACTAAAATAAGATACCGTAGTACCTTTTTTGCAAATATTTAGTGAAACAGTTATTCTGTGGTGGAATATTTGTTTACATTTCGTTATTTTTAAAAGACATCTAGCGAACATTAATGAAAAGGGAACACTAGGGTGCGGCTGATGCCCCGACCTGAAGCAAAACACCCTAACTTTTTTTATAGGTGACACTTGGTACAAAAACAATATTTATAAAGTTTAAGACCAATCTATAAATGTTCAGGGGATCCAGATTTGAATTGAAAATTGAGAAATTGGGTACTTAATTGCCAATAATCGGGTAGTTTTACACTGCTACATAGTCCTTCATTTATCATGGTAAATTCTGTATTTAAGGTCATCCATTATTATGTTCCATACTATTTTTTAACAAGTAAGGTTTTGCAAGCAGACAGCCAAACACTATTTTGAGAAGTAATGTGACAACCTATTGCAAAATATGCTTGATGTATTTGCTAGAGAATGCAAGTATTAAGCAGTAGAACAACATAGCCTGTGTATTAACCAGTACAACACACAACTTTTATTAAATGTGAGTGACTGAAATCTTCCTGGTCACTACTTGTCAGTTTTACCTTGAGAATCGCTAAAAGTGGAAACATGCCTATGTGATGTCATAATACCTTCAAAATGACTTCCACTGTTTAGCTCAGTCAAATACCTCCAGTTTCAGTCTAGTAAGTGCAGATCATTTCTAAGGCATTGTTCCCAGGTTCAGAAAAAGTTAAATGTAAGGAGTCGTTGCAGAGTCAGACTTATATTATTGGTTGAACTAGAGCACTTCTCCTATATCAAGACAAGGCTCCTAACCATTTTAATTGTGATAACTTAGGAATGGTGAATTACCTTAGACATTTAGTATGCTATGTGATGAAATATTCATAGAATCGTATTTATCAATTGCAGAATACAGTCCAGAATCAATACGTGTAGTTTGTATTCAGTTGGTAGGCTATTTAATCGAAAAAAGTTTGCTAGGCTACCGGTATGTCTTCTCATGCACAACATGACCCTCGGTATGTTCTACTCGGTACGGTTACCACAAAAGCAGATCAAGATATCAAACGTAGCAAGTTACCAACCTACAAGCAAGTGATATTCAAATTAATTCAAACAATTTTATCAGGAAGGCAGGTAATTACAGTAAAGTTGAACAAGTTTTTACGTTTTACTTGTGAGCTAACATTTCTACAGTTGCAAAGCAAAAAATGTCAGAAAAAATAATTTCTTTTTACAAGCAAGAATTTCAAATGAAGATTAAGAGAGACAAAAGCAAACCACTAAAATATATACAGGAATTTCAGAAAAAGCTTAGCAAAACCTTTCCTTTCTGGCCACGCAATGTAATGAAAAAAATAGCAATGAAGAAGACATGCTATTCCTTATCAGTATGCATTATACAAGACAACGGGAAGCAAGTATGGCTGGAAAAGATAGAGTGTTAGAAGCAAAAGTTAAAAAGATCAGTACCAGGCGACAACAGCAAGATAGATGAGTAGCTAAGGAGGAGACCCGAGTTAATGGCATAAATAATGCTATTGATTTAGAAGCTGAGGATGACGTGGACAACGAGCCATGCACAATGTACATTGCACATCTTCAATGATTTGTGAGATAGAGGAAAAACGCTCTCATGAAAGAAGATCAAAAACAGGAACAGCCATGTTCTTTCCTTATGACATAATGAAATCTCCAGGATTAGTCTCTGCAGAAACAGCATTACACCAACTGCCTTATCTCTTACTCTCCATTTTATGGTTCAAGGCTGTTCTGGAGATGCTTTGAAGCTAAATCTCCATCCATCTCAGTCACCCAGACACAGAGTTGAAACAGCGCAACATATTTCAGAAAAAATTCTCTCCGCATGGTCACCATCTGCTGTTGGTGCTTTACATTGGGATGGAAAACTTCTGGAGACTTTAACCAGCAAGTAAAAGCAAGATGAAAGGCTCCGAGTTTTGATATCTGGCATCGGTGGCATTAAATTGTTGGGTGTTCCAGTAATTATTTCAACCCATTCAACAGAAACAGCTGGAGCACTTGTGTCCAAAGTTACTATGCAGTTGCTTGAAGATTAGCGTTGCAAAGATTTTGTTACATCTCTTGTTTTTTACACAACAAGCTGTAATACAGGGCATTAAAACTGGTGCTTGTATACAACTTCAAGAAGATATAGGTCGCCCCTTACTTTAGGCTGCATGTAGGCACCATGTGGGTGAAGTAATTCTTTTTAAGGTGAAAACCTGTGGTGAAATGATATGCAATTATGTATCATAGAGTACTGAAACACAAATGTTAGAATTTCACTTCGTAATATCTAAATTTTAACTCAAAAGCAACAAAGGAGTGCTTATATTAAATTAAATTATGGTTAAAGCCTACACAGCGCTGTGGTAAATGGCATTAAAAGTATAAAACACTGATTTTCTAGTGTCAGTTATGGTTTGTTCTGAACAGAGTATCCATTCAAAGAATTTGCAATCCAAAGACACCATTTTTGAAAGTTTTTGCAAAGTATGCTTCACAAATTTTGCCTAAACTTAGAAAGTTTGCCAAAATTCTGCAAAAATTTCAGAAATTCCATTGCACGAAGTATGTAAAATTACCCCTAAATTGACACACTGGTTCTAAGTGAAATCTAAGCTGCTGTTCACAGCATAAAAACTATAATTTGCAATAATTTACAAAAATTAGCTGGTATCACATGAACAATGAACATATAAAAATCACTCAAATTTTTTTATAAACATAAATCACTCAATTTAATGTCAAAATTGAAATTTGGGAAAATTGATAATCCTATAAACGTTTGATTGCAATCTGGACCCCCTAGACTTTATTTAATTTTGCTGAAACTTCATATTTAAGCTTTGTACACCAAGCCTCAATTCCAAAAAAAAGTTAGGGTTGCTACAATTAAGTTTTAAATTTTACGGGGCATCAGCCGCACCCTAGGGAACACTCATTACGCAATGTATAGTACCGTACTTGGAAGTGCTCAGCATTTGCTGATAGTGAAATAGATATTGTCTCTACTGATAACTTCTTGTTACCGTATTTCTTTTGACTTGTTTGCGTTGCACGTGCAGTTTTCATGTTCGACACACTTTCAATGCGCTTAACACATTGCAAGCTTTGCAGATTGGTAACATTGACTGATATTTTTAATAATCAGGGTTGAGAAAAACCCGGGTTTTTTTAAAAAAGCCCAACCCGCCCGGGTTTTTTTAAAAAAACCCGGGTTTTTTTGGTTTTTTTTAAAAAAGATGCAAAAAAAGTAGATTCATGCTTATTTCACCTCAAAACTACTTTTTACGAGTGAAGTGCCTTTCACTCACAGTCCATGCTTGCATAACTCAATAAAATAATGCACTAGGGCTGTTGTTGCTTGAATGTTGCATCATCCATTAGTTTCAAGATCAAGTTGGATGTTGCATCATCCACTGATTTCTATACCAAGTTGATGCTACCGTGGTAGAAATCACATTATTGCATCATTTGTTTAGATTTGAAGGCAAGGAGCATTTATGCCATCATGTTTAAATATTTTTTATCATTTATATATATATTATATATAGTAATGGATGAGCAATTGAGCGATTGCGTGGCCAATTAGGCAAATGCTCTGAAACAGCCATGCGTTAGAATCCAGAATCTGTAATTGGTAAATAGCCTCCTAAATTGCATTTCACATCATATATACAGACTACAGTAGAGTAGTACTTTCACCAATTTAACTATAAGGCCTTCTTGCATAAATGAGTTTTAGTGTAGTATGTATATACACAAAGTGACATTACTTGATTTTTGTGTACTGTGCAATATCCTCTACGTTTTCAGTTTATTCTTGAAAATTACTTCACAATCACATCCTTAAGTCCTAATTTAAAGTTTGTTGTAAGTGCCTTGTTGTGTTTTTGTAAATTTTTTTAATTTTCCAATAAAAACTGGACAAATATGATGCTCTGGGTTTTTTTATGGGTTTTTGTGGGTTTTTTTAAGTGGGTTTTATTAAAAAAACCCACCCGGGTTTTTTTGGGTCGGGTAGAATACCAACAACCCTGTTAATAATGCTTTTGAGTTAGGCTACTTTTCTTTTTTTTGATACATTCTTTAAAATTGCTCCAGATTATTTCATTTTGAAGTTTATCAGTTGTCTGCTTGTAGCGTCTTGACCTGCATCCTACCAATGACCCTCAATGGTCGCTCTCTCTCATACTCATCTCATATTGTAGTGCATGTTCTATCATGCTTCTCATTTATCTCAGACATTTTATCGATTCTTTTCACTCTGGAAAGTCTTTCCTTTAATCTAGCCGCATTTCAGGTGGGAGTGAAAGTCACGTGCGAAGATCTTCAAGATAAACTTCTTTTTTCAGTTTGCGAGGCCTTCATTACATTCGTTGCTCTGCACCCAAACGGAAGGAAGGTAAGCATGTGAATATTTTCTGAGTGGTGCTTTGAATATTTTTATTGTTCAAATTATATTAATCTTGCTTCAATGATGATGTCATCATTAGTAACCTATTGTGTTTCACAAGCCGGAGCCTATCATAGTTTCTTTCTGCATAACATTAACATGTAATAGCCCAGAGCGCATACTGGTTTCACACTGTCTCAAAACAACAAAGCTGCACATCATCAGTTGTGATTTTCAACTGAAGCCGCGTTTGCCCAGGGATGCATCAACAATATCCTCAGGCAGGGCCGTAACTTGGTCAGTTGAGGGGCCTCGGTGCAAACACCCAATATTGGTTCCCAATTTTTTATATGCTTTTTTTCAGTGGAAACTCGAGCAACGCTTCTATTATTTTACCGTTTCTCCGTTGCTCATATATGACACACCCCTCGTAATGAATGACCTCGAATTTGCTGCGATAAATGTCCCCAATCCTTTAAACCTATTGTAGTCTATGGATCTTGAAGTGTGGAAGGTGAGAACACACAAAACTGTCTTTAGCATACACAAACGCCGCACCAAACATGGCGCATGTTTGTTTCCTTTCACCATTCACACAAGAAATTGTATCCCAAGTGTGAAAAGAAACAAACATGTGCCATTTTGCCAGCGATGTTTTTGTATGCCAAAAACAGCTTTGTGTGTTCGGTGTGAATTTCGCCTTAGATGTCCCAGTAGAGGCATTTTCAAGATAAAATAAGTAGCAGTGTTGGTTGTAAACACGGTCCATGCTTGGCGAATAACATAGCCACAATTTTGTAGCTTTAGATGTGATTGTGTGCGCGAACGGCTTGTTCTTCTCTATCTTTTTTGTTTTAAGTTTTGACGCTATAAAATATATAGAAACAATCGTACAACTTTTGTTTTATTTCTTCCTGTTCTCATAAAAAACGCTATTGACAAGCAAACAAACGACCAACCTTTTCTCAACCAAAACTAAAAAACTGATGAATTTTTGCTCAACGTAGTCAAAAAATGAAACGTGTAACTTACAAAAAATGTGAGACATCTGAAGGCAAGCGCGAGACTAATTTAGTTTCTTGCACGGGCTTGCGGTGATCGAAGCCAAACGGCATAATTGTGTTGCAATATGCGGATATTAACTTGTTGAAAACAAACGATCGTTTTGGAGACAATCGTTAAGAAGAGGTTTTGAGGTTGTTTGGGAGCTGTGGCAGTAATTGCTTTCTTGACCTTTGGGTTTGCGATAATGGGATCATCATATCTGCTTGCATCATATCTGCTTACATCATATCTGCAATCATCTATCATTCGTATTAGCTTCGGAATTTTTTTTTACCAGCAGGCTATTATCGTTGAAACTGTAAACGTCAACAAGTATCAAAGTAGGTACCATCTCTCTAATGCTGATGTCCTGCTTGTCCTCTTTATTGCAAAGACCCATTGAAACTTCATGGGCATTACTGCAACTTTTACAAAAACTGTAAAAAAAATTATCTTGTGATCGAGATTTTGCGTGATACAATATTATTGTTATCGTCACTAATACAATTCACCCACGTGACTAGTTGAGATGTTTTGGCTGCCTCAGCTATTTTGTTTATTTTCAGGTAATCTTGTTCGTGCTCGGCGTTGAGCCCTTCATACTAAATTGTAGTCAACTAGAATTTTATAATATTGTTACTGCACTCAAAACCTAAAAAAATCATTAAAAGTTAAACAGCAGTTAATAAAATTATAAATTTTTACAAATTACAAATTTTTAATTACAAATGAACAAATGAAAGAAGGTGAAGTTTCTGGATTGATCTACCAAGTTCCGTGTCATGACTGTGATTTAATCTACATTGGACAGACAAAACGTGATCTTAAATCTAGAATCAACGAGCACCAAAGAGCTATTAAATTTCAACGTCCAGAGCATTCCGCTCTTTGAAAACACTCTATAAATTCAGACCATAAAATTACTTGGACCAACGCCACCATTCTTAAAACTGAAAAGGATTATACAAAAAGATTGTTCACAGAAAAATGGTACATAAACCAGAAGGCACAACATGCTCTTAACCAAAAAGATGGTCAGAATTTCCCCTCTGTGTACAAAAAATTACTTTAACTTTAGCTTCACCTTTTCCATTCTCAGTGCGTTTTCTCTACCATTGTTATTGCTAATCCCATTGTTTTCTGTCTTGTCTGATGTCTTTTCAACGTTTCTTGACAGTGGCCCAATAGATAGATAAAATTACGCTGTTGGAAAGTAGCCTACTGGTTTTAGGCATTCACTGCATTTAGTTTAACCTCTAGGTATCATTGCGTGTTTTAATTCTGATTCTTGCTGCTTTACTTTACTCATTTTATCAGTATGTTTTTGTGTTGTGCCATCGTTGCTGAACAGGTTGTGTTAACCTGTTTTAGCCACCTTGATAAAGTCAGTCGTGCTGACTGACGAAACGTCGGAAATACAAAAGCTAGTTATCATCTTTAACATCACGAGGTAACCTAGCATATAGTCACCAGAAGAACGCAAACTAATTTTATTACCAAATGCCTGGTGAACAGTCTCTCTCTGTTTTTATTACAAATTTTTGTTCACTACTTTTATTCAGAAAGTGTCATTCTTTTATGATCTTGCGTTGTTACGTTTTTATTTTCATTAGTTGGAAATCCGTCAACGCTTGTGTCTCGGGGCTCCTGTCTAGCGATAACACACTGTGCATTTCTAACTTGAAAATACAAATGTACGCACGCAAGTTAATTCGGAAAGTGTACATTTGTGTCAAACAGTGAAATTTTTAAGCTAGGGAGGCACACAATTTTGGCGACGAGAGTACCATCAAGTCGCGTTATCTCAGTCGTTAATCGCCCGACTTTGCACATAAAGATACCTCGACTCAATATGAAGCAGCTCTGGTTCCGCTCTCGGGTTGAGCAACGTATTTCAGGACTGCTTTCCATTCAGCGGCACTTAGTGGATGGCATAATTCACAGACAAGAACACTTGAACAATCGAAAACTTTACTCTGCCAATCTCCGTGACCGACCTGGTTCAAAGCCTCTGCAAGTTTTATTTTCGGACTGACAAAGCCTTGATAGGTTATACCTGGTAGTTTCGCTTTTGACGCAGGACCGGTTACCGAGATTGACAGAGCGAAGTTTCCGTTTGTTGAAAATGATTTTGCGGGAAATATTCCATTCAGTAGTTGCTGCTGAATGGAGAGCAATTCAGAAATGCGTTGCTCAAGCGCACACCCCGAGAGTCGAACTAGCGTCGCTTGATCTTGAGTCGATCGCGTAACTACTGAGCTAACGGGGCGGATTGCAGTGCGTACATTAGAGTATGCGAAACTATCAGAGATAGAGTATGCGAAACTATCAGAGGCTCTGTCAGTCCGAGGATAACGATTCAAACCAAACAAATAATGGACGTAGCCTACCTAGGCCTATGTATTAATTGGAACCTTTTGGTTGTAAAAGTTCTGGTCAGAGCATGCGATGGACCCGATAGAAATGCGCGTTTGAGTTGTACGCTGAAGACAAGAACATTTGGATTCCATCGAGAAAGCGAACTTTGCTATCGCTTTGTGTTGGAATGACTGAGCACTGTGAGCAGTGAGACATCTTTTGTCCAATGGAAGAAGAATTGACTGCGTATGAAGCTGCATCATTTTGGATTTTTGTTTCAAAGGGATGGAGAAGCAGTGGAACAATTCGTAACGTTATTGCCACAGTAACCTGAAACGTACAGTGTCGAAGATGATGATGAAATTCTTGATCAAGTGGTGGAAAATTGTGGATTGCATCGAGACGCGACCTAATTTGTCACATTTTATAGATTTTGACTTCATCTACTGTGAATAATAATGTTAATAATAAAGTCCTGTAGCGACATGGCTCATTTTTTAATTTATTTCAGGTTTACGACGTGTCATCACGTTATGCAAGAAAGAACACAATCGTTACAGCTTTTAAAGTCTTCGGTTTGACCCGACCTGAAATCGATCTCAAATCTACCAGAGTCGAAGACGAAACCACTCGGCAACTGAGCTGGTGGCTACAGCTCAGTTGCCTGAGTGTCTACTGTCTCACTGAACTTTTCTAAGATTTTGTTTCTTTTTCTGACTTACAATCATATAAAAGCTGTTGTTGCCTGAGGGAAGCACTAAAAAATTTCAAAAAGTAAGTTAAAAAACGTTCAATCGGATTGTTAGCGAACGGCTAACAGTCGGACTGAAATTTTTTATGTATCAAATTGTCCTTGTTTTTAAAAGCCTGGTGCTGTTAAAACCCAGTTCGTCACTCGGGGAAGGCAGTAAAAAGACGTTAAAATAATATTTTTAGAAATTTTATTCAGACAATTGGCAAAGTCTAGAAGAGTCTTGCAAAATTTAGCAAATCATGCGTAATTTAAATCTATGAACATTAAGAAATCAAAGTCCCAAAGCCAGGAAGGCAACAACGTTTTCTGTTTTAAAACCAGCCAAGGAAAGTTACCGAACTCGATGTGGCAAGGAAGACAATGACTGGAGCTGCCTCGCGCAAGAAGGTCTTCCCATCGTGAAGTCAATTTGCTTTGCGAATAGCTTTTCAGTAACACGTCCACTTTGGAGTTTTAATAGTATCCCCTTAGCTCCAAATTGCACGGTGAAACTCAAACGAAGAAAAATTAATCCAATTTTTAGGGTTAGAATTTGTTACTGAATCCAATCAATCAAGAGACTTTGGAGCTACGTGGGTATGTAATCCTTGACATTTTGTGGTCAGGTCAAAGAAATGTTTTTTACGTAATTTGTTTGGGAGTGCTTCTTGCTTGATTTGATGTTTCATCAGGTTAATCTCCCACAAGTCTCCTGCCGTACTGCTGATGAACAACTTGTGTTTTCGCTAGCCAATGAACGGAGAAAGGTAAGTTTCTGGTTACTAATAGCAATAATAATACTAATAGTTAAGTGATTTAGTTTATATCAGTTTAGTCCAGGGGTTCTTAACCTTTTTAATAGCGTTACCCTGAAAAGAGCCTGGTAGACTTCAGTTAACCTCTTCCAAAAGTGATGACACCATGCTTTTAAGACAACACGAAATTGACGTTTTAGTTTGATTTCAGTTGTTAATTATTCCAATTAGTTGTTAAATTTGTTTCGTTTTTCAACCATAAACAGATGAAACCAAGCAACCACTCGGCATTTAACATAATATATTAAACTGAACATAAACTATCTACGAACGTTTTCGGCCATACACAATACACATGTTAGTCCTTTTCAAGTAACGAAAAAATAACTGATTTTACATCTACATTGAAATAAATAACTGATCTTCACACTAAATTGAAAACGAAATGCATAAGAATGAAACGGCAACGCTGGGGAGAAAGGCACATCACATGGCGGTTAATTCCGCGAGGCAAACACGCATCTTAAATGATGAATTAAGAAAAGACGTTAAGCAAATAAGAAGCACCTGCGGCAAACAACTGCGTATTGAGGCTAGGATTACATGATTTTATTAGCAAAGCCTCGTGGATTTTAGTGTCAAGTTCGGTGAAACATTTACGCAAAACTCTAAGAGATTTCAAGGATGGTTTGTTGTTTAAACATGATTGGCAATGGAATATATGGTCTTTAATGGCACTTCTGTTCAAATTAGTATCTAAGTGCTCCCTCACTCTCGTGGCCACATGCCGCGTGGACATACCAATGTATGTGGGCTACAGTTCGCGTCGTGCGAACAAGTGAACTTGTACACGACATTTGAACACAAGCAGGAGGGAGTCCCAGATTTAAGCTGAAAATAATAACCCACTTTAAATGTTTTATATACGGGAATAATATTCACGTTGAACTTCATTTTACTAAAACTTGGCATGTTATTGACAAAACGTTTCGATGCTTTACCGATAAAGGGAGCTATTCGAAAGTTTTTCAATTCACGTTCGTCCGTTTGAGAGTGCGTAGAACGTGAATCCAAAAACCTACTGAGCACCTTATTAAAAAAACCATGTGGGGTAGTTGTTCGCATTAAAATAAGAACGTAAACGATTGACATCATTATTAAAACTATCAACATTAGAACAAATATCTTGTGCTCGCTTGAGCAGGCACTTGATTAATCCAGATTTGTAGTTTTGCGTAAATGTTTCACCGAACTTGACACTAAAATCCACGAGGCTTTGCTAATAAAATCATGCAATCCTAGCCTCAATACGCAGTTGTTTGCCGCAGGTGCTTCTTATTTGCTTAACGTCTTTTCTTAATTCATCATAATTATGATGCGTGTTTGCCTCGCGGAATTATCCGCCATGTGATGTGCCTTTCTCCTCTGCTTTGCCGTTTCATTCTTATGCATTTCGTTTTCAATTTAGTGTGAAGATCAGTTATTTATTTCAATGTAGATGTAAAATCAGTTATTTTTTCGTTACTTGAAAAGGGCTAACATGAGTATGGCCAAAAACGTTCGTAGATAGTTTATGTTAAGTTTAATATATTATGTTAAATGCCGTGTGGTTGCTTGGTTTCATCTGTTTATGGTTGAAGAAAGTCACCTCTTTACCAAAATTGTATTGTTTCGTTTTCACCACTCGTTAGCCGAGTGGTGAGAACGTCTGCGCGACGTTCGAAAGGACGTGGGTTCGACACCGCTCCAGAGCACGTGACTGTGTGTCGGCGAAAACACTTAATGACAAGCCAAAATAAGAGGAGCAGCTGACTCGAAGACTAATATGTCACTTCGCTGCTTCCTGTCTTAGTGCAGGCCCTTGGGGGCAAAAATGAGCATCTTTAGGCTAAACGTGTTACACGTTGTTTTTTGGTAGTTGATGAATCTAACTTCAATTTTAGTGGGTGCCGCAACTTTTTGGGTCACGTGATTACCCCCAAATCGGGGATTCCCCCAAATCAATTTTGAGCTCTTTTTACGGCCCATTTTTATGCAATTAGATACGCTGTTTTTTACATTTGGACTGACTGCCACTACAAAATACACGAGATAAAAATCACACAAAATTATGTTATTAATGACGTCATTTTGACGTTATATATTAATTTTTTGCTTGTTTTTTTCTTATTGTAGTGGCTTGTTTGTTGTTGGTGTTACTTTTTTGGTTACAATAAGTTAACAATGCTAAAATAATTACCCCTTCAAATATGACGTCAGCATTGCATCATGAATGACGTCACAATTTTGTTATGTGATTTTTTTTCCAGATGTTTTTCTTATAGGTTAGTATGGTAGGTAGGCAATAACTATAGGTAAGAGCATATATGGTTTGACCCCAAAAAAATTGCAACAAAAGGTTTTTCAACTGATTTGATTAGTATTGGGTGTCAGTACTAACATATTCAAAATCTTAAGGAATCCAACTTCCGGAAAGTGGTTATTTTCAAGATAGCTTCCAAGATGGCCGCCAAACCATTGAAATAATAGTAAGTTGACCAGTAACTCGGTCATCATATGACCAAAACATGTAGTTTTGATGTTTATATCTAGGTTTTTATACTCTGTGAAGTCAATGAGACTATTCTCAGAATTGTTAAATTATCTGATAGCCTATAAATTCAATATGGCAATCTAAGATGGCCGCCAAACCATTAAAATAACATAGTAAATTGACCAGTAACTCGGTCATCATGTGACCAAAACATGTAGTTTTGATGTCTATATCTAGGTTTTTATACCCTGTGAAGTCAATGAGACTATTCTCAGAATTATGAAATTATCTGATAGCCTATAAATTCAATATGGCAATCCAAGATGGCCACCAAACCATTAAAATAACAGTAAATTGACCACAACTCGGTCATCATATGACCAAAACATGTAGTTTTGGTGTCTATATCTAGGTTTTTATACCCTGTGAAGTCAATAAGACTATTCTCAGAATTGTTAAATTATCTGATAGCCTATAAATTCAATATGGCAATCCAAGATGGCCACCAAACCATTAAAATAACAGTAAATTGACCACAACTCGGTCATGATATGACCAAAACATGTAGTTTTGGTGTCTATATCTAAGTTTTTATACCCTGTGAAGTCAATGAGACTATTCTCAGAATTATTAAATTATCTGATAGCCTATAAATTCAATATGGCAATCCAAGATGGTCACCAAACCATTAAAATAACATAGTAAATTGACTATAACTCGGTCATCATATGACCAAAACATGTAGTTTTGGTGTCTATATCTAGGTTCTTATACCCTGTAAAGTCAATGAGACCATTCTCAGAGTTGTTAAATTATCTGATAGCCTATAAATTCAATATGGCAATCCAAGATGGCTGCCAAAACAATTAAAAATGTACAATAGCAATGTATTGTTTATTAAAAAACCCGGTAAATTTCTATATATATTTGGGTAAACTGAGCAGGCATAAAGAGTTTATACGATGTGGTCATGTAGACTCTTGACATAATCAGCGTAAAGAAAGCAAATGGATCAAGTATTACTAATGCTCATCGCTGTCACTCTCAATGTCATCGTCTGTAATTATGTGATTGCTGTATGGACACATGAACCACTTTGTCATGGTCCACATCCAGCAGGGTATGGTAGCACATATCTCCGGCAACTGTAGTGAGGTGGACACGATTCCCAATTGCAGTGTATCATTTTTAGTAGGTTATCCGGGGCAGCTTTCATGTCCGTCATGATTGGAACCATCTGATTATTGTCTACTTTCCATCCCCAGTCTAGAGCATCCATACCATCGTCAGTAGCTTACCCATCCTGACCATAATCTGGTAGTAAACTCTGAGGCAGTGGAATTTGGTAAAGGATGATGTAGGTGGCAAACGTTCAGGGTGAACAAAGGATTTGGCTGTTTTAATTTTCTTGACCAATGTATTGTAGCGCTGTGTTTCAAGGTTACTAATGCCAACGTTGCCAAACATAACGGTCATAGCTATGTTTCCAAGATCCTTAATGATGTGGTCTGTCTGATTTGGGAGAATAAAGCAATTTGCACATTCTTTGATTATTGGTTGACCTTTCACCAGTTTCTTGAAAGCGTCTTCTTCCCGATACCAAATATCCTTGACGTTGAATCACAACCGGTGAATGCATGAATGAAGAGGAGCTGTGAGCATATGTCTGGTTCGATGATTGCTTTAAGTTTGTTGATGTCGTGTATCTTGGTTGCGTAAGCTTTGTCGGAGCGGAAGTAAAGGTCTTTAATGTCTGGGTCAGTGTCAGCATAGTGTATAGTAACAATATTAAAAGGTCTGTGGGTTCACCAATTAAAGTCGTGCTATGTTGATGAGAGCAGTCCATCTGCCGTCTTGACGATGTCCACATCTGCATCACTTGGTGCGTTGATCACATTGCAGCTTCTATTCCTCAGTTGAGCAGAAATTAATCTTTCTTTGTTGGAAGCTCGAGATAAGAACTGCTCCTTCTTTCCAATGAACTCGGTGTCTACAGTAAAGTGAACAACCGGGTGAACGTTCATGCCGCGTCTTTGATGGGTATTGTCTTTGATAGACGGACCGCCATATCCATCAAAGACCACCGTTGCTAAGCGATAATGACGAATGGTAAAATCTGCATACGACTGCGCAATAGACCCATAACTGTCTCCAGCTTCCCATGGCACTCGATGCAACAAGAACCCTCCATCAAGGACGTAATGATCGGTTTTCAAGGTAGATTCTTTCACTACTTCATAATCGCCTGACATCACACTGCTGGCATGTTCTGTGATGGCGGTAGCTATTTGAGGCTTATCTTCTGCAAGAAACAGGCGAGGGTCTAGAGATGTTACGTGGCTGTCACAAGTAATACTCGTCTTCCTCTCAACTGGTCTGAGTTTTTGAGAAATGACAGCAACAAAACTGCGTTATATCAACTGGTTCAACAAGCTGTGATAACTTCAGCCGATCCAAACTTGTCTACGATTGTTGTTACATCGTTAGATACAGCTCTTAGCAATCAAACATTGGACATGTCTGAGATTTCCTCGTGTGTTCACGAAGAACCCGTATATTCCTCCATGTGAAACATGAATCCGATGCCATAGTCAAAACAGTAGATACTGATGTGGTAATTATTTCAATTTCGTGTTTTGACAAGTTAGAACTCTGTAAACTATGAGTTGAATTTGGAGGTGGAGAAAAAACTCACTTCATTCCAATCCATGACATTGTTTCATCTTTACCTCAATCTCTGATGATTTGCACTTCTTTACCTTTGTTTTATGCTATCACAATCTGTGATACTGTTTCGTCTTTAGAAAAAGAACTCTGACATTGCATCATCTGGTGTCGTGTATTAATTTGATTTGTAGATCATAATTACCTATTATTTTAAATTTTAAAATGGCATGACTAAAAGGGAAACTCACCCCTGGTAGCTGCTCTTCTGGTTATAAGCTTACCCTTGATGACGTCGTTATTGCGTCATACTGTACTGGAATTATTGTTATTGCTTGCAATTGTAAAATTTTAAACATTTGCAAAACTTAGGCCAATAATGAGAGTATTTGATCGCTTTTTTCGGAATAAACTTACTTTTGGTTTCTGAATTTCAAGTTGTCTAGTCTTAATAATGTAATGATGACGTCATAAAAGATGCAATCATGACGAAACTACTTTTAGGAATTTTGAAATGGTTTTAGTAACCGGTACTCCAAACTACTTCAAACCAACAGCAAACGACCAAAATAGATTAAAAAAGCAAAAAATGTGATGACGTCATAATGACGTCATAAATCAAGTTATTTTGTGTTTATTTTGTCTCACTTATTTGTATGTGCTTTTTAAGTTAAAATGTGAAAAAATCAAATATGTAATTGCACAAAAATGCCGTAAAAAGAGCTGAAACGTGATTTCTGGGAAAATCCCCGATTTGGTGGTGATCACGTGACCCAAAAAGTTGCGGCACCCACTAAAATCAAACTTGGGTTGACCAACCGCAAAAATATGCAAAAAAAACAACGTGTAACACGTTTAGCCTAAAGATTCCCCTAAGGGCCTGCGCTATCTGTTGTATCGCATCTGTGATCGCAGTGTAGGCCTACTGTATGTTATCGCAATGGGCGCAAATAAAAACACGATTATTATTCATAGATACCATTAAGTTGAAAAATATCTTAATCAAAAAACAGTTCTTTAAAAGTGCGTTTACAGCGATAATTGTATTCACTTGGATAAAAATGACGACGTTCCGAGTAATCTTTGCTTTTCATAACTGGATATTACTACTATTGTGCGCTTGAGCAACGCACGTTAAGGACTGCTCTCCATTCAGCGGCATCTAATGGATGGAATAATTCCCTAGCAACAAGACTTCAACAATCGGAAACTTCACTCTGTCAATCTCGGTCACCGGGCCTGCGTCAGTGGTTCAAAGCCTCTACAAGTATGGGAAACTGCCAGGATTAAGCTCTGCAAGAAGCTTTCCAAGTCCGAGGATAAAGATTCAATCAATCAATCAAAACTGGTTGAACGAAAAAAATTAATGTGGAAGATGATTGGTGTCCAGACTGTCCACGAAAAAAAAGAATTTACAAATAGCCTGAGAAATCCTTGTTAATGCCATTGCGTTCTGCGATGCTAATGACTATTTATTATACTGACAGTTTATTATACTGGTCTATCTTAAGAGCCAAAGATAACATCTTCTCCACTCCTATAAAACGGTTTATTCAAACTTTAGAGCCTGGCGGCGAGAAACTGGGTCAGGGTAGCTTCATTCAGTGCTGCTATGCCATGTATTTCATTTAGTGCTTTGTAGATGTCAAAGAAAGCATGGTGTTAAATGAAATGAAGCGACCTGTAAACGCATGGCAAGTGAAAATCGACTTTATATTTTCATTTTGTCTTGCATATGCACTACTGATGATCCCAAACAACAGTGAAACTAGAGTATCTCGTCTTCCATTTTCGCTCGATCGGGGCCTTAATTCCTTTTCCTAATTTTGATGAAAATGTCTATAATTTCAAATGCCGATATTTCTGTTTTACGTTTAGGTTCCTTTTGATAGGAAAAATTTGATTGGTTTAAATTTTTATACGCGGATTGAGAGAGCCTCTGATGGGTTATTTCTGGAAGTTTTGCACACTTGTAAAGACTTCAAACCACAGACGCAGGCTTATTTACATTGGTTGACTGTAAATTAATCCATCCACTAGGTGCTACTATACGTAGGTGTTGTTCTTAAAATGCGTTGCTCAAGCCCACACCCCGAGAGTCGAACCAGCGAACCAGATCTGCGATTTGTTTGTGCCTGGGGATGGGTATTTTCGAATAGTTGAGGATTCGAATCTATTCTAGAATAATTATATTGAATCCGTTATATTGCTGCCAAAATAAAAATAAAGCAGACGCTAAATAAAATCAAGGTTTTGTTTTGGACACAATTTTTGCTCATTAAAAAGTAAAATAATTGCCGTGCAGTGTTTATAGCTTTCCAAACCTTTTCCTATTAAAAGATATGTCAATTTGATAGTGGTTAGCTCTGTAAACTAACAATGTGGAGACTGATACAATACAGTTGCTGTTCCAATACCCCGGCGATAAACAGCGCGACACTTACTGATAAGAATTTAAAACTAAGTGAAACAATGCAACCAGTATTGGTTTTTATACTGATTTACTGTATAGAAACGTTGAAACAATATAAAAGGACGAATTTTGCTTCCCAGTGCGTCACGCAAGAAAAATGCGGATTAATTTTGATGTTAAAGTGTTAGTGAACCAAACGATCATCGCACGTATAGCTATCGTGAGTATTTATGGAGTTTGTGGGTAGTAGAGGTTTATGGTAGGTGTCTACTCATTGCTGCAGTTTAGTTATATTTGGCTTGAGTGTCTCTGGGAAGTTTTTGCAATGTCAGGAAACAAATTGCAAGAGATATTGTAGCCTAACTCTGTCAAGCACTCAGATGTTTAGAGAAAAAGATATTCCAAGAAACAATTCCAGAACCATAGGAAGAAAATGTTTGGAACATATTTAATCATACCTTGATGCCATCTGTTCAGCTTGCTGCTGCCACATCTGTTGAAAGATCTTTCAACGTGTCTTGCTCGATGAATTCCCAATAATGCTTGTAAACATTTGGAGAACTGGACTAATTAGACTTGTGTTGCACATATAATATGATCACCTTTTAATCATTCAATCCAAGTATGTCGTGACGACAAGACATCTACAACACCACATCATATTTACTTTGTAACTTTACAACTTTATGCTCCTCTTTCCTATCACGATTAACCCAAACATGAATGGGTTTGCTTGAGTGGTTTTGAAAATACTGTATTAGCATTTGAAACTCTCGATATTTTTCTCAAAATGGGAAGACTTTTGTGGGTTTGTGGCACTTCTACACGTTAACATTTTTAGAACTATTTTAGATAATGTTTTCTTATAGTAAATAGAACTCTTTGGCAGGGTAAGACTTCAAACTTTAAAAAAAAAAATTTTTAAACTAGTCTGGAATTCACTTATTCGCACGATATCTAAAGTTTTATTTTGGGAACCACATTTATAATAAAAATGGGAACATCATTCTACAAAAAGGTTTATCGTTGCCAGCTTTTTCCAATCTCTTAAATTATAGAGGAGTGGTTCTTAACCGGGGGACACGTCCTTTTGGGGGCATCAGTCACTTCTCATGAGAAGCGCGTGCTCTGCAACAAATTTAGTCTTTTTGCGGTTTGCAGTGGTTAGATGTTCTGTAGCCTACCATTTTTTTACGATGTGAGTTCATAAAGCTGGAGCTCTTTGCAGTCGTCTTTTCAATCGTCTATGTAAGTGTGAAGACATGAAATCTGATCGCAACCTAATTAGTCTACCTCGCTTTTTCACACGAGTGTTCGAAGGTTGTCCAAAGAAACATGCAACTTAAAACTTTGCTATTTAAGCTCTACCTCTGGAAGAGTCAAGTTGAACAAAGAAATTCAGTGAGCTTCAGTAACTTAGGTTAGATGGTCAGTAACTTAACTTAGTAACTTAACTTAGGTCAGTAACTTAACTTAGTAACGAGGTTAGATGCTACACTCGCAGATGATAAGTTTGAGCGCACAGATTATGCAACAACTCATCTGAATGTCTTGAAAGCCAAAATGATGAAATAGTTTCCAGATGTAGAGGAAAACCTGGAAATCCAATCTATTTTGAACTTTGACCCCACTGCCAAGTAAAGCATGTAATAATTATTGTTACTAAAGGGAGGCTTGTCTAATAAAAGGTTAAGGACCACTGTTATAAAGCAAAGAAAATGTCGTAGTTGTATGGACCGACATTGTTTAGGCTATTGAGCTTTAATTCTCAAGTTTCTGTAGCAAAAGTGAAGAAAATACAGTGTGTTTATATTTCAGAATAAAGCGATATCGTACTTAGCCTACACTGGCATTATGTTTGGTGTTTTGTGACGAAAAAAGTTTTTAAAATGTTGGTCTGTTGTTCAATCCTTTGTTGTTGTGGCAACTGCCTGCATTGTTATGCTGCAACAGACTGTTGCAGTGTTTTGAGTTCACTGTTGTCGTGGCTTGTTGTGACTGCAACGCCGGTGTGCAGGTTCGGATTGGTTACGCTAAGACTTTGAAGTTGCTGATGGATGAACAACCAAGTGCCCATTCCGCCAAGAAAGCTTCAATGAAATCTGGGGCATCCAAAAAATCTTCCATATGCTCAAAGAACACAGTGAGCCCTAGGGAGGTTGCTGAACCGTCCGTGCGCTGCTCCAAATTGAATATTTCATCCATTGACATGGTGGACGGCGAAAGCACAAGGTAGAACCTGTAGCATGTTGGTTTCCTTCTGTTGTTCACTTGTACTTTATACAGTAACTGTAGACTAGTTGTCTATTTAAAACCACTGGGGTAGTTTTTTTTTTTTTCAGAGTGGAAAGTGTCGAGCTGGTTCTTCCCCCTCATGCCAATCACCATGGCAACACATTTGGAGGACAAATTATGGCGTGGATGGAGAACGTAGCTTCGATATCGGCAAGGTACGTGACAAGATATTTCTGAAAATCAGTAGGAAAGTCAACACAGTCAAAGCTTTTTGCAGCACTTCTTTGTGTTATACTGTAAAAGTTAGTTTCGGTTGCCCTGTAGGCGTACTCATTTGAGGAACTGTTCATCATCATTCAAATTAGGTTGTGTTCCCACTAGTGGGGGTGGCCGATTCCTTCCTTGCGGCAATTGCCTTCTCTCCTATTCTCCATCTCATTCTATCCATTGAATCTTCTTCTTTACCTGTTCTTTCCATGGTCTTTTTGGACGTCCTCGTGTTATAGATAAAAATACACTGACAAGAATACTGACTTCTTGTTTGCTTATATGTGAATTTTGGTTGTTTGAAATATTGCTTATGTTGTATTTGGTTTAAAACCTTCTCTGGAGCATTATCATAACATTGATAATGTAACTAAACTAGCCATAGCCTTTGTCACTTTGTGTGTATTTAGTACAACAACGGCTATAAAATTTTCATGGTGAAGAATTTTAAACCTGTTTACTGATCCGTTTTGCAGCATTGTGACTAAAATGTGCGTCAAAACTTTGAAATCATGAAAAAAAAAAATCGTTTGGTCAATACAAAGTGACAAATTAATCAAAAGGAAACTGAAAACATTTTTAAATTTAGTTTTATCCTAAATAAATCAAGCTTTCAATAAGTTTTTCAATAATCAAGCATTCGATACAAAGTGACAAATTAATCAAAAGGAAGAGTTTAAAATATTGTTGCTTGGTCTATTGTTCTCGTTTGTTGACTTGATTATATTCTTCTGACTTTATTCCCATTTCAAGTGGTGTTGCCAGTGCAGATTGCAGTCCTCCACATCACTCTGTCTGCAGCATCTTCCCTACACTCCCACTACTTCCATATCTTCTGTCACATAAACTCTCCATTTTATTCTCGGCCCTCCTCGTTTTCTGTTACCAACTCCCAGTTGTCTTATCCTTCTTTCGACATAATCTTCGTCTCTCTTAGCGATGTTACCCAACCATTTAAGGCAGGGCTTCCAGGTTCGTTTATCACCCCACACCCCATGGGATTGATGAAGTCAATCTTTTCCTTGATGAAGTCAATCTCGCACCCTCTGTTTTGAAGCGGAGTGGTTCTGTGACAAAAATTCAAAATACGTACGAAAACAACGCAGAAAAGCAGCTCACCGGTCTTCATATGGCTGATGAATAGGAAAAAGGGCAGCCTTCAACAACGCAATCTCATAAAATGCAAAAGCGAATAAATATAGAAATAACACAGACTGAGAACATAATGGCGTTAATCAAGATCTTTGATCATGATCTCCTGTCTCTTCTTTGCAATTATCTGTTCGAAACGTGGAACCTTGTGAGACAATGCAATGCGCAGATCATTTTCGGGCTCCAGGGCGTTGCGGTATTTATTTTTCATGTAAAGTAGAGATGAAAATCCCGATTCACACAGCCAAGTGGTAGCAAATGGAACCAAAACTTGCAATGCTTTCTTAGCCAGAGTTGGATACCCAGTTTGAACGCTGCACCAGAAAGTTTCGAGTGAGCTGGACTCATAAAGCAGCTTTGTCGATTGGCATACTTGCATATCTATCAGATGTTCCTTATCTTCATTCTCATTTCCCATCTTCTCTAATTTGAAGGCAAAGGAGTTGATGATCCAAGTTTCCGGTTCTTCCAGATCTCCACTCCACGATCTTCCAGCACGCAACAAGCCACAAGCAATCACAATATTCACATTCTTTCCTGGTATCGAACAATTTAGGTCATTTAGATCAGTGCTCTTCAACCGGTGTGCACGGTGCACCCTAGGGTGCACCAAAATATGCATGGGGTGCACCAGTACGAAAAGGTATACATGGGTGCATCACAAACTTGTCACACTAAACAGATACTTTTTACAAAAACTTTCTGTGAGCAAAAATGAACCATTAATATTTGACTTTCAGGATATTAGAAAAAAGATGTAGGTTTCAAGTCATTTTGCAGCAACTGAAGGACTATATTGACTGTGTATTTATAGACCGCAATGCTACTACAATCCTCTGTATTTTTTTAAATGTTGATGTCTAATTTGATGTTTGTTTTTTAGGTATAATATTATTATTTAGTTAACTATTTTGTCTGTGATGTCTCTATTCAAATATTTTACGAAAACTTCAACTTCTGTATCAACGAGCGAGGGTAGTGTCTTTCAGCAAAACGAAGGCAGTGCAAGGCATGAAGATAGCCAAAGCTGTGCAACGGAAACTGAAACTCCTCTGACGTCTATTGCTTGCAAAGGCGGGAGAAATGTGAAACGCAAAAGTCAAACAGTGTCCACGCCAAAACGAAGAAGATGGAATGAGGATTATGTGAAGTACGGTTTCCATCTTTCAACAGATGATAAACACAATCAGTATCCATCGGCTAGTTGTCTGTTTTGTGCAGTCAAGTATGCCAACTGCAATCTTGTTCCTTCCAAACTCGAGCTGCATCTTCAAAAACAACATCCTAAAAAAGTCGGACTGAAGGAGGAAGATGCAAGGGACAGGGTGAAATGGAGAAAAGGGTTAAGACAATTGCTGCGCGGAAACAATCGGCCACCCCCACTAGTGGGGAACAAACCGACGATGGATTATGATGATGATGATGAACACCAGTACAAGTCCAAGGAGTTTTTTGAGTCACAGTTATCATCAATTCGTAAGCAACAAAGATCCTTTGAATTGCAAATGATAGGCAAACAGAGTAAAACATTGTGTTAGCTTCGTTCAAGATGGCTCATGTTGTTCTTAAAAGCAAACGTCCTTATACAGAGCTAGAATCAGTAGTATTACCATGTCTTAAAGTAGCAGCAGATTTGATTCATGGTGGTAAAGAAGCAGTTGATAGAGTTTCAAAAATTTCTCTGTATGATACCACAGTTTACCGCCGATGTCAAAGTATATCAACAGACTTGGAGGATCAGTTGATACAAAAGTTGAAGGAAGCGCCTTCGTTTGCCATCCAGTTAGACGAAACAACTGATATATCTTTAGAAGCTCAACTCATTGTGTTATGTAGATTTGCTGATATTTCACATAAAACAGTGAATGCAACCGCCAAGATGAGGGGAGCAATTGAAAAAGATATCATACCTCGGTTTGAGTTGTTAGTTAATAATGTGCAACAACAAAACAGTCATTAAATAATGATTTTTTTATATCGCTTTTACCTCAGTTTACCTTTTAAGTAAACAGGGTGCATGAGTTCGTCACAACAAATTTAAGGGTTCACCAAACCAAAAAAGGTTGAAGAGCACTGATTTAGATGTTGGAAAGCATCCGCCAGGTATGCCAACATAGGAGCAAAGTTAGGATATTCAAAAGTATGCACAAGAGCATTTTTTCGTTTTCGCAGAAACTGTTCAATTTCCATACTGCGCTCAAAAAACCTTTTCAAAACCTTACCTCTGGAGAGCCACCTGACTTCTATATGAAACAGCAGAACATAAGCACCATCATCAAGATCACTGCAAAATGCTTTAAACAAACTGTGATTCAAAGCTCTTCCTCGAGTATAATTTACAATTTTAACACACGAATCCATCACATTTTTCAGAGTAACGGGCAAAGTCTTTGGTACAAGAGCTTGACGACGAAGAATACAATGAGTATTCATCACCTCTGGAATGTCAATTGCCAACAATGAGCAACAATTGCATATAATGAGCAAATTGCTGACACAATATTATCGCATTCTCCCGCTACAAATCACGTGACGTTCGGACCACAGCCTTTTTGTAATCAGCAACTTGTCGGGTGGTAGTTTCTTGTTGTTGTGCATTGTGCTGTATAGGCCAACATACAATGCTCTGAGAGATGATCACCATCTCCCTCGTTAAACAAAATCCATCTCTATATACGGTATAGCTCTTCTTCCTCGGTGGATTCTCGCACCCCCAGGGGGTGCGAGCACCCCCAATCGGGAAGCCCAGATTTAAGGCGTCTCTCTTATCTTATCTTGCAGCTTTCCGACAACCACATTAAATGCTCATTTTTCTTCTTTCGTGTGAGACAAGAGTGTTCAGATTTCAGGACAGGTGATGGATAGCCAGGTAAGTGTACAGCTTTGTCCAATCAAAGATACGTGCGGGTTGGAAAAAGTTTTAAGGTTTGTCAGGCACACTTTGTAGCAGAATGCTTTCTCGCAGATTAAAAGAAAGGTTATACAAGGCGTGTGTAGCAAGCGTGATGTGTTATGGAAGTGAACGTTGGGCGATGAAGAGGACAGATATTAGGGGAATGCAAACGACAGAGATGAGGATGGTTCGTATGATGTGTGGCAAGACACTTCTTGACAAAATTAAAAATGATGTATTGAGAGAGTGGACTGATGTTGAGAATATTGAAGAGTACTTGCGTGGTCACCGTCAGAGATGGGTTGGACATCTTGAACCAATGAATGAGAACAACCTCACAAAGCGAGTTTGGAATAAGGTAGCGACAGGAAAAATGAGAAAACAAAGACCGAAGAAAACGTGAGATGACACAGTGAAAGATGACATGACTAAAGAAGCCTAAAAATTGAAGATGCCAACAATAGAGAGATATGAAAGAGTCGCTGCAGACAACTGGTCGACTCTATGTTTCGGGATGAAGATCAAGAATTTGATTTCTTTCCGTGTTGGAAGTAGTAAACCAGGGGTCACCAACCTTTTTTGCATGCGGGCCACTTTGGCACTAAGGAAAGCTGTGGCGGGCCGCACTAATAAAATGTTAGGTAGGTTGACTCTTATGCTAGAAAAGAACGCATTTCGTACCCAGATTGGCTTCCTTGCCTTCCCGTCCGCTTAATCTAAATCTTCAACTAGGCCTACCAGGTGTAAACCTGGATACAACAAACAAAACAATCAGCATATTCATCGCCAAGCAAGAGTGGAGTTGTCACTTCGCTTCACAAAAGATATCTTGCAATTAACAATTTCAGTAAACAAGGAAATGTTTGACACATCGCAACATAGGCAACAATAGTGACCTGCAAACATATCAGCGAAAAATGGGCTCCAATAACAGGGAAAAAGAAACTAGGCACCATGAAACAAACGCTTGTCGAAATCACCGAAAAATCGTAATTCTTGAACAGTCTTCCCTCTAAAAAAGCAATGAGCTGGTTTTCATCCTTTTTGTGAGAGTCTATAACACCGTTTTTCTTTGATTATTGTTAACTGTCACTTGCGGTGCTTATCAGCGTGTCAAGAATTTTTGATTAACAACATTTTGGAGGACTTGCTTCGGCAGTATATGCTTCGGCAATACTAAAATTGGAACGATACAGAGAAGATTAGCATGGCCCCTGCGCAAGGATGACACGCAAAATCGTGAAGCGTTCCATATTTCTTTTAAAAAAAAAAAACTTTTGCAGTAGCCTACTAAGCTAAATATTTTCATAATACAATCGGAAAAAGTCCTTAAATTTATATATAATATTTTGCCAATCTATTATAAATTGAGTTGGCACACCGACCTAATTTTCCAACAAAAACTTGCATAAAGAGAACACTGCTCGTGAAACACAATAACGGTGAAACGCATGACATTTGCAAACATAAAATAAGCAACCCTATGCTCACAGACAATTTTGAAATTCGAAAACAGACGTTTTAATCAACCACTGGGACAATGTGGCTGGACATCGCATTGGAATAACTTTAAGCAACCCCCACCTAGAACTATAATCTGATTGGTCGGTTGGTGGAATCGTATGCAAACCGAAAATATGCTTCTCGGAAAGTATTTTTGCCTTCGTGCTCATTAACTCCTCAAGAAAAGTATTTTTGGTTATACTTGTACGCTGATACCTTCCGCGGGCCGCATGCGGCCCGCGGGCCGCCATTTGGTGACATCATGTAGTAAACCATTCGTCAGTTCAAGCTGACGACCTGTTATCTCACAAATAGAACTATTTGACTGTTTAACATTTGATATCTGTTATAGTCGCCATTTAATTTACGTTGATATCATGTAACTCGTGACCAGCGTCACTGCATAATCACCTTCAGCGTTTGTCGTAATCAATTAGCGTTCTGTACCACGTTTTTTAGTTACATGCCTTGAATTTCTTGCTATATATTGCGTTGTTTTTGTACACTCAGTAAGTATCAAGAGGTAAATGGATTTTCACTTACTTGGTTAGCTATAATTATTTTCACTACGCTTTGTATGTCGATCGTTTATTGGTCAGTGCAAACCTTACTTACTTCATTTTTATTATATAAAACACAACAATATCTCAATAAACTAAGTCATCAATCTTTCTAGTCTTTTTACATGTAAAAGATAGAAACAATTGTGACAATTAATCAGTGATCATCATAGGCGTCGAAATAGGGTGGGCCGGGTGGGCGACGCCCACCCTGCCGTGAAACGAGGGTGGGCAAAATATGTTTCGCCCACCCTGTTTTCATGACACTTATGAAGTGTTCGTTACAATTATTTCCGTTTTTCTTAAACGCTGGACTATCCAACCAACTGCAGCGCAACTTCTTGTTTTACGCTATGTCTCTCGCTAGGTATCCGACAGAACAAAGCAATTCCGCAACAACGCTGCGTGGAAAAAATGCGGTACTCACTGCATTGTTGTTGCTACGGCAACTGCCACAGCTGGCAATTCCTGGTGAGCGAAAGCCACGTTTGATTTTTTCTCCGAATGGTCTCAGTTTCGTTACGTCACAATCAAACTTCAGTTCCCGGTCAGCGTAAGGGAATGTGAATATGACATCATAATGAACATGACAATAAAATAACCGATACAAACTAAAGACGTACTAAAACAATCACTTTTACAAATCAAAATGCGGCAAATCCGAAGGCGCCACTTTAAAGATAACAAATCACGAGTTACGCGCTTTTTAGGTCGCAAAGCAAAACATAAAAGAAGTTTGTTTAGTTTAGCAGCGCTCATAAGATCGCAAGATGCAAGAAAGAAAACATCCAACCTATTAAAGCTTAATTGCTGCAGTGAGGCTAAACGCAGTCTTTGTGAGAAAGACTAACCACACTTTTCGAAATTAGCGTAGGCAATTGCCGAGGTGATTGTAAGGACCACAAGATTACAAGAAAAAACTAATTTTCTTAGACTACACCAGACTAGGAATTTGATTCAATCTTACTATTGCTGGATGTTTTGTTTGGGTTACTTCCTACTTTGCCCGCGCTTAGACACGTGCCCAGCTGGGAGAATCTTTTATAAAAATATCACCCTATTTGCATTGATTTAACTCCCAATAGACGTCAATTTATTGTAAGCATCTACTCCTTGTTGCGCCTCGCTTTCCGTTATCTCGTCCAGCTGATACAGCATCTGATGATACCGATTCTGACTAGTTCTTTATCAAACAGGCTTTGTGTTGCTCGCAGTGTCCCAATTGTGCCGAAATTATGTTGGCTTATAACAAGCTTACATAAATCGAGGCGATCTCGCAGGGAGCTATTAATATGTCACCTGTACCTGGTTGAGCAATTAACGTTATTTTATGATAATTCAACGTCGCTACATGTCGAATTAGCGTAAAACAAACGTAAATTTCTTATTGGGCATTGTTGTTACGCAATATAACCCGCCGGAAAAATTAAATCGACTTGTGCTGACTCGAACGTTGAATCAACCCAAAATTAACTTACTTTCCCCTCCCCGTGAGTTTTTTAACGTGAATTACCATAACAGCGTGCGTATCGCGCTGCTCGCTTTATCACTACTTTTGGTATTATTACATCACAACAAATCAAACAATGCGTTCGTAATAGACTACTCGAGTATATTTTTCGCTTCTCGTTTTACATGTTTTAGTACAATCTTTTCCTACTAAATATTCACAGTAATTGCCGAGGCAATTTCAAATTTTGCCGTTTGGCCTCGGCAACGTTTTTGCCGAAGTAAAAATATGCTCATTTTGAAGACTGAACCATTGCGAATTTGCAAACATACACATTCAATGAAATCTGTTTGAAAAGTCTCGCCCACCCAGAATTTCTCTCTTCTAAGAAAAAAATCGACGCCTATGGTGATCATCATCACAAAAGAATAAACGATTCGGTGTTAGACAGTTTACGCTGCCAGGATATTGTGGGGGCAGTAGGTCTGTGATTCTGTGTCACTAGTAATGAACTTCCCATTTAATTATTGAAACTCACTTGACAGTGTACACATACTAACATTTAACCACATTTTGTTGGCATTGCTGATAATTAGCTGAAATTTTATTCTTTAAATTCACTTTTAGTCACTTCTGCCACGGGGTGGCGACATTGCGATCCGTCGACATGGTTTACTTTCGAGCTTCAAGCACAGTCGGTGACCGGATTATATTACAGTCAATCGTTAACAACGTTTTTCAAAACAGGTCAGTGCAGTAACCTAGCTAGAGGTTTGTGCTACACACAGGTGTATTGTGAGCGTACTGGCTGTACTTTTTGACGCAAACAGAGAAAGCATACTGTAAAATTTATCAGCCCATTTGTACCCGCCCATTAAGGTGGCTCATCTCTGCTCTATTAATATAGAAAAATACTTGTTAAAATATATTTGTGCTGCCTGTTGTATGTTGTTTAGTTTTGATGTATAGATACTTTTGCATGGTCCATTGGTCCTGGGCCTCGTGCTTAAAGGATATTGTAATTTTGTGTCACTTCCGCTTCCTAATAAACCAGTGGCCCTTTATTAAGCCACTGTAGTATAGCAATTGGTCGTTTATAATTTAGGCACGCCCTAATAATTTTACTAAAAATTTGCCCCGATAGCTCAGCTGGTTAGCGCGTGACTTCGTGAACGAAGAAGCTTCAAGATCAAGCGGTGCTGGTTCGACTCTCGAGGTGTGCGCATGAGCAACGCGTTTCAGGACTGCTCTCTATTAAGCGGCACCTAGTGGATGGAATAATTCCCCAGCAATAAGACTTTAACAATCCGAAAATTTCACTTTGTCAATCTCGGTACGGTAAGGATAATTAAAATATGACAAATCAGGCCCCAGGTAGCCATGGTTCAAGGCATTAACTACAAACGATAGTTCAAAACCGAACAGCAGAAACTCAACAAGTGGTAGGCCTACAAGAATAATAACAAGTAAAACAGAGCCAGAAACAGGTCCCATGAGATGTAAGATACATGTGCTGCGGGAAGCAAATGAAATAGAAGCAAACCGCATAGAAAAAGACAACAAGGCCAACAATTGCCTGTTTGAAGGGAAACTACTTTAACATGATGAACTTCTTGCCAGACCCCAATGATTGCAATGAGACCGCCAACCAATCAGAACATGTTATAAGAGGCTACTGTCCAGTGGCGTATTCTGGTTGATTTTCGTAAGCATGCAGTGGAAGGAGGGTCATAGCCAGTGTAGGGGGGTCTGGGGGCATGCCCCCCCAGGAAATTTTTGAAAATTTGCCTTAGGTTTTATAGCTTTTCTTGCAATCTGAGCCTTACTTAGCTGATAATTGTTTGAGCTGTTTTGCAAAAAATGAGGTTTGGAACGCACCATGAATCCAATGTCTTAATTTTATATCTTTATTCTGCATTGCAGGAAGGCAGACTTGAAGCGCTATGCAGTGGTGTATGGCCTTCAGCATACACCCGACCCATTTTCTTGATGATCTTTTAAACTACTGTGCTTAGGTCTCAAGTAGGCTATATCATACTATTTACAGTAGAAAACCGCAAGGACTTAAACTATGAGGACCAAAAGAAAAAAGGCCAAACAAATGCCAATCGGAAAACTAAAAAAGACCAAGCGTCCAAACAAAAATAGTCCGGCCAAACACTTTTTAAAAACCCGGAATTTCTGAACTTTGGCCTTGAAAAGACCAATCTGGCAACCCTGGTCTTGAGATCGTGATTTTTGTTTTGCATGCAATTTCAAATCTGCATGCCTTGGTTCCACTTGCGCGACGGTGCTGTAAAAGAGTGGCGAATAGGCAAATTGTATTATCAACGCATGCTGAGCTCTTCTCAGCATGCAGGGTTGCCAAGGTCAGCAAAGTTGCCAAATTTTGAAAACGAGCAGTTGTTTCGAATATTAACATTAAGAAAGCGAGGTGGTTCTGCTATTAACATTTTAAATTTCTACGCATAAATTCGTTGTTTCTGAAAGATTTTTGATTTCATGAGAATTTGTAAGGCATGCAGTGCATGCCTTGCATGCATGGAGAATACGCCACTGGTACTGTCCAATTGTCATCCTTCTAGCACTCTGTCAGAGAATTGATTCTTGGTTTGAACTTTGTTTGGTAATTCTTCTTTTATTGTTGCATTTAATTACAAGCATTGACTGCCTCTTGCATGAAAAGTTTCCAAGATTCTCTGTTATTTGCTTTGTGCATTAGGCGTATGTTGGTGTTAGTTTTGTCGGTTTGTTGGTTTAACCATAGAGAAATAAAACAAAGTAACTTCAGCGGGTTTAACATGATGTATTACATACACAAATATAACATAATTAAAATAAACTCAAACGTTTTCGACACGTACATGTGTCCTCATCAGGAATTACATATCTGCAATATAAATAAAATGAAAATTCAAAAGTGGGAAGAACTAACTGGAAAAGGTGATCTGGTACTATGACACTTCCTCAAATGGGCGATCTACCTAATACAGAAAGCATATCACTAAGAAAACAAATCAACAGCTTTTTTTCCCTAAAGTCTGAACCTTAATTCATTTGTCCAGGCAAACACTCACAATAATATTTCAATAAATTTAAAATTTAATTTATGTCGTGGAACCGGTTTTCGTTCATTAGAACTCTTCAGCACAACTGGATCGAAACAAAATTACTTGAAACAAAAATTAGCCTACAAAATTAATAGATGTCACTGTCAGCATAACTGTACCAAAACGAACGAAAATTTACATACGGTATTAATTAGATAAAATGTTCATTGGAAGACATGGAAGACATGAACATTTTATCTAATTAATACCGTATGTAAATTTTCGTTCGTTTTGGTACAGTTATGCTGACAGTGACATCTATTAATTTTGTAGGCTAATTTTTGTTTCAAGTAATTTTGTTTCGATCCAGTTGTGCTGAAGAGTTCTAATGAACGAAAACCGGTTCCACGACATAAATTAAATTTTAAATTTATTGAAATATTATTGTGAGTGTTTGCCTGGACAAATGAATTAAGGTTCAGACTTTAGGGAAAAAAAGCTGTTGATTTGTTTAAAATGAAAATTGTAAGGTAAATTTGACTTTGCATTATAACTGTAACTATGTATACTAACGACACTCCAGACTGAAAAGCACAAACTGAACGAGTGACACAGGAATTACAAGTAAATTATACGATGGAAACAGATCACATGAGGTGTAAACTACAGGCATTTGACAAACAATTAGAACACACACAAGAGGAACGATGAGCCACAGGCGAATAACCGCCGGTTGAGAGACGGATTATTACGTTTGATTCTTAAGGCTTCCATGATCTTAGTCTGAAATTCAGATTTGCCTCGAGAGATGATTTTAAATTGGTCGATCGAGACATTGTCAGTGCACGTTTCACAAGAGGCGATGTGCTCTTTAATTGCACTTTTGGTTGTTGGTTGTTATTTTGGTTGTTGGTTGCCCACATTTCAAACCCATTTATTCTTTTATTAATGGATTTGGTAAACGTCCACTGTCCAGGTTTCTAAATTATATTTAAAAAATTGGATAAATGTAACACTTCAAAACTCTGAATCTGGTTGCGAAAGATATGTTCTTGTTGCATAATATTGCTTTCATTTGCTGGAAAGAGGCTTTTGGTAATTACAGAAGAAAAAATAGTAATAGTAGGTGTGGAAATTGAACCGTTATCATCGAAATAACTACTCCCTAACCTTAAGCCAAGCATCTGACGGCGAAACCATCTCTTAATTTGCTTTGTATCATCTGCTTTCTGCGCTTTTTCACGTCACGGAAAACGTAGCATACGATTGGGTGGTTGGTTCGATTTTTCAGTGGCTGTGGCAGAATTTTGTCATGTTAGAGTGGCTACCGTTTGCAGACGGATTATTCCGCTTGATACTCAGGGCCTCTATAATTTTCATTTGGTATTCCGTTCTGCTTTGAGAGATGATTTTAAAGTGGTTTATTGAAACATTATTGGTACACACTACACAAGAGGCAATGTGTTCTTTAATTTCGCTTTTGGTTGTTGAATTTATGTTAGATGCTCCTCGGCTTTAGTTAATTCGTTGACGTAGCTTACTAATGTAGGTATGTCTGGTTTGCGTTACGCAAACAACTAAACTTATAAATGACATTAGTTTTCATAAATATCAGCAAAAATGCTACTTCACAGTAATAAGTTGAAGGAAATTGTATCAAAAAACTAAATGCCTTTCTGCAAAGAATGTTTGGTTGGTTTTGAATCTTTATCCTCGAATTGACAAAGCCTTTGATTGGTTATTCCTGGTAGTTTCATGTACTTGTAGACGCTCTTGGTCCAGGGCTGGACACCGAGATTGGCACACTGAAGCTTCCGCATTATAATTCAAATATTTCAGAAAAATGTGATTGTAATGTAACTGAACTGAAAACTGTAATTAATTCAACTTTGGTCTAGTCCAGAGGTTTCCAAACTGTGTGGCACGAAAGCTTAGAAGGTTATGTGAATGTTCCAACCGTAAACCTGCGAAGTATCAAATTAGTTTTAAGAGAGCGTAGGGGAAGACCGGGCAAAGCGGGACATTACGATTTCTCACGTTTTGTACTCTTTGGCTACCTCTAACTGGAACAGTAGCGCACCCAGCATGGGGCTAAGGGGCTCAAGCCCCCCCCAAACCCGCCACAAAAAATGAAGTTTTTCTATGTTCCCCATTTAAGCTATACCATTTGCTTACAGGTTAGATATGAATAAGACACAACAATACAACAGGGTTGAGCATTATAGCAATATATTTTACATATTCACAAATAGTTTTAACAGTCGAACGTTTACGGCTTAACTTTAAGCCTTCATCAGAAATCTGAAAATAAGTTAATTAAAAAATGCAATAAATTTCAACTTCTTGAAGGTAAATTTACATTAGGAAAAGGCAACAACATACTGTAGGCTAAATAACTACAAAAAAATATGCACATATGCACCACAGGGAACGTGATATATCAAGTAAATGTTAAGCAGAATGGATGCGCCTCCAGCAAATAAATGTTTGTTTGAATTTGGGTTGTAGCGTTAACAGTGCTTCTTGAATTTTGGTGTCAAATTGGGATTTGCCTTTGCGTAAAATTTTAAATGAGTCAGCAGAGAATTTTTGATCTATGCAAAAAGGACACTCCATGGCATGGTCTTTGATGGTAGCCTACCTTTTTTCAACCCTATTATAATACGAGCTGTTTTCGTACGCGGAAAGCACGTCACGGGCGGGCTATTTTAGCCTCCGGGCTAATTAATCGCTAATAACGGGAGCTATGAAAATCAGAGAGCCAAAATATTTTACAAGATAATAGCAATGTGTATTGTGCGTATAGAAATTAAACTTTTACCCAACAAATTTATTGAAATAAAGTGTTTGAGATGAAAAGACGTCAGAAAGTCGGTTTTTATTCTGCTTTCCCAAAAATAGCTTCAAAATTGAAAGTTTTCAATTATAGCATAAAGTAATGCTAAACTAAACAAAAAATTACTTTTGCTCATAAATATAAGGCATTTTTGGGCGTTTTTACATTTCAAAGTAATTGCAGTAACATTTATATTGCATTTACATTAAATTAAACATAGTTATTACTATATTTGATTTAATTCGCTCTGCTTTGCTTAGCATTGAGCACTTTTTGTAGTATTAACAGTTTTCATTGTTTTACATTAAATTATATATACCTAGCATTGCACGAAAATGTCTAGCCACCTGAGACGAAATGCTTTATTGTGAAGGGCAGGAAGGTAAAAAAATGACCAGTGTAGGTTTAAAAAATTCGAAAAGAACAAAAACTAAAACTTAAGAAATTCCAGCATATTTCCTTTTGAGAAATATTTCACTACTAAAGTGGGGCGTCCTCATTAAACCCCGTGTCGCTACAATAGGGTTAACTCTCTAAAATTCAGATGCTCCCGTAATGGTGTAAAACTGTAGGCCTATACGACATTTGAGCAGAGAGACGAAAGCGTCTGGGACTTTAATTGAAAATACGAACTAATTTTGAATGTTTTTTAAGTAGGAAAAATGTCCACATTAAATTTACTGTTTACAAAATTAGTGTTTTGTTTCAAACTGTTTTCGTGCTAGTTGTTGTTTTCGCACTTATTTGTGTTGGCAAACGGAAAGCTAATTCTATTTTGTCATACATGACGAAAAAGTCGAGATCTATAGAAGGTTGCGAGAGTGGATGTAGGGATGAGGATGCTGATGGTGCTAGTAGCATGGGGTTCACTAGGCCAACTTCTAATCTGATTGAGAGAACGAATCTTGATGTATCGGCAGCCGGTGGGTTGTGAGCCGTGAGTGCCTTTAAATGGTAATCAAAGGGATAGGCATTGCCCTATTGTCACTGTTACAGTACCATTGTCGCAAATCACTCGGCCGACATTTCTGAATTAGCCCCCCCCCTAAAAAAACTTCTGGGTGCGCTACTGAACTGGAAGCACTAGTTAGGCAACTATAAACTGTATTTGCTGTGGAAAAATGGCGACTAGCAGAGCACAATGCGTGTCGTGGGGAAGTAAAATGTGGTTTGTTATAAGAAAGAGATGGAAAAGTAGCTACCACATTCGTTAGCATAAGCGAATTTGTTGGTAGCTTTGTTTTTATCTTAGACATTGAGACAGTATTTGTTTGTAACAAAATCAACTTTTACCTAAAACTTTACAGGTTTCAGCAGAGATGTTATTTTCTAAAGGCTATACTTTGGGGCAAAGTGGGACAGCTGTATTAGGGGCAAAGTGGGACAGTGCATTAGGGCAACATGAGACTCTAGAAGTCTAGATTGTATCTGTGGTTTTTCTGTTGACTGAATTTTTGTTTACGACTCTTTTAGCACAATTTCGGCAATAATAATGCAATATATGTAAGATTTTCCAACTGCATCCTGGAGGTAGTCCCTCCATTTGGTATATCACTTTTGGTGCAATATTTCATGTTCAATTTAAAATAGCAAGGATTTTTGTGATCTACGAACTTAGATTTTACTCATTTTAGTTCTGTTTATTTTTCGCCAAGATTATGACTGCATGGTGAGACTACCTCCGGGATGCAGTTGGAAAGAGTTACATATTTTACATTATTATTGCGTAAATTGTGCTCAACGTACATACAATCTACGTGCATTCAATTTGCTTTTACAGTAAGTTACTGCATGTTACTATAAAGCTGTTGACCATAATATCTCTCAATGCTGAAGGGGTATTCGCACCCAAGCAAGCTCTAATTTCCAAATTGTGCAGAGATCACCACTGTGATGTTCTCTGCCTTCAAGAAACTCACCGAGGGGAAAACGATCCAAGACCTCAGGTGGACGGCATGAAAAATGTTATTGAAAGGCCGCATGAAAAACATGGCAGCGCCATGTTTGTCAGAGAAGGACTGATTGTGCAATCAACATCAAAGCTCAATCTGAAGGACATCAAAGCTCAATCTGAAGGACATCGAAGCGCTGTCTGTTGAGCTCACTCATGTCAACATCACCTACATTTACAAACCGCCACTATAAAGCTTCTGTTCGTTCTAAACGCAAAAGATGTATCAAAGATGTATTATATTGATTTGTCTTGTCAGTGTGGAGGTTGGCGTTCGTGTGGAGGCTTACCGGTACGAAGTGGGTAGGATCGGCCCGCGTCGCCATATCAACAGCGCCTTCCTCACTTATGACGTACAAGGAGAATCAGCAAGACTGCCTGGATTCATTCCGGAATTGCTGGTAATCGCCACTGCGAATTGCTGTTTGTATGTTTGAAAACAGTTTTCCTGCGATGTCAGCGCATTTGTCTACATTTCGCCTTGTACTGTCGAATGGCGATTTATGTCGTTGTCTCCAGAATAAATTTGGGTTTGATTAGCCATCTAAGCCAACTGTGCATCATCATTGCATGGCATCTGTAGGTTAGTTGACATGTTTTTCTTCAGTAATTTCTCAATATCACCATCATGTGTTTTTTTCAGGAAGGAGACCGGAGAGTGATGGAGGCCATTGCTCGGAGGAAGATGCGTCTAGATCGTCGCTCCATCCTCTCCCAGCGCTTCGAGGAAGCGATTGCGGTGCCTTGGAACCAAACTAACTCCCTCTACCTCTGTTACGGGAATGTCAAGGCACTGTCCAATCTGTCGTCCTTCACCGGATGGCGACTGCTCTCATGGTCCAACAACGTAAGTGCTTGGCTCGTTTTCTCGGCCGTTGCAGTTCAGTTTGTTTTTCAGTATTGCATTTCAACAACATTTCAATTTCAACAAGACTTAAAATATCTGAAACTTCGCTCTATTAATCTCGGTGACCAGGCCTGCGTCAGCTGTTCAAAGCCTCTACAAGTAAGCGAAAATGCCTGGTTTAAGCTCTGCAAGAAGCTTTCCTTTCCCAGTCCGAGGATAAAGATTCAATCAATCAATTAAACAAAAATGTGATGGAATAAAAGATCATTGTTTTAGGACAGATCAGTTGTTCATGCTAGTCTTAGCTGGTTATGCCATCACAAACATATCAGCAAATCCAAAGAACTTCATCTTTTTAAGTCAAATGTGGGTTTAATGTTGTTTGGATTAGGATAGACGGATTAGGATAGACGGATTAAGATAGACGGATTAGGATAGACGGATTAGGATAGACGGATTAGGATGGACAGATTAGGATAGACGGATTAGGATAGACGGATTTGGATAGACGGATTAGGATAGACAGATTAGGATAGACGGATTAGGAAGGACCGAACGTGGTGATTTCAGACTGAAACTGACTAAACTGAAACATCGAATCAAGCAAATATGTAACCTGCATCAAGCGCGAGCTCCCATTGGCAATTATTAATGAGTACAGCAACAAATTTCAATAATTTTTGTGCATTTATGGTTCATATCACATAGTAAGCATTGCAGTGGCTTAGCAAAAAAACAGATGCTTTTACAAGATATAGGCATAGTGGTTTTGGTGAGGGCTAAGATTTCTCAGACAAAAGTTGGGCCAGGGCCAAAATAGGTTAAGATCTTCTTCTCTAGAAAGACTCTTTCTCACGTTGTTTCAACGAGATCTGCATTTCCTGATATTGATTCTAAGATGGTTGACGTTATCTTGAATATGCCTCGCAATGCTTTCCTCGGAGGAATGCTGCTTTAACTGTTCACTGATTTTGAATTCTCGTCACTGCAAAATCAAGTTCACTATTTGGTTAGTAACAGTTTATTCCTACTACTTGTACTAGCCCTACTGATTTTTATCAGCCAGAGCAGATCGGCCTCAGTCAAATTTGAAGCACGCTGGCATCCACCCAAACTACATTGTTGAAATCAATAGGTAACAAAAACCGGTAGCCTACACGGAAAGGAAAACTAAAAGGCAAAACCCTCGAAAACCTTGCGCATCGGAATCGCTCCGATTTGTTTGCATTTTTATGTTGATTTGATTTGTCTTCAAGCAAATACGCATCTCATGTTACCAATTGTTGAAAAACATGATTGGTCGAAAATCGTAACAACAAGGTTGAACCCCTACTCAGTTCCTGAGCTTCTCGAGATGAGAAGATAAGATTCTTACCACACTGAACATTTGGCACTAACGAGATTAGGGTGGCCATTTCCTTTCTCTCGGCCGCCTTTACATGACCACCCGAATTATTATATCCTGGATGAGCGTGTTTATCAGTAACCAGCATACGCCGGGTATCGAACTAGATTTGCATTACTGAAAAACTAATGCCTTATCCGCTGCGCCATCCCTAACTAACAATGGAATCAAACAGTTTCTTTAAAAATAATTTTTTTCAAATTACTTTTTTTGCTGCACATGATGATGATTATGTGCCTGATCTGATACAGACGTTGGCGATCATGGTCTTCCAAACTTCTATGTCATTTTCCATATCTATAAAATCGTTCGTTTTGACTGTTTTGTTTGTGGCCCATTGATTCAAGCTGTTTAAATAAGTTAATCTTTGTCGATCTCTGCTTCTTTTTCCCTTGCATCATCCCCAATAGTGCTAATCTTTCTAAATCTCCATGTCTGTGAATATGACCTACAAATTGCATCTGGCGCCTTGTAACTGTTGTTATTAATCTCCTTTCTACTAGTTTTATAACTTCGTCATTACTCTTTTTTTCAATCCAAGATATCCTCAACATTTTTCTGAGAAACTACATCTCAGCAGCCTCTAGTCTTTTCTTCATATCTTTACTTATTGTCCAGCATTCACATCCGTAGGTTGGAATTTATTCTACATATGCTTTTAAAACTTTAATTTTGGTCTTTATTGTCATGTTGCGATTCCTGAAGACTATGTTCATTTTACTGAAAGTATTCTTTGCTATAGCGATTCCCTTTTCAATTTCAGTGTCACTTTTGCCATCGAAAGTTATAATGTACCCACGATATTTAAATTTGTCAACTTGTTTCACTGTAACACCATTGAGTGTAATGCTGCAATTTGGATAAGTTTTCTTTTTTGATACCGCCATGCATTCTGTTTTTCTTGAATGTAACTAAACCCATTGCTTTACTTTTACTGACAACAGCATTGCTATCAAGATTCTCCTGTCAAGACTGTATCATCACATTCATCAGCGTATCTCAAGTTTGTTATATTTTGTCCTGAAACCTTTACTCCATTCATATATTCGATGTCTCTCAAAATCATCTCACTGTAAACGTTGAAAAGGTCGGGAGATAGGACACATCCTTGTCTGACGCCACATTGCTGCACAGACGTCTTTTAAAACACAAAAGTGATCTTTTGCATATTTTGACACTAATTTTGTCAAGATAAAAATATCAAACACTCTTGTTGGGGTACGTTGTGCAGCATTGTGTTAGGGTTAAGGAAATGACTCTTTCAAGCCTTTTGCTCCCTTTTTCACAAATTATTTTAATGTTTTTTGGTTATATCTATATATATAACTAACTAAATCACTTCAGTGCCTCGATGACCTCTAGAGCTGTACTGGCAGGAGCATCTGCTCCTGGTAGGGTCACCCATGCCAGGTTGGTCGAAAGGTAGAGGCCAGACAAGACGTAGTCCCTCGACCAGGGCAGGAGAGCCCTCTAGTCCAGTAAGACTATCTCCTAGTGATGGTGTCACAAAATCAAACCACTCTCTTCCAACCTGCCATGAGCCAGCATGGAAGCAGTACGGCTCGTGAAATCACATGGAATAATATGTCAACCAATAGTATCGCAACTAAGAGGAGGCTACCTCCGGATCCTCGCATGTCGACCAGGAGGACACATCAGCAGCCCCGGACTGATGTGACAGTTACGACCAGGGGTTTGCATCAGCAGCCTCGGACTGATGTAAGACAAGTGAACAGAGGAAACAACAAGAATAAAAATAAACAAATTTTCAACCTATGCACATACAACCCAAGGACAATCAATGACTTAAACAGTCACGCACTTGAAACAATGTTCCATGAGCTCGAAAATGTGAATTGGGATGTGGTCGGCCTAGCTGAAACCAAAGTTATGAAAAGCCAAATTACAACTCATAACACCTCTAATCACAAACTGTTCCTATCAAGTAATGAAACCTCTCGATCTAACGGAGTCGGCTTCCTGGTACACAAATCCTATGCTCCCTTTGTGGAAGGATACCAACCAATATCTGACAGACTTGCTGTGTTACGTCTTCAAGGAATATTCTCAAAACTAGTTCTCATACAGTGCTATTTCCCTACCTCATCCCACCGCGATGAGGAAGTCCAAGAACTATATGACAAAATCCAAGCTATCATTGACAACGTACCAAAAAGAGATCACCTCTTCATTATGGGAGACTTCAACTGCAAACTAGGTCAACTACATAAAACATTCCCGTCATCAATTGGAAAACACACTCTGGCGACCGGAAATACAAGAGGCGAACTACTGGGCCAGTTCTGCGTAAAAAACAACCTCCAAGTCACTAACACATGGTTCCAAAAGAAAAAGAAAATGTTGTTTACTTGGACCTCTCCTGATGGGAAGACAAAAAATCAAATAGACTTTATCCTATCACGCACCTCGTATTCTAGACTAAACGTCCTGAACAGCTCTACCTTGAACACTCCCGACATATCAGACCACAGAATGATACGTACAAAATTCAGAATAAGCTTCTCATGGCCTCAGAAGCAGAAGCGGAAACCAATCCAGAGACCCCACCTTATGAAACAACAAGAAGTCGCTGAACACTTCCAAGTAAATTTACAAAACAGATATGCCACTTTACAGCAAATGACAGACCCAGAGTCCATACAAGAAGCTATAACCGCAGGACTACGGGAAGAATCAGAAGTTGTTCTTCGCAGAAAAATGCACCAAGACCATCCGAACTGGATGTCGCAACAAACTAAAAAAGCCATCCAATCTAAACATAAAATTAGAAAACAACATGGATCCTCATCTACTCAATACAAAATCGCTAAATCTGAGTCGAAGAAGCTCGTGAAAAAAGACCAAATGAAGCAATTAGAAGATAAAATCGATGAACTCAACACCCTACCTCCACACAAAATCTATTATGCTGCCATAAAGAAACTTAAAACAAAACCTAAAAACATCAGTTGGGGAATTAAAGATGCAAAAGGAAACATCCTCACGAGCAAAAGCTGTATCCTCGAACGATGGGCAAAATTCTATGAAGAACTTTATCACGACAATCCGCAACAGATACTCATCGATGACTCTGCCTCTGATGAAATCCCATCTATTTTAAGAAGCGAAATATCTAATGCTATAAGCAACTTAAAGTATGACAAATATCTTGGCCACCGACTATCCGCAACCAACGATGGAAAGACTGTAGTGCAACACCGAATTGGCTTAGGCTGGGCAGCATTTGAAAAGAACAAAAAGATTCTAACATCCAATAGACTCCCAGTCAAACTGAAAGCAAAAAGTTTCAACACCTACGTTTTACCAGTCGTGCTGTACGGTCTAGAATGCGTAAATTGGACATCATCAACAATGAAAAACCTCACTAACCTTCAAAATCACATCATGAGAAGCATGACCAACAAAAGGTTACTTGATCACACAAAAATAGAAGATCTTCTAACTATGACAAAACTACATCCAATTGCAGCAATAATAAAATCAAAAGTTTTAAAACTGTTCGGCCACACTAAAAGATCACAATTCGGAATCAGCAAAGTTTGCACAGAAGGCAAAGTAGAAGGAAAAAGAAAACGTGGCAGACAACCAAAACGATGGCAAGATAACATTCAATCATGGACCGGACTCCACTTGACGACACTGGGCGAGTTGGCTCAAAATCGCCACTCTTGGAAGCAAATAAGCCATGTTGATGCGCAATCTGCCGCAGGCGGAAATAACGACTGATGATGAACTAAATCAAATATAGTTATTACTCTCAAACCCTTGACAGCTTGTTCCATCCTAAAAGGAGGATCTATTTTCCAGGACCTTCTGGTGATCCTCCTTTTAGGATGAAACAGGCTGTCAAGGGTTTAGAGACTCATAACTATATTTGATTTAGTTTGCTTTGCTTAGCATTGAGCACTTTTTATATAACTAACTATATAGCCCAAGGCCACTCAACTAGCCGACCGCGGTCCGAATCAGGACCTTCTGGGTGATAATGGTGGACCTCGGACTTCTGGAAGAATAACCTCATTGCAACGTTTCGGGGCCTCTTTAAATAGATTTCTACTGGGAGGAAGCAATTTTTTCTGTGATTATCCTAGTAGCTGATCCAAGTCGAGTTACGTTTTACCTAAAAAAATACGGTTTGGTACTGGTACTGATTGTACGTGTGTGGTTGCGTGTGAAATAACTTATTTACCGGATCGCTAAAAATATTCAACTCTGCTCAGTTTCATCATTTATCAACTTCAGCCGCTTACTCAGTTCACAACTGCTGACTTATAGGAGACTCTACGTACAGTATAAATGGAAATACATAAAAGTGAACGTGACTGTGGATGTTTAGCTCTTTTCAGCGGAAATCGAGAGAATTATGAAAATAATGGAAAAGTTATTGTTTGTCATAATTTGAAGATTTGTTCAAATTTCGTCGCAGCGAAAAGTGGGCAACTGGGCATCCGCTTCTTTAAACGTAGCGCGCCGCCGTTACTTGGGCTAAAGTAGCGCATGCTGTAGCTACCCGCTACTACTACTCGGGCTAAAGTAGCGGGCGCTGCTGCTACTTTTCCCGTTACTTTTGTCTTAAACTGACACAAGAAGCACTTTGTGACGTCAAAATAACCTTGAAAACGAAAGATATCATTCGTATACACTGTCATTTCAACGTCGTTATTTCCTTCAAAAACACGAGCATTTTAAAATGCAAGCCGCTGAGTCCTGCCCACTTTGTCTTCAGCACGTCTTTTCCAACGAACAAAAGTCTCTCCACCGGAACACTGGAAGGAATGGCGAATGGCAATTGTCGAATGATTTCTACTTTGATATTTTCATCCATTGTTTCCATAAAAAATCTCCCAAAACAAATCATTTTTTTCACTTTAAGTTGAAAAGTAACTGGAGTAACAACAAATGTAACGCGCCACCGCTGCATTGTAGGAAAAATGTAGCGGCGCTACTCCAACAAAAATATAGCGGCGCTACCACTATCAGAGAAGTAGTGCGCTACTGCCTACCTCTGATCATAGCTTTTAAGATTTCGTAAGGAGCTAAACTCTTACAGTCACGTTTGTTATTACTTTTGTTTATCAGTTGTAATTTCATATGCATTGATTTTATGATCTTTTTGCGATGTGGCTGCACTGTGCTTTACGAGCTCATTGTATTTCCATTAGGTGGCACTGAGCACTCGCGAGAGCGAGCACTCATCATTCCGTGCGAGTCTGTGCATGAAAACGTCGTTGAAGGCTGCACGCGTCTTCAACATTCTCAAGGATCCTTATTTGCGCCCCACGTGGGATCCGCTTGTGCTGTAAGTGACATTTCGTTCTTTCAATTGTTCTTGCTCCGGCCTGGTTGCCGACAGAAAATTGTGCTGCACAACACTTCAACAAATATGAGCTACGTATGAAGTTCACCATCCGTGCTCAGGTTGAGCCGACTCGGGTTTGGCCGCCTCATGTTGGTTCGAATCCTGCCGAGATCACGCTTCCGTGTGTTTGTAAGACTATTAGGACAAACATGGCAACAGCGTTGCTTTACGGTTTTGTTGCATTAACGTTGCCGCCAGCTGTCTGTTGCGCTGCATCTGTTGCTTGACTATTTCATTGTTCTGTGTGTTGTCACAATAAAAAAACAAAATAGAAATTATTTTTCAACAACTTTGGTAAGATCTACAAATACACGACGTCAAATACACTACATTAAAATACACGACATTAAAATACACGACGTCAAATACACAACATTAAAAGTGCTTTATATGTATCTCACTTTTTTCTAAGCTCCTTTTTCTTAGTTCTTCACATATTTCATTCCTTTCCCACATAAACTTCCCACATGTTAGCATACAATCTGCACTTTACAAGTTTTTTCGCGTATTTTATGAACATTTTTTCGGAACTTAGAGATTCTTCGCACCCTTTGCCCATCTAAGAGCCACTTTTTTGTTTTTGTAGCATCATTAAGCACTTACAGCATAAATTTGCCACCAATGGGTGCCCTTCCCGACGCTAACCACAGATATAGGACATAGGTGGTGGTTAGTGGTTATCTTTACCTAAAAAGGTATTTCCTACAAGGCAGCAGGATGTCTAACAAGTTTTAGCCAGCCAGTCAAGGCTTTTGACCGTGCGGTGGGACGTGGATCCACTTGTTAGCTTGGTGTGTTATCAAGACTAGAGTGGAACTATAGGCACACGAAGCCCAGAAAAGTAAACAAATTTAACATATTTCAGTTTATTGCAATAATATTTACACAAGTCTAAAAATAATCATCATTACGTTCCTTCCTCGTACTGAGGGTTGGATGCAATGCGCCATTGTTCTCGACCATGAGCTGTGCGTACTGCATTTTCATAACTTAATTTTGTCCATTTGGTGATGTTTGATGTCCAAATCATTCTTGGTCTGCGCCTTTGTTTCTTTTACCGTTTATCTTCCCTTCTATTAAAGATCTTTGTAACGCGTTTTGCCTTATTGTGTGTCCGAAATACTTCAATTTTCTTCTTTTGACTATTTGTAAGAGAATTTTGCTTGAATTGAATTTGAATAATACTTCATCGTTAGTGATTTTTTGTTTCCATGAAATTTTTAAAATTTGCCTGTATGTCCAGAGCTCGAAGGCATCGATCCGTTTTTCCATTTTTTGTGACACTGTCCAAGTTTCAGAGTTGTATAAAAGGGTTGACCAGACATAGCATTTTAATATCCTTTGACGAATTGATAAATTTAAACTTTGATTGATTAAAACATTTTTCATTTTTCCAAATATAGTTCTTGCAATTTATATTCGTCGTAGAACTTCATGTTCAAAAAATAAAACTACATAGAAATAAAAAAAAATTTCAAAAAATTTTTTGACTTGTGTAACTATTATTGTAATAAACTTAAATATGTTAAATTTGTTTATGTTGCTGGGCTTCGTGTGCCTATAGTTCAACAAGACAAACTCTCTAACAAGCTCCAAGACTAGAGTCCCCAAGACTCATTGTTTAAAAATCTATGGCGACTGTCCAGTGTCCAGAGTACAAAGGTACAAGCCTCACAAGTATTGACATGAAACATGTGGTTAAGAAAGTGAAGACTGCCGGTGTGGTGAATCCAGAAATAATGACTCGGCAAGATTCTTAACTCATGTATTTTATTGACGTCAACAAACGTTGTTATTGCAGCTCATGTGAAGTCGTTCAAGTGATCGGAAAAGAGGATTCAATCTGCCATATGATCATGCATTCTGTGCCATCCGGACCTCCCAAGGATTTCCTGCTCCTCATCTCCGATCGCCGACCTACCTCCACCAAGTACTTGCGCTGATGCCTTCTCTGTTCCTTCACTTTCTTGATTCTTGGTTTAATTAAAGGCTTGGCAAGCTTGAAGTAGCCAACGCTGATTATGACACAAATGTTACTTAAACATATTATTTTTAAAAACTCTCCCTTGCTTACTAATAGGTTGGGTTGCACACCCCATTGTACCATATTGTAGGAATGCAAAATGTGTACTGAGTTGTTTTGTGGATAGGCTACCACCAGTTGTCACACTTTATTATATAAGTTACTGTAGTCAGAGTTGAGAAAAACCCGGGTTTTTGTAAAAAATCCCGGTTTTTTGGGTTTTATTAAAAAAAGATGCAAAAAAGGTAGATTCATGCTTATTTCACCTCACATACTACTATTTACCAATGAAGTGCCTCACTCACAGTACATGCTGGCATAACTCAATAAAATAATGCACTGGGGCTGTTTAACTATAAGGCCTTCTTGCATAAATGAGTTTTAGTGTAGTACAAAGTGGCGTTGCATGATTTTTGTGTACAGAAATATCCACTGTGTTTTCAATTCATCCTTGGAAATTTCCTTCACAATCACATCCTTAAGTCCTAATTTGAAGTTTGTTTTAAGTACCTTGTAGTAATTTGGTTCATTTTTTCAATTTTTGGATAAAAATTGGACAAATATGATGCTCTGGGTTTTTTATGGTTTTTTTGGGTTTTTTTAAGTGGGTTTTTAAAAAAAAAAACATCCGGTTTTTTTGGGTTGGGTAAAATACCGGCAACCCTGACTGTAGTTATCCAAATTAAACTAAATGTGTCATTTGTTATTATAACACGACACCCTATTATAACACATAAGTTACGAATAGGGATGGTTAAAATTTTTTTTTTTCGGTTTTTATACTATTTCCATTCGTTTCATACATATTTTCAAGTAACAACTGTTTTCATAACAAAGAACTGCACAAGAAATTGTAAAATTATAGCTGCTGAATAACTTATGATAACTTAGTTCACTGCAGTTTTGACTAAGTTCTGTAAGTCAGAAGTGCGACCGCATGTGGTATCCATGAACCACCCAACTTCAAGTGCTACCAATGTTGAGGATGAGGACTGTGCGGGTGATGAATCCTGGAAAGTGGTCCCTTTAGTTACAATGTTAAACAGTCAATCTCCTTTGTTGGTTGTCTTAATTTCTTTGTAGTCCAGTTGGTGAATCTAGTCGACTGATACAAGTTAATATGGATACAACACTATAGAGTCCCTCAGTAAATTGGCAAATTCAATTTTTTTTTTCAATTCTAATTTATTAAACTTCAATTTGCCAATTTATTGTGGTGTTCTCTACTTTATCACACTACACGCCATTTTGGATTATTGATGAAGTCAAAAGGAGATTTTAATGAATAGTTTATTGACAAAGTTTTATTTTTGTAACTCATCGATGTCTTGATTATTTTATAGAAGTAAAAATGCAAATTTTGTTGTAGAATTTAAATTTTAGGCAGATTGCTTGCGCAGAGAAAAACGACTGTTTTTTATTTCTTTTTTTTCTTTTCGAGAAAAAATATGTTTTTTTTTTTAAATTGACACACCTCTCAGTTACGAATAAGAGAATGGAGTGGATGTGCAAACAAACACATTGTCCGCTGATTGGCGCCTTTTCATCCTCTGCTGTGCAAAACCGCTTTTAGACAAAAGCTTTTAAACTTTCCACCACTCTTTCAAAAGCATCCAGTCCAGGATTAAGCATAAAAAGAGGTTCTCAGTCTGAGGATAAACATTCTGACATTCAATCTCCCGTTTCTTTCCTGAGTTTCTATCATCGTTTGTTGCAGCGAGCCGTATCTGGTGGCGATCCGATCTGTGACGCTCGACCACGTGCCTGAGATGGACGGTTGCTCTCGGACGGAGATAGCCTGCGCCGGATTTGTCATCAAGCAATACAGCGGTATTTGCACTGAGGTTGGTATGCCACTGCAATTTTCGTTGAAATGTGAACCATCGCAAAGTCGGTTAATTAATTCTTGCCTCGAGTGAAAATCCCGGTTTATTATCAGCAGCCAATTTGCTTCGAAAACAAATGACGTCTATCGTGAATAATTCCTGGCCACTGAACGCAAACATCAGCTTGAACTTGATTTACTCTTGTTTTCGAGATATGACGCCATGACGTGTTTTGCATAATTGTTAGAAGCCGGCGCATGTTTGTTTGTTTGGTACCTTTCATTCTGTATGAGTGTATTAGTTAGCCTCCGCATTAGTCATCACATTGGTTAACCACCAGATGTAGACAACCTCCTCGTGATGAGTCTCGGTAATTCACGTTTGTGAAGAGAATGGCAGCAACCAAAGTTCTCAACTCACAGGGAACCCGGGGCGGTAAAAGGATAAACCCTCGGCCCCGGTAGCAAGTTTCGAAAAGGTACCATTAAAAAAATCCCATTCGAACTTTGTTTGGTAATTACGTAAGTAAACGGAGCATAGCAGTGGTGGGAATAAAACCCACGTCAATGAAACGACTATCATCGCTCTAATCCTCTGCGCCAAGTCAGCCGGTGGCAAACCGATGACTTAATTTAGCTATTTTTCGCCTTTTTCCTTTGTTGCTCAAAGGGGATTTTTTAATGGTATCTTTTAGAAAGTTGCCACCCGGTGTCCAACGAGTGGAACTCGTCTTCCTAATCCTGAGCAAGTGCACTTCTCAGTGAAGGAAGCTTCACCTTTTGTAAGGGTCGGAGTAACACTGTTGCAGTTAAACCTGGAAGGCCTTACCAATGTCAAATACAACATCTTGAAACACCTAACACAAGAGCACAACATAATAATAATAATAATGTTAGTTTTTATATAGCGCTGTATCCATCGCAGAATGCGTTGCTCCTCAGCGCTTTACAAAGCAGAAAGTGTCAATGCAGCCGTATAGAGGCGCAACTGAGTACATAACAGCAATCTTTCTACAAGAAACCCACACCATGGTAGTATCGAAGTTAAAGATTAGTGGATATATTATGTCGGCTGCATAGCCGAGTGGGGAGAACACTGAAACGGCAATCGAAAGGGCGCCGGTTCGACACCGCTCAAGAGCATGCGGCTGTGTCTGGCAGGACACTTAAAGGCATGCCTGAAGGTGGACACGAAGATTGGCTTCCTTGCCTTCCCGTCCACTTAATCTAAATCTTCAACCACCGGGTGTAAGCCTGGATACGACAAAAAAAACAGTGGATATACCATGGCAGCTTGCACCAATAGCATGGAATAGCAACATATGTTAGGAACCTGCTAAGTGGAAATCGATTGCTTCATTTAACAATGACTGTGAAGTTTAATGGATGGCCACTGAAATTGAAGGCACATCTGTGATGAACGTGTATAAACCGCGCCAATTGTCGGTCTTTCTTAATGGAAACCCCTACCACACAACCCATGCCCCACTTACCTAGTAAAGCTAGTTCTCCATGCTAAGCTATCAGCACGCAACAACTTGCTAGTGCCTCCACACTCCGCTTGCACTTGTTTACAGCACCTCCGAATATGCTTTTCCCAATTAGTGCCGCAGCATACATATTAGCAAAATTGACACTGTCCTCAACACCACCATGAGAATAATCACCGGTTGCCTGCTTCCAGCTCCCACTGACTTTCTGCCGATACTATCAGGCATTGCTCCAGGTAGACTTCGTAGGGAAAATCACGTACGTAGGCTGGTTTTACAAGCTATGATTACAGATAAAATTGTACTTCCAAACGCCCCAGCGCTTGAAGTCTCGATGCTCCTTTTCCCGCTATTCTGCAGCTATCTGCAACTCCCAACTTCCATATTTCCAAAGTTATGAACTGTGAATGGAAAATAGTCACGTCACCACTGACCAGTTCAATTCACAGTCCTTCCCGAAACCAATGCTCTACCAGGAGCAGAACTATCACGTAAGAAATGGGTGAAGCCCAATCGCTTGCGAACTGGCTGTGTCTTTGGCAAGACACTTAAAGGTATGCCTGAAGATGAACAAGAAGATTGGCTTCTTTGCCTTCCCGTCCACTTAATCTAAATCTTCAACCACCGGGTGTAAGCCTGGATACGACAAACAAAAGTGTAGGAGACCGAGAGTGCATCATCTCATCAGAATGGCTAGCTATGTGGGCCTTGTAGGCCCTATCTTTCAAACCAGACTATTTTGACGGTTATATTTAAGGTCCAGAAATTAAAGTTTCCAAAAAATGTTGAGCATTGTGACGAAAGATGATTGTGACGTCAAAGTATATTTTCAGATCGCCTACTACAACGAGACGAATGAACGGGCAGTTTCCGACACCGATACTTTGCATTGCGATGTGCTGGACCACCTCTCACAGTTTCTCATCAAGGCTGCCATTGCTACGACCGCCCATCCTCAGTGATCTCACAATTGTGCTTCCTACATACTGTCGCTGCTTTATTCAGTGCAATTGTAGTCGTTTTGAGAGATCTGCGCTGTTGTTCTTTAAATTGTATATTCGTTTATCTATTGTAGCCATCCATGGTTTGCTTGTAATGACGTTTCGGTGTTCCGCAGTGTGAGGTTGCATCGACCTCAACACTTAGTCAGGTATTGAGATGGCCAACTTGTCATTTCTCGTCGCCCTCCACCACCCAGACGGGGTTAGTTTAATATTTGCCGCCTGATTAAACTAATCCTTTATTTCATACTCGGAAAAAAAGCTTCAAGACCGGCAATTCTCAAACGTTATTGTGCTGTAATCTGATGTTTAAACAATGCAAGAATTCCATGTAGCTTGGTTTTTACAATAAAAAATATGAAACTGATTATTCTCGCCACTCAATTCACAGTCCGCTGAGTAAATGACTTAGTTAATGAATTTAAAGTTATGCCTATTAACTGACTTAGTTTTAGCTTTGTGAATGTTCGAGCTTTGTAGTCCACCACCTGGGTTTGTAGCTGATGAATAAGCATATGATACCTATGGTTGTGGCAAACTTCATGTGGGAAATAACGAACATGGTAGCCTACTTAGCGATATTGAACAGCCTCCTTAGAACGAGTAGATCTCGTGTGTTGTCTGGATAACGATGTGAGGCTGCTCCAATTCATAACTTGACCAATGACCATCTCTTGTTCCTGGTTAGCGTATTTCAAGCAATGGTCGGAGGAGGCAACTAGATGATTTTTATTGGTGGACCAATAAACTTCATAACTTGACCATCTCTTGTTCCTTAAATATTAATAAGATAAATGGAAGATTATACATTGTACAATAGTAAAGTATTAAACTTTAATCATAATGCCTTGTGTTGCAATGTCAATGGTGTCCATTTGGATTTAAAGTTATGGCTTTCGCAAGTGATGACCCCGATAATTGCCAACCGGACAGATGTGTGCTAGAGAAGTTCCCCAGGTCCCAACATCGACCCTCGATTATCACGGCTCCAACGCTCATAATGCCTGTCCCGAGCAAGCCTGTTAAGCTATTATTATTATTGTAACTGTCTCCGCCGCCAGTGTAGCCAAATCGTTTGGCATCCGCTGGCTTCGATCAGTCTTTCAACAATGTTGATAGGATCTCCATTCTGTTTTGTCCTTTGCGATGTTTTGCAATCGATGGAGATGTGGTGTGCTGAGCAGGGATCCCAGGCCAGCTTTTCTGATGTCAGATCTCAGCAGTTGTAATAAATTGGTACGGTGACGTCCGGTTCGGCCTTGGTACTTTTTGCTGCCAATTATCGCAAATTCAAGGGCTTTCTGAGGAGGTGAGTCCTGGTGAAATCTCAGAATGTGTCCAAACATGTTCCATCTCATGGTGGAGATCTTGCAAGACAATGGTTCACTATGTTAAGCTATGGAACTTCAGAATGGCTAACTGGGAGTACTATAGCTTCCTCACCAATGAAGCCACACAGTATCTCCCATCACCACACACCAAGAACGTGGAAGAAGCCTACCAGGACTTTTGTGATGCAATAACATCAGCGGCAAAACAATCCATCCCCCGCGGCCGACGGAAGACCTACATACCGTGCTGGGATAAGGAGTGCGAAAGCCTCTACTCCGACTTCCTCCACGCCCCTCAGGGCAATGACACCAACAGCTCTGCTGGCAAGGCTGGACTTAAAGAGGAAGAAGCGCTGGACAGAAGCCGTTGAATCAATCGACTTCACGCACTCCAGCCGCATAGCATGGAGTACACTGAACAACCTAACTGGCAGATCACGTGCCTCTCGTCAACAATGTCCCGTTTCAGCAAATTCCATGGCCTCACAACTTGTGGAGAACGGGAAATACAAATCGAGAGACCACGAATCAGATAGATCCGTCTTGCAAGAAATGACAGACCTCTGGAGGGTAACAACCCCAGACGGGGACAACATCTCGGGTGAGTTCACCCCGGAAGAATTTTCCGCCGCCCTCCAGCACATAAAGCCAGGTAAAGCCCCGGGCCCTGACCACCTATGCTCGCAGTTGATACTCCATGCTGCTGCCTCCTTAAAGTCCTGGTTAAAAGACTTCCTTTCCTGCTGTTTGCGCCACCTGAGAATTCCCAGAATCTGGAGAAGAGCCCTTGTGGTTGCAGTCCCTAAGCCGAAGAAGCCCCCAGGGGACCCGAAGAGTTACCGTCCAATCTCACTGCTCTGCATCCCCTTCAAGATCCTCGAGAGACTCATCTACGCCCGTGTCGAAGCAATAATAGATCCGCAGCTCCCCCGTGAACAAGCTTGTTTCCGACACGGACGATCAACCGTAGATCAGGTCACACTTATGACCCAAGACATTGGGGACAGCTTCTCGGCTAAGAAGAAGGCTGGCGCCGTGTTTGTTGATCTCACGGCTGCCTATGATACCGTATGGCATAGCGGCCTTACCTGCAAGTTACTCCGTCTGCTCCCTGACAGGCGCATGGTCCATATGATGATGATGGAACTTGTGCAAAACCGCAGTTTTACCCTCACAACCGGTAGCGGTCGTCGAAGCAGGCTACGCCGACTTAAAAACGGCGTCCCACAGGGCTCAGTCTTGGCTCCTCTCCTGTTCAACATATACACCTACCGGTACGACTTTCCCCCCACCATCTCCAGGAAATATGCTTACGCAGACGACCTGGCACTCAGCAGGAAACTGGCAGTCAGTGGAGAGGAACCTCAGCCAAGACATGCAAACACCATCAGCATACCTCCAGAAATGGAAGCTACAGCTCAGCAAGTCAAAGGCAGTGTCGGCGGCCTTCAACCTTAACAACCGGGAGGCACAGCGTGAGATAAACATCAAGATTGATGGGGAACGCCTGCCCTACTGTGCCAAACCTACATACCTCGGCATCACCTGTTTGTGAATACGGTAGTCGAAAACATTCGGTGGTCTGTCATTGTGGTAGCCTACGAAGCAACGATTTTACTCGGTTATGCGTCAATTCAAAGCGGTCGATTCAAAGCCGATGATTTATTTACGATAAAGACAATAAACCTAACACTAACCTTAACCCAGGGATCTCTGAGTCTAAAGAACAGAGATATTTTATTCAGAGATCCCTGTCTTAAAATTTCGTTTTTGGATCATCGGCTTTTAATTGTCGTAATACCTTTTTACTCGCCTCATGGCTATAAAACTGCGTTCAGCATTGACCGAGATGAGCGCGATTGTTCGATAAATGCACAAAAGTTTCTGTATTTCCGAATGATATGTCTTTGCTGCTTGTTTAGAACAGGGGTCCGTAAATACTTGTTGGCGCGACCCAAAAAACAATCGTTCGAAATCTTCGCAGCCAAAACGTTTCAGAATCATATAATTTTGCGCAAAATACTTTGAATTCAATATCAATTTCAATACGGTCGTCCCCGCTTACATAGCATCTTTTCACAAATTGAGACTAGGTGGGCAAATTTTCAAAAAAGGGCACCCTTAGTGCGAGAGTTATGTTAAAAGGGGCACTTTTCGCGCGTAAATGATGGGAAAAAAGGCATTTTTTTCCCGAGCGTAAAACAGGTAGCCTAAGCTTGAAAATGTAGATTTCTCAGACAAATTGTGGGTAAAAAGGCATATTATACGGTATACCTAGACTAAACTTTTGAGATCCATAATTGTTTCCTATATTCATCCCCGCCCACAATATTTTATAAATAATAATGTAATAAGCTTAAAATTTAATCTAGCAACATTTAGTTGCAGAGGTCTCTTGTACTAAAGTAGAAAGAAACAACTGCGACAATCCAGTGGCGTAGCCAGGAATTTTGACGGCGTCTTCGCCAAAGGCGACACCCAGCGGCGGGGGGCCTCCCCAGAAAATTTTGGAAAATTACTTTGAATTTGGTGCATTCTGAGAGCATTTTCAACAAAAATGTGGGTATAAATATTCCTGTAAATTGGTGCTGTCCGGTGGCATAACAAAAGGATAAGATGGTGTTTTCTTGGGCATTTTTCGATAATAAAGCTAAGTCTCTATGTTTTCTTGTTGCTAATTCCTGGCTGAGATATTTGAATGTTTGGTATTGGCAAAGCTCGCTCTTTTAATGCAGTTTCGTTTAAAATTAGGCAAACTTTTGTTTTAGAGACATAGAGACTGAAAGCATCATTCTCAATGTCGTGACGTCACAAGCGTGCCAAAGGGGGAGGGGTTGTAACCCCCAACCCCCCCCCCCCCCCCTTGGCTACGCCACTGCGATAATCTATGAAACACAACTGCTAAGATATTATAATGAGTTGAATTTTTGCAGAATTAGATGATTCTAAAGAGCTGGTATTTTATTTTGATGAAAATCAGGAAATAAACTTAATTTAGAATCTCACACAAAATTTGAGGTAGGCTACTCACAACACAAATTGCTAATTAATCTGCTTGAGTGGAACATTAAGGATATTATAAGTACCGTAAGGTCAAAGGTAGGCTCATAAGTTCTAAATGCATGCTAAAGCTTTCCATTTAGCTGTTCATTCTTTAACTTGGATCTAACTTAAACAAAAATTAAGTATTAAAAATTGCCCACCTAGTTTCAAACTAGGGAGGCAAAGAAAGGGCTAGGTGGGCAAGCAAAGGGACTAGGTGGGCAATTTTAGAATAATGTTCTTTGGTTGGAGCTCCAAAAGTGGTTGTTAACCATTCACCTAATTTTTCTGCATCTTTTGAGACCAATTTGAACAGTTTCTGACAAGTGGTTGTTGAATAATGTCTGAAAACCACATTTTTGCCAGCGCTACTCCCCCGGATTTTTTAAAATCCCATTATCCGGGGGATTTTTCAAACCAATTTCAATGTTTTTTCTTAGTGCCCTAAGTATGTCTCATTGCACAAAATTAAGGTGTACTTATACCAAAGTATATTTTAAGCCCCCCCCCCCTACTAAAAGCGAATAACAGAAATTGTTATAAGCTTATTGCAAAATGTAGCCTATTTATTTCGTTTTTGTAATGTTGACAATTTGAAGTTTGTTTTGTTTATTGGTCTATATCAGTGGTTCTCAACGGGGGCGGTACCTCCCCCGGGAGGGGGGGGGCGTATTGATTTTGCAGGGGGCGGTATGATTACCTCGGCTTAACGGGGCGTTTTGATTATTAGGAGACATTCTGGTTTAACCCATCCACCGCCCAGCGTAACGATGTCGTCAGAGCTGGTATCTTCGTGGTAGCATTTCTTACCTCATACCTGGTGGAAAAGGGATTCAGCTGTGTTGTTCTGCTACATACCAAACAGCAAAGCCCACTTGACATATCCATAAGAGGTGATCTTCGAATGTTTCTCACTGGCTTTACACCGAATGTGAAGAAACTGGCACTTTCTCACCAAGCCCAAGGTTCACACTGAATACCAGTAGGCCTATAGGCTACTGTTTTCATGCTCATAAATATATATTTGCTTTTCATCAAATATAGTTACTAGCAGTGGCGGCTGGTGCTGTTTGTGAGCAGTGGGGCTGCAAACGACTTCGCATGGGGTCTGGGGGGTCCTTCCAGAAAAACTTGAAAAATCACATTAAATTTGGTGCGTTCTGAGCATGTTTTTATCCTAAATTTTGAAAAAAAGGAATTCTAACTTTGTTGAAAAGTTGATGATATTCCTAAGCTGTATTTTAAAAAAACTAACAGTATTGCTTTGGAGACAAACTTTACTAGTATAACTTTAAAAAGTCTGTGAAGTTATTCGGTTAGGTGGGGCTGTTTTATTTTCTATGCAGTCCCAACAGATTCAAAAATTGCTGTAAAATACTAAAAGAGGTGGAGCTTCAAGGATAATTTTTAGCCAATCAGAGCGCTTGAAATCCAGAATCTCGGGCTGCAAATAAGTTTGGTAACGCCTAAAACATCACACAACTAAGGCGAAAGAGCCATGTCCATTGAGTCCTGTCTTTGTCATGAGTTACCAAGGGGGGCCTTGACCACCTATGCCCGGAACTAATACTCCAAGCTGCCCCCACTATGAGGTCCTGGTTAAAAGACTTCCTTTCCTGCTGCTTGCGTCACCTGCGCATCCCAAGAATCTGGAGAAGAGCCCTAGTGGTTGCAGTCTCAAAGCCGAAGAAGCCCCCAGGGGATCCGAAGAGCTTACCCATCTCTCTGCTCTGTATCCCCTTCAAGATACTCGAAAGACTCATCTACGCCCGTGTCGAACCGATAATAGACCCTCAGCTCCCTCGGGAACAAGCCGGCTTTCGCCACGGAAGATCAACCGTAGACCAGGTCACTCTGATGACCCAAGACATCGAGGATAGCTTCTCGGCAAAAAAGAAGGCTGGCACCGTGTTTGTCGGTCTCACGGCTGCCTACGACACTGTATGGCACAGCGGCCTTACCTGCAAACTACTCCGTCTCTTTCCTGACAGGCACATGGTCCATATGATTATGGAACTTGTGCAAAACCGCAGCTTTACCCTTTCCACCGGTAGCGGCCGACGAAGTAGACTACGTCGACTCAGGAACGGCGTCCCACAGGGCTCTGTCCTGGCCCCCCTCCTTTTTAACACTTACATCTATGACCTGCCTGACACCATCTCCAGGAAGTATGCTTACGCAGACGACCTGGCTCTCCTACATCCAGCCGGAGATTAGCAGTCAATGGAGAGGAACCTAAGCCAGGACATGTCAACTATATTAACATATCTCCAGAAATGGAAGCTACAGCTCAGCAAGGCAAAGACAGTGTCGGCGGCCTTCCATCTAAACAACAAGGAAGCAAAACGTGAGATCAACATTACCACCGATGACGAACGCCTGCCATACTGCGCCGAACCCACCTACCTCGGCGTAACCCTGAATAGGTCACTCACGTACCGACGACACCTGGAGTCACTGCGCAAAAAACGATCTGCGCGCGTTGCACTTTTGAGGCGGCTGGCGGGTTCCAGCTGGGGAGCTGATGCGAAAACCCTTCGCACAGCTACCTTGGCCCTCGTCCATTCTACCGCTGAGTACTGCGCACCAGTGTAGTGCCGCAGCTCTCACACCCGCCACATTGACACCGCCATCAATGACGCACTACGCACTGTGACTGGATGCCTGCGTCCCACTCCAACGGAATGCCTTCCCATCCTTGCAGGCATCCAACCTGCTGAGCTTTGCCGTAAAGGAGCCATGATTTCCCTTGCTCGTCGCGCACTGGAACCCGACCACCTCCTCCACAGTACATTCCAGCGCCTACATGGAGAACAGCAGCGACTGAAATCAAGACGCCTATTTGCGCCCGCCGCACGACAGCTTCTGAACAACGTTGAAGATCTTGGAATAAGTACGGCACACTGGACGAACTACACATGGAACATGGAGTGGCAAAACAACACCTTTCGACTCCGTGATTTCCTACCCGACGTCGATCCCCACCCTCCGGGAATGCCCCTCGCAAGACTTGCGTGGGTCCGGCTTAACCGCCTACGAACCGGCGTCGGTCGCTTTCGTTCAGACATGTGCAGATGGGGCCTGGCTCCCTCACCGGGATGCGAGTGTGGCGCCACAGACCAGACAGTAGATCATGTCGTCCATGACTGCCCAATCCATCAACCACCACATGGAACGCTTGGACTGAAGGCCCTGGATGATGAGACTGTCGAGTGGCTGATGACATCATGCCCAAACATATAGTCCGAAGACAGCTCATATAACGAAGAAGGGGGGTGGGAGGGGACTTGTATACCTGGGACTGGTAACGTAACGCCTAGTTTGAATAAGGACCTTCTGACAATCCCCCTTTTAGAGTAAAACAGGCTGTAAGGTTTTAGAGACTGGTAACTAGCCTATATTTGATGTAATTCACTCTGCTTGGCTTTTTGGTTGGCATTGAGCACTTTTTGTAGTATTAATGGTATTTTTTTTCGCTTTTCGTAATTAGTCGTTTTTGTTGGGAGCGGTAAAATTTTGCCAGTTCATGAAGAGGGCGTTGGCCCAAAAAAGGTTGAGAAACACTGGTCTATATATATAATTATTATGTACTGCCACTTCCTATGTTTTGATTGCTTACTTGTGGACACGTCAAGAAAAAGTGTTATCAAAAGGTCCATATTTTTGAATTTTGGAACCCCCCCTTGAAAATGTCTGGCTACGGGCCTGATGCATGTGCAGTGTTAACAAATAGGGGAATTTGTCCCTAATTGGTGAAAAAGTCAAGGTTGATGGCGATAAAAAATTGGAATTAAAGAAATTGAAGTTTTGAAAAAAGGAGAGGAATTGAGGCTTGTCATGGGAATTTTCCAGAACCGAAGGCAGAGAAGGCAGGGAAGGTAAAGAAGGCAGGGACCAAAGAAGGCAAGTCAGCTACAAAAAGTCATTGTCAGAATTCTGGATATCACTTAGAAACGAATACTTTTGTCTAACCTTAACAGCATCAAATTGATAGTGATTGTTTCAACCAGCCCCGATAGCTCAGTTGGCGCGTGACAACGTAAACAAAAAAGCTTCAAGATCAAGCGGTGCTGGTTCGACTCTAAGCAAAGAAATCGGTTGGATGCCGAAGCAGGGTTCCTACTCCAGAACCATAATTCGTTTGGCTCGGTTACTGGCAGCAACAGCAATTGATTTTGCTTGTAAGTGGATTGATATATTTCGTTTTTTGAGTTGATTTGATTGCCGTTTTGATGTAATTTTTTGTCATAAATAAAAAGCTTATGCTAAAATCTTGCACTATGATACGCAACTAGAAATTTGAGTGACAAAAGATTACAAATACTTGTTCTATTCGTAACGATCTTTTGTTCTCAAACGTTTTATTAATTTTTACCGATCCCCTGGTGTGAAAAGGTTGAGAACCACTGTCACTAAAACCTAAACGGACAGCCCGAGGTCATGAACGATATCATTGATTTCAAAGTCAAGAGGCGACAATGCATAATGACGCCATAAAAGCATTTTTCAGCTTCGTTTATAAACAAACACAATAACATGTCAATCAAAATACGTTTTAAGTAAATTATCTGGTGATCTTCAGTTGATTGGGAGCTTATATGACGTAATAATTCAATTACAGCAGGTTAATCATCTTGTCCAAGGCCGCGCCATCTGCTACGTTCAAGCCAGCATTCGAACGTCGGTGAGTGCCGCAAAAGCAAACAGGAACGTCCCGCTTCGCCATGTACTCGCCATTTTGGCGCCAAGTTAATACAATTTCAATACATAAGCCTACTTGTGGGAATATTACCGTCATTATTGAGAATGTTCCTTTGTTGTCCGATTAATTATTGTTTTGCTAAACAACAGATTGCACTCAGGTCGCTTCTTATATATTCGAAAGGCATTGCTCGATTACATTTTGAGAGATTTCACTTCAAAGAAAGTCGAGATTGTATCAAGACAAACCCGGTGGAATGAAATTGGATCGAAGTCTATCGATGTATCTGCTTGTGGTTGGGTTCATGTTGCTAGGGTCAACCAAGGCTGACCATTGGATGGACTGGTGGAGGCCTGGGCCGGCCCGGCAAGGAGGAAAAAGGTCAGTCCATGCTTGTATTTCATAGTAATCATCGCATGTAATTTAACCAATGGGTCTCAATGTAGATAATAAGCGACGTCTTGTACTATCTGGAAGCAACCTGCGTTGATGAACTTTTTTATTCGAAACTGAAAAATTTAGTGTTACAAAAATCTTATTCCAAGATTGCAAAATATAGTTTAAAAAGTGAACTAAAAAACAACTTTTTGCGATAGCTTATCTCAAATTTCATTTTGAATTTAATTTTTACACAGATGAAGTTAATTTGATGAAATAAATGCTCCATAGCGCCAGTGCCGGTCTTAGGGTATTTCGGGCCCTGTGCGGAATATGCTTTGCGGGCCCCAATGACAATGATCCAATTCAGTAGCGTAGTAAATTCACCAATTCACCAATTATTGAGTAGCGTATTTTGAAAGGGGAGGGGGTTTTGACGGCCGGTGGGCGAATCCTGACGGCGTGTTTGCCGAAGGAGACGTCCAGTGACTGGGGTCTGGGAGGACCTTCCCCAGAAAATTTAAAAAAATTACTTTAATTTGGTGCATTCTGAGAGCGTGTTCAACAAAAATTTGGGTATAAATATTACTGTAAAATGGTGCTGCCCGGTGGCATAGCAAAAGGATAAGATCATGTTTTCTTTGGCATTTTTCGGAAATAAAGCTGAGTCTCTATGTTTTCTTGTTGCTAATTCCTCGCTGAGATATTGGAATGTTTGGTATTGGCAAAACTCGCTCTTTTAATGCAGTTTCATTTAAAATTAGGCAAACTTTGTTTTAGAGATATAGGTTGATTGCTTTTTTACCGGTTGTTACAGTTTTATTATTTATTAATTTTGTCCTTGGTTGATCAAAAACTGACTTCAAGGATACCGATACTTGCTTGTGAATTGAATTTTTCCATTGGAAATGACAAAAATTGCTGCATTTTCTGAGTAAATTGCGGGCCCCCTAATTTGCGGGCCCTGTGCGATCGCAAGGTTTGCACACCCCTAAGACCGGCACTGATAGCACCTTCCGACAATGGGACAAGGCTATCAAAAGTCGAGTATTTTTGTCATCTTTCAATTTCATCTTTAAAACTTTTGCCACAACTTGTATTGCAAAGGGAACAAATCTTTAATTTTTGTTCTTCAATAGTTGTTCCATACTTTTTAGAAGTTCCGAAAGCGATTTTTTGGGCCTCGAAGGGAACAACATTGGGCTTGCGACCAATTATCGTTTGCACCGGCCGTCACAACTTAATGACGTCATGCTAAAACCTGAGCTGATAAAAAGATGGAGTGATGACGACACACCTTTGTTGGAACAACTTGTCAAAACCTTAAAGGTATTATGAAATGACGTCATGACGAGCGATCATAAGTTAATATCGTGTCCACATTGTTCATAGTAGATTCACTTGAAAAGTTGATTCCCTCAATCGAGATAAATTGTTACTTTTCAAGTTTTGGTTACAATTACAGTATGAAATCTACTCTTTCATTTTCTATATAAGAACTACAGTATTAACATGCAGACAGCGCTGCATTAGAGGTACCACCCATAAGCTGTTTTCTCATGGTCCATTTCTTTTGTTACCTCACTCAATGTATTGTAGAGATTTCTGTCCTTGTAGCGGAGTCTAGACAGAATTTCAAACACGCGACCCGCGAGGACTTTTGGTGCGGCCGCAATGCATTTTTAAACTTTAAAATAACTAACAATTACAGTTCATATTTTTTCTATAGATTTACAAAGATAAAATGCACTCTCAAAGTACTCAGTCTGAAAATGCCCATCAAATTTCACACAACTATTTAGCGCTATTGTCGCGCCATTTTATTGCGAGCAAGAAATTCGTATTGTTACATCACAATCACATCACAATCACATCACAATCACATTGTCTATTTCCTTCTTGGATCGTTATCGCAATAGTAATCTTGGTATTTGCTAAAGTCAGTTTTTTAAAGGTTTAGTTTTTTGTTCAAAATAAATCTACGACCAAGTCCAATTTCAAATTCTTCTGTTGCAGATCGCAATTTCAGGTATTGAACCCTCTTCAGCACAACTTTATAAACAGTATAGTACAGTAAAATTTATAGCAGTTCACTTTAGAAAATGACTAAAGTGTTATGTGGTTGCCAAGAAACAAATTAGTCTTCGAAATTCGTTTTTTCCTCACTTTTGAAAGTTGATAGCAAGAATATTACTCTCCAAGTCTGTCGCTTCGTTTGCGCCCTTTTTTGTTTGCGTATTTTTGCGTTGGTACAATGTTTTTCCATCTCTTTGTTTACCACTTTTTCATTATGATCTTACGTTCTTACTATCTCTTTTTATTGCATTTTTATTGTGTTATTTTGTTATTTGACTTCTTATCATGTATTGCGGCTCTCGGGTTGATTTACAAGTATTTATTTGGCCCTCAGAACAATTTGAGTTTGAAACCCTTAGTCTGCTAGACCTACTTTTTCTGTTCTAGAGTAAAATCAAACCACTACAACGAGCATTCAAATTACCCTTTGGCTACGAGATGCAATTTTAACGTAACTTACTAGTAAAATGTCTTCGCACTCCACAGGAAAGACCGTTCAAAAGTTACATGCAATATTTGTGGCCAGTGGATTGCTTTGTAACATACATTGTGTAACGAATAGAATTAAGTAACAAAAGTAGATGACACCATTTAATGGCTTTAATAAACTAAATAGGCACTGCGTCTGAAAAACATAGCAGAACATAAATATACCTTCACGCAACAGCAACAGAAAACTATACTAGCACCACCCTACTTCAACACAAGCAACGTGTTAATGGTAACTCAACAATGGTGTAAAGGAAGACGCGACCTTACACGTGAGCGGCGCCGCTGCAATCAACACAAAGCTTTAAGCAACAGAACAGAACTTCACGACATTCACCCCCGGTTAAATTGAAAACTCGACACTACATAAATTACATCACGGCATTATAACAAGTACAAGGATTCAAGCCAAACCCAGTAAATAAATACATAAATTGCAAAAACTAAGTCACGTATCAAAGCCATAGCGCACAACAGGACGGCGTGTTCGTGTGGAGCGACGTAACGATGAGTTTTGTTCAGGATTGGTAGGACCAGCTTCTGAAGATTCGACATTTTGTAAAATTGGAGCATGATCCAAGCGAGGTTGAGCTGATTCCAACATTCCAAAATCAATTTCTAATGGCTCCGTTAGCGTTTCGTCATCATGAGTGGTGGTAATCTGTTTCGGATTAGGTGCTAAGTCACGCAATGATACAGTAGTTTCACGTCCATCATTGAGGCGTACGTGAGCGTATTGGGGGTTAGCTTCAATAAGCTCGGCATCTTCAACAAATAAGTCGCTCTTGTTTCGTACATGACGTTTTACATACACCGGTCCTGGTTTTAGCCAGGCAGGCATCGATACCCCATTTGAAGACTTACGAGAATGATAAAACATACGCTCGTGGGGAGTGCAGTTTGTAGCAGTACATAAAAGTGAACGTAACGAATGTAATACATCGGGTAACACGTTTTCCCACAAAGTCTCGGGTAGTTTTTTTTGACTCGCAGTCCCAAAAGAATAGCTTTCCACACTATGCCGTTATATCGTTCCACTTGGCTATTGCCTCGAGGGTTGTATCTAGTCGACCGACTGGTCGGAATACCCTTTCCATGCAGCCACTCTTTCAGTTTGCTCGACATAAAATTTGCACCCTGGTCGGTGTGGACATACGACGGAAATCCAAACACGGAAAATAAATCACATAATTTTTCGATAACAGTAGATGTCTTCATGTCGGCACACGGATATACAAAGGGAAATTTAGAAAATTCGTCCACGATCACCAACAAGTATCTGTTCTTGGTGGCAGATGCTACAGGACCTTTAAAATCCATACTGATTCTTTCGAAAGGTTGGGTTGCTTTGATGAGGTGTTGTTGCTCTTTGGGCTTATAAAAAGCTGCTTTAATTTCGGCGCAGTCTTTGCATTGCATTGCGACGGCTTTCACGGCTTCCAAAGAATAAGGAAGGTTTTTCGTTTTTATATAATGCCACAATCGTGTAATACCAGGATGGCAAAGTGATTCATGTAGCAATTTTAAAGCGGCTTCTGATGTTGTTGTCACAGATGCCGATGTTGCTCTAGAGAAGGTGTCAGGTGCAGTGTTTTTATTTCCTGGTCTGTAAACGGTAGAGAAGTTATAAGGTGAAAGTTCCAAACGCCAACGTTGTATTTTATCATTTTTTACCTTGGAAGGATGTTTTAAATCGAACATAAAGGAAACGCTTCTTTGGTCCGTAATCAAGTTAAAGTGTCGTCCCAGCAGTAAATGCTTCCACTTTCTTAATGCTTCTACAATTGCGTAGGCTTCCTTTTCAATTGCTGAATGCATTTGCTCCGAAGTTGATAAGGTTCGCGCGTGAAATGCTACAGGACGGCCGTTTTGATTTAATGTTGCGGCAATGGCAAAGTCTGAAGCATCTGTTTCTACAGTAAAAGGAATAGATTCGTCGATTGGTTGTAAAGAAGCATGGGTTAACTTCGTTTTCAGTTTGTTCAAGGCAGCCAAAGCCTCACAACTTAAAGGCAATTTTTCTGTTTGCATGAGTGGCCTAACTGTTGCAGAGAAGTTAGAGATCCATTTGGCGTAGTAGGCGAACAATCCCATGATTCGCTGCAATTCTTTCTTTGTTGTTGGTACCGGCAAATCTTGCAATGCTTTGATACGTTGGAGATCTGGTTTTATAATTCCAGCTCCAACTTGGTAACCCAACAAACAAACTTCAGTGCGGTTGTACAAACTTTTTGCTTCATTAAATGTAAAGTGATCTTCTTTAGCAGCTTTGAGTAGTGCTGCAAGATTGTTATCATGCTCTTGTTGTGTCATTCCTCCCACGGTGATATTATCCAAGTAGGCATTCACGCATTTTAATTTGTGTTTTGCAATAAAGTTGTTAATTACTCGTTGAAACGCGGGTACCGCGTTTGTCAATCCAAATGGTAAGTATTTCCATTGGTACAGCTCGTGCGACGACTGAAATGCGGTATAACGGCGATCTTTGGGGCAAATTGGTATTTGATGGTACGCAGATTTTAAGTCTAATGTGGATATATACTTCCACTTGGCAACTTCATTTACTATGGATTCAATGGATGGCAAAGGGTAAGCGTCTAGCAAGGTATACAAGTTGATTGTCTGGCTGTAATCAATGCACATCCTCTTCTTTCCATTACCATTGTCGACGATTAAGGGCTGGGCCCTCCATGGGGAATTGCTTTTCTCTATGCGGCCTTCGCGTAATAATCGTTCCGTTTCGATTCGAATTAGTTCTTGGTCAGCCGATGAGAATTTACGAGTTTTAACAGCCATTGGTTTGCATGTAGGTAGCAAGTGTGAAAACAACTCAGGATATTCGACTTGTGCTGCAGGCATAACAGATGACACAAAAAGTTCAGGCAAATTACCATTAAATTGAAAAGTTACACTTTTATGGCGTTCGAGTAAATCATCGCCTATGATTGCGTCAGAAACCAATTCAGGCATAATAAGAAATTCTGCCTGTTCACAAAAGTGATTGGCAAATTTCAGTTTAACATTACAAATACCATAAATGTCGGTTTTTAACGAAGTGTTAGCCATGTTTGCAACGAAACGAAGAGACGTATATTTAATGTGGTTTTTGTCCACAAAGGTCTTGCTTAAATAACTGTTTGTACTTCCAGTATCGATTAAAGCGTTAGCGAAGGCATCGTTAATTTTCACTTCACTTACAACATGTTTAGAAAATGTAGAATGCAGTGTAGACATTGAAGCTAGACGAGGTGAGTTTATGCAATTGCTTGTAACAACACCCTTACGACTTAAGCAACACTTGGCATAATGGCCAGTTTTGCCACAATAATCACATTTTTCGTCTTTTGCAGGACATTGATTTCTGCGGTGCCAATTACGACTACCACAAAAAAAGGATGTAAACTTGTTCGATATGTGCTTTTTAGTTTGTCTTATTGCTGCGGTTGTGCGATCCTGGCTGGACGAATCTTCGCTTTTACTTTGAGTGTACTCATGTCGAACTGTCGGCAGCTCAGTTGAGCAACTTTGCACAGCACACATGTTGTGGTGAGAATACGTTTCGGACGTGCTTTTTGCCAATTCTAGAGCTCGAGCCTTGGCGTAAGCTTGATCAAACGTTAAAGTCCGATTTTCGAGAAGACGCTCTCTTATGAGTGTGGACGAAATCCCACTGATTAAGGAGTCTCTCTTCATGTCGTCTCTATAAGCTACTGCATTGACGGGGACAAAGTTGCAATTTCGACTCAGATTATTTAGACGTGAAACAAATTCGTCAATTGACTCACCGTCTTTTTGTTGTGCAGTAGCAAGCAGATGTCGCAAATAGATCTCGTTCCTTGGCTTGACGTATAAGTTTTTGAGAGCTGTTATTGCATCGTCAAAATTGTCGGCTTCAGACACAGTTTTGTAAGTGTTTGCAGTAAGGAAAGCTGTCAATATGTTGAGCTTGTTGGCTGGTTCCTCTCCTTCAGCACGAGGCATGGCTCCCAGAAAGTTTGTAAAAGTCTTGAACCAAAACTTCCAATCGTCTTCTGCTGTTGGTGAATTTGGATCTACGGATAGCTTTTCTGGTTGAAGACATTTCCAGTTATTATTGGCCATCTCCGATTGCTTTCAAGACTTGCACTTTCTATCAACTCTTTTAACTTCGATTTCTATGTAGTTTATTAAATTGTAACGAATAGAATTAAGTAACAAAAGTAGATGACACCATTTAATGGCTTTAATAAACTAAATAGGCACTGCGTCTGAAAAACATAGCAGAACATAACATAGCAGAACATAAATATACCTTCACGTAACAGCAACAGAAAACTATACTTCAACCCAAACAGCGTGTCAATGGTAACTCAACAAAGGTGTAAAGGAAGACGCGACCTTACACGTCAGCGGCGCCGCTGCAATCAACACAAAGCTTTAAGCAACAGAACAGAACTTCAGGACACATTGTAATTTGCATTGCTCATTAAACCAACCAATTTTTAACGAAAAAACGTATAACTAGTGAAACTTACGATAGTGTTCATCATTAACATAATTACAGGGCTCCTACGTTGTATGGCCTGTCATAGGGATACTTTCAATTCTGCTGCGAAGTAAATGTCGGTCACCATTGTTTCACATGGTCTCATACAATTTTTTCAAACCTCCCAATAAATTTTTTCTGCATAGCCTAGGTCACTGGAGACTACTCATCTAAAAACCTTAACAGACTGTTCCACCCTTATTGGGATGATCAGAAGGTTCAGATCTAAACAGAATTCCTTAATTGTATTTCTCTACTTGAATCAGTGGCGTAGCCAAAGGGGGGGGGGGGTTGGGGGCTACAACCCCCCATTTGGCACGCATGTGACGTCACGATATTGAGAATGATGCTTTCAGTCTCTTTATGCTTGAGAATGATGCTTTCAGTCTAAAAAAATTGTCTAATTTAAGAAAAAACTGCATTAAAAGAGCGAGTTTTACCAATACCAAACATCTCAGCCAGGAATTAGCAACAAGAAAACATAGAGACTTGGCTTTATTTCCGAAAAATGCCAAAGAAAACATGATCTTACCCTTTTACTATGCCACCGGACAGCACCATTTTACAGAAATATTCATACCCACATTTTTGTTGAAAATGCTCTCAGAATGCACCAAATTCAAAGTAATTTTTCAAAATTTTCTGGGGAAGACCCCCCAGACCCCCCGCCGCTGGGTCGACAAAACCCCCTCCTTTCAAAATTCCTGGCTACGCTACTGACTTAAATATAATTCTATTTGAATAAGAACCTTTTTATGTCCGCTAAGATGGTGCCCCACGACATTGCCAGTGACGTCATTTCAATACGGCCGTGCAGTCGCGTCCACGCGCTCTCCACAAGTGATTATGGTACGCTCTGGGGTGTACAATACGTTGAAATGTAATAACTAGGGCACCTTTTGTCACTAAAGTTACCAAAAGTCACTTTTTGTGTTTTTAGGTTACTTTTCATTTGTTAGGTCACTTTACTTTGCATACTTTTTTTGCCTAATTCCCTTATTTATCTATCTTTCATCGCTACTGTAGAGATGAATTTACATTTTACATTCTATGTAATGGTAAGACTGGGTAAGACTTTTAAATTAATATATCTTCTACTATGATACGGATTTTAGGTTTGCACGAGCCCATGCTTGTTCGTATCGCGTGTATTCCCGATAACTCGTAAAGTAATTTTTTCGATGAAACAAATTGTGTTAACTATATTAACCACTTGTTTTCCCTGCAACAGCTAAAGTGTTTGATTGACAGAAACTTCCTGCCAGAGAATGTAAAACATTGCATATGTGTAATTCTAATTTGAGCTAAAATTGAAACTAATTTAGATGCTTTTTATGTTGAATTGCTGTTATTTGTTTCGCTTTCTTGTTTTTGTTGAATAAAGTTACTTTTTGGTTACTTTTTTGCAAAATTAAAGTCACCTTTTTGAGTTTTTTAGGTTACCAAAAAATCTCCCTGTCACAATCAAGGTGCAATGCCTCGCGATGGCTTGCTTTGTATCTTCAACGAGCGTGTTGTTTTCATTATGGAATTTTGAGCGATGTGTTATTATCGGGTATTGACCTAAAGTAACCTCTGATGACGAAATCTGTATTATGTAACGTGTTTTCTACAACCTTCGGCCCTACGTGACATTCTAGAGACTTCTGTTGTTTACATCTCAATGCTACGTGACCGACGATGAGTTTGTGTGATGCAATACTACGTCACCTTCTCGAAGTTACTGGACTGAACAACCAACTATATAAATAGTGGTGTAGTTTGTGTAATGATTATTATTATGGTGATTATTATGAGTTGATTATGAGAGGTGTGCTATGAGTTGTGGATTGGTAGTTGATGCAGAAATTAGAGTTATTTGAGAAGCCGTTCGTTAAAGTTCTTCAAGAAGTCAGATTATCATTTCACTAGTAGAATTATTCGACATTTAATTGACTGCTTTTCGGTTTGACCCATTAAACTACGTCATTGAACCTTTCCAAGTCTTTTTCCTGGTAAGAGATAGAAAGAAATCGTGACACTCCCTAGTCATAACCTATCACATGAAGTATAACACTTCTGATATAAGTTAGGCTTCTGATATAAGCTTCTGATATAAGTTAGGCTTAGAGACAGTGGAATCCGGCACGACCAATTTTATTAATTTTTTTGCGATATGGTCAGCAGGAGGGTCACTGCGAAATTGTAAATGGCAGAACTGCAAAAGGGGTTCTTTGCTTTTACGTAAATTCATTCTGGTCAAATGAATTGCTATATTTTACTTGAAATTTTGAGTGCTACAACATCTGCAGAACCTTTTTGCAGCAGTTTGAGGCTAACTACCACCGGTTCAGCCGGTAAAAGGCACCGGGACCCGAAGGAAGAGGCCTCGCATTGCTACATTTTATTGTAAAATATTTAAATTCAAAACCAAAGTAAACTTATTATTATTTTGTCTTAAATGGCTTTGTAGCCTGTAATCTTTTTTGCAGGATTTTTGTTGAGGTTTTTGTCGTAGGCTCGTAGCCTAATTACTCAGGGCCCTAATGTGGTCAGTTAGGGGAATTTGGGGCAAAGCGGACATTTTAACTTGTAAGTGCTCTATTTGAGCAATCACACCAAATGTCATGAACCTATTGCACCTTTTGAATGACTTGTCACGTAACAACAACTGCCCAGAGTATGAAACCTGTTTTTCTTTGTTTATTTACAAAAAAATGATTTTGATTCTACAGTAACGGAAGGGTTCACGAAAGCCCCCCAGACCCAATATTGTGAGTGCTCCGCCTTCAGTGGCTCCTTTCCGGGCTCAATGATATGTGCAATAACACTTATTTGCCCCTTCCCAAAAAAATGTTGTGCTGGCTAAGCCTCTGGTGATGAAGTGCAGTCTTGTTCATCCAATTTGCAAATTGTGAATCAAACTTGTGCATGAACTGTTTTCTTGTTCATTAGTCTGAAAATGAAATGATTGATGCTTTTGTGTTCTTTACAGAGAGATTTTCCGCTTGGATCATGCTCAAAATTCGTTTAGGCATAGACACTGTGGATAGATAAATATATGTAAGCTTTGAGAAAAATCTTAAACACCAAACAAAAAATATGTGACGTGTTTTAAAAATCGGCTCGAAGGTCCCGCCCTTCCCCTAACGGAAAGCCGATAATGATGTCACAAATAGTTGCGTTTGTAAATATTTGATTGGTAAAAATGTTTTTAAAAACATTTATTTCATTAGTGACGTATTCTTGGCATGTCACTGCTACGCAGTGGCGTAGGAGCATATGCTGCCGCCCCTGGCTTTCGTTGAAAAATGCCGCCCTAAGTAGACTGCAGCAAAATTTGAAATAGTTTCATGTTCAAGCAATCTTTTCAATAAAAATAATTACAAATCATGTGCGCGTCTCAGAAGTTCTATATTGCTTGAGAAAGAAACCTCACTGTCTCAGCGTTAAGGCCAAAAATAAAAGACAAAAAATGGACAACAGATGCATTAGGCGATTAAAAGATTAATAACCGCCTCAAAATTGAACTTTTCGAGCTTTCGCCGAAGCAAAATCAGCGATAATTCATTTGAATCGTTCTCTGGTACCGTAATGTTAAAGAAACATTTGAACCAAAAGAGGTTACAAATTTTAGCATAGCTCCCTCGTTCTTTTTTAATTCTGCTTCTCTTGCTTTCTTCTTCGTTTTAAAAAATGCTCCACTCTCTTTGACACATTTCATTTTCGAGTCTAAATTAACACTTGTATAAATTTAACCACAACCTGTCATTTAAACGTTTACAATTAATAACAACTTAAACGTTTACAATTAAACATTTAAATGGCCAGGACTGGTTCACCTTCATCATGGAAGACAATTGGAATGCAGCGTGGTGTGCCGCCGACACGAAACTACATCGTTTTATACCTCACCCGGTGGTGCGCCCCCCTGGTATGGACCTGCCTCGGCCGACTTGGGTCAAGCTCAACAGAATCCGAACCGGAGTCGGTCGCTTCCATTCCAACATGCACAAGTGGGGTTTGGCTCCCTCACCATCCTGCGAATGCGGCGCGGAGGAACAAACTGCTGACCATGTCGTTCTCGAATGTCCGATCTATAAGGCACCAAATGGAACGCATGGTATAGCAACGCTGGACGAAGCTACACTCACCTGGCTCTCCATCACCTGCCCTGAAATTTGATTTGATCTAGTCTCAAACGAAAGAAAGAAGAAGCTTGTGATTAGCCATCTCTCCGGCCCCCCCTCAGTCCCGGGTACAACGTCCCCCCTCTCATAGGGCCAAACGTGAGAGACTCGCTAAAACTTTTTCGTGCTAGTGGCAAAAGCCAATAAGAGCCCCTGGCCACCAAAAGTCTTCCAAGTAACCAGAAGAGTCTTTCCCAACGACACACCGGTAGTCTACCTCAAATCCTAAATAAACATCTAGCTAAAATTATGATGCTGGCACAGAAAACCTATCCTGCCCTAACTAAACTGAATCTGTAGTGCCAGCCAACTCTCAACACTATGTTTGCCTTCCCCATCTAACTACGCTAAAACAATAAAATACACCAGTATGTCAGCTTTACAGCACACGAGGTCTGACTACAGAAACTACTGCTGAGATAGAGAAAATGAATCGTGATTATAACAACAGATTTATGACCTAATAAATGTTACTAAGAATTGAACAACAGACGTAATACAGGCTACAGCTATCCAACATCACGCAAGAAGCAACTCGAGCTTTTTAGCTGTTGTTCCATCCTTAAATTTTTTAAGGTGTGCTAGCTGTCTCTTTATAGATCATTTTCTTGTTTTACTTTTTATTTATTTTTGCATTACTTCATTTCTCGTGCTGTGTGCACTGTGCAGCCTCATTTTGCCGCCCCCTTGCAGCCTGCCGCCCCTGGCGCAGAGCCAGAACCGCCAAGTGGCTGCTACGCCACTGCTGCTAGGTCCAACTTGCATTCGAACTTTCCAAACAGACAAGTTTCAAGTGCATAGACTGCGCAATTTAAGTGACCAGGAACCCTGACTCTCCTCACACATTCGATACTTCATAATTCAGAAAAATTTTAAACTACCATTAGGTATGATTTTTTTTTCAAGTAAAAATTTACTGCAACTTCAAAATGACTGGGGGGTACGTGCCTCCCCCTGCCCTTTCAATAGTAAGTAATGGATTTTTTTTATTTCAGAAAGGTCAAAACTACAATCCTTGATGATATTCTTGAACGACCTCACCCAACTTTCACTGCCGACTCCATCCATGAAAAGTTATGAATAAATTTTACTTGAAGTCACAGTTTCAACTTGAGGTCTTTAGTTCAGTTGTAAACAACGTATGTGTCCTCGGGTATGTGTCTGCAAGCCAGGTCGGGTATGTGTCGGCAAGCCAGGTCGGGTATGTGTCCGCAAGTCAGGTCGGGTATGTGCCCGCAAGCCAGGTCGGGTATGTGTTCGCAAGCCAGATCGGGTATGTGTTCGCAAGCCACGTCAGAAGCCCTGAATTTTATCATGTAGGCTACATCTATAATGGTATCACTTTTTCCTTGCATTTGCATATTGAGCTGGTTCAAACTTGAAAAAATGTCTGTCAAGTAAGCCAATGCACCAATAAATTTGTTGTCGCCAAAGTGCTTGGCCTACTCAACGGGGATTTGCGTTCTCAAACAAAAATCTCGATTTCACCATGTAGTTAAAAACTCGAGACAAAACAAGACCCGTAGAGAGCCACCGAACTTCGGTGTGATAAAGGAGAACAGAGTGTTCTGATCCCATAGTCCAGTCGTTGAAGGGTTTTACCGTGACTTAATTGGTGTAAAGCTGAAATTCTGCACATTGGTTCTGTTCATTGTGTACATGACCAAAAAAAATCTCCGAGAAAACTTTTTCGGGAAAAAAGGTTATCCGCTATTTTCGAAATTCAAAAAATTCAAATTCATTTCGAGATGTACAAATACTGAATTATTTAATTTTTATGAAATTATTGTTTGTGTTGGTGCTCATTTAAAAGTAAATTTCATAATGCAATTATTTCACATTGGCAAAGTTTTGGTCCACCGTGATTTTCGGAGGAAGTTTACGGATACACGGTAAAGGGTTCAGAGAAAATGCCTGCAAAGAAATTACGATCTGTGACAAGGAAATTCAAGCTTCTGAAGCCTCCAGTATACTGTATCAAAAGGGTGCTGATAGGATTAATGCTGCCAGTACTAATAGAGGGGACAACATTGTTGCGACAGCTGGTCGAAAAGTACACATAGACTGTCATAAACGTTACACCAACCCAATCGATATACAGCTTAAGAAAAACAGAGAGGAATGGGTCCTGCGTCACGAGGAAACGAAGTGTTCGAATTCTTGATTGCAATTTCGACGGTAAGACTCATTGTTTGTTTTGTGGGACTCGAGTTCTCACGGACAGACCTGGCTTTAGTTTTGTTAAAACAGATGTTTTTGCAAGGACTATATTAGTTAGGCTATATTAGAGTGTTGTGCGAGACGTTCTGACGATTGGTCATTCGCCGTGAAATGTCGTATTGAATATTACGGTGGCGATTTGCATGTTGCAGACTGTTTATACCATCATTCTTGTGGTGTTAATTTTATATATGGATTTAACGTACCCTTGCAATGCGGCAGAGTACCTGAGGCAAACGTCGAAAATCTAGGCGACTGAAGGATGAGGAACAGGATCAGGCATTTCTAAAGATGTGTACCCATCTTGAACAGAATGATGAAGAACAGTTAACGATATCAGACCTCAAATATAAAATGAAGAAATTTTTAGCAAATGATGATTGCCTTCCTTATGGATCAAAATATCTGAAAACCCAATTACAGAAGCAGTAGCCTACGGTGAATCTATTTATATAGTTGAAGGTCAGGGCCTTCATGACATTGTCACTCGTCGTCGTCGTCGTGTGAGCCTCTGGGGACGAGGGTCTATCCTTTTACCACCCCAGATTCAAGATGTTCCCGGACGCATATTTACAAAAGGTTCCCTATTTTGTGCCTATCTCGAAAACTGACCAATCAGAAGCCGTATCGCTTTCTTACGTCATTGCGTCATTTACGTTTTCTTTCTTTCGTCTTTATATAGTTGAAGGTCAGGGCCTTCATGACATTGTCACTCGTCGTCGTCGTCGTGTGAGCCTCTGGGGACGAGGGTCTATCCTTTTACCACCCCAGATTCAAGATGTTCCCGGACGCGTAACCTACTCAGTCTCGAACCATTCGGAAATTTAAAGAAAGGTAATTCGTCAACCTCAAGTCTTTGGCTCTGAATTGGGGAAAATCAGTCAGACTGGTAAAGCGGTGGTCGAATAAATTAGTAGCATACTTGCAAATCAATTGCGTCATGACTAAAGAAAGAATTTAAAGAAAAAGTGAAGAGATTAGTAAGTGAGCCAGGTGATTTATTGCGAAAGTGCTGAAATAAATAAAGAAAAGGCTACAAAGAAAGCGTAAAGTTAGATTCAGATCACCGTTCTGTCGTGCGGATGCTTAGTTCCAAATCTCAGTCAAGAAAAGAAAGAATTTAAAGAAAAAGTGAGTTGTTCTGAAAACCCCCCCTTTTTTTTATCCCCACCCCCATCCTAGTTAACTATTTCCACCCCAATCAAACCCTGGGATCTGCAATTCCAGCCCGGGCTTGGTATCCCTATCTTTTCCCCCGAAGAACAAGGTTTAAGAAGAAAAGGAAAAACATTTCACAAGAAAGGAATCATATAAAACTGTAATTATTGATGTCGTGTTAATTGTATACTACAGTAATTGCTATATGTTCATTATTTAACCTAAATTTAGCTGTATCGAGTTTTAAATTAATTCCTAGCCTATTTTTCCATTTCACTTTGTTGTTTCATTTTTAACCTTAATTCTAATCAGTTAGTATCTTGCTACTTAAATTAATTAATTCGTAGACTTGTGCCTCTATTGCAATAATAAATCCATCCGAAAATCCTTTTTTTCCCAATTTAAACACCCTTGTTCAGTTAATTTTCGAAATCTCGGCATTCAAACTCCTGCATTGGTAATCTAGTGTTGCCAGTTGTCTGCCAAATCTTCCTTTTCTTGCATCTGAAACACGCATCTTCCATAACTTCCTTTCTCCTTGAAGTGTTCACTTGAATCATAACCTTATCTTGTTAATATTCTATACCGTATAATTTGAACAATATTCCTCTCTTTATCTTTAAAGTCTTTTGAACAATTATTTATATCGATCCTAACTAATCGTACTTCAAATCAAAGGGTCACCCTATTTGTTGGTTTAAGTTTTCAGTAGTGACGTCACAATTGACTTTTTAGTCAATTGTTCTCAAAGCATTTTTTAACCTCCTAGCTCATCAAACTTATTTGCAGTACCGTAATTAACTGATATTCAAAGCCTAATTCTAATTGCATTTAGTAACGTTGAGTCTATGTAAAAAAAAAAAAAATAATTATCAAATTTTAAGTAGTAACCTCTGATTCAACCCTCTTGTAATCCGCCAGTAGTTCTTTGTTTTTGTAATCCGTTACTTTCAATTTCTAAACTTTGAGCTGTCGCTGTAAATTCCGAAACATCTTAAACTTAACCAACTTTTTATATATTATATTTATACATTTTCTACTGAATATGTCACGCCATTTAAGTCGCACAGGTTCAAAGACTTTTCAAGATAACCTGGCCGGTGTTGATTTTACCTCCCCGTCTGCTGAGTCCACTAGTTTAGGCTGGCCGACGAGGAAGCAGGTTCCTGTGAGTGGGCACTCAGTCCCACTCAACCCAGATGGTGAAGCCTCACCGGTAGACTTTATTGCTTTCACGAACTCGTTGCTTCGTCGTGGCGACGAGTGTCCGATCCGTGATCCCACACCACACAGTGGCTTACCTGTCGCATGCCACGAGTCAGCTCCACTATATCTGAGGTCGAATAGACTGCAGTCCGTCTGCCCTATTCGCCTCACCCTCCCCAATCTATTCCCCCTTCTCTGTCCTTTCTCCACTTGCAGGAGGGCATCTCGACCTTACCGAGATGTGCAGGCGTATCAGGACCATATGCGAGCATTCCATGGTTCGCGCGCCGAGTTCCTGATCACCTGTAGCAGGTGCTGCCGTGTTCTCCCTCGAGCTTACAAGCTGGATGGGGCCTTAGAGCACTGGCGATCCTGCCCCAAGGGCCTTCAATTGCCAACCTGCCTTCCCTGGCCGAGCAATGACCCGACGCCGTCGGAGAGCCAAACAAGGCCCCCTATGATGACCAAGCCTGGGCCTTCCTACGCCTCTGTTGTTAGGCATGAAAGGCGCCGGCCCTCGACTGCAGGCGCATCGGTCGAGGGGTCATCCCTTCCTTCCTCTTCCTCTGTCATCCGCTCTCAAGTCTTCTGGCGCCAAGACCTGGAAAGCACTTCCACTTTGCCCCCCCCACCTGACTTTATACCAGAACTTTTCCGTACTGTTCTATCCCATTCAGGCAAGACTTCGCTCAGCCCAGCTGATGCTGACAGCTTGCCTGATCTAGATGTGCTGTTTCTTCCTCGCCTGTCTTCGGCCGGACCTGGGTCGGAAAGTGGGGACTCTTCCGACTCGTCGAACAGCAAATCTCTTTCCTCTTCCTCCACTTCCTCGCCTGATAGCCCAACCACGAACGGTTACGGCCCTACTGTCAGTGCGAATCCTTTTCTATATGCACCTCTACGCAAGCCGACCTCCACCGGAGCCGTGGCAGTGGACTCGCTCGGTTTATCCAAGCCGGCTTCGCGCCCATCTTCTCTGCCTCGGACGGCTACCACCGGAGCTGAAGCTGGGGACTCAATCAGCTCTTCCAAGCCGCCCATGCAGACCTCTTCTTCCAAGTCTCTCCAACACCACCCATCTCACTCCTCCTTATCTTTTAATCCTGTTTCCATCTGCCCTATACAATCCTGTACCTCGACGCTGTCTGCCGAAGCCCGACCCTTTACCCCACCTACCCAAACCACCCACAATGAATTCCATTCCACTATCTCTTCCCAAACCTTGACTCGACCCCGAAGCGACACCATGGCATGCAACCAAGCCATGCATGACCCCGGACTCCCACAGACTACCCCAGGGATGTCCATCACACCCAACACTCAACGATCCATCCAAGACCCTGTTGAACCGGTCAGGGAAAGTAAGACGAAGAGCTCCAGGCGGGCTCTTTGCAGTTTAGTGAACCTTACTTTAGCGGGTGGCATAAATTTCGACCAGTTCTGCATTGAATTGGAAGAGTGGACCGCTGGCACTTCGCCGCCCAAGAGGACACGTCCTCGCAAACCACGCTTCAATCGTGGCGCCCGGGCTCGCGCGGCTCGCCGTCGTTCGAACGGGGGTTCTCCTCGGTCGGACGGCGGGGGTTCGCGCGGGAACGGAGCCCGATATCGTAGGGGAGTGGAGTTGCGAGCCGCCTTCTCGCGGGATGCGAAGGGAACGGTCCGTCGGATCGTTGAAGGAAAAAACTGCGACCTTCACTGCGAAATTCCCCCTCAAGAAATTGAGGAGAGATTTCGACGTGACATGGCCGCTCCTAAAGCTGGGAGTTGCTCGCAGATGCCTGAGTGGATGAACGCCCACCGTTACGAGTATGGCAATGTAAACCTCTCCCTCATCGATGACGGTGAAGGTCCCATTACGGCCCGGGAGGTGGAGGCGGTCCTCCAGTCGCTTGATGTCGGTTCCGCCCCTGGTTCTGACGGATTGTCCTACGGTTTCTGGAAGACCCTGGACCCAAGAGGGGGACTCTTGGCCAGCCTTTTCGAGACCTGCCGGATCAACCGTCGTGTACCGGACCAGTGGAGAACCAGCAGGATCACACTCATATGCAAAGACCCTGAGGGTGATCTGCACGACGTCAGCAACTGGCGGCCCATCTCCATCTGCCGAAACATATATAAGATTTACGCCGCCATATTGGCCCGACGCCTGCAGCGATGGGCGGTGGAGGGGAATGTTATCAGCCGAGAGCAAAAGGGATTCATGCCCACGGAGGGCGTCTACGAGCATGTGTTCATGCTCGACACCATCCTCTCGGATGCACAGTCACGCAAAAGGCCTGTGTCGGTTGCGTTTCTGGACATTCGAAACGCCTTTGGCAGTGTCCGGCACGAATGCATAGCCGAGGTCCTGCGTCATTTCGACGCCCCCACAGACCTTATTGAGTGCATCTCCGACATATACGTCGCTAACACCTGCACCGTCCGCTGCGGCAATGGTGAAACCGACCGTATCCCTGTGGGGCGGGGAGTCCGTCAGGGCTGCCCGTTGTCTGGGCTGCTATTCAATTTGGTCATCGAGGTGCTCCTCAGGGGCGTCCGTGACAAAACGGATTGCGGCTACAACCTTCCTGCTAAAGAAGACATCAAAGTACGTTGTATGGCATATGCGGACGACATCTGTCTCGTTTCTTCCGATCGCGAGCAGATGATCTCCCTCTTATCTACTACTGATCCCTTCTCTTCCTGGTCCGGGCTACGGTTCAACCCACGCAAGTGTGGCACCTTATCCTATAGGAAAGCGTCGGCGTCCCGTCTGCGGGTCGACCCGGAACCTTTCTCCCTAGCCGGGGAGGAAATCCGAGTCATCCCCAAAGGCGAAACGTACAAATATCTTGGCGCTCGAACCGGTTACGCCTCGGATGCGTCCCTTACCCAACCTTTCATCTCCACCCTGGAGAAACACATTTCCTCTTTAATGAAATCTTTCCTTACTCCAAGCCAGAAACTTCTGGCACTTAATTCTATCATTCTTCCGTCCGCGTCATACCATCTGCGAGTGCGGCGCTTCAGACAGTATGAGCTTCTAAAGCTCGATCGACTGGTATTGCAGTGTTTGAAGGTGGCGTGGCGTCTTCCCAGGTGGGCGTGCAGCGCTTTCTTTTACTGTAAGCCTGCATTGGGGGGCTTTGGTGTGTTGAATCTGTGTCGCGAAAGCGACACGCTTTCGATAGCCCAGGCCTTCAAGATGCTGACGTCTCCTGACGACCGTGTCTCTGCCATCGCTTTCGGGCAGCTTAGGCGTTGTGCCAGTCTGAGGTTCGGCACTCCAGATCCTACCCCGTGCCAGCTAGCCAGTTACTTGAATAAGGACCCCCCTCCTGAAGGTGCCCATTCTCGACCGTGCCCAACAGGCGAAAGCTTGTGGGGCCGCGTCCCGGCGGCTACCCGTCGTCTAAATGTACGTTGGTCCGCACGCCCGGATGGCGGTCTCGAGTTGACCGCGGGGAGCTCCAAAATCACCCCTCCCCTAAGAAAAAAAGTGGTTCCGACCCTCCACCAACACAATGACTTGTGGTGGAGGAGACAGTGGGAATCCAAACCTGACCAAGGCAAGACGGTCAGTGCCCACTGTCTGTCCGGATTTTCGAATTCTTGGACTCGGCGACCGGAGCTCCTGGATCACGCGAACCGTGCATTTGCTTATAAAGCCCGCCTAAACCTACTTCCCTTGAAATCAAAACCAAGCCATGGCCACCCATATAAACCTGCCATATGTCGCGCGTGTGGGAAAGCAGAAGAGACTCTCCCTCATATATTGAATCACTGCCCTACCGTGATGCCTGTTGTCACGGAACGACACAATTCGGTATTGTGGGAGATCGTGAAGCATGTACCTGCCGAATGGCAACCCTTGCTTACCATAGATAGTACGGTTCCACAACACGTGGAAGCGGGCGGTGCTGATCTGCGCCCTGACATTGTCCTGCAACGCCCTGACGGTGTCACGGTTGTATGTGACGTCACTTGCCCGTTCGATTACGGCGCGGATTCCCTTCGAAAAGCCGCCGACAGGAAACACGACAAGTACGGCGAGTTATGTGTAAACATATTGGAAGACAGGAAGCGCCCTTGCAGGGACGTCCTGTCACTTCCGTTCGTCGTAGGCTCCCTCGGGAGCTATGCTCCGTTGAGCTCTCGGGCTTTGGCGGCCTTGGGTGTTCCTGCTCGTGGGGTAGCAGAGGTGGCTAGAAAAGTGGCCTCCCTCTCAATCGAAGGTTCCCTCCGTGTCTGGAAAGCTTGGAACGCCGGGCTCACTCGTGGAGGGGCTACGTCATAGAAAAGACGATTCCAGCGATCAGAAGCTCAATTCCCCAACAGCAGAAGCTCTGCAGTAAGCATCCGAGCGCGCAAGACAGCAAACCTCAAAACCCGCCAGTAATTGTGTGACGTCATAGTATGTTAAATCCATTGTTTCATTATCAATTTACCTGTAAACAATTGTCGTTTCATCAGCATGCTGCAGCTCAATGAAGAATACAATCATCATCAATAAAATAAAATAGCAATATATGAATTAAGTATATATTGCATATCGTGAATGGACTCATATCATCATCAATGACGTAATATCATTAACAACACTGGATCTGTATTTTCATATTTCAATATTTTAGATTATCACACACTACCTTCTCCCGATATGCTGCTCTTTCCCGCTCGGATCAACCTCGCGTTGCTTTTAACTCATCGATAATCATGATTTCCCGATCAACTCGATGCAACCTCCAAAGTTTCATCCCACTATTATATATTTTTCCTGGTAACGTAGCCTAGTCATATCTACGCTTCGATCGCTAGTCCCCCCGACCCATCTGGGCGAACCTGCCTCAACGTCTGGCCAGTGCACATCCGTGCTCGTTGGTTCAACGTCAACACTTTTTCGGTAGGTAAAGCATACAATATATTCCCACTTACCATCTTTTTTTTTACACCAATTAATTGAGCCTTTGCTCCAGATTTTAAATAATTTTCGTCTCCCACGAGTATTCAAATCGTCCTTGTAGCTAAGCTTCTCTTCCTCGTGGGAGACCCCAAAGTTTATCCGCTCTGCCTACGGGCAGACCGGGTATAGGAGTCAAACGTACCTGTGTTACGGTCACGTGATGGAGACGTGGGCGCTGCCTGGCTTTATAAAACTTCTGTCGCCCGGCCCGTCGTCAGCTGACCTTTTTGCGTTTGCAGAAAGCAAATCCCGTCTCCCTGGCCCGTTCCGCCATTCTAACTTTTGCGGACGAGTCGCACAAAAATCTCGATCCACACTTTCCTTCCACAGGTACCTAGACTCCCCAGCCTGGCCCCCGCGACCTAAGCTGGTGGATTTCCCTTCCGGGTGCATCGCCACCCCATAATCACGCCGCTCCCCGCCTCCACGGAGCGTGGCAGGCCGGTTCTTTAAAGTCTCTGACCTGGCTATGTTTATTGTGTTCTTCTCGCCGTGTCAATTATTTTGTACTCGTGCGTCGTTGACCAAAATAAAACAGTTCATCATCTTAATCTCTGGTACAGGAGCAAGCTGGTAGGTTTAAGTTCGCAAGTTAGTCAGTTAATTGAAATGAATGAAAGCGCGCATAAAATAATTATCAATGGAAAATGAGTTAGTGTAATTTTCTTGGCACTCGATGTAGCAGTTATGGCAAGTTAGTCAGTTAACTGTAGCCTAGGTAGCCTACTGGTGCAAGTGAAGTTGAGCCTGACAAATTGGCAATGTTAATTTTTTTTTTTTTGGTAGCCTAACCTAGGCAATTGCTGGCATCATGGCTTCTCAGGTAGCCTACCACCTGTGCAATTGGTAAAGCGGTTAGAACGTTGCAAACTTGAGAAAGCCTGTGCAATTAATATCTTTCTCCAAGCTGGCTAATAAAACCACAGATAGTCTAGGCTGGTTGCCAGGGGCAGCAAAGTTGCCAAAGTTTAAAAATGAACAGCTGTTTCGAATATTGAAATTAAGAGAGCGAGGAGGTTCTGCTATTAACATTTTCTATTTCTACGCATAAATTCGTTGTCCTTGAAAGATTTCTGATTTCATCAGAATTGTAAGGCATGCAGTGCATGTATGGAGAATACGCCACTGAATTAAGCAATGTTTTATTAAAATTGCACACATTTTGCCCCCTAAAGTGGTTCCGTACGGTTATAGCTGTAAGCCTAGGCTAAAATAGGAAGTAAATCAATATTGGCTAACTAAAAGGCTAGCTTGTTAGTAGTCCAGAAAGTTATTTATAAACAAAAGTATATACATACATATTAGGGTGCCACAGGCGCCCCTCAAAAATTAAAATTGCGTCCGATACACCTGAACTTTTTTTTATATGTGACACTTAGTAAAAAAAGCATGTGTGAGAAATTTCAATAAGTTTTGATAAAATTTGGACGTGCAGATTAGGTTTAAAGTTGTTAAAGGTAAATTTTCACAATTTCAATAGTAAAACCCTCTCTAGATCATCAAAACTCAGACATTTCTTCTCAGTTACGGAGTATTTGAACTTCGAACACTTTCTGGTGAACTTACTTACTAATTTACAGTCGTACATACCATGTGTCAATTGTATATGTTCAACAATTTATGAAAAATGCCTAAAAATATGAGGTTTCATGCATTATAAAAATGGATCCATGTAAAGAAAATGCCTATTGAGATGAAATTACTACAGCATTTGAAAAATCAAAAGTAAAATCATTAACTAATCGTTTTTGTTTATTGAAAACTTTTTGGTCTTTGAAGATCAAAATCTCAGCTATGTTTGTACGGAACTTGGACTCAAAAACAAAAATTTGGATCTTTACACACTAAACATAGTCAGTAACAACGTAACACAGAAAGATAAACACAAAGCACAATGATTAGAGTCCAGACAGTGCCGGATTAAGGGTCTGCTGGCCTGTAGGCACATTTTATAAGTGGCCCGAAAATCAGGGTTGCCAACTAAAATATTGAAATTATCAGTGTTGCCAAATCATTGTCACAAAGATCGTTGTTGCAACTATAACACAGGGTACCGTGCAAAAACTTGGCCATATGCCTAACTAAATAACAACTTAGCGCGTTTTTGCAATTGAAAACACGTTAACTAGTTTTTGGAGGTCAATCTTACGGAGTAGATCGCTTTCGATACACAAAAGTGCCAGTGTACCAAGACGTTGTTGACACATTGTTGATCGTTTGACGTCTTTAATTCGTTTCAGTTGTGAAAACGAGCGTTCCCCCGAGCAATTCGTAGCCATTAGAGACAAGTGCATTCTAAGTGCTACTTCTAATTACATTCTAATTATAAACACCAGTTGTGTGCAGCATTTTAAACATCTTCTGGGCCCTTCCTGTTGCTGCTGTTTCATCGCGTCTTTGCTCTTTATAGTCTTTATACCAGCACATAAACTGACGAAATTCTGATGGGAAGCCGGAAGAAAGGTCCTTTGAATACACACCAACCAGACCTGCAACAGCAACATCGATGTCTTTAACAGACATGGAGTCGTACTCTGTCAAAACTCCAAACCTCTGCAGCACCATGGAATATGCATCGATACGTTTCTGTAGTCGCTCTTTAGTTGGTCGATGATCACATAAAACGTGTTGATTTTAAATTTTTGCTGGCCCGACATTCCTTCCACTGTCCACATCATCTGTAGCAGCTCCATCACTGACATTCTTCTGTCGCTTTGGTGCTCGCCGACTTTCAGATTTATATATGCTGCTGCCACAGCAATCACGTGCCTGCTGCCAATAACAGTCAAAATTCTCTCTGCACTCATCCAAGAATTTATCCACCAATGGCTAGTGTCAGTTCGATAGTGGAACTTTGAAGCAACTTGCTACTAGTATTGAAGCGCTGCAAAATATTGTTTTGAAGTGACAACATGTTTCAATTCGTCTTTTTTTAAAGATTTTTGCGACCTTTACTTCATCTGGAAATACAGAGCAATTAAGATAAATACTTTTTACTTTAGAAAATAATTATTTTGAAAACATGACCAAATTTCTACTGATTTTAAAGTGGCCTGGATTTTTGACTGGCCTTGTAGGCACGTGCCTACTTTGCCTAATGGTTAATCCGGCACTGAGTCCAGACATCCACTACTTAACAACAAAACCACAATAGCGTAAAATTTATGGAGGCCTACATTTACTTTAACGCTTGCAATAATAGTGAAATGGTAAGGTAAAATGGCAATTAATAACACACAACTATCTAGTATCTAATTACAAAGTAAAATGCAGCATAATAGGCTACTGGTATGCTATGACAGGCTGCAAATAATGCTGATTGCAACGTTGTGTAAGCTAACAACACTTTATGGAGTTATACAGTCAATACTTTGACAATTACGTGGTTAAAAACCATGTGCCCTCAGACTGTAGTTGTCGAGTACGTTGATTAGGTAATACCTTCCTCGCATTTTCGACTACTTGGAGAATGTTTTGGTAGCGTTCTTCAAGGTTTGAAGTTGACAAGAAGTCATGGGCCAACTTGACGCCTCGCTCAGCGGCATCATTAACGACTCTGAAAGCATCAACTTTCTTTTTCGCATCAACATATGTAAACCAACATGATACATAGAAATAAACAGTAAATTGTAGAAACCTCTTTAACTTTTCGAGTTGAGATGCTTTCATGATGGCATTTTTTGGGGGCAATTTATGAATTTCGTATTGTAAGAGCACAATTTTCAGTGAATATATAAGTTTGCTCATCCACCTGGCTCTGTGTAATGCACCAGGTCTTTGGAGAGACACATCTTTGCTGGTAGGTGGCTCAATGTTTAAGTACAATTGATACAAATTCAAAAGTTCTAATTAGTCGCTTCTTAAAAATTTGGATGATTCTGGATGGAGCTTCATCTGATTTATCAGTTCAGACAATTCTTCCCGCTTGCTGGCAAGCAGATCAATTTCCTCGTGCGATTTTGATGTATGAAAACAACCTGATGCGCTATCAGAAAGAGTTTGAAAATTGCTTTTAAAGCATTGAAATATGGAAATGTTGGGTCCACTACTGCTTTCTATTTTGAGTTCTTCCCAAACATGCGTCAGTATTATCTCCCCAATATGATGCCTGCATGCTGCCCAAAGTAGGCCTTTTCCAAGATGATCTTGTATTTGGATACAGGCAGTGCTGTATTTGAGGGTATACGGCGGTATACGCAGTATCTCTCTGCTTTTTTGAGCAATTATGGTATACCCTCTGGTTTTCCAAAGAGAGTGCTCATGCTATCCTTACTGATTCTTGACAACTACTAACTAATTACTTAACCATTTGAGGACCAATGGTACCTGGGTGTATCATGAACTTAATTCCGTACTCGTATAATTTTGATGTTGATAATTCATGTTATGGTAAAATAAAGACTATTTTGTAAGTTGTGTATTATTTATCATTTTGGAAAATCTGACAGTATACCCTGTGCTTTTTTTACGAATACAGCACTGGATACAAGCCGCAGTTTTGTGGCCGTATTGCTACTTGTGGTGTCAAGCACCATTGCAGCAAGACATGCAGTACAGTTCCAATTGTTTAACAATTCCATGCTTGCATTGGCTATTTGCTTTCCGTTTGAATCGGATGTTTGTGCAGGCAAATAAGGAACACCAAGCAGTTTTGAGCCTCCAATACCTGATAGTAATATCGGAAGCCTTTATTCCAAGACCCTGGGTGAGGTCAAGCCAGCTATGTTGATTCAATGTTGCAAGATGGGGAATCAATGTAACAGGCGCGGAGCTGTCATGCTTGACCTCAATTGAGATCTTGACATACTGGCACTGGTCTCCTAACCTAATTCTTCAATTTACCTTGTTTCAATGTGGAGAAAAAGATGAGAAATAGCAAAAAAAACTGATGTTCAAACTAGGGAAATCCCCTAATTTTACTGTATTTCAGTTTAGACTTTCGTTTTCAATCTGCACATCCAATTTTTGTCCAATTTCAATCAAACTTTGCAAAGTGCCTTAATATGTGAAATGTCACACCAGAAAAAAAGTTCAGGTGACTTCGGCCACATGAGGGCGCCTGTGGCACCCTAATACATATGTTAAATTTTAGTAGCAATCCAAGGTTTTAGTCGGATCTTTCATTTACGTTTTATTGTGATTAATTCAGTGCTTTAATAATCTATATTTGTGAAATGGGGTTTGTGTGTTGTGTAACAAGCTGTAAAAGTGGGTACAAGACTGCAGTGAAAGTACCAATGTTTTAATTTCCGAAAGATGAAGAAATGAAAAAAAGATGCTGCCTGTTTCATAAATTTAATTGCAAATGTGTGGAAAATCATGTCTGTTACAACACCTACAAAAGGTAAGAATAAGATCAAAAGAATGGCTTTAGTTTGAGTGTTAAATTTAATTAATTAGATTGAAATTGTGTAGAGGGACAACAGTACTTATTACGGCCCAGCAAATAAGTTTTGCTCATTTATTCACCGTCTTCTGACTTTAATTCGAGGCAAAAAAGGTTCGTTTTGGCGAGGATAGTAGGTCTAAATTGTATGTTGTGTACCAATGGGTGTACACTACTCAGAAATTGCTAATGTACACTGTATTTTTTCAGCTTTTCGAAAAAGAGATGAGATGTGTTCTCCAATTGAAGCTGATGGAATCAAACAACAACCGAGTTTGACCTTCTTGGGAAAAGCTAGAGATCTATTTATACTTTGGAAAAAAAGAAACCTTTCTGGGCTCACTTCACAGACATTTACTGCATGCATTCAGACCATGGGTGCGGTTCCAGAGTTTGCGCAACATTGATAACCAACCATCATTTCACCTATGTTATTTGTTATACCTCACAGCCAATGGAGTTGCTACTCATATACACCTTAACAGTTTTTTCAAGCATGCTTGGTATTGTACTGTAATGTTTATTGTGTGCTTACTTCACATTTATTTACAACCAATCGTATGAAGTGAGTATTGGTGAAGTTGCTGTTGTATTCTTATTGAATAAGATCAAATTTTCATTGATTAGCAATACCTTATTGTGGCAGGGTAGATTGTTTATCAGTGTGTTGTGATTTGACTACATAATCTCCAGGTCATTCAGGACTATTTTTGATGGCCATATCTCGAAGAAGTATTTGCTTATTTTTTATTTCTTTTTTTTAACATGTGATATATTTTATTAAATACAGGTCATCTTTACGAAGCAGACACAAAATGCTGACTTTTAATAAGTAATCACCCTATCTACGAAGGGATAGGCCTATAGCTGTTTGCATGATTAACTGTCTTAGTCATTGATTAAGTATATTTACGTCTACTTGTGTATATCACGAAACATAGTGTAATCTAAATGGCGATGTAAAGTAGATATTTACACTATAGAATATTTGACTTGGGTAAATTTGATCAAAGTGTTGGAAGCATTAATTACGTTGTTCAAATTGCTTGTATCATCAATCTTATCATTTACTTGCTTCCTTGATTGTCACTATTGCATGGTATTGTGCTCATTACGTTCAAAAACTTGATTTTGAAGATATTATCGCTGATTTTGCTTCGGCAAAAGCTCGAAAAATTCAATTTTGAGGCGGCTATTGATCTATTATTTGCCTAATACATTTGTTGTCCATTTTTTGTCTTTTATTTTGTCGTTGAGTCTTCCACATTTTTCTTTTATTTCATTAGAAAAACAAAGATATCCTTACTTAACGCCAACGGTTTGATTTCTAATATGCTTTGTATTTTGCATTTGGGTTGCAAACGCAGAAAGTTATGAGTCAAAATTTGTAAATTATAAAGTCAAGATTTCAACTTCAGTGAAATGTTTGCATCATATATAGGAATGAGATGTAGGGGTGAAATGCTTTCTTTTTGTCCGATAGTCCAAATCTAAAGTTGCAGATAAAATGTATTGTAAGAATTGGATAATCATCACGGTTCATTACTGCACATTGTATATTCAGTGATTATTTGATATATACAAAAATATTACGAGATATAGTCTGCCACAGTACTAGCCTAGCGATTAGCCTGCCAGAGCAAACTAAGGTTGCCAGATGTTTTTAAAATTTATAGCCCAACTGCTACTGAAAAGTAGCCCAGTCGTCGAAAGTGATGAAACAAGTCCAGAATATAGTCAAAGCTTTTTTGTGAATATAAAAAAAACAAGAAAAAACGCCACTGCTAACATTTTTCCGCGACTTTGAAATAAAACTAGCCTAACTTCAGGAGAAAACCGCAGAACTGGCAATCCTGGAGAAAACCTACGAACTCGACGCAATCACGCAAAGAAACTTTGCAAATGAGTTGACGTAAGAAAGCGATACGGCTTCTGATTGGTCAGTTTTCGAGATAGGCAGAAAATAGGGAACCTTTTGTAAATATGCGTCCGGGAACATCTTGAATCTGGGGTGGTAAAAGGATAGACCCTCGTCCCCAGAGGCTTCTTGATTGCAATTTCGACGGTAAGACTCATTGTTTGTTTTGTGGGACTCGAGTTCTCACGGACAGACCTGGCTTTAGTTTTGTTAAAACAGATGTTTTTGCAAGGACTATATTAGTTAGGCTATATTAGAGTGTTGTGCGAGACGTTCTGACGATTGGTCATTCGCCGTGAAATGTCGTATTGAATATTACGGTGGCGATTTGCATGTTGCAGACTGTTTATACCATCATTCTTGTGGTGTTAATTTTATATATGGATTTAACGTACCCTTGCAATGCGGCAGAGTACCTGAGGCAAACGTCGAAAATCTAGGCGACTGAAGGATGAGGAACAGGATCAGGCATTTCTAAAGATGTGTACCCATCTTGAACAGAATGACGAAGAACAGTTAACGATATCAGACCTCAAATATAAAATGAAGGAATTTTTAGCAAATGATGATTGCCTTCCTTATGGATCAAAATATCTGAAAACCCAATTATAGAAGCAGTAGCCTACGGTGAATCTATTTATATAGTTGAAGGTCAGGGCCTTAATGACATTGTCACTCGTCGTCGTCGTCGTGTGAGCCTCTGGGGACGAGTGTCTATCCTTTTACCACCCCAGATTCAAGATGTTCCCGGACTACATTGGAAGGCTACTAGAGAACAGCCAGTCTTTGGTTTCATCATCCATGACACGCAGACCTTCCACTCCGTTAGGTGGCTTGAAGATAGAACAGTCATTGATGATGTGGTCTGCGGTCTGTTCCTCGGCACCACATTCACAGGAGGAGGAAAAGGCCATTCCCCATTGGTGCATAGTTAAGCGGAAAAGCCCGACGCCCGTACGGAGACGGTTGAGGCGCACCCATGCCTGTCTTGGTAGTGTTAGGCCGATGGGGCGTGTGTTGGCGTCGGGGATGAACGAATGAAGTCTGGTGGCGGTTGTCTTCCATTCAGAACTCCATTTATGGTCCGCCCAAGCAGCCGCAGAGATGTCTTGTACATCAGCTTTGTTGAGAAGTTGAGCGGCTGGCACGAATGGGTGTCTTGATTTCAGTCGACGGGGTGCTCGTTTGGGAGAGCAAAGATCTTATGGTGGAGAAGGTGGTTAGGCTCCAGTGCTCGTCGACCGAGGAACAGAGTGGCTTCTTCGCGACGAAGCTCAGCGGGTTAAATGCCAGCAAGGATGTGGAGATTGTCCAATGGTGTGGGACGCAGGCATCCGGTCACTGTGCGCAGGGCGCTGTTTATGACAGTGTCGATGTTATGGCAGTGAGCACTGCGGCACCAAACAGGTGCACAGTACTCTGCTGAAGAGTAGACAAGGGCTAAGGCTGCAAAGTGTCAGCTCTCGCCCTCCAGCTAGAGCCTGCCAGGCGCTTGAGTAGCGCAGCGCGGGATGTGAGTTTCTTGCGCAGTGACGCCAAATGGTGGCGGTATTTGAGCAATCCGTCCAGTGTCACCCCAAGATATCTTGGTTTGGGGCAGAAGGACAGAGAATTTCCGTTGTTCTGGACGTGTAGCTCACAATCAGTTTCCCGATTATGGAGGTGGAAAGCTGCTGCCACAGTTTTGGTTTCGCTGAGTTTCAGTCGCCAGTTCTGGAGATAGGCTGAGAGAGTTTTCGTGTCCTGGCTCAAGGTGTCTTCTAGATTTTTCCACGACTTTGTCGAGTGGAGAATTGCCAGGTCGTCTGCATAAGTGTATTTTGCGGAGACTGTAGTTGGCAGGTCGTGGGTATAGATGTTGAAAAGAAGTGGAGCCAGGACCGATCCCTGTGGGACGCCGTTTTTCAGGCGTCTCAGTCTGCTTCGTCGTGAGCTACCGGTGGTGAGGGTGAAGCTTCGATTCCTGACAAGTTCCATAATCATATGAACCATATGTCGGTCAGGAAGCAGGCGAAGCAGCTTGCAAGTAAGGCCGCGATGCCATACGGTGTCATAGGCAGCTGTTAGATCTAGAAACACAGCGCTGGCCTTCTTTTTTGCCTCAAAGCAATCCTCGATGTCTTGAGTTAAGAGTGTGACCTAATCTACGGTGGATTTTCCGCGCCGAAACCCAGCTTGCTTTTTTGGAAGGAGCAGGTCGATGATTGGGTTGACGCGGGCATAAATCAGTCTTTCAAGGATCTTGAAAGGAACACAGAAGAGGGATATTGGACGATAACTCCTTGGGTCCTCTGGTGGCTTGTGAGGCTTAGGGATCGCAACTACTAAAGCTTTTCTCCAGATTTTTGGGATTGTGAGGTGGTGCAGACAGGAAGAGAGGACGCTACGTAACCAGGACTTTAGAGCATGGCCAGCATGGAGCACAAGCTCAGGGCAGATCTTATCCGGCCCTGGAGACTTGTGTGGTTTCACTGGGCGGAAGGCGGTGGCAAATTCCTCTGGAGTGAAGTCTCCAGAGATTGTTTCTTCTTGTGATGTTTCCACTCGCCACAGGGCAGATACTTCATTGGCAACAAGGCGGGATGTCTTGCGGTCCTTTGTCTTGTAGACCTCGTTCTGCACTAGCTGTGAAGCGATGGCATTAGCAAAAACGGGGCACTGACGAGGAGAGTTTGCTGAGCGCCCAGTGAGGTTGTTGATGATGCTCCATGCTTTGCGGCTTGAGTGTGAGAAGTCGATGGTTTGGACAGCTTCGTTCCATCGCTCAAGCTTCTTTGTGTCCAGCCGCTCAAGTAGTCTGGTGGCGGCGGTGTTAGAAGCAGCACCACTTGTGGCGACTAGGTATGAGCGATAGAGAGCTTCACACTCAGAGTCCCAGCATGGTGTGTAGCTGGTTCGATGGCCACGTGGTATTGTGGCCTTTGCCGCAGTTAAGGTCACTATGAGAGAGAAAACATCCGAAATCTTCCTAATAATAATAATCGTGTTTTATTTGCGCCCATTGCGATACATAACATACAGTAACACTGCGATCACAGATGCGATACAACAGACGACAGGAAGCAGCGAAGTGACATATAGTCTTCGAGTCAGCTGCTCCCCTTATTTTGGCTTGCAATTAAGTGTCTTTGCCGAGACACAGCCGCGTGCTCTGGAGCGGTGTCAAACCCACGTCCTTTCGAACGTCGCGCAAACGTTCTCACCACTCGGCTACGCAACCGACACTCAATCTCGGTCCTGCTCTAATGTACTTGCCTGAAACTTTGCGAACACTGTTGAGTTCCTTATTTGTAGGAAAAGACACAAAGCGAAAGGTTGCAAGTATTGGCCAAGCTGTTGTCCAAGCTGTCAGACCACGAGCGGTGATTGCACCATCGCAAATTGATCTTGCTGTTCAAAGACATCATTTGTACAGGTCGAGATTTCTTGTTGATACTTTACACAGTATGGGATATTGTTCTTCTTACGCAGAAGTCCAGAGGTTTGAAAAGAATGCAGCTGATTGTGTAGCATCAGAATCCATTGTTCTAGAGAACATAGACCTACGGTAGCCTACTCAAAAGTACAATGTTATTTGCAGCTGACAATGTTGATCATAATATTATCACCCTGGATGGGAAGGGGACTTTCCACGGGACGGGAATGATTGCTGCCTTGACACCGGGTCAGAAAGCAAACCGTATGATTCCAAGGCACAACTCAACATCACAGAGAAGACTAGGATTGAAATCAGTTTAAATTTGTTTCTATGGCGACATTTACCCACCAGTTCGGAACGCTTGTTCAAAAGATGGCCACTATCAGCCTTCAGAATGGCCAGCTTTTCAGCCAAACATTTACAATTATTACGACCACCTCCACTATAAGGCCGAGTACAGCTGTGGATGGACCAAGTTATTTTAGGATCAACACCCTTGTCCTTAAGGTCCCAAACTGCCTTAGATAGTTCGGTGCTGTTTCGTTTAGACTTTAGACCTATCCATGAAGGAACATTTATGGTTGGAAAAACGTTTTTTAAAAGTAGTTTCACAACAACCAATGTAATTAAGAACCTTCGGGCTGTTATCAATGGTGGCTTTGTAAACAACGGCCTTCTGCAAGCATTGCCCATTCAAAGGACAATCTGGCTTCACCCTACAATGTACAAAGTACAGAAACAATGTACAAAGTTTCAGCTTTACACCAATTAAGTCAAGGTTCGGCCCTTTTTTCGCTTCAACGACTGGACTATCTGATCACAAACCACTTTCAAAAGACGATGATTAAGAGCACGTGCCCTTATAAAATTCACACATTCAACCACATGCTTCAAAGCCTTCAATACTGCTTTCAAATATTCTGGAAGGGTTTTACTTGTCAGTGCATGTCGATGAAGGGCACAGTGAATAGAAATGATGTTCGATGCGCGTTTTATCACCAGAGTTGTAAAGCCAAACTTAGCACCAAGCATAGAAGGGGCAGCGTCTGTGCAAAGTGAACCCACATGATTCCAGGATATATTATTTTGTTGAAAGAAATTATCCATTTTTTCCAGACCATTAACCAGTTTGGTAGTCGTCTCTAAACTTTTGCACATCAAGAATTCCTCTTTCAACTCACCAGCATGCACATATCGACAGTAAACCAACAAATATGCACAGTTCGACACGTCAGTTGACTCGTCTAGCTGAAGACTACTTCTTATTGCCTTACTAGCTCGAAGTTTGTCTTTGTGATCGAAGCCTTAATTAGGTTGTGTCATGGGCTCCGTTAGAGGGGGGCCGAGGGGGTGATTACCCCCCCACCAATCGGAGTGGGGGGGTAACTAATGCAAAATTACCCCCCCACTAATGTAGTGATAAAAATTTCATTTTTAATATATTTTTTACTTTTGTGTTTTATTTTTATGTTTTTATTTTTTTTTGCACAACTTTTGAGGGTTTTGCTTGGAAACTCCGACTCGCAAGACAACGCCAAGTCATCTATTAGTCCAGTCGTTGAAGCGAAAAAAAGGGCCGAACCTTGACTTAATTGGTGTAAAGCTGAAACTTTGCACATTGTTTCTGTTGGTTATGTACATTGACCAAAAAAAATTCCCGTGAAAATCTTTTGGTGAAAAAAAGTTATCCGCCTTTTTTGAAAATCCGCCATTTTTTTCTCAAATTGGCGGATAAACAAAATTTGAATATTTTTTCGAAGTATCGTCATACTACGGCTTCTTTAAAATATGATATTATCATTGTCACAATTAATAAGCAAGTAGGTACTCAATAACAACTGTATTTGACTTTAAACGAAGTGACATTAACAAAATATTATTTAATAGCCTGCCGGTACGCTAATGTATAATAGTTCCAAAAACGATAAATTTGTTCACTTATAGTCAGGTAAATATATGGTTTGACCCCAAAAAATTGCTACAAAAGGTTTTCCAAAGTTTTTTTCTGGTATATTTCATCAAGAATAATATATTAAAAATCTAGGAGCATCAGAGCACCGGAAAGTTGTCATTTTCAAAATGGTCGCCAAAACAGTATAATCACAATAACTCACTTAATATTCATGCTAGAGCTCTAATTCTGGCGTCTATCCTTAGGTTTAAGGTGGTAAGGAATTCAATAAGACAATTCAAAATGAAATTAACTAATTAGTTTAATGGAAAGACTTATATGAAACAAACCCAATAGTGAAACACTGGTAGTACAAGAATCGCAGACCACTTATTAAGTTATTTACATTCAGTTGCTTAAGTCCTGGTCATCATCTTCATCCAGTAATGACTCATTGTACGTATTGTCACAGGCACCAAGTTGCACTGTCCACATGCTGAGGTACAGGGAAGATTATTCTGCCTACAGCTACACTTGGCAGTGCTACAGGCAGTTGTGCAGTTGCAGTGTATAATCTATAAGAGGGAATCTGGGGCCGCATTCATGTCCGACTCTGTTGTCACAAACTGACTGCCTTCCAATTTCCAACCCCACCCGTAAGTTTCCATATCACTCTTCTGTCCTAGCCAGATCATTATTTGGTAGTAAACCCTTAGACGGTGAAATTTTGTCGATGACTCAGTAGGTGGTAGGCGTTCTGGTGTCACAAATGATTGGGAAGAGACTACTTTTTTTCTTAGTACTCTGTAGTGGAATGACGAGAGGGAATCCGTCCGCGTGCCCCCAAAAATCACAGCCATCGCTTGACAATCTTTGTTCACAATGGATGCTGCTGTCTGCTTTGGAAGAAGGAAGTAATTGGCACAGTCTTTCAGAGTAGCATCCCCCTTTACCAGCTTGTGAAACACAGATTTTCTTACCCACACCAAAGATTCTTGATGTTGTGTCACATCCAGTGTAGGCATATAGAAAAAGTAATTGGGAACATAATTCTTCACCCATCACCATTTTTGATACACTTTGTCAGCATTTGCCTTGTCGGAACGGAAATATAGATGTTTGTTTGCTTGTTGCGCATAATGAAGAAGCAGGACCAAAAAAGCTGTGTCTTCTCCAATCAACGTTGTCGAGTGTGACACTGTAGGCTATTAAGAACAGTAGCCTTCACAATCGGAACATCAGCATCCCCTGGGGCATTGATCACTTCGCAGCCTTTAGACTACCCCGAAATGTTTTACTGATCAAGTCGATCATTTTTTCGTTTGTTTATGTTCATGTAAGCTTACATTAACGTCATCCTCGGCTACACCATTCACAATAGTGCTCAGGGTTTGATCCTGAGAAAAAGGTAGGATACATAGTACATAACCAGCCAGTGATGTCTTCTGCGCTTCATTGGCAAAGCGGAGTTGCATGATTTCAATCCTAGTCTTCTTTGTGATGTTGAGTAGTGATATGTTGTGCCTTGGAATCACACGGTTTGCTTTCTGACCCAGTGTCAAGGCAGCAATCATTCCCATCCCGTGGAAAGTCCTCTTCCCATCCAGGGTGATAATATTATAATCAACATTATCAGCTGCAAATAACATTGTACTTTCGAGTAGGTCTATGTTCTTTAGAACAATGGATTATGACGCTACACAATCAGCTGCATTCTTTTCAAACTTCAGGACTTCTGCGTAAGAAGAACAATATCCCATACTGTGTAAACTGTAAAGTATCAACAAGAAATCTCGACCTGTACAAATGATGTCCTTGAACAGCAAGACCAATTTGCAATGGTGCAATCACCGCTCGTGGTCTGACAACTTGGCCAATAGGCCTACTTGCAACCTTTTGCTTTGTGTCTTTTCCTACAAATAAGGAACTCAACAGTGTTCGCAAAGTTTCAGGCAAGTACATTAGAGCAGGACCGAGATTGAGTGTCGGTTGCGTAGCCGAGTGGTGAAAACCTCTGCGCGACGTTCGAAAGGACGTGGGTTCGACACCGCTCCAGAGCACGCGGCTGTGTCTCGGCACAGACACTTAATGGCAAGCCAAAATAAGGGGAGCAGCTGACTCGAAGACTAGGCCTATATGTCACTTCGCTGCTTCCTGTCGTCTGTTGTAGGCTATCGCATCTGTGATCGCAGTGTTACTGTATGTTATGTATCGCAATGGGCGCAAATAAAACACGATTATTATTATCATTATTGAATGCGTCTGTGCTTGGATAGTGATCATTAACAGATGGAACACCATTTTTGATGAGCTTTGCAGCAGTTTTAATTATTTCTCCTTTGTGACTCTTCATCATCCTCATGCCTTGCTTTTAGGAAATGAGATCGGAGGATTTCGGATGTCTTCTCTCTCATAGTGACAATGCAATGAAGGCCCTGACCTTCATTTACATAAATAGATTCACCGCACTATTTCTATACTTGGGTCTTCAGATATTTTGATCCATAAGGAAGGCAATCATCATTTGCTAAAAACTCCTTCATTTTAGATCTGAGGTCTGATATCGTTAACTGTTCTTCGTCATTCTGTTCAACATGGAAACACATCTTTCTTTAGAGATGCCTGGTCCTGTTCCTCATCCTTCGGTCGCCCAAATTTTCGACGTTTTGCTTCAGGTACTCCGCCGCATTGCAAGGGTACGTTAAATCCATATATAAAAGTAACACTACAAGAATGATGGTATAAACAGTCTGCAGCATGCAAATCGCTACCGTAGTAATTCAATATGACCTTTCACGGCGCATGACCAATCGTCAGAACGTCTCTCACAACACTCTAATATAGTCCTTGCATCTAATATAGTCCTAATATAGTCTTAAACATCTGTTTTAACAAAACTAAAGCCAGGTCTGTCCGTGAGAACTCGAGTCCCACAAAACAAACAATGAGTCTTACTGCCGAAATTGCCATCAAGAATTCGAACACTTCGTTTCCTCGTGACGCAGAACCCACATTCCTCTCTGTTTTTCTTAAGCTGTACATCGATTGGCTTAGTAGGCCCATAACATTTACGACAGTCTATGTGTACTTTTCGACCAGCTGTCGCAACAGTGTTGTCCCCTCTATTAGTATTGGCAGCATTAATCCCATCAGCACCCTTTTGACGCAGTATACTGGAGGCTTCAGAAGCTTGAATTTCCTTGTCACAGATCGTAATTTCTTTGCAGGCATTTTCCCTGAACTCTTTTTCCGTGTATCCGTAAACTTCCTCCGAAAATCACGGCGGACCAAAACTTTGCCAATGTGAAATACTTGCAGTATGAAATTTACTTTTAAATGAGCACCAACACTAACAATAATTTTACAAAAATTGAATAATTCAGTATTTGTACATCCGCCATTTTGAAAAAAATGGCGGAATTTCGAAAAAAGCGGATAACTTTTTTTCACCAAAAAATTTTCACGGGGATTTTTTTTTGGTCATTGTACACAATGAAAAGAACCAATGTACAAAATTTCAGCTTTACACCAATTAAGTCAAGGTAAAACCTTTCAACGACTGGACTATATGGCCAAACTATGAATCCTGTCAAAAATATACGCATCGCAATGCGCTGTGTGTGACTGTTACAGACGGTTGTTCGCCTGGTCAAACGTCATGTAGAAACCGTTCGGGTCTACTGAATATTACGTCATGGAAATTCCTAAAACATGAGCCAAGATTGCACCATCGTCCGTAAGACTCGTGTCAATCCTGTTGAAACCGGTTTAAACATGAAATGTTGCGTCGCCTTTGAGTTATCACAAATTTTTCTGATTCATTCTCGAAGTTGTTTGTTGGAAGTCGGTCGCACATTTAACTGGTTTATTTGGTGCTTGCTAGCTGGACAAATTCTCCGTCTTTTATCCAAGTAATCTGTATCGTAGTGACAGTTTTAGAGGTGTAGGCATTGCACCAGTCATTTCGATAGCCGCGGGCTAATTTTACTGGAATACACTTTGAATAGACGTTTCGAAGGTGTGTTTATTTTTCGGTCATTACGTACAGACAAACGGATCCGGGAACTTTATGTTACAATTTTCCCACGAAGAATTATGGTTTACCGCTGTGATCATAAAAAATAAAAGACGATTTTTGTCAGTTGGTAGGTCAAGAAGAAATTAAAGCAAAAAAATAAAAAATAAAAGACGAGTTCTTGTCAGTTGGTAGGTCAAGAAGAAATTAAAGCAAAAAATAAAAATAAACGACGATTATTGTTAGCTGGTGGGCCAAGAAGCACTTGAAGGCATAAAAATAAACGACGTGTTTGTTGTCAGCTAGTGCAGAAGAACTGATTAGAAGTACAAGAAATAATAAAAGAAGATTTGTTGGTTGGTAGTCTACACTCTTACAGAAGCAAAGAAAAGTAAAGACATTTCTTCTCAGTTTGGTACTGAAGAAAAATAACTTTGACAATCATTGGCAAGAAAGAAGATTAAAAGACAATCCATCTGTGCTTGTAGATTCAAGTGGAAGAATCCAAGCAAGTTTTGTGGACTTTAGGACTTCATACTCGTACAGCTACGGTATCGTGCATTTAAATTCTTTTTTGTATTTTTACTGTCTTTGCAGTTAAGTTTTTTATAACTACTGTAGCCTAATAATTTTGTGTGTTTGTGTAACTTAATTTTTTTAATTGTTAAATTTAGCCCCAACATTTAATATGTCTACACTCGGTGGCGACAAGGACTCGACCGCCGTAGACTCGACTGAGTTTAAGCCTGATGATGTTCTTTGCGGTCGGGCAGGCCATTCTGGGGAGGGACCCATTAACGATGCGGCTAAGTCAGTTCGAGAGGCCCGGCATCTTAGACGGGATATTTTGACTCAAATTGGGAAACTTTCTGTAGCCCTAGGTTCTTTGAGTGATAAGCAGGAACTGTTAATTTTTAGATCTAAGTTATCTACTTTAGAAGAGGAATTACGGCATTTCCATGCTCTTTTGACTAAAATCTTTAACTCTGCAATCTTGGCAGAACTTCGTGATAGGGTAGATCCCGAATTTAACTCGTTAAAAAATAACTTTGAACAAAAAGAAAGTGAGTTCTCAGATATGTTGGATGCTGACATACATCCTGAGGATAGCGCCTCAAATGTAAGCACTGGGATGTCTAGGACTTCGTCTCGGATAGTGGCACAAATTAACCTGCAGCTAAGACGAGAGGAGCTCCAGATACAAGCTGAGGCCATTCGAGCTGAGGCTGCCGCGAGAGCTGAGGCCGAAGCGAGAGCTGCTGAGGCTGCCGCGAGAGCTGAGGCCATTCGAGCTGAGGCTGAAGCGAGAGCGGAGGCCGAAGCGAGAGCTGCTGAAGCCGCCGCGAAAGCTGCCGCGAGAGCTGAGGCCATTCGAGCTGAGGCAGCCGCGAGAGCTGCTGAGTTCGCACTCAAAGACGCTCAGTTGAGGGCTGAACAACGTAAAGAGGTAGTTTTAGCTGAATATCGATCAGAGGTGGGCTCTCGGCGTAGCTCTAAGAAGGGCTCTTCTAGGCATTCCAGAAATGAACATCAATCGCAGTTTAATTTACATAACCTTTTCCAAACGCCCGTTCAACCTGTGAGTGGACCAGGGCAATCCACACGTTTTCTAGCTGTTTCAGGAGGTCTCGGGGCCGCGGCTAAGGGTCTTCCGAATGCTGTAGAGCCAAGGTCTGTGAATTACAACCGAACTCCTCCCCCAGAGCGTACAGGTCACGGGGCCGCCATTAGTAGTAATGCTTTGCCCCCTTTACAGTTTTCTGCGCCGCTAGGTTTTGATCGCCCAGCTACACGTAATTTGGGTGGTTGTGAGAGGCGTATCGCGTCTCCTGATTTTAACGTGTGTGAGGATCGTGGTCGGGCTGTGCATGTGACTGAGCCCACTCAGCCCCTTAAGGGATATAGCTTGTCTTCTCCCGCTAAATCGAGTTCTCAACAGCAGGATTGCTTTTTTGAATACCAAAATAGTAGGACGTTTTTCGATAAGGCGGCCTTGATTGGTTACGATGGTAATAATATGCCATTTATCTTCTTTAAAAATCGTGTTACGGCCTTAATGGCAGCTTCGCCCTTTAAGGGGACTTGTTTGACTTTGCTACAAGCAGCTTGTGTTAGAACAGCTGCGCAAACGATTGCTAATTTGGTTTCTGACACCCCTGGCTTGTCAGAGGAAGACAGGATAGAAATGTCGTTAGCTCGCTTGTCCCAGCGTTTTGGGGTTCGTGGAGGTCTTTTCGCAGAACCAGAAATTAGAAAGTATCGCTATGGTAGCAAATTGACTTCGACCTCTTCCAGTGATCTGAAAGAGTTTAAAGATGAATTATCGCAGTGTTTGCTTTACGCGCAAGCTTATGGTCAGCGTGATAAATTGGAGGGACGTTTTGTTTTGGATTTGTCTAAGCGACTCCCGTTTGACGCTAAGCAGCGTTATCTTGACTTTTTAGGTGATCAGTATGGTGGCACTGATGAGCCTACTTTTCAGAGTTTGTTTGAATTTGTAGTACGGGAGGAAACGCGTAAGTCGACTGATTTTAGCATTATGCTAATGGGCGATTCTGGTGAGTCGCAGCAATTTAAAAAGTTTGGCAAAGGAAAATTGCCTTCATGTCCGGTTAGGCAGACGTCCGTAAAACCCCACGATGATGTGATGTCAGGGAGTTCGCAGTACTCGACTGTTGTTGGCGCACCGCGCGGTGGTGAAGCCAGACGTAAAAACCTACCGGCATGCATTTGTTGTTCGTCACGTGGTCAAGTTGAATATCATTTTTTGTCTAATTGTAAAGAATTTTTGCGCTTGACACCTAAAGATCGGAGAGATGTCATTGTGAAAGCTGGCAAATGCTTGAATTGTTTGCGCCAGCATATGGTTAGGGATTGCGTTCATGCAAATAACTGTCGTAAGTGTGGGCTTAACAACGATAGGAAACACTATTTTCTTCTGCATGATTTTTATGTGACGTCACATGATTCTCTGGATTCTGTTGGGAAAGATGATGCTCGTGCCAGAGTTCCTGTGCGTAATGTTAAGATTGGAAATGTTAAAGCAGCCTTTAACCGCGTTACTGCTGCTCGTGTTTTGAATCCAATGACTGGCAAATCGAAGTTGGTGTATTGTCAGCATGATCCTGGTTCGCAGTTGACGTTTGTTTCGAGTGACTTGGTGTGTGAACTTGATCTTAAACCGTACGATAAAGCGTCGTTTAAAATGGATACCCTGGCTGGTCAGAAAGCTACTTGTGCTAACCTTGTCAAACTCAACATCCAGTCGTTAGAGACAGATGAACTGTTTTGTGATATAACTTCGGTGGTTAACCCAGCTTGGGCTGATGATGTTAAAACTTTACCGCATAAACAAGATTTAAATGGTTTCCGTCATTTTCATGACGTGAATATGTTTCATTTGAATGATTGTAGTACTGTAGATGTACTGATTGGCAACGACAACGCTTATTTGATGTGGGCAAAAGAAGAACGTGTTGGTGAAAATCGTAGTGAACCGCATGCTTTACTCACTCCTCTCGGTTGGTTGGCTTGTGGTGGTAAGTCACCCTTAGAGGAAAGCGTTGCTAAAGTGTGCAGAATGCAGACGTCTTCAGAGTCGGATGTCATCTCTGGCTTTCAGCGTAAAATTGAGTCTCGTGATATGGAAATAGCAGACCTGAATAAAGTCATTCAGGATTTGACGTTGCAAAATGAAACCTGTGAATTGTCTCGCAATGATAAGTTGGCTAGAGAACTTGTTGAACCGAATATTGAGTTGAAAGATGGTCGATTTGAGATACCTGTTCCGTTGAAGGAAGATATTGATCTACCTAACAATTTTGTGTTGGCGTCAGATAGAGCTGCTGCTTTAAGAAAGAAAGCTTTAAAACAACCTGAACTTCGTGATTTCCTTACTGACACCATGAAAGATCTTAAATCAAATGGCTATATTGAGCGTACTGGTGAAGCAGGAAATGTCAAGGGATTTGAATGGTATTTACCTTACTTTGTTACGTCACAATTAAAAAAGCGCTTTGTTTACGATGGCAAGTCTGAATTTTGAGGAACTTGTGGTAATGATGTAATGTTTTCGGGTCCTGACTTGTTAAACCCTCTGGTAGATGTCTTGGCTAGATTTCGGCTTGGTAGATTTGGTCTCATGGCTGATGTGACTAAATGCTTCTTTCAAATAAAGTTACCTGAGTCGCGAAGGGATTATCGGTTCAATTTGTCACTTTCTCAGCAGTTTTGGAGTAAATGGATCGATTTTTACTTGCCAGGTCTTCAGGGCCGGAAAAAATGGCTAAAAATGGCCGAGAATTTGGAGCCTGGTCAACTTGTAGTGGTAGGTTCTCTCCAGGACATTGGTAAACGTGGGAAGTATCAACTTGGGAGGGTGCATGAGGTAGTTCCACAAATTAGGAAAGGGAAGCCTGTGGTTCGTAGAGCTAAAGTTGCCGTCTGCAACTATGATGAGAGTACGGGGAAAGTGAAAGTAGACTATGTGTTGAGGGATATTTCGTGCCTCGCCCCCGTAAAGAACACCTAAGTGTTAGGGTTTGAGCCTGGTTTTGTCTGCGGTGGCCGACACTTGTCTGAGCCCAGAACAGTCGGTTATTATCGCAATCATTGTATATAGCATCATTTTTTGCGTGTACCTAATACCTATGGTACCAATTTCATGTATCGTCGTGTTTATTCTTATTGCTGTTCATTCTTTGCATGCCCTTTGTATTTGCGTATTAACTTAAACGTGAGTGATTCAAACAATTTGTGTATCATGTGTTTTTATTCATTGGCTCACAATTGTCGTCAATTCTTTTTTAGTTATGCCATGTCAGACTGTCATAACTAGGGGCCGCTATGTTACAGACGGTTGTTCGCCTGGTCAAACGTCATGTAGAAACCGTTCGGGTCTACTGAATATTACGTCATGGAAATTCCTAAAACATGAGCCAAGATTGCACCATCGTCCGTAAGACTCGTGTCAATCCTGTTGAAACCGGTTTAAACATGAAATGTTGCGTCGCCTTTGAGTTATCACAAATTTTTCTGATTCATTCTCGAAGTTGTTTGTTGGAAGTCGGTCGCACATTTAACTGGTTTATTTGGTGCTTGCTAGCTGGACAAATTCTCCGTCTTTTATCCAAGTAATCTGTATCGTAGTGACAGTTTTAGAGGTGTAGGCATTGCACCAGTCATTTCGATAGCCGCGGGCTAATTTTACTGGAATACACTTTGAATAGACGTTTCGAAGGTGTGTTTATTTTTCGGTCATTACGTACAGACAAACGGATCCGGGAACTTTATGTTACAATTTTCCCACGAAGAATTATGGTTTACCGCTGTGACCAGTGACGTCATAGTTTCTCACTGCTACAAACTGTTTAATTTCGCTTTTACCGCTCACGAACGAAACCCACTGCAGTTGCACTGTTTCAATGTCTTAATACTTTTGGTTGTTGTAAAAGTTAATGCATTTTAGCTTTTATTTATTTGAATTGAATGTAGGCCTAGACCAGGGGTGCACAACCTTTTTGCTATTGCCGGCCGCATTCAGATTAATTCTACAAAGCACGGCCGCTAGTGAGTTTTAAATGATTTTTTTTTAATTTGCGTTATTAAAGAGAAGAATTTATTCGTTAATATCTACTAAACTTATACCTAATAGCGCCATAACACTTTTTGAAATGAATTTATTCCGTCTGCGACATTGCAACAAGTAACTCCCTTGATTTTGCATACGAGCAGATAAAATTGCTAAGTTGAGAACCTCTCGAGATACAATCTTAGTTGAGACTCCAGGTTTCCGTCCAACAATCACGTTCGGTAGGCTACTCGTTTTTCAGGTAGGCTACTCGTTTTTCAGGTAGGCTACTTTATTTGTGAAAAGGCAGACTCGCACACGTAGCCTATGGGCTTCCGAAAAGAACAAGAGTTTCTCTTGCCAATTCTCGCAACATTGGATAATCAAGTGCACTTTTCCACATTTTCGACACAGATTTTCCTCGACTTGCCTAATTTTGCGTAATTGTGTGACATGACGACGAAAATGCTGCTTTGCATTATCTCCTTTAACAATTTTAACTACTTGACTGCATATTAGACACATCATAGTATGCGCTGCCGTCTCGATCATGAAATAATCCAACTCCCATTTGGAACTGAATACCCTTTTCTCCTCTGCTAGTGTTCTTTTTCTTTTTAAGGACATAATGCAATGTAGGCTAATGTTACAATGTGTCACAATCAAGGTGCAATGCCTCGCGATGGCTTGCTTTGTATCTTCAACGAGCGTGTTGTTTTGGTTGAAGAATTCTGGTGCGATGTGTTATTATCGGTTATGACCTGAAGTAACCTCTGATTACGAAATCTGTACTATGTAAAATGTGTTTTCTGGAATCATTTTTCCCTACGTGACATTCTAGAGACTTCTGTTGTTTACATTTAAATGCTGCTTGATAGAACAATGGTTCTTTATGATGTAACCTTACGTAACCTTCTCGAAGTTACTGGACTGAACAACCAACTATAAATAGTGGTGTAGTTTGTGTAATGTTTATTATGATTATTATGAGTTGATTATGAGAGTTGTGCTATGAGTTGTGGATTGGTAGTTGATGCAGAAATTATTGGTGATTGAGACTTGAAGTAATTGAATACAAGTAGATGAGAATTGGTGCTGATATAAATTGTGTTCGAAATTAGAGTTATTTGAGAAGCCGTTCGTTAAAGTTCTTCAAGAAGTCAGATTATCATTTCACTAGTAGAATTAGTCGACATTTAATTGACTGCTTTTCGGTTTGACCCATTAAACTACGTCATTGAATCTTTCCAAGTCTTTTTCCTGGTAAGAGATAGAAAGAAATCGTGACATTCTGGGAGCTCGTCCGGGAATAAACCGAAAAAGAATAAACCGAAGAATACCGAAAGATTTATTGAGAGAATAATAAATTAACAACAAGCTGTCAAAATGGCAGATGCCGTCAAACATGAGATGATTGAAGACTTACGGAGCATGGCTGAACGAATGGGGCTGAGTGACAATGAAAAGTCTCAGTTTGTGATGGAAGAGTATCACAAGATAATGGCCCAAAAAGCTCAGCGAGAAGCTGACAAAAGAAATAAGGAAAGCAGAATAAGCTTCAAGTTCTGCTCGTGAAATAAGGAAAGCAGAACTTGAAGCTGAAGAAAAGCGAGCACAGCGTGAACTTGAAGCTGAAGAGAAGCGAGCACAACTTGAAGCTGAAGAGAAGCGAGCACAACTTGAAGCTGAAGAAAAACGAGCACAGCGTGAAGCTGAAGCAGAAGAGAAGCGGGCGCAGCGCGAAGCCGAAGAGAAGCGGGCACAGCGCGAAGCAGAAGCCGAAGAGAATCGGGTGCAACGCGAAGCAGAAGAAAAAAGAGCGCAATATGAATTGGAAAAGTTAAAACTTGATATAGAAAGACAAAAGCTGGACATTGGTGAGCGATCTAATTCTACTAATGATAATGCTCGAGATGTTATTGTGGCGCAAGTTAGACGTCCAGATTTGCCATCATTTGTTGAAGAAAAAGATGAGTTGGATAGTTATTTGTTAAGATTTGAAAGATATGCTACAATACCCAAATTGGAGAAGTCGACGTGGGCTACCCAGCTAAGTATGTTATTATCGGGACAAGCTCTTGATGTATATTCAAGACTTTCGCAAGAAGAAGCCATGAACTACGACAGATTGAAGTTAGCTCTGTTAAAGCGATACAATTTTACCGAGCATGGATACCGCCAAAGATTCCGTGAGGCAAAGCCTGAACGACACGAAATTAAGAAACCTTTTGTTAAAATGGTTTGAACTTTCGGGGGCCGAACAATCATTGAACGGATTGGCAAACCTTATAGTTAAGGAACAATTTACAGATTCATGTTCAAAAGACCTGTCTGTTTATTTAATGGAGAGAAGTCCAAAGACTCTAGAAGAAATAGCCAGTGTGGCAGAACAGTACTTAGTTGCTCATGATGAGAAGTTGTTGACTGAAGAAACGTTGTCATGCAATAATGACGAGGAGCAAGCAAATAATTTTAAAGGAGGTGCGGTTCCAAGAGAAGTACGTTGTTTTAATTGTAATGGCTTAGGTCATAAGTCTGTTAACTGCCGGAGGAAGACTAACAGAAATCATCAGGAATCGAGGAAGTGGTGCAATCGTTGCAATAGGCAAGGACACGAAGCGAAGGAATGCAAGGACAAGTCGTTTTCCCTATCCAATCAGTCTGGAAAAGATAAAGACACGGACGTTTATCGATGCGGTTGTGCGTTAATGATTCCTGAACCCACGCTTGGGGAGGAGAGACCGGATGAAGATGTTTGCGAAAAAATAATAGCTGAAGATTACCTGCCAGTAGTAGATGGAAAAGTTGGAAACAAAAAGGTAAAAGTTTTACGTGATTCTGGTTCTACGGGTATAATGGTGAGGAGAGATTTGGTTAAAGACAGTCAGTTAACGGGAAAAACTGGAATTGTAATGTCGATAAATAACACTTCAATCCAAGGACCGTTAGCGAAGATATATATCGAAACTCCATATTGTAGTGGGACTGTGAAAGCGTTATGTTTACAAAACTCTTTAGTTGATCTTATAATCGGAAATGTTATTGAGAGAGATTCTGAAGTTACTTGTTATTCTTGTGGCAAGAATGGTCACTTTGCTCGAGATTGTTCTGCAGATAATCAGCAACGATCTCACGATGACGGATATTACGAGCGCGATGAACCGAGGAGAAGAGGCAGGCGACGACCATTTGGAGTTTGCTATAGATGCAGTAGACGCGGACACTTCGCCAGGGAGTGCGTTGCTGACGGCGGACATTCGGAAAACAGACGTTGTCGTGACAACCACTGCTACCGATGTGGGGAGATTGGACACATAGCCAGGAGCTGCTCTTTTGATGAAAAGGCTTGCTACAACTGTCATAAAGAAGGTCATCTCGCCAAAGACTGTCCGGAGAGGAGGTGTTTCCGATGTAGGAAGATGGGTCATCTCGCTCGCCGATGCACTGAAGATGTTGAGGACGTTGGAGACTTTCGCCGAAAACGTGACTATTGTTTTGAGAAAAGCTATCGTTGGTAGATCATGCAATGATGGACTAATGAGAACTGTTTTATTGAGTAATTAATTGTTTTGTAATATGTTTTGTATTGATTGTGTTGTTATATTGTTTGCAACAATATTCTAAGGGGGGGCGTATGTCACAATCAAGGTGCAATGCCTCGCGATGGCTTGCTTTGTATCTTCAACGAGCGTGTTGTTTTGGTTGAAGAATTCTGGTGCGATGTGTTATTATCGGTTATGACCTGAAGTAACCTCTGATTACGAAATCTGTACTATGTAAAATGTGTTTTCTGGAATCATTTTTCCCTACGTGACATTCTAGAGACTTCTGTTGTTTACATTTAAATGCTGCTTGATAGAACAATGGTTCTTTATGATGTATTCTTACGTAACCTTCTCGAAGTTACTGGACTGAACAACCAACTATAAATAGTGGTGTAGTTTGTGTCAGGGTGGCCAGATTGGCCTTTTTAAGGCCAAATTTCTCGAATTTGGCCTTTTTTAAAGTCTGTTGGCCTTAGAAATTATACGTTTGGCCTTTTTCTAGATTTGGCCTTTTTTAAAATTTACTCCTCAAAATGCATAATAATCAATATTTCTCATATATCGCAACCTTATCAGATGAAACCATATTCACCATTGTTCAATACATGTTCTATGCTTGTTTAATAGTCGTAATGTGACGTCGGCGCCGAGTCAGATTGCGCTCACCCGCTAAGGCAGCCAGTGGTGCCAGATGTCACCACTGTAGCGGATTAAAACTCATCCGCTACAGTCCTTTTATACTTGCTACCTTTTGGGCTATTTTCAGAATTATTTTTGCTACAATTCATTAAAATCCGGTACAAGTCATAAAATATCGATAAATATGAATATTATAGATATTATTTTGGAATTATAATGTCAACGTTCAAAAGTAGGTAGCCTATACAGAAAGTTCACGTTTCGATCGATCGGTAGCCTAACACAACCGCCGGCTTGCCAGCCGAGTAGCCTACTATGTGCAAGGTGAATATATTGCCAAAGCTAAGCAACATTTCTACACATGAAAAAACCAAGAAACACCTAAATAAAATACCAAACTCCTCTTAAAGTTCTCTCCCTAAATGTGTCAATGATTCATAAAAAATAGCAGAGATTGATCTTAGTTTAACCATAAAGATTTAACCATAGCGTGCCATGCATCTATTCGCTCTATTGATCGCATTGGTGATGTGAACAAGTATCATGGTAATATTTTCACTAGTTAGCCTACTGCTGTAAAAACAAAGCCTAGAAACAGAGCACAAATTCGGCTATTGGAAGTTGTCATAAGAATTCGTTCTCACCTGTTGGACCAAAAAATGTGTTGCAAAGACTTCAAGTGCACCCCAAATATGATTGTTCAATTTTAATGGATTATGTTAAATGCCGTGTGGTTGCTTGGTTGTATATGTCTGTGGTTGAAGAAAGTGACCTCTTTACCAAAATTGTAAATATGATTGAATTGCACAACAGTGAGAATTTGTATAGTTCATCAAAAAATGAATAAACCAACTATTTAGAAGAAATTCTTCAATAATCCAATAAAATATAAGTAAATTTGTGAAATATATGTAATTGTGTATATTTCATTATTTTTAATATAAACAGGTAAATATCCATTTGGCCTTTTTTATCTAATTTTTTTCTTGTTTTGGTCTTTTTTTTGTATTATTTTGCATTAAGACCTTTTCATAGTCTGGCAACCGTGATTACAATGCTTATTTTATCTTGTTTGAGTTTGGCTTTTTTTGGCCTTTTTTCTACCTATTTGGCCTTTTTTCTTGGTGAGTTTGGCCTTTTTTGCAAATTTTAGTCTGGCAACCCTGGTTTGTGTAATGTTTATTATTATTATGAGTTGATTATGAGAGTTGTGCTATGAGTTGTGAATTGGTAGTTGATGCAGAAATTATTGGTGATTGAGACTTGAAGTAATTGAATACAAGTAGATGAGAATTGGTGCTGATATAATTTGTGTTCGAAATTAGAGTTATTTGAGAAGCCGTTCGTTAAAGTTCTTCAAGAAGTCAGATTATCATTTCACTAGTAGAATTAGTCGACATTTAATTGACTGCTTTTCGGTTTGACCCATTAAACTACGTCATTGAATCTTTCCAAGTCTTTTTCCTGGTAAGAGATAGAAAGAAATCGTGACACAATGAAATTGGGTCGAGGAAAAAGTTTTATCTCTAAACGATTTTAACATAACAGTCTAGCCTACAAAAACTTACAATGAAAATGTTTTTCAAGCTCTAAAATTTGAAGGTATCCAGTGGTTCGCTAGATATCTTTGTAGCCTATAATATTTAAAATACATTTCATTTTTTTAATGAAATAATTTTTTCATTTCAACAATAGGACACGGTCGCCAACACATGCTTATGAAATTAGGCTACGTGTTAACGGCCGCATAATTATTCATCGACGCCGCATGCGGCCGCAGGTTAAACACCGTTGGCCTAGACCCTAGATGCCGAAACTTTGTCTTTCACTGTGGATGTTATGGCACAGGTTATCGTGTTGTATTCATGCAATTGTAAATTAAGTTATATAAAGCTTGGACCTTAACGCTTTTGATCTTTTAAATCTAACCATTTAGCGTCTGAAGCGCAAAGTTTGGAAGACTTGAGCCAAGGAAGAATACAGAGAGGAATTTTTGCGTAGGCCTACGTCCCCTCTTCCAATCAAATTTGTCTAAAAACCTCAAAAAATGTGGCAAATATTAAAGAGCTTTTGCTCGCGATTTTAGATTCGTTGAAATAATATTTCGACCTTAAATCGTGCTGAAAGGCAAAAATTTTGCGCCTTCGGCGCGAAATATAATGCCGCCTAAGACGCTGTAGGCTATAAGAAACTGAAGCTTTCAATAATGCGAAGGAGGGTCTGGGAAGCGACCTCCCAGAAGTATATGTGATGCGATAATCCAATAAGCCCCCTGTCGATGTCAAAACATCGTTTCCGCTCTGCTTAAATTACCCCCCCCCCCACTCTCAGGAAGTGTCCGGAGCCCCTGGGTTGTGTACTATGTAGCACACATACCCTGTTGAAATGAAACTGGTCATCTACTTGCGCGGAGATAAAAGAAAAAGACGAAAACTTACATTAAGCATAAATCTGAATTAAAATCGAGTGCAACACCAACACTAAGTTACCAGTTTTTTTAATAACTGAAAAAGTAAAATTTGCTTTAATTTATGATTCAGTGAATTTACCCCCTCGGTAGGTGAAATTTACCTCCGGTTAAAAACCCCTGATTTAGAGCTTGTCGAAACTAAACAAAACTGTGATACTGCAGTATGTCCGCTACAGGTTATTGCTTTCAACATTTTCAAACAAAAATCCATTTAAAACGTTAATGTTCTTTTTTTTCTTGCTTCTGGAATTATAGTGAGTTATCACGATCAACAGACTATCAGCAAAATCACAGCGGTTTCATCCTGTGTGAAATTAATGATGCATTTGCATTTCGAGTTTTACTCTCAGCACTCGGGGAGTTGGTGAAGTCTAGCGCACAAAACTGCACAGTGCACACTCTTTAACGACAAGGCCACGGAAGAACTACAATGTTTGCATCTACTTATACGACAAATTTATCTTGGTCTTGTCGCTGAAAAACGAGCATTTTGTCCATTTTATGGGCAAACATACAAAACGTATTTTCATAGCAACTGTCGATTGCCTCAACATGTATTGCACAAGTTAATGTCTTGACTAACTTTGTTCTTCGTGATCATCGCTCGGATACGCGTTGGCAGATCAAACAAAGCGAGAAGGTGCAAAATGAAAATTGTTTAAACATTTCTCAAAAGAGTTTAGCTAAAAATGGTATAGTCCTACTGTATTGCCTATTGCTCATTACTGTATTGGTCAAGCCTATTTAAAAATAGAAAAATCCGTCCAATTATAACCATCACAATCGGCAGCCGCGGCTGAGTGGTTAGCGCGTTGGGCTCGCAGTCGAGAGTCTGCATGTTCGACTCCAGCCACCCGCACTTGCTGTTGTTTCTCTGGGCAAGAAACTTTACGATAATTGCCTCTACCTAGTGATCGATTTCGAGTAATGGGTAGTACCAAATTTAAGTCATAAGTAGAGTAGACAACCGGAAACAGACATTGCCGTCGGCTGCAGCGTGGGTCAGGTGTATGTCGGAAGGCGTACACCGATGCATAGCGCTCAAGTCCGCTTTCCCGCAATGCAGGATAAAGATAAACAAACAAACAAACAAAAAATGGCCGATTTGGCAACTTTGTCAGGATAGAACTTAATTTCTACAAAACAAACAAATGTTGCAACGCACAATTGTGTGACTGCTATTACATCTATGACATCACATTGGCGTCGCTTCTAAATTAGTTTTCATGACGTTTGATAAAGGCGATCATCGATTCAATTTAAGCCGTGCGAGTTATAAAGGTCTAAAACAATTGTTGAATACAAGCTGCACTAAACCAGTCTTGTTCATGATTTGCCTCAACGGCCCAGTAATGTTGATGGACAACACAAGCAACTCGTGCATCAGCCTGGGAAAACGGGCTCGATGCTGAGTAGGATTATCCAGGTGGTGATGGATTATCCAGGTAACCATAAGTTATATTGACACAGTTACTGCAATTCCGTTCTTATTCATTTGCAACAAAGCACTCAAATATAATTCGTTGTTAAATCGCTGAGATTGGTCACGAACGCGCTGTGACATCATTGCAGCAACAAAATGTCGCTATTAGGACCCGATCAGTTGGTAGAAGACCAGACTATGTTGCGGCTGGAGGGGGGGCGGGGTGGGGAGGCCAAATTGCGAGAAAACCTGCAACAAAAAGGCAAGATGAGGCGACGACGCATTCAATGAACAAGCTGAAGGATGATCAACCGCCGAGGATGATGGCAAATAATTTGGACGTTGATGCTGAAAAAATCCAAAAATTGAATGCGTTCGACAATGATCAGCAACTGAGCGAACTGAGATGCAATCTCCAATTGATATAACCAATTACTAAATGGACACTAGGTGGCAATTGCAGAATAAATGCAGCAACGCAACATACCTGAGCGGTAGGTGGCGCATCATGGAATGATTCCGCCATCCTCTCGTTCTCTCCTCGTCCGCACAACTAATCACGTGATTGCTGACGTCATTTGCAAATTGATAGACTATGAGCAAACAATCCTTGCAGAGGCGCACCACCTTGCGGCAGCATTCCAACTCCACAGCGCTCACTGTGTCGGTACTTTTGCTGAAAATCGTCTCCCAAGAATTGCTGAGTGGTAAAACAATGAAAGGTTACCCAAAAATAATAATAAAACAATTGTATACTGTTTAACAACTTTGAAAACTAATCGAGGATTGTGCCAAGTAAAACCATTGAGGTAGCCATGACCGAGAAGTTAGCGGGATGAGAGGAAACCGCGCTGAACGGGTTTCGAACTCACCAAGAAGCCGTGAAGCAGATCCACAAGCCCTGACCGTGACTCCAATGCATCCGGTTAAAGACTCGATCGAAGAAGCGCATGAGACGCAAGGAATCTATCTTCCATCCTCTCCACACTCTCTGCATGACCGCGCCCACATTACCACGCACAATGTCGATCACCTGCCGATCGGGAAGTTATAATAATTTATTTCACACTACTTGGGTGCAAAATAGCGTCAATAAAAAGTCTCCAGAATTGGCAAGTTTCAGCCAATTGTCGCAGCTCTTTCGGGCTGTGCTTTGTGAAAGATCGAACCCTTTGCTTTAATCTTTCTGCTGGTCTTCCTTGACTTCGTTTGCCTGTAATCAGCCTTGATAGTAGGAGGGTTTCGTTATAAACTGAGTTTATTGGATATTGTATTCTATGTCCCAACCAAAGAAGTTCACGTTTGCTGACTTGTTCAAGCAGGGGAGTTGCTCCTACTGCACCTTGTAAGTCATAGTGAATATGTTCAGTCCATGAAATTTTGAAAATTCTTCTTAATGATTGTGTGTGGAATGTGCTAATAGTATTTTGAAGTTTTGATGTTAACACCACAACGTTAAAACTAGGAAGTTTCTCGAATCAAACAAACGTGGTAAAGCATGAAGACATGCGGATGTACAAAATGGTTGGAGTACATGATCACAGCACACCACATGATGTGTTGCGAAATAATAGACAATCGTGATTTCTACATAGACATGAGAAACCAACAAATATTTCAGACTTTAGTTTTCTGGTCGTGCAAGCCACATAGCGATCTATAGACAGGCTTTGCCAACGTGCCAACTGGAGGCTGATGACTTTATATCTCTTTAAAATGATAATTTTGAGAATCCAAATTACCAAAGTGTGATCTGACTACTTGATCTCAAATAATTGCAAAAATTTTCATATTAAATCGTTCTCCTATTACCAGTGTTGCCAAACGCTTTTCGGATTTCCAACACAAGTGTTCAAATCTAGCCCTTGCATGGTGACAATAGCATGAAACTATCACAATTTCTTCTAGTTCTTATACGTAAAGATACTTTGGAAAGATTGATAACGTAGTTTATTGGGATATGAAACGTTATACAGTCAGATAAATGGTCGAAAAGTTCTACTTGTGAGATGATAGATGAAATGCTTGAACTGACGAATGCTTCACCACTTCTAACACGTAAAGAAATCAAATTCTTAAACAGCAAACGTCTTCGTCGATTTCAAAATAAATATAAACTTCTACTTGCCACAGCTACTTTACAATTGACAATTTCCACTTTGACAATCTATTTAATATCGGCTGTAACTCTACAATCGTCTTCAATGTACTTTTCATTGCAACTTCTAATCCTCATAATTCACAACTCTCAATACAACTCCAATAACAACTCTAATAATAATAATCGAATCACGCGGTTGCTTATAACAGGTTTGCTTGGATTAAAAGCTTCCAGAGACTAGGGTAATATTAATTACAGACTGCCTAACTAAAGGTTACCATCGATCAGTATCATCGAAACACCACAACAGAATTACGCAACAAAATAGTTCACCTATTCGAGAACAACAATGTAGTCTACCGCCCGAGCAATATTGATTGTGACATAACTCAAAACCATACAATTCACCAGGCCTACTACTCAAACTTTCAACTTATACTAAAAATTTGGGCTATTAGGAGTTAGGCCTCCAATCAAATCTGCACGTTGGCATGGTCCGTGTATGTTGGTCGCCATGCTGCAGACATATACCTTCACCATATGAACACAACTATTCAGGCACGTTTAAAATCCCTCAAAGTTTTGTCTCCTTTTCCATTCATTGACGTGTTGGTGCATGGTACATGGATTATTGCAAAGTTAAGGAAAATGTGAGTCCCATACCTGATCGAAGCATCAGGGGATGAGAAGATAAGGTTCTCATTATGCTAACCCTTTGGCAAAAATGAGAGTAGGGTGGCCAGTTTCTTTCTCTCGGCCGCTTTTTTGTCAGCAGCTGCGCCACCCAATTTATTACAACCTGGGTAGAGGTGAGCGGTATTTTTTAACAACCAGCTGCAGCCGGGAGTCGAACCAGCATTGCATAATTGGAAAGCGAGCGTCTTTGCGTATATCAGCTGCGCCATCCCATGGCCTTCCCACATCGATTGTTGTGGCTGGTGCTATATTTTTCGTTCCCGACTTGGTAATGATTCTCTCGTGTTGTCGCTATATGTCAGGGCATTCGTTGGTTAGCCACTGCCTGGCGTCGTCATCGATAGAAACTAGGCCTTCCATACCATGAGGTGGTCTGTATGGCCGGCAATCCTTGATAATGTGGGCTGCCGTCTGCATTTCACCACACTCACGCACAATTGGCAATGATAAGACGAATAGATGACTTAAAAATGGAGCGATGTGGCTTCAAGCAATTGCCTTCGCGAAGACGTGGCTGGAAGAAAAACGTTGTCATGAAATGCAACGATTGTGCGCCTGAAAAGTTATTTCGTCAATTACCTTTTTCCGTTTGGCTGAATCTAGCTTAACCAACCAGTAGGTGGCGAGCAAGGGTTTGTGGTGTTTCCAATTTTTCATGATCTAAAAGTAGAAAGTGGATGAGGCGATGTTGATAACAAACAAAAAGAAAAAAGTTTCTGTTGAGATCGTTATAATCATAAAACAAATGTTCCCAAAACTAAATGAATCATTCACCGCTTACATTGTCCAGCATGACGTCAGCTTCCTGATCGCTTTTCCCAGGAAACTTGATACGTGTGCACTCTAGCGCGGTTAGCGTCTGTTGAGTGCGTTCCGCTTCTCTGTCTTCTATGCCGTTAGGTGTCACTGCGTGCCGAGATAGTTTTCCAGCCGACGTCGACGACGCAACAATCGAAGGCGGCAATGTGATCGCGGACGTGGAGTTTCGATGAAATCGTCCATTGTCATCATTGTGGAAATTTCTACGTCATCAAACAAGAATTAACCCCTTTGGGAACATTAACCTGGTTGAGCATGATTGCGTGTTGGGAGCCAATGGGAAAGTTGAGGATTGTTCCGCAACGGAAGTAACAGACGAAATGTTGCTGAGACATTGTCGCCTTACAATCAAATCCCCACTTTCATGATTAGCTGTCAGCCATATTCTTACATTTTTGATGCGGTGGTGTAAAGACGTCCGGAATGCTTCGTCGTTGATGAGCCTTGATTATCACGTGACTTGAAATGACGTATTTTGTCAAGCCGCCGAATAATAAGTTTCTCCCGCGAGCGAGCCGCGTTGTCTTCATCCTGGGAAAAGACAATTCGAAGCGATTTTTAAAAAAGCGCCACCCGTTTTGCTTATTAAGTTGGTTTTTAAGTCAATGCAAAAAACTATTGTTAGACTTTTTACTCAGCTAGGTTGATGTCACTATGACGTCATATAGCGACAAAATTTGATAAACTTGCGATTAGACGAATTATTGAATAAGATCTTTAAATTATTGAATAAAATCTTTAAAGTTTTAAGTGAAGAGAAACGAAACAAGTAGCTGAAAAAATATCAAGGCAAGCACTGCTATTTTGCATTCATCAAATGCCGGCATTTGCACAACAATTTAACTTTTTAGTGTAATTTATCAAGAATCGATTTCGCTATAGTAATAGCATCTTCAGCTAGCACATGTAAAAAAAATTTGAAAAATAAGTAAAACGAACAAATAAGCAAACTCCGATATTATCAACACGCATAAAATTTCTATTTTAAATAGATAGTTACATGATATCAAAATTAAAATCAAAAACTGCAAGTCTAAATCTTAAACTGATGTTCTGCCACGATTTCCAACAATATAAGGCAAACCGGGGCGTGTTGTCACAGGTTTGGGGTTTTTCGATTTCTGCTTTTGCTATATACAATGCAAGTGATTTAGTTATATCATTCGTACACTGTCCACTTACACTTCCTTTTGCCACTAGTTAAACTTTTTAATCGCAAAAGGATTTTAAGAAAATCAAATTTTTGTAAAAAAAAAATTGTGACAACACGCCCCAGCACGGGGCGTGTTGTCACAAAGCATGGGGCGTGTTGTCACAATTTTTTTTTTTTTACAAAAATTCGATTTTCTTGAAATCATTTTGCGATTAAAAAGTATAACTAGTGGCAAAAGGAAGTGTAAGTGGACAGTGTATGAATCATGGTGACCTCTAGTAAAAGGTCATGTCAACGCTTGAGAGATTTCTTCGACTGGCGGCTGATTTTAAATCGCGGCTGGAGCTGCAGTGCGAGTATCGTACGTTTAGAGCGTAGTAAACTTGTGAGCAGTGCAAGTACAAGGTATTGTGTAAAGCAAAAGCAGTGTTGCTTACAAAGTATTGCGTCCTAGTGTTGGGTAAAAACATTTCTGTAGATAATGATTTGCCCCAATAGCCTTGTGTGCAGTCAAGTAGGTTTCACATACTAGCTTACACAAGTATAATGGTAGGTCTAAGTTGCACTCTACTAAAACTGTAGAAAAGCTGGTTTGTTTGCAGTTTTAGATATGAAATAGGTTGGTTTACACCATAAAATGCACAGAAGCAACTATATGATGTTGTATGGTATTCCTTTCTGCATTGTTCAGTTTTGAATAACTGTCTTGTATGCTAAAATCTAGGTAAATGAGTCTCTCTCCAAAATTTTGTTTGCTACCTACACTTATGTCAGTAGTTGGCCTATAATGACTGTTTTACCTTTAGTTGTAAATCTACAGTAAAACAAATACAGTATAATAAGTTGATAAGAAGAAATGCAATAAATTTTCTGTCCCTGGTTGGAATAATGAAGTTAAGCAGGCTCATTTCATTGCCAGAGAAACTTACAACATGTGGGTGAAAAATGGGAAACAACGGAATGGTTATCTGTATGAGTTGATGCAGAATAAACGAAAGGAGTTTAAAAAAACCTTTTGCCGTTGTAAAAATGCCTCTGAACAACATAGAGCTAATGCACTTGCCTCAGCACTCAACTTGGACAGCTCACAAAAGTCATTTTGGCAGAAGGTAAAAAAATCTACTTGCAAAAATAGTTCTCTTTCTGTAAATGTTGGTGGAGCAAAAGGTCCTGAAGCTATTGCTGAGATGTGGAAGCATCATTACAGCTCCTTGCTAAATTCCAGCAAAACCAACACTGAAAAAGAATTTGTTAACTCGTATATTTCTTCTAAGGATAAATATCATAATTTTTTCAATATTTCGTTGCAACATGGACACAGTTGGTTGGTCCCTTGCTTGCCAAACTGCCATTAAATCGAGCTGCTGGTGCTGATAAAAAAGTTTCAGCTGAACATCTTGTTTATGCTGATTATTCTATTCGTTTTTATATTAGTGTACTTTTTAATATGTGTCTTAGTCATGGTGTTGTACCAAATTCTTGCTTGGACACTGTTCTAGTCCCAATTGTAAAGAATTTGAATGGCGACATTCAAGATTCAGGTAACTATAGACCTATTGCTGTAGCTACAGTAATCTCAAAACTGTTTGAACGTTTTATTTTGAATCATCTATTGCCTTTTTTGAATACTAGTGACAATCAATTTGGGTTTAAGTCTGGCCATAGTACTGACATGAGTATTTTCTTATTAAAACAAGCAGTGTCCTCTTATATCAGTCATGACACTCCTGTATATTCTGTTTTTTTTTGATGTTTCAAAAGCCTTCGACAAAGTCAATCATCATTTATTGTTTAAAACGCTTATCACACGCAACGTGCCTATGTATTTTGTTCGCTTATTGAAATACTGGTATAGTAAACAAACCATGCAAGTGAGGTAGGGAGGTCACCTGTCCCAATCATTTAATGTGTCCAATGGAGTCAGACAAGGTGGGGTGTTAAGCCCCTATCTTTTTGCGGTATATATTGACCCTCTTTCTTATGAGCTCCATAAAACAAAAGTTGGTTGCTATGTTGGCAACTCTTGTCTAAATCATATTATGTTTGCTGATGACATTTGCTGCATCTCGCCTAGTTTGTGTGGCTTACAAAATTTGTTAGATGTTTGCCACAAGTATGCTGTTGAACCTGAAATTACTTTCAATTCTAAAAAGTCATTTGGTAGGCTATGTTATTTTCCCCAAAAAAACGTTTATCTTTTACGTGCTCCTCTGCTACATCTAGGTAAATCTGAAATTGTGTTCACGGACTCTGTAAAATACCTGGGTGTATTGATTGAGAGTTCTCTCTCAGATGAAAATGATATTTCAAGGCAGGTACGCTCTCAGTACTGTGCTGCAAATAATGCAAAATCTCATTTCGCTAAATGCTCACCCGCTGTAAAAAACATTGCATTTCGCTCTTATTGTATCATTTGTATGTCCTTTTACGCATCCCAGTTGTGGAACAAGTTTAGATATTCTAGTATAAAACGATTACATGTTGCTTACAATGATTCTTTTAGAATATTGCACAACTTGCCTCGTTATGTCAGTGCCCGTGAATATCAAGTAATGAATAATATAACAACGTTTGATGCTTTATTGAGGAAAAACATGTTTTCGTTTATCAACCGTTGCATTCACTCCTCCAATCGCTTTATATCAGACCTGATGTCATCTGATTGTTTTTATCGCTCTGAATACTTTCAATTCTTCCAACGCTCATTGTATGTAAATTTGTAACAGTGGATAGCCTAGCCCATTTAGTGAAATTTTAAATCGACGGCATCCAAAGTGGCTCTCTGTGACCTTTGTGCATTTGCAGTTTGTGTATTATTTCGTTGTTTTGTTTTTAGATATGGACAACTTCGTCTGACGCAAATAAATAATAAAATAATAATAATAATATCCGTTCAGCTAACTGCAGTACAGGAGCCTACCACTGCTACAGTTGCTGCTTGTTAGTGTCAAGTTAATCATGCCATTAAAGTGCTGTGTTCCACTGTGTAAAGGAAACTATGATTCAAGCTTATCAAAATTATCAGTCTATAGGTTTCCGAAAAATGAGCAGGAACATCTTAAATGGATTAAAGTTATCCCACGAGCAAACTTGAATGTGACGAAGCATACAGTTGTTTTGTTAAAGTCTGAAAAGTGTGAAAATATACTAGGAAGCATAATTATACTGTAGCTGCAAGTGCACATACACCGAGTGAGTTGGAAAAATCAAAGTATACGTTGGAGCATATGAGGTAAACTTCACATCTTTGTTGATTTTCAAGCAAGGTAGATTAGATCCAACAATAACGTTACCGTATGTTGATGATAATTGTGCCTTGTTAATGAATATTGATGTTTGTGTGCTACCGCTGTCAACAGCATTTATTTTTGGCTGGTTCTCAACTGATAATTATTGTAAAATCATTCAGTTATGAGATGCGTTCTTTTGCCTGATGAAGTGTGCTTTATGTACAAGACAGCTTAGTAAAAAGGCCACATTACACTTCAGCTTGTGTGCAACTCAGTGCTGCTTGGTTTTGCTTCAAGATATCAAATTATCCGAGATAAACGCCAGACAGCAAAATCCTGACAATCAGCCTCCAGTCCAGACAGCAGCATGAGCGTTGTCAAGACCTCTTATATAATCCACCATGGTATGAATGATATAACCAAATCACTTACATTGTATATAGCAAAAGCACAAATGGAAAAACCCCAAACCTGTGACAACACGCCCCGGTTGGCCTTACAAAATCAAATTTTATTATGTGGAATTTACACATTTATACAGTAAACAAGTTGAAATTAACTCAACAACTGCTTTGGGTCTTGTTTCCTTGCCTTCACATATCACCCAAGGGTTCGGTAGTTTATGCCAAATTTTGCTTCTCGTAAGCTGTGACCATCATCACAGCTGTGACAACTCGCCCCGACGTACGCAGTCAGACAAAAGTTTTAATGGCGGCTAGAAAAGGCACGCTCTTAACTTCTAAAGTGTCAGCTAAACATCTAACATAATAAGCTATAAAATTGATTTCATACTTGCGGTCAAACTGCTCTTACGAAAGCGTCACACAATTTTGAAAAGTTAGTGAAATTTACATCGATGACCAAGTTTTTGATAATAATTTAATTTAAGCTAAACCTGCTGTCTTTTCTTGACTTTTCTAACCTCAAAATGAAGATGACTCTTAACAAAGCACGTGCTACAAATATAGACTCGAAGCAGTAAGTGCAAGTACAAAAAAAATTGCTGTGACAACACGCCCCTTGTGACAACACGCCCTGGTTTGCCTTACTGGTACAAAATTCAAGAAATGCATGAACATATACGATCCATCAAGTTACAGAATATTTTAAATATGTTACCATAGAGTTGAAAATCTAAATTCTAGCAATCAAAATTTTGGAAGTAAATTTACGAATCATAGAAGGAACCAAGTTGTCTAAAACAAATATTTACAATTTGATCGCAATAACAACGACAAGCAATCTATCAAAACCATGATGCTGGAAGTCCATAAGCAACGAAAAGTGAAAAGTTCTCAATGCGTCGCCAAAAGTAAATGATTGCATTGCTCGGTTGGACGCAAAAGATGATATGAACACAAGCTCCGAGGTGTTCGCAAGGAAGGAATTACACCAAAGTAGGTTGCCAAGGAATATGTGGAACACTGCAGTTCGTCGAAGCGAAAGATGGCCGGACAACAATTCGTAACAAAAGTTAAAAAACGAAATAGAAATGTTGTCAATCAATAAGAGATTGTGCAGACTTCCCCCGATAGAGTTCCTGTGGAAAGAATCAATCGCAAGGCGCCGACTCGCATTGTGAAATTTGCGAGTTATTTATTGATTGATAACATTTCTAGTTTGTGTAAAAGACGTTGATGTAAAAATATCGGAATGTTTACCTCTGACGACGACACGTCCGATGACGAGGATCCAGTGAAGGAAGATCTCCGGTTGTCCCTCGATGAGTGTCTTGATGAAGGAGGAGTGAGCAAAGGCATGCTGGAGAGAGGCTGCATGGACTTCACCTCAATCCCCTCCTCCTGCTCGCACTGACCGATCAGGTCAAGCAACTTATCCACCTGCGCATGAAACCAACACTTGTCAAGCGAAGATAGTTTTACTAAAAACAACTCATGAAACTCACAACGCCTTCTTCACAGCGAGCCAAATACGTTCAACACCACCATATGAAAACACCACCATATGAAAACGCCACACAGGCAACCACCACATGCAAACACCAGGGATGGATCCAGCCTCTAATTTTTGGGGGGGTGCTGCTGAAATCTATTTTCATTCAAAGAGGTCCATCAGTGTAGCACTGTCAAAATGTGTCTCTGCTGTATTTGGCATACTGATACGCATTCATGTTGTCAATACAGATGTTTTTGTTTAATATTAATAAAGACCTGAAAATGGAGAAAGTGTGCATGAAAAATCAAGTCTTAAGCATTTTGAAATTTTTTGGGGGGTACGCACCCCCCACACCTCCACTTGGATCCATCCCTGGCAAACCCCACCACGTGCAAAGGAAATTAGATTACAATTTTATTTCTGTCACTAACCAATGTTTCATTAGATCTGAATAAGCCGATTGACCGGCAGTGGAACTGTTTGTTCAACTTACTTTGCCTGGTCGATAGTGGTCGTTGCGTTGGTAAGGGGCGCACTGCGACTGAAAGAGCTTAAATACGTCACTCACCAGCTTTCCATACCTGTAAGCGCACAAGTTCCATTCAATTCCCTATAAGCAACAATTCCCTACAACCGTTCCCACTCTAGCGCTAAGCCAGCCCTTTTCAGGGCTTGCTCTAACGTTGATCTCGGCTAACATCGAAGGATTTTCTTCAGCAAAATCAACCATCCTTGCTGAACTCTGCAAAAACACCAATGCAATGTCCCCCGCCCACAGGAAACTCACCGAGATGCTGCACACCACAGGCCAACAATACCTGGAATGGAGCTTGTCAACGAAATGGATCTTGCAATCTACGTAAGATCCGGATCACGAGTTAACTTAATATCGTCCGATGATTGCCAGACTCTCCACCTCGATGGAATAGACGTAACATCTGTCTATAACAGGGGTGGGGAACCTGCGGCCCGCGGGCCGAATGTGGCCCGCGTGACTGTTCCATGTGGCCCGCGTCAAAATTTCTTTACCCAAAATATATTGAAACAACAGCTCAAAAAAGAGTAGGCTCTGCATTCTCGGTATATTGCGAATGGCCGTCGATGAAGAAATGAAACGAAACGAAGTCGATCAGTTCATGAATAATCAGGGAAACCATGTCGTCGAACTCACTGATAGCCAATGGTTGTGTGACCTAGCGTTTATGGTTGACATTAGCGAGCACCTCTCCGAGCTCAACGTCAAGTTGCAGGGACCGAATCAGCTTTTGAACTCCTTGTTTGCAAAAGTGAAATCATTTGAAGCTAAACTACATCTGTGGAAAGTACAACTTGAAAACAATAAGATGTTCTTAATAATGATGTTCCTAATAACTTCCAACATGAAATAGTAGATCTCCAGAATGACGGTACGTTGAAAGCGATGTACCAAAACATTCCACAGCTCAACTTTTATCAAAGCTGCATAAATGCTGGTGATTTTCCAGTCATGCGGGAACATGCTTTGAAATATGTGTCTCTGTTTGGAAGCACCTACCGCTGCGAATCAGTTTTTTCTGTAAATAAAATTTCGAAATTTTTAGTGGCCCGCTTGTGTTATTTCTCATTTTATGTGGCCCGCAATACTGAAAAGGTTCCCCACCCCTGGTCTATAATAAAGCTTTGGTAGCGAGTTTGCTTTGTTGAACCACAGACAAACAAAACAGAGTAACTTTAGCGGGCTTAGCATGTTTTACTATATAGAAATTAAAAATAATAAATAAATCAAAAACGTTTTCGACACGTACGTGTGTCTGCAATAAGAATTAGCCTACTTAAATCTGCAATATACATAAAATGAAAATTATAAGATAAATCTGAATATGCACTGTAACGACATTCCGGACTGAAAAGCACAAACTGAACAAGTGATACAAGAATGATTACGAGTAAATTATACGGCGGGAAACAGATCACTTGAGGTGTAAAGATCTGCCTCGAGAAATGATTTTAAATTGTCGTCGATCGAGACATTGCCTCTTATGTAGCGTGCATTGATAATCTCTCGATCAACCAATTTAAAAGCATCTCTCGAGGCAGATGTAAATTGCAGACTAAGATGATGGAAGCCTTAAGAATCAAATGTAATAATTCATCTCTCAATAGGTAGTTATTCGCCTGTGGCTCATCGTTCCTTTTGTGAGTGTTTCAAATGTTTGTCACATGTCTATTGTCTGTACTTTATATCTCATGTGATCTGTTTCTCGCCGTATAATTTACTCGAAATCATTCTTGTATCCCTTGTTCAGTTTGTGCTTTTCAGTCCGGAGTGTCGTTATAGTGCATAGTCAGATATATCTTGTAATTTTCATTTTATGTATATTGCAGATTTAAGTAATTCCTGATGAGGACACACGTACGTGTCAAAAACGTTTGAGTCGAATTTTTAATTATGTTATATCTCTTTGTAATAAAACATGTTACGCCGCTAAAGTTACTCTGTTTGATCTGTCTATAAGCCCCAAAACGAACCCTTTATACCAAACGATGTAGTGGTGCAAAATGGCGCCATGCCTGACTTGTTTATCGGCGATTTCAACAGTCACAGCTGGGGCTACAGAAACACCACTAATGATGGAGAAGCTATTGAAAAATGGGCTGGAAATAACAACCTGCATCTCATAAATGACCCCAAGCTGCTTCTTCCTTTAACAGCGGACGGCGAGGTTCAAACCCAGACCTCGTCTTTGCAAGTGACTCGATCATTCCGGGCTGTGTGAAGCATAATCTTAGATCTAATTCCACACACACTCAAGATCGCCCAATCTGCCTTCAAATCAAAGCAGTGGTCGCTCCAAAGAACGTCCCATATCAGCGACGATGTAACTTTTAAAAAGAAGGGATTTACTTCAGATCTGGACTTGCACATCGCCCAGTTTAAATACTTTGACTTCATAGAAGCTGTACGAAGAGCATCAAGAAAAAACGTTCCTAGAGGCTGTAGGATAGGTTACATCCCTGGTTTGAATTCGGACTCGGCAGACCTCTATGAAAACTACAAAAAAAGTTCCAATCAGATCCTTTCTCTCACTCTACGGTTGAAGCAGGAGAAAACGTGATGGCAGTCATCGCCAGCAAAAAGAGAAGAATGTGGCAAGATATGATCGAATCCACAGATCTGTCTCATAGCAGTCGGAAAGCCTGGAAAACAATCAAATTGCTGCAGGCCGACTACACTGAACAAGACCACCATTACACTGTATCTGCCACTAAAATATCCCATTAACTTCTTTTAAATTGCAAAAGCAAAAATAGCATAAAAAGCAGTTTAAACACGGGCTAAAGAGAACTCAAAATGAACGCCACCCTAGTCCAACATCTTTCTCTATTAATGAACTGAAGAAGGGCATTGAACCTCTAAAACAAGATGAACCTGCTGAATTAAATGGCATCCGAACAGAACAAATTAAACATTTCGGTACAATCACTCTCGGATGGCTGCTAAAACTTTACAATAACTGTCTCGGCTCTAACCAAATTCCTAAGCTATGGAAAAAAGCCAAAATTATTGCCTTGTTAAAACCAGGAAAAGACCAATCTGATCCTAAAAGCTTTCGTCTATATCTTTGCCGTGTCATTTATTCAAGTTTGAAAGGCTGATATTAAACTGATTACAACCTCTCATAGAAGACCAACTCATTAATGAACAAGCAGGTTTCCGACCTGTGGTAAATCCTGCACAGGATAACTCTTGAATCTAACACAGCACATAGAAAATGGGCTTGAAGAGGGTTCCGTCACTGGAGCTGTCTTTGTAGATCTATCTGCAGCGTATGACACTGTCAACCATCGTCTCCTTATATCAAAGATCCTCAATATCACTGAGAACTTTCGATTCACTAAGCTGATACAATCATTGCTTAGCAATCGCCGTTTCTATGTTTATTTTTGTGGCAAAAATAGTAAATGGAGATAGCAGAAAAATGGTCTGCCACAGGGGAGTGTGTTTTAGCCCCTATCTTATACAACGTTTATACTAAAGTAACGACCAACCAATCCATCTTCGTACAAGAAGCTTCCTATATACTCTAACGATCTGTGCATTCTAATGCAACACAAACACTTCACTTCCACGGAGAGAGTACTCAGTGATGCTCTGGATGGGCTGACAAGTGACAACATACTACACGGACAACCACCTGCGTGCCAACCCCAATAAAACCCAAGTCTGCGCATTCCACCTTAGATCCCGGGATGCATCACGCCAACTAAACATTCCTGGAATGGAACCAAATTGGCACACTGTATCAATCCCACATACCTCGGTGTCAAACTAGATAGTTCCCTCACATACAAATCCCATATCGAAAAAGTAAGAGCTAAAGTGGCTTCTCGAAATAATATCTTAAACTCTGATTGGGGTGCCCTTCCAGATACAAAGCAGTCAACTACTTTAGCCTTATGCTATTCGGTTGCAGAATATGCCTTCCCAGTTTAAGAACGCTCGCCAAGAAACTCGATCCTATGTTGAATTGTTGAACCGAAGCTGCCGTTTGAGTACAGGTTGTCTCAAACCAACCAACAACACGTTGCTGCACATTTTGTCTGGAATTGCTCCCCCCAACATCAGAAAAAGCGTGACCGGCAGAAAGGCAAGATCTTGTCAGGACATGGATTTGAGACACCAACTGTATGGCCAAATTCCAGCACGAAGGCGATTGAAGTCAAGAAAAAGTTTTTTGCTTCAGTTGTCCCACTGGGTCAAGATGAGGTCGCCGCCAATGTGCGGGTCCAACTGTGGAAGGAGCTGGCAGCCGGGCTGACACCGGCCAATATGGAGCTTTCTCCCACAGAAGGCCTTTCTCCCGGACAGCATAAACCTTTGAAGTATTGGCGATGCCTTAACCGCTGAAGAACTGGTATTGGAAGATGTAAGACGTTGATGGGGATATTCTTTGGAAAGCACAAGTTATAAATGTGGACAGGAGCAAACGATGCAACATCTCCTCGAATGCTCTGTCCTAAAAGCAAGATACTCTGCACAGGGTTTAGCTGAGTTCAACGATAGAGCAAGAGCTTGATGAGGCTCTGGGCTACGACCGTGTGACACACGATGAAGAAGCGCACAAACATAATGGGATGATGTTATCATGCATTAAATACCGAAAATAATATATTTCGTACGTCACAATTCATCATCGTCTTAAGCATGCGCTTGCTGGTCGTGCTAAACTTCTTTTAAGTGAAGGTACATTTCAACCACCACACTGATTTGTTGGTTTGATCTATTAGCCTGCATTTCAACATTAAAAAACTTTAGATTAAGCTGAAGTTGCATCATTTATCGAAGTTCTAGAATCGTGATGATTTAATATTTTAGCATGAGCAATCACAACCATTCAAAAGCAAAATATGAAACATCTCAAGTGTTGAAGACGCGCTGATTTATTGTCACATAAAACCGGAACTATTCTAGAAAGGGAAATTAAGTGCAAATAAAACATTGAAAATCCGTTGAAAATACTATGATTGATTGGAGAGCAAAACAATATCGTAATCACCTTTCTCTTTGGGCTTTATCGTGACAGGGGAATATCCTTCGGTAACCACGCATGTTTGAATTCTGAAAATCTTCTTTTGCTTCTTCCTTCCTCGCCCAGGCAAGCTGCTCCTTCTGAAAGCGCAAAGTTTGAGCCTGTTAAATACAAAACCAGACATTCTCAAAAAAGTGCCTGCACAACATTTGTCTAACTCCTACATCACATTTGTAATTTGTGTGAAGCAGAATTGGAAAACTGCATCTTCGGACAGGGACTGGGATGACGTGGCTACATGTGGAAGACTAATGTTGATTTCTTTCTACTGAGTGTTGTAATGTTCACGGGTAATTAGATCGACAAACACGCAACGCAACTTTCAGAGTTATTGAAAGCGACTCCGAAAGGTCATTGCTGCGCCTGGTGGTTACCTGGAAGCACACAACCGTGTATGGGTTGGCTCCATGCTAAAACCCGCGAACGGTCAGAATTACAGTCCTATGCAAAGCCAATGAACAACATGCAGCGATGCTGACAGTGATATTATTCCAGCATGATTCGCGTGGGTGCTACACTGGCATGGCCAGCAAAGCGTAATGCTCGCTTGCCAGTGGGTGCTCGTTTTTCATCCACCACGTCGGAAAAGCAATGGCGTTTCTCTTCTTTGCCGATATTGCATTGTTTCTTTTTTTTACCAATAGACAGCATTGTCCAAAAAGACATTTCACAATCCCCTTGTTATGATCCCACGGTGGTAATTGACAAAATTAAGCGCTCCTACCTATAATACCTTGTAACATTTTGTACTTTTTCAAATTGAATCAAAATTATCCCTGAATTCTGAAATCTTTAAAGTAATATGCAAGCAAGCAAGCTGTTCAATTTTCTTGCAGTATAAATGTTGTTGGTAAACCTGATTGAAATACATTGCTCACCTTTCTTCAATCTATTAACAAGTTTCACCAAGAAAAGAAAATGCACAGCAGGCTCGTATGTACTACTAATTGAAGGATCTTAATATTTGTGCTCATGAGAACTTCCTCCAGTGCATCCACAACATGCATTGTGCGGAAGAATATGCCGGCACCAGATGAATAAGCGACATACCAACTCTTCTTTCCTTTTCCGGATGGTGACCTTCCGCTGGGTGAGAGGAGACAAGTTGGAAGAGTTTCTCTTGCTTTGGGTGGGAGTGAAAAGACGGCGCTGAGTAACAGCCTTTTCGTGGGCAAGATTCTTTCGCTTGTCGCTGGCTCTGTGATGAACAAACAATTATATCATCATCTGGTAATGTAGAAAACATGCTTCCAACCAAAATGGTTATGAAACACCCTACGTCATAATACTTTAAAAGAATTCAAAAATTTCACTACACAAACATATTCAGCCCAAACAAAGAACAAAACAAATTAAACAACAGCGGCAAAGTAGAATTCCGTGGGAAACGCACAGGTCACGTAAGGCTGTTGGAAGCTAGTTTTGAAAATAAAAATTTGTTGGGCCACAAGTGAAGCTGTGCCAATACTCACCGTGTCGTATACTTCAGGTGTTCACTAAACAAGTGAATAAAAGATATCAATAACCTCTCAAGACTCTTTAGAATCAAAGCAACTTTTTGATTTTGATTATCCAGATTTTTGTGATCGTTTAAACAACTTTTTTTTAAATCCGTTTGCTTGCTCCTTTGAAATCTTTATAAACTTGTTCTTTACGGTTAACTAACTTCAAGTGTTCTCTTCAAGAATTTGGAGAGGGATTTCTTTCTGTCTGGTAACTCTGAATCTTTTCATATTTTTTCTCTATTCTAATGGGTGGCAGTGAACACTCGTAGTGGTCTCCAACCACCAGGTCGCGACCCAGTACCGGGTCGCAAAAGGGTTGCTACCGGGTCGGGAGAACACGACGTCAAAATGGCCGACAAGGGGCAAGTTAGTTGAAAGTCTTCAGCATTAAAATAAATTGATTGCAATGAAAACAATTGGAATCATTCACTTTGTACTGTACATACAAATGAATCTTATTTATAGGTCTACCCTGCCGTAGGCCTATCAAAAGCTATCCATCAGTGTCGCAAAAAAGCAAAAATTGTTCTTGGAGTTTACAAGCAAAAACGCGATGGATTAATCATGAAAGCAGAGAAACAAAAATGTAGAGACAGCCATGCTTGCAGCGATGAATAGAAAAACTGCTTGATTCGAAAACATGATATATCTTATCTCAAATTTAGTTTCGTTGCTACATGAGATCAATATGTATACAAACAATAATCAATATAAACAAAACACTATATTTTGAAAGATAAACTGAGAAACATTTGAACGAAGAAGACAACAACCAACACCTTTCCCAACTTCCTATCTCTGTACAGCTGCTTTCTCCGCAGTGGCGGCAACTAAAACAACGTTGAGAAGGAGATTGGAGGTAACCAACACGTCAGCTCCTTATTTGACATCACCTGGGTTGAACCATCTTGCTGCCAACAAACAATCTCAGCCGTCTTATTTATTCCAATACCTTTTTAAGTATGTTTCATCCTACTATGTGTAGGTTACAAGTGGTATTTTATAATTTTGTCTAAAAATTTAACCAGTTTGTATTCCGGAGTGCCAAACATGGATTAATAAAAGTGCACAAGCCAGGCAATCCCGCGAGACGTCGTTTCCATGTTTGGCACTCCGGAATACAAACTGGGTAAACTTTTAGACAAAATTATAAAACCGTACATATCTAATAACTACATGCTTAATTCAACTAATCAATTTATGGTAAAGTTAAAAAGATTTTAAGTGTCCACCCAATAGTCGCATGGTGAGTTTTGATGTGTCTTTGTTTACTAACGTAACTCTGTAAGAAACTATTACTATAATTGCTGACCACATTTTTAGTGAAAACCAACCAAATCGACCGCCCATTGCGAAAAAATTCTTCATAAAATTATTACATTTAGACACAGAAGGCATGTTCCTGTACAAAAATAGTTTGTTTCAACAGATAGATGGCGTCACCATGGGTTTCCCATTGGGCCCAACACTGGCTAACTTTTACTTGGCACACATCGAAACCAAAATATTTGAATTTTATCGTGATTTTTATCCCAAACTGTATTTACGTTATATCGATGACATTTTCGCCATTTTTGATGATGATGAATCGTGCTCAAAATTTTTAAACCTTTTAAGTTAACAACATAAAAATATCGAATTTACACATGAAAAATCCAATGATACCATCGCTTTTTTAGATGCTGAAATTGAAATTAAACACAATTCTTTTGACACCTGAATTCAGCGAAAACCTACCAACACTGGCTTGCTTTTAAATTATAACGCTCTATGCCCTAGCAAATGGAAATCTGGTTTAATCAAGAAATTGAAAAACATGTTTTATTTAAATGGATATCCTTCTCATTTTTTCAATAAACTCTTAAACACCTTCATGGCTGATGAACCAAAAAACACGCCTGAAGAAGTAGATTTTTGTTACTTCATTAGTATACCCTTTCTAGGAAAAGATTCAACAAGTTTTGCAAAAAAAACTAGCTAAACTTATAAAAAAGAAATTTTCATGTGACATTCATCCTGTGTATAAAACATTTAAAGTGTACCAATATTTTCAACTGAAGTCGCTTAACCCCTTTGCTCTTTCTTCGAATATTGTGTATAAATTTAATTGTTTGCGTGATGCAAACCAGACATACATTGGTATGTCAACCAGACATTTGTTGACAAGGGCCGGGGAGCACTTAAACCCAAACTTAACAACTGAAAGTGCAATTAAAGAGCACACCGCCTCTTGTGAAACGTGCACTGACAATGTCTCAATCGGCCACTTTAAAATCATCTCTCGAGGCAGATCTGATTTTCAGACTAAGATCATGGAAGCCTTAAAAATCAAATGCAACAATCCATCTCTCAACCGACAGTTATTCACCTGTGGCTCATCGTTCCTTTTGGGAGTGTTCTAATTGTTTGTCCAATACCTGTAGTTTACACCTCATGTGATCTGTTTCCCACCGCATATTGTATCATTTGTTCAGTTTGTGCTTTTCAGTCCAGAGTGTCGTTACCAGGGGCGCAACTAGGGGGGCTGTCTAGTCGGCATGACAGCCCCCTTTAAGATTTGCAACTTCAAGAAGAGGGACGACTAACTAGACTGAGACTTACGTACTACTTAACGTATGTCAGTTCAAGCTACGTTCTATGCATACCAAACTTGTTTCACGCTCAAGTCGCATAAACCGCAATACAAAATATTAACAGACCGTCATTTATTCACGCAATAATGATGTCATAAAAACAAAATGGCTGACTTTCCAGAGTAGTAAAACTTTCAGTGCGGGAAACCGGCTCAGCTTTACGCTTACAACGGCATGAAAAAGAAGCTTTGCAAAGCCATCATTTTAACAAGTTCTCATTCTCAGGTTCAATCGTTTTCTTCTTCTTGCCTTTGTTCTCTCAAAACAACACACGCGCGCACACACACACGTAACGGACCTCTGTTAATCACATGCAGAAACGGATTGGCATGCACGACGCACGTGACTTGCGGGCGTTTTGCGGATGGCGGAGCATTTTTTCAAAAAATTTTTTATATAATTTTTTTCCTTTTTTCAGTATTATTTCCGAATCCAATTACCCGATAAAAAAGCAGTTTTTAGATTCGATTCTGGATGGATTCGAATGGAATCTTAAGGATTCGAAATTCTACTTTAATTCTACTTTGGGCATCCCTACTTAGGATCCAACCTTATTAACCCACAAAACGAAACTGCAGCTGGCTTTAGGCTAGTCTGATTTGTAATCTTTGTATGGTCGCAACTTCACGCATTCTTAAACCAATTTTGATATCAAAAAGACGGCGAATAAATTTTCTTTACAATCTTGTCAAACTTGACGTGTATCCAAGCGCTAAGCTTGTGTGGACTACTTTTTAAGATGTGTGCCTGCCTGCAGAGCAAACAATGTGCTGCGTACTTTCGAAAGCGCGGGAAACTTTTTTTGAGAGTGAGTAGCAAGCGCAGACAGAGCGAAAATGGTCGCTTCGCACGTCACAGAATTGGATCATTGCGCTGTCAATTACACTAGGCTAAAATTCTAACAATCGAACTGTGATATATCCGCTTCTACAACTAATTGTTAGTTTTGTCTCTCGTTGCCGACCCCCTTTGATTTTTTCTAGTTGCGCCGCTGGTCGTTACAGTTATAGTGCAAAGTCAAATTTATCTTACGATTTTTCATTTTATGTATATTGCAGATTTAATTCCTGATGAGGACACACGTACGTGTCGAAAACGTTTGAGTTTATTTTAATTATGTTATATTTTTTGTGTGTAAAAAAGTATGTTAAACCCGTTAAAGGTATACTAAATGAACTTTGAACTTTTCAAACGGAAATTAAGCATTAAAATGCGTAAACTGAACATTCAAGAATACATTTCAAAAAAAATTATCAAAATAAAATTGTTTTTAATGGCACTGGCAAGGCCCGAAGTCCAATTTTTCATTCATTTTTTATTTTTTCAAAATGACCAAAAAGTGGAAACACTGCTCGAGAATACGTCACTATCGACAGCAATAACAAAAGTCACGTTACCACATTTGATGTTTTAACATCAGATCTGATGTTTTGAGCAAACTGTCTGATGTTGAAATCTGATGTTTTGATGTATATACATACATAGCCTACAGTTAAATCGCCCGCAGTAACAACTATTGCTCGATCAGCTGATTGCTAGTCTATAGTGACGTAGACTGTACACTCGCACGCTTCGCTGCTCACGCCCATTCCCGTTTTGAAAGCTCTGACAAAAGCACGCGCGGAATGCTGATCAGACCGCAATGGGGCAAAACTTTATTGAAAATCGTTTTATGGTAGCATGTTAAACACTAAGAACGTGTACAATCGCCAAGTCAGGTTTTTCCTTTAGTATCCTTTTAAGGTTACTCTTAAAAAAAAAAAGGATAACTCTAAACTGTGACGGCAGCCTTGCATCTCAACAACAGGGAGGCAAAACGTGACCTGAAAGTGACCGTTAACGGTAAAATTCTGCAGCCCTGCCCAGAACCAACATACCTTGGGGTTACACTTGACGAGTCACTCACATACCGTCACCATTTACAGTCACTACGCAAAAAGCTGACATCTCGCGTCGCCCTGCTGAGACGTCTGGCAGGCACAACTTGGGGTGCATGTGCTGACACCTTGCGCACTGCAGCCCTGGCTCTGGTTCACTCCACTGCTGAATACTGCGCCCTGCCTGGTGCCGCAGTACCCACACCCGCCTCATCGACAGCCCAATCAACGACGCATTGCGAACTGTGACTGGATGCCTGCGCCCAACTCCAACAGAGTATTTACCAATCCTTGCAGGCATCCAACCTGCTGAGCTCCGCCGAAAGGGAGCCATCATACACCTGGCTCGCCGGGCGGGAGATCCTAACCACTTGCTTCATGCAAATCCCCCAGGCAACTAAAGTCAAGACCCGCTTTGTGCCAGCTGCTGTTGAATTACTACATCCATTCAGCGATCATGCCATCAGCGCAGCACACTTCATGGAAGATACTTGGAATGCAGAGTGGTGCGCCACCGACACCAAACTACATGGTTTTATACCCCACCCGGTGGCACGCCCACCTGGTATGGACCTGCCTCGGCCGACTTGGGTCAAGCTCAACAGAATCCGAACCGGAGTCGGTCGCTTCCATTCCAACATGCACAAGTGGGGTATGGCTCCCTCATCGGCCTGCGAATGCGGCGAGGAGGAACAAACTGCTGACCATGTCGTTCTCGAATGTCCCATCTACAAGGCACCAAATGGAACGCATGGTATAGCAACGCTGGACGAAGCTACACTCACCTGGCTCTCCACCACCTGCCCTGAAACTTGATCTAGTCTCAAACGAAAGAAGAAGAAGGTTACTCTGTTTTATTTCTCTATGGTTCAAGTTCTGTTAAACCAGTGCAATTTTTATCTTTGGTACAGTAACTATCAAAAGTCAAACAAACAAAAAATCTACTAAAAAATATCAAAGAAAATCAACTTCAATGTTTAGGACACGTGCTGCGAAAAGGAAAATTAGAACATCTCTCTCTCTCTCAGGCAAAATTGAAGGGAAGCGTGCTCAAGGCAGACAAAGATTAACCTACTTAAACCAACAAACCGACAAAACCAACACCAACATACATCTAATACACACAGCAAACAACAGAGAATCTTAAAAACTTTTCATGTAAGAGGCAGCCAATGCTTGGAATCAAGTGCGACAATAAAAGAAGAGGACAGTAACTATCAAATGTTATCGCACAGCGCTCAATATTTTTTTATTTGGCAGCGCTCAATAGCTTTCATTCTGTAAAACTTCAAGTTTTTCAGACAATTTGAACGTTTTGGCGACTTTTCCACATTTTGATGTTTGAAATCTACGCCGCCTTAGCCGTTTTGTCATCTATTACGGGACAAATATATTGTTTGTAACGAAAAACAGTTGTTTTAAAAAATAGTTTAGCCCTGTGTCTAATGTCAGTGTTGACAAATGAGATTGAAAATCGAGCAAGAAAGTTTAATTATATTTTGCACCGGATCAAATTAGGCTCACCAATTTGGTGGGATTTACCGTGATCTTGATAAGTGGGAACTAATGCAAAGTAACTGCATATATTTGGATCTGTCAAAACGGTTACGGTATACGTCACTGATACTCGCCTGATGTTGATAAGACGTAGAGCGTCTTCGATGACACCTCCTTTGATTTGTTGGTCAATCATTTCATCCCCACCGAAACTTGGAGCTCTGACACAACAATAATATGGAACTACGTAATCAAACTAATATTGCAAAGCAGGAAGTCTGCTAAACATAACTAATGCTGTGTACCAACCAATTATTAGCTCACCTGTTAATTTCCAAAAGCCAGGGTTTCAACTTTTTATCCACAAATATATCGAACCCGAGAACTGGAACAATAACAATTTCAGTGAATCAATTTAGTTTACATATGATGTCACGGGAGCGAAGTTATTGCGCTTGACGTCACGGTTTCAGGAAGTCAAACAGGATCGTTCAAGATTTAAATAAGTAAGTTACGTCATCTCAACAGGCCCTTCAAACACATGTTAGTATCTGTGCGGCCCATCATGGGCCTGACAACGTTGGAAGAAAGAAAAAGATGAAATAAAAGGACACAATAAAAATGGAAAAAAGCGGATAAGACGATTGCTGCATGAATAAGACCTACCACTACAAGCCATCAATGGATGATGGTGACAATGACAGAGCCAGACACTGCACCAATGCACTTAACAAATAGCGAATGTCACATAAACTGTTGTTTTGCAAGCATTGGTAGCTGCATTAATACCGCTACATCGATTGTATCACGTGCGATCCGTGAGCATGTAGGCTCACTGTGCAGTTTTCATCCAATGTTGTCTTCATCACCAAAGATAACCAGACCCATCTCAACTTGTCGCAATAGCTTTCACTCCACGTCTCACGCATCTGTGCACAATGTAATTCTTCGTTGTTGATTTTGTTATTTTCGTCCTCAACTTGCCCTTCCATGTTATCTTGGGTTTCCTTGCTTCCTTTGAACGTCTACCCTTCAGCGCTCTTCTCAAAACATTATCTTCATCCTTCCTCAAGCATGCCCATTGCCCATACCACTTCACTCCATTCTCTTTCGCTAAGTTATCATCAGTGTCAATCAATCTAAGCATATTCTCATCAGTTCTTCGGTATTCTTCTTGTCTATCAGCTCACACTAACTGTTGTTTTAGTTCTTGTAGGAATTGCCATTTCGGCTTCCAGCAAGCAACATGTTTCACTTCCGTACCGCATTCCTTATCTCACACAACTCTTCATCTTATCTTCAACAATAATCTTCTGTCACATAACAACTCTTGGCACTATGTTTCTCGGCAGCCGATTTGTAGCAAGAATTGACAGCGACAGACACGTGTTTCGCCCATGAGGCTGGGCTCATCAGTATCGCACCGTATTCTGCCACAAATTTATTCGACCACCGCTTTAACAGTCAGTTTAACTCTTATCTTTGTGGAAACAAAGAAAGAGCCAACAAAACCAGCAGGCGCCAGGGCAGAGGACATTGTGAAGAAAGGGGCGTTCTTCCCGGCTATCAGCACAAGGCTGAGCACTCACTAGTAGCCTACAGCGAGCAGCTGCGATTCGCCAACCATAACGGTGTAGCTTCCACGCTAGCCATTCAGACCATCCAATCAACAATATGTTTCTCGGCAGCCGATTTGTAGCAAGAATTGACAGCGACAGACACGTGTTTCGCCCATGAGGCTGGGCTCATCAGTATCACACCGTATTCTGCCACAAATTTATTCGACCACCGCTTTACCAGTCAGTTTAACTCTTATCTTTGTGGAAACAAAGAAAGAGCCAACAAAACCAGCAGGCGCCAGGGCAGAGGACATTGTGAAGAAAGGGGCGTTCTTCCCGGCTATCAGCACAAGGCTGAGCACTCACTAGTAGCCTACAGCGAGCAGCTGCGATTCGCCAATCATAACGGTGTAGCTTCCACGCTCTGCCCTGGCGCCTGCTGGTTTTGTTGGCTCTTTCTTTGTTTCCACAAAGATAAGAGTTAAACTGACTGGTAAAGCGGTGGTCGAATAAATTTGTGGCAGAATACGGTGCGATACTGATGAGCCCAGCCTCATGGGCGAAACACGTGTCTGTCGCTGTCAATTCTTGCTACAAATCGGCTGCCGAGAAACATATTGTTGATTGGATGGTCTGAATGGCTAGCGTGGAAGCTACACCGTTATGGTTGGCGAATCGCAGCTGCTCGCTGTACTAGTGAGTGCTCAGCCTTGTGCTGATAGCCGGGAAGAACGCCCCTTTCTTCACAATGTCCTCTGCCCTGGCGCCTGCTGGTTTTGTTGGCTCTTTCTTTGTTTCCACAAAGATAAGAGTTAAACTGAAGATAAGAGTTAAAAGATAAGAGTTAAACTGGTAAAGCGGTGGTCGAATAAATTTGTGGCAGAATACGGTGCGATACTGATGAGCTCAGCCTCATGGGCGAAACACGTGTCTGTCGCTGTCAATTCTTGCTACAAATCGGCTGCCGAGAAACATATTGTTGATTGGATGGTCTGAATGGCTAGCGTGAAAGCTACACCGTTATGGTTGGCGAATCGCAGCTGCTCGCTGTACTAGTGAGTGCTCAGCCTTGTGCTGATAGCCGGGAAGAACGCCCCTTTCTTCACAACTCTTGGCACTCCTTGAATTTCACCAAACCTTGTTCTTGTAGTGACCACCGCTTCACTGCCTTCACGTTTCACCAGTTGTAACATGTACCATGTTTTTAACTAACAAATTTAAATTATGAGAACATTTAACCGAAACTCATGAGAACTGCAATTTACAAAATATGTACTCTGTAAATTTAAAACCAAAATTCTGCTCACATGCAATTTAGGTCACCACATCCGTATTTTTGAAGCGACATAACTGTGTAACCGTTTCGCTTTCATAACTCTCACCATATTACTGATAAGAGGCACTATAGGATATTATGAAATAAGCGGGGAATTGAAGAATACTCGCAGACAGAGGAGACTTTCACAGAGAACAGACTGAACGACTCTAGAACAAGAAGGTAAAATTCACGACGAGAGAATGTCGCTTTTCTGACACCGGTCGCAACCAACTAAATTGGTTAAAGTTAGACAGAAATAAGTAGGCTACTTTTCAATTTCCCGAATAAAAGCTTGTAACTTTGATTGACAATAAATGCATTTAACTTGTTTAATTTTTGTAGGTAATCATACCCCTAGATAGAATTCCTAAATTATCCTTTTGTAGCTAGAGACTCAGAGTCCTCTCACTAAGCTAAAGATAGCTTATAACAAGAAAAGCCTACACATTCACCGATTCCACTTCATTATTCAGCATTTCAACGGAATTTACCAATCTTTCCCAGTTCTTTGCATCTTTCATATTCAGCGCAATCCCTTAGTCCGCTTTTCAACCTCTTCATCTTTGCACCTCTTCTATGAACCCGCCTCCTTTATTTCGTATACATAACTACTGTTCCTCCACACTCGCCGCAAGGATCAATTTTGCTCATCACGATTTCCCTTCCATTCTTCTTGTCATCACTTTCATTTTTTTGATGTTAACACGCATTCCTTTGTGGTGGAGGGGCCCCTACTTCTCAAACTTCTTCTCAGATTTTCCAACATGTCACTTAACAAAACCAAATCATCGGCATGGAGGATCCTTCTCTTGCACGTTCGGCGATTATATCAATCATAATGGTGAAAACAGACGAGAGAGAACAGAACCTTGGCTTACTTCAGTTTTTAATGAAAACTTGTCTGTGAGCGCAGGACCAACGTGAAAGTTTGTCCTTACACCATGAAAAAAGTCCTATCACTGCTTGCAAGAGTGCCGTTGGTACTTACATTTTTCTCATTGTTCATTCCATCATATTTCTCGAGACTCTACCAAAAGCCCTTTTTCTATGCTCAGGAAACAGACAGACAAGTTCTTTTCATAATTTCGATACTTTTCCCGCACCTTCCTCAGAACAAAACATGACATTTTGTCTCTTTCTCAGGCATACACTGCATCTCGTCCAGATTCACTAAAGATTCCTTTTCACCAACACTTTAAGCACACTCCTCAATCACAATGATTAACAATCGTCGTCGTATGATCTTTGCATAATAGTTTTACTCTTCCGAAGGAGTCACAATTTATATAGGCTACCACCTTTCAAGATGGGCGCCACTACACTCGTCTTACATTGCAGTTATCTTTCATGTACTACACAATTCAAGCGCAAAGTAGGGATAGGAAAAATAATCCAAAGAAATTATCCAAGGTACATGATCAAAGTAACCTTCACTTCCTCAGCACGGTTTGAACCACAGAATATTGGAAATGCTGTCAACACTTATGAGGATGGTTTCTAGTTGAGCGCATGATAAACTAGTGATGTTCAAACCGTGGTCAGTGTGTAAAATGGGATCAGGAAGACAAAATTTTGTAGCTCTTGAACAGTTTCGGGTTTTAAATAGAGTGTTGGTTGGTTTTGAATCTTTATCCTCGGACTGACAAAGTTTGATTGGTTATTCCTGGTAGTTTCCCATACTTGTAGAGGCTCTTGACGCAGGGCCGGTTACCGAGATTGACAAAGTGAAGCTTTCGATTTTTGAAGTCTTGTTGCCAAGAATTATTCCCTCCATTAGGTGCCACTGAATGGAGAGCAGTCCTTAGAATGCGTTGCTCAAGCGCACACCCCGAGAGTCGAACCAGCGCCGCTTGATCTTGAAGCTTCTTCGTTCACGAAGTCACGCGCTAACCTACTGAGCTATCGTGTGCTAATGTGACGGTAACGATTTACGACGCATGGTAAAATAATATTTTCTTTCTGTTGAGCTAGCTAGGCTGCCGTGGAGGTAGCTAAGTGATCGTCGATTGCTGGACAAACGCAGAATTTACTTGCATCTGAGCTTGCAAGAACTTTGAGTTTCCAACATCAATAGCTTTTATGTAAATAAAGCTGACAACTTAAATGAAATCGCTTGAAAACATTCCATTTATTGCATTATGACCGAATGTACCGCATTATTTGATCACCATCGTCATGTAGGCTACAGCGCCCAGAAGCATAGCTTGCAGTGTGGATGTGGCGCTATGTAAATACTGTTGTTCATAATTATCATTATTAATGTTACAACCGAGCCAAGTGAAAACACGATGCAGCTAAATTACGTAAAGCTCTAATAACACTTAGTGCACAATATTGCACAACCTTGCTGTGGTAAGCAAGCAATATAAATGCGCGATGGACAAATATTGTCAAGTGGGGAAAATAAACTCACTTTCAAAGCAAACGCTATCAGAGTGTAGCGGCTGCCCCGGTCGACACATCTTGTAAGAATGTAGAAGATGCGGGCAGGCCACAATCATTGTCTTCACAATCAAGTCCTGTAATTGTCGTTACAAGAATGTTAAGTCGTGCAAAAAAGTATATTTATCGCTTTCGATTGAGGATTCTTTACAACGGCTCCTTCAACATGTTTTCACCCCAAATACCGTACAATACCTCCATTACATGCTTGCATACATTATAAATTTAATTATATGCCAGACTCAAATCCGTATTCCAACTGCTTAGATAATGATTATAACTTTCAAGAGCTTTCAGGGGACCAAAAGGACAATGCAATTATCTTGAATGAGAGCGAACGATACGGGCGGAAATTTTGCATAGAGAATCGAAACACAGTTCAAAATGGTTCAGCGTAGATTGGATTAAAAAAATATGCATTTAAAATGTAAGATCAAAAAGAGTGTTAAAAAACGCATTTCAGGACTGCTCTCCATTCAGCAGCACCTAGTGAATGGAATAGTTCTCCGGCAACAACACTTCAACAATCGGAAAACTTCACTCTGTCAATCTCGGTAACCGGCCCTGCGTCAAAAGCCTCTACAAGTACGCGAAACTATTATCAAGGCTTTGTATGTTCGAGGATAAAGATTCAAAACCAAACTAAACCAAAAAATCTGAGTAGGGTAGTCGGATTGGTTTAGAGCAATGCTTCTTAAAAAGGTGAATAAAATTTTTGCAGGGGGGAATCAACCAAAAGGGGTGAATAAGGGTGAACCGCCAGAAATGGATGATAGCTTGCAAGCAGGGCGGATATTCCGGATGTTCATTGTTCAACCTGTTCAGTGAACAGGTGAGAATTTCCAAAAACAAAATCAATTCTAAGTTTTTCATTTAAGTAAATCGACTACTGAACTGTTGTTTTTTGGTGTTTTTTTGCTTAGGCTATTGCAATAGTGAAGTTGGCTTGCACTGAGTGTATAAGTACAAAAATTTGGTGACTGTGTTTTGTGCTTTTGTAGCTTTATCTCTGGACTCGAAAAAGTGTAGGTTTGCAATGGTAAAACTTAGCTTTTGATCTGAACAAAAATCGAAACATAAATTTTGTGCCGTTAGGATAGCCGTTAGATAGTTTTATCATAATTTATTATGAAACAAGGGTGAATGAAATCTGGAGATAGATGCTAGGGGTGAACAAAACTAAAAGAGTTTAAGAAGTACTGGTTTAGAGTTTTTGACCAAGAGTAGCCATGCAGCAAAGAGTGACTATTGACTTAAAACGTTTTAACTTATAGTTTCATTTTCAAAAAGCTTCAAAGATGAATTATTCGAAGTTTTAGATTAATGGGCAAGAACATTTCAAAACCACGATCAGGAACCAATGAGACATTTTGTGAAGGGACCTCTGGGACAACGCTCACTCAAGCTAGAAACAATCCTAGAAAGAGTGAATACGATCAGTGATATCGTACTTACGGTTATATTTTGCCAGAGTGTGTTAGTGTCGTAACCAGCATTGTTCAGTTTCTTCATCAGTGATTTAACGCTACGTTTGCTACCACGATCGAAGTCATTGTGACGTTCAAACTTATTGCTTTGTTTGTTCACAGAATAGTTGGTCAAATGCATGTAGAGCTGGCTCTGGCGATATCATAAATCATGAAATTTAATAATAAGCAAATGCTAAAGCGATGAAACACAATGATAAAGTCAAACAAGCTAGATTGGAATCATTATTGATTTGATGAACATCAGAAAACACAACATTTGTTGAAAAGTTGACTGACCACGTTCTGTTCGGTTGGGTTGGAATACTTCTCAGTGCCAAGCCTGACCAGACCATCTTGATAGAGGAAGACCTGCAGGGGGTCACAGCTTGTCACAAGCACGTAGAGCCTGAGATCAAACTTATAACCGTCGAGCAACAGTGGCTTGTCCAGGTACTCTTGGACGACTGTGTGCTCGGTTGGGTGGATCTTTTCAGGGTTGCGAAATAACTGGATTCTGATCAGTATGGGTTTAATTAAAAATGATAGTACGATAGATTCAATTAATAATGATGATATAACAAAAGTATTATGTAAAGCAAAATGCACCAGCTCTTCGACAATACGGTCGATAATATCCATGTTTTTATCAGAGCGCATCACAGAAGATTCTTTGTTGGTTTGTGTTTAGGTATGACCATAAGGCCACATATAAATTAAAAACAATTTTACACAATTTTTCAAAACATTATTCACAATTTGTTAGGAAACCTTTGTTCACCTCGTTAAGTAATAAACGTGGAAACAAAGCTATTACACTGCTACTATGTAAACTACAGCCACCCGTTTCCCATTGCTCCATTAGCTGGCTTCTGTATGCAAGTCAGAGGCTTTCGTTGATTTTTCAAAGTATCTTTCGCATAAAGCAGCATAAGGTTGTATTCAGTTGGCATGTTCCATGTTTTCGGTGTGAAGTTGAAGTCATGAGGGCGAGCCCGTTTCATTCTGACAATAAATACTTAAATTGTTGCAGCAGTTCTGACCAGCATGTTTATCTAGTTTTCTAACGTAATATGCCGAATTGTTTAGTTTTTTTTACTTCTATTATAGACCGGGAGCCCGCGACGTCCACCCTAGGTGAAAAAGTTACCAATTTCTATTCATACAGCAATGTCCGGTGGTATGTGGGTACTCATAATCTGGAAGTCTGCCGGGCCGCCGGTGGTGGGTATGGGAATGGGGGGCATTTTTCATGGCCCAAAAAATGCGTTAGGTCAGCTGAAATAGTTACCGCTTGAAACTTAGTTGGTTGTAAAGTAAATTGTTTCTAGATGATTGTCTGGTATGTGACAGACATTTTCGGTGGTGGGGGGGCTCTGACAGACAAGTTTTATACCCCCCAAAATTTGCGCTAGGTCAGCTGAAAAAGTTACCGGATAAAACCAACTGATTATTAATCTGTGAGTGTTAAGCTTCACAAAAATATATGTGACAGACAAATTTGGTGGTGGGTGTCCCCTGACAGACGACCTGAAGTAGGTGACCCCCTAACTTGAGCTAGGTCAGCTGAAATAGTTACCGGATAAAACCAATTGAAAATTAATGTGTGAGTGTGAAGCTTCACAAAAATGTATGTGACAGACAAATTTGGTGGTGGGTGTCCCCTGACAGACGACCTGAAGTAGGTCTAGGTAACCCCTTCCCTTTTTGAGCTAAATCAATGACAGGAGTTACTGCTAAAAAAAAATTGAAGAAGTGTTTTGCTTCATGTGTGCACAACAGAAAATAAGTATTAGGCCTACGTATAACAGGCAATGTAACTACTAATGGAATACCAGAGTAAAAATGATGCAAATTGAGCAAGCACCCAATTTGGGTTAGGGTTAGTTAGATCTATAATAACAATCACTGTTAAGGGTAGCCTATTAATACTTGAAAAGTTTTTGACTGAACTTTTCGTCAACACTGAACAGTCTAGCGAAAAAATGTTTGGCAATGGTGGTGAGTCATTGACTAAAAAAATAATTCCAAGTAAGATTCATCTTCCGAGTCGGAATCTACGCTCCACTGTTCATCACAACTCTCAATGTCATCCTCAGCACTTCTTTCCTCCGATTTAGCCTACTAAATAGCTCAGATGGTATAGCTGCGCCTTCAAACCAGCTTGGAACATTCACAATTATTATTATCATTTGATAACTTCATTTGCTTTCGACCAGCCATAATAGTGACATTTGCTCGTTTTTCTTTAACAAATTCTGTGATTGCGTAATTGTTTTGCGGCATGCCGGCATCTTCGGCTTGTTCTAAGCCTGCAAGATATCTTAACTCTGTTACAGAAGCAGGTCTCTGTGTAACTGTGACACGACATTTTTTTGTGGCACTTTTTGACTTCCGAAAGCCAATTATTCCTTTTACCTGCGACGCAGCGTCCCTATTCGCAGTTTGCTCTAAAGCAGTAGTTCTCAAACTGTGCGTCGCGACGCCCTGATGCGTCGTTTCAATTTTCCAAGGGCGTCGCAGAAGAGTTTCGTAGCTGAATTCCGTTTATCTTATAAAGATGAGGTTAATCCTTTGATTAGCAGTTTCAGTTGTCATCAAAGTTGTTAACTTCATTAAAACACGCCCTCTGAAGTCAAGAGTTTTTAAAAAACTTTGTGGAGAAATGAATGCAGCGCATCGGAGTTTGCTCTTTTAATTTTCATCCAGGTGGTTTTCGCTTAGAAAATTCTTTGAACGCTTCTACGAATTGGTGGATGAACTTCAGGCTTTTTTGCAGCAAGAAAATAATCCACTTGCAGATTGTTTAGCTCAGAACAATTTTTTATTGAAATTGGCTTACTTTACTTGTGTGATATCTTCGCCAAACTGAACAGTGAACATTTCTATGCAAGGGCCGAATAAAAATGACATTTCTGAAAAAATTGTAGCATTCGTTAAAAAGCTGCTATTGTGAAAGGAAGATATAGCAAACCTGTCTGGAAACTCTCGATACTTCACTTTCTTGTCCAATTTGCTTGAAAATAAAAGTATGACGCAGCCTTCAAATTTGTGAAGCATATTTGGGCAACATTAAATGTTAAATGGGCAACATTAAACATTAAATGACAAATTTTGTCCAAGCTCGAGTCGAAATTCGCAAAAATACTTCCCGAAAAATTTATCAAACTACGAATGGATTCGTGATCCTTTCGTCCAACCTACTCCAATGTCTTTTACTGCACAAGAAAAAGAAGCCTACATTGACCTTTCTTGTGACAATTCCCTGAAAAGGATGTTTAATTCAGGAAATCCGGCAAATTTCTGGATTTCAATAAATGGCGATTATCCAGCTTTGGTGAAGAAAGCACTACGAATTATTATCCCATTTGTCACGTCCATGTCATATTTGTGTGAAGCAGGATTTTGTGCCTTGGCGGTGATAAAAAGCAAATTTCGATCACCAATAAACACTGAAAGAAAAATGCGGGTGGCAATTTCAAAAATTCTTCCAAGATTTAATGAACTTTGTAAAAACAAGCAAGCCCACACGTCACATTAAATAATATGCATTGCTTTTTGTTGTTGTATCAACAAACAAAACTTTAATAATAAGTTTCCTCATTAACTTTTATTTGCTGGTGCGTCGCAAGTCCAGAAAACTTTTCCAGAAGCGTCGCAACAAAAAAATGTTTGAGAACCACTGCTCTAAAGACAGATCGACTGCCGTCCTGGAGTAATCCTTTTTGATACGCCTAACTAAGAAAGCATTATCCAGTATAGCCCTCAGTTTCGGATCCGCGTTTTTTAGTTTGTTGTAGAACAACGATCCCCATCTTGCATAATTTGGGCAATTCAGAGCGAAATATATTTCTAGAAGTATTGGTACAATAACCATGTAACCACTTACGTCGTTCATCCTGACGCATCTCTGCACTTCTCGATAGAGTCGGTTTATTAAGAACACGTATAGTGTCCAGAACTGACAGGTTTCACCAAACACTCCATTCATGGACCTGTTAAAGCATTCTTCATACTTTTTCCGATGTTCGGTGACGACTGGATTGGCCAACAGGCCAAGCATACTTTTACTTTATCAGGGTCAGTTGGAATAGTGGACATGACTTGCTGGAAGTTGTCAATTTCATCTGCATCTAAAGTTGTCAAGAATCGATCGTATAGCTTTCTTTCCATGACGTTGGCTGTAATTTCGTGCACACGAGTACAGTACACCTGTTGTAAAATTTCCTATAATGAACGCTTGTAATGATCCCTCGGCAAGGATCTTTGACTCCGACAATATGGACTCTATCCCGCAATCATTTATGAAGGTTCCTTTTGCTCCGAAAAATGCAAGATCCATGTGAAAATTCCCAAGCATAATGAGGAGATTGTCAAAAAGAGGGGCTTCAATGGCTTGAATGGAGTAGACTTTTTGTGCAACCAGGGGTGTGCAACAGCTACGTCATACGTCACCACGGCATATTATTGATGAGTTTCAGTTGCAACCTTCATCGTTCTAACCAGTGTTTCCTTAACAACGTTATTGTTGGTTGGTGATCTTGTTATAGGGTCCATGTAACATATTCGCTGTAGCTGTAGGCAATCCACTCTATATTTGCTCATGAAACCAGCATAGAGTGGAGTTGCAAAATCTCTACTTTTGCTGAACCAATACATATCTAGCGGCTTCATTTTGCATGTCAAGATGGACTCTTTATCCATTATTTCCTGAATATGATCAGATGCTTCTCTCCCACGGAACGTGATTCTTACTTTCTTCCTGTGCTAAAGCGTAGTGTGCAAATTCCGGCTCTAAACTTTTCACATCATTGTAGTTAATTGTGTGGCCTTTCCTGTTAGGTATCTGCAGAGTTAACTTGGAACCTGTCATTGCTCCTAAACCAAGTATTATGTGCTTCCATGGCTTTACATGACCTCGACTGACGTTATACACAGCATCTGACTACATTGATTCTACTTTTCTTTCCATTGTGTCTGTACGAGAATCACTGAATTTGGATTTCAACCCGCATAATAGTGGGGTATAGAAGAGTTGCAATCATTCGGGAAGTTTTGGGGCCATATCCTTCAAGATATCTATGATTGTTGGATTTGGGGTTTTGGTTTTGAGTAGCGCGTAAGTTCAATATTTCACCTCGTAAGAGAAGTGCCACTGTTCGAATCTGATCATCTTGATTGGCACTATAATCGCCTATCAGAGCATATTTTTCTTCTTGGGCGGAGAGAAGTGAGGTGTAAATAAAATTGCCTACTTATTGTTTGTGCTTTACCAAACTTGTGAAAAATTGTCCTCACAAGGTTCTGTGTGGTGTTGGTGAAGGAAGTGAGTTTAGCGAGATGAAATATTCCCGTTTGTGGTGGTTTAGGAATTGCTTTTAGTCTCTCTATCAAAGTAAACCAGGCAAAACTCGTGATACTCTGCTTCTAAGGCAATTAAGTCCACACCACTACGAATTAGTGATTTAATCCTTTCGTTTTTAGAAAACACTGCTCTTGACTTAAGTGATTCGCATCCGTCCATCGTTGAGACCTCAACGGTATTTTCTTTTTTTTTTGTATTTCGCTTACGGCCACAAAATATACAGGATCCTTTCAATAAACCTATTTCGTCTGACTTAAGGAGCGAGCTTCTGCATCTTGTTTCAACTTTAGCGACTTTAGCAGAAGATAAGCAACTGCCTCAGGTTGAAATGTTCTTTTAACTGCTGTACAGGTAAACTTTTTGTGACATGGCTGATGATAGACACCTATGGGTAACGCAGAGGAACTTGTCTGAATGATTTTACGTGTGGTGACAGAAAAGCAATCGGATGATAATAATTGTAATCGAATGCTGGCAATGTTTTTCCATAAAGTCCTGATTGTTACATTCCAAACTTTACATTTTGCATCGTCTGCAGTCGTGCTACAGCAAATAAAACATAGTCGATGTTCTCCAGGTCTTGCATAGTTGACCTGAAAAAAAATGTGTGAGCCTAAAGAGTTTGACGTACGTCAACCTAAAGTTAAATTAGCAACATGTTGGTTACTAATCTATAGTTTTGCGTTGCAAATCACGATATAATTGTATAGGAGTTAATCTCATGTCAAGTGCTTCCATATCGCGTACGAAATACCATTCTTTATCGTGATAGTTACTATACGGTACCTTAGTCGCACTCGCATCCTCATCGGTTCGCGGAGTTACGATGATTGTAGGCAACTGATCAATGACACACTCCTCCATTTGGTAATTGTTTGTCTGTAAAATATCACTCCGAAATTCGGACATTCTTTTGAAGTCTGTTCAGTTAAGTTACTGCTGCTTTTCCAACATGTTTGTTACTAAAAATCTTGCTTATCTTTTGAGTAACTCCTAGAATTATGGGTAAATAAAACCTTGGTGTGATAGGCGAAACATTACTGGCTTGAAAATAATAAAGTAGCCAAGTCACCTGATAACTCTTGTAAAGTTAGAGTAGCCTACGTATTGCAGACATTACCTGGGCAGTGGGCATTACCAGACATGCAGTACGGTAAATCAAACTATAGGAGCAAATAGTTGCAATACTTGTATTGGCTAATAACGTACACTAATTACTCCCAGACAGCAAATCAACCGTTTTTAGACGTGACGTGCAGACGTTGAAGTGATGTAAAAAACGGTTGATTTGCTGTCAATGTTTTTTCGAAAGGATGCTTTTTACACTGTTTTGTATCATGTTCTTCCACTTAGCCTACTAATATTTATCCATACTCGTTAGATCGCTGATTTGTTGCGTAACTTAAACTAAATTGTCACTGACTGCCTCTTTGAAAAGTCTTGTTCATGGAATAACGGTTTGGAGGAATAAAAAACGTAGAGTACATGATTATTTATCATTGTGATGTCATATACAGTAGTAGCTAGCTTATTGAAGGGAGTTTCGAAAAAAGTGTTATCACATAGCTAAATGGTTAAGGTATAGTCAGATGATCAAGCGCTTTAAGGAGTAAATTGTTAGTAATGTGTCGTTGCCCACTGTGACACAAAAGCAAATGATTCCTTTCAAACTAATTTAACAGCTTGAACTTGGGCTGTAAAATTCCAATCACAAAACTCGCTAAAAGTAAGCCAACCGTATTTCTCTATTTCAGAGAGCAAATCAACCCTTTTATAAATTGATTCAACGTCTGCAGACGTTAAACCAATGCAGAAAACGGTTGATTTACTGGCTGAGATTGTAGTGAGCCAAGCAGATGCAAAAACGCTTGATAAAGTTCCTTGCACTGAAACTATTTTTATCTGTGTAGACAAATGAAGTAGATAAATCACGTTCTGTTACTTAGTATACCGTACTTCAAAAGCACAGCTAACAAATCCCTCCTATAAATCGACTTAGTGCAAACCTGGGGGGTTACCCAGGCCTATTTCAGGTCATCTGTCAGGGGACACCCACCACCAAATTTGTCTGTCACATACATTTTTGTGAAGCTTCACACTCACACATTAATTTTCAATTGGTTTTATCCGGTAACTATTTCAGCTGACCTAGCTCAAGTTAGGGGGGTCACCTACTTTAGGTCGTCTGTCAGGGGACACCCACCACCAAATTTGTCTGTCACATATATTTTTGTGAAGCTTAACACTCACAGATTAATAATCAATTGGTTTTATCCGGTAACTTTTTCAGCTGACGTAGGGCAAATTTTGGGGGGTATAAAACTTGTCTGTCAGAGCCCCCCCACCACCGAAAATGTCTGTCACATACCAGACAATCATCTAGAAACAATTTACTTTACAACCAACTAAGTTTCAAGCGGTAACTATTTCAGCTGACCTAGCGCATTTTTTGGGCCATGAAAAACGCCCCCCATTTCCATACCCACCACCGGCGGCCCGGCAGACTTCCAGATTATGAGTACCCACATACCACCGGACATTGCTGTATGAATAGAAATTGGTAACTTTTTCACCTAGGGTGGACGTCGCGGGCTCCCGGTCTATTATGGTTTAACGTGTAAAACATACGGTAACCAAATTTCTCATATTACTGTGACATGCCACTAGGCCTACTACAATACTACATCCCAGCTAGCGATGCCTGTCATTTTTGCATTAATTCAACGTTAGCTAACGTTGGATCGGTGTGGAGGTGACGAGTTTAGCTGACTGGGGTCTAAAATTATCGCTTTATCAACACAACTTTATAACAAAGCACACTTGATATCTTCAAGACATAACTTCTCTGGGTATAATTGGATTTCAGCAAGATGATAATGTTGTATTTGCTAGTTTGTTTTAGTCATTGTTTTCATGTCGTCAAGTTATAACCTATCTATTTTGTGAGTCGTGCAAGGCCTGGTGCGTTGCGCTTGAAATGGCTTTGCCCGTGGTAGGATTTCTTTGTGGGGTTTTCTTTGCCTGCCTTGCTCTTCTTTGCTATGAGCTAAACGCATCAAGACGTGTTCCCCTCACGACCATCAGCACTCTTAATAACGCACCATGGCCGATCTTCATAGCAACTGTCCATACAAATCTTAAATATATCAGCTAAAGCTATTTGGGCTAATAAAGCTATAGCCTAAATATATGTTGTTCATTTTTTTGTAACATTTTCTTTTTTTATTTTCCCTTTATATCTTAAATTTTTCTGAAGGTGTTGCAACCGTGACAAATTTCTCAACTTAATAACTTACTTCGGTCTCAAGCACGTTTTAACGTTCGCATTTTGTCGCTTCTACCTTTTTCTCGACCTTTGCTATGTTGACGTGTATTGTTTTTGATATGATGGTCAGAAATAAAAAACAACTAAACTGAACTGAACAGCAACAAAACCTGCAGGTTCATCGAATCGTAACATAAAAACCAAAATATATTAAGAATACTCAACAATGTGAGAGATGCTGAGTGCCAGGGCTGGTGGAGGTGAGAGATGCTGAGTGCCAGGGTTGGTGGAGGTGCGAGATGCTGAGTGCCAGAGTTGGTGGAGGTGAGAGCCAGACCGAGAATCGGAATTAACTGCACCGATTAAAAAGCTCAACTATGCATGCGCGAATTGAATTATCGGCACGTGATTATCGCATTTGATCACAGCAATGATATGTTCTTTGCAGTTATTTCATTGAATTCTCATTAATATAAAATTTACTTTGCCATGTTTCTTGCAAGAAGATCCTTTCGACAAACCTCCCCCATGCTTGGAAAGTGGTTGATTCTTTGATAATCCTTCAAAGCTTGAAACCGGTCAGTCGGAACGACGGTGTCATACCAGAACAGGAAGGCGGACATCAATGCAGGGGAATCCTCCTTCAATATTTTAATTCCACTCGCCTCAATGCTGCTTTTCACTGTCAATAAAACAACATGATTTGTACCCAGCATCAGCAATGCGGTTGTCAATCACTTTGCATCACAGATTTTTGACGCAACAATGTCAGGAACCTGAGGCAGTGAACATGAAATAAAAAAAGAATTTCAACAATCAAATTTAAAAACACATGTTTTTAGTCTTGCCACGAAGGATTAAGCAGCCTATTCTAAAAATAAGCTAACTCAGTAGTTTTTATTGCACTGAAATTAAATGTAAAAAATTTAAGAATCTGAGTTATCAGTAGGTGGCAACCCAAGGACGGATCAAATCGTTTAGAGGCTCTATATGCACATGCCACTCCAACGCATCCACCTCGCTGTGCTCCCTGGACAACAAGTGTTGAAGTTGCGCCGAAACAAGGCCACAGATTCTTCCAGGGTTGTGCAGTCGGAGTCGTGAAGTCGGCGGGATTTTGGCGTGTCCGGAGTCGGCCAAGTTATAAACTGAGAAGTCGGAGTCGTATATTTTTTCCAGACCTCACAACCCGGATTCTTCTTGTAGCTTTTTCTTCGTTTGAACCTTCTTCGCCACTTCAGGGGTCGAGGGGCTCTGCCTTTTACCACCCTTGGGCAGTGGCGGCGACGCGGTCTAGACGTTTGGGCAGGTGTCGAGCAGCCATTGAATTGATTCGTCATCCAATTCGCGCAGACCACGCACACCATTTGGCGCATGGTAGATGGCGCAGTTACAGATGGTGTGGTCTACGGTTTGTTCCTCCATGCCACATACTTACAATTACCACAATTACTGACTGTCACAGTTTCTTTCTATCTCTTACCAGGAAAAAGACTTGGAAAGGTTCAATGACGTAGTTTAATGGGTTATAACCGAAAAGCAGTCAATTAAATATCGAATAGTTCTGCCATTGAAATGATATATGAAAACGCTTGAAGGATTTTAACGAACGGCTTCTCAAATAACTCTAATTTCGAACACAATTTATATCAGCACCAAACTCTCATCTACTTGTATTCAATTACTTCAAGTCTCAATCACCAATAATTTCTGCACCAACTACCAATCCACAACTCATAACACAACTTTCATAATAACAATCATAATCACGCAAATTACACCACTACTTATAGAAGGTTGTTCGGTCTAGTAACTTCGAGAAGGTTACGTAATGTTTTATCATAATAAGGACTCATTGTTCTGTCAAGTTGCATTAAACGTAAACAAGCAGAAGCTTCCAGATTGTCACGTAGGGTAGAAGATTCTAGAAAATACGTTACATAACAAAGACCTCGCAATCATAGGTTACTTCAGGTCAGTGACCGATAATAACACACAACACGAGAATTCCATAACCAAAACAGCACGCTCGGTCAAGATACAAAGCAGCCCGTCGAGAGACCTTGCACCTTGATTGTGACACTGACCGATAGTAACCTTTAGTTACGCAATCTGTTATTGTGAAATCTGCTTTTGGAAAGTTTCTGTGTACGTAACATTCTGGAAACTTCTTGCTGCTGACCAAAAGACTTATTGACCAGAAGAGCGAATTCTTGTGATGGAATATTATTATTGTCTCTGGAAGTTTCTGGTCCAAGCAAACCTGTTATAAATAGGCGCGTGATTTGTTGACAATTAATAATTATGATTAGACGTGTGTTGAGAGTTATGTATTAAAGGAATTAGAAGTGTGATGAAAAGTATATTATCCGTATTCAGACTAGGTTTTCAAGGGATTCCTTGAGTTGTGCAGGGTGAAAACAGCCCGCGGTTTTTGAACTTTTATTACGGCTTTGATATGCATGCTGTCAGTCAGATATTTTACCAAGTGAAAGAAAATTTATCTGACTTTCCAAAAAATTCAAACGTCCCTTCGAATCATGTGTATATCTATAGCTATAATAGATTTATTAGACAGGTATCAAATCGCCAAAGTTAGATGTAAATTATAATAAACAAGGCTTTAACTTGCTCTGCTTGAGATAATGACGTCATAGTAATCCCGCGCCACACTTTGCTTATAGCTTGACAATGCCGCAATGCTTAGTCACTGATATATATCCGTCAGCCCATCTTCATGTTTTTACACCTATAGCTGTCGCTAACCGTTGAAGCGACAAAATAACGGCGCAGTTTTGTCGGCTAGAAAATTATTGAATAAAAATGGTTGTCGATACTGTATAAATTGTGGATAAAACGATCAAAAATCGACTTATAAATATTCGACTTTTGAAGTTGAACGATTGCGAAATGAAACAATTTTACTATCAAAAATATTATCAATTTTGACCATCCGGTTTTGTCCATGTAAACTACTCTATTCCCAGCTTGTAGTGCCACACTTTTCGCGTTGATGTATTGTGCAATGATGTTCAATCAGCTCAAAATAAATTTTTATGTTTTAGTCACAGACAGAAGTACCTGTATGCAATTTACGCCAGACGCAAATCGGTAATTGACATCATGCAGTGTCTTCTTCACAACTAGTCAAATTACAAGCGCGATATGTTCATTATTTGCAATAATTGCAAATAATGCAAATAATGCGAATTTGCAATAATTGGCAGCAAAAAGTACCAAAGTCGAACCGGACGTCACTGTACCAACTTATTGCAACTGCTGAGATCTGACATCAGAAAAGCTGGCCTGGGATCCCTGCTCAGCACACCACATCTCCATCGATTGCAAAACATCGCAAAGGACAAAACAGAATGGAGATCCTATCAACCATATTGAAAGACTGATCGAAGCCAGCGGATGCCAAACGATTTGGCTACACTGGCGGCGGAGACAGTTACAATAATAATAATAATATGTTCATTAGGCGACTTGGCGACTTTGAATAAACGATCGTTGATCTGTAAGAAACCAACCAAGTGCAATCTGCTCTCACTCCAGGAGCAAATCAATGAAATGTTTCAAGGTACATGCTAAAAACAGTAAGATGTCTCCCAAACCGAATCATGTAATCTTTCCAAAGTCTCTGTATCGTACATGAAAGAACTAGAAGAAATTGGAACATTCTGGGGGCTCGTCCGTGATTACCGAAGATCAATCTGAAGATAGATTTAAATAAGTCAATAACAAGCAGTCAAAATGACGGATATTGTCAAAACTGAGATGATTGAAAACTTACAGACCATGGCGGAACTAATGGGCCTGAATGGCGATGAGAAGTCCCAGTTTGTGATTGAAGATAATCGACCAAAAAGCTCAGCGAGAAGCTGACAAAAACGAAAAAAAAAGAGCTCCTCGTGAAATGAGGAAAGGTGAACTAGAGGCTGAAGAGAAAAGAGCTCAACGTGAAGCCGAAGAGAAAAGAGCGCAAAAGAAAGCAGAAGTTGAAGAAAAAAGAGCACAACTTGAATTAGAAAAATTAAGACTAGATTTGGAAAGCAAGAAACTGAATACCGGTGAGCGATCTATGACTGTAAACAATAATTAATAGTGGAAGTGTTCGTCGATATCAAGATTTGAACGATATGCTACAATACCAAATTAGGGGCAACCAACGTGGGCTACTCAGTTAAGCATGTTGTTATCGGGGCAAGCCCTTGATGTATATTCAAGACTTTCGCAAGCAGATGCAATGCACTACGACAGATTGAAGTCCCTATTTAAGCGTTATAACTTACCGAGAACGGATATCGACAGAGATTCCGTGAAGCAAAGCCTGAACTACATGAAAGCCCAGGTCAATTTATTGCACGTTTAAGAAATCTTTTGTTAAAATGGTTTGAACTCTCGGGGGCTGAACAAGCACTAGACGGATTGGCAAACCTTACAGTTAAAAAGCAGTTTACAGAAGTCATGTTCGAAACATCTGTCTGTCTGTCTGTTTAGTGGAGAGAATTCCAAAAACTTTAGAAGATATGGCAAACTTGGCGGAACAGTATTTCGTTGCTCATGATGAAGTACTGGCGATTGAACAGCCGTTGTTTTGCGATAATGACGAGGAACAAACAAATGGTTTACTTCACAACGTAGAGTTTAACGACTTGCTTTGGTTTTAAAAGAGGGCTTTGTTCCAAAAAAAATGTGTTATTTTAAATGTAATGGCTTAGGCCAGCGTGGTCCAACTACTTTTGAATTACAGGCCACTTTACAAAAACGTGACAACTTGCGGGCCATTTCCAATAAAATGATAGTGAGTACCAGTGGCGGCTCGTCAGAAGGTGCTGCGGTACTGCAGCACCACCTAGCGTAATTTCACTTGTTACACATATAACTTAATGTATAACCTAACCTTTATTGAAGAACCTAATATATGCGTATTTCTTGAAAATCTTCTCAAACCTATCGTCATATCTAGAAAACAATAGCACAAATCACCGCATTTAAAAAATTCTGGTACGGAAACTCTGGTACTGCAGTCCCAGTTTCGGCTAGTTTGTGCGGTATTGCGCATGCGCGAATTTCGCACGAGCGAGGATTTTGGCTGGGAGAGGGACTGCGTTTTTTGCAGTACCAGTGTTGCCATGTTGTAGTCTTGAAATTTCTCTTACGACAGAAACTGCTGGACTGTAAGCCAGTGGTATTACTATTGGCAACCCTGTCTGCCGAAGCTAGTCTGGCAGCTAAATGTGTGTTCTCCCTTTCTAACTTGCAGTTGCTTTTTGAGCTGTTTAGAGTTAGACTAATGTAAATTAAGTATTTTTGTAGAGTTAGACCTAGACGTCAGTGTTTTAGACAATTATGATGTTGGACTAAGAACAGATGCTTACAGCATAGGCTACATTTATTTTCTTTAACATTTCTCAGTATAGATAGACCTATGCATAGCATTAACTGGTTACCTTTTCCTGTTTATTGGCATGTTCGTATACCGTATTGATGTTAGGTCTATATTGTAGCTTTCACAACCATTTTCATTCCAGACACGTTAATGATGAAAAATAAACTGAACTACCAGTATATGCCAACGGTGAATAGGCTATGAATCTTTAAACTGCATACCGTATGAAACATCAAATCCATAATGCCAGATCAAACCTTAATGGTATATATAAATTGCAGATTTGCGTTGATTTATACAGTACTTTGACTATTTTTTTGAAAGAGTATTACTATTGTGCAGAAGAATTGGAAGTCATGGCAACCATACTCTCTCAAGAAACAGGTTCTGTAACAGTGCGTGAACTGCTGCAACTTAATTTTTCACAGCTGTCCCTTAAAGATAAAGTTGCTATAAAGAGAAGAGGCCGTCCTACACCTGATGTTCCAATAGAAAAGACAGGAATAAGCCATAGCAAGAAGTACATTCATAGCTTCAATACAGAATGGTACCAAAGAAAAGGTTGGCTATGTGGCTGTGAAGTAACCAGAGCATTATATTGTTTTCCGTGTTTGTTGTTTGGAGGCGATGCGACATGGACGAAAGATGGCTTTCAAAGTATACATAAATTGAAAGAAAAAACACTACAACACAAAAAGTCAAAAAAGCACATAAACAACATGATATCGTTTTCACTTTTAGGAAGCGTAGACATTAGAGAACAATTGAGTACAGCATATCATCTCTCTATCAAACATCACAACAAGAAAGTTACGATAAATCGTGCAATTTTATCCAAGATTATAAACTGCATAACATTTTGTGGAAACTTTGAAGTACCTTTACGAGGCCATGATGAAACTGATGATTCTGTCAACCCAGGCGTATTCAGAGAATTGATCAATTTTGCATCCCAATTAGATCCAGATCTGAAGAAACATTTGGAAACCAATACTGTGTTTAAAGGTGTATCAAAGACTATTCAGAATGAGTTACTGGACTGCCTCTTGCAAGTGTACCGTGATGAGATTAAGAAAGAGATTAATGAAGCTGAATTTGTAGCTGTCATGGCTGACGATACAACAGATGTTTCCGAACACACTCAGATGGTAATGGTTCTAAGATATGTGCTGAATGATCAAATATATGAGCGTTTCTGGGGATTTTTTATTCCCGAGAATCAAACTGCGGATGGCATTTCAAAGCAAATCTTACAGCAGTTGAATGTTGTCCTGGAAGGAAACACAGAAAAGCTAGTAGCGCAGACATTTGATGGAGCAAACGTAATGAGAGGGAAGAAAGGTGGCGTGCAAGCTAAGATAAAGGAAGTTTATCATTATGCTCATTTCATACACTGTTATGCACACCAGATGAACTTAATCATGAGAAATGCAGCAAGCATAACAAGGAGCTCCAGAATATTTTTCTCCAACATTACGGCAATACCAGCATTTTTTTCGAGATCACCACAACGTCTATCCATTTTGAAGCAACATATGACCGTCGGCATTCCGCGACCCTCTGCAACACGCTGGAACTTCCACGCACGAACAGTTAATAAAGTTCATGAACATTTGGAACCCTTAAAATCTTGCCTCGAGGAAATACAATCTTCATCAACTGCTGATCATACCATTGCAGAAGCAACAGGTATTCTGCATTACCTCACCAACGAAAAATTCCTTTTTTGGTTGCAGCTTTTTCATCAAATAATGCCTCATGTTGAAGTGATTTTCAACCAAATGCAATCTCAAGATATTGATGTGTTCAAAGTACATGAACATATAGCCAATTTCAAAAGTGCAATTTCCGTGATAAGAAATTTAAATTACTGTGAGAATTCTTCAAAAACACTTATGGCTGAAGCGAAGGAGGTGTGTGACTGTATATGTGTTGACATAATGGCTAGATATTCCTTCACCAAACAATTAGTAGCTGCAAAATTGTTCGACAAGAGAAGATTCAATAGCTTTAAGAATAAACTGCCCATGCATGAGGTTGCAGTAACTGTTGAAGCATATCCCATCATAGAAAAAGAAAAGTTTGAAACTGAACTTGCAGTATTCTACAGCAGATTGGACATGCATGAATATTCCTCGTTAATTAAATTGTTGACATTTCTTCAGAAAAGTAATTTAAACGATGCTCTCAGTGAAATTTCCAAACTGTTAAAAATCTTCCTAACCATTCCTATGACAACAGCAGAGCCTGAACGCTGCTTTTCAACGTTGAAAAGAGTCAAAACTTTTCTGAGGAGTACTATGAGTCAAGAAAGGCTAAATGCTCTTGCGGTCATTTCAACGGAGAAAAAAATCTTTAACACTCACCCAAACATTAATGACAAAGTCATTAACCTTTTCGTCCAAAAAAAAACAAGAAGAATGGATTTTATCTATAAATAAGCTTGGTTCCAGTTGACATGGAGCAGTTTATATGTAAGTAACTTATATTTTGTAGTTTATCCCACTGTTTACCTTTGTATTCACCTGAGTTATAGCCTGCATGTGCACTGTGCAGCATGCACTGTAGGAACTTTGCACTGTAGTGTCTTTTGTTTATTTGTTATTCATATTACATGTTACAATGGTATACATTTGTCAACAGTCAACACCACAAGTCAGTGGAGTAGACCAAAACCACACAATAGAATTTGTAGTCTGCATTTTCAAGAAGCAGACTTCAAATATTTTCTTCAATTCAAAATTGGATATGCCAAAAGACTTGACTTGAAGCCTGGTGCATTTCCACCAACTTTTTCTTCACCACTAGGAACTAGTGCAACAGCTGAAGAATCACATTCGACTTCTTCCTGGCGACTAGCTTACAAAAGATGCCAAGTTAATGAAGTATGTAGCCTACTGTTGATTTCGTAAATAGTTTATCGTATTTAATTAGAACTGCAGTTAGGTTTTGATAACCTGTCCCCTAACCTAGTGCTTGTCGTCTTGGGGATGGAAGAACAAATCAGCAGTTAACTAAGGCTGCAGTGATTTAGTAGGTTGACAACCACTGGCTCTACCAATCATAGTACTAGTACACTACCATGCAGGTAGCAAACTATTTTACTAATCCCACTTGATATTTTTGCTTCAGTGGATAGCTGAAGACACTGCTGCTCACAAGAATTCTGTGAGTACAGATGGTGATAGTGAAGCACATGATTCTGTGAGAATGGATGATGACCTAGATATACAATACATGAAACATCGGTACGTTGTTGGTGGATGACGTAATGTTGATTTCTTATGAACAAATAATATACATAGCATAATCTACACCGACATCATGCCAACACATCAGGAGTTGTGGAACAAAGTAAATGATAGAGCAACGAGCCTGCCTTGTTGGGAGCAAGTCTTTTAGGCGCCGGTCAAATAGGCAGTGCAGATAGACAGGTAGACAGTGCTCCGCACCTAAATATCCAGACGCCACAGTGTGCACGCCTATTTGACCGGCGCCTAACTGTCTGTGCCTAAAAGACGTGGACCCGCCTAGTTATGTGAGCAATCTGAGGCTGTGCAAGTATATATATGCTATTATGATACCATAAAATTGTTACCGTGTTGTCAAAATGCTTGAAGCTCTTGTCATTAGGGCTCACTAATTGGTGGAAGAGAAACATGCAGTGTTTGGCATTCTTGCATAATGTTAACTGTTGTAGGCTATTATTAGGTTTTTTCTTCATTCTGACGTATCCTGTCAAACTGACAAGTGTGATGCAGCCAAAGTGACTTGTGATGGGCGGTAGCAACACAATATGACACATCGGATTTTAGTGTTTCACTGTCAAAAGGATGCCAAGCTACAATTAAGCCCAAAAAAAGCTTCAAAAAGTGAGGAATGTTTAACAGTAATTTTCTGTACGAAAAGTTTATAAAGTGCACATTCGTTGGTTTGTTACCTTATGACCTTACATCTATGACCTGCCTGACACCATCTCCAGGAAGTATGCTTACGCAGACGATCTGGCTCTCCTGCATCCAGCCGGAGACTGGCAGTCAATGGAGAGGAACCTAAGCCAGGACATGTCAACTATATCAACATATCTCCAGAAATGGAAGCTACAGCTCAGCAAGGCAAAGACAGTGTCGGCGGCCTTCCATCTAAACAACAAGGAAGCAAAACGTGAGATCAACATTACCACCGATGACGAACACCTCCCCTACTGCGCCGAACCCACCTACCTCGGCGTAACCCTGGACAGGTCACTCACGTACCGACGACACCTGGAGTCACTGCGCAAAAAACTATCGGCGCGCGTTGCACTTTTGAGGCGGCTGGCGGGTTCCGGCTGGGGAGCTGATGCGAAAACCCTTCGCACAGCTACCTTGGCCCTCGTCCATTCTACCGCTGAGTACTGCGCACCAGTGTGGTGCCGCAGCTCTCACACCCGCCACATTGACACCGCCATCAATGACGCACTACGCACTGTGACTGGATGCCTGCGTCCCACTCCAACGGACTGCCTTCCCATCCTTGCAGGCATCCAACCTGCTGAGCTTCGCCGTAAAGGAGCCATGATTTCCCTTGCTCGTCGCGCACTGGACCCCGACCACCTCCTCCACAGTGCACTCCAGCGCCTACCTGGAGGACAGCAGCGACTGAAATCAAGACGCCCATTTGTGCCCGCCGCACAACAGCTTCTGAACAACGTTGAAGATCTTGGAATAAGTGCGGCACACTGGACGAACTACACATGGAACATGGAGTGGCAAAACAACACCTCCCGACTCCATGATTTCCTACCCGACGTCGATCCCCACCCTCCGGGAATGTCCCTCGCAAGACTTGCGTGGGTCCGGCTTAACCGCCTACGAACCGGCGTCGGTCGCTTTCGTTCAGACATGTGCAGATGGGGCCTGGCTCCCTCACCGGGATGCGAGTGTGGCGCCACAGACCAGACAGTAGATCATGTCGTCCATGACTGCCCAATCCATCAACCACCACATGGAACGCTTGGACTGAAGACCCTGGATGACGAGACTGTAGAGTGGCTGATGACATCATGCCCAAACATATAGTCCCGAAGAACAGCTCATACGACGAAGAAGTTGGTTTGTCAAATAAAATTTTTGTGAAACAGCGTATCTGCCAAACGGTAGTACAAAATCTACAACATTAATATGTAAATATGTTGAGACACGTGCTTATTAGAATTTTAAGCTCTGCAGACTACATCTGAAAAGTTAAAACCTTAGAGGGAACACCGAAATTTTCCCTTGCCGAAATTACGCAAAAACGAAAAATTATATATATGTGCAATTTGCACGTCGTGGATAACCACAACTATATTTATAGTATTTTTATTACAGAAGAGGTGATTATTTACTTGGCATATATGCAGCATTACAACAGAACGGTAGCAGAGCATGGACAGCAACAAAGGTATGTAACTGAGTTTGATTACTTTTGTTAATGCCATGGTCAAAAATCGGCATGCTGAGTTGCTATACCATGTCACGGTTGCTCATTGTAAAATCTTCACGATTGTTGATGTAATTCAAATAATACGTGCATGTATGCAGGCGTTATAGGCACGCAGCTTGTCGGCAGTTTGTGCGGTGAGTGTGGGGTCACCTTGGCCGTTCAATTCGTGTACCTGTGCCAGCATATGTGGTCAACAAAGTGAGGAGAAGTTTTCGAGGTAAGTTTATGTTGGATTCAAGTATCCGGACCTTCAATAAGATATTGTTGTATGAAATCGAATTTCATTTACTTTGAAATAGTAGCCTAAAGTACGGATTGGTATACAGCAAATAAGCCTACAAAATGTTTCGAAGTTCCCAAATGAAAAACTTGGATCAGAGCATTCCGGGTGCCCTACCTGCAATCCTGCATTCCAATATTATTGCCGAAAATATTTTTTTTCATTCAACGTACGTCTTTGCACTATGAGATTGTTATAACGTTTTTTTTTTCCGAAGGTTACGTCAAAGATTTAATGGAGTTGGCAGTGGCACTTACGCGATCATAAAAGTTTGACATCATACCGAGCTGAGTGGGAGAGTATATCTGTACCCAAACGCTGATGCTCTGAATTTTCACGACCAGACCCCATTGATGCGGCTGCGTTATGCCTTTCTGGGTTTTCCGTTCCAAAACTCTCCTATTTTGTTTGATAAGTCCATAGTTATTGTTGCTACTTTTACCATTATCTTGAAAACACAAACAGCACTATATAGCCCATGCATAATTTTTTATACATCTTTTCATGGGAAAAATACCTTTTAAGGAAATGCATTAAACGTAGTGGAAACATCAAACTTGAAGTTTGAAAAATGCATTACAAGTAGGCTATTCTACATGTTTAAAATTTGTCGATTAATATAGACTGAATTACGATTTTTGCTTTTTTATTAATGTTTTTCTTGACCTGATATTGCAGTTACAGAAGACAAATTTTTGCCTGTTGCTGTCAATGCTTTACTAGTATTTTTATGTGACCACTGACCAGTTATTTTTTGGCATGCAGATGCAGGTGTTTTCAATGAATCGGCTTGGAACATCACAGCACAGCTTGTTCAGCATTTTCAGAAACTGCTCAATACATCAATTTTATCACTAACGTTTGGAAAGTAATGTCTTTTAAAACTTGCTTTAAAGGTATGTACAGTCTGTGGAGGTCAAAGACACAAGCAGTATAGTGCAGATATATTAAATTTTGGTAATTTGTTCAGGAGAGAAAGAAAGAGATCACAGTGTTCATGCTATTAAGCATCAGCCATGTCCTGGACGACGAGACTGTTGAGTGGCTGGTGATTTCCTGCCCTCCAATCTAGCCTGGAAAGATCTGCTCATACGCCGATGATGAGCATCAGCCATGAACAAAATCATGTCGAGTTGCCTTTTTATGAAGGAGGAAACAAAAATTTTGAAGAATGGCGTGTTTGTGGAATGGCTGGGCTTTCGAATGAGACATTCACAGCTTACATTCAGTCCATGGGAGCAGTAGTTTAACTTTCCACCTACCTTCAAATCAATCATGGTTTTGATTATCTGCTTTCAGGCAAGATTATGTCGATTATGTGCAAGTATCACTGTATAATCGCCAAGTCAGGTTTTTCATTTTAAGAAAAAACAATTTTTTTGTTTCAAAGTTCTAAAAATCCACATTTTTAACTGCTTAAAATTTTCATTTTTTGTCCTGAAAACACCAGGAATGGCATTTTAGAGCATATAAAAGTGCAAAATTTTCTGGGGGGGGCATGCCCCCAGACCCCCTAGGAGGCTCGCGCCTTCGGCGCTCGTCCGTTTCTGTCACTTTGTGACGTCATATTTAACAGCACCCCCATGGCCAAAAGTCACGAGCCGCCACTGGTGAGTACGTAATCAAAATTGTTAAACAATAGCAAACAGAAATTTATTGCTAATCTCTCTCAGTGAGGTGCCTGTGGTCGAGGTTTCTCTGATACTATCGTTTCTACATCAATTTCAATGTTAGTGGTAGCAAGTCGGAGACTATCTTCCAGTGTTTCATCTATCATTCGATTTCTGTTTTTAGACTTGACTTGCTTCATTCTAGAAATGTACTCTCACACATGTATGTGTTTCCAAACATTGAGTGCATTTTTAACGCAAAATTTTTCAGTTTGGGAAATCTATCCTTGCTGACTAATTTCCAGAAGCACTCTGAGGTTTCATTTTTCCTTGACAGCAAGAATTGGTTGCACTGAAGCTCGCAGAGTTCGAGCTGAAGTTCTGGTAGCTGTGTTTCCACATTAACATCCATAGGATTGTTATACAAATGGAGATTAGGTTTTAATCTGTCAAAATCTTTAAATCTATTCCCAAATTGACAAGATAAATCCTTAATATCTTTCACAAAACGGGAGCATTCCACTTCATAATCATCTACCACAAGTGCATGCGTAGAAGCAAAGTGTAAAAGATCGTTATTTTTCAAGCATAGCAAAAACGCGCAGTTTCCTCTGTAAAGCTTCAATGTGTCCAACTAAATGTGAAATAATTTGCTTTCGCCCCTGAAAATTTAGGTTTAACACATTCAAGTGCATTGTCATGTCTGTAAGAAAAGCAAGATTGCACAGGAAGTTATTGTCGCATAACTGAGTTTGGTACATTTGAGTTTCACCCAATTGTTCTGCTTGAAGAAATGATAACATTTCCTTCCGAAGAACAAATAAATGTTGCAGTACTTTTCCAGCACTAAGCCACCTGACATTTGTATAAAGTGGTAAATCATTGAACTCTGCATTTAACTCTTCTAGAAACGTAATGAAACGCCTGTGTCTGTGCGCCTTGTTGCCGCCTCTAACTAAATTTACTACGTCGACAACTGTCTTCATGACATCACTCGTTTGTAAAATTTTTCCACAGAGTGCTTCCTGGTGGATGATGCAATGTAGTGTTATACAATCCACACCATTTTTCTTAAGCAAGCTAACTAATCCATTGTTACTGTAGGCTACGTATGACCAGTCATAGCTTTTGCGCCATCAGTTACAATGCACGAACATTTTTCAAACCCTCTATTGCAGTGGTTCCCAACCTGGGGCTCGCGGACCCCTTGGGGGTCCGTGAGAAAGCATTTGGGGGTCCGTGATTATCTTGATGAATTTTGGAAAAAATAAACGAAAAGCGATCTTTTTACTTTCATTTCTCTCTTTAAATGCAAATGTGTCACGCTCAAGCCCGCGAGAATAAACTACAACAACAGCTCTCTCATTAAATTTGCTTACGTTGAAAAAGTTTCGGCATGGCACTTTGGGTCACCTTAATATTCAAATACTGCTGACATTTCTTGAACAATTCATTCATTTTCTTATTGAGCAACTGTTTAACCTGATATTTGCCGCAGGAGTCATAGCGGCAATGCAATATGACACAGTACAGTAGTTAAGTAGCATAATTATTACAATAGTCAATAGTATGTTAATTGAGTTTCAGGCAAAATTTAGGTAGGGGTCCGCAAAATTAATAATTTGTCTAAAGGGGTCCGTGACAACAAAAAAGTTGGGAACCACTGCTCTATAGCAATGAATAACAGACTCGAGGGCAGCATAAATATTTGAACCTTTGAACCTTCATTCAAGGAACACATTTTGACTAGTTCTTCTTGCACAGTAAAATTGTCATCAACAGTACGTACAAATATAAGAAGCTGACTTGTGTCAATTATATCCGTACTCTCATCCAGTGCCAATAAAAAATATATGCAGCTTTCTATTACACTCTACAGTTTTAATGACACATGTTCGCCAAGATCATGTACTCGTCTCGCAATATAGTCTGATGAGACAGTGATACAATTTCAAATTTTCTGGCAGCCTTGTCTTCCCCAAACACCTGTGCCATTTTTATTGCACCTTGTTTTACCAATTCGCCATCTCTAAATGCCGATGCCAAATTTCTGACTGTTGCGCAATAGCCAGTATTAGGGTTCCAATTTAAAAGATACATAACATGAAAACTGTGGAATATTTAAAGAAAACAAAAATGTCCAGAACACTAGGTACATATCAGCCTTTAAGAAGCCCAGTTGTACTGACGAGACCTGATAGGTTGAAACAGTAGGCCAGGGGTCGGCAAACTGCGGCCCGCGGGCCAAATGCGGCCCGCGGACAAACTTTTTGCGGCCCTCGAACGATCTTACTTTTAGTGCATAAACTAAAGTTTCATCTTTATCTACGCATGAATTTATTTTATATCATAACAAAAAGCCCTTTAACATGTGTCCCGACATTACTCGGTAACTCCCATGTAGCCTACGCTACAAAATCTTTTGCAAAGTTAGATGGCTAAGTGGCAGTGCTATGTTACAACGGTTTTATGATTTGCGAAACGAAATACTGAGTTTCTTGAAACAAAAGAATGCAGGTTTCGGCATTGATGAACTTAGTGATCCTGATGGGTTAACAGATTTAGCCTTTCTCACTTCTCATATGAACAAGCTAAACTTACAACTACAAGGATAAGAGCAATTTATTAATCAGATGTATGATCATATTACTACTTTCGTAAACAAGCTACGTCTTTGGGAAACTCAACTAATCAATTCCAACTTTGCTCATTATCACAATTAGGGCCTTTTTGAACCTTCCAACCCTGATAAGTACATATCACTATTCACTTATCGTTTCCACTAAAACTAACTTTGAATCTCGTTTTTGCGATTTCACAATCAAATGGGCTAAACAGATTCGATTTATTTGCCATTCCATTTTCAATCGATGTCAATACTGTGCCACATGAGATGCAAATGGAAATAATTGAACTTCAATCATCCAACATATTGAAGGCCAAATACGATTCAGTTCCAATTGCCAACTTTTATAAAGAATATGTCCAGAAATCCACCTATCCTCACCTGTATGACAATGCAAAACGTGTAATGTGCATGTTTGAAAGTTCATATTGTTGTGAGCAGCTTTTTTCAAAAATGAATTACGCAAAGAATAAACTTCGCACTCGCCTGTCAGATCGTCATTTGAATGACGTATTGCAAATATCATCAACAAAGTTGCCAGTTGATTTAAACACATTGGCCATGACACAGAAACAACATCATCCTTCACATTGATAAATGATAAGTAAATAAAAACAATGCATTGCGTTTTAATACGTGTTTGATACTAAATATGAAACGGCAACAAACACGTCTCATTGTGCAATTAGACACAGAAATAGGAGTTGCAGGTGCGCCATGATTTTAAGGATAATGTGGCGATTGTTTATAGGTTGAAATTTATGCGGCCCGCACGTTACCGGAAGTTTGTAGATTTGGCCCAGTAGTACAGAAAGTTTGCCGACCCCTGCAGTAGGCTATAGGCCCTGCTGTCTACAACTTTGAATTAAATTTTTGAAACTTTTTATCCAAATGTTATACTTGTTTTAATTGAAATTACTTTCTGTAACATAAATACAAATTAAATCAATACTGTGAAAGCTCGCGGGCCGCATGCGGCTTGCGGGCCTGTAGTTGGACCACGCTGGCTTAGGCCATAAGGCTGTTAACTGTCGAAGTAGGTCTAACAAGAATAATAAAGATTCTAGGAAAAGGTACAATCGTTGCACTAGGCAAGGACACGAAGTAAAGGAATGTAGGGACGAATCGTTACTACAAACCACTCATCAATCTGGGAAGAATGGAAGAAACATGGACGTTTATCAAGGAGGATGTGCTATAGTTATTCATGAACCATGAACCAGTTATTCAAAAACATTGCTTGAGGAGGAGGCACCGGAAGAAATTAATAATTCGTAGGAGAATAAAACGGGATAGAAAGTGATAAAAGGTGTATACGGATAAATAATACCTGAAGATTATCTGCTAGTAGTGACCGGGACAGTTGCAGGCAAAGAAGTTAAAGTTTCACGTGATGCTGGGTCTACGGGAAAGTTCCCGTAGAAAAGGAAAAGGTGAGGAAAGATTTAGTAAAAGAAATTCAATTAACTGGAAAAGTCGTCCATGTGATGTCAATTCATAACACTTTAATGCAAGGACCGTTAGCATACACTTTGAAACTTCATATCGTAGTGGGACTGTGAAGGTGTTATGTATGAAAAAACCTTTAGTTGATTTTATTATTGGAAATATTCCTGAGAAAAATTCTGAAATTATTTGTTATTCTTGTGACGAGAATGGTCACTTTGCTCGAGATTGTTCTGCAGGTGATGATTTGCATAAGCGACGATCTCACGATCGCGAACATCACAAACGTGAAGAACGGAGGAGAGAAGGCAGGTGACGACCATCTAGGGTTTGCTATCGATGCGGGAGATGCGGGCACTTTGCAAGAGAATGCGCTGCTGACAACGGACATTCAGAGAACAAGCGCTGGCGTGAATACCGCTGTTACCGGTGTGGGTAGATTGAACATATAGCCAGGAACTGCTCGTTTGACGAAAAGGCCTGCTACACCTGTCACAGAGAAGGTCATCTGGCCAAGGACTGTCCGGAGAGAAAGTGTTTTCGATGCAGGAAGATGGGCCTTCTAGCTCGCTACTGCACAGAAGACATTGAGAACGGTGAACGTGGCAAGTACTGTTTTGAGAAATGCTTTCGTTGGTAGAACATGTCATGATGTTGTTTTAATTGTCACGATGAACTAATGAGTCTATTGAAGACAAATTAGTCTGGTGTTTATGTATCGTATGAAGTAATGGTATTGCTTTGTATACATTATGTTGTTATATTGTTTGCAACAATATTCTAAGGGAGGGCATTATTTCACAAATAAGATGCATTGTTATCTTCCCTACGAGAAACTGACAAAAGCGTATACTTAGAACTGCAGAGTACTTTACGTTTGTTTGGTATTGTAGATTTTACCATCATAACATCGACACGGCTTTTAACGCTCACAGTGGCCAAATATCTGTATCTCAAACCAATGGACAATCTTATTTTGTGGACGTCCTACCTCACTAAGATTCGTTAACAAGAACAGCCCTGTTTCTTGATTAATAGGTAGGCTACTAGAGCCAAACTACCATCCCCACTCCAAAGCCTATGCTATTCTAAACACACAGGCCTTCTCTTCGATCAGCAGCTAAGGTGGTAGTGTAGAACAGGGGTCCGCAAATAGTGGGTCGCGAGACCATCCACAGTGGGTCGCAAAACAGTTTGGATTTACTATTAATGTAACTTGTATGATAAAAGTAAATACAATCATACACTCTTTGATGTGCTAAGTTTCGTACAATTTCGTGTAAAAAAAATTATACTTTCGATTGTAGTAGGCCTACAGTAGTCCCAGCTTATTAAGCCTTCTAAGACACCATGAGCCAGGACATGAAAACTCTTTCAGTTTATCTCAAGAACTGGCGACTGAAACTCAGCGAAACCAAAACTGTGGCAGCAGCTTTCCACATACACCATCGGGAAGCTGATCGTGAGCTACATGTTCAAAACAATGGAAAACCTCTGTCCTTCTGCCCCAAACCAAAATATCTTGGGGTGATACTGGACAGATCGCTCGCATACCACCAACATTTGGTGTCACTGCGCAAGAAACTGACATCCGGCGCTGCGCTACTCAAGCGCCTGGCAAGCTCCAGCTGGGGGCGAGGGCTGACACTTTCCGTATAGCAGCCTTACCCCTTGTCTACTCTTCAGCAGAGGACTGTGCAGCAACTGTTTGGTGCCGCAGTGCTCACTGCCACAACATCGACACTGCCATAAGCAGCGCCCTGCGCACAGTGACCGGATGCCTGCGTCCCACACCATTGGACAATCTCCCCATTTTCGCTGGCATCCAACCTGCTGAGCTTCGCCGCGAAGAAGCCACTCTGTCTCTCGGCCGACAGGCACTGGAGCCTAACATCTTCTCCATCACAAGATCTCTGCTCCCCCAAACGAGCACCCTTGTCGAATGAAATCAATACATCCATTCGTGGCAGCCGCTCAACTTTTGATCAACAAAGCTGATGAACAAGACATCTCGGCGGCTACTTGGGCAATGGGCAGGCCATAAATGGAATTCTGAATGCAAGTCAAGTATACCACCAGACTTCATTCGTTCATCTACGACGCCAACACATGCCCCATCGGCCTGACACTACAAAGATAGACATGGGTGCGCCTCAACCGTCTTCGTACGGGCGTCGGGTTTTCCTCTCAACCATGCACCAATGGGGAATGGCCTCTTCCTCCTCCTGTGAATGTGGTGTCTTCCTCCTCCTGTGAATTGGGTCGCGCCAAAAGTATTGCGGACCCCTGGTGTAGAAGATAGACACTCAGACTCCAACAACGATGACCACAAATGCAACGGTGGTAGCCGTGTTTCACTGCTACTGTGTTCATGGTATAATTCTTTGCTATTCTGAAATGTCGTTCTTACCATTGCTATTCTATATTCAATAAAATGCCTACATTTTTTTAGTGCAGTTTAATTTGCTAACAACTTTTACAATATATTTAGTGCATCATTTACTGTTAATGGTAACTGTTGTATTCTTATTCAAATAGAAAATGATAATAAAATAAACAAGTTAACATGCATACAAATATACAATTTCCATTCTTCTTCTTCTTGCTTATGAGGCAGCAATTTAGGTAACACCTCCCAATTGTTGCAACCAGAGCAGTGTCTTCATATCAGGGTCTATGAGATTCACATGTTCTTCAGGTCGAAACACTGGACAGTGATTTATGATGTGCTGTTTGACAGTCACCACAAACACAGGCTGGTGAGTCACACAATCCCCAGGTAAACATATTGTGCTTGAAGCGACCAACACCAGTACGGAGGCGATTGAGAGTTACCCATTCTTTTCTTGGCAGGTCTGAGCCAGGTGGTACCGTAGTGTCTGGTGTGACTTGGAACTGGTTGGGCCGTGAGATGGTTTCCCAGCGATCTCTCCATGACTTCATCAGGTCGAAGTGACCTTCATGAAGCGCCACAATGTGTCGAGAAAAAGGGCGCCTGGAAGGCAGGCGTTGACGTGTGAGCTGTTGTGCGTTAAGAACTACATTGTGGAGGAGATGGCGATCATTGACCTCTGCCTTTAATGCGAGCCGTATGGTAGAATTCTCTCTGCGTAGTTTTGGTGGGGCGATGCCTGAAAGCACTGGTAGTAAGTCTGTAGGAGTTGGACGCAGGCATCCAGTGATTATGCGCATGGTGTCGTTAAGGGCGATATCTACTTTTCCTGCGTGTGTGCTGCGGCACCAGACTGGAGAAACATATTAATTCACGAATACAATTTCCATTGATGCAAGTACATGTTACATTAGTTCGGGAACTAGTAACTGGTACTAGGCAAAGCACCTCAACCACTCTGTAGAAGTTGCTGACATTAGGTTTTATGTTTTATAATTAACCACTTGATGATTAAAGTCAAAAATGTACGATTAGATAAGATCTATATCGGAAAGCTTTTACCACTGCCATGTTAAAGTAGACTTATTACATCTGCAGAGGCGCAAAAGTACAGAGAAATTCCCCAGTTACAATCGCAAAACATTTCATACCGTATGATATATATATACACAGGGATAGCAATATCTCTAAATCTCAATAAACAAAGGGCTCACTGATTAATAAGATATCACTTCCGCAATACCACAACAGTAACAAAAAAGGCTGCGGAAAGCAAATTTGATTTCTGCACAGAAGCACAACAAAGATAATTAGATCAGTGGAGTGGATCAGAGATAATTAGTCGGCAGCAATGGCCGAGTGGTTAGCGCGTTGGGCTCGCAGTCGAGAGCCTGCATGTTCGACTCCAGCCACCCGCACTTGCTGTTGTTTCTCTGGGCAAGAAACTTTACGATAATTGCCTCTACCCAGTGATCGATTTCGAGTAATGGGTAGTACCAAATTTAAGTCATAAGTAGAGTAGACAACCGGAAACAGACATTGTCGTCGGCTGCAGCGTGGGTCAGGTGTACGTCGGAAGGCGTACACCGATGCATAGCGCTCAAGTCCGCTTTTCCGCAATGCAGGATAAAGATAAAACAAACAAACAAAAAAAAAAAACAAACAGTGGCCACTGGGCAATTTTTATACAAGAATTGAATTAATACGCAACTTGTTAAGTAGATTTCACATGAGGTATCACTGCTATCATATTGTTATTGTTACATTAAATCATAGTCTACAAAAAAGAAATACCTAAGTCATATCGGCAATTTGACACATTTGCTGTGACCACACATTTCTTCTGTGTCCTCCGCTGAGCTTTCTTGCATTTTGTGGATTCATTGGATTCGTCTTGAATCTTCATAATCAACCAAGAGCTATCTTAACATAACACATTGCATTAGTACATTGTATCTATATAGAAATATGTATAGAAATAATATTTTGAGTATGTCAACCACATGTCAAGATTTAAAAATTAAGTCAGACTGGCCAGATATGACAGGACCAATAATGATAAAGACAACAATCAAAGCAGGGTAGGTACCAGAGGTGGGCATCTGCTACTTTGGAAGTTGCGCACTAACTGCTACAATATGCCAAAAGAACGGCGCTACCGCTACTCACTACTAGTTAATGAAAAAGGTAATGTGTTACCTCTACTTTTATATTAAACTGACACTGGAAATCTCCATTCAAGTGAACTTTGTGAAGTCAAAATAACCTTGAAAACGAAACATATCACCTTCCAGTGCCACGTTCATTTACACTGCCAATTCCACCATTCGTTATGGAAAACAAGTTCTAGGTGGAATTTTATTCTTATGCTCCAGTGTTTCCACCAATAAGCTCTAAAAACGATTTATTTTTTTCCACTTTAAGTTGGAAAGTAAGAGATAGCGGAAGTACGACTGAAGCAAATGTAGTGCCTCGCCGCTAGATTGGGAAAAAAGTAGCATCACTTTGCAGCCTCTACTCTTACAAAATTGTAGTTATCGCTATTAAAAAAGCAGCGCTTGCAGCGGTGCTACAAAACTAGCACGCTACTGCCCACCTCTAGAAAGAACTATGTACCGCCATGAGCAACCAAATGCCATGACCAACAATTTTATTGTTTTTTCTCATAAAATCTGAAACTAACTAGGCTATGATGTTCAATCATTTGCGCTACATGAGTGGCTGTAAACATTTTTAGATTTACATGAAAACAGTACCGCAGTTAATTAAGAATAATAGTTTAATATATGGCAAATTCTTCAAAATAAAGAATGTAGATACTAAAACCAGGAGAATGTTCGTAAATTAAATCAGTCCAGAAATATAGTAAAAATAAGACAAATTTATCTGATTTTGTTTATTTTCGCTAAAATCAACAATTCTTTACCACAAATTTAATGTATAATTCTCAGAATTGAAGATCTATTAAATCAGATATTGCTGCACACTTGATGTACAGATATGTACACTGTATACTACAGGTACGGTACACAAAATGGTGCTACAGATCTTTGCAGGCTGATTTACATTTGTGAGTAAAATTTACTATTATGGCACCTGAAAGCATAAATGGTGTGATTGATTAACAATGGTGTTCTTTAAAAACGTTTGTAGTAACCACCCTTAAAACTCATCATTCACTTACGTTATACAGTGGTGCCTATATATTTTTGCTATCTTGTTTAGTTATTTTACAATTGATGTTTGTGTATAAGTATTATGGCTTACTTATTTTTTGATGTTATTTAATTAAATGCTTGGGTGTCAGCTGACTTTGATGACCTTTTGGATTTTCGCTACCATCCATGTTGTGCAAACTACATTTCATTTGTGTTTGTAATGATTGTAAAGTATTTTGTCAACAGATCCAAATAAACTGAATTGAAAATCATTAAAAAAAGAAAAAGTAAATTGACAAAAAGAACACAAACTCAGTTACTCACAAAAGAAAAAAAAAGTTAACAGTGTTGTTTTATTAAATAAAAAGTTGATACATCATCTTACAACAAAGATCAAGTGGTTACATTAAAAATTTTGTCATACTAGGAGCATTTAAAATGCAATATATCACAATCAATAATAATACTAATGTGTGTCTTGTTATATAGCAATGTTTCCACTGCACATACGTGTTGTTCTCAGCGCTTTACAAAGTAAACAGTGGCAGCAGTATAAAGCTGCAGCTGAGTACAATTTAAATGAGGCTGAAGTTGCACTTTTTAACAAGTACTGTACTAAACGTTGGTCAATATAGCATCTGCTGCATATATAATCTGTCATGTGAAACGATCCTTCATCTCTCATCCTAAAGCCTTCATCACCATGACAAAAGTAAACAAGCTTAACATATCAAAATCCGCAAAAACTCAAGAGAAAAATTTTGACAAAAAAACTGAACAGTTCAGTTAGACATTGCTGAGCATGACATTGCAATAAAGAATAATTAAAAAAATGGGTTTGCAGCTACTAGCCAATACGAATGTTTTTTTTTCATCCTATTATGACCAGTTTCGAACAGCTGACTAGATGACCAAATGGTCTTTGGGACGAAATGGAACATGGTTTTTTTCATCTTCCATCTTGATATTCAGATCCATTTCCATTTTCATCATACAAATCTTTCATTCCATTCCAAAATTTTCTTCAATCTACCAGTCCATATTCTACATGTTTTTTTACTTTTCTTGGACTCTTCAAATGTTAACATAGATCAGGGATTGACAACTGCATTGATTATCACTAGTCTACATGATTTTTGCTCTGTGAACTTTGAAAACTGATTTAGAGTAATTTTGGGGTGCTGAATCCGAATCTGACCTCAGTTTTTGCCTATCACATCAGGTTTGTGAGATATGATAACAACAAATTATTAATTGTATCAAAAGTGGAAGATTTGACAAATTGTGTTTATTGCACATACACATTGTGCTATGTCCAGAAATCCAGGCCATGTGGTGCATAAGTAGATGAAACACCCACCAACTATAATTTTGATACCAATTTGTTTTCAAAGCAACATTATTAACAAGGCAGTAAAAACGAGCTAAAAGTATCACTGACCCCTTCCCCCCGTCAATGTTTTGCATGAAACCACAAAGATTTAAGCAGGCCTATGGCAATGCTTGTCCAGTAACCTTATTTAGGCTGTTTTGGCCTGTCTAACACTAACCTTTCGTTATAGCACTGCATATGTGCCAAATCTTCCACTTTTGACAATTAAGTAACAATTTGTTGTTATCATATCTCACAAACCTGACGAGATAAGATAAATCTGAGGTCAGATTCGGATTCAGCACCCCAAAATTACTCTAAGTCAGTTTTTAAAATTCATGGAGCAAAAAAAAGTTCTTTTTTTGTAAACCAGTGTTATGATCTACTAGACATTCAACGGGTCGGTGGGGACTTCACTAAGCAACGTTTTTCCTGTGACACCTTTGGATTTACATTTACCGTCACTAGCACTGAGCAGTATATTCATGTTTCAGTTTATAGATTAGGCTGCAATAAATGCGTGTACCGGTAACAACCCTTGTAAAAATAACTCACGTCCTCTTTTAATGCAAGCAGCAATCAAACTACCGTAGAAAGTTACTGCAACTTCTTTGCCAAAGTTCCTGTTATTTAGCTTCGTGGCCAAGGCACTTGTTTTTGGCCCAATTCGATTTTTACACATGGATGTTCGTAGGTTACTTGTTACATCATAATGTGCTTCAATATACAGTACCTACTAAAGCCCTGATTGGATTTATCTAACCAAGCAACTTTTCTCAGTTGATCCCCAAAATTTTTATCTTGAGCATTGATTAAAAAATGTGCTGTTAGAAATCTTGGCAAGTTAACACACAATGAACACAATCGACCAGTTGAGATTGGAGAATCGACGTGTTGACCACCCCTGACATAGACTAACAAAAGAGCAGTACATCTAAATAAACGAAGTGCAGAAAATTTACATCGATTATAGAGGTGCAAGGATAAAATGCTGTCTACTCTACATATAAATAAAAAAAAAAAACATGGAAATTATGCATCAGTAGCAATCTAAAAACTGGAGTAGCACAGAAATCTGTCAAACTAAAGTTTGAAAAAAGAATATACAATGAGTTTAAAGTACAAAACATCTAAAAAAGGTGGGGGTCTGGAGTCTTCAAATTTCACCTTATTTTGCTCATTTCTTGATTGACCTATTTTTGATTCTAAAAAGCTTGTTGTTACCAAGCTGTGAGTATTTAGCCTACCGCAACATCCCAAGAATGGTAGGCTAGTGTGGTGGGACCAGAGAACAATATCTAGCCTTCTTGATTACATGCATGTATTTATTGTAGAAACAAATCTTCAAACCACTCAAAGGGTTGCAACCGCAAAATGTCTCGATCTTGATTATACATAGAACTCAAATTAATTCATGTCTAATAAATTAAACCATCACTGCAACTGAACTGGAATCATGGCTTGACTGAAGTGAACTTGACTACAAATAGAACATGGTGGACTGATTGATCGATGTCACGACTCAACTACAGGGAAACAGTAAGCTATAGACCGACATCAAGCCACGACTCACCGACTGAAAAAGATTAATACTGAATGACTGAGAAAAAATCATACTAACGAAATTTCAACGCTAGACCCGTTGGTTTAAGAAGTTTTCAAAGTTGATAGGAATGCCCTGGAGCGATGCTTGCAATCATGATATACAAAAGCACTGTGGCATGCAACATATGTCACAGGCTACAACGCTAAACAGACGTAAAACTATGCATCAAAAGTGTTAAACTGCCGGTTGCAAGAATCTTCTCAACTTATTGGTGGCATTTCAAATTCCTAAAAGGCACACAAATACTTGAAGAAATGCACAAATACTTGAATTCCTAGCTAACTTTTCAAATTCTAATAAACGACACAATGTCCAAAAGAAAAACTGCAGGGGATGGAAGGCCTTCAGGTTTCACAATAGTAGGCATAAAAACAATAAGACATAAAAACATATAAAAAAAACCGCAGGACGCTACACCAACTGAAATAAATTATTTATTGACAAATCTTGATTAAGAAAAAGTTGGAACGGTTTCAAAAGAAGATAACTGCGGACAACTTTTTTTCTATTTGCTAACTTTATGCATTTGAACGAGAAAACAGCTTGCATATATAAAAACAGCATTATTTTCTCATTTTTGAAAAGTATGTGGCAAAATTTAATACTAGACTTTGCTTCTGACTCAGAACACATAAATATGCTCTTATGCCGTTGGTAGGCTAATCTAGGGTCAATGTGACAAAGCAAAGTTAAGCTGGCATAAAAACTGTACAAGAACTGGTAAAACATTTTTTAAACTTTTGAGGGCGTTTGACTGGATGCAACCTAATTCGTACCCTGAAAAAATTGAAAAAAAAAATTAAAAAAGCCAAATTAGCACACAGATCGGAGTTTCCGCTTAACCCTAACCCTAGCCCTAATCCAAATCCTAACTTTAAAATTTTTGCAGAAACACCGATTAGCGACTTCGGCTTTGTTGCGATCAGGGACTTTGGCTTTGTGCTATTTTTTCTCTCGATCTTTTCAGGGTACGAAATGAGGGTATGAATGGTTCAGGGTACGAATTAGGTTGCATCCGTTTGACCAAGTGAACTTGAGAATGGGAATCAATATTGTATGCCATGATGCAGCAATAGAAAGTTATGGATTGAATTACCGAATAGTATCTTTAACATTTAAACTAAGAACTATGCAGAGAGCACATGAACGAATCATGATGGGTTTAACATGGAGAGATAAAAAGACTGCCGAATGGATCAGAAATCAAACGAAATTACGAGATATATTAAGCACAATCAAGAAACTAAAATGGTCCTGGGCAGGTCATATAGCAAGATATCAGGACAATAGATGGACTAAAAAATTAACAACATGGACACCACGAGAAACCAAAAGAAAAAAAGGAAAACCAAAAGTGAGATGGAGGGACGACATTGACAAACAATGCAATACAACCAATTGGTACCAACTAGCACATAATCATGTAAATTGGCATGAAAAGGGGAAGGCTTACGCTCTGCAGTGGGCTCTCACAGGCTGAAAATGATGATGATGATGATCTTCCATACAATCATCCAAATCTTCTATTACTTTCCATCTTTGGAACTTTCAAAACTCGGAAATATCGAAAAATTCACTCTGCCTCTCGGTAACCGGCCATGTAGCCTATCAGTGGTTCAAAGCCTCTACAAGTATACAAAACTGCCAGGAATAACCTATCAAAATTCAAAGGCTTTGTCAGTCCTGGGATGGTTGGTTGGTTTGGTTTTGAATCTTTATCCTCAGACTGACAAAGCCTTGATTGGTTATTCCTGGTAGTTTCGCATACTTATAGAGGCTCTTGACGCAGGGCCGGTTACCGAGATTGGCAGAGCAAGTTTTCCGATTATTCAAGTGTTGTTGCAGGGGGAATTATTCCAGTCACTAGGTGCCGTTGAATGGAGAGCAGTCCTGAAATGCATTGCTTAAGCGCACACCCCGAGAGTCGAACCAGCGCGACTTGATTTTGAGCCGGGCGCGTAACCACTGAGCCAACGGGGCAGTGATTACTAAAGATGCTAAAGATCCAAAACCAAATACCGTATTCAAAATTTCCCTCCCAAAACAAGTTTTTCATTTCAGCTTAGGCAGCTGCATTCTTTACCTTGTCATTGTTACCCACAAAAATAAATACAGTCCAGATTTTTTGAGGACTTTGGCAATTTCAAAGTATCACCTAAAATACGGTACCTAACCTGTTGTTAAAATATTTGAATCTTTTGTCAACAGGTTTTCAGCTTTCCACCACTAGCATAAATACATAATTTTCTATGAAAAACGGTCTTAACTCTCCCAAATTACCGAAGCTTTTTTATTTTCTATGCATCCTGCAGTTTTCGCTTCCAGATTAGCAGCTATAAAAGTATGCCTCAAAAATGTGGGACACAAATTTGGATAACAGTGCGACGTCATGAATAGTTTATTCTGGTTGCTGTGTGATACGAAAACCACAAAAGTTCTTGAATGTCAACCACTCAGAGGCGCTAATATAAAATCCAACACAAAAGGGAACCACTAATGACTAAACCAAAAGTGTTCAATTCACTTTAACCCAGTAAAAGCCATGACATGGTCATAGATATAATAAGGGAAACGCTTCAATTGTCGTGAAGAAATAAAGAGTGTGGTTTACGAAAGGCTAAAAAGCGAAAACGAAAGGCTACGAAAGGCTAAAAAGGCTAAAGTCGGCAGCCGTGGCCGAGTGGTTAGCGCGTTGGGCTCGCAGTCGAGAGTCTGCATGTTCGACTCCAGCCACCCGCACTTGCTGTTGTTTCTCTGGGCAAGAAACTTCACGATAATTGCCTCTACCCAGTGATCGGTTTCGAGTAATGGGTAGTACCAAATTTAAGTCATAAGTAGAGTAGACAACCGGAAACAGACATTGCCGTCGGCTGCAGCGTGGGTCAGGTGTATGTCGGAAGGCGTACACCGATGCATAGCGCTCAAGTCCGCTTTTCCGCAATGCAGGATAAAGATAAAACAAACAAACAAACAAACAAATAAAAAGAGAGATATAGAGCATTCCTGGAGATCGTCTTATTATCTCATTTTTTATTTTTTTATTTATTTGTATCAGACAAGGTTGTCCATATTAAAACCAAAACACAAAAAGACAAGACGTATTGTAAACCACACACATTTTTTCCTCACCTCAATTCAGGTGAGGAAATGAGTTTTATTGCACATGTCAGTGCGTGTCGCCGCAGAAGGCACCACATCCGGAGGAGAGTCTGGGGGCCTTTCCCATAAAATTTTGAAAAAATATCTTAAAATAGCGTCTTTTTGGAGTAGCTTACTTTTAGCATAAATCAAGAGGAAAACTGCGTCAAATGATGCTGTAACACAGGGGCAGAGGTGGGCAATAACTAGTTACAAAAGTAACTAGTTACTGTAACTAGTTACTTTTTGAGTAACTGTAACGGTAACTTCGTTACTATTTTCCAAAAGTAACGAAACGCGGTAACTAGTTCCTATTTTAGCATTTTTTCAACAGTTACAAGTTACTTTTGTATTTAGTTTTTAATTGCCGTTTATTTCTCTGCACGTGTTTGTGTCTTGCTTAGTGCGTGTTTGCTGCGTTTTGCGCAATAATGCATTTTTCTCGCAGATGTATCGGCGCAGCACTGCGCATGCGCGGTTCTACTTTTGTTTTGTGGTTTGGTGGAGAAGGGTTGCCATATTGGCGAATTTATCGCCAAAGTCCAGAAATCTGGCGATTTTTTAAGACGTTTAGCTTTATCTTTTAGCTTCGTCTTAGGTTTGGTGGCCGTGCTTAATTTACTTTCGTGTACGTAACCTTTAAATTTGCATCGCATGCACGTTTTAAACTTTTGTAGTTTTGCCACCTTTTCCTTTTGTTGGTTTTGTTCCCGTTCACTATTTGTAACTTTATCATTGCTGTTGTTTTCCGACAAAGAAAAAATAAATTGAATTGAATTGAATTGAATCTTTATGATTTGGCTCTTTTTTGGCGATTTTTGATAACTGATTTGGCTAAATTAATTGTTTTTGGCGATTAATCAATATGTACCAAAGACAGGCTAGACACAACAATACAACAGGGTTGAGCATTATAATAATATATTTTACTGTACATATTTACAAATGAGTTTAACAGTCAAACGTTTTCGGTTTAACTTAAGCCCTCATCAGGAACCTGAAAATATTTATAAAAATGCAGTAAATTTCAACTTCTTCAAGGTAACTAACTAACTGTCTATAAGCATCAAGAAACACGTAGCGATTAAAAGCAATGTCTTGATGCTTATAGTCAGTTAGTTAGTTACCTTCAAGAAGTTGAAATTTATTGCATTTAGTGTAACGCTTGCAATGCCTCTAAAAAGATTGTCTGACATTAAAACCAGCAACAGCATTGCTGTTTGCTTGCCGATGGTGGACGTTCTTGTGGAAGCAATACAAACTAGATTTGGTCATTGGTTCGAGGACAGCGACTGCATTCCACCCACAATTTAGACTTATCCGTGTTTAATGCCTGATCATTAAGCGACACTGCTGAATTGAAGACCAAAATAAAACAGAACATGCTTCAAGCAATTGAAGAAGCAAACTGCTCTGCTGAAGAGGGGAGTAGCAGCGACACTGAAGTGGATGGTGGTAGGTAGAGCCACGGAGGACTTTTTGCACCACTTTACGCAAAAACCTAGACAAGAAAGCAATGCGCGTTGAATCTGTTACAGGAGTATTTGGAAGCGGACCCTGAGGACAAGTTAAGCGGATCCAGATTCACAATTGGACCGATAAAAAAACTGTTTTAAAAACATAACACTCCCATTCCGTCAAGTGCTGCAGTAGAAATATTGTTTTCATTGCAGCACTTGTTCATCACCAGACTTTATTCGTTCATCCCCGACGCCGACACACTCTCCATCGACCTGACACTACCAAGACAGGCATGGGTGCGCCTCAACCGTCTCCGTACGGGCGTCGGGCTTTTCCGCTCAACCATGCACCAATGGGAAATGGCCTCTTCCTGTGAACGTGGTGCCGAGGAACAGACCGCAGACCACATCATTGATTGATTGATTGATTGAATCTTTATCCTCGGACTGGGAAAGCTTCTTGCAGAACTTAATCCTGGCTTTCGCATACTTGTAGACTAAAGGCTTTCAATCACTGACTCAGGCCCGGTCACCGAGATTGACAGAGTGAAGTTTCCGATTGTTGAAGTCTTGTTGCCGGGGAACTATTCCATCTGTTAGATGCCGCTAAATAGAGAGCAGTCCTCAACGTGCGTTGCTCAAGCGCATGCCCTGAGAGTCGAACCAGTGCCGCTTGATCTTGAAGCTTCTTCGTTCCAGAAGTGACGCGCTAACTAATTGAACTATCGAGGCGGGCATCATCAATGACTGTAACATCTTCAAGCCACATAACGGAGTGGAAGGTCTGCGTGTCATGGGTGATGAAACCAAAGACTGGCTGCTCTCTAGTAGCCTTCCAGTGTAGTCCGGGAACATCGTTAATCTGGGGTCATAAAAGGATAGACTCTCGGCCCCAGAGGCTTACACGACGACGACGATTGGGCAAGGAAGGACATTTTAAAGCCCAAAAGGGCAGGCCTGAGTGACGAGCACTTTGAAATGCTCGTATTTCTCAAAGGAAATAAACATATAAGCCACTGAGTATTTTTTTAAAATAAAACCTTGTTGGTTTTGTAGGCCTACTTGTGCTGTTATGTTAGCATGGATGGCTCTAACACGTAACACTATATATCAAACATTGCAGTTAAACTGGACTTGCATGCAGAGCTGGCCAGGTGCAGAATTTTATGTTCAGATTTGTGAGTAACTGAAAGTAACTAGTAACTGTAGGCTAACTAGTAACGGTAACTAGTTACTTTTTAAAATCGGTAACTGTAACGGTAACTCAGTTACTATTTTGGTCAAGTAACTGTAACTGTAACTCAGTTACTTTTGAAAGTAACTTTGCCCACCTATGCAGGGGTGTCCAAACAGTTGCGTAGCCAGAAAAAAATTTGGAGGGCCCAAATATTTGATGAGTTTGTAGCGCTGGAGATCTTTCTCTCTGACGTAACGCGCTTCACTTCACTGGCGTCGAGTCGGATTTTGGAATATTCTCTTTATTTAACAACTACCGCGAGCTGCTGCTCTCGGGATTCAATCTAGCAATCAATTTTGTTGATGCCTAAACCACATTCCTACTGTAGCCTACTTCATCGACACGTGGATCTACCGTTGTGTTGCGTTACATGGTCGCGTGTAGAGCTTGCAATGCTTGTGGCTGCGCCTTCCCAATCAAAAGCAGAGTTATGGAAAGAAATGCAAACCAAATTATAGTTAGCCTACCGCTACCACATTTCAGAACACCCAGCACAAACACTCATACATAGCCATATTCGTAACAACTCGATAGATCTTCTCCTCACTGATGCTTTCGCGATGGCAATGAAGCACACACAAACCTGAGAAGCGATCGAAAGTCATTGTTGAGCGTAGCTAGGGCTTGACCCTCTTCACGCATGAAAAAGACCTTTCAGCCTCAACTGTTGTTGCTGGCAAGGCCAGAATGACTTGGATTGCACTGTGCACGCTTGGATAATATTTAGCACTCAGAAGAAGTTCTTGTAAACTTTCCTGGTTGACTTGTGAAGTCAGAGAAGACCTATAGAGAATTACTACGCTGTCAAGGTTATTCAAAGAATACAAATGCTCAATCTTATCTATCTTGGTTGGTGTGTTTGTTTGTTTGTTTGTTTGTTTATCTTTATCCTGCATTGCGGGAAAGCGGACTTGAGCGCTATGCATCGGTGTACGCCTTCCGACATACACCTGACCCACGCTGCAGCCGACTGCAATGTCTGTTTCCGGTTGTCTACTCTACTTATGACTTAAATTTGGTACTACCCATTACTCGAAATCGATCACTGGGTAGAGGCAATTATCGTAAAGTTTCTTGCCCAGAGAAACAACAGCAAGTGCGGGTGGCTGGAGTCGAACATGCAGGCTTTCGACTGTGAGCCCAACGCGCTAACCACTCGGCCATTGCTGCCCGGTGTGTTTGGTGGAAGCATAGATATCTTACATATAGATATGCAACTCAGCAATCGTGGAATTATCGTCACGCTCGACTGACTTTATGGACACAATCAACAATCAAGGTTGCCAGCTTGGCTAGCGTACCTATGGTAGGCTATTATTGTACGGTTTGGGCTTGGCGAGAGAGAGAAACCTTTTATTGTGGTGGCTTTTGAGCTCCTTTGGAATATTTTGTTTGGCGTATATTTCAAGTTTTCACAGAATAGCCTACTATGCAAAATCAAGACAATAATCTTTCTTCACGTAGGTTATGCAACTTCTGTTTCATGATCGTTGGAACTATCATTTAAGCTTATTTCCAGTGACTCATTAAAGCTTGTTGTAGGCAGTTTACAAACCTGAGATAGAGGGGCGCCGGAACAATTTTAGGGTGAGATATACGGTAGCGATAATGCTGGGCAACTTGTTCGTTTTCCGGCTATTAGCCATGAAAGTCGAAATATGAGACAGATGGATAATTGCAATAGCTTGAACAAGAAACGAAATGTAAATTTCACATTCATAGCATCACAATCTGCTGCAAAGTATAAAATGTGTCCACGGGATAATGTGTGTGGGCCTACTGTAGGCTATAGGCCCTATAATTTGGCTAAAAGCGAATAGCAGAAGTTGTTAGCCTATATTGCAAAATTTGCAGTAGCTTACATGACCTTAAAAGGGCACCATTGCCCCCATCCAGAGAAAATTTGAGGGCAGGGGGCATCCTCCCCCCTGCTGAGACAGCTTCATTAGCATCACGGATCCAACCGCCAAACCAAGACAATTTTAATGTTTGGTACACACCATAACTAGACTACCAAATGCTATAGCACAGCTTTCGGTAGCCAGCAGTAACTTTCATTTTGGTAACACTCAGTAGATTAATTGAATAAAACTTCAGCTTGTCCTGGAACTACAGCTCCAAAAAAGGTCTTTACCTACTTATCAATGGTTGACAGGCTTGTTTTTAGGCATTGTCGGAAATTTTCAAGCATTTTCAGGGGTTGTCAGGCATTGTAGAGTAGCTACTTTCAGGCATTGTCTAGGATTTCCAGGCATTGTAATCATTATCAGTGGTTGACGGGTTTGTTAGGCATTATAGAATATTTTCAGGCATTGCCGAACATTTTCAGGGGTTGTCGAGGATTTTCAGGGGTTGTCAGGCATTGTAGAGTAGCTACTTTCAGGCATTGTTGGGAATTTCCAGGTATTGTCTAGGATTTCCAGGCATTGTCGATCAATATCAGTGGTTGACAGGTTTGGTAGTCATTATGGAACATTTTCAGGCATTGTCGAACATTTTCAGGGATTGTCGAACATTTTCAGGGGTTGTCGAGCATTTTCAGGGGTTGTCAGGCATTGTAGAGTAGCTACTTTCAGGCATTGTCGGTAATTTCAAGGCATTGTCTAGGATTTCCAGGCATTGTCGATCATTATCAATGGTTGACAGGCTTGTTGTTAGGCATTGTCGGCAATTTTCAAGCATTGTCGAACATTTTTAGGTGTCAGAGGTTCTCAGGCATTGCGAAGTACTTTAGATTTTTTCTGGCAGGCATTGTCGGCAGTGGCGTAGCTGGGGAATGTGTCGCCCGGGGTGGGTTCAGATTTTGCCGCCCTTCAAAAAAAAAGCATGTGAAAACAGGCCCGGATTTAGGGGGGGAAGAGGGTGCAGGTACCCCGGACCCCCCGACTTTTAAAGGGCCCCCCTATGTGAAAAAAATGTGATTTTTTTTTAGCTTTTGTGGTTTCTGCAATATGCTGTGCAGTGCTGGATTGATGCTACTGTAGACGTCGAGGGGGTGTTTCGCGCCGTAGGCGATTTTTTTTGCACGGGGGCTCCTGATCGAAAAGTGCCCCGGGCCCCCCATCAGCTAAATCCAGCCCTGTGTAAAAATGAAATGCGTTTTTTATCAGATTATAATCAAAATCAAAAATCGTAGTCTGAAAGTGCCACCCCAGACGTGCCGCCTGGGGCGGTCCGCCCCTCCCTCCCTCCCTAGCTACGCCACTGATTGTCGGACATCTTCAGGTATTGTCTAGGATTTCCAGGCATTGTCAAACATATTCAGTGGTTGATAGGTTTGTTAGGCATTGTCGAACGTTTTCTGGGGTTGTCGATCATTACCAGGTTTTGACAGGTTTGTCAGGCATTGTCGATACTTATGATAGCCAGGTCATTTAAACGCTGCTGTGTTTGTGTATACCGTAAATACGTTTACAACCTACGCAAAATAGAAAGGGATCATTCTGCTGAGCATGCAGAGCTGGGAATAAAAATGCATGAAAATGTTCGACAATGCCCGACAAACGTGTCAAAAACCAATAATGATCGACAATGCCTGGAAATCCTAGACAATGCTAGGAAATGCCCAACAATGCCTGAAAGTAGCTTATTCTAGAATGCCTGACTACCCCTGAAAATGTTCGACAATGCCTGACAAACGCGTCAACCACTAATAATGATCAACAATGCCTGGAAATCCTAGACAATGCCTTGAAATTCCCAACAATGTCTGAAAGTAGCTACTCTACAATGCCTGACAACCCCTGAAAATGCTCGACAATCCCTGAAAATGTTCCATAATGACTACCAAACCTGTCAAACACTGATATTGATCGACAATGCCTGGAAATCCTAGACAATGCCTGGAAATTCCCAACAAATGTCTGAAAGTAGCTACTCTACAATGCCTGACAACCCCTGAAAATGCTCGACAATCCCTGAAAATGTTCGACAATGCTTGAAAATGTTCCATAATGACTACCAAACCGGTCAACCACTGATATTGATCGACAATGCCTGGAAATCCTAGACAATGCCTGGAAATTCCCAACAATGCCTGAAAGTAGCTGCTCTACAATGCCTGACAACCCCTGAAAATGCTCGACAACCCCTGAATATGTTCGATAATGCCTGAAAATGTTCGACAATGCCTCACAAGCCTGTCAACCACTGATAATGATCGACAATGCCTGGAAATCCTACACAATGCCTAGAAATTCCCAACAATGCCTGAAAGTAGTTAGCCTACTCTACAGGGTTGTTGGTATTCTACCCGACCCAAAAAAACCCGGGTGGGTTTTTTTAATAAAACCCACTTAAAAAAACCCACAAAAACCCATAAAAAAACCCAGAGCATCATATTTGTCCAGTTTTTATTGGAAAATTAAAAAAATTTACAAAAACACAACAAGGCACTTACAACAAACTTTAAATTAGGACTTAAGGATGTGATTGTGAAGTAATTTCCAAGAATAAACTGAAAACGTAGTGGATATTGCACAGTACACAAAAATCAAGTAATGTCACTTTGTGTATACTACACTAAAACTCATTTATGCAAGAAGGCCTTATAGTTAAATTGGTGAAAGTACTACTCTACTGTAGTCTGTATATATGATGTGAAATGCAATTTAGGAGGCTATTTACCAATTACAGATTCTGGATTCTAACGCATGGCTGTTTCAGAGCATTTGCCTAATTGGCCACGCAATCGCTCAATTGCTCATCCATTACTATATATAATATATATATAAATGATCATAAACAGTATCATAGCCGATGCGGCCTTTGATGAACTAGATGCTCAGTTCGTAAATTTTTCCAGTGTTCCCTTTGTCGCGCAGTGTCCCAAAGTGTTCTTGGTTGGCTGATTGATGTATTGAAATTGGATATAAATGTTGTTCTTTGTCTGCCACGAGCACGTTTCCCGAGAAGGCGGCCGCTTAGACAGAGATTTTCGAAATCTTCCTTTCTGATAATGTGACCGAGAAATTTGAGTTGCCTTTGAGTTATGTTGTTCAATAGTTCCTTATCTTGATGTACTTGGTTCAAAACTTCTGCATTTGTGATGTGATCAGTATATAAATGATAAAAAATATTTAAACATGATGGCATAAATGCTCCTTGCCTTCAAATCTAAACAAATGATGCAATAATGTGATTTCTACCACGGTAGCATCAACTTGGTATAGAAATCAGTGGATGATGCAACATCCAACTTGATCTTGAAACTAATGGATGATGCAACATTCAAGCAACAACAGCCCTAGTGCATTATTTTATTGAGTTATGCAAGCATGTAGCCTACTGTGAGTGAAAGGCACTTCACTCGTAAAAAGTAGTTTTGAGGTGAAATAAGCATGAATCTACTTTTTTTGCATCTTTTTAAAAAAAAACCAATAAAACCCAAAAAAACCCGGGTTTTTTAAAAAAAACCCGGGCGGGTTGGGCTTTTTTAAAAAAACCCAGGTTTTTCTCAACCCTGCTACTCTACAATACCTGAGACCCCTGAAAATGTTCGACAACCCCTGAAAATGCTCCACAACCCCCCAAAAAGCCGACAATGCCTGACAATTCCCGACAATGCCTGACAATGGGTATTTAGAGGTACCCTCTGTGACTTTGATTTGTTTTCAATCGCCAGAATCTCCATAAAGCAGTCCATGCGGAACGAGAATGTGACGTCATCACAAGCAATCCATACGTCAACTTGAAAACGAAGAAAGTTTTATTTAAACAAAAACCAAAAAAATATATTAAAAATAAAGTTGTTTTGCTGTGCCAAGTTTGAAGTCAATGCATACAGCCATAGCTACGCTGTTAGCCTTCAAACATCGTAACGCACCACTGAGTTGCATATCTATATGTAAGATATCTATGGTGGAAGGATGGATAGCAACGCAAAAAATGAAGGGTTTTCACTGAATCGTTCCCGAAGAGAGTTATTCAATCCGTCGATGTAGGCTATGGGAGTGGGACATATACCGAACGTTGGAAATACTGGGAAACCGATTCAGCACAGACATTAGCACGGTAAACTTGTACCTCCACTCAGGGCCCACAAAAGGGGGGGACAACCGGTGCATTGCACCGGGGCCCGGTGAGTTCAAAGGGGCCCGACAAAATGTCTAAATTCACGCGTTAAAAAGATTGATTTCAACGATTTTGTATTTTTTAGTTTTGCATTCTGTAGTTATGCATGGTGTTTGTAAAGGTCTCGATACATGGTATAGTGACAGATGTAAGTACATTTACATTGATAGCACTTGAAAATAGAAAGATATTCAACTTTGTTTTCTACTGAGTTGACCACTTGCTGGGAAATGAAGAGAAAGTGACCCTCAATCATGCTCTTGAATGCAGTTTCACTCAAACAGGCAAAGAAAACGAAAGGAGTGAAAATAAGAAGCAGCCTATTGATCCTGAAATAAAGTTGGTATTTCTTAAAATCATGAACAATAGCAATGCATTCATCGTAAGTTTGCTCCGTAGTCTCTGCAGATTTCAAGGTCAGAAATGGCATTATATGTTAATGTAAAGCTGTATGCACAACTATCAGGCATGGCTGAAATAGAATTGCATATGCGTGCAACAGTGACGTTCGGTGGCTTAAACCATTGGGAAAGCAACTTGGAAATATGTTGCAGCAAGGTAGTAGGCACGAGGGGCCTCACCGTCGGGCGAAGCCCGAAGGCGTGTTGCCGAAGGCAACACTTCCAGCGGGGGGTCTGGGGGGCCTCCCCCAGAAAATTTTGAAAAACACTTCCAATTTGGTGCGCTCTGAGAGCATTTCCAAAACAAAATCTTCGGACTTTCCCAGTCCGAGGATAAAGATTCAATCAATCAATCAAACTGGGACTAGTCTAGAATGTTGGCTGCTTTTTTAGACTGAGCACAAAAACTTTTTGTCAATGTCATCTGTAAGCATTTACGACATGCATTGGACTGGTGCACTAGTAAAGAGCAAATAATTAGCCTATAAATTAAGCTAGTCCATTCTTGAAGAACACAAGTATGTTTGCTCTGAACTTGTGATGTCAGTCTATTGACCCAAAGAATTTAAAAAACACTTGTGCTGTTTCAGTACTGGTTGGTTAATGTACCCTTTGGAATTGCATGTCTTATTGTAGAATCTATGTTTTTTTTGGTAAGAGAACCGGCTTTATTTTCAGCGTACTCAGTAGCCTATAGTTACAAGCCCGAAAATCACTCATGCGTAGAGGCTGTATTCCTTTCGCCTGAAATCAAAAGCAGCCGCTATGAGATACGCATTGACGTCACTGGGAAAGCAACTTTAACCATAACACCAGATAACACATCTGATTGGCTAAGCGGCTGGTGTCGTTTTGCAAAACGATTGAGGATTGGATAAAACGAAGGCGTTTTTCAATGTAGGGTAAGCAACTTTGAAAGTTGATTTCCCTGGAGCTTCGGTGATGGTTTCTGACAAAAGCGTTTGCGTTAATTGGCATTTATAGCAGGGGCGTATCCTCAATGGAAGCAAGGGAAGCATTGCTTCCCCTGTCAAAATTGAAAAAGAGAAGCTGATATTTTTCAGTAAAACGATTTCGTAATTTCTTTACCTAAATGCGATTTAGAACGGTTTTTAACTCATGTCCCCCGTATGATTTTGAACTCGGTTTTAATTTTAAAAAAGTTGGAAGCCAACGGAAGCGAAGATTCGTATTGCATCCGTTGCTCTCGTTTTTGCAATAAGAAGAAACAAGTTTGAAAGAAAGGAAAAAAGCAGCGCAAAGTTTTCGCAATTTACGTTTCTTTTAACTAATCGCTGGAAGCGATTTGAAAATTGCTTCCAGTCGCGGAGTTGCCAGATTAGCCAAATTCCGCGAATTATTTTTTTTTTAAATAACTTTTCAAAATGCACAATAATCAATATTTCTCTAATATTGTAACCTTACCAGATAAAACCATATTCAGCATTGTTCAATACATGTTCTATACTTGTTTAATACTCGTAATGTGGCGGATCAAAACTCATCCGCTACTTTTATAGGCTAACTTGCTATTTTTTGGACTACTTTCAGAATTATTTTTGCTACAATTTATTAAAATCCACTACAAGTTATAAAATATATATGTAAATTTTATTATTTTTGATAGAAACAGGTAAATATATCCATTTGGCCTTTTTTGTCTAATATTTTCTTTGTTTTGGTCTTTTCTTTGTATTATTTTGGCTTTAAGACTTTTTCATAGTCTGGCAACTTTGCTCTGTTGGATGTTGTGCCAGTGAGCTATGTAATGAGAAAATCTAGGGCACTGTCAGGGTTGGGACTATCGATTACGAATCGATATTCGATAGCGTTATTCTTTACTTTGTCACTATCGAATCCGTGTTTTCTTTTCTTTTTCAAATAAGTATGGATTAGCTGCTATTCTTTACTTTTTTGTGTGTTGAATCCGATATTCGATATTCGGTAGTTTTCTGTAAAGTTTACAAATAAACAACGTAAAATATTAACCGAATTCCACAATTTTATTAAGGCAGAGTTTGAAATTCTATTGAAAGGAGAAGCAAATTTTTTTTTGCGGGGAAACCCTGGTTGATCGCTGGTTGGTCGATTTAAACTGTGTTTGTGACTCTTAGAAAGATTATTATTGCATGACTGCATCTAAAATTATGTTTTGTTACTCCTAGTCCTTTGAGTGGGAAGTATTATTTACTTCTTTGAATTTTTTCAATTTGTTACTGCCTTGAGCATTCAGAAAAAATGGTGGAATAATTGTTTTTTTTTTCACACAATATCGATTACTAAGCTACATTCTTTATTCTTTACTTTATTTTCTAGTATCGAAATCGGTTAATTCTTTACTTTTTTTGGCACTATCGAATATCGGAATATTCTTTACTTTTTCACTATCGACTCCCATCCCTGGGCACTGTCATGGTTATAATGTCGGCCTTGTAAGCAAAAGTTTGAGCCAAATGTTGGCTTTACACTGTTATCCTGGCTGGATAGACTTTGGAATAAGACAGGATATGTGAGGTCTAAGCTAGACTTGACTTTGTAGCTGAGTTTTTGGTGTTCTCTAATTATAGTCGCATTTTTGCCCTTTGTTCGTTCGTGTGTAAGAGCTACCTTTAATAAGTTAATAGCTGTTTATCTGCTAATAAATTTCATACAAAAATTACCCTAAAAGTGTTTCCAGAAAGCAGTATAATTCATTATTTGAGTGTAATTTTGCAAAAATTTTCCGGGGGAGCATGCCCCCGGACCCCCCTAGAAAACACGTGCCTTCGGCACGCTCTATTCCCCCACGAGTTTTATTGCTTCCCTTGCTCAACCAACCAGGATACGCCACTGATTTATAGGCAAGAAATGCGGTTTGGTGAGGACTTAGACTACTCACAAGCGTTACGAGTAATTCTAGTCACGAACACAGTAATTTTCAAGTTAAAATAGACTTGATAAAAATAATAAGAAGTTAAACCTAGAATTCAGTCATTATATTTTGCATAGTTTTCGCTCAGGTAAGCACTGCTTTCCTTGCTTTCCCTCACCGATCGTCACTGGCGTGCAATGCACACATATGCAATGCTATGTCAGCCATGCCGGATAGTATTGCCACTATTATCTTCAAATTGGCTGTTTTTACTCACTTGTTGCCATGGTTACAATCAGGTGTTGCCAGAGTTAGGAAGGGTTAGAGTTAGGAATAAGGTTAAGGCTTTGATTTTTGCCCAGGACTGAAAGTTTTTTCCAAAATACAAGTTTTTGTTTTCAACAGCTATAAACGTTTCCTCTAATTTGGGCAGAATTCCTTATCTGGCAACGCTATTGAGGCTATATTTACACTACATAGTGTAAATATAGCCACAGCATTTTATCTTTGTGCATAACTAGTGTGTATCTGTGAATTTAAAGTTATATTTACACCACCACAATACTGCATTCTTTGTGAAATAATGGAGTGTTAATACTTTAACCTAATGTATGATATTCTCTGTATTATTTTTTAAACAGATCTGGTTTTGATATAAAAACACTGTCCGCAACACCATGTATGCAATGGTCTAGTGGATTAACGCATACCGCAAATTTTGCTTGTGATTTGTAAGATATTACGCGACATGTCGCGCTGGGGGGCCCGGCAGCAACATCTGCACTGGAGCCCGGCAAGGCTCTTGGAGGCCCTGCCTCCACTAACTTATTCTGGGCATTGTCAGCTCTTGTACTCCGAGTAGGCTACTTCACATGCTTTTTTGTATATGCTCAGCAAAACGTTTACGTCGTTGCGGTCATGATCGAGAACGCTCTGTAAAGAAGTAATCAGGCTCTTCACGCAAAGCAGGAATGTGACTTAAAAATAACTTAAAAATACTGTACATTCATTTGTTTTTACAAAATTTATTGGTGTCCCTCTGTGTGTCCCTCTGTGTGTCTAAAACAAGTTCTCGGGGGTGTTAATAGCCAGATGTCTTGGAAAACGATATAATTTTCTACAAATTTTATTACATTTTCAGCAAAAGGCTCAACTTCGGAATCCAAACTTTAAAAATTTTGGGGAGAGCATGGCCCCTTTCGCCCCCTGGGTACGCCTATGTATCCAAAGTCTAGCTCGCGGGCCAGGTCCGGTCTGAGATACGTTTTGGTATGGCCCGTGCCGCTCTCTTCCATTCTTTCTTGACACGCAGCCAATTCATGGCACTTCGTCCGTGTCGTAGGCCTACCATCTTCGAGTGCGACGCTTCAAGTAGGCCAAGTTGCAGACGATTGGCCGCCTGGTGTCCCGATATCTGAAGGTGGCCTGGCGTGTACCGGTCCAAACTTGTGAGGCGTTCGTCCACACAAACCGGTCTCGGGTGACTTCAGCGTGATGAACGTGTGTCGCCAAGACAACATAGGCTACTGACAATCACCCAGACCTTCAAGATGCTTTCGTCACCCGACGGCGTCGTGTCTTCCATCGCGCGAGGTCAACTGCGACGTCACGCCTGTGCGAAGTTCAGCACCAAAGAACCGGCTACGACCACTTCAGCTTTCTGAACGAAGAGAAAGCCCCAGACGGTGTCCGTTCAAACCCGAGTCCCGGCGGCTACCCGTCGAGGACATTCATTTCTTTGGCAAAGCCGAACAACGGATCAGCAAATCGAGTATATGCGGCCATATTATAACTATTACAGACCAATTAACTGCAATTAATTATTGGTAAACTGCACACATGTTTGCAATACATTTTTTCACAATTTCGCAATATATTTTTATGTTTTATAACAGGGGTCGGCAAACTGCGGCCCGCGGACAAACTTTTTGCGGCCCTCGAACGATCTTACTTTTAGTGCATAAACTAAAGTTTCATCTTTATCTACGCATGAATTTATTTTATATCATAACAAAAAGCCCTTTAACATGTGTCCCGACATTACTCGGTAACTCCCATGTAGCCTACGCTACAAAATCTTTTGCAAAGTTAGATGGCTAAGTGGCAGTGCTATGTTACAACGGTTTTATGATTTGCGAAACGAAATACTGAGTTTCTTGAAACAAAAGAATGCAGGTTTCGGCATTGATGAACTTAGTGATCCTGATGGGTTAACAGATTTAGCCTTTCTCACTTCTCATATGAACAAGCTAAACTTACAACTACAAGGATAAGAGCAATTTATTAATCAGATGTATGATCATATTACTACTTTCGTAAACAAGCTACGTCTTTGGGAAACTCAACTAATCAATTCCAACTTTGCTCATTATCACAATTAGGGCCTTTTTGAACCTTCCAACCCTGATAAGTACATATCACTATTCACTTATCGTTTCCACTAAAACTAACTTTGAATCTCGTTTTTGCGATTTCACAATCAAATGGGCTAAACAGATTCGATTTATTTGCCATTCCATTTTCAATCGATGTCAATACTGTGCCACATGAGATGCAAATGGAAATAATTGAACTTCAATCATCCAACATATTGAAGGCCAAATACGATTCAGTTCCAATTGCCAACTTTTATAAAGAATATGTCCAGAAATCCACCTATCCTCACCTGTATGACAATGCAAAACGTGTAATGTGCATGTTTGAAAGTTCATATTGTTGTGAGCAGCTTTTTTCAAAAATGAATTACGCAAAGAATAAACTTCGCACTCGCCTGTCAGATCGTCATTTGAATGACGTATTGCAAATATCATCAACAAAGTTGCCAGTTGATTTAAACACCTTGGCCATGACACAGAAACAACATCATCCTTCACATTGATAAATGATAAGTAAATAAAAACAATGCATTGCGTTTTAATACGTGTTTGATACTAAATATGAAACGGCAACAAACACGTCTCATTGTGCAATTAGACACAGAAATAGGAGTTGCAGGTGCGCCATGATTTTAAGGATAATGTGGCGATTGTTTATAGTTTGAAATTTATGCGGCCCGCACGTTACCGGAAGTTTGTAGATTTGGCCCAGTAGTACAGAAAGTTTGCCGACCCCTGTTTTATAACAAGGAACAGTGAAAAACTGAACTCTCATGCATTCCAAGCTTTATTACTGACTGAGTTTAACTATATGATGATTGATGAATCAACCATGTTTGATAGGTGTGCGACGCACACACCTTGAATATACGCCACTGCAATATCCCTAGAATGGGGTGATTTACTGATTAGCCTGGTTGGACCCTGTTGTGCGCCGTCTTCCTGGCGTTTAATTTGAAAACGGTTTTCGATTTCGCCATTTAGCCTACTCGACTAACCTCGACGATTTTTTTGGGGAGGTTCTTGGACTGGCCTCATGGTCTGAGGGGGTTACCGCCGTGTTTTGGAGGAGGGAGTTTTTTTTTGGCCCACCCTAGTGCTGCATCATTTAATGATTTTGCTGTTTTGATATTGCACAACAAAATAAACCAATCAATTCTAAGAAACTCGTGTTGCTAAGCGATTTGTTCTCTACGGCCCTCCCTAGCGCATAAACATCGTCTTTCTTGTTTTACTCGTTTACGAGTGGCTTACAATGACTACTTTAGAATGCTACATAATCTTCCACGTTATGTGAGCGCACGTGAACATCAAATTAATGTTAGTATTGTTACTTTTGACGCGTTATTCAGAAAGAACATGATTTTCTTTATCCAGCGCTGTAGTTACTCCGGCAACAGTCTGTAGGCCTAGTAATGGAACAAGCTCCGGCCAATCTCTAGCCAGTAGCCACAATGCCACATGTGCCCCAATATTATTGTTCTCTTTTATTAGGCTATTGCAGGATACTCGTGTCCCAGTGTATTGTATTCGCCAGCTGCCTCACGTGTTGGGTTCTCACAAACCTCGCCTCAGCACTACTGGTCTCAAGAGATCCGTTTGATCTGACCGGCCTCTTTCCCCAAAATTTGTCTCCTGATTTTCCTTCCTGTAAACTCCTTTTTGTGTGTGTTTTCGATTCTGTCCGCTAGCTCTCACGACCCAGTTGGGCGAGAATGCTTTTCGCTCAACTCTCTGTGATCCGTGGGTAAAATTCGCTCAATCTAATTACGATCCTCCGAAACAAACTCACCCAGTAATTTTGAGGCAATTTATTCAAACGGTTTATTAGCCCCTGCAGAACGCCCCACATTTTCAATCAAATCAATCTTCCGTTTTGCAGGAGACCACAGCTTTTAGCTCCAGACCGCTCACAAAAGCAGCCGGCCGAGAGTTCCCAAGAATTAAAACTCAGGTGAGTGTCTGTAGGATGACAGCGAAAAAGAGACGCGGGAGAACGCTCTCCGTGAGCTATCTTCCCCGCGGGTGTAAGCCGTTTTCCCATTTGAACCCCCATTGCAAAAGGGCCGTTCGTACCCGTCCCGTCTATGTAAAATTTTGGGACTCGGCCTCATCGATCGGAGTTTCGGCTACCCAGCTCTGCGTCCTTAGCTGGTGGACCAATTACATTTCCGGGCGCAAAACTCGCGGTAGGCCGGTTATTCAAGGTCTTCACGTTCGGGCTCATTTTATTTTGCGTCGGTAGTTACTCACGTTTTATCGCTACTGATGCAAATACGAGTGGTGCGATACTGATGAGCCCAGTCTCATGGGCGAAACACGTGTCTATCGCTGTCAATTATTCTTGCTACACTCGACTGCCGAGACACAAAGGATGGACCACATTAGGCCACCAACTGGCCCATATTACCCTGCTATACTTAGGAAACACCATTTCGTTTGTGAACCCATAACTTCTACAGTTGCATCAAATACAAACTTCTTTTTACGAGATTTACTAAATATAAACAGAAAGACTAGCCTACATAAAGTAATTTCAGTAGGCTTCCAGTAAGGGTTAACATACGACAACGTTCCTTATGAACCAGCTGACTGCATTCATTGTGAAGCTTACTCCCTCAGTCAGACAGTTGACTCTCGCCATTGAGTTTTTATGCATTTTTAATAATAAATACTTTTATAAGAAAAAAGAGTAATGGCAGGGGTTGGAATCTAAATGATTACTTTCCTAACCCTCAAACTGCTAGGCCAACATGCCGACAGCGAAAGATTCACTTTATGTTTACACCTGTCAGGACCGAGAGGAAGTGGCATGGTAACAAGAGTGGCATTGTAAGAGGGTTTATAAAAGACAAAAACGTAGATAAAAACAGCCTTGTTACGTGACAATGTTGCAGCGAGGAGCTGGTGGAAAGCTAAGATGATGAGGAGGTCATCGGCGTATGAGCAGATTTTTCCAGGCTTAAAGTGACTATTGAGGAAGAAACAGTTTCGTTAGAGGAAGCCCGGCGGGCATGGAGCACAGTCCGGAAGTTTATGCAGCAGAGAAGCTCGGTGTGATGCAGGCATGCGATCGGTGGGAAGACGGGATCCACGAGATTCGTCGAAAGAGCGTACGCCAGCTGACGATTCTTCAGAGTTTTGGACTGAGTTAGATAACTTGAGAAGCTCTGGAAGATTATATGCTTGATCGCCAGAAAAAATAAAGGAATTTACAGGTCCCGAATGATGGGTTATTGAAACAAGATTGCCGGGCTACGGCTCAAACAATAAAAGGTAGATACAGCGCCGCACAAAAACTACTTTCGTAAGAGCCAGTGAAGCTTGAAAGCAATCAACCAATCAGAAGTTTAAGTAGAATAGCGTTAAGTTAGCGGTAGAACAGAGAGAAATGCAAACAGTTCTGATAGAAAGTAAACTTAGCGAACGTTCCGACGTAGCCAACGTTTTTTTTTTTTTTTTTTTTTGCCTTAGGTTGCCTACGTTGCCTTAGGAACAGCCTACATTTCGATGACGTGGGTTCGATTCCTACCCCTGTCATACCTCTTTTTTCTGTAATTACCAATCAAAGTTCAAAGCACGGATCAACACTCTGGCTGAGTGCTAGAAGGGCCACAATTGGATGGTAGCCACTTAAACATCTGAATGGTTGACGGTGTCATTGGGTCTTACTAAGAGTTAATGTTTTTTAAAATTTTATATCAAGTTTACTATGTCATCACATTATTACCAGAATTATTCTCACTGCGTTATGCAAGCAAGAATACAATCGGTACCGTTGTTAAAGTCTTCGGTTTGAACCGACCTGGAATCGATCTCAGATCTACCAACACCAGACCCTAAACCACTCGGCCGCCGAGCTGGCAGAATTAACATGTGAAAGTGACTACCGTGTTTCAGAATATATAGCGTCCCCAGGCGGTTGGCCATTGCTCAGCACTATGGACGCCAGGTGGGACCTCTGAAAGCGAGGCCAAACGAAGTGCTGATTATGACATCGGCGACTTTTCGAGCACAACAACATAAACGGTGACGAATGCACTTTGGCAATTTATTGAGAACCAACATTTCAAAATTAAACTCTTAACTTTACAAGCAGGCATGCTACCGGGAAGCCGAAATACTCCATGGAAGTGCCACGCTGATTGTGACGACTCCAGCATGAATGAGCGACTCACGTCCAGGCAGAAACAGATGTTACAGAAATTTGCCTAAGAACAAAAGTTAACCGCTGGAATTTGGGTCCAGACGGTAATATTTTGTGGTTTTCACTGAAATGCGAATAGTTGATGCCATTTAACGTTTCTCAATAATCAATTTCCACTTCATCTTGGGAAGCAATATCACGAAGCGTCGTTCTCATCTTGCTTATCGCCATCTTCCTGCGGCATCTGTCCACGTAGCTGTTCCACAAGATCCGGGTTACTGCTCGATAATTGCTGAGCGAATTGCTGGCCCCTGAAACAATAACATACTTTTGCAATTCACTGTCGGTGACAATTATTAAGCAAATCTTTCGTTAGCCCGCTGTTACTGAGCAGGTCTGGTACTCTTCCCTCTTTTCTAACTTCCATAAAACATTCGATTGTGTCTCAGTAAGCTATGATCTCCAACAGTGCGCCTTATCCACTGATGCTGCCTTCAAGATCAAGCGGCGCTGGTTCGACTCTCGGGGTGTGCGCTTGAGCAACGCACGTTAAGGACTGCTCTCTATTCAGCGGCATCTAATGGATGGAATAGTTCCCCGGCAACAAGACTTCAACAATCGGAAACTTCACTCTGTCAATCTCGGTGACCGGGCCTGCGTCAGTGATTCAAAGCCTCTACAAGTATGCGAAACTGCCAGGATTAAGCTCTGCAAGAAGCTTTTCCAGTCCGAGGATAAAAAATTCAATCAATCAATCAATCGTCTTATTCTTTCATTGCTTCAACTATATTGCAAACCAAGTAAAATATTTTAATATTACTCCTCCTTTTGGGAAACTTATGAAAAGTCAAAGCCAACATCAAGGTTCACATTAAATGACTTTTCTTTTGCTGCGGCCCTTTATAAAATTTAGGTTTGGAATCTGGTCCTCATGCTGAAAAAGGTTGAAACCACTGTTTTAAACCAAGGGTCAAATTAAACTCAAATTGCTCTTGAGGGCCAAATGAAGATTTGTGAATTTACCCGAGCGCCGCAATATCCTTTTGCATTACGGAAAGTTAATCCTGTCTTCTTGGCCCGTTCCACTATTCTAAATTTTGCGGATGGGTCCTACAGTCCACGAATTTTCAATCTACACTCTCCTTCCACTGGCATCTCGACTGTACAGTCCGGCCCCCGCGACCTAAGCTGGCGAACCTTTCCCTGGATGCATCACCACCAGTGTTCCCTCTAAGGTGCGCAACTGAGCAAATGCGCAGTAGGCCTACCACCAGACTATTTGCGCAGTAAAATCTTATTGTTGCGCACTTGCAATTTCCAAATTTAAAAGTAAAATGATCTTCAACATTATTTTTGGACAGAACGCTTCTGCGCTTATCGCATTTATACCGTGTGCTGATGCACATGAGCATACAGTACCCACAGCCTACTAGAACACGGCCAAATATGTTGCTATTTGAGGAAATTTCTAAGAGTCTGAATTGTTACAATCATAGCTATGACAAACCTATCATCTTCCCATTTCCAAAAGTAAGTAAACTGAACAATATTTGCATCTAGACATATTTTTGGCTTGTTTTTTCCAGAGATTAGATATGTATGTTAAGCACAACTTATGCAATAATAATGTAAAATATGTAAATTTTCCAACTACATCCTGGAGGTAGTCTCATCATACAGTCGTTAGATTTTTTGTATATCAGGATTTTTTGCCAATAGCCACATTTTACTTGCAAAATTAAACTTGGTGGAAAACAAAACGAACTAAAATTTAAATTAGCACATCAAATGAACCGCTTACAACATAGAATTCACAAAAAATCCTTGATATTTTAAATGGAACATGCAATTTCACCAAAAGCGACACACCAAACGATACTACCTCCAGGTTGCAGTTGGAAAATCTTACATATTTTACATTGTTATTGCATAAGTTGTGCTTAACATACATACCTAATCTTCGGTTAAACAAGCCAACCATATGTCCAGCCCAGGTACAAATATTGCTTATTTCACTTACTTCTGGAAATGGGAAGATGACAGGTTTGTCATAGCTATAATTGTAACAATTCAGACTCTTAGAAATTTCCTCAAATAGCAACATATTTGGCCGTGTTCTAGTAGGCCGTGCAGTACCCTTTTGTTACATCACAATCCTTTGTCTTTGCTTCACAAACACTCCACACTCGTGGATGCAACTAACTTTATTACTTAGCTTGCAAAAGATAGCCTATTTTTCAGTTGCGACTCTGAAGACTGGTTTTACTATTTACAGTAATTACATTTTAACTCAGCATTAAAATGCTCATGCTCACTAAATCAAATATTTGCTCAGCGTAAAATTTTCTTAAAGGGAACACTGATCACCACCCCAATCGAGATCAGAGGCTTCCTGCCGCCACAGGTGTAGCAGGCCAGTTCTTTGAAGCCTCTAACCTTGTTATGTTTATTGTGCTCTTCTTGCAGTGTCCATTCTTTTGTACCCGTACGTTGTGGATGTTGATAAAACAGTTCACCGCCGTTTGATAAACAAAATAACACAGTAAGGAGGCAATAGAAGAGATACTAATAACGCATCAAGAACGTAAGATCGCAACAAAAAAAAGAAATAGTAGTAAGAATAGAAACAACACTGTAAAAAAATCAAACAGAACGACTTGGACCTGGAGAACAAAAATTTTGCAATCGACTCTCAAAAAAGCGCAAAAACAAACGAAATTCTTAAAGAACTAACGGCCGCAAACAGGCTACCAAGGTTGCTATTGCGATAACGGCACAAAAAGTGCATAGGCAATGTCACAATGTGAATGTGATGCAACAATACGGGTTTCTCGTACGCAATAAAATGATGCGACAACAGACTAGCGTTTAGATTTAGATGTCGTGTGAAGTTTGATGGGCATTTTCAGATTTTTGAGAAATTTTATAGTGAAATTTATCTTATATTAAAGTGCAACCGCACGATGACTTTGACTGCACTTTATCTGAAAGAGCATGTTTCAATCTTGTTGAACCATAGGCATACGAAGCCGAGTAACGTGATCAAGTTTAACATCTTCAAGTTTATTACATATAGAAACACAAAACTACGCAACAAATTAAGTATCAAACGTTTTCGACATCACAAGATGTCCTCTTCAGGAATAATACTATACATACAACTTAACTACATCGGAATAAAATACAACGGTTATTATAACTATAAACAGGAAAAGACAAAAACTGCACAGTACTTCTGACTAGCTCAAACTCAACGATAGGCTCCACGAGAATCAAAGGTAACTGCATCAAAAGGTGTTAAACATTGGTGTTAAATATTGTCCAGAAATTTTGCCAGTTGATATTCCGGAGGCAAAATTTCTGGACATTATCATAAAGCCGTATATTCCCAACACTTACATGCTAAATTCGACTAAACAATTCATGGAAAAGCTGAAGGAATTTAAATGTCCGAATAGTGTTATGGTGAGTTTCGATGTGACATCGCTATTTACTAACGTGCCGCTTCGAGAAACCATCAATATTATTTCTGATCACATTTTTAATGACAACCAACCGCATCGACAACTCATTGAGAAAAAGAATTTTGTAAAATTGTTAAATCTGGCCACTGAAGGTATGTTTATGTTTAATAACACTGGTCAACAAAAAAAAAATTTCTTGTTGCAAGAGATTTTTTGATCGATTCTGAATGAGTTTTAGCCACTGATTCCAAATCTGCAATCAGATTTTTTCTGCAATCTCTAGTTTTTATGCAATGCACCAGTGGATATTTTGAGGCTTGCAGCATTTGGTCTGAAATTTAAAACAAAATTCCAACTATTTAGTTCTAGTTACCACGGCAGTTAACCTCGATTTACAGCGATACGATGATTGGTTTTACAAATGCCAAAAAAAAGTTGATTCTTTTTGTTATATTAGTGGCATATAGGCCTACTCATTCCCTCGTCAGAGACGAAATATAACGCCATTCGTGAAGCGGGCCTACAAAGCTTATTTTCAAGTTCCTCTGAGAGATCAACATAAGAAATGGGCTCCACATATTGTCTGCCATAACTGCGAAGAAATGCTTAGAGACTGGACAAAGAAAAAACGTAACGGACTTCCTTTTGGTGTTCCTATGGTGCGGCGTGAACCGAAGGACCACTTCACTGATTGTTACTTTTGTTTGATTAACACCAAGGGCATTGGCAGGAAAAACAGACAAAATATCTCTTATCCAAATATTCCTTCCGCTATTCGACCGATCCTTCACTCTGAAACATTTCCACCTCCAGTATTTAATTTTTTTGCATCCTCCGATGATGAAGAAACAGACTCTGAGATTTACCACGGTAGTATGGAATGCGAGTACGGTATACTAAGGAAGCAGATGCAGACTCAGAGGGCTCTAATTCTGAAACCATTCAGAAATTTAACCAGTCAGAACTAAATGACTTGGTACGAGACTTGGACTTATCCAAGCAAGCTGCTGAGCTTTTAGCATCAAGGCTTAGTGAAAAACACGTATTGGATCGTTCCACAAAGGTTTCGTTTTTCAGGAAACGAGATGAAATGTTTATGTCTTTTTTTTCAGAGGAAAAGCAGTTAATTTACTGCAATGATATTCCAGGCCATATCGTCCAACTAGGAGTTTCTTCATATGATTCAAGTGAATGGCACTTATTTATAGACAGTTCCAGGCGAAGCTGTTACAGCTTTTGAAGTGTGTTCTTTTACACAATGGTAATGCATATGGAGGAGTTCCAGTTGGTCATTCAACTGTCTTATAAGAATCATATGATGATATTAAGCTAGTCATTGACTTGCTGAAATATAATCAGTACAATTGGATAATATTATGTGTTGACCTGAAAATGGTTGGTTTCTTACTTGGTCAGCAAAAAGGATACACAAAGTTTCCATGTTATCTTTACATGTGGGACAGCAGAGCTAATGACAAGCATTGGACCCAAAAAGATTGGCCCATACGTGAAACACTTGAAGCCGGCATGCCAAACATGTCAAACGATCCGATTGTAAGTAGGCTAGATACAAAATTGTTTTTCCCCCTCTTCACATCAAGTTAGGGTTGATGAAACAGTTTGTGAAAGCTTTAAGCCCTGATAGCGACTGCTTCCAATATATTGTTCACACATTTCCCTCCACTTCATACGAAAAGATTAAAGCTGGTGTCTTCAATGGACCACAAATTCGAAGCCTTGTGCGAGACCAACAGTTCACCGATAAGATGAAAACCACAGAGAGAGCAGCATGGTTGTCCTTTGTGGATGTCACTAAAAACTTTCTTGGAAACAAAAAGGCTCACAATTACGAGGTTCTTGTGAGCAAAATGCTCTTTGCTTTCCGCGACTTAGGATGCAGAATGAGCATTAAAGTTCATTTCTTATTCAGTCATCTGGACAAATTTCCAGAAAACCTTGGAGCTGTCAGTGACGAACAAGAAGAGCGGTTCCACCAGGATCTTATGAAAGTAGAAGAACGTTACCAAGGCCAATGGAATCGACACATGATGGCAGATTACTGCTGGAGCATTAAACGAGACTGCCCCCAAAAAGCTTACAAACGCAAGAGCCTCAAACGCCAATTTTTGCCCAGCATGTAGTGTGGATTTTGCTTTCTATTTTCAGCGAGTGAACTTTTCTTACAACATCAAACTTTTAAAGGAGCTGATTTATGCTTGTAATTGCAATAGGTCTGCATGCAGTGGTATGGTTACTACTGTAGTTGTGAAAATGATTCGTTTGTTATTGTACATAGCCTATATAGTTTTTGAAATTTTGTTTATTAGTGTTATTAGTGTATATTTTTAGTTTTGAATAAAGTATAGCCTATTTCAATATTTGTGCTGGAAATCCGACCAGGATCTGGCAACACTTTAAGGCTTCTTCTTGTTTTGAATTGCAATTCTTAAAGATTTAGTGATCACTTATCACACTCAGACAACTCGAAACTACAGTTTTATTCCAAAGATACGTAGCGTAGAGTTTGTAATCGAAATTACAAGCCTCCAGTCATTATTATAGACTCACATCTTCGTATAAAGTTCTATATCGTTTAAATTTTCCACCACCAACATTCAGGAAACAAGCTTACATTTGTAATATCTGTGACATGTCTGGGGACTGGGATGCAGACCCGCCCTGCGCATTCCCACCCATCATCCCACTCATCATCTTCATGGCCATTTCTTGCATAGCAGGATTCTGCACCATCTAAAGACAAGCAAGGTTGAGTTGTTAACCGTTGAGGCAATTGTCAATAAATGACAAGCAGCGACTGGTGTCTCCAAATGATTTGGATAAAATTGACGTTTCGAATCATTCCATCTTTGCAGATTGAGGGCCTAATGATACCAATGTTACACCTCATCAGTCATCACAGAAAATTGGCGAAAGCGAGGACAAGATGAATTGCTGGAGATGATAGTGCAAAAGATGTGAAGGGAAAAAGGAAATAAAGTATGCGGATGACTTTGTACATAAAATAGGCAAAAATGCTCCCAATCTTTGTACAGTTAAAATACAATATCACAATAATATTGAGGTCTTTCCCCAGAAAAATTGTCAATAGTTTAAGCTTACCTGCTCTGCCATGTTCATAAACATTGGGTTGTTGAGGAAGCCCCCCATCCCACCCAGAGCATCCATTCCTGGCATCGCACCTCTAGATGGGGCCTAAACGAAAAATGTCAATAAAAAACACCAACTCGTTTTAGAAGCTTATCGTGCACCAACCTACAGGTATGCCCATTGACCCTTATAGTATAAGATGAAGGAAAGGAAAGGTTGTATAAGGCTTATACAACCTTTCTTTCATGCTCAAAACTGTTTGACAAAACCTTCCTCTCCGAATGTCGATAAACTGCTTTCTATAAACTGCTTTCTATAAACTGCTGATGCGCCTTACAGGGTCCGTCAACCCCCAGTTGAGAACCACTGATCTAGAAGTTATCAGCAGCAGCATCAGCAGTTTACAGAACACATTGTGAATGACAGTCATTACATTTTAAGACTTGAAGTCACACGGAATCAGAACTTCGTAGTGGTTGCCGGATGATTCTGCTGCCTGTCGCTTATACCGAATAATGTTTCAACAGAATGCACCACCAGCATCGGTATTGCGACTGACAAGTTTCAACAACGGTTAGGGAGTGTTCATAACTGACGTCAACTACTTTTTGAGGTCTTCGTTTATCTCTTTTCAGAGGCGTTTCTAAGTAATTTTTTCGATGAAACAGATTGAGTTAACGATAGTGTATTTAACCAATTGTTTTCCCTGTAACAGCTAAAGTGTTTGATTGACAGAAACTTCCTGCCAGAGAACGTAAAACATTACATTGTGTAATTCTAATATCACAAATTGAAACTAATTTAGATGCTTTTTTATGTTGAATTGCTGCCATTTCTCTCGCTTTTTTGTTTTCGTTGAATAAAGTTACTTCTTGGTTACTTTTTCGCAAAATTAAAATCACTTTTTTGAGTTTTTAAGGTTACAAAAAAATCGCCCTACTTATGAGGCTTAGGTATCGCGACTACTTTGGCTCGTCTCCAAATTTTGGGGTTTTGAGTTGGCATAAGCAGGAAGACAGGAATTTGTGCAGCCAAGACTTCATGGAGTACAAGTTTGGCGCAGATGTTATCGGTACGAGGGGCATTACGGGTCTTAGTTTATTAGAGGGCAGCGGTGAACTCATCTGATGTGAATTCACCAGAAATGTTTTCCTCGTCTGGTTCTCGAAACTTGCAAGAGGGAAACGTCTGACCTCTGAAAAATTCCAAGTTTCGAGAACTTGGCGTCGCCTGATTTATAGGTCCCATTTTTCACTAGTTCTGATGCGATGTTATTGGCAGTAATGGGACACCAAGAGTCTGATCTGTATTAATAAAGAATACCTTAAGGACACGCGCCCTGCCATTTAATAGACGACAACATCAGAAAAGGTGATCAAGAATACTTCTTTTGAGATATAACACAGATGTGAACCAAAACCAGAACCCGTTTCAAACATCAATCACTGCGACATCAACTCACCGCAGATTGTAGTTTCTGTTTCTCTTCGGCAATTTGCAAATTTTTTTTGTATCCGTCATTATTAGGATCCATCTCCAAGGCCTTCTTATAACAAGCGATTGCTTCATCAAATAATTCCATTTTGGAATAAGTTAACCTGTTGTCAGAATGAACAATTTAGTTCAAATGCAATCAGATTCAAATTAATCCTATGAAAAATTCCTAAACAGTTGGATAGCAGGATTGGGTTTGCATTCTTTGTATGAAACTCGCACTTGCATTTTGATCATCGAAACCTTGAGAACTCGGCATAAGAAGTAGAATCAAATACTGGTTGTTGCAGGTGACGTTTAATTTTGATACAGCCTAGGCAATTTTGCAAATCATTAAAATTTGAAAAGGTGCTTTTGAAACTGAACTTTGAGGTCTTTTCCATTTCATATGCTTTGAGATGACATCAAAGTAAACACGGTGAAAAGCATTGGGTTTTCCTTAATACCAACAATACACGATTTCTTAATTTACAACAATTAACAACTACTGTAGGCTATTGTAATAAGTGATAACCAGTCATGGAACATAGTAGTGACTATTTTATGACCTGAACGACATGTCGTTCGACTCACATATTATGATGATGATTATGTGTCTGATCTGATACAGACGTTGGCGATCATGGTCTTCCAAACTTCTCTGTCATTTGTCATTCGTATAAAATCGTTCGTTTTAACTGTTGTGTTTGTGGCCCATTGATTCAAGCTGTTTAAATAAGTTAATCTTTGTCGACCTCTGCTTCTTTTTCCCTGTATCATCCCCAATAGAGCTAATTTTTCCAAATCTCCATGTCTGTGAATATGACCTACAAATTGCATCTGACGCCTTCTAACTGTTGTTATTAATCTCCTTTCTGCATTTGCCAATTTCATAACTTCGTCATTACTCTTCTTTTCAGTCCAAGATATTATATATATTATATTATTAAATCAAATGTAGTTATTACTATCTGAAGCCTTTACAAATTGTTTCACCTAACGGATCATCAGAAGGTCTTATTCAAATAGAATGATTCTATTTGAATAAGACCTTCTGATGATCCGTTAGGTGAAACAATTTGTAAAGGCTTCAGATAGTAATAACTACATTTGATTTAATTCGCTCTGCTTTGCCTTTTTGCTTGGCATTGAGCACTTTTTGTAGTATTAATAGTTTTCATTGTTTTATTATATTATTATATATATATTATGTCACATATTATATCACACCTAAAATAAAAACCCAGAGAACTGAACCATCGTTTTGCTTGTAAAAACTCTTAAAATAAACCATGATAGAAAAGTTCAGAAAACTCAGATCCTTCGCACAAGTTTACAGCTCTCTATTTGCACATTGCATCAACAATCTGGGATGAGAAAATGCTGAAACACTTCAACTCAGAGGTTTAAACAAAAAAATAAGACAAAAACTTTACTTCTTTTTCTTTCGTATGAGAGGTTGGTTTTTTAGACTACGTTTCATTGGCTTCAAATGTCCGGGCATTCTTTGAGCAGTCACTTGATTGTACAGTCCTCCAGCGTTGACAGACCAACTGCCCTTAGTGGAGTAAACATCGAGTAGTGGTAGAGGATGTGGTCTGCTGTATGTTCCTCTGCACCACAGCTGCATGCCGCAGATGTTGATAGGCCCCATTTGTGCATCAAGGATGCAAAGCGTCCAACACCCTTGCGGAGGCAGTTCAGCCGCCTACCCAGGCAGGTCGGCTGTGCTTTCCTGGCGGCATGGGTCTAGCATTGGGGACAAACACAAAGGTGTGGAGTCTAGAGGTGTTGTGTGTCCACTCCTCTTGCCAGATATTGGTGATCCAGGACGAGGCACTGGTGTTGTGCTCCAGCAAGGATTGTGCTTGAACAACAAAGGGGCTTCTTGATTTGTTGCATTTCTTTATTGCCGGTCTGGTGATGTCTGGTAGCTGTGGAGTGTGTGGTGTGGGTCCTGTGACCGGCGATCTCAGGGAGAGTGTGGCAGCTATGCGACGAAGCTCGGCAAGTGCGATGCCTGAAAGAACTGGTAAAAATTCAGTAGGTGTAGGTTTCAGACATCACGATACAATACGCAAGGTGTTGTTGATGGGTTTGTCAAGCAGGTGAGTATGAGCACTACGACACCATACAGGGGTGCAGTACTCTGCGGTGGAATGGACAGAAGCCAGGGTTGTGGTGCGCAGAGTTGTTGCTGTCGCACCCCAGCTCGTCCCTGCCAATCGACAAATACGAGCAACACATGACGTTACTTTCTTGGGGAATGATTCCAAGTGGTGTCGGTACGTGAGAGTACTGTCCAAACTAACACTGAGGTAGACTGATGTGGGGTTAAATGGCAGGATGTTTCCATAATTGATGTTAGGCATTGATATTGATGTTCAGCTCACACTTTGCTTCCTTGTTGTTTAGATGGAAAGTGGTCGACGCCGTTTTAGATTTACTGAGCTTGAGTCTCCACTTGTGGAAGTAGTCCGACATCTTAGCCATATCTTGAGTTAGGGTCCTTTTCAGTGGAGACCATTCCGAAGCGTTATACACCATAGCCAGGTCGTCGGCATAGGCATACAGATTAGATGTTGTTGGTGGAAGGTCATGGATGTAAACATTGAAAAGGAGTGGAGCCAGGATGGATCCAGGATGGATCCCTGAGGAACACCATTCTTGAGGCGCCTTGGTCTGCTTCTTCATCGGCATCCGGTGGTTGGGGTGAAACTACGGTTGTAGACAAGCTCCGTCATCATTATGACCATGTGCCGGTCGGGAAGAAGCTGACGAAGTTTGCAGGAGAGGCCGCAGTGCCACACTGTGTCATATGCTTGCAGTGAGATCAATGAATACGACACCCGCCTTTTTCTTTTCCTCGAAACAATCCTCTATGTCTTGGTTTATGCGAGTGACCTGTTCTACAGTTGATCAGCCACGACCAAAACCTGCTTGTTCTGGTGGTAAGAGTGGGTCGATGATTGGATTGACTCGTGTGTGGATGAGCTGTTCAAGGATTTTGTAGGGGATGCATAGAAGTGAGATAGGATGGTAGCTCCTAGCGTCATCAAGGGGCTTGTTGGGCTTTGGTATGGCTATGACGTCCAGCTCATCTCCAGGTTTTGGGTATTTTAGGTGGTGCAGGCAGGAGGAGAGAAAAGCGTGCAGCCAAGATTTCAGTGCTTTGCCGGCGTGAAGGATGAACTCTGGGCATATATGGTCTGGGCCTGGTGCTTTATCTGGCTTTAGATTTGGAGCATGCTGGATTTCTTCGAGGGATTGATTGTAGAGAAATGTTTTACTGCACCATATGAAATAGACCAGTTTAACTATATTTTACTAACATGACCTTCAATGGCTTTACAACTACACTTATAAAACATGCAAAATATAGCTACCCCATACGACTGTGAGCTTTGCTGTATTTTGGATCCATCTCCAATGATTTTTTACAGTCAGTGATAGATAAGTCGTACCTTTGTAGCCCTGTCTGGGCTGCCGCCCTGTAACAAATCATAAGAAAATCAAACAAGAAGACACTGGAAAGCACATGATCAGAAATCATTAGGAATAAACCAAGCTGGTGTAACTTCTATAAAGAATACAACATAAATTTTCAAGTTGTTCATTTCAACACAATAAACAGAAATTCCACAAGAGCATGTTGAAATGTGACTTCCTTTGGATTGTCCCAACTGCAAGCTTCAATTAAATACTAACAATTCATAGATCAACAGTTTCAGCAGTTTAACAAGTGTTCACAAGCAATATGTACCGTATAAAAAGAGGGCATTTATGTGTATTGGGCAAATATGAGTATTTTGTCATTGAAAGTTACTTGCAATAACTGACAGTAGAATGATAGTAGGCTAGTGAATGAATAAATTACCTGTTACAATAGAAAACAGCATTTGATGGATCAATATCAATAGCTTTGCTGTAACAGATGACCGCTTCATTGAAATTTTCATTCTTCATGTGTAGGTTTCCCTGCTGCTTATAACCATCGGCTTTGGCAATCATATCTTCACTTAGTGGAGCTGGTTTTGGCTAGAAAAATTACAATAGTAAGTTCAAGTTAATCAATCACCAACCATAAAGTAAACATTCTCACGTATTCTTCTTCGTCATTACAATAGTTGAGTGGCTCTGTGTTTTTACAACTTTTGAGCTAGCAAAATAGTCCAATGCCAGTGTGCAAGCAGTTAAGAGGCAGCCAGGCCTTTCTTGGTAGAATTCCGGTTGGGCAGGGGGTCAGAGATTAAGTTTTGGACTGGAGTCTTGTTCTTCTTCTACCTCAAGCTCCATTGATGGTTCATCCAGGTATTTACACTAATGGATCATTAATAGATCAAGTGTTGTAGGGCTTGGACAATCACCACGGTTGCTTGCTTGCAGATTCCAGAGATGGGCATCCGCTACTTTAAAACCGGGTCTGCTACTATTCAGCTAGTCCGATTGGGCTAATCCGATTCGGCTATTATCCTATTGGGCTACAGCCCGATTTGGCTAGTCCGATTGGGCTAGTTCCCTATTTGGCTACAGTCTTTATCAGTTAGTTCCCTATTCGGCAATTTTTTGAAAATCCAACGATAATCCTTCTGTAATCCGACAAAATCCTTCTGTAAATCCAAGCCAGGCCTTCTGTTTATTTAGAGAATTTTGTATTTTATTCCACAATAGGCTATTCGTTTCTTTTGCATTCTTGCATTTTATCCAGTGTTTACCTTTGAGTGCCTTTCCAGACGGCAAAATCAGTCATTTTTACATTGATTCAACGTCTGTAGACGTTAAATCAATGTAAAAATGGCGGATTTTACTGTCTGAATGAGACATGTGATAAATTAAAGCTTTCGGTTGCGTCATAATGAATTGCATGTAATTACCACCCCTTGACGGAGGAGCAAGACTACGCGCGCCGGTATTTAAAAGAGAATAGCTGAGAAAAAAGTGGGAAGCGAGGTAAAATTGTTTACCATAGAAATGCTTGTCACAAAGCAATAACGAAATTCTCGAAAACCTTTTCGAATGCGCTGATTAATGATTTTAATTGGGAAAGAAGGCCAGAAGTAGACATTTTTTTATTCAGGTTAAAGTGAAACCACTCTACATTGGACTAAAGTTCAAAGTAACTATCAAGTTGCCTTGCAAAGCGGAAGATCAAAGTTTGCAAAACCGGTCGTAAAGTTGATTTTCCCAAAAATTAGGTCGTTGAAATTAATGCTTAATTACTCATAACTTTCACGTGATATAGGCCCAATTTTTTTTGTAGTCAGAGTGTAAAGATGGAGGTTTGATATTATCGAATTGAATTGCCGGTTAATTCTCTAAATTGATGGACCGTGCATTATCGTAAAAACTGTCCGTCCGGGCATTTGCCACTTTGACTATATATGATAATATATGAGTTTGTTTTAGAGCATCAAATTTATGCTATCTCCGTAATTAATAACCCGTATGTAAGTTTTTACATGTATTTTGAACATAGGCGTTTAAGCCGTGGGGGCCTGGCCCCCACGCATATTTCTGCGTGGGGGCAACTTTTTATGCTGTATTGATACATAAAACAATAGATGAACTAGCGATCGACAGCAGGAAAACATTTTTTGAATGCAAACCGCAACAGCTTCGCAATAAGTAATCACTAGAACGAGTAGCGATGCTACAATCCCACACCAAACAACAAAATCTGTCATTTTTACATTGATTTAACGTCTGCAGACGTTGAATCAATGTAAATATGATTGATTTTGCTGCCTGCGACATAGCAAAAATCTACCATTTTGTGTCGATTCAATGTCATCAGATGTTGAATGCACCAAAAAAAAAAACAACATAATTTGCTACGTAGACGGAGCGTGCGTTTAGCTTTATGAGCTTGCAAATGTCGCTTTCGAAAGTCAAAACCTCTGCACTGCAGTGAATTGCGCGGTGCCCAGTGAATCGCTCGCTGTGAAAATGAACTTGAAGTCTCGGCCTGAGGTAACCACTAACCAACGCAACAAGGGCTGGTACAAACCGCACTGCGCACACGCCGCATACTGAATGGCGCACACACGACCGTTGCCATAGAAACCCGATCAAAGGCGGAATATGCGCATCTTTTGTTTCATCTGCAACGCGAAAACAGGCGTTTTATAGCGGTCAGTCATAAGTTGCAATATTGTAGTGAAAAGGGAGCAATGTCAAGTCGAAAACTTAATCAAACGTCTCTCCGTAACTATTTTTCAAGGGCTGCTTATGGATGTCAGCAACTTTTAAATTTATTCAAGGTGACGTGCTGCTGAATTGATGTAAACATGGATGATTTTACTTTCACAGGTATATTTTCAAGCGTATGATCAAGTTAGTATTTGCATTCCATTTTCAAAACATTGTCATTACATTTACAGTGTACCTTTTAGTAAACCTTTTCGTCTCTTGTTTCATGCTAATAAATCTAGTTCGTTGCTAAACTTTATGTTGTGCTTAGCTTAAAGAGTCGCAGTCCATCAACCGCTACCTAACGCAGACGCATGTCATGTGTTTGCTTAACCGAAGTGGTCGAGTTTTGTTTATAATAATTAACGGTAGGTCAAACGTAGCGATAACTCCGAGTGTGGCAATAAAAGCAATCCTAGTGTGACGGCTTAATTACGTCATCCATCTGCGTGACATTTGCTGAATTTGCGTTGCTGCTGATGAAACACACTTTCGCCCTCACGGCCAAAAAAATTGCTAGGCGCCTATGATTTTGAACAATAACACACTCGAACAACTAACAAAACATTTCTGTTTATCTCATTAACCTGTATTGTTAATCATGAAAAATGTTGTTTTGATGTAAAACACATATTTTGAACGAACCCAGACAACAAAAATGACGGATTTTTCCGTCTGGGAAGGCACTCAAAAGTAAACACTGGATAAAATGCAAGAATGCAAAAGAAACGAATAGCCTATTGTGGAATAAAATACAAAATTCTTTAAATAAACAGAAGGCGTCGTTGGATTTACAGAAGGATTTTGTTGGATTACAGAAGGATTACACTGGTCTACACGATTTTTGCTCTGTGAACTTTGAAAACTGATTTAGAGTAATTGTGGGGTGCTGAATCCGAATATGACCTCAGATTCATGCTATCACGTCAGGTTTGTGAGATATGATAACAGCATATTGTTACTTTTGTCAAAAGTGGAAGATTTGACGTTGCGTTTATTGCACATACACATTGTGCAAGATCCAGAAATCCAGGCCATGTGGTGCATAAGTAGCTGAAATACACCTACCAATTATAATTTTGATACCAATTTGTTTTCTAAGCAACATTATTAACAAGGCAGTAATAACAAGCTAAAAGGGAGGCTATAAGTGTAACTGACCCCCTCCCCCCGTCAATGTTTTGCATGAAACCACAAAGATTTAAGCAGGCCTATGGCAAAGCTTGTTCAGTAACCATATTTAGGCTGTTTTAGCCTGTCTAACACTAACCTTTCGTTACAGCACTGCATATGTTGGTGGTAAACGCAACGCCAAATCTTCCACTTTTGACAAAAGTAGCAATTTGTTGTTATCATATTTCACAAACCTGACGTGATAGGATAAATCTGAGGTCAGATTCGGATTCAGCACCCCAAAATTACTCTAAATCAGTCTTCAAAGTTCATGGAGCAAAAAAAAATTCTTTTTTTGTAGACCAGTGTTATCGTTGGATTTTGAAGAAATTGCCGAATAGGGAACTAACTGATAAAGACTGTAGCCAAATAGGGAACTAGCCCAATCGGACTAGCCGAATCGGGCTGTGGCCGAATAGGGTAATAGCCGAATCGGACTAGCCAAAACGGGCCATTCCGTTAAAACCAGTGCGCTATCCGCAATCCTGTACTCAGACTAAAGTAGCGCGCTACCGCTACCAATCGATAAAGTAGCACACTATGGCTACTCGGGCTAAAGTAGCGCACGCTATCGCTACTTCTCTTGCTAATTTTGTCTTAAACTGACACTGAGCACTTTATTGTGACATAAAAATTACCTAAAAAACAAATGATATCATTCGTTTACACTGATAGCCTATGCATCCCATTTTTTTACGTCACATTTATGTTATTTATCACTGATGGACTGAACCAGCTCAGTGGTCGAGTGGTTTCGGGTCTGGTGCTGATAGAACTGAGATCGATTCCAGGTTGGGTCAAACCAAACACATTAACAACGGTACCGATTGTGTTCTTTCTTGCATAATGCAGTAAGGATAAGTGGGGTAATAATGTGATGACATCGTAAACCTGATATAAAATTTAAAATGAGCCTTGTCGCTAAAAGACCTTAGCTGCTGTGAAGCGACAATAAATAAAACCACTCAGACAGTAAATCAATCGTTTTTTACATCTGAATTGAAATATTTTTTATCAAAATTGAATTGTTTTTTCTCAAATTAGATTGTAATTTTTTGCAAAAGCTAAAAAGCGAATTAAAATTGATTTTTGAACTCCTATGCATCTCCTATGTTTACCTATGCATTTATGCATGACATTTCTAGTCTCAGCAAAAGAAATGTTGTGTAAATCAATGACTTCGGTGCTTCACTTAACATCACTCTGTACTTTCCAAGATGCTAAAAAAAAAAAGTAACAGATTGGCGGCGATTCTTCACAGTAAACTATACGGAAAGAAGAAGTACAAAGTTTTATTTAGAAATATTTGTTTAAAAAGCTTCAGATGAAAACTACCTTTACTTTTAAAAACGTTAAAACAGAATTTTTGAGAGAATAGAGAGTAACATTAACGATTAGCCAACACACAATATGAAAACTGTTGTCTGTTGGTAGGCTTCACTTTGTTTGAACAACTTTATTAGATCAATGAGAGCAAAATAAAATCGAGTCAGAAAATATCACGCTGTAATCACAGGGTTTACCGGAATAGCAACTGCATTGCGTCAATCTCCACATGGTTAGATTCCACTGCAGAGTTAACCACTGTTAAATTGAAACAACGTTTAACAGGAAAAGGTTTGGAAAGCTATAAACCCAGCACAGCATTATTTCATGTTTTAAAGGGCATAACTTGTGCTTCTTTTGATTTTATTTAGCGTTTGAATTATGTTCTTTTACAAAAATATTCTAAACCATAAAATAGATTCGAATCCTCAACTATTCAAAAAGTATTGGCATCACTCTTGTCGGTATCAGCATGGCTTGATGTTTCCTGTAATAGTCGAATAATTTCTACTTTGATTCTTTTCATAAAAAATTCACAAATATGGTGAATGCACTCACCTTTCAGATTTTTTTGGGTTATTTTGAAGATACAAAGAAAGGATTAAGAATGCATTTTAAATTTTCCTTTACCTTGTTTGGTTTCCGAGTAATTGCGTATTGAAAATTTGCATTTTTGCCACTGGTGGCGCCATTGTGCACCTTGGTGTTTTACAAAACTGGCATGTAATAATCAACGAATAAGGCACATCATTAAATCAAATATAGTTATTAGTCTCTAAACCCTTGACAGCCTGTTTCACCTAAAAGGAGGATCAATGGATCATCAGAAGGTCCTTATTCAAATAGAATTTTGGTTCTATAATTATATAACTGAGCCATTCCATTATAATACAACAAATCAATGCAACCACTAGGTTTCAGAATAAGATGGTTCAAACATATTTTGTAGCCCTCAAAAATTGAAGTCCATCAAAAAAAAAAATTTCAAAATCGGACAAGCGGTTACCGAGTTAGAGACTTTTGAATTTTTGGACTGTCACTAGGTGGCGCACTCTTCTGTGTAACCAATTTTTGATTTTAGAGGCTATGCTCAAGCTAGAACGATGGTTGAAGTGTCTATTCCACCATTTTTGAGGATGCAGAATCCAAAAATGGCATTGTTTTTGGTCTAAATCAATTATTTTAGGAGTTATTGGACTTTTTCAAGTTTTTGGGCAAACCCCGAAAACGCAATGTGGGAAACGAGATACAAAAAAAAAACAACTTTTGTATGGTTGTTCATGAACCATATTAACTATTGATAAAGTAATATAAGATGACAGTTCTATCCTTTTCTTTTTATTGCATTGCAAAGTTGTTCTCGAAAAAAAGTTGCTCCATAGGTTTCCTTTATCTCCAACCGAAAGGTATTGCTTGGCTACCAATTTTCTCAATATTAGTTCAAAATTCAAGAGAACCACTTTCACTCATCATCGGTCAAATATTTCACTGATGTGTTAAGCTTTTTACACTTCTCAGCATACTTGAACACTTACAATAAGTTCTGAAAAATATCAAAGCATAACAAATTTAGCCTATGCGCAAGGCCTTTCTAACCTTAAGTTGAAACTATATGAGAATAGAAAATGGCTGGCAACACAACAAACTAATATTATACACCTTTGCAACAACACTGAATGTAACATGTTTATATTATGACATTAAAGCACCATTGCTAAATTGCTCATATCTCACAATCAATTAAGATGCTTTGTAATTTGCATTTGGTTAATCATCTTTGACTCCAGGTAGTAAGTAGACCAGTAAATAACAATTAGGCACACTGGCACTTATTTAAAAACTTTTTTATGCATGGATATGATACTCTTCTAAGACTATTTTGCAATTTACTTTCATTACAAATGTCTCCAATAAATATAAAAAGTGAGCCAATTTTACTGTTACCGGTATGATCTATGATCCAAGACTCTGGAGTGCAAAATGATTATCCCTACCATACCAGAAGAAATCAATTTACCAGTTCACACAAATTATGACAATATCAGCTATTAAAGGTGAAGTGCTTTTGCCCTTTTGGAGGAAAGGATCATGAGCTGCCGGTATGAGATTTCAACATTTACTATCATTGGGTAGAACAGTAATCAGTGATTGCAATCAACATGAAACGACAAATTATTTTAGTACCGGTACTGGTATATATATCATCGATATTACTAGAAACCTCACAGACTATTTTACCCCATATAGATTCAAAATTTGAATTGGTTACTCAGGTTCATTTAATTATTTGTTACTATCAAAACATTGGTATTGGTAACTGGAGATGCCATAAAAACGATACGGTTTCATGAGCTACCGGCATTACTCCCGTAATATTTGTATGAGAGGCATCTGTTGGGCTTTTACGGAATGGCCCGTTTCGGTGAGTCCGATTCGGTGAGTCTGATTCGGTGAGTCCGATTCGGTGAGTCCGATCCCTTAACGGGGGATTTTTTCAATTTTTTTCTTTAATTATCGGGTACCGTAGCCTAATTATCATTGCCGTTTTAAGGTTAGGGGTTGGAGGTTAGAAACTCACCGAATCAGACTCACCGAATCGGACTCACCGAATAGTAGCAGACCCGGGCTTTTAACCATATCTGTGAGGTGCTTAAATAAACTGCATTACTGCACTTTAATTCACATTTTATCGAGCACGTTTTAAGAACATTGAAAAGCATAGCTTTCTAAAATCATAATAAACAGACACAAATGGCACAATTTCAAAGAAAATATTTTCAGAATAAATGATGCCAGTTGTTAGCCGAAATAATAAATTCTTCACCTATATTTGTTAATTATAGATTTATGATGACCATGACTATGCTGTGTTCAGAAACTACAGTATTCAACTGTTGCTGAAAGAAAAAGAATCATTCATCTTGATTTCGAAAGGCTATACCAAACCATCCTCACAATGACTAGCACTATAATTATAGTCTTATTACAATGATATCCAAAACAGACCTCACAAAAGAAAAGAGACTCGATCAAGCTAAAATTCATCTGAACAAAATGAGGTCAGGAATGAAGTCATGGACAGAGGAAAAATCATTTTCTCAGATAAAAAGTTGTTCAATGTTGAAGCAGTGTGTAACCGACAAAATGATCGTATCTTTGCTAAGTCTTCTGCCGACATTCCTGATGCATGAAAAAAGTTTTCATGCACCAGAAACTGTCTTCTATCATGGTGTAGGCCGCTGTCTTCAAAACCTGGAGGTCTCCCCTCATGTTTGTTCCACAAGGCACTAAAGTTAACACCAATTCGTACATTGAAACAAGTTTGACTCCTGCCCTTGCAGAGGCTAAGAAACACTTCAAAAGGAAGCCATACACATTCCGACAAGACGGTGCGCCATCCCACACGTCCAAGAAAACCCAGGAAAAGTGCCAGAACCATTTTCCTCATTTCTGGAGCAAGGAAGTTCGGCTGCCCTCATCACCGACCTGAATCCAATGGACTTTTGTGTTTGGTCCATTTTGGAGGCAGATGCCAGTGCTTCATCCCATGACTCAGTTGAGACGTTGAAGTGCTCCCTCAACAAAGCATGGGGCAAAATACTTCAAGAAACCCTACGTAAAGCGGTAGGGAGTTTCAGAAGTACACTTGAGCGTGTTGATCAGGCCAGAGGGGGACAGATTGAATATGTATATATATAATATATAAAACTTTGTACGATTGTGAGTTACCGTCTTGGCAATACACCGTTAAAATATTTTGCGATTTTATTCACTATTTACAGAAATATTACACTTTAAAGCAGTCCAAGGACTTTGTCCGCACCCTGTAAATGGCACAAGTCATCACTCTGTAAGCATACCGTACTGCACTTAACAAGTTTTTATGATGCGGTACAGAGTTGACTTAAACAAAACTTTAAAATGTTTTTTTGCTGCATTATAGTTCTCAATATTTAGGATATTTATAACAATGCCATCTGTGATGAAACAAAGTTTTATTGAAATAGCAGTATACAGAAAGAGCAGAATTTGATTTGAATTTTACTAATCAAAGTTCAATATCTGCAGCTTGTATTGCAAAAAGGGTAGAACTGTCATCTTATATTACTTTCTCTATAGTTAATATGGTTCAGGAACAACCATACAAAAGTTTTTTTTTCTTGTATCTTGTTTCCCACATGGGGTTTTTGGGGGTTTGCCCAAAAACTTGAAAAAGTCCTATAACTCCTAAAATAATTGGTTAAGACTAAAAACAATGCCATTTATGGATTCTGCATCCTCAAAAATGGTGGAATAGACACTTCAACCATCGTTCTAGCTTGAGTATACCCTCTAAAATTGGTTACGCAGAAGAGTGCGCCACCTAGTGACAGTCCAAAAATTCAAAAGTCTCTAACTCGGTAACCGCTTGTCCGATTTTGATATTTTTTTTTTGTTAGATTGCAAATTTAAAAGACAGTAACATATCAAAAATGCAGCAAAAAGTGGGATACAATGGTTGCATATTTTTTGAAAATTTGTTGTATTATAATGGAATGACTCAACTATATTTGATTTAATTCGCTCTGCTTGGCCTTTTGCTTGGCATTGAGCACTTTTTGTAGTATTAATAGTATTTATTGTTTAAGGCAGTGGTTCCTAAACTTTTTAGAGCGCGACCCAAATCTCAGTTTGGTGAACATCTCGCGACCCAAAACACAGACAACATGTAGCCTGCAGGCAATCTCAGTATTTTGCCATTTTTTCAATCTCTGACTGCTATACAATAGACAAAACATTGACAACCTGACTGATTTTGTTTACTTAGCCTAAGCCAGGGGTCACCAACTGGCAGCCCGCATGCGGCCCATCACGCTGTTATTTGCGGCCCGCGGAAGGTATTCAGCGTACAAAAATAACCAAATTTACTTTTCTTGAGGAGTTAAAGAGCATGAATGCAAAAAATACTTTCTGGGAAGCATATTTTCGCTTTGCATACGATTACACCGACTAACCAATCAGATTGTAGTTCTAGGTGGGGGTCGCTTAAAGTTATTCTAATGCGATAGTGTCCCAGTGGTTGATTAAAACGCGTACAAAGAGGAATTATTATGCTTCCGGGCAGTTGAAAAATATTTAGCTTAGTAGCCTACTGCAAAAATGTTGTTAATTAACAATTCTTGCCATGCTGTTTAGCACCGCAAGTGGCAGTTGTCTATAATCAAAGAAAGACGGTTTCATAGACTCTCACAAAAAGTATGAAAAACCAACCCACTGCTTTTTTAGAGAGAATGCTGTTCATGAGTTACAATAGAAACGTTTTTTCGGTGATTTCCACAAGCGTTTGTTTCATGGTGCCTGGTTTCTTTCTCCCTGTTACTGGGGGTCCACGTCTTTTAGGCACTGGTCAAATAGGTGCGCACTGCGCACACTGTGGCGTCTGGATATTTAGGTGCGGAGCACTGTGGCGCCCGTTCATTTGGGTGCTATTCCTAGTAAAGTCTGCAGATTAGGGTGTTACATTTTTGTACAACCCAGGGCAAAATTGTTCAATATATCATTTATTTGATGGGCTTTTGCACAAAAACTAGTCAGCACAAAAAATAAATTAAAAATATTTATATTTTGAGGTTCCACGCTCTATGGGTAATATTGGATAAAATCTAAAAAATTCAAAAAAATGCAGGATTTTTATGCCTGCTATTTCTTGGATTTATTCATGTGTATTAACTTTTTTTTCAGCAAATGGGCTCTAAAAACAATAGTTTATAAAATCAAGTTGTTGTGTACTTATCTGGCAACCTAGAATATGAAATGATATCTTCACGCGTCACTAGAAATCTGACTAAAATCTTGGATTGCATTGGTTATCCAACTGAGTTACCGCAGCTTCAACTTCCTACTAATGGTAGGGGGGTATGTTAAAATTAAAAAAATCTCAGTACCCCCCAAAATTGTGCCACTGGGTGTAAAAAAATATATTATGAAAAAATTTTTGGGTTGCCCCTCTGGGAACTCCCCGCTACCCGGGGGTCTAACGAGCGATTTCCAAAATGCATGGGATTTGACACCTAACTTTTGAACCGGTGGTCTTAGAAAGCTTGGACTAGTCTCAAAAGTTTCGTCTTGAAAAGGTAAGATAGGAATGTAACAGTTTCAGAAGTGTCAGGTGTATAGTTTGGCCCGTACAAACCCAGTTTTGCCCAAAATGACCCATTTAGCCTACCGCGATGGTACAAAATCGAAAATTTGGCAATAATTGGCCTTAATGAGTTGGCAATGGGCCTAAAATTTTTGATTAATAAGCTATGATAGGGTTGTAATATTTTTTCATGAGTCATATATGCCCGACTTGACTATGCTTCAGGCACATCATTTCCTGCAAACATCAGAGTGTGTTACTTCTTTTTCGTCAATTGATATGTTCAAATCGACATTGCCTAAACCAACAATTCTCAGCTCGGTCGATGTTTGCTTGTAAGAACACTGTAACAAGTTAAGAGCTTGCTTGCTCTATTCCTTCAATCTTTTGCAAAAGGCTTGGCAACTCAAAAAGGGTCTCTGTTTGGTTTTGGTCCTGCTGCAAATGAGGACACAGGATCGCTGTTGAAAATTGGATCGGCAAGTGATGATGTCCTACAGAAACTGGATAATCTGCCAGTCCACAACCTGGGCGAAGAACGTAGTGTCAGATTAGCGAACTACAAGATAAATATTTATGGTGAAAGAAATCTTGATACAGTCTCCAGAAGCGTAGTTCTCAATAAAAGCACGGATTTACTTGAAAATATTCAGAAGATTGACAAAAAGAAATTTCCTGAAAGCGCAAAATCCACCAGGGCCCTTTACCACTTCTGAGGAAGTGAGTGCTTACCTTCGAAGTGATGCTGTAACAGATCACATAAAAAACAAAAGACTTTGCACTGAAGTTCGCCATGCAAAGAAGACATGCCTCTCCCTAAAATCAAGTGCTTCAATATTCCGACTGAAACGAGACTACAAAAATTCCAGATTTGAAGACTATGCCAACAACCTTATCAGCTAGTTAGATAATTCACGTTCATGTGCAACTATAACAATGTCAGACCTCCAAAGTGTGCTTTCTGCTATGCATTTGCTTACAGAGGCAAATTCAAGCTCCACATCAAATGACCAGGAATCTGATTCTGCAACACCAGCCTATCAAGTTGGTGAGTTCATAGCTGCCATCTGGATTGAAGGAAGCTAATAACACTGGTACTTTGCTAACATTGTTGAAGTTGTGAATGATGATGCCGTACTACTTACATACTTCAAGAAGGTTGGCAACAGTAGAGATGGAGAAATATGGATTTCCCTGAAAATCCTGAACTTCTTGTTACTGTGTCATATGTCAGATCTGCCCGAATCAAATGCTGTGTTTCAAATGAAACAGTTCAACTATTGAATGAAGCTCTTAATGAAAAGATAAAAAAACACTAATTTGATATTTGGAACTACACAATACTTCCATAACATTGGACCTTTGAAACATAACTATTATTACTACTTATTTGCGTTAGACAAAGCTGTCCATATCCAAAACAACGAAATAATACACAAACTGCAAATGCACAAACTAACAAACTATCATTTAATATTACATAGCATCCTGTTCTTATTATTTTATCAATATATATACAGTATATAATACTGAATATTATATATATAATATGTCGCATTGGTAACTGACATGTAGGCTACATTTATATTTCAAAAGAGCAAACATGGGCAAGAAAATTGAAAATGCTTTATAATGACTGGTTGTATGCCTATATTACAATTTTTACGACATTACCCAAAACGTCTCTGATTTTAAACGTAATGACGTCATATAATCAATCAATTTTCTACAACTAGACATGCATATGATTCATTTGAAAGTACTAATTCGAATCCTAACGTTTTAAACAAAAAATTACCCCGGTTTCAAACTTAATAAGGTAAAATTTTGAATTTCCTACATTCGCGATAGGCCAAATAGGCCGTTTTGGGCCAAAATGGGCCTGTCAATACACCTGACACTTCTAAAACTGTTACATTCCTATCTTAACTTTTCAAAACGAAACTTTTGAGACTGGTCCCAGCCTTGTATGACAACCGGTTCAAATTTTAGGTATCAAATCCCATGTATTTTGACAATCGCTTATAAAACCCCCCGGTAGCGGGGAGTTCCCGGAGGGGCAATCTAATTTTTTTTTCATAACATGTTTTTTTACTCCCAGTGGCATAATTTTGGGGGGTACTCAGAGTTTGTACTCAAAATTCGTCTTTTAACATACCCCCCTACTAATGGTGATGTAGCAAGAGCTTTCTTTTGGTTAAGAAATAAAATAATGCTTGATCACAATACTGAAAAAATTCCTACATTTGTTGAAGTAAAGACATTGTTAGTACAAAATATCATTCAGTTGTGGGGAAAAGCTGGTCTGCCACATGTTAACATTGATCGTGTAACTCAAATGACGAAAGAACTTTTTGATCAGGTGAAAAAACTTCAAGCTAAGCCATTATCTCATCTAAACTCCCCAGCATATTTAATGAAAGTAGCTGCATTTCAGAGTAAACTTGAGAACTTATTTGATGTGAGTTCCTGTAAGTGCAAAATAACAGTTGAGCAGCAATGGCACAAGAAAACAGTATGCAAATGTGATTTTGAAAGGCGCATTCCAGTGCTAGAACCAGGGTTTTTAACTGACCTGAGAAATAGGAGAATACAAGTGATTGGTGGTTTAGATATTCAGGAAACTGAAGCAAATATGAGAAGAATTAGCAAATACAGCTGTAGAAACAATACACCAGAACCATGTAGAGTTCTTTATGGACAATCAATACAGGGAAGCAGTTCAGCAATTGATGAAACCGAGTCTAATGGGTAGTGATGATAATTATGAAATGGAAAGTGCACAAATCCAAGTTGAAGAAGATGAGGCTGGGCCATCTAATCGTACAAAAAGGTTAAGTGTTGTTAGCACAGATAACTGTATTATGGCGGATAAAAAACTGGCTTCAAATCGTTTATCATCATCACTATTGAACTCAGCTGCTGAAATATCTGGACATCTAGAAGCAAAACGATCCCATGTTACAGTTTATCGGCATAAGTTGGCACTGAGGAACACGTTGCTTGGTGAAGTAGAAGAAAAAATGATTAATGCTGTATACTATCAGCTATGCTTTGATGGAAAGCGAATATTCAACAGAGAAAGACTAGTATGTTTGGCCAATTTCACTGATGAAGAAATCTTCATAGCTCTTAAAACTTTTAGAAGAAATGAGAGCGTTACCGGGGAAGCTTGCTTTTTGGCAATAAAGTCCTGAGTTGATCCAACCCAGCTTTTTCAAGAAGATTCTATGTGTTATGACAGATACAACATCTCTTAACACAGGACACAGGCGTGGAATTTGTGCAAGAATTTCACAGCATGTTAATAAAGAGTATGAGCATGATGTGCTGTTATAGGAATGCTTATTTCACATAGTCGAATTGTATTTGGGAGATGTTATTAAAGCTCTTGATGGCGATACAACATCACCGGAGTTATTGCAGCATGGATCGGTTTTTAACTTTATTTCGAAGATTTCAAGACATTATCTTCTGGCTAATAATTTGACCACCCCTAATTTAAAACCAACTACAAAAAGTCAACAGATTTTATCTGACTTTTTGGAAGCTGAGTCCACTAAACCTGCTTGCAAGAAATCAATTCGAGATGATCAAGCAGTTTTACTAGCATTGGCTTGCAATACATTCAGACAAGTTCCAAGTTCTTTCCAAAAATATTTATTTTACAAGCAGGAGACAGTGGGACATGCAAGATGGCTAACAACTGCAAATGGGTATTTGCGCATTTTATCATTTTGTCCATTTCAGTTGAATTCCTCACAACATGTTGTTCTGAACCAAATTTCCCAATTTATTGTTGATGTCTACACTCTAATGTTTTGTTCCATTTTTAAAAGACCCAGTGCGGTTGAAGGACCAGCCTTAATGCTTCTGGCAAGAGAATGGTCAGCTAGACCCCTCAAAGCTTTCATTGATATCACCAGTAAATGTTCTCCTTGTATTTCATTGGGTGACGGAGGAATATGGCAAAGTTTCAAAAATAACCAAATGCCAAATGAAAGACTGATTGGGAATGTTAAGAAATCCTTAGAGGAAAAGAAAATCAAGGATAGCAATGATGATATGAGTGACGAAAAACTGAAAAAGATTGATACAGCGATCAGAGGATATGTTACTTGCATGACCACTAGTCTCGAATATCTGTAGGACACTTGATTTTTTTGTAATATTTCGTATATTTAAAATATACAGATACACTAGTGAATTGTAGAAGATGAGAGTTTGATATTATTTAGTAATACAGTGCATGTATTCAAGGGCGTTGATAGGACGTGGGCAAGGGGGGGGTCTTGGCCCCCCCTAGAATAATCAATATGATTGTGAAACGTACTATTTCAATAAGAAATGCCCCAAATTTTCCACTTAGCCATGACCAGAGGTGTAAAGTAATGAAAGTAATTCTACTTATGTAGATTACATAAGTGGCGCCCCCCTAAAAAATGTCAAAATTACAAAAACGCCCCCCCCCCCCCTTAAAAAAAATTCTGCCGACGTCTTTGCATGTATTAGCCCATGTCTATGTTTCTTACCAGGACAGATTCGATAACATTACTCATACTGTTACTGTGTTGTTCATATGATAAAATCGCCAATATCGGGTGAATCGTTAACGCAAGTGTGGAACCTCAAAATATTATTTTAGTTGAAAAATATTTTGACATAGTTTGTTTGAGTGCATTTCCCACCAAACAAACACTATATTGTAGTAGGTTTGAAAAAATGTAACACCCTACTGCAGATTGTATCAGCTTGGCAAGTAGGGCAATGCTTTTCACACAAAATGTTATATTGAACAGAAAAATACGTTGTTTTGTTAATGCGCGTGTGGAGATGAGGTGCGAGACAACGCTCTACTACTCTTAATATTAGCACATCTCCACAGGACATTTGCTATGCATCCTGAACACAGGTTGCAGCCAAATGGAACCTTTCTTAATCTGTTATCTCTCGCAATTACTTCTACTCGGGATGGATTGGTCGTGTGGCGAGTACGAATGAGACAACGCTCTACTACATGAATACATTTCTATAGAGCATATCAACCCAGGCTACAAGTTGCAAGCATAATGGTGCGACTTTGCTCGTTATTAAACCTAGTCGGGGTTTTGACGAAAAACTAAGTTACTCTTCACTCAAGCCTACCACCTGCTTGAATATAGGCTACGGTATATTTTTTACTGATGTTTAGTGTAGTTATTATTTGACTCAATAAAAGTGAACTCAATCATGTTTGGAAACTTGAATAATTTATTGATAAAGCTTTCGCCGACGAAAATCTGGACTAACAACAAATAAATGCCTTAATATAACATTTTGTGTGAAAAGCATTGCCCTACTTGCCAAGCTAATACAATCTGCAGAGTTTACTAGGAATAGCACCCAAATGAACGGGCGCCACAGTGTTCCGCACCTAAATATCCAGACGCCACAGTGTGCGTGCCTATTTGACCGGCGCCTACCGATAACTGTCTGCGCCTAAAAGACTTGCTCCCGTTATTGGAGCCTATGTTTGTAGATTTGCCTGTATTGCAAAGTGTCAAATATTTCCTTGTTTACTGAAACTGTTAATTGCGAGACGTCATTGGTGAAGCGACGTGACAACACCACCCTTGCTTGGCGATGAATACCTGATGAAACCGCTCGCCTCGTTATAAGTGCGCAAAACAAGTGGCCCCGTTTATTAGACATTGTTAAAGAAGTCAAAAGTGTTGTTAAAGGATGCTCGACTAATTTTGTTGCTAAGGTACGTATTTTAAGATAAATATTAACAACATGCAACACTGGATACTGGGTACGAAATGCGTTCTTTTCCTTAGTGCCAAAGTGGCCCGCATGCAAAAAAGGTTGGTGACCCCTGGCCTAGGCTATAGTAGGCTATTATGTTTAATCGTTTGGTTGTTTGCTAAATGAAGGATCCTTGTATAACTTTTCATCCTCGATAACATCGAGGAACCAAAAAAGAGGTTAAGAGACATCACCGTCAATACCATTACAAAGTCTACGATACAGTAAATGTTCATTGTTCAAGTGCCACATATTTTTTCTATACATGTCACTTCAAAAGTGCTTAAAAAGTCTGAAAATGTCCATGAAACTTCACACAAATTCTTAATATGTCAAGCAATTTCAGGGTTGATCTCTAAGTGGTCAAAATTGGTTTTGACCACTAAGCGTTTAAACCTGGTTTTAACCGGTGAAAACTAGGTTTAAACTGGTCAAAACCCAAAAAAATATTTTTATGTACTGAATGGTCGGCTACCTGGGCTATTTAGGAAATATAAAAGCAGTTGTGAGTTGTGACCATTTTGATATGCAGGCCTCGAAATAGCTGGCGGCCATGGCCGCCTGAACTTTCATTAATGGCTGCCAATACCGACCTGTCAGGCAGCCACAGATGGCTGCCTGTAAAGTTCGTACGAAAGATTATATTTATCTTGGATTTTTCTCTTGTTTCAGCGCCGCCAAAAACAAGACATCAAACAGCGCTAAGACTACTATCTTAATTAGAGATGTACCGATATATCGGTATCGGCATCGGTATCGGCATCGGTATCGGTGATATCGGCCATTTTTTGAGTATCGGTATCGGCATCGGTATCGGCAAAATTTGGCCGATACTGTGGCCGATACTAAACATGTAAAAAAAGGCGTTTGCTGCGGATTTTTGCAGAAGCAAAGATATTACATAGATTTTTTAAAGTAGTAACTAACACCACATTGATATAGAAAAATAACAACCTGTTCAAATTTTTGATACCTCACACTCCCATGACTTCATGTGCGTACCTCTTGGCATTGTTTGCTTACAGTGATTCTTTCACTCAAACAAAACGTTTTGTTTCAGCAGTTTTGCGTTGTTCGATTCTTAAGTTGTGAAGGAGACTCAATTTCTCCAATATTTATCATGCTTTTCTTTGTGTTTCTTTTTATTTCTCAGCAGAGGATAAAACCAGGCCAAGACTACCCAGGTAGCAAAAATGTATACTTTTGCATCGTTTTTACGTTGCTAAACGTTTAAAAAACCATGTAACTTGGTTGTTTTTAGTAAGCTGGTTTTATCAGTTTGTGATTTAATATCCACATTTCGTTGTAATAAACTCACCAAGCTTAAACAATGTCATGGCAGAGTAAGTAGGCTTAAAATGATAGCAATGGGACTACCAATCCTCACTAAACTAATCAATAAATGGTCTTGTTGCGCCTAAGATGACAACCTCATTGTGAAGAAAGGAGCGTTCTTCCCGGCTATCAGCACAAGGCTGAGCACTCACTAGTACAGCGAGCTGTTGCGATTCGCTAACCATAACGGTGTAGCTTCCACGCTAGCCATTTAGACCATTAAATCAACTATATGTTTCTCGGCAGCCGTTTTGTAGCAAGAATTGACATCGACAAGAATTGAAATGGCTAGTGTACGCCCGGACAGCAGAATAACTAAGTGTTATGATTTAATTTAGGGTGCTTTAAACAGAACATTTTTGCACGTAAAGCATTAAATTACCACTTTGGGCCCATAATTTGCTTGCAAAGCACTCGCTTACCTTCTGGGCCCTTTTGCTAGATTATGGGCCCCCAGGACTAAAGAATAACAACTTTAATGCTTGAAATCAGTCGTTTAGAATGGTTTTAGCCAAACATTTTTGCGCGTAAACTATAAAACCAAAATTTCGGGCCCTCCCAACAAACACAGGCTTGGGCCGTCAAGGGTACGCCGTACCCTCCGTACCCCCTCTCATAGGCCTTGGTCATTTTAGGCGCAACAAGACCATTTTGATTAGTTTAGTGAGGATTCGTAGTTTCATTGCTTTCATTTTGAGCATACTTATTCTGCCATGACATTGTTTAAGCTTGGTGAGTTTATTACACGAAAGGTGGAAATTTAATCAGAAACTGATAGAACCAGCTTACTAAAAACAACCAAGTTACACGGGTTTTTAAACGTTTAGCAACGTAAAAACGATGCAAAAGTATACATTTTTGCTACCTGGGTAGTCTTGGCCTGGTAAAAGCTTTTCAACCGAACGACAAGCGCCATTAGGTTGCACATTACTTGTCGAATAGTTTTTGTACGACTACACAAATCACTTGGTTTACATTTTACATCTTATTATCAATTATGATAGCCTATTTGGAGAGTTTGCGCAAACACTTTATTAATTTTTCAGAAACCCCAATTATGATGTAATGTTTCTTCCCTTATACCCCAGTCCTCAATTATGGTGGCCTTTCATTACTAAAACCTACTATTATGACACAACAATGCAGTTGAGATTGGATTCTTGAATCTTTAATAAGTTATGCCAATTGAAAGCTTTTTTCAATAGTTTTATGCAAATAAGGTAAAACTTAGCATTTGATATGATTCCTTGCAAATACCAAAATTGCTTCTTTTTGTAACACCAAAGTATCGGCCAAAATATCGGTATCAGTATCGGTATCGGCCTAAAAAAGTGATATCGGTATCGGGATCGGTATCGGCCAAAATATTGGTATCGGTACATCTCTAATCTTAATTACATGTCGTGCTACGTCTTATGTGCTACGCAACGAGAGGGCAAATGTTGCGCGAATTTTATGGCAAAAGTTTTTCATAAAAACAATTTGTTGGAATAAATTCTTGTACTTCAGTTGGCTGTGCAAATGGTTTATCGTTCTACCAAGCATTTTGTGGTTAATCAGAAACTTATCTTTAGAATTTGAATTTTCTCATTAATTAAAATAACCAACTGATTGAAATATCAAAAATAAACAGAGAAATTGAATATTTTTTGTTCCAAATCCAGCATTTAGGTTATTGTTGATCAAAACAAAATATAGTTGAACATCATCACTATCATTACTATTACCATTCATTAACATGGAGGGTAATATTTTTAATTCAATTGAAAAGCAACTTGATTCATACACTAAAGGGGTTTTGACCAGTAACAGGTGGTCAAAACTGCCCGGTGTAAACCAGGTTTTAACCGGGCGGTTTAAACCGCCCCAATTTAAACCGATCAACCCTGAGCAATTTCATTGTATGTTAGAAACTCATGATCTTACATCACAATGCCTAGTAGGCCTACTCACTTCTGGTGCTGATATTACAATAGTAACCTTGGTATTTGCGGCAGTCTTGGTTTAGCTTCAATCCTGGTTAAGCTTTTTTCGGCACTTTTTGAGTCAGTTGCAAGATTTTTGCTCTCTAGGTCCAAATCGTTGCGTTTTTTTCTTTCTTGTTTTTATTTGTTTTTTTCTTAGTGATTTTCAATCTTTTTGTTCTTGATAGCTACTTTTTAACTACTTTTTTATTGCGTTCTTACACTATGTTCTTACATTATTATTATGTTTATTGACTTTAAGTACAAAAGATACTTACAGGAGCAGGACAATGCTGATGAAATATTTCTTTCAATTTTTTCTGACCCGCTGGTACATCTTGAGCAGTGGTAGTGTAAGCCATGTGGAGACATTGGCAAGCTACATCTATGCTCTCAGACTGATCTGAAGATAGATTTGATTCTTTCAGTTCATCTCCAAGAAATTGTAGAAAAGAAGCGACCAATCGTTTAGTGTCATTCCTGGACATTTTAAACAATTTCTTAAGGTATTTTTTTAAGAATTAGCCTAGCTCTTAATAATATGATCTAAAACGCAATTATTAAAATTTAAAAGATAATATGGCTAATACTGACAAAACTTTCTTCGACAGCATTTCTTAATAATAATAATAGTGTTGCAAGCACAGTGGGAAGCAGTGCTTTTTCACCTTTCACGTCGAAGCAGTGCTTTTTCACCGTTCATGATAAATTACTCAATGAATAAATGGAAAGAAACAAATCAGAATAATACCAATGGAAAGTTCAAAAAATAAATTAAACATTAAGAAAAACAGAGTCATATATTAGGCTACCTGAGACAGAAAGTAAAATGGGGCAAAAAAAAATCAAAGAGGCAATTGGGGAAAAAAATTAATGCCCCTAAATAATTTTCTGTTCTGGTCTTTTGTTAGTTAAATGGGGTCTGCTACTATTCGGTGAGTCCGATTCGGTGAGTTCCCTATTCGGTGAGAGCCCGTTTCGGTGAGAGCTCGTTTCGGTGAGTCCGATTCGTAGCCTAATGAAAATTCGTCATGTCAGTTCAGTTAAGTTGTTTTTATTTATGATTCATCATGTCACATCATATTAAAAACACGTCAACATAGCAAAGGTAGAAGCGACAAAACGCAAACGTTAAAACGTGCTTGTGAACCAAAAAAATAAATCATGTTTATGTGTATAAGTTAGTACTTTAGGAAATTCAGTTGAGTTGTTTTTATTTATGATTCGTCATGTCACATCATATTAAAAACACGTCAACATAGCAAAGGTAGAAGCGACAAAACGCAAACGTTAAAACGTACTTGAATTCAGTGCAGCTCAGTTGTTTTTATTTGTGACCATCATATCAAAAACAATATGTATACACGTCAACATAGCAAAGGTTGAGAAAAAGATAGAAGCGACAAAACGCGAACGTTAAAACGTGCTTGTGACCGAAGTAAGTTATTGAGTTGAAAGAAATTTGGCGTGGTCGCAACACCTTCAGAAAAATTTAAGATATGAAGGGAAAATAAAAAAAAGAAGATGTTACAAACCAAACAAATCATGTTTATGTCTATAAGTCAGTACTTTTGAATAGTTAAAATGATTAGTTTGGATCAACAAATGTGTGGCCTACAGTTTGGATTGAAAGGAAATTATCGGGTACCGTAGCCTAGTCATCACGACCTCCAAAAATTTGTTCCAAGAACCCAGTTAGCCTAACAGTTCATTTTTACATTGTATTATACTGTAGTAACAGAATGAAAAGGCTAACCAAATGTGTGGCCTACAGCTTGGATTGAAAGGAAATTATCGGGTAGCCTACCGTAGCCTAGTTATCCGGACCAGCAAAAATTTGTTCCAACAACCTAGTTAGCCTAACAGTTCATTTTTACATTGTAGTAACAGATAACCAAATGTGTGGCCTATCATTTTAACGTCGCTAAACGTTGAAATCGTGTAGAAAAGGGAACTTTTGCTGACTAGGATACAGTGAAACTGAGAAACATTCACAGAAGCCTTTCGATGTGTTCCAAGAGCCTAGTTAGCCTAACAGTTCATTTTTACATTGTAGTAACAGATAACCAAATGTGTGGCCTATCACTTTAACGTCGCTAAACGTTGAAATTGTGTAGAAAAGGGAACTTTTGCTGACTAGGATACATTGAAACTGAGAAACATTTACAGAAGCCTTTCGATGTGCTCCAAGAACCCAGTTAGCCTAACAGTTCATTTTTACATTGTAGTAACAGATAACCAAATGTGTGGCCTATCATTTTAACGTCGCTAAACGTTGAAATCGTGTAGAAAAGGGAACTTTTGCTGACTAGGATACATAGAAACTGAGAAACATTTACAGAAGCCTTTCGATGTGTTCTAAGAACCCAGTTAGCCTAACAATTCATTTTTACATTGTAGTAACAGATAACCAAATGTGTGGCCTATCATTTTAATACAATTTGGGTAGAGAGGTAACTCTTTTAAACCATAAACAGACATAACTAAGCAACAACACTACATTTAACATTATAAAAACAAAAAACAACAAGCGAACGTTTTCGGCTAGTCATATAGCCCTTTTCAAGCCTATAAGAAAAATACATTATTGAAAGAAATGCTAAAGAATCATATAGTATCACAGCAAAAATAAGGTCAAATCTAAACATTTGAGAAACTGCCTCGCTCACACAAAACAATAACTGAAAATTACGCAGCGCAACGGGTCAAGTATTTCAGAGGTAAAAATAATTGATTGTTCAGACAAGGACTCAGGCAGATTACGCAAGAAAGACAGAAGCACAAGAGATAGTGGCACAAAACAAAGTAATGCGAAAAGCACAAGACGTGATAATTTAATTAAAAAACTGTTAAAAGGTAAGAAGCTCCGCAAGCAAATAATTGCCTGTTGAGCCCTGGGTTTAAAGATTTGATGATCAATGCCTCATGAATTTTGGTTTCGAATTCGGACAAACACTTACGTACAATTTTGAAAGACTGCAATGACGGTTTATTATTTGAGTCCTTGTCTGAACAATCAATTATTTTTACCTCTGAAATACTTGACCCGTTGCGCTGCGTAATTTTCAGTTATCATTTTGTGTGAGCGAGGCAGTTTCTCAAATGTTTAGATTTGACCTTATTTTTGCTGTAATACTGTATGATTCTTTAGCATTTCTTTCAATAATGTATTTTTCTTATAGGCTTGAAAAGGGCTACCGGTATATGACTAGCCGAAAACGTTCGCTTGTTGTTTTTTGTTTTTATAATGTTAAATGTAGTGTTGTTGCTTAGTTATGTCTGTTTATCATTTTAACGTCGCTAAACATTGAAATTGTGTAGAAAAGGGAACTTTTGCTGACTAGGATACATTGAAACTGAGAAACATTCACAGAAGCCATTCGATGTGTTCCAAGAACCCAGTTACCCTAACGCTAACAGTTCATTTTTACATTGTAGTAACAGAATGAAAAGGCTAATCAAATGTGTGGCCTACAGCTTGGATTGAAAGGAAATTATCGGGTACCGTAGCCTAGTTATCCGGACCAGCAAAAAATTGTTCCAACAACCCAGTTAGCCTAACAGTTCATTTTTACATTGTAGTAACAGATAACCAAATGTGTGGCAGGCCTCGAAATTCGTTTTTGTTGACGGCGGACAAACGTGTCCGGTCTGAGCAGCTATCTCGGCGGACAAATTAAGTCTTACGGCGGACACACCAGTTTTAACGTCGATCGTCATACTTAATCTCTTTATCTTGATAAGTCTTCGCCATTTGAGAACCATAGCTACGGTTTAGGCTTTTTAAAATTTCAGCAAAGTCACTCTGAAAGACTTTCATCAGACCAACGACGTGCGCTTGACGCCGTGTAGCTACTAAATATGATGATGATGATAATATGATGATTGTTAAAAACTTAAATTCTATGGACTTTTTGTGTCTGATGCAAATAAATAATAAAAAAATAATCCGCCGCATAACTGATTAACTTCCACCGAACGAGGTCGTGTGGCTTCTTGCGTCACAATGCTCTGGGCACGAGTCGGAAAACTTCTACACTAACGCGTAACGCTACTATTTTCTAATGTGCAAAGTTTCACTAGGCTTTTTTCTTTAGGTTTATTTTTGCGTGACATGTGAGCGAAAGTGACGAAAAGAATAAACAAAACATTACAAAAAGCACAATTATTTTCCCCTCTCCGTGATGCGGTCGCCTCTCCAAAATAGTATCAGTATTCCACGAGACCACGGCAGGCTCGGAGTTATAATCAGCGCAGTCAAGGCCATTCAAACATATGCGCATGATGAGAGCTTCAATAACATCGATCTTCAAAGATGTGCGCCAATCTCCACGAGATCACTGCTTGTCGTTAAGATACGTGATACCGAGATCTATTCCGTGTCTTTTCTCCAGACCGGCTAGTTGAGGGAAAAGCGTAAATGCGAGCTCTTCTTTAGCGATAAAATATGCGATTTCAAACAACCTCTTAATTTTGATGTTTTTTTTGTCACTCATATTGTCGATGGCCTTCATGACCGGAAATTGATGGCTTGGGGTAAACGATGTGTTGTGATCTTTGACAGAGCTAATCCTTAGATTCGTTGTTCCTTTAATATATGCGCCTATCACCACTAAAATTCCTAGTAGTAAGTTCATCGCCCTCATTCTCACTTTCAGAAATTTCCCTGGGCCTCTTCATTCTTACTGTAATACCAAAACTTAAGTTTTGCGGCATCTTGCTGTAGTAGCCTATACTCTTATAATCTAACTTTGTAACCAACCTTGCCTTATCAATATTACTCGGAGATCAAAGCCAGACATTGTGACATAAGACTTGAACTAAGTTGCGCGTGATTAGTGTAGAAGTACCGGTACTCCCATCAATTCTTAGCTAAGAATTCACCTCTGTTACGCTGATTCAATGTCATCAATCGTTGAAGCAACGTAAAATTCGAACGTTTTTCTGCTTGAATGGAAGCTAAGAGATACAGTACTAACTTTTTCTAGATGCGCGCTGGGAATGCGATAATTTCGCATTCCCAGCGCAAATTATATTCTTGCAACAGTTGTTCGTGCTATGCAATGACGATTTGTATCGCCAGTTTCTGCGATATTTCTTGGCGGACAAATATGACCGATCTAGAGGGTACTTCCCGCAGACATCACATGCTGTGACGGCGGACATGTCCGCCGTGAATTTCGAGGCCTTTGTGGCCTATAGTTTTAACGTCGCTAAAGGTTGACATACCGTAGCCTAGTTATCCCGACCAGCAGAAATTGCCGTTTTTACATCGTTTTAACGTCGCTAAACGTTGAAATCGTGTAGAAAAGAGAACTTTTGCTGACTAGGATACGTTGCATTTGTAAGATTATGTTTTTCAAACACTGTTTTACTGATGCGTACTTTAAACCTTTTGGTTTGTCATCTCTTTTTGTTGGTGTAAAATTCGTGGGTTTACGTTATCGTTCTCTACATGTTCGCGCCAGCAGTGAAAAATAAAATTGAATTGATATTCGAATCCTCAACTAGTATTAGAAAATTCCAAATCCAACGACGCCTTTTGCTTATTTAGAGAATTTTGTATTTTATTCCACAATATCGTTTCTTTTGCATTCCCACAAAGATAAATAAATTAAAATGATATTTAGCGAAAAAATTTTGAACTATTAAATTAAAATGTTTGCTCACATATTATTATTTGTTTGCGTCAGGCAAGGTTGTCCATATCCAAAACATGTCCATATAAAAGTCCAAGGTTGTCCATATAAACATGTCCAAGGTTGTCCATATAAAAAACTGAATTTTCTAAAGTACTAACTTATAGACATAAACATGATTTATTTTTTTGGTTCACAAGCACGTTTTAACGTTCGCGTTTTGTCGCTTCTACCTTTTTCTCAACCTTTGCTATGTTGATGTGCAGTGTTGTACGTTGACGCCGTCAATTTGACGGCGTCATTTGACGGCGTCAACTTTTTGTTGACGCTGAGGCTGGCGCCGTCAATTTATTTTTCAGTTGACGGAAGTGATAGCGCCGTCAACTATTTTGCCGATTTTAAGCGTCAAGCGCTATGTGTCATTTTTTATTTTCATGGAAAAAAAATGAAAAATCTTGTTTCACAATTAAAGTTTCACCTATGGTTTCACAATGTATTCTGGCCAGCGCGACTCATCCGAATTACCGGCTTTTGCGTTGGTTGGAATGGCTCCCTGGAATACACGCGGAAGAAGTTCGCCAAATGGTGGTGATCAGTCTAGGGCAGTGGTTCCCAAACTTTTTTACTCCGTGGCCCACCCAAAATATTTTATACACTTGTATATGGGCGAGCACTGTAGGCTCTAGCAATTTTCTAAGTGGCGACGCTGTGCCTGATTTGACTGGCCCGAGGATCGAAGCCCAGACCTCCAGCACAGATAGCGATGTTTCTTACCACTACGCTAATCGGCCAAGTTCTACTACCTAATTACTGTACTATATGACATGTAACACAAAAACAAACAAAATGGCTTTTTGCAATTTATGTTTTAATGGGAAGGGTGCTCTTGCGCTTTAGCAACAAGCTTAGAAATTCTTGGCTCAGTTGTCGAAAGAGCACAGCGAATGTCATGTTCAACTTCAAGGCGGTTGCGTTGCTTGGACTTCATACATACTAGCGCTGAAAAGGCAGATTCACATAACCATGTAGAAGTGAAAGGCAATAACTGTTTAAGTACAGTTTTGCTTATTTCTGGATATGATGATGCCATGCTTAGCCAGAATTCCGTGAGTGGCAAAGTTTCGAATAGATCTCGGCAACTGGAGTCGTTTTTCAATTCAATCAATTGGTCTTGCAATTCATCTTCCACATTTTCAGGGGAAAGTCGAAACGGATTTCTTGCAAGTGATAGGTCATCAGCACTAACTTCAGGAAAATATGACTTGAATTTGCTTTCCAGCTCTTTCAGATGTTGAACATTATTGGTCTTTAGTTCATCGTTTAACTCGTAAATATCAGACAGGTTGTTAAACATGGCAAAATTGCCGTTTTGAGCTTTTCGTCTCCAGTTCGCCAATTTTTCAACAAACGCATTGATCAAGTCCATGTTCTGAATAATGTTTTTTTCTTTTCCTTGCATTTTCAGGTTAAGGGTGTTTAAAGAATGAAAAATATCTACCAAGTATGCCAAACAAGCAATAAATTTTACATTGGTAAAGTGAAATGCTAACTCAGGTTTTACATCAGTTAAATAGATTTCCAACTCATCGCGGAGCTCAAACACTCTGCATAAAACGTTCCCTTTAGAGAGCCACCGAACTTTTGTGTAAAACAAAAGGTTTTTATGATCAGATTCCATGTCTTCACAAAGTTTTCTGAATAGACGAGTGTGCAAAGCGCTGCTCTTCACAAAATTTACTATTTTAATAGTAACGTTAAGCACACCTTGGAGACCGCTTGGTAAAGTTTTAGAAGCCAGAGCTTCCCGGTGAATGAAGCAATGAGTAAACATAACGCCAGTAGCCTTTCTTTGCACAAGTGCCTTAAATCCACTTTTGGAACCAAGCATCGCAGGTGCACCGTCAGTGCACACGCCACACAGATTGTCCCAGGATATTCCGTTTTCATTAAAAAAATGGTTGACTTTTTTCCATTACATCTGATGCTTTTGTGCTGGTGTTCAAAGCACAGCACAAGAGTAATTCTTCCTTTACAGAGGTGTCAACTGCATAGCGAACGAAAACCATAAGTTGAGAAACTGAAGATGCATCGACAGACTCATCCAGCTGGATGGCGAATAGACCAAAAGCAGATTTATTTATTTCAGTTATTACTTGTTCCTTAATGTCTTCTGACATTGTTGCAATTCGTCTCTTTACTGTGTTATTGGATAAAGGAATAGCTTTGAGACTTTTCTCATGTTTATCACCCAGGACAATTCTCGTCATGGCCAGTGCAGACGGTTTAACAACAGTTTCAGCGATATTATGAGCTTTTTTCTGCTTAGCTATAATTTGGCTAACAACGAAAGATGCTTCTGTAAGTTTCTGATCAGTTTGTTGAAAGTTCCCTGTTTTGTCAAGTCGTTGACGTTTACAGCTAGATTCTAGTCGTTTAAAATACTCAATGCTTTTATTCTTCAACTCAGGATGATTTTTTTCCAGGTGAATTCTCAATTTACTCGGTCTCAATGACTCATTGCTTAAGACGCGGTAGCATAGTACGCACTGTCCCTTTTCGACTCCATGATCATTTAACGAAGTAAATCCAAATTTAACGTAACTATCATCATACTTTCTTTTGTTTGCCATTGAATAATTTAGTATTTAGTAATTTAGTTTAGCATGTCTCGATTTGCAAATTTTTATTCAATCTCTTCTTCGCTCTGCACCTCACAACTATCAGTCCACGACATAAAGAACGCTTGTTTTTAAGTACGATTTCTGGCACATGCAAGCTTAAAAACTCATTGTTACGTAACAATTCCTCCCCGTGGCAGACAGTTTTAAGAATGGCAGTTAAAATTTTTCGGTAAAAAATCTAGAAATTGTTAATGAAAACAATACAGGAACAGTATAAGTTCAATTACAAATAACTCTGTGGCTCACTGAAACCGTCTTCGTGGCCCACTAGTGGGCCATGGCCCACAGTTTGGGAACCACTGGTCTAGGGCCATTTTTATTTTGACCTAAAAAAAATTTTTTTGACTTTATTTTTATCAAATTTTGACTTTATTTTGACCTAACGAAATTGCTTATTTGTAAAGGTCACATTTCTTCCTTGAATTGATACCAGTTACTCAAACATAATATTTTGTCAATTTCAGACCCAAACGTAATATTTTGTCGAAAAGTCAAGGTTTTTATGGATTATAAAAAGTGCGTCGTGTTTTTCGGCGATAGGAAAATCTCCACAAATCTGTCTAACTTTTGCTGAAGACGATTTAGCTTGGCTATTTCTAAAATCCAAACTGTTGATTTTCGAAAAGACTACGTTTGTGAAGATGGAGCTTTTTATAAAAAATATTTAAATACGTAACAATGAATAAACAATGGGCAATTTGCGATAAAAGGTACTGCTGATCCGTCAGCATTGTGACATATTTCCTGCTTTTATGGGTTAATATGGTTTAATTGTGTCACAGTTCCTGATTTACAACCTGATTTACAACACAGACACTTTAAAAGATGTGTATCACGCTTTGATTTACTGTCATTTGCAATATTGTATTTCAAGCTGGGGAAAGGCCTGTGACAGTGCACTGGATCCTTTAATAAAATTACAAAAAAAGGTTATAAGAATAATTACGAAACAAAATTACTATACTCACACTAATTTTTTATTTTTCAAAATGAACATCTTGAAACTAAAAGATATACATAACATTGAAATAAAAGAACATATGTACAAAGTTCATATGAATGAGTATCCGTCTACGTATTGTGATTTATTTACAAATGCTTCATCTATTCATCAGCATAACACAAGATATCAAACAAACAACAACTATTTTATAAATAGATCAAACACAGAATTTGGCAAGAAGTCCATGCAGGTATTGGGACCAATGCTCTGGTCAGAGGTTCCAAGTAGGCTAAAAAACTTATCATTTCATTGTTTCAAAAAAGAAATCAAAACGTTAATTTTACAAAGCTACAGTGCATCGTAAGTGATATGTTATGGAAACCAACTTGTCAGTTTCTTCGGAAGCTTGATTATTCTCTGCTTGCTTTATGGAATTTTGTGTTTTGGCCTACGTTATCATCAATATGTTTTTTTTTTGTGCGTATGCTGTTGTTGAAGCGCGGGAACGTTTCAATTATTATTTTTTCTCTTGTAAGCTTATTTTAAATGGCAAAATCGTAATTTCCGTAGGGTGGCAATTGACTAGTAGACCATATGGTCGTCTCGTTGTCTCCCTGTCGGTATGGGAACTTGTGTAACTTTTGTACTGTGTATATTGCATATTTCAAACATGTACCTATGTTCCTGTTACTGACAAATAAAACATTGATTGATTGATTGATACAATGCTTCCACGAGGATTTTGACAAAAATTACTTTCAAGAAACACAAAAAGTTTGTCAAAAGCCATAATTTGACAAATTTTGACTTTATTGAAAATTTTGACTTTATTGTCAATTTTGACTTTACTTTGACCTATAAACTTCTTAGAAACAGTCCCCTAGGTGCTAAAAATAACTCTATTCTTGGATTCGTGGATAGACGAGGTCCTTAAAAATTTTTGACTTTATTGACTTTTGCGGGCCCTAGTGATCACCCATGTATTGAGAACGAGAGATCAGAGACAGAAAGCGAAAAATCCATGATCGGCTTCGCGGAACGTTGAAGATACTTTATTTCAAGAGCTTTATGCCTCTGAAAAGAGCGATGTTGGTGCAGTGAACCTGGTTAAAAGATTTATACATGCTAAACTATCACAGCACGTTAGGAACAGTGATACCTTTCCGAGTAAACGTTTTCAATTTATTTTTGAAATACAACACACCAATACCAACCAGCGCTGCTGTGGAACGCATGTTTTCACTTGAAAAGGACAATAGCCTAGGCTATGCGTCCCAAACGCAGCAAATTGTCAGACAAACGTTTTGAAATGCTTGCTTTTTCTGTAAGGAAATAACTAATAGGCTAAGCAGCTAATTACAATACAGTCTCAAAACATAATATCTGCTCTTTATTTTTAGCTATTGTTAGCCTAAACTTGGTTGAAATATTTCCGTTTTATGAGACGCTGGCAAAAAATAGCGCTAGAAATTAGCGCTGACGCCGTCAATTTCTTTAAGAGCTTACGCAGTACTTTACGCCGTAAAGTTTTTAGGCAATTCGCGCTGACGCTGACGCCGTCAATTTATTTCAATGACGCGTACAACACTGTTGATGTGTATTGTGTTTGGTATGATGGTCACAAATAAAAACAACTGAGCTGCACTGAATTCAAGCACGTTTTAACGTTTGCGTTTTGTCGCTTCTACCTTTGCTATGTTGACGTGTTTTTAATATGATGTGACATGACGAATCATAAATAAAAACAACTTAACTGAACTGACATGACGAACTTTTATTAGGCTACGAATCGGACTCACCGAAACGGGCTCTCACCGAATAGGGAACTCACCAAATCGGACTCACCGAATCGGACTCACCGAAACGGGCCATTCCGAGTTAAATGCAACATGTTTGACTGTTCATCTACAGCAGTGGTTCTTTAACTGGGGGGCATGAATATTCTCCAAGGGGGGCACAAACGTGGATGCAACCTAGTTCATACCCTCAGTTCGTACCCTGAAAAGATCGAGAGAAAAAATTAAAAAAAGCGGAAGTCGCTAATCGCAGTTTTCGCAAACATTTTTCTGCAGTTTCTGCTAACTCTAACCATAGACTAATCTATGCTCTAACCCTAACCTTCGCTGATTGCAGTTTTCGCAGTTTCCACTAAACTTTACCCTAACTCTAATTCTAATCATAGAGTAATCTATGCTCTAACCCTAACCCGCGCTGATCGCAGTGTCCGCAAACATTTTTCTGCAGTTTCCGCTAACCGCAGTTTCCGCAAACCCTAACTCTAACAATCGAGTAATCTATGCTCTAACCCTAATCCTCGCTGATTGCAGTTTCCGCAAACATTTTTCCGCAGTTTTGCAGTTTCCGCTAACCTTTACCCTAACCATAGAGTAATCTATGCTCTAACCCTCGCTGATCGCAGTTTCCGCAAATATTTTTCCGCAGTTTCCGCTAACCCTAACCCTCGAGTTTGTTTGCGGAAACTCCGATCAGCGAGTTCGGCTTTGTGCTATTAAACTGCGATCAGCAACTTCGGCTTCGATCTTTTTAGGGTACGAACTGAGGGTACAAACTGTTCAGGGACGAACTAGGTTGCACCCCACAAATGTGACAGGCAGTTTGTATTAATATGCCACATATTGTACAAGTCGTGAACACAAATGTTGAGAACAAGTTACCTTGTGTCACGATTATTGACTGGTAAGTGATATTCTGATCTGGTTTTAACTTTAGCTTCCAGCCTTTTCTTGCGGCTTTTGTTAAATTCATTGTTCAGCAACAGTGGTTGTTTGCGACGTTTTTTGTGTGAAAGTGGCTTTGCACCTGCAATTGTGTGAAGACACAAGCTCGGAACAACCTTAACTGGGAAGTGGGAACCTGACATGGAATGTGCAATTGTGCATTGTCTTCAACTACACCACGAATTGAACTGCTGGCTTCAAAAAAGCAGCTACAATGCTACATAATTGTTAATGCACCAATGGGGAATGGCTTCTTCCTCCTCCTGTGAATGTGGTGCCGAGGAACAGACCGCAGACCACATCATCAATGGCTGCTCCATCTTCAAGCCACCTAACGGAGTGGAAGGTCTGCGCGTCATGGATGATTCTTCTTCGTCGCTACAATGCTACATAATTGTTAATGCACCAATGGGGAATGGCTTCTTCCTCCTCCTGTGAATGTGGTGCCGAGGAACAGACCGCAGACCACATCATCAATGGCTGCTCCATCTTCAAGCCACCTAACGGAGTGGAAGGTCTGCGCATCATGGATGATGAAACACTGGAAGGCTGCTCTCTAGCAGCCTTCCAGTGTAGTCCGGGAACATCGTGAATCTGGGGTGGTAAAAGGATAGACCCTCGGCCCCAGAAGCTCAGACGACGACGTTAAAGCGAGGAAAAAGATAAATGTATTTCACTTAATCTTTTGATTGATGTGTGATGGAAAATTATCTTGCTTTAAAATCCAAAACATGTAAAACTTGATTTGTAACTTAAACAAGAAAAGGGGGCATAAAGTTCCAAGGGGGCGCAGCCCAAAAAGTTTAAGAGCCCCTAGTCTGCAGTGTATAAATGCCTGATTAGATTACTCGCATGGCATTTCAATCAAATCAGCGCTTTGCACTCTTCACCACAGTTACATTCTTGCATTTGTTTCTCAGTATAAATTGCATGGAATTTTACATCACTTTAAGTGACAATAATTGACTTTGATTTATTTTTCCTGTCTTTGTCTTATTTAAATACAAATACAAGACAATACAAGGGACTCATGTTGCCAACCTCCTCGTGGTGAGTCCTGGTAATTCAAATTAATGAAGCGAATGGCAACAATCAGAGACCGCAACTCACAGGGCACCTGGGGTGGTAAAAGGATAAGCCCTTGGCCCCGGTGTCCAATGAGAGAAATTCGTCTTCCTGTCGGAGTAACAATCTTGCAGCTAAACGTTGAAGGCCTTACCAAAGCCAAATGCGACATGTTGCAACATTTCACACAAAAGCATAACGTGACAGCATTACTCCTGCAAGAAACCCACACCACCAAAGTATCGAAGTCAAAGATCAGTGGATATACCCTGGCAGCTGCATCAATAGCAATATTTATGGAATAGCCACATATGTAAGGAACTCCGCTAAGTGGATACCGATTGCTTCATCCAACCCTGACTGTGAAGTTGAATGGACAGCCACTGAAATCGAAGGCACAGCTGTGATCAACGGGAATGGAGTTTGCAAGCTAACTCCATTCCCGCCTTTGCTCCACCACGCATGTCGGAGACTTCAATTCCCACAGCACAACCTGGGGCTACCGCCACTCAAATGCGGACGGCATAGCGCTTGAATCATGGGCAGCTGTAACTGGTATCCAATTAATGTTCAACCTAAAAGAACCAGACAGTTTTTTGTCAGGAAGATGGAAAACAACAACCAATCCGGATCTGGCCTTTGCCAGCCTAAAAGGACCTTTTTACCAAACCATACCATCCTTAGCCCTTTTCCTAAGTCCCAACATAGACCATCGCTCATCACCCCTGAAAACCCATTCAACCCAGTCCCAAGCAAACCTATATATATTTTTTATATTAGCCAAAAAAGGACAGGCAAAGACTATGGATCTGCCATCATTTACATTATTTTTTTGCTTGAAATAGGCTACCTTTTAACCTTGAACGTAGGGATACTTCCTTGGTCATCATGGCAAAAATCCCAACACGTGTGTATACGTCCGTGGTCGCGAAAGAGTTAACTAAAAATGATCTCAATAATGTTCGAAAGCTTCAATAATTTATTGATAAAGCTTTCACCAAAGCAAACCTGGACTAACAACAAATAAAACAATAATAAATCAACTAATAAAACAACAATATATTTTTCTGTTCAATGTAACATTTTGTGTGAAAAGCATTGCCGGTTTTAGCAGCTTCACTCACTGAAGCTATGATATAATTTTCTGGCAAGCTGCCAAGCTAATACAATCTACAGACTTTACTAGGAATAGCACCTAAATGACCGGGCGCCACAGTGCTCCGCACCTAAATATCCAGACGCCACAGTGTGCGCGCCTATTAGACCAGCGCCTAACTGTCAGCGCCTAAAAGACTTGCTCCCAATATTCATTCCACTTTCCCAAAGTCATCTACCGGTACTTCTCAGAAATCTTTGTTATATATATATGCAACATATCAACATATGCATATATATGCAACATATGTTAAATCAAATATAGTTATTACTATCTGAAGCCTTTACAAATTGTTTCACCTAAGGCTTCAGATAGTAGCCTAATAACTATATTTGCAACATATGTTATATATATTATATATGCAACATATATATAACAATGAAAGATTGAAAATGAGATCAAGGAAGTCAATTAAAAGTCTTCAATATGATATCTTAAATACAATTCTACATCGAGTGGATAGAGAACATTGCTGAACTGTTACAAGAAATATTTTTGACGTCTAACTATCTCTTAACCAACTGTCATACACATATACCGTAGCTTTATTTGAATCTTAACCAGTAGGCCTATTCAGACTTCAAAGTAAACTGTATCGTAAACACTCATATGGCTGCGGCACTAGAATGATTGAACTTAGTCTGAAAAGAAAACTACCGGTATCTAACTCGATCTAATCATAGAAGATATCTATGATCTAACCATACACCAGAGTTGCCAGATGGCCAAAATAAAAAAAGCCAAACTTGCCTAAAAAAAAAGCCAAATCTACTACAAACTCTAACAAGCCTATGTTTTTCCTTAAAAGACACAAAGCTACCTATAAACTAGCTTATAACGTTTACTGAACCTTCGTCAACTTTGTCAGTTTGATACATGTTCTTTGATGTAAACAAAGATAGCATCCTTGGTGTTACGGTACTTTGAAGTGTTTACAGCATTGCTTTGAGGAATTCAAATGCGTTTTTATTCTCAGCAATGAGTCCAACATTTGCAACCGCATTCTATTTCTCTCCTTTGTATTGGTCAAAGTGACGGTAGAAATAATCCCTTCTACAACTGTGGTGGTCAGAAATAAAAACAAAATGATCTGTTAAACAAGACAAAGCATATGTGGCCAAGTTTGCAAATCCATGTGTACCTGCAGAATTTGTATAACCTATGTTTTGACACCAATCCAAAAATCTGCTGTATCTTTTGGGATTTTTCCAGCAAATAGGCTACTTCAATTTCAGATGACCAACCAGTCAATAAAGCCTATCTTCCTGTATTGTTGCTCTATTTCCTGTACATTATCACCTTGGAGAAATCTCACTGGCAACTCGTCGTCGTCGTCGTCGTGTGAGCGTCTGGGGCCGAGAGTCTATCCTTTTACCACCCCAGATTCACGATGTTCCCGGACTACACTGGAAGGCTACTAGAGAGCAGCCAGTCTTTGGTTTCATCATCCATGACACGCAGACCTTCCACTCCGTTAGGTGGCTTGAAGATGGAGCAGTCATTGATGATGTGGTCTGCGGTCTGTTCCTCGGCACCACATTCACAGGAGGAGGAAGAGGCCATTCCCCATTAGTGCAAGGTTGAGCGGAAAAGCCCGACGCCCGTACGAAGACGGTTGAAGCGCACCCATGCCTGTCTTGGTAGCGTTAGGCCGATGGGGCGTGTGTCGGCGTCGGGGATGAACGAATAGGGTCTGGTGGCGGTTGACTTCCATTCAGAACTCCATTTAGGCCTATGGTCCGCCCAAGCAGCCGCAGAGATGTCTTGTACCCATCAGCTTCGTTGATAAGAAGTTGAGCGGCTGGCACGAATGGGTGTCTTGATTTCAGTCGACGGGGTGCTCGTTTGGGAGAGCAGAGATCTTATGGTGGAGAAGGTGGTTAGGCTCCAGTGCCCGTCGACCGAGGGACAGAGTGGCTTCTTCGCGACCAAGCTCAGCGGGTTGGATGCCAGCGAAAATGGGGAGATTGTCCAATGGTGTGGGACGCAGGCATCCGGTCACTGTGCGCAGGGCGCTGTTTATGGCAGTGTCGATGTTATGGCAGTGAGCACTGCGGCACCAAACAGGTGCACAGTACGGTACTCTGCTGAAGAGTAGACAAGGGCCAAGGCTGCAAAGTGTCAGCCCTCGCCCCCCAGCTGGAGCCTGCCAAGCGCTTGAGTAGCGCAGCGCGGGATGTGCGTTTCTTGCGCAATGACACCAAATGGTGGCGGTAGGCTATGTGAGCAATCTGTCCAGTGTCACCCCAAGATATTTTGGTTCGGGGCAGAAGGACAGAGATTTTCCGTTGTTCTGGACGTGTAGCTCACGATCAGCTTCCCGATTATGGAGGTGGAAAGCTGCTGCCACAGTTTTGGTTTCGCTGAATTTCAGTCGCCAGTTCTGGAGATATGCTGAGAGAGTTTTCATGTCCTGGCTCAAGGTGTCTTCTAGATTTTCCCACGACTTTGCGGAGTAGAGAGTTGCCAGGTCGTCCGCATAAGTGTATTTTGCGGAGACCGTAGTTGGCAGGTCGTGGGTGTAGATGTTGAAAAGAAGTGGAGCCAGGACCGATCTTTGTGGGACGCCGTTTTTCAGGCGTCTCAGTCTGCTTCGCTGTGAGCTACCGGTGGTGAGGGTGAAGCTTCGGTTCCTGACAAGTTCCATAATCATATGAACCATATGTCGGTCAGGAAGCAGGCGAAGCAGCTTGCAAGTAAGGCCGCGATGCCATACGGTGTCATAGGCAGCTGTAAGATCTAGAATGACAGCGCCGGCCATCTTTTTTGCCTCAAAGCAATCCTCGATGTCTTGGGTTAAGAGTGTGACCTGATCTACGGTAGATTTTCCGCGCCGAAACCCAGCTTGCTCTTTTGGAAGGAGCGGGTCAATGATTGGGTTGACGCGTGCGTAGATCAGTCTTTCGAGGATCTTGAAAGGAACACAGAGGAGGGATATTGGACAATTACTCCTTGGGTCCTCTGGTGGCTTATGAGGCTTAGGGATCGCAACTAGCTTACTAAAGCTTTTCTCCAGATTTTTGGGATTGTGAGGTGGTGCAGGCAGGAAGAGAGGAATCTACGTAACCAGGACTTTAGGGCATGGCCAGCATGGAGCACAAGCTCAGGGCAGATCTTATCCGGCCCTGGAGACTTGTTTGGTTTCACTAGGCGGAGGGCGGTGGCAAATTCCTCTGGAGTGAAGTCTCCAGAGATTGCTTCCTCTTGTGGTGTTTCCACTCGCCAAAGGGCAGATACTTCCTTGACAACAAGGCGGGATGCCTTGCGGTCCTTTTTCTTGTAGGCCCCGTTCTGCACTAGCTGTGAAGCGATGGCATTAACAGAAACGGGGAACTGACGAGGGAAGTTTGCTGAGTGCCCAATGAGGTTGTTGACGATGCTCCATGCTTTGCGGCTTGAGTGTAAGCAGTGATGGGCATTATCGGCGATAAATTTTTATCGCTTATCGTTATCGCTTAATTATTTTTTCAGTTATCGTTTATCGTTATCGCCAAAGGCAATATTTGATTATCGCCGATAATTAATCGCGGATAAATTTTATTTCGGATCAACACACAAGTGGAAAGATCATGAAAAGCAATATTTTTACTAGCCACCTAGCTAATGATACTATAATTAAAACCAGTTCTTCTTCAGTGCCTGAAGTGTGTGTGCACAGGTCGTTGTCAGGGGAGGGGGCACGCCCCCCTGCAGCGACGGCCCTGACAACACAATAATTCTTAGAGTTGCAAATTGCAATGCAATGCATGCAACAAGTCTCATGTTGTTGATTGAATTTTACAATTAAAATGTAAGCGCATGGCGGTACAGATTCCTTTGAAGCGAAGCGAAAGAAATGGGCAAGTGGTTTGTGAAAGTGTCGCAATACGAAGCCGCTTTTACATCGGAAACATGGTCTTTCGCGCCACCTCACGATCAACTATTTTATTCTTGTGTTTTCTTTTTTCGTTGGAAGTGTTAGTTTTTAGTAATTGTCGTAAAAAAATAAAATGTCTCTCGTCAAAACATAAAACTTACTGTTTTAAGCGCATTAAATCTTTAGATGAGTAGATTAACTAAAATTGTAAGCACTTGCCTTGAGACGTGTACGTCACAAACTCAGTTTAAAAGACAAAATTCATACACAATAACAACACAAGATCGGTTATAGACTGTAAGATCGATTTTTTTCTAGCTTGGCGATATAACTTTAATCCAAAAATAATAACCAAATGCGTAAGTGCCATTTAACCACAGTCTCTATATTACTAGTCTGGAAGCTCAATGGCGTTGCTATGCAAGGGTGTGTCTTAGCATTTGAGACAGCGCCTCAAGTGGCACGTGGGTACTTTTCAATTCGTAGCCAAAAGTCTATGCAGGCTTAGCCGAGTAATGTCAACTGCAGGTTGTTTTAACTTTAAGTAGGCTAAATTCTTATTTGCAGATTACCTGCTTATATTGCAGATAACTTGAAAACTGACAACATCTTTTAACTACTTATGTTCATGCTAACCTAAGTCTAAGAAAACTAGAACAAACGAATTTTACTAGATAAATACTGTAACTAACATCCTAAACATTTTACATTAGTTAAAAACAAGTCTGCAACCACAATATCTTGCACAATTTCACCATTGATAGCAGACAATATGCCTGTATTTGCATACCTTTGGTGCTTTGCTTTCATAATATACCCTCGCACCACTAGGGGCGCTGTTTCACAAGCGACGACAACTGCCTTTTTCGTTAGCCTTCCAGACTAGTAATATAGAGACTGTGATTTAACTTAAAAAGTTAACCCATTTGTGCCGAAAGTGAAAGTAAGCCTACTTAAAAAAAATTTCGGAAAATTTAAATATTGCATAATTATGACCTAAAAAACATATCACAATTATTTTTTTCCTAATTGTGTTTGTACTTTTTGAGAAAAAAGCCGTCCTATATATAAGACGCTAGGCAAATCCGTTATCAAATTTCACAAGTTTCTTGTGCGTAATGCTTAAGTGTTATTACATTTTACTTATCGCTCAAAGTAATAAATGGGAAATGTCTTGTTCATGTTTTGTCATGTCAATATTGTCATCGAGCATTTTATTGAAATGAAAGTTCAAAAAATATGAAGATGAAAATTAGCAAAGTAACACAACATCACTGAAACAAGTCATTGCGGAATATGATATTGCTGGAAGCATTTGACATGCAGACCGACATCATATTTTTTGCATCTTGTAGTAGTTTTTGCATGACAATAGGCGCATCGAGTTGCGTGGTAAAATTATGCTAAATACAGTATTACCTTTCTCATTTACTTATGCGAATGCGACATAGCCTACCTCAATCAAATATTTTTATTCCCACTAATGCAGTGCCTATATTGTAATTCTTATCTCAACAACTCAGCGTTCTGCCATTGCTTCAATGATGGTGTTCACAAGGAAAACAAAAAAATTTATCAGTAAATTACGATAATTATGTTATTGTTCTAACACAAACACGACTAATTTGACAAGCTTGATGGATTTCACAGTATGCACATTTTTACTACCAATAACGCTTAAGATTACTGATAAATTTTCAAGCATTTTGCGTTTTTTGGAATTTTTTAAATTATTGCTGACTTTGCTGTAAACAGCCCTTTAAGCAGAAAGCAAAATACAAAGTTTGGAATTTTTTATGGTATTTTCATTTGATTTATTTATTTTTCCTACTGCACGTAAGCGGCAGTGTAACTCAATTGATAAAAGCAGCCAACTGGTATCTGAAGGTATAATTATGAGCACGGCGGTTACCTCAGTGGTTTGATTCTGGATCAAGAGGTTGAAGGTTCGATACCTACTGCCGCTGTTGCGATTCTATTCATGCATAACTTAAAAAAAGTTTTGTCCCTTTACACTACAGTATATTATGTTCGATTTTTCGTCATGTTGATGAAAACAGTTCGTGCTGCATGGAATGGGGCAGCGCTAATCAAGTAAAAAAATTATCGTTATCGGACATTATCGGCGATAATTTATCGTTTATCGTTATCGCTTAACTTTTTTTTGATTTATCGTTTATCGTTATCGCTTTAGGCATTTTTTGTTTATCGATTATCGTTATCGCTTAACTGAAAAATGAGTTATCGCGCCCAACACTGACAACAACTAACCAAGAAAGCCACCTAACACATAATGTTGTTCAACCTAACAGTAGAAGTTAATATGTTACAGTTCTCAAACTTTTTTTTGTTGCGACGCCTCTTTTGTTGCGACGCCTCTGGAAAAGTTTTCTGGACTTGCGACGCACCAGCAAATAAAAGTTAATGAGGAAACTTATTATTAAAGTTTTGTTTGTTGATACAGCAACAAAAAGCAACGCATATTATTTAATGTGACGTGTGGGCTTGTTTGTTTTTACAAAGTTCATTAACACTTGGGAGAATTTTTGAAATTGCCACCCGCGTTTTTCTTTCAGTGTTTATTGGTGATCGAAATTTGCTTTTTATCACCGCCAAGGCAGAAAATCCTGCTTCACATAAATATGACGTGACAAATGGGATAATAATTAGTAGTGCTTTCTTCACCAAAGCTGGATAATCGCCATTCATTGAAATCCAGAAATTTGCCGGATTTCCTGAATTAAACATCCTTTTCAGGAAATTGTCACAAGAAAGGTCAATGTAGGTGTTCCCGACAATTTTCACCAAATCAAACGTCATATAAAAACCGTTCAAGTCTACTGAATATTACGTCATGGAAATTCCTAAAGCATGTGCCAAAATTGCACCATCGTTCATAAGACCTGTTTGGACCTGTTTGGGCCTGTTTAAACAGGAAATATTACATCAGCTTAAACACCTGTTGGAATGACTTCATAATTGTCTTTCATTTATTGCGTCACAGTTACTTTCTACGTGAATTTGAGATATTGATATCTATTCTGGTCATTCGTAAAATGATTGTTTGAAAGTTGGCCGCACATTTAACTGTTGGCTTAGTGCTTGCTAGCTGGACAAAAGTTCCGTCTTTTATCCAAGTAATCTGTTGTGTAGTGACAGTTTAAGTGGTGTACGCGTTGCACCCCCTCGTTTTTGGTAGCCGTGGGCTAATTTTTACAGAAATACACTGTTTGAAAAGAAGTTCAAGTGTGTGTTTCTTCGGTCATTATATGCAGACGAAAGGATCCGGGAACTTTAAGTTACAATTTTCCCACGAAGAAATTATGGTTTACCGCTGTGACCAGTAGGCTTCTTTTTCTTGTGCAGTAAAAGACAGTGGAGTAGGTTGAACGAAAGGATTACGAATCCATTCGTAGTTTGATAAATTTTTCGGGAAGTATTTTGCAAATTTCGACTCGAGCTTGGACAAATGTTGCCCAAATATGCTTCACAAATTTGAAGGCAGCGCCATACTTTTCTTTTAAGCAAGTTGGACAAGAAAGTGAAGTATCGAGAGCTTCCAGACAGGTTTGCTATATCTTCCTTTCACAATAGCAGCTTTTTAACGAATGCTGCAATTTTATCTGAAATGTCATTTTTATTCGGCCCTTGCATAGAAATGTTCAGTTTGGCGAAGATATCACACAAGTAAAGTAAGCCAATTTCAATAAAAAATTGTTCTGAGTTAAACAATCTGCAAGTGGATTAGTTTCTTGATGGAAAAAAGCCTGAAGTTCATCCACCAATTCGTAGAAGCGTTCAAAGAATTTTCTACGCGAAAGCCACCTGGATGAAAATTAAAAGAGCAAACTCCGATGCGCTGCATTCATTTCTCCACACAGTTTTTTGAAAACTCTTGACTTCAGAGGGCGTGTTTTAATGAAGTTAACAACTTTGATGACAACTGAAACTGCTAATCAAAGGATTAACCTCATCTTTATAAGATAAACTGAATTCAGCTACGAAACGAAACTCTTCTGCGACGCCCTTGGAAAATTAAAACGACGCACCAGGGCGTCGCGACGCACAGTTTGAGAACTACTGTGTTACACCATGGCCACCTAAAGATACGGCCTGATTTGTCACATTTTGCAGAAATTTCCAGGTTTTTCTAACTTTGGGCGAACGTTTAAATAATTTTTTTTTTAATTTAGATATTTACGCTTTCTTTATTCTTTTCCCCAGATGACACAATAGGTTTTACCATCCTCACATGTTGAAAAACAAAGAAATTTTGATTTCGAAGATTTTAGTCAGACTGTTAATTTTCAATAACAGTCTGATTTTGTGTTTTTCAACTTACTTTTTCTCATTTGCTACTGCTTCCCCAAGGCAACAAAAAAGTTTTATGTCATTAGGAAACCGCAAAAAGTAAAAACATCTCAAAAAATGTCAGTCAAGCACTAGCAGTAGCTGTAATCAAAAGCTGCAAAATGTGACAAATCAGGCCGCATTTCCAGGTGGCCATGGTTACACTATAGACACGTAAACACTTAACATCACAAGTGTGTTTTAAATGAGAAATACTTGCCAACATCAATGTGTGAAATAAAAATGCAGTGTTCAAATAAGCTTAACACAGAAAGCGTTGTGCGGCACATGATGATATTCCGACGATAAATACCATAACAATATGAATACAAATGATTTATGCTGACAAAAAGTGTCGCTTCTAAGATTATCTTGTATGTGTAGAATTGGGAAGATCTCTTTTTAAGCACCAGCAGTAATCTGCAAGCATGTTTACGTCCCAGTATCCTTGGTAGCCTACCTTTCTTCCATCTGGCGAAGGTCTTGGTGGAATCTCTCTCCCTGTTCTTCGCTGTAGTTACCACAGTTGTCAGGAAAGTAATTCAAACGCGAACTCAAAAAGTGCATTTTTCACAGACATTCGGGCTCCAAGGGATTGAAAGCTTTCAAGCAGCTCTTTAACCTGTGCTTCATAATTAGGGCTTCTATGCTTTTCAAGGAAGTTTGCAATTACCACTCGAATAGCTGTCCATGCTCTTTTTTCTACTGCACTCATGTGTGCAGTAAAACCTTCGTCTTTGATCAGATCACGGATCTGTGGCCCATCAAAGACTCCTGCTCGTAGCTTCGCTTCAAAGATACGGGGAAATTTCATTTGTAAGAACTTGAAGGTTGGGCCATCTTAATTCAAGTGCCTTGGTATAGTTTTTCATGAGACCAAGTTTAATGTGGAGAGGTGGCAAAAGAATATTTTGTGGATCAACTAAGTAAGCAGATTTGACATTTTTAAAACCAGGTGTAAAACTTGTTGTGGGTGGCCAGCTAATTTGTGTGTAGTGGCGATCATCAGCCCTCGAGTCCCATAGCTAATACCATAACATAGCTAATTTCCAAATAAAATACAACGACTACAGTAGGCTACCATCTAAACTGCACACTAACCTAGCTTGTAAAAACCAGTTCAGATGTTTAACTTTTCAAGCATCAGGTACATTCGTTATGTTCTTCTCATTGTGATGTCACTGAAGTTTCATCAAAAATAATTCAATTGCTAAATCATTTTTATGACATCACAAATATCAGTCGCAAGGCGCTGAAAGCTGAAGTTGTTGAAAATTTCAAATGCAATTTGCCAAAAAACTAGCCCTGATGGAAGAACACGGATAACAGTTTAGGATTCAGCATTAAAAAGTACACTACGAACCGTCAATACTTTAGTACGGTAACCTAAAAATTAACACAGCACACAGCACAGTGTTATCAATATCTTCTTTGTCATCATGAAAAAGGTTAGTAATGTACTCTTCCCAACGTTTCTTCACATCTTTCGGTTCATAGAGAATTTTGCCATCAGAAGATCGAATGCACTTCGAGGTTAATACAGGACCGGTTTTAGATATTAATGCGTATTTCCTTGAACAGTTCCTTCGGGCTGATGTCTTTGAGCCTTTCAATTTTTTCACACTTTTCTTCTAACCAAGAAACCACTGAACCAAACACGCCAAGGAAAAATGTTTGCATTCACACGGTACAAATGCAAACTCTATGTGAGGTAGCAAAAAGTTTGTTGGAAAAAAATTTTGCGGCCCGGTCACCGAGATTGGCAGAGTGAAGTTTCCGATTGTTGAAGTCTTGTTGCCGGGGAACTATTCCGTCTATTCTATTAGATGCCGCTGGATGGAAAGCAGTCCTTAACTGAATGCGTTGCTCAAGCGAGTATTGAATTCATTTAAATTTTCAGCTTCTTTTGCTTTTAAGGAACCTGCAGCTAATTAGGCCCGCTAATTTTCAAACCTCAATATTTTTTTAAATACTGCATAGTTTTGAACGAAACTTGGAATACGGATACATTGGGTCTATCTAAACAACATATCTGTGAAACAAGTTTCTAAGTAAAAGGAGTTGTGAAATATGAAAAAAATTAATCTTAAGCGGGCCTTATTAGATGCATGGGTTGTGAATAAGGCCCGGTTTCAATTTGCACCAAAAGTGATAGAAAAGGTGTAATTTTCAAAATGATTTTCACAATAACAACACCACAAAACAACTTCTAATCGGCAACACAGGCGCAGAACTAATAAGTAAATACACAGAGACAACTATTCCCTCCTACCCCCATGCTCCATTTTTTTCAAAGCGACATGGTGTTTTTAGATGTGGTAGGGATACCAAAGTATCTTGATAGTGAAATTATGATATTTCCATTGCAATAACAAATTGGATTAATGGTGTAACAAGATTTTTTTGGGTTACTCAAGTCTTTAACCCTCACTTTCTCACCAGGGGTGCACAACGGTACAATTTTCTTACCCCATGTGCCCATGAGCCATATTACCAACATTAGCCTAGTCGTGATCATCATTATCAGTGTTAGATCACGAAGCTGTCAAGCTGTCAACGCGGATCAAACACGATGGGTTGGCAATCAAAAACGCACACCTTTTATTGAGTGGTACGGTATAAAGCTCGCAGGCTATGATTTTGATCGTTTGTTGCAATGTTGGAGTACTTGAAGATTCAGTAATCCAATTCTGAATATTTCAGAAAAATAATCCAAGTCAGACTATTTCGGAGAATAATCCAAGGGTATTCAGGAGCGGGAAAATAATCCAGATCAACTCCAGCAATCCAAAAAGATTATTCGAAAACTTTATGTTACATCATGAAGCGCAAGCTGTCAACGTGGATCAAACACGATGGGTTGGCAATCAAAAACGCACACCTTTTATTGAGTACGGTATAAAGCTCGCAGGCTATGATTTTCGAATAATTTTACCACAGCTTCAACAGACAGGCGGTTCTGGTACACAACGTTATACGATCCTAACTTACGGTAGCAGTATACATTACAACTTAACACTTTCAAAGAATAGAATCCAGTCAGTTTCTGTAATATACAGACATCCAAGACTAAAAAACAGTAACACAAAACGACTGCTGCAGCTGCGAAAATGCTGCAAGAAAGACAGAAAGCCGCGAAAAATAACTGCAGCCAGCCAAAGCATATTTATGACGTCACAAAACCTTACCTATTACGTAATACCCTGATACGATGTAACAATCAGTCTTGCTTTAATGAAAAAAAAAGTTTAAATTTATTGGTTTTACTGCATCAGCATGCACATCAGGAAACACGGCCTCGTCACGTTTGTCCATGACCGGCTGAGCTGGTCCTTGGTTGACCAATCCCAAGCTCAATCGGAGATTGAGTGGCTTTGTGTAGATGTAGCAGGCTACAACATCGTCAATGTCTACAAGCCTCCACCTTCGCGGATAACATCAACAGCCATCCCAGTGTTCCCCCACCCCAGCCTCTACGCTGGCGATTTTAACTGCCACCACACTGACTGGGGCTACAACTCCATCAACAACGACGGAGAAAGTCTGGCCGCTTGGGCAACCAACAACAACCTCGCCCTCTTATACGATCCTAAGGGCGTACCGAGCTTCCACTCCGGTCGTTGGAACACTGGCACGAACCCAGACCTGGCTTTCGCAAGTGATGACCCCGATGATCGCCAGCCGGACAGACGTGTGCTAGAGAAGTTCCCAAGGTCTCAACACCGACCCTCGCTAATCACGGCCCCCTTGCTTGCCACACCTATTCCGAGCAAGCCTGTCAAGCGATGGAACTTCAGAAAGGCCGATTGGGAATACTACAGCTTACTCACAAACGAAGCTACGCAGTACCTCCCATCCCCACACACCATCAAAGTGGATGAAGCCTACCAGGACTTCTGTGATGCAATCATATCTGCGGCAAAAGACTCCATCCCGCGAGGTCGACGGAAAAACTACATACCTTGCTGGGATGTGGAGTGCGACAGGCTCTACCGCGACTTCCTCCGTTCCCCCCAGGGCACCGCCACCACCAACTCAGCAACAGCCCTGCTGGCAAGATTGGATTCAAAGAGGAAGAAGCGCTGGACAGAAGCCATAGACTCAATCGACTTCACGCACTCCAGCCGCACAGCATGGAGTACACTCAACAACCTCACTGGCAGATCACGTGCCTCTCGTCGCCAATGCCCCATTTCAGCAAATGCCATCGCCTCACAACTTGTGAAAAATGGAGTGCACAGAACGAGAGACCGTGAATCAGACAAGTCCGTTCTCAAGGAAATGACGGACCTCTGGAAGGTCCCAACACCTGTCGAGGGCAACATCTCTGGTGAGTTTACCCCAGAAGAATTTGCCTCCGCCCTCCAGCACCTAAAGCCAGGCAAATCCCCGGGCCTTGACCACCTATGCCCGGAACTAATACTCCAAGCTGCCCCCTCTATGAGGTCCTGGTTAAAAGACTTCCTTTCCTGCTGCTTGCGTCACCTGCGCATCCCAAGAATCTGGAGAAGAGCCCTAGTGGTTGCAGTCCCAAAGCCGAAGAAGCCCCCAGGGGATCCGAAGAGCTACCGTCCCATCTCTCTGCTCTGTATCCCCTTCAAGATACTCGAAAGACTTATCTACGCCCGTGTCGAACCGATAATAGATCCTCAGCTCCCTCGGGAACAAGCCGGCTTTCGCCACGGTAGATCAACTGTAGACCAGGTCACCCTGATGACCCAAGACATCGAGGACAGCTTCTCGGCAAAAAAGAAGGCTGGCGCCGTGTTTGTCGATCTCACGGCTGCCTACGACACTGTATGGCACAGCGGCCTTACCTGCAAACTACTTCGTCTCCTTCCTGACAGGCACATGGTCCATATGATTATGGAACTTGTGCAAAATCGCAGCTTTACCCTTTCCACCGGTAGCGGCCGACGAAGTAGACTACGTCGACTCAGGAACGGCGTCCCACAGGGCTCTGTCCTGGCTCCCCTCCTCTTTAACACTTACATCTATGACCTGCCTGACACCATCTCCAGGAAGTATGCTTACGCAGACGATCTGGCTCTCCTGCATCCAGCCGGAGACTGGCAGTCAATGGAGAGGAACCTAAGCCAGGACATGTCAACTATATCAACATATCTCCAGAAATGGAAGCTACAGCTCAGCAAGGCAAAGACAGTGTCGGCGGCCTTCCATCTAAACAACAAGGAAGCAAAACGTGAGATCAACATTACCACCGATGACGAACACCTCCCCTACTGCGCCGAACCCACCTACCTCGGCGTAACCCTGGACAGGTCACTCACGTACCGACGACACCTGGAGTCACTGCGCAAAAAACTATCGGCGCGCGTTGCACTTTTGAGGCGGCTGGCGGGTTCCGGCTGGGGAGCTGATGCGAAAACCCTTCGCACAGCTACCTTGGCCCTCGTCCATTCTACCGCTGAGTACTGCGCACCAGTGTGGTGCCGCAGCTCTCACACCCGCCACATTGACACCGCCATCAATGACGCACTACGCACTGTGACTGGATGCCTGCGTCCCACTCCAACGGACTGCCTTCCCATCCTTGCAGGCATCCAACCTGCTGAGCTTCGCCGTAAAGGAGCCATGATTTCCCTTGCTCGTCGCGCACTGGACCCCGACCACCTCCTCCACAGTGCACTCCAGCGCCTACCTGGAGGACAGCAGCGACTGAAATCAAGACGCCCATTTGTGCCCGCCGCACAACAGCTTCTGAACAACGTTGAAGATCTTGGAATAAGTGCGGCACACTGGACGAACTACACATGGAACATGGAGTGGCAAAACAACACCTCCCGACTCCATGATTTCCTACCCGACGTCGATCCCCACCCTCCGGGAATGTCCCTCGCAAGACTTGCGTGGGTCCGGCTTAACCGCCTACGAACCGGCGTCGGTCGCTTTCGTTCAGACATGTGCAGATGGGGCCTGGCTCCCTCACCGGGATGCGAGTGTGGCGCCACAGACCAGACAGTAGATCATGTCGTCCATGACTGCCCAATCCATCAACCACCACATGGAACGCTTGGACTGAAGACCCTGGATGACGAGACTGTAGAGTGGCTGATGACATCATGCCCAAACATATAGTCCCGAAGAACAGCTCATACGACGAAGAAGAAGCATGCACATATCTTTCACATAAAATGCAAAAAAACGGAAGTCAAAGCGGTTTGTTAACTGCAGAGCAGTCTAAAATATGTGAAAATTAATAAAACCACTCAATTTCAGTCCCCCCAAACTTCAACTTTCCGTAACTCAAAAAGTTGTAAACTTTAGGCTGTGAAACTTTATCAGTCAGTCTCAATTCACCATGGCAGCAACCAGAGATTTCACTTTTGTAAGATTTGTAACAACGGAGATCTCGGGGGTGGGCTTTATTACCGGCCGGGCCTTATTAGCTGCAGATGCCTTACAACAAGTAGGGGGAAGGTGGGATGAGTGGAACATGGGGCGACTTGGAACATTACAGTTTTCCAATGAAATGTTTTACTTATAAATCTATGCTGCCACCTACAGTACAGACGGTATGTGCCACACCCTATCACACGTGTTGTTTTCGTTTCATTTGTTCAAAGTTGTGCGGAGATAGGAAGGATGATATGTCTTTCAGTGCTGAGAGTAATTTTTGAGGACGCTAAACAAAGTTTAATAAACTTATAGCTGCGTTTGTCAACAGAAAGTTCTTTTGTGCAATGATTAGCAGTAGTCTTGTACTTTAAGTATTATTGCATAGTCAGTTTTGTTTAAATAAAATGTAGATTGTAAAATTAGATTTTTTCAATGCTTCCATTGATGGGGTGAGTTAGAACAGTGGCTGTGGTGCCAGTTGGAACATGTTCCAACTCACTCCACTGTATAAGAACTTAGAAGTTAAGTTAGGAATAATGTTGAACTGACTATGTTCAGTTACAACCTATTATATTCACTACAACCTTTTCAATTTAGAGTCTGCAAAGCAACACAATTTGAAAATAATGTGTGTTTTTATACGAAACGTTTTTGCAAGCTCATCGCCATAAATAGCCTATATTATTATGTGACATTGCATGCATGTGATCGTAAACAATGACAGCTATTAGCCGGTAAGAATACGGCTCAAGTAGAAAGTATAAGTTTCGACAAATATACACAATAAATTCACGTTTCAACTCGCCCCATTGCATGCTCCAACTCACCCCACTTGAGGTGAGTTGGAGCATTCAGGTTTGAGATGAGTTTATCAAATTTTATTTTTATGTGAGCGTAATAACTCACAACTTTAAAATTTTGCGAAAATGTTTAGTTTCCATTATATATCAATTATGTGTTTCCATTATGTTTCCATTATATATTCCATTATGTTTCCATTATATAGTTTCCATATATGTTCCATTAGTTTCCATTTGTGAAGTTTTAAGAATTTTGAAAAAGTGAAAGCGGTTGTAGAGGCAAAACAATAATTTTTGTTCCAACTCACCCCACCTTCCTCTACATTTTTTTCAATTTACATTACATTTTTTTTAATTTTCAGCTTTTACAGTAACAACTAGGAAGATGCGATTTCCATATTGGTGAGATGATGGCGATTGATTATAGTAGGCTATAGCCTACCGTGTGGTCATCTTGTCTCCTGTCATTGTGGGAACTTGTGCAACTGCAACGTTTGCGTTGTGTATAGCCTATTACTTGCATATTACCAGAGATATTACTACCGGTAGCCTATCACTTGCACATTCTTTTTTCTGACAAATAAATCTTTGATTTGTAACGCTTCTAGTTTGATATGGAAGGCTTCTGGGTTGAGAAGTAGACGTTGCTGGGTTGGAGGACTTGAAAGCAACACTAGATTTGAGAAATCATCTTGTATTGCGTCAGTTGTTGCAGCGATCAGAGCGGATTCAGAAAGCGTCACGTCTTGCCATAAGAAACGTGTTGATCGAAAAAAGGAAGAAGATTACCACACCAGTATGTTTTATAGGCGAAATCAGTCACCCTTGGCGAGTGCTGCCAGACGCAATGCTAATTAAATAATAATTGAAACTTGAAAGTACGGTAGGCTAAACAATTGAATTAAGAGAACTGCACTGCATATGTGGCGGGTGCACAAGATGTGAGACAGCAGTCGGTACATACGTTGGCCCCAGTCAAAACGACGTGGAAACGTAGATGAAACGTCGTGAATGACGAATAAGTAGGTTATGATGTAGTGACTGAAGTTGAATGCTGGGGCGCAACGGTAAACTTCAATGATAGTCAAAATTACAAGTGTGGTAGAATTAAGTAGGCTACACAAACAGGTAAGCTTCCATGGCTGTCCATGCCCTGCCTCCGAAGAGATAGGACTTGACATCCATGGAAGCAAACCAGAAAAGTAAAAAGGTACATAGGCTAAGCGGGGCGCGCGCACGGTTGTGCGAAACAGGCTGTCCGAGAGTCATACTATTAGTTCGAGTATTTTGATGAGAGAGGACGAGACGACAGCAGTTGATTTGGAAGTTCAGTGATGTATATGACGAGCACGACAGCAGTTGAGTTGTGAGTCTGTTGATATAGGACAAATATGACAGGAAAGAGGCCAGCTTGTATAGTTGCAAGCTATGTGACATGCAGCCATTGCATGTTGAAAGTGACGCAAATAGCGGCACTGGTTTGGTTGACGTCACGGTGTGCTTCTGACGTGGAGACTGGAGAAGGCTTGAAACGTCGTGGTGTGCTTCTGACGCAGAGAAGGCTTGAGTAATGAACGATGCAGCAATTGCACGTCGAAGGTGTGTCGCAGGAAGTAACGGCAGACATGGGGTTGACCATGTTGGTTGCGTCGGCGGCTGAGGATAGCCGTATAGGGGGGTCATCTCCGTGGAGGCATCTCATGTTGAGGTATGTGATGAGGGACTGTGCAAGTCAGTGCAAGTCGTGGAGAACATGGAGTGCTATGGTGCCATGTTGGAGTGTTCTCATCAGTGAGTCTGTCGTGACATCATCGTGGTGCTGTATTGAAATCCCTTGAAGTCTCGTATCCCATCTCGCAACAGCCGTGTAGGTGGGCGCGCCTGAAATGAAATTGAGACAGAGTAGCGACCGCTAAGAAAGTGACACATAAGCAGTTCAGACACTTTAAAGCAAAAGGCGATGCATGCAGGCATACAAGTTGTTAAATTTACAAGGAATGAGGTGGTCATGGCGGCAGATGCCGGCTGATGATGGGGAGGAAACTATGAGAGTCGTAGTATAGGTACTGAGTAGGCTCAGCACTCATTAAAAAAAATAGCGACGAGCGCAGGCTAAAGCGGTGTACGAGGCTGTGATGTAGGCTACATACCGAGATAAAATCGGTAGGCTGACAAGTGAGTTTGCAGCATATGAAACAATACAGTAGGTGTAGGTAGCGTATGAGTAGTAAGTAATGACCTATCTCGGACCCCCATATGCCATGCTGTGACGTCACAGAAAAAGCAAACCAAAAACCACTCATGCATGACAATGAATTGTTGTTTGTTTCTATGATGATGCTAAGGTGTTGACGTCATAAAAGGTGTTGAAGCGGAACAGTCCCACTTTTAGTGTAAATTTACCCGCCAAAATTCAAATGTATAAAGAATAAACAAAGAAATGTGAGTATGATTCAAACTCCAGGGTTGCCAGATGCATGGTAAATAAATCTCCAGGGTTGCCAGATCACGTTTTGTGTAAATTCACCCGCCAAAAAAAAATTCAAATGTATAAAAAATAAACAAAGAAATGTGAGTTCTGCAGGGTTGCCAGATGAATGGTAAATAAATCTTCAGGGTTGCCAGATGTATGGTAAACATATTCCATATGAGTGTTCAAGTGTGACAAAAATCACTCATGTGTGACAATGAATTGTTGTTTGTTTCTATGATGACGCTCCAGGGTTGCCAGATGAATGGTAAACATGTTCCACATGAGTGTTCAAGTGTGACAAGAACCACTCATGTGTGACAATGAATTGTTGTTTGTTTCTATGATGACGTCAAGGTGTTCAAGTTCCAGGGTTGCCAGAAGTCCCACTTTTTGTGTAAATTCACCCGTCAAAATTCAAATGTATAAAGAATAAACAAAGAAATTCAAATGTATAAAGAATAAACAAAGAAATTAGAGTAGAACACCGGACGATCAATCTCAACGCACACTATTTGGTGGTGTTTAAAAACCCTAGAGACAATTCTCAGATACTTCATTTGGCAAAGCTAGCTTATCCGAGGCAAACGGGTGTTCTTCAAGAAGCTTTTGCAGACGCAACATCTAAGCCTTTCGTTGATTAACTGTTGGATATTAAACAAAGCACCCTGGAAAAATTTCGATTGTGAACTGACATCTTTCCAGGAGAAACCAATTTCGTATACATCCCCGTTCCTTGATGATGACTGCCCGTTTACAACGACACATCGACACACTCAAACTTCTTTCCAAAGCGAATCCTAATGTTGCTAAGGGGGTTATAAAGTCAGCAGATAACGAATTGATTAAGTGTGTTTGCGATTGTTGCTACAACGTGTTGAAGGGCAACGTCCCCATCTCTTCAAAGCAAAAGGCAAATCTGCTTAAATACAAGAAACCTTTGCGTGAGCTGGCCAAAAAGAAGACCGGTCTTACTAAAAAACGACAGATTATTCAACACGGAGGCTTTCTGGGAGCTCTCCTATCCGCCGTTGTTCCTGCGATCGCTGGGTTGATCGGCACTTTGGCTTCAAAATAACAAGATGGAGAGTGTCAAAAAGATGAGCCTTGTGGAACCACGCCTTCTAGAATCGATGCGAGAAAAGAACATGCAAAAACCTCCTTTGCTGAACGCGATGAGTGATTTGGACTCCAAAATGAATGACATTCTTTCTCGTTCTGATCTGACCACGAGTGAAAAAGTGAAACTCTACGATCAAATCTTGCAGCAGTAGGCTACATTGTTTATCGTGAATGTCAACACTCCAACAAAGATTGTTCTTGAAGAGAAACGACATTTTACTGAGGATGACATATTGGCAGGAGTTGCAAAAACCTACCTCGGAAAAAGTCGTGGTCTTGTGGACTTCATCAAAAACAATTTTTCTCTCGGTTGGAACAAATCAGGCGAACTCACGATTCATGGACAGGCGATTCCTAACTCTAATATAAAACATTTGATTTCGGCTGTCGTTCATAAATCCAAAAACTTTCAACAGACCGGTTTGAAAGAGTTAAAAGAAAAGTTGGGTGAAACTCGCGCTTTTCCTGGTCTCAAAAAGAAGATGACATGGCGCCAGCACGATTGATTTTACTATGACGCCGGGAATCCTGGAAGCTTCGGTGGAGAGGAAAGGCTACGTAGGGTGATCAAGAAACCTGTAAAATCGTGACTCGGCTTTCAAGACGCTTACACACTCCATAAACCGATTCACATACGCTTTCCACGTCGTCGTGTGGTGGTCGGTGGCATCGCAAAACAATTTCAAACAGATTTGATCACGACATCTACAAGGTAGAAGCGATTCTAGGGAAGAGAAAAAAGAATCAAATAAAACAGATCCTTGTAAAGTGGCTCGGTTAGCCTACCTGGACAAGTTCAATTGCTGGATTGACGAAGCGAGTGTTGTGCGTTATGGCTGAGTGGAAAATGTGTGGAAAAAACGTTCCCAGAAGTGAAATAGTCTATTTTTTTCAAATGGTTGTCATTTTGATTGTGATATCATTCAGTCTCTACAATCTGAGTTTAGAAGAGGACCCGCACAAACTTTGGATCATTTTGCTTTCCAATTGTTTAGGGTTGGTTATGCCCCAACCCAAAATAAAATATCCAATCAAAAAATCCAACAGTTTGAAAACACGTAGACCGAAAGCGTCGTATCAAAAGACATTTTCGATGGCTAGCTTGATTCATGAAAAGTCTTGTGAAGGGTTGAAAACCGAGCTGGATTTGTTTGCTGTTCCACCTACCCAAACCAGTTTGGAAAGTGGACATTATGTGGAACATCGCCCGCAATCTACTCTCACCGACAGCGGTCCTGTCGAGTTTTTGATTGTCGAGAAAGGTGACTACTACATCGATTTGGCCAACACCTTACTCGACGTTCATGCTAAAGTGGTCAAAAACGACGGCACAGATTTAGCCGAAAACGATGCCGTTGCTCCGGTTTGCAATTGGTTGCACAGTCTGTGGTCACAGATCAATCTAAGCCTAAACAACACCCAGGTATCTCAATCGAATCACACGTATCCCTACAGAGCTTATTTGGAGACTCTCCTCAGTTTCGGAGGACCTGCAAAATCTTCACAGCTCTCTGCAAACTTATGGTACAAGGACTCCAAGGATAAGTTTGATACGCTCGCTGTTGCAAATGCAGGCTTCAATCGACGCAAGGCGTTGACGCAAGAAAGTCGATCGGTGGACATGATAGGGAAACTGCATCTGGATATGACCTTTCAAAATCGATATTTACTCAACGGAGTCGAGATGAAGCTCAAATTGACTAGAGCCTCTGACGCGTTTTGTCTCATGGGGGCAGGAAAGGTCAAGCTGCAAGAAGTGGCTTTATTCTGTAGAAAGGTCAAACCCAGTGACCCTGTAAGAATCGCCCACATCAAAGCGCTCCAGTCTGGAACAGCCAAGTATCCAATCCGCCGTGTAGAAACAAAAGCTTTTACCGTGCCAAGAGGCAATCTCACCGTCACCAAAGAAAATCTCTTTCTCGGTCAGTTACCAAGAAGGGTGGTGATCGGCATGGTGGACAATGCTTCTTTCAACGGTCTGTCGGCCAGAAATCCGTTTGATTTCAAACACAACTCTGTAAATTTTTTGGCTTTGTATCGTGACGGAAAGCAGATTCCTTCCAAACCATACCAACCTGACTTTGGAAATGGAAAGTATATACGCAGCTACCTCTCCCTATTTACAGGAACAAATCAATATTACGCGGACGAAGGCAATGATATCTCCAGAGCAGAATATCCAAGCGGATATACCCTGTTTGCATTTGATTTGACACCGGACCTTGGTTCGGGGGCGAGTCATTTCGAATTAATAAAGCATGGCAACTTGCGATTGGAAATTCACTTTGCGACAGCCCTACAGCAAACTATCAACGTCATTGTCTATGCAGAGCACGACAATCTTCTAGAAATTGATCGCAACAAAAGTGTCATATTCGACTATTTGGCATTAACTCGGACCAGATTTCAAGGATTTTATTCAATCACTCTTGTCTAAAGTGTGTTTTCAAGGGTGTGTACGTGAGAGACATGTTGCCCCAAGACGTATCTCCCCCTGCTGCCTTTGTCTTCAACACCGACGAAAGCGATCAACTGGGTGAACACTGGGTTGCTGTTTATTTGAATGGTCACAAGCAAGGCGAATTTTTCGATTCTTTTGGTATCCGACCCTACCAGCGTGAATTTATCGATTTCATGCATCTCCACTCGATCGATTGGATTTGGAACCACACCACAATTCAAGGACCTTTGTCGCTTGTCTGTGGTCACTATTGCATGTATTTTCTAATAAAACACTGTCATGGTGTATCCATGAAGGCGATTGTCTCAAATTTTCATTCTGATCTCAATGCAAACGATCGTGCTATTGAAGATTTTGTACGCCAGCGTTATAGAATAAAAATTTAATTTGTACATTTGTTTAGCTTTTTGTTTTTTATTATGTATTTGTGTCTATTACACAGTTGTTGCATTTTTACCTCAATTTCATGTTTGTTTGTTTTTTTTCAACATAAAGTTAGAAAAAAAAATCTTCCTGCTTCACCTTTCAATGCATTTTTTTTTTTAATTCTACCTTTGCACTTAAAATTATATTGCTGTTGTTGCCTAATAAAAAAAAAACAAAAAAAAAATACAACTTGTCAATTTTATTTTATTGCAAAGCACAAAAAGCTAAAATGATGCAGGTGAAAAGAATCAAGTTTCTTTTTGAAATTTGTTCAATAAAAAAGATAAAAAAATACAAGTTAGCAATTTTATTTTATCGCAAAGTGCAAAAAGCTAAAATGATGCAAGTGAAAAGAAATAAGTTTCTTTAGGGAAAAAAAATACAAGTTAGCAATTTTATTTTAGCGCAAAGCACAAAAAGCTAAAATGATGCAGGTGAAAAGAAACAAGATTCTTTTCGAAATTTCATTTCGAAGAAATGAAATTTAAAAAAAAAAGAAAAAGAGACATCTCAATGTTGCGGCAACGTTTGCTTGGGGGCTTGTCAGAAGCGTTACATTGTTTGACCTGAGACCGCTTGAGCAGTGCGAAGAGTGCCGCAAATTGTTCACCATCGTCAAGGTTGTAGAGTCGCATACTTGACTGTCGTATACTGGACACAGCAGAAATAGACCATGACTTCTCTCATCAGCAACGTGTCAACTTGGTACAGGCAGAAATTGATGAAGATGAGTTTAGAGTCGCCCTTACTTGAATGTTATATACTGGACACAGCAGAAATCGACCATGACCGCTGTCATCAGCAACGCGTCAACTTGACATGGGCAGAAATTGATGAAGATGAGTTTGTGTAACAACGTCGCCGCAAAATTGAGATGTCTCTTTTTTTTTTTTTTAATTTTACTTCTTCGAAATGAAATTTTGAAAAGAAACTTGTTTCTTTTCACCTGCATCATTTTAGCTTTTTGTGCTTTGCGCTAAAATAAAATTGCTAACTTGTATTTTTTTTCCTTAAAGAAACTTATTTCTTTTCACTTGCATCATTTTAGCTTTTTGTGCTTTGCGCTAAAATAAAATTGCTAACTTGTATTTTTTTTCCTTGAAGAAACTTATTTCTTTTCACTTGCATCATTTTAGCTTTTTGCACTTTGCGATGAAATAAAATTGCTAACTTGTATTTTTTTATCTTTTTTATTGAACAAATTTCAAAAAGAAACTTGTTTCTTTTCACCTGTATCATTTTAGCTTTTTGTGCTTTGCGATAAAATAAAATTGCTAACTTGTATTTTTTTTCCTTAAAGAAACTTGTTTCTTTTCACCTGCATCATTTTAGCTTTTTGTGCTTTGCGCTAAAATAAAATTGCTAACTTGTATTTTTTTTTCTTCTTTTTTATTGAACAAATTTCGAAAAGAAACTTGATTCTTTTCACCTGCATCATTTTAGCTTTTTGTGCTTTGCGATAAAATAAAATTGACAAGTTTTTTTTTTTTTTGTTTTTTTTTTATTAGGCAACAACAGCAATATAATTTTAAGTGCAAAGGTAGAATTAAAAAAAAAATGCATTGAAAGGTGAAGCAGGAAGATTTTTTTTTCTAACTTTATGTTGAAAAAAAACAAACAAACATGAAATTGAGGTAAAAATGCAACAACTGTGTAATAGACACAAATACATAATAAAAAACAAAAAGCTAAACAAATGTACAAATTAAATTTTTATTCTATAACGCTGGCGTACAAAGTCTTCAATAGCACGATCGTTTGCATTAAGATCAGAATGAAAATTTGAGACAATCGCCTTCATGGATACACCATGACAGTGTTTTATTAGAAAATACATGCAATAGTGACCACAGACAAGCGACAAAGGTCCTTGAATTGTGGTGTGGTTCCAAATCCAATCGATCGAGTGGAGATGCATGAAATCGATAAATTCACGCTGGTAGGGTCGGATACCAAAAGAATCGAAAAATTCGCCTTGCTCGTGATCATTCAAATAAACAGCAACCCAGTGTTCACCCAGTTGATCGCTTTCGTTGGTGTTGAAGACAAAGGCAGCAGGGGGAGATACGTCTTGGGGCAACATGTCTCTCACGTACACACCCTTGAAAACACACTTTAGACAAGAGTGATTGAATAAAATCCTTGAAATCTGGTCCGAGTTCATGCCGAATAGTCGAATATGACACTTTTGTTGCGATCAATTTCTAGAAGATTGTCGTGCTCTGCATAGACGATGACGTTGATAGTTTGCTGTAGGGCTGTCGCAAAGTGAATTTCCAATCGCAAGTTGCCATGCTTTATTAATTCGAAATGACTCGCCCCCGAACCAAGGTCCGGTGTCAAATCAAATGCAAACAGGGTATATCCGCTTGGATATTCTGCTCTGGAGATATCATTGCCTTCGTCCGCGTAATATTGATTTGTTCCTGTAAATAGGTAGAGGTAGCTGCGTATATACTTTCCATTTCCAAAGTCAGGTTGGTATGGTTTGGAAGGAATCTGCTTTCCGTCACGATACAAAGCCAAAAAATTTACAGAGTTGTGTTTGAAATCAAACGGATTTCTGGCCGACAGACCGTTGAAAGAAGCATTGTCCACCATGCCGATCACCACCCTTCTTGGTAACTGACCGAAAAAGAGATTTTCTTTGGTGACGGTGAGATTGCCTCTTGGCACGGTAAAAGCTTTTGTTTCTACACGGCGGATTGGATACTTGGCTGTTCCAGACTGGAGCGCTTTGATGTGGGCGATTCTTACAGGGTCACTGGGTTTGACCTTTCTACAGAATAAAGCCACTTCTTGCAGCTTGACCTTTCCTGCCCCCATGAGACAAAACGCGTCAGAGGCTCTAGTCAATTTGAGCTTCATCTCGACTCCGTTGAGTAAATATCGATTTTGAAAAGTCATATCCAGATGCAGTTTCCCTATCATGTCCACCGATCGACTTTCTTGCGTCAACGCCTTGCGTCGATTGAAGCCTGCATTTGCAACAGCGAGCGTATCAAACTTATCCTTGGAGTCCTTGTACCATAAGTTTGCAGAGAGCTGTGAAGATTTTGCAGGTCCTCCGAAACTGAGGAGAGTCTCCAAATAAGCTCTGTAGGGATACGTGTGATTCGATTGAGATACCTGGGTGTTGTTTAGGCTTAGATTGATCTGTGACCACAGACTGTGCAACCAATTGCAAACCGGAGCAACGGCATCGTTTTCGGCTAAATCTGTGGCGTCGTTTTTGACCACTTTAGCACGAACGTAGAGTAAGGTGTTGGCCAAATCGATGTAGTAGTCACCTTCCTCGACAATCAAAAACTTGACAGGACCGCTGTCCGTGAGAGTAGATTGCGGGCGATGTTCCACATAATGTCCACTTTCCAAACTGGTTTGGGTAGGTGGAACAGCAAACAAATCCAGCTCGGTTTTCAACCCTTCACAAGACTTTTCATGAATCAAGCTAGCCATCGAAAATGTCTTTTGATACGACCGCTTTCCGTCTACGTGTTTTCAAACTGTTGGATTTTTTGATTTTCTTTTGCCTTTTGACAGGTGGAGATGAGAAAAAGGTTTTGCGTGGTGGGGTTCGATGGACCGGGGCCGCGACGCGTTTCAATAAATTGACACCAGCCTGCTTCGATCTTTGTAAAGCCGCTTCTTTCGCACTTTTTCCAGATAACACATCCGAAACAAAATGTGCACCTGACCTGAGAACTTCTTTTCCAACCGTCTTTGCTCCTGACTTGATCAAAGGCAAGATCGCTTTTCCGAGGCTAGAAAATATACTCCCCAAACCATAACCGTTTTGATATTGGGCACCGGAAAAAAAGCCTGGTGTACCGTGACCAACCTGGGAGACGTAGTAGTTTTCGTAGGCTCTTGCGTAGCAACAGAACACGGGCTTGTGAGGCATTATAGTTGATGAAGACGTCTTTTTCGAAAGTGAAGCGTGACCACTACTTTTCCCGTCTCAAATTGAACTGGCTTGCCTTGATCATCTCGCTGCGATATATGTACCGTGTCGAAGTTTTTCAGTTGAACGGGGTGATAATGCACTTTATCATTTCTTCGGTAAATGTAATCACCATCTTTTCCTTCCACAGGAACTATACCCAGCAAAGGAGCTAAGGTGTCGTCAACCACCCTGGGTTCTACCACATCACAATACAAGTACATGGCATAAAAACCTTGATGTATGTCTACGTGACGTCTTGCTTCATATTCACCGCTTTTAAAACGCTTTCTATGAAACCCCAACAATTCAGCAAGTCCTTCACCCATCGTGATGTGGGCGCCGCTTTTGACCAACAAATTGATAAGCCTTGTGTAAGGATTGTAACACATGTGTAATGACAATTGCGTTCCAATTGTGCGCTTTAATTTCATTTCCAAGTATTGAAGGATGGCTTGAGGATTAGGGTAGTGACCAGAATCCAAGGCCATGACAGTGTCAATTACACCGTCTACATAGTGCAACCAATTATTCACTAAGTTGATGATGTTCCTCCAGGAGTGTGGATATTGGATTTCGGCGATACCAACCTCCCAATCTCCTTCCAAGTTGATCTCATTCGGTAGTCTGACCACATAATTCGTCAAGATGTTGGAGGGGAAAAATTTCATGGAACTGTTACTCGGTAGGGTTAGGTAAAACATTTTTCTTTAGTTATTTTATTTTGGGTTGGGGCATAACCAACCCTAAACAATTGGAAAGCAACACGATCCAAAGTTTGTGCGGGTCCTCTTCTAAACTCAGATTGTAGAGACTGAATGATATCACAATCAAAATGACAACCATTTGAAAAAAATAGACTATTTCACTTCTGGGAACGTTTTTTCCACACATTTTCCACTCAGCCATAACGCACAACACTCGCTTCGTCAATTCAGCAATTGAACTTGTCCAGGTAACCGAGCCACTTTACAAGGATCTGTTTCTTTCGATTCTTTTTTCTCCTCCCTAGAATCGCTTCTACCTTGTAGATGTCGTGATCAAATCTGTTTGAAATTGTTTTGCGATGCCACCGACCACCACACGACGACGTGGAAAGCGTATGCGAATCGGTTTATGGAGTGTGTAAGCGTCTTGAGAGCCGAGTCACGATTTTACAGGTTTCTTGATCACCCTACGTAGCCTTTCCTCTCCACCGAAGCTTCCAGGATTCCCGGCGTCATAGTAAAATCAATCGTGCTGGCGCCATGTCATCTTCTTTTTGAGACCAGGAAAAGCGTGAGTTTCACCCAACTCTTCTTGAAACTCTTTCAAACCGGTCTGTTGAAAGTTTTTGGATTTATGAACGACAGCCGAAATCAAATGATTTATAATAGAGTTAGGAATCGCCTGTCCATGAATCGTGAGTTCGCCTGATTTGTTCCAACCGAGAGAAAAATTGTTTTTGATGAAGTCCACAAGACCACGACTTTTTCCGAGGTAGGTTTTTGCAACTCCTGCCAATATGTCATCCTCAGTAAAATGTCGTTTCTCTTCAAGAACAATCTTTGTTGGAGTGTTGACATTCACGATAAACAATGTAGCCTACTGCTGCAAGATTTGATCGTAGAGTTTCACTTTTTCACTCGTGGTCAGATCAGAACGAGAAAGAATGTCATTCATTTTGGAGTCCAAATCACTCATCGCGTTCAGCAAAGGAGGTTTTTGCATGTTCTTTTCTCGCATCGATTCTAGAAGGCGTGGTTCCACAAGGCTCATCTTTTTGACACTCTCCATCTTGTTATTTTGAAGCCAAAGTGCCGATCAACCCAGCGATCGCAGGAACAACGGCGGATAGGAGAGCTCCCAGAAAGCCTCCGTGTTGAATAATCTGTCGTTTTTTAGTAAGACCGGTCTTCTTTTTGGCCAGCTCACGCAAAGGTTTCTTGTATTTAAGCAGATTTGCCTTTTGCTTTGAAGAGATGAGGACGTTGCCCTTCAACACGTTGTAGCAACAATCGCAAACACACTTAATCAATTCGTTATCTGCTGACTTTATAACCCTCTTAGCAACATTAGGATTCGCTTTGGAAAGAAGTTTGAGTGTGTCGATGTGTTGTTGTAAACGGGCAGTCATCATCAAGGAACGGGGATGTATACGAAATTGGTTTCTCCTGGAAAGATGTCAGTTCACAATCGAAATTTTTCCAGGGTGCTTTGTTTAATATCCAACAGTTAATCAACGAAAGGCTTAGATGTTGCGTCTGCAAAAGCTTCTTGAAGAACACCCGTTTGCCTCGGATAAGCTAGCTTTGCCAAATGAAGTATCTGAGAGTTGTCTCTAGGGTTTTTAAACACCACCAAATAGTGTGCGTTGAGACTGATCGTCCGGTGTTCTACTCTAATTTCTTTGTTTATTCTTTATGCATTTGAATTTCTTTGTTTATTCTTTATACATTTGAATTTTGACGGGTGAATTTACACAAAAAGTGGGACTTCTGGCAACCCTGGAGCTTGAACACCTTGACGTCATCATAGAAACAAACAACAATTCATTGTCACACATGAGTGGTTCTTGTCACACTTGAACACTCATGTGGAACATGTTTACCATTCATCTGGCAACCCTGGAGCGTCATCATAGAAACAAACAACAATTCATTGTCACACATGAGTGATTCTTGTCACACTTGAACACTCATATGGAATATGTTTACCATACATCTGGCAACCCTGAAGATTTATTTACCATTCATCTGGCAACCCTGCAGAACTCACATTTCTTTGTTTATTCTTTATACATTTGAATTTTTTTTTGGCGGGTGAATTTACACAAAAAGTGATCTGGCAACCTTGGAGATTTATTTACCATGCATCTGGCAACCCTGGAGTTTGAATCATACTCACATTTCTTTGTTTATTCTTTATACATTTGAATTTTGGCGGGTAAATTTACACTAAAAGTGGGACTGTTCCGCTTCAACACCTTTTATGACGTCAACACCTTAGCATCATCATAGAAACAAACAACAATTCATTGTCATGCATGAGTGGTTTTTGGTTTGTTTCTTCTGTGACGTCACAGCATGGGGCATATGGGGTCCGAGATAGGTCATTACATACTACTCGTATGACATACAAGATGGCGTTTGCTTATATAAACACAGAAATATTTGCCCTGGCAGTTCACCAGAGCGCAATGAGACATAATGACGTAGTTAGTTGACATTGCAGCGGTTAGGCTACGTCATGAAGGCGATAAACTTGATTGTACGGGCGCAGAGGTGTATCCGTCACCCTTACATTGATTCAACGTCAGCAAACATTGAACCAATGTAAGTATGACGAATACCGTTGCATGGGGAGTAATGCCACGAAAAACTGTAGGGAATCGATGCATAGTGCAGAGATTATGATAAATATGGCCGGCAATTACCTGTAGGCTACATTAGTAGATAATTCAAATAGTTAATTACAATTACTTAAAGCAAAATAAAAAGCACATGGTAACATTACCAGCAGCCGTTGAAATGGAGTGAAGTCTTGTTCCAAAGTCGTGGGTTGGGTGGATAAACGTGCGGATAAGCTTCGTTGAAATGGAGTGAGGTCTTGATCCAAGGTCGTGAGTTCTGTTGATATCGAGGCACCATTGTAACGCTTCTAGTTTGATATGGAAGGCTTCTGGGTTGAGGGGTAGACGTTGCTGGGTTGGAGGACTTGAAAGCAACACTAGATTTGAGAAATCATCTTGTATTGCGTCAGTTGTTGCAGCGATCAGAGCGGATTCAGAAAGCGTCACGTCTTGCCATAAGAATCGTGTTGATCGAAAAAAGGAAGAAGATTACCACACCAGTATGTTTTATAGGCGAAATCAGTCACCCTTGGCGAGTGCTGCCAGACGCAATGCTATTTAAATAATAATTGAAACTTGAAAGTACGGTAGGCTAAACAATTGAATTAAGAGAACTGCACTGCATATGTGGCGGGTGCACAAGATGTGAGACAGCAGTCGGTAGCCTACAGATTGATTGATCTTCACCACGATTGTGCTCGGGATGTCGCTGTCTTGATTACAGCTAGGCTACATATGAGCGGGTTTGTTTCTCAGCAGCCGATTGTAGCAAGAATTGACAGCGATAGACACCTTGTTTCGCCCATGGGACTGACTTCGTTAGTATTGCACCACTAATTCTTGCCACAAGGGTATTCGACCGCCGCTTTTACCAGTCAGTTTAACTCTTATCTTTGTAGAAAGAAAAGAGCCGACAACACCAGCAAGTCTTCACTGTATGAGCGGGTTGTTACTCATTACGTCCGTTAGGCTACACTGTTAAATTATAGGCTAACATAGGCTACTTGGCTGGCTAATGCAAAAGAATTTATTTCTGCCTCAAGAATCCCTACTGTGAATCAGCAGCAAAAATCCTATGAGCACTGAGAGCATTTTATAAGACCTGTGTGATGTCATTTTATAAGATCAGGCTACCGTGTGATGTACAGTCTAACCATAGAAAGAGCTCAACACCTGCTCTCCTGGGCCACATCGAAACGGGATTTTGCCTGAGGATGGGTTTCTTTTATGCCCGGTTTTCTTTCTCCATCCTATTATTATTATTATGACTGCTCATCCACATCAATATTGGAACTGGCAAATTCAATCCACAACACTTTTCATTAGGCTGTCATTCATTACTACATGTGGTGTGCTTCTCTTCTGTTTTTGTTTTATATAGCCTACTACGTGATTTTCCATTCAGGCATGTTTTAAACCTTTCAAGGTTTTGCCACCTTTTCCCGTTCATTAACGTGCTGGTAGGTCTATATCGATTTTTGTAGTTAGTATCTTTTACGTCCCGGACGCGTTAATGACGAAAAATAAAATGATTGATTGATTTTGACCCCTGAATTGTAAATCTTCAATCGTTGTGATTGCAGGTTAACGGAAGTTGGAACGTCTTATTGATTTTTTTGAATGTTTGTTGACAGTTGTTGCGATGGAGAAGGTTTTTGCTTTGTGGTTCCCATCAAGGTTAAGAACTTATGAAATAAAGTAGGGATTTTATTTATTTGTAATCAATATTAATTAGTTATAAATACGCAGCACAGTCATTGCAAAACTATGAGTGCTAATAGACTGCTGACTAACGTTTGCATAATTTCTAAGTTAAGCATTGATCAACAATCTGCTGTCTCGAAAGAATTAAGTTGAACATAATTACATAGCCAACATCGCCAATTAAAAGATTTAACTTGTATTATATATATGATGTTTTTTATTAAGGAAACCACAACTTCATGTGATGTTCTTTAAAACTTCAAACGACACACCAGTGCGTTGCTACGTACAGTTTGTGAATGACTGTTGTGAATCACAACCAATTTCTATATTTTGTAATTTATTAATCATGCTGCAAACATGGAAACTTTAACGGACTTCTTGAAATTGCTTTTTGGACCCCTTGTGGTTGGTGGACCCCCGGTTGAGAAACATTGGACTATACCCTCAAGATATCAGCTAATTTGCATCTACCCCACAGAAGCAATAACTGTCTCATGGGTATGGGAAGGTAAGCACAAAAAACGTCTATCTAAGTCCTACGGTAAATCATCCATACAAATTCTTTAAATGTTAAACAGAAGCCGTCACTTGATTTAAAAAAATTACCGAAATGGTTTTCTCCACATAGCGCCATTCCACATTCAACGAGAAAAGCTCCATTTTTTGTTTTTGGAATATATAGCCTATGATCTTTTAGCGTCCTAATTTTATTAATAGAGTCTCTTTCTACTCAATGATTCATCTTTTTCTGCAAACACACGGCAAGCAGTACCTTAGGCTAGTTAGTCAGGATGAGAAAAAATACATTTGTTAGCATTTACATTTCCTTGCTGTTTAGATGTTTCAATAACTGCAAGCATACAGTGTTGTGTAGACCAGTTGTTTCCAACCTATGGGGGATGCAACCTACGGTAGTTTGAACAGTTTGTACCCTGAAAAGATCGAGAGAAAAAACCGCTAACCGCAGTTTCCGCTAACCTTTACCCTAACCTTAGAATAATCCATGCTCTAACCCTCGCTGATCGCAGTTTCCGCAAACATTTTTCCGCAGTTTCCGCCAACCTTTACCCTAACTCTAACCATAGAGTAGCCTAATCCATGCTCTAACCCTCGCTGATCGCAGTTTCCGCAAACATTTTCCGCAGTTTCCGCTTACCCTAACTCTAACCATCGAGTAATCTATGTTCTCTAACCCTAACCCTCGTTGATTGCAGTTTCCGCAAATATTTTTCCGCAGTTATCGCTAACCCTAACCCTTGAGTTGTTTGCGGAAACTCCGATCAACGACATCGGCTTTGTGCTATTAAACTGCGATCAGCAACTTTGGCTTTTTGTAATTTTTTTCTCTCGATCTTTTCAGGGTACGAACTGTTCAGGGTACGAATTAGGTTGCACCCACCTATGGGTCACCAGAAATAGTTTCTGGGTTGTTGTTTTTTTCTTAAAACAAGTAAAATGTTTAGTATAAAGTATCGCAGCTGTTTGTATAATCTATTGCAGTAAAGCAAGATCCTACACAGAGTTGTTTGGTTTAAACCGCCCAGTTAAAACCTGGTTTAAACCAGGCAGTTTTGACCACCTATTACTGGTCAAAACCCCTTTAGTGTATGAATCAAGTTGCTTTTCAATTGAATTAAAAATATTACCCTCCATGTTTAGTAATGATGTTGAACTATATTTTGTTTTGATCAACAATAACCTAAATGCTGGATTTGGAAAAAAAAATATTCAATTTCTCTGTTTATTTTTGATATTTCTATCAGTTGGTTATTTTAATTATAGAGAAAATTCAAATTCTAAAAATAAGTTTCTGATGAACCAAAAAATGCTTGGTAGAACGATAAACCATTTGCACAGCCAACTGAAGTACAAGAATTTATTCCAACAAATTTTTTTTTATGAAAAACATTTGCCATGAAATTTGTGCAACATTTTTCCTACCGTTGCGTAGCACACCCGTAGCACATAAGACGACATGTATGTAGGTAGTGGTCTTAACGCTGTTTGAAGTCTTGTTTTTGGCGGCGCTGAAACAAGAAAAAAGTCCAAGATAAATATAATCTTTCGTACGAATTTTACAGGCAGCCATCTGTGGCTGCCTGACAGGTCGGTATTGGCGGCCATAAATAAAAGTTCAGGCGGCCATGGCCGCCAGCTATTTTGAGGCCTGCATATCAAAATGGTCACAACTCACAACTGCTTTTATACTTCCTAAATAGCCCTTAGCCCAGGTAGCCGATCATTCACTACTTAAAATATTTTCTGGGTTGTGACCAGTTTAAACCTAGTTTTCACCGGTTAAAACCAGGTTTAAACCGCTTAGTGGTCAAAACCAATTTTGACCACTTAGAGATCAACCCCGATCCTACAACAGGCCTCAGCTCCTTTATTTATTTCTGCTACCAAGCATGGCCTACCAGAGCTCCTTCTGATCCAATTACTCTCGTTTCGCAGACAAAATAAAAAAAGAGCATTGAATATTCGAGTTTTTAAAAATCCGTTTGTATGTTTGCTTTCATTCAGATAAAAATAAGGCAGTGGCTATTTGACCGGCTCCGGTCTTTTAATCTGAAACACTACTTGACCGGTCATGACGTATTCATTTTTCTTTTTCTCTTTCAAAGCAAAAGACGTGAAGAGAAGAAAAAACATTGCTGGTTTAGAATCGGCCGCATTGGTCAGTGACGTCATGACATTATGTGACGTCATGCAAAAAACCGCAACTACTTTTGCGAAGGGTGCAAAAAAAAGGAATAGAAGTGAAAGCGGAATGGATGGTCAGATTTTAACAATGTTGGTATTGTTGGAAAGCACGATGCCTCATTTACCCGAATAAATGGATTGGTAGTCCAACATATGCAATGTATTTATGTAGTAGCCTACTAACTTAAACTTTACTATTTTGTACCAATTCTCAGCAATTCAATTTTTACAATTAAAATACCAAACCAACACAAGTTAAAAGAGTATGTATTGGTTTATTCATCTAAAAAGTTTCACATTTATATTTTATCTACAAAACAAGCAATTGTTGCTCAAACGTAACCGTTCGACGAAGCTTTTTACCAAAACAATGCAAACACAAAGCGATCAATTTTGAGTGTTCATTATAAGCCGTCCCCCGTTTGCTGTGATTGGTGAATAGTGCCTCCACCAAATGTGCTGTAACTTTCTCATTTCTGCTCGGATTTTAACAATTTTATTATCTTTTTAAAGCACGATGCCTCATCCACCCGAATAAATTGATTGCTAGTCCAACGTATCCATTGCATTTCTGTAGCACTAACTTAAACTTTACTATTTTGTTCCAATTCTCAGCAATTCAATTTTTACAATAAAACTACCAAACCAACACAGATTAAAAGAATATGTCTTGCTTTATTCATCTAAAAACTTTCACATTTATGTATTATCTACAAAACAAGCAATCGTTGTTCAAACGTAACCGTTCGACGAAGCTTTTTACCAAAACAATGCAAACACAAAGCGATCAATTTCGAGTGTTCATTATAAGCCGCCCCTAGTTTGCTGTGATCGGTTAATAGTGCCTCCACCAAATGCGCTGCAGCTTTCTCATTTATGCTCGGATTTTAACAGTTTTACTATTGTTGGAAAGCATGATGCCTCATCTATCCGAATAAATTGATTGCTAGTCCAACGCAGAGGCGTCGATTTTTTCTTGAAAGAAAGGAATTCTGGGTGGGCGAGAGTTTTCAAACAGATTTCATTGAATGTGTATGTTCGCAAATTCGCAATGGTTAGTCTTTCTCACAAAGACTGTGTTTAGTGTCGCTGCAGCAATTAGGCCTTAATAGTTTTGATGTTTGCTTTATTGCGCCTTGCGATCTTATGAGCGCTGCTAAACTAAACAAACTTTTTTATATTTTCCTTTGCGACCTAAAAAGCGCGTGAATCATAAATTGTTATCTTTAAAGTTTCGCCTTTGGATTTGCCGCAAAATTTTCGGACAGGTGACTGATGACTGAACCTTCCTGAGCCGGAAGCTAATCCGGCAGCATGCTAACGTCAAATGCAGGTAGAGATCCATGGCTCATGCTGCTTCTGCAACTACCAGTGCATTGCCAGAGACATTCACTTCACCACTGTCCATCCTTGAAGCACTGCTTTCTTCATCAATGTCATCTCTACGTTCATTCGTGCTGGGCGTGGCTTCTTCAGCGTTATCATCTCGACGCCGACAACGGAAAATCTCTGTCCTTCTGCCCCGAACCAAGATATCTTGGGGTGACACTGGACAGATCGCTCACATACCGCCACCATTTGATGTCACTGCGCAAGAAACTCACATCCCGCGCTACTCAAGCGCCTGGCAGGCTCTAGCTGGGGGGCGAGGGCTGACACTTTGCAGCCTTAGCCCTTGTCTACTCTTCAGCATAGTACTGTGCAGCTGTTTGGTGCCGCAGTGCTCACTGCCATAAACAGCACCCTGCGCACAGTGACCGGATGCCTGCGTCCCACACCATTGGACAATCTCCCCATTCTCGTTGGCATCCCACCCGCTGAGCTTCGTCGCGAAGAAGCCACTCTGTCCCTCGGTCGACGAGCACTGGAGCCTAACTACCTTCTCCACCACAAGATCTCTGCTCTCCCAAACGAGCACCCCCGTCGACTGAAATCAAGACACCCATTCAAGCCAGCCGCTCAACTTCTTATCAATGAAGCTGATGTACAAGACATCTCTGCGGCTGCTTGGGCGGACCATAAATGGAGTTCTGAATGGAAGTCAACCGCCACCAGACTCTATTCGTTCATCCCCGACGCCGACACACGCCCCATCGGTCTAACACTACCAAGACAGGCATGGGTATGCCTTAACCGTCTCTGTACAGGCGTCGGGCTTTTCCGCTCAACCATGTACCAATGGGGAATGGCCTCTTCCTCCTCCTGTGAATGTGGTGCCGATGAACAGACCGCAGACCACATCATCAATGACTGCTTCATCTTCAAGCCACCTAACGGAGTGGAAGGTCTGCGTGTCATGGATGATGAAACCAAAGACTGGCTGCTCTCTAGTAGCCTTCCAGTGTAGTCCGGGAACATCTTGAATCTGGGGTGGTAAAAGGATAGACCCTCGGCCCCAGACGCTCACATGACGACGACGACGATCTCGACGCCTTTTGGAAGCTGGTTTTGAGAATGCGCAAATAGATGTTTGACTTTGCTTCATGTTTAATTTTTCAATAGTGAAATGACAACATTGCGAGGTGCCCCAATTTATACACAGCAACATGTTTGTGAGGAAAGATTTGTAAAAAGCGATTGTTTCAGTACGTGTTTAGTTTGTATCGGTTATTTTATTGCCATGTTCATTATGATGTCATATCCATATTCCTTCACGCTGACCCGGAACTGAAGTTTGATTGTGACGTAACGAAAGTGAGACCATTCGGAGAAAATATCAAATGTGGCTTTCTCTCACTAGGAATTGCCAGCGTGTGGCAGTTGCCGTAGCAACAACAATGCATTGAGTACCGCCTTGTTTCAACGCAGGGTTGTTGCGGATGCGGAATTGCTTTGTTCTGTCGGATGCCTAGCGAGAGACATAGCGTAAAACAAGAAGTTGCGCTGCAGTTAGTTGGATAATTCAGCGTTTAACAAAAACGGAAATAATTGTAACGAACACTTCATAAGTGTCATGAAAACAGGGTGGGCGAAACATATTTTGCCCACCCTCGTTTCACGGCAGGGTGGGTGCCGCCCACCCTATTTCGACGCCTATGGTCCAACGTATGCATTGCATTTCTGTAGCACTAACTTAAACTTTACTATTTTGTACCAATTCTCAGCAATTCAATTGCGCAGCGAGCGAGCTTCCTCTCCGGTCATTGGAACACTGGCACGAACCCAGACCTGGCTTTCGCAAGTGATGACCCCGATGATCGCCAGCCGGACAGACGTGTGCTAGAGAAGTTCCCAAGGTCTCAACATCGACCCTCGCTTATCACGTCCCCCTTGCTTGCCACACCTATTCTGAGCAAACCTGTCAAGCGATGGAACTTCAGAAAGGCCGATTGGGAACACTACAGCTTCCTCACAAACGAAGCTACGCAGTACCTCCCATCCCCACACACCATCAAAGTGGACGAAGCTTACCAGGACTTCTGTTATAATGCAATCATATCTGCAATTGCTGCGCGGAAACAATCGGCCACCCCCACTAGTGGGGAACAAATCGACGATGGATTATGATGATGATGATGAATGATCTGCGGCAAAAGATTCCATCCCGCAAGGTCGACGAAAAAGTTACATACCTTGCTGGGATGTGGAGTACGTCAGGCTCTACCGCGACTTCCTCCGTTCCCCTCCCGGGCACCTCCAACTCAGCAACAGCCCTGCTGGCAAGATTGGATTCAAAGAGGAATGAGCGCTGGACAGAAGCCATCGACTCAATCGACTTCACGCACTCCAGCCGCACAGCATGGAGTACACTCAACAACCTCACTGGCAGATCACGTGCCCCTCGGCGCCAATGCCCCATTTCAGCAAATGCCATCGCCTCACAACTTGTGAAAAATGGAGTGCACAGAACGAGTCCTCAAGAAAATGACGGACCTCTGGAAGGTCCCAACACCTGTCGAAGGAAACATCTCTGGTGAGTTTACCCCAGAGGAATTTGCCTCCGTCCTCCAGCACCTAAAGCCAGGCAAATCCCCGGACCTTGACCACCTATGCCCGGAACTAATACTCCAAGCTGCCCCCACTATGAGGTCCTGGTTGAAAGACTTCCTTTCCTGCTGCTTGCGTCACCTGCGCATCCCAAGAATCTGGAGAAGAGCCCTAGTGGTTGCAGTCCCAAAGCCGAAGAAGCCCCCAGGGGATCCAAAGAGCTACCGTTCCATCTCTCTGCTCTGTATCCCCAAGATACTCGAGAGACTTATCTACGCCCGTGTCAAACCGATAATAGACCCTCAGCTCCCTCGGGAACAAGCTGGCTTTCGCCACGGAAGATCAACCGTAGACCAGGTCACTCTGATGACCCAAGACACCGAGGACTGCTTCTCGGCAAAAAAGAAGGCTGGCGCCGTGTTTGTCGATCTCACGGCTGCCTACGATACTGTATGGCACAGCGGCCTTACCTGCAAACTACTCCGTCTCCTTCCTGACAGGCACATGGTCCATATGGTTATGGAACTTGTGCAAAACCGCAGCTTTACCCTTTCCACCAGTAGTGGCCGACAAAGTAGACTACGTCGACTCAGGAACGGCGTCCCATACGGCTCTGTCCTGGCCCTCCTCCTCTTTAACACTTACATCTATGACCTGCCTGACACCATCTCCAGGAAGTATGCTTACGCAGACGACCTGGCTCTCCTACATCCAGCCGGAGATTGGCAGTCAATGGAAAGGAACCCAAGCCAGGACATGTTAACTATATTGACATATCTCCAGAAATGGAAGCTACAGCTCAGCATAGCAAAGACAGTGTCGGCGGCCTTCCATCTAAACAACAAGGAAGCAAAACGTGAGATCAACATTACCACCGATGACGAACGCCTGCCATACCGCGCCGAACCCACTTACCTCGGCGTAACCCTGGACAGGTCACTCATGTACCGACGACACCTGGAGTCACTGCGCAAAAAACTATCTGCACGCATTGCACTTTTGAGGCGGCTGGCGGGTTCCAGCTGGGGAGCTGGCGCGAAAACCCTTCGCACAGCTATCTTGGCCCTCGTCCATTCTACCGCCGAGTACTGCGCACCAGTGTGGTGCCGCAGCTCTCACACCCACCACATTGACACCACACCCACCACATTGATCGCCTGCGTCCCACTCCAACGGAATGCCTTCCCATCCTTGCAGGCATCCAACCTGCTGAGCTTCGCCGTAAAGGAGCCATAATTTCCCTTGCTCGTCGCGCACTGGACCCCAACTACCTCCTCCACAGTACATTCCAGCGCCTACCTGGAGAACAGCAGCGACTGAAATCAAGACGCCCATTTGCGCCCGCCGCACGGCAGCTTCTGAACAACGTTGAAGTTCTTAGAATAAGTGCGGCACACTGGACGAACTACACATGGAACACTGAGTGGCAAAACAACACCTCCCGACTCCGTGATTTCCTACCCGACGTCGATCCCCACCCTCCGGGAATGTCCCTCGCAAGACTTGCGTGGGTCCGGCTTAACCGCCTACGAACCGGCGTCGGTCGCTTTCGTTCAAACATGTGCAGATGGGGCCTGGCTCCCTCACCGGGATGCGAGTGTGGTGCCACAGATCAAACAGTAGACCATGTCGTCCATGACTGCCCAATCCACCAACCACCACATGGAACGCTTGGACTGAAGGCCCTGGATGATGAGACTGTTGAGTGGCTGATGACCTCATGCCCTAACATATAGTCCAGAAGAAAGCTCATATGACAAAGAAGAAGCAATTCAATTTTTACAATAAAACTACCAAACCAGCACAAATTAAAAGAGAATGTCTTGGTTTATTCATCTAAAAACTTTCACGTTTATATCTAATCGAGCAATCGCTGCTAGGGATGGGCAATATAGAATTTCGAATAGTTGCAATCCGAATAACTAATTATTCGAATTGAAATCACATTTCGAATCGAATTTTCCAAACCGAAATGAAACTATCCCCTTTTCCGACTACCAAAATTTTTTATCGATTTTTTGCCGATCAATTACATTCGGCTCAGCGATAGCTATTCGCTCTAGCGAAAACGACTAGCCAGCTCCCATTACCAGTGCGGTTTGTGGACGTCGGAAGACCGTTGTGGTGTGGATTTGCATCTAATTTTATCGTACTAAACATAAAACGCAATTCAACTCTGGGTGAGGCTACCGCTACGCCTAGCATCGGAAGTTCCGCAACAATGCAGCAATCCAATATAGATTGATCGATGGAGCTCTGGTGTTGAAGTGACAAATACTTCAGCATCAAGTAATGATGACAACGATGAAATCCGATCGTACCTTTAGGCAAAAGTGAAAAACAGAGATGCAATTGAATGGTGGAACAAAAATTAAGAAAAGTTTCCGCTGTTGTTTGATCTTGAGAGGAAGTATTTAGCTGGCGAGCATTTAGAAGCTTGAAACATTCTTTACTGTAACAATTAACAAAGACTTGCTCTCCTGGGCAGTTACTGTTGTTTTACGTTTCGTTGCCGCTTTTTCGTTATGTGTCCTCGATAAAACCAGAATAAAAACAAAGCTTTTTGACATTTTCTGAAATTAAACAAATTTATTCTAGAATAGGTATTCGAAATTCCAAATTAGAAAAATTATTCTAGAAAAGCTAATTATTCTATTTTGCCCATCCCTAATCGCTGCTCAAACGTAACCGCTCGACGAAGCTTCTTTCCAAATAGCCTACAGTAGGTGATTTGATCATTGTTCAGTATCAGCCGCCCCAAGTTTGCTGTGATGGATGAACAGTACCTCCACCAAATGTGCTGTAGCTTTCTAATTTCTGCTCGGATTTTAACAATTTTACTATTGTTGTAAAGCACGATGCCTCATCTACCTGAATAAATTAATTGCCAGTCCAACGTATGCATTGTCCGCCCCGATAGCTCAATTGGTTAGCGCGTCACTTCTGGAACAAAGAAGCTTCAAGTTCAAGCGGCGCTGGTTTGACTCTCGGGGTGTGCGCTTGAGCAACGCATTCAGTTAAGGACTGCTCTCCATTCAGGGGCATCTAATGGATGGAATAGTTCCCCGGCAACAAGACTTCAACAATCGGAAACTTCACTCTGTCAATCTCGGTGACCGGGCCTGCGTCAGTGATTCAAAGCCTCTACAAGTATGCGAAACTGCCAGGATTAAGCTCTGCAAGAAGCTTTCCCAGTCCGAGGATAAAGATTCAATAAATCAATCAATTGTATTTATGTAGCACTGCAGCACTTTTATTGTAAAAATTGAATTGCTGAGAATTGGTACAATATAGTAAAGTTTAAGTTATTGCTACAGAAATGCAATGCATACGTTGCACTAGCAATCAATTTATTCGGGTGGATGAGGCATCGTGCTTTAAAACGATAGTAGAATTGTTAAAATCCGAGCAGAAATGAGAAAGTTACAGCACATTTGGTGGAGGCACCATTCACCGATCACAGCAAACTTGGGGCAGCTTATGATGAACAATGATCGAATCGCCTTTGAATGCATTGGAAAGAAGCTTCGTCGAGCGGTTACGTTTGAGCAACGATTGCTCGTTGTGTAGATAACATATAAACGTGAAACTTTATAGATGAATAAACCAATACATACTCTTTTAACTTGTGTTGGTTTGGTATTTTAATTGTAAAAATTGAATTGCCGAGAATTGGTACAAAATAGTAAAGTTTAAGTTAGTAGGCCTACTACTTAAATACATTGCATATGTTGGACTACCAATCCATTTATTCGGGTAAATGAGGCATCGTGCTTTCCAACAATACCAACATTGTTAAAATCTGACCATCCATTCCGCTTTCACTTCTATTCCTTTTTTTGCACCCTTGGCAAAAGTAGTTGCGGTTTTTTGCATGACGTCACATAATGTCATGACGTCACTGACCAGGGCGGCCGATTCTAAAACTGCGTATATATGTATCATGTAAATTCAATTGTTTTATTCAACTGAGTCAGCTGCGTGTGCGATCTTTATCGGGATGGTATCCGTAAGCATAGGCGCCTAACTATTTTTTTGGTTGTGGGGGCGAAAGCGTGTTGTGTTTCATCAGCAGCAACGTAAATTCAGCAAATGTCATGTAGATGGATGACGTAATTATTCCGTCACACTAGGATTGCTGTTATTGCCACACTCGGAGTTATCGCTACGTTTGACCTACTGTTAATTATTATAAACAAAACTTGACCATTTCGGTTAAGCAAACACATGACATGCGTCTGCGTTAGGTAGCGGTTGATGGACTGCGACTCTTTAAGCTAAGCACAACATAAAGTTTAGCAACGAACTAGATTTATTAGCGTGAAACAAGAGACGAAAAGGTTTACTAAAAGGTACACTGTAAATGGAATGACAATGTTTTGAAAATGGAATGCAAATACTAACTTGATCATACGCTTGAAAATATACCTGTGAAAGTAAAATCATCCATGTTTACATCAATTCAGCAGCACGTCACCTTGAATAAATTTAAAAGTTGCTGACATTTGTAAGCAGCCCTTGAAAAATAGTTACGGAGAGACGTTTGATTAAGTTTTCGACTTGACATTGCTCCCTTTTCACTACAATATCGCAACTTATGACTGACCGCTGTAAAACGCCTGTTTTCGCGTTGCAGATGAAACAAAAGATGCGCATATTCCGCCTTTGATCGGGTTTCTATGGCAACGGTCGTGTGTGCGCCATTCAGTATGCGGCGTGTGCGCACTGCGCAATGCGGTTTGTACCAGCCCTTGTTGCGTTGGTTAGTGGTTACCTCAGGCCGAGACTTCAAGTTCATTTTCACAGCGAGCGATTCACTGGGCACCGCGCAATTCACTGCAGTGCAGAGGTTTCGACTTTCGAAAGCGACATCAAGTCTGTTTGCAAGCTCATTATTTTAGCTAAACGCACGCTCCGTCTACGTAGCAAATTATGGTTTTTTTTTTGATGCATTCAACATCTGATGACATTGAATCGACACAAAATGGTAGATTTTTGCTATGTCCCAGGCAGCAAAATCAATCATGTTTACATTGATTCAACGTCTGCAGACGTTAAATCAATGCAAAAATGACAGATTTTGTTGTCTGGTGTGGGATTGTAGCATCGCTACTCGTTCTAGTGATTACTTATTGCGAAGCTGTTGCAGTTTGCATTCAAAAAATGTTTTCCTGCTGCCGATCGCTAGTTCATCTATTGTTTTATGTATCAATACAGCATAAAAAGTTGCCCCTACGCAGAAATATCAGGCCTTAAAACTCGTGTTTTTTTCCAGCAGCCATCGTGGCCTACCGAGAGCTCCTTCTCGGCGGCCAAATCTGTGTGCTTGGAGGCCAAAATACAAATAACGATAGCACAAGTAAATAGAATTAAACTTGCAACAATGCCGAAATGATCACTTAGTGTTGTTGAAGTCTGGGCAACGTCCTGCTATAAAATCGTTGTACCACGCAATAACTGCTTTATCGGTATTGTAATCTGGTATTACGGGACCATCTAACGACACTAAATTGTTTCAACTGCTCGCTGCTCAGTAAATTGTATCAACTGCATACCGCTTTTCATAAAACCTGACCATTTATACCATCATGATGTCACCATTGAGGGTGTGAAGTCACTAACCCATAGCGGGAACATTTCTCAACTATGAAGACACGTGTTTTCCCCTCGGATGACAGCTAACCTACTTCTCCTTTTTAACAACGATTCAATGTCCGACAACATTGAATCAACATAAATACGACAATATTGCCAGCCGATGTAAATTAGCACTTTGGATTAACACTTTGTTAAAATAAACGTCGGGCAGGGTTGAAAAAAATCATGATTTTTTAAAAAAAATCAAAAAAATTGGATTTTTTTGATTTAAATCGGATTTTTTTGATTTAAATCAAATTTTTTTGATTTTTTTTAGATAAAAAAGCGTCGAGTCTACTTGGGGGAAGAGATCATTTTAGTAAGATAGCAGAATCATTTTTAACCCCTTGATTGATTGAAAGGCTTTGCTTTGCAAGTGTTTAATCATTTTTATTATCATATTGTAGGCTAGCCTGTCTATTGCACATATTTTTAAGTAGGTGTGATATGTTGCTTTATACTAATCACAATTGTGCATATCGAGATTGAGGTGAGTCTCAGACTGTCATCTCACTACACTAAGATCTTTCCTTACGTTTGAGCGCAAAACTCCCATCGTGACGTCACATTGCATGACAACATCTGTGTTGAATAAAAAGGAAAAATTCGCGCTAAAGTTTATGGCTCTACAAAATATCAATAGCTGTGGAATGGTAACATGTTTTTGAAAAAAGAAAGAAACACATTTTGCAAAATACTTCTATGATCTAAAAAGTACCAATCTTTTAAAACGGTTTTTAACCTGGACAGGCATTTTAAAAAAGGTCTAATAAAAATTAATCTGTGCCGTGTCTTTTAGCTCAAACTCTCACATTTGAAAACCCTGAGCCTCAATGCAGAATAGTGCAGCTTACCCTCTTTTGTATTAAAATGCTGAAACAATTTTTTGTCTGAGTTGAAATGCACAACTGAAACTCCGTATTATACTTAATTATCAGTATCTTAAATCACAGCTATACTTTGAGCTATTACATTGCTGCAACTTCAGACCAAGGCTCATCCTTTCTCATAAATGACAAGAGCAGTCACCCTGGCCAAGTGGCCATGTGCAATTATTCCCACCTACTAACGTTATTGTCCTTAACATCACAGATATATTATGATAGTACCATCCTTACTAAGTCACAGATCATTTTTTTAGAATCGTTGATTGTATTTTTTTTTACCTAAAAAGCTCTAGCCTAATATACTATGTTGGAGCTGGTATACAAGTCCCAAGTGTGAACTGCCAAGTAAACTAAGTTGCCTTTCAAAACATGCATAGCCTATAGCCTTATGTATTTAAATATAACTTTTGTATTACAAAGAAGCAGTAAAACGTTTGTTGATGTATTTATTTTTATTTTAGCAAATAAAAAATCATTTGATTTTTTTAATTGATTTTTTTGATTTTTATTGTTTGATTTAAATCATGATTTAAATCAATGATTTAAATCATTTGATTTAAATCAGCCAACCCTGACGTCGGGAATTACAAACAAGACTTATAGGTGGTGATCGCAGCTGGATATTTCCATGCAATGGCAAATGTTTCCGCACAATACAACAGTGGTGACTATGACGCGCTGACCCAATTCTGCGTCACTCTTCGATACTAGATATTTTCTTCAGTTAATCCACGATCATTCTATTGCGAAATTAAATAATTAGCTAGAAGAATCCGGCGGCCAAATTGGCCGACCGAGGAGGTAGCACCGGCGGTCATTCAAGCACCACTTGGCGGCCATGGCCGCCGGCTGCTTAAAGGCTTGAATATGGCGCCTCTGTCCGCAAGGGTATGAGTTCGATACTACCCAGAAGCGGTTCATTTTAAACTAAAATTGCCTGCTAAAAAACACTGCCTAAAAGTTAACTGAACATTGATCAGAGATGTACGTATACGCCGCAAATTCTACCCTGTAGACGTTTTGTTTACGCTAATGCTTACGCCTACGGCCACATTTTTTTGGATAGTTGTCGCTTGAGGCTACGCCGTAAAGTTTTCGCGATTTTTTAGCGTATAGCGTCAACGTATAGTCGTATACTTTTTAATGTTTAGCTGTTGTTTGCATTTTTTTTTATCAAGCTGAAAGCTTTTTTAACCAACAAAAGCTTTCCGAAATACTTTTTTTCGCTAGAACACGCCAATACCTTCCAGCGCTGCAGTTGAAAGAATGTTTTCCATGGGCAAAGACCTATTGAAACCAAAACACAGCAAAATGTCAGATGAACACTTTCAGATGCTTGTGTTTCTTTGTGGAAATTGAAAATAAAACTTGTTTGTTTCGAGTGGTTTATACCATGTGAAGTGAATGTTTGGCACCTAGCAAACAAAATGAGTTTACACTAGTGTATGCGCTCACGCTGACGCCGCCAACTTTTTTTACAAATTACGTTGACGCATACGGCGTAGGGTTTTTCGAACGTTTGCGTTGATGCTGACAGTATCAATATTTTTTGTATATACGCGTACAAGCCGTACATCACTTACATTGACAAAATCATTTTTTTTAAAGAAGTATTGTCAGTTTTTACAGCCACCAAACTAACTTGTTGAGAGCAAAAATGTAATGCGTCATTCGGCAAACACGGTCACATCCTCTTATGACGAACGAAAACTTACCCAGAAAAATTCCAGCAAATTAAAATTACTCTAACTTTATTACTTATGTTTGAAATGAAATAAAAAAGCTACTCGAATTAAAAATTGACCACAAAAATGCAGCAGCCTAACAAATGAGTCACTTCGGGTCAAAATTTAGTTAAAAAAAGAATTCTTTCGGTTAGTATCGAACTCATTCCTTCGGAAACATCAGCCCGTTAACTGTCGTACGCGCCACTGACTCAATTGAATGAAATTGTTGAATTTAGAACTTAAATAGGCACTTTTTTCTCTATTTGTCTTTTGCTTTGAAAGAGAAAAGGAAAAAAGAATACGTCATGACTGGTCAAATAGTGTTTCAGATAAAAAGACCGGAGCCAGTCAAATAGCCACTGCCTAAAAATAACCCTCTAATACAGGGGTCACCAAACTATGGCCCGCGGGCCGGTCCGCCACGTGCTGCAATTCAAGTCAATGGAGATTCTAAGTAGTTGTATATCTTTTTGCAATTTGCATTCGGCCCGCAGCTGTCAATCTCGCAGCAATCTGGCCCTCAGAGAAAAAAGTTTGGTGACCCCTGCTCTAATACATAAATGCTTATTCTTCATCCTTCTCAAGTACCGTAGCCTAAGTGTAGAAGTGAGCTTCAAGTTCAGGCCTAGGCCTATATAAGTCGACGCACAACCTTTTTGCGGAACTTTTATTACCAATATTTTGTCGGCATGTGAATGACTTTGTTATGTGAATGACTTTGAAATGACAAGTTGCAAGTGAAGAAAAAAAGTTTCAAATACCAACAAAATGTTGGCTTGTGGAAGCCGGCGACCAAACTTGGCCTATCGACACGATAGTTTTGGAAGCTATGGCCGCTAGCTTAAAGGCCTGCTATAAGTGAAGCGTTTTTCTATTGCTACGTTTTTCTATTGTTTTTATTTTGCAATTAGCTTACCTCCTTTCATACTTATATACTTTACATAGCTTTTGGCTGACCTAAAACACTATAAACTCAAAATTTTTCCATAAAATATTTTTTCTGGATGCCTTCAAAGTAAGATATCAGGCTATGCTTGGGTCGCCAAATTTTCTGAACCTATTTTTTTTAAAAATTTGGTACGTTTTTTTAAAAAGGTTGGGAATCAGTACTCAGTAGTGTAGACCACCTGTCATGTACATTGTACAAATGTCTCTTTATTGATGCCACATTGGCACAGAGAACTTTATCAACAAGTTAGCGATCCTCTGAAGTTGGTTGCTTGGTTGAGCAACGACAAGTGGCTAATATACCCTTAATATTCTGCTCTACAGAGAGTGTTCAATCTGGACGCCAGGGAGGGCCAAGTTCAATGGCTGCAAGATCAGGGTCCACGTCTTTTAGGCGCTGACAGTTAGGCGCTGGTCTAATAGGCGCGCACACTGTGGCGTCTGGATATTTAGGTGCAGAGCACTGTGGCGCCCGGTCATTTAGGTGCTCAAAATATTATATTGAACAGGAAAATATATTGTTTTGTTAATGCGTGTGCGTTGTTGGTCATGGCTTCAGTGAGTGAAGTTGCTTAAACCGGCAATGCTTTTTCACACAAAATGTTATATTCAACAGAAAAAATATATGAGTGAAGCTGCTTAAACCGGGAATGCTTTTCACACAAAATGTTATATTGACCAGGAAAATATGTCATGGCTTCTGTGAGTGAAGCTGCTTAAACCGGCAATGATTTTCACATAAAATGTTATATTGAACAGAAAAATATGTTGTTTTTTTAATGCGCGTGTTCAGCATTTATTTGTTGTTAGTCCAGGTTTGCGTCGGCGAAAGCTTTATCAATAAACTATTCAAAATTCCGAAAATGTATGAGTTCACTTTTAGTTAGGTCAAATAATAACTACACTAAACATCAGTAAAAAATGTACCGTAGTCTGTATTCAAACGGGCGGTAGGCTTGAGTGAAAAGTAACTTAGTTTTCCGTCAAAACCCCAATTAGGTTTAATAACGAGCGAAGTCTCACCATTATGCTTGCAACTTGTAGCCAAGGTGTAGCCTATATGCCCTGTAGAAATGTATTCATGTGAACAGTAGTACAGCGTCTTACGCGTTCTCGTCACATGGCCAATCCATCCCGAACAAAAGTAATTGCGAAAGATAATAGATTAAGTAAAGTTCCATCTGGCTGCAACTTGTGTTCAGGATGCATTGCAAATGTCCTGTTGAGATGTGCTAATATCAAGAGTAGTAGAGCGTTTTCCCGCACCTCATCTCCACACGATCTATCCGTCTCAAGTAGAAGTAATTATTAAAGGTAACAGATTGCACAAAGCTGCGCCTTCAAACCGGCAACTTCTACTCCAGAAGTACGTGTCCTGTGGAGATCTGGTGGTCTACTGCTCTAATTGCCCTGCATATAAGCCGATGTTGGATCTGAGCAATAATTTATTGATAAAGCTTTCACCAACGCAAACCTAGACTTGAATCAATAAAACAACAATATATTTTTCTGTTCAATATAACATTTTGTGTAAAAAGCATTGCCGGTTTAAGCAGCTTCACTCACGGAAGCCATGATATAATTTTCATTGCCCTACCTGCCAAGCTGATACAATCTACAGACTTTACTAGGAATAGCACCTAAATGACCGGGCGCCACAGTGCTCCGCACCTATATATCCAGACGCCGCAGTGTGCGCGCCTATTAGACCAGCGCCTAACTGTCAGCGCCTAAAAGACTTGCTCCCGCAAGATCATTAGCTATTTTTTCTACTGTTTGAATAAAAACTTATCATTGATCCCAATAAAGTTGTAACAGGCTGTTAAGGTTGTTAAGTAAATGTAACTATATTTTGATATAACTTGCTCTGCTTGGCATTGATAACTTTTTTGTATTATAGTATTGATAGTACTTGTAAAATAATATTATGCCAGAAAAAATATTATTGATAGTATAGTCAAACAGGCAAATGCGCGGAGGACCGGAGGTTTTTTTAAAAACTTTATTCTACATCGTTTAATAAGCGGAAAATTTGTCTTGTTTTTGTTCAATTATGTTGGTCTAGTACTGCTCTATAATCATGCAAAAAATTGCAAACTTGCGACTTGTGGTTTTGCGTCACGGTAATTATCGCAATCACTCGCGCATTCCCGCACTTTTTATTAATGCGCGTCGCTCTCCAGTTTGCACAAGTAAATGTTTTAATGTTGATTCGACGTCGTTAGATGTTAAGTCAACGTTAAAACATCGATTTTTTCCTGGCTGGGTTGTTTCAACTCTAGATCTGACAATTCATTTACTAGTTTCGCAAAAAAAACGTTTCTTTAACACAGAAGTTTTATCATCGTTACCTCATTGTTGTGATTGGATTATTTTGTTTTAGGCACAAACAGTAAACAAAAATACTGCAATTAATAGTAAGAATTCCCAGCAACGGGGATCTGCGAAGAGACCATGAGTCTTCGAGTCAAGCAGATACCCTTATTTTTAATACAAATCTTTATTTGCGATAGCAGTTAATTAACCGAAAAGTACGGTACAAATGAGCGATAAGCTTTACTAGTCACTAAGGACAAATACATTGAAATCAAGAAATAACATGATGAATATTTCAAAAACGAAATGGAGTCAGAGTGTTAGTTGCTAAACTGCTGCAGAAATATAAACAAAAATAGAAAATAACAAAAAAGTAAATCAAAATTACTCATCAAAATTATTTTCTTAAGCTCGTTCTGACCTTTTAAAAAGAAAATCACAACCTCTTTTTTAAATTTAGTGTTTTCGCCCATTTAACCTCAGACAGCAAAATCCGTCATTTTTACATGACGGATTTTGCTGTCTGGGCTACTGAGCCATGTGATAAATGAAAGCCTTCAGTTGCGTCATAATGAATGACGTAATTCCAGCTCATCGAAAGAGGAGCAACATACGCACGCCAGTATTTAAAAGAGAATAGTGGAGAAAAAATTAGGAACCGTGGTAAAGTTGTTTACCACAAAAATGAGCGTCACCGCGCAATAACGAAATTCTCGAAAACCTTTTCGAATGCGCTGATTAATGATTTTAATTGGGAAAGAAAGCCAGAATATAGAAATTTTTTCATTCAGGTTGAAGTGAAACCACTCATCGTTGGACTAAAGCACAAAGTAACTCTGTCACGTTGCCTTGCAAAGCGGCAGATCAAAGTTTGCAAAACCGGTCGTAAAGTTGATTTTGCGCAAAAAATAGGTGGTTGAAATCAATGCTTGATTACTCCTAAGTTTGACGTGATATAGGCATAATTATTTTTTGTAGTCAGAGTGTAAAGATGGAGGTTTGATATTATCGTATTGAATCGCCGGTTAATACTTGTTTTGATACTCTAATTTGATGGACCGCACATTATCGTAAAAACTGTCCGATCGCGCATTTGCCAGTTTGACTATACTTGTAAAATAATATTATTGCTCTTATTATGCTTTGCTCTGTTTAAAGTAGCTTAAGATAGCACAATTTTGGTAAAGAGGTGACTTTCTTCAACCATAAACAGATGAAACCAAGCAACCACACGGCATTTAACATAATATACTAAACTGAACTTAAACTACGAACGTTTTCGGCCGTACACATGTTAGCCCTTTTCAAGTAACAAAAAAATAACTGATATTACATTTACATTGAAATGAATAACTGATCTACTCAATGAATTGAAAACGAAATGCATAAGAATGAATTAAATAAGAATGAATGAAAAAAAATTTAGTGTGTAGATCAGTTATTTATTTCAACGTAGATGTAAAGTCAGTTATTTTTTCGTTACTTGAAAAAGGCTAACATGTGTATGGCCGAACACGTTCGTAGTTTATGGTTTATGTTCAGTTTAATATATTGTGTTAAATGCCGTGTGGTTGCTTGGTTTCATCTGTTTATAGCTTAAGATAGTGTTTGTAATTTGTATCATTCATTTGATCCATCATTGTGCAACCTTAAGGCAGCATGACTGTCCTAGTTCCACACTCTAATGTCTCCAATATTTTATTGAGCCACCTTGTTGTGTCACAATTAGTTTTTCCTGTATTTTTCCACTTTTATTACTGACTGTTTCCTGCTGCTTAGCACCACTCTTAGTATGCCTTGTCCTATTCAGAGTAGCCTTGTATGTCTGAGCAGTCGTGGTACCACTTGAAAGAGTAGCAATAAGAACAATCTTATTCAGCTACCTATTGGCCAAGATCCCCACAGAAGTACACCGTGGAAGTTCAGTGTCGTTAAAGTCTTGAACCTTAGAACAAAGTCTTTGAGCTATGTCCACTGTCCAGGGTTGAAAGATTTACGACTTGGCTTCGGCTTCTTGTAAAACTTTCAATGCTGGACGGCTAAGTGTGGTTAGCTGATGAGTTTTTGTTCCTTGCAGTATTGACCGTGTCTTGTCTTAAATGGTCAACGTTACATCACTGAACCAAATTTATTTATGTAGGCCGGAATGGCCCGTTTCGGTAAGTCCGATTTGGTGAGTCTGATTCGGTGAGTCCGATCCCTTAGCGGGGATTTTTTCATTTTTTTTTTAAATTATTGGGTACCGTAGCCTAATTATCATTGCCGTTTTAGGGTTAGGGGTTTGAGGTTAGGAACTCACCGAATCGGACTCACCGAGTAGTAGCAGACCCTATGTAGGCTACATAACTTTGCAGTATAACTTCATTTTATGTGTAGGCTATAACGTCATTAAAAAGTTCTTTCAAAAAACTTTGACTCATCCAATATTTTACTCAAGAAAACTATTTTTCCGGTAGAAGTACGGTAGTGAGTTTAGGTTAAAAATGAACAAAATTACAAGTTTCTTTAGCTCTGTCAGGAAGCGAAAACTTGTGGAAGACAGTCAACAAGCCATTTCCACTCCTGCGGATTTGATCCCTTCTGACTTACCATCTTCGTCCTCAACTTCTGTTGCACAAGTGTCTGCATCTGTAGATGCTTCATTTTCTCCTGATCTGCTGGCTCTGTCCTCAATTAATGAATGGCCTGATTGTTGAACTACATCCCAGAAAACAAATTGTCAAAACCAATATGAATGGCTCACAGCCAAAGGCGGAAAACTTAGTTGTGTAACATGTGGACAAGTTGGCAATTTAAGCGTAGAAAAAACAGCAGGGGCAAGAATTTCACGAGAATGGATCCAAATAAACATAAACTACAATGGAACTACCAGATCACAATGTCAGTTAAGTTCCCTTCGGAAAAAAAATATACAAATATCGCGAAAGTGCTGGCCACAAATCAGCGTCGCTCATTTTAACATAGTCGATGGAAAACCGTATTTCAAGTGGAGTTAAGGCACAATATTTCTGTGAAAAAGTGATCATACAAAAAATATTTCGAACTGCGTACAAAGTCGCAAAGGAAAACCAATCATTTAACAACTTCGAGAGTGAAATAGATATGCCGGAACTTAATGGACTTGAAATGGGACGTAGCCTATTTTACATTCACGTAACGCCTGTAAGAACATTGTGCAGCATGTAAGTATAGAAATGAGGACAAATCTATTCAAAAAAAGTTGTTGAGAATCGTAAAAGTATATCTACAATTCTTGATGAGTCGACCACGTTGAGCCGTGTATCCACTCTGATAATCTTCGTATCTTCAAACAACTACTGCCCATACTCACCAACAAAGATATCCTCCTTTCCAGTAAAGGCAGGGTCTACAACAGCTGTGTCAGGAGTGTGATGTTGTTTTCAAGTGAATACTGGGCTGTGACAAATGAGGTACTGGGAAGAATCAAACAAAATGACAACGCAATGATACGGCGGATCTGCAACATCAGACCACAAGAGAACCAGTACACCAGCTCAGACACACTACACATACACATGTCCTCCGATTCAACCGTCTCCGCTGGTTTGGACATGTTGAAAGGAGCAGCGGATGGATAAACCAATGCCGAGATGTGCCAGTTGCTAGTTGTCACGATTTCTTTCTATCTCTTACCAGGAAAAAGACTTGGAAAGGTTCAATGACGTAGTTTAATGGGTCAAACCGAAAAGCAGTCAATTAAATGTCGAATAATTCTACTAGTGAAATGATAATCTGACTTCTTGAAGAACTTTAACGAACGGCTTCTCAAATAACTCTAATTTCTGCATCAACTACCAATCCACAACTCATAGCACAACTCTCATAACCAACTCAATAATAATCATCATAATAATAAATTACACAAACTACACCACTATTTATATAGTTGGTTGCTCAGTCCAGTAACTTCGAGAAGGTGACGTAGTGTTGCATCACACGAACTCATCGTGGGTCACGTAGCATTGAGATGTAAACAACAGAAGTCTCTAGAATGTCACGTAGGGCCGAAGGTTGTAGAAAACACGTTACATAATACAGATTTCGTCATCAGAGGTTACTTTAGGTCAATACCCGATAATAACACATCGCTCAAAATTCCACAATGAAAACAACACGCTCGTTGAAGATACAAAGCAAGCCATCGCGAGGCATTGCACCTTGATTGTGCCCCCCCTTAGAATATTGTTGCAAACAATATAACAACACAATCAATCCAAAACACACTACAAAACAATTAATTACTCAATAAAACAGTTCTCATAAGTCCATCGTTGCATGATCTACCAACGATAGCTTTACTCAAAACAATAGTCACGTTTTCTGCAAAGTTTCCAACGTCCTCAGCAACTTCAGTGCATCAGCGAGCGAGATGACCCATCTTCTTACATCGGAAACATCTCCTCTCCGGACAGTCCTTGGCGAGATGACCTTCTTTATGACAGTTGTAGCAAGCCTTTTCATCAAAAGGGCAGCTCCTGGCTATGTGTCCAATCTCTCCACATCGGTAGCAGTGGTTGTCACGGCAACGTCTATTTTTCGAATGTCCGCCGTCAGCAACGCACTCCCTGGCGAAGTGTCCGCGTCTACCGCCTCTATAGCAAACTCCAAATGGTCGTCGCCTGCCTCTTCTCCTCGGTTCTTCGCGCTCGTAATATCCGTCATCGTGAGATCGTTGCTAATTATCTGCAGAACAATCTCGAGCAAAGTGACCATTCTTGCCACAAGAATAACAAGTAACTTCAGAATCTTTCTCAATAACATTTCCGATTATAAGATCAACTAAAGAGTTTTGTAAACATAACGCTTTCACAGTCCCACTACAATATGGAGTTTCGATATATATCTTCGCTAACGGTCCTTGGATTGAAGTGTTATTTATTGACATCACAATTCCAGTTTTTCCCGTTAATTGACTGTCTTTAACCAAATCTCTCCTCACTATTATACCCGTAGAACCAGAATCACGTAAAACTTTTACCTTTTTGTTTCCAACTTTTCCATCTACTACTGGCAGGTAATCTTCAGGTATTATTTTTTCGCAAACATCTTCATCCGGTCTCTCCTCCCCAAGCGTGGGTTCAGGAATCATTAACGCACAACCGCATCGATAAACGTCCGTGTCTTTATCTTTTCCAGACTGATTGGGTAGGGACAACGACTTGTCCTTGCATTCCTTCGCTTCGTGTCCTTGCCTATTGCAACGATTGCACCACTTCCTCGATTCCTGATGATTTCTGTTAGTCTTCTTCCGGCAGTTAACAGACTTATGACCTAAGCCATTACAATTAAAACAACGTACTTCTCTTGGAACAGCACCTCCTTTAGAATTATTTGTTTGCTCTTCGTCATTATCGCATGACAACGTTTCTTCAGTCGACAACTTTTCATCATGAGCAACTAAGTACTGTTCTGCCACACTGGCTATTTCTTTTAGAGTCTTTGGACTTCTCTCCATTAAATAAACAGACAGATCTTTTGAACATGAATCTGTGAATTGTTCCTTAACTATAAGGTTTGCCAATCCGTCCAATGATTGTTCGGCCCCCGAAAGTTCAAACCATTTTAACAAAAGGTTTCTTAAACGTTCAATAAATTGACCTGGGCTTTCGTGTTTTTCAGGCTTTGCCTCACGGAATCTTTGACGGTATCCATGCTCGGTAAAATTGTATCGCTTTAACAGAGCTAACTTCAATCTGTCGTAGTTCATGGCTTCTTCTTGCGAAAGTCTTGAATATACATCAAGAGCTTGTCCCGATAATAACATGCTTAGCTGGGTAGCTCACGTTGACTTCTCCAATTTGGCTATTGTAGCATATCTTTCAAATCTTAACAAATAACTATCCAACTCATCTTTTTCTTCAACAAATGATGGCAAATCTGGACGTCTAACTTGCGCCACAATAACATCTCGAGCATTATCATTAGTAGAATTAGATCGCTCACCAATGTCCAGCTTTTGTCTTTCTAATTCAAGTTTTAACTTTTCCAATTCATATTGCACTCTTCTTTCTTCAGCTTCTGCTTCGCGCTGCGCTCTTCTTTCTTCAGCTTCTGCTTCGTACTGCCATTGAGCACGTTTTTCTTCAGCTTCTCGTTGTGCTTGTTTTTCTTCAGCTTCGCGCTGCACCCGCTTCTCCTCTGCTTCGCGCTGCGCCCGCTTCTCCTCTGCTTCAGCTTCAAGTTCTGCTTTCCTTATTTCACGAGCAGCTCTTCTATCTTCTCTTTCGTCAGCTTCTCGCTGAGCTTTTTGGGCCATTATCTTGTGATACTCTTCCATCACAAACTGAGACTTTTCATTGTCACTCAGCCCCATTCGTTCAGCCATGCTCCGCAAGTCTTCAATCATCTCATGTTTGACGGCATCCGCCATTTTGACAGCTTGTTGTTAGTTTATTATTCTTTCAATAAATCTTTCGGTATTCTTCGGTTTTTCGGTTATTCCCGGACGAGCCCCCAGAATGTCACGATTTCTTTCTATCTCTTACCAGGAAAAAGACTTGGAAAGGTTCAATGACGTAGTTTAATGGGTCAAACCGAAAAGCAGTCAATTAAATGTCGAATAATTCTACTAGTGAAATGATAATCTGACTTCTTGAAGAACTTTAACGAACGGCTTCTCAAATAACTCTAATTTCTGCATCAACTACCAATCCACAACTCATAGCACAACTCTCATAACCAACTCAATAATAATCATCATAATAATAAATTACACAAACTACACCACTATTTATATAGTTGGTTGCTCAGTCCAGTAACTTCGAGAAGGTGACGTAGTGTTGCATCACACGAACTCATCGTCGGTCACGTAGCATTGAGATGTAAACAACAGAAGTCTCTAGAATGTCACGTAGGGCCGAAGGTTGTAGAAAACACGTTACATAATACAGATTTCGTCATCAGAGGTTACTTTAGGTCAATACCCGATAATAACACATCGCTCAAAATTCCATAATGAAAACAACACGCTCGTTGAAGATACAAAGCAAGCCATCGCGAGGCATTGCACCTTGATTGTGACACTAGTACAAAGAAGCCTGGACGTCCCAGGAAGACATGGAGTGATACCGTAAACGATGACAGGAAGCGGTGGCAGATGACCAACACTAGCCCCCTAGATCGTGATGAATGGAGACTGAGGATGTGCCTTGCCAGACCCCATCCTACCCTGATTCTAGGAAATGAGACGTAAAACTGGAAGAAGAAGTACCAGTCTTGACGGAAGCGGTTGGAAAGTAAAAAACTAACGTTCCGGAAACTAATCTTCTGGAAATCCACCACTGCTGATGCCCATGACTCAAGTGCTATGCTGTCTGGTGTCTGCGTTTGAGTGGCAGTAGCCCCAGGTTGTGCTATGAGAATTGAAGTCTCCGGCATACGTGCCTGGTGGAGCAAAGGCGGGAATGGAGTTAGCTTGCAGACGTTATTTGGTGATTTATACACAGATGTGCCTTAAATTTCAGTGGCTGTCCATTCAACTTCACAGTCAAGGTTAGATGGAGAAATCGGTTTCCACTTAGCAGGGTTTCTCACATATGTGGCTATTCCATGCTATTGGTGCAAGCTGCCAAGGTTTCTTTGGGAGGATTGCTGTTATGCTGCGCTCTTGTGTTACCGGTAGGTGTTCCAAGATGTTGCATTTGGCATTGGTAAGGCCTTTTACGTTTAACTGCAACAGTATTGCTCCTTTCGACAGGTGGAACTTGCTCAAGATCAGCATGATGAGTTCCTCTCATTGGACACCGGGCTGAGGGTATATCTTTTTACCATCCCAGGTGCTCTGTGAGTTGCGGTCTCTAGTTATTGTCATTTGCTTCAAAAACTCAAATTACAAGGACTTACCACGAGATGCTTTATATACTTTGACAGTACTATCCAAAACACATTGAATGCCTCTACTTCATTAAATTACTGAATTTTTTTTTAAAACGGAAAGCAAAGACCAAAGCTTTCTTGCATACGCCACTGACTGATGGCTATGTCACAAAACAGCAAAAAACGGAAAGAGATAACTCAAATAATACTTGATACCGTATTGAACTATTGATATTGTGAGCAGATTTCGATTGTCGTGTGTCTGATAGCAAAACAATGTGTTTTGTTGAATCATAATTGATCTCACAGTGGGAAGACCTTAATGAATACCGGTACTCCAAGAAAATTACAATATTTTTTATCGCGTTGTAGATTTTTTTTAATAAACAAGTTTTTAAATTGTAAGTAAGGTATGTCTGGAACAGCAAGACATGATAGAGAGATGGCAATGAAGGCTCAGAAACAACTTGGATCAACAAAAAACCCAATTGAACGTTTACGCTTGCAATGTCTTGCTCGGGGGTCAAGTGGAATAAAAGGACTAGGAAGGTAACAGCTTCAAAATTTGTACATTTGTGGTTTTTACTTGGATCTATTTCTGTACTTTTTACTACCGGTATATGTATATAATTTAAAGTTTACACAGATGAAACTGGATAATTTACCAGCATATCAATCATTTTATCAGAACTAAATGCAAAATCCCAAAGAAAATCTTAAATCTAATGTTAAGTAAAATCATTTCTTAACCATACCACTTAAAGTTAATATATCGGATAAACGTATCAGGATCTCCATGTCATTTGCGTACTTTCTTATTAAATCGTGTCATTGTCTTAGCCCAGAAGTTTGTAAGTAGCGGAAATGAGTCACATCACAACCTTTACCATTGGTGGCTGGGGAATGGGGATTTCTATGCATTTTTAAAGTCAAAGAAAAGCTGCTGTACGGTAGTTGAAAAACATCAGATCTTTGAAAAAATATAAGCAAAGATAGTATAGGTTATTGTTTATAGCCTAAACTGGATAATTTCCTTGGAACGTGTTTCAAAATAATTGTTTGCCGTTTTTCCTTTTCATAAATGTTAATGTTTAGCTGAAAACTGGCATTTGGTGTAGTACCGTATAGGTTGAGATTTTCGCAAGTGATTTTCACCTCAAAAAGACAGGTTTGACTTATACACAGGACAAGCTGTTGTCTCCAGCTCGCCAGCCTTCAAAATTAACGCCTTTTTGTTGCGGTAAACTTTATAACACTTGTTAAGCAATATACAAAGCTCACAAGACAAAATAGCAAAAAGAGCTGTTTTAAGTAATCAATTTTTTTTGCGTGTAGGATAGGGTGCATCGTCTCCCGCTTTTTTTGAAACTGGTTTCGTAACATTAAGAAGTGTGTCCCACTTCAGGAAAAACTCAGCCAATTTTTTTTTTCGTTCAGGGACCCTCCCTTCCACTCCCGCTTGCCCCCCCCCCAAATTGTGGACAGAAAAATTGCCATAACTCCAAAACTAAAATACTTAGACATAAAGTGTTTAGTATTAAATTCATTGCAACTATATGATTTGATCCAAATTTGGTGAATAAAACATATTTTACAAAGAAACAATTTTTTTGCTATTCAAGAGACACTGTTCACTCGAATACATCTAAAAAAAAAGCTATGAAATGATAATGCACTGTTCGTTCTATGCATGTTCCCTCACAAATATTATAATAATGTCACTGAATGAACTAAAAATATCAATAAGCCTGGAATTCTGTTACATTACTAATAATTATAATAATGTAGTATTCAATTGTAACATTGAAGCAGCTGAAATGTGGTTTTACAGAAGGATGCTCAGGATTTCATATACTGATCACATCACAAATGCAGAAGTTTTAAACCAGGTACATCAAGATAAGGAACTATTGAACATTTGAACAACATAACTCAATTGCAACTCAAATTTCTTGGTCACATCATCAGAAAAGAAGAATTCGAAAATCTTTGTCTAAGCGGTGGCCTTCTTGGGAGACGTGCTCGTGGCAGACAACGAACAACATTTATATCTAATTTCCAACAAAATACATCAATCAGCCAACCAAGAACACTTTGGAACACTGCACGACAAAGGGAACATTGGAAAAATTTACGAACTGAGCATCTAGTTCATCAAAGGCCACATCGGCTATGATACTGTAGTAGTAGTATTCAATAAAACTTTAAAAAAGGCAGACTTTGTTTCATAGAATAGCCTTGAAAACGACTTTAAATGAGGAGCCCAACGTACGTTTTCGTCTAGCTCTCTTCGGGAGTAGTCGCTAGAATAGATTCTTCAGGCAAACGGGGTAGTATTTGTAGTAAAGCTGTTTTAAATAACTACATTTTACGGGCATCTGGAAATTATGCGGCAATATAGTTACGCACAGAATGCCAATTTTGTCCCAAGAATTGTCATAAAAAGAGTAAGAATGGTTTGTTGAGTAACAACACTGGGTCGTTCGACTGATAGTTCACTAGGGCTTGTTGCGTCATCATTGTATGGATTGGGAACTGGTGACAAACTATATGACGACGTTGTGAAACTTGACAATAATTAAAGGCCACTTTGGAAAGTGGAGTTGCAAGCTTGTTAGATGGATGCAACTGCAACAGTCTATGGTTTTTGCCGCAAATTTGGTCTCTTGGATCTGCTATGTTCAACCACCTGAAGAATGCTTTCAAAGTTTTGAATATTTTGAGCTGATGATCGAAAATCTGTGGCCAGTTTGACATCACGCTCGGAGCGGTCATTTACAGTCGTTAACATTTCTGCTTTTGATCTGGCCAGTTTACACTGACTACATCTTGTTCCCACTCTAACATTTATTTCAAAAAACATGGGGCGTACTTTTAACAGCTTAAAGAGATACCAGGAATCTTCACCAATTAAATCAATCAGTAAGGTGCAGATATCAATTGTGTCTGGAAAGCTTTCCTTTACCTTTTTTTTCTGAGGTTCCTGAATTGAACCATCAGCTGCTTGCATTTTTAAGAAAGCAGTAACAATTCCTCTTTTCGTTTCCTCTGGAACATGGTAATCAAGCAGAAAAAGAGGAAACGTTTCCTCAGTTAAGTACCAGAGGTGGAGATTCAGCTTCTTCAAAGCACTAGAAGCTACAAGATTGGATCAATCTTCTCAAACAAATGTAAAGTTTTCATTAATTTCAGGTCTGCCCATTGCGCAGAAACTCCTGAACTGCAACGAAACCACCATGGCAGCATATGGGAGAAACATTGCAAACATTTTCAACTTATGAGTTTCCTTTGGCTGCGAAATCAAATGTTCTTGGGATTAGCAGGATCCATTACTTCTTCACTTCAACCATTCCAGACAATAGTGATAACTTTATGGCATAAATAACTTTAGTCACCCATCGAGCTTTGTGAATAGCTCCTGGTTGTTTAAATTTAAATGGCTTCTTGCATGGCAATGAATAGTTGAAACTAAATAGACACAGCTCCAATAGTTCTCTGTGGTCTTCTCGAGGTAAATATCTTTCATCATTTTTTTTAAGCAACTGGGTTGCAAGAACTACAGCATCTTCTTTAAGGGTTTCAAGGAAATTCATTTCACTGATTGACAAGCACTTGTATGTATCTAAGCAGAGGTGGGCAGTAGCGCGCTACTTTTTTGGTAAAAGTAGCGGTAGCGGCGCTACTTTTTAGTTGGAGTAGCGGCTGCAGTAGCGGCGCTATTTTTTTTTATAAAGTAGCGAGAGAGGCTACTTTTTTTTAGTTGCACCCCCGCTACCCGCTACTTTTTAATTTAAAATTCCATTAAACTACTCGTTTTTTTGGCAACACTGGCATAGTCAAGCAGCTATAATATATAATCGATTTGGTTGCAAAGTTTCGGTCTTTTGCTGCCCACTTTGCTGCTTTCTTCCTCAACTTGCTTTTTCCATGTTTTCTTTGGTCTTCCTTGTTTTCTACGACCCTCCACTTGCAACTCCAGCGCTCTTCTCAAAACATCATCTTCATCCCTTCTCAAAACATGCCCATACCACCTCACTCCATTCGCTTTTGCCAACTTATCAACACTCTCATTCAACCCAAGCAAGCTCATAAGTTCTTCGGTATTCCTTTTGTCCATCAGCTTTACACCACACATTGCTCTCTCTGTTCTTCTTAAAATTGCCAATTCGTTTTCCCGTAAGCACCATGTCTCACTTCCGTACAGCATTGCAGATCTCACACAACTAGTATAAATTCTTCCTCTCATTTTCAACGGAAATCTTCTACCACACAACAACTCTCGACACTCTCTGAATTTCACCCAACCAAACCTTCCTCTTGCAGTCACTGCCGCTTCACAACCACCACTGGCATTCAATCTATCTCCTAGATAGCAAAAGGCATTTACTGATTCAACTTCGTCATTTAGCTTTTCAACAGGACCAATCATTCCTTCCTCAATCTTCTTGCATCTTTCACATTCAAAACCATCTCCAGATCTGCATGTCACTCTTTTCATCTTTGCACATCTTCCATGCACCCATTTCTTGCATTTCGTACATGTAACAGAATTTGCCATCACTCTTCTTCCGCAGACGCCACATGGGTCAATTTTGCTCATTGTGATTTCCCCTTCCGTTTCGCTTATTACGACTTTTGTCTTTTTGATGTTCACACGCATACCTTTACATTCAAACGACTCCTTCCACTTCTCAAATTTCCCTCTCAGATCTTCCATTGTGTCACTCAACAAAACCAAATCATTGGCGTACAGTATCTCCATTAATGAATCTTCTTTTACACATTCGGTAATCACATCAATCACAATGGCAAAGATTAGACGAGAGAGGACAGAACCCTGGTGTACACCGACCTTCACCGAAAACTCGTCTGAGAGGGCAGCTCCAATGCGAACTCTCGTCCTTGCACGGTCGTAAAGACCCATTACGGCTTGCACGAGAGCTTCTGGCATTACTTTTTTTCTCATTGCCCATTCCATCACTCTTCTTGGAACTCTATCAAACGCCTTTTCCATGTCCACGAAACACATGTACATGTTCTTACCCTTGTCCCGATATTCCTCTTGCCACCTTCTCAAAATAAAAATAGCATCTGTCGTTCCCTTCCCAGGCATAAATCCACACTGCATCTCGTCCAGCTTCACCACAGATCTTATTCTATTCTCCAACACCCTTTCCACTACCTTCATTGCATGCTCCATCAGTTTTATTCCCCTATATGACCCACAATCCATTACATCACCCTTTCCCTTGAAGATGGGTATCACCACACTCATCTTCCATTCATTTGGCATTTTTGTTTGTTTGTCGTATCCAGGCTTACACCCGGTGGTTGAAGATTTAGATGAAGTGGACGGGAAGGCAAGGAAGCCAATCTTCGTGTCCACCTTCAGGCATGCCTTTAAGTGTCATGCCAAAGACACAGCCGCATGCTCATGAGTGGTGTCGAACCGGCGCCCTTTCGATTGCCGTTCCAGGGTTCTCACCACTCGGCTACGCAGCTGACCATTTGGCATTCCTTTTCCATCTAACACATGTTGACTGATTTCCTGCATTGCTTTCAATCCTGTCTTTCCAATTGCGCATATCATTTCCACAGTGACTTCAGATAGTCCAGGAGCCTTTCCCGATTTCATTTTCTTCATTGCTTGCGTCACCTCCTCTCGAGTAACTCTCTTTAATGGACCTGCTACCACGTCGACTTCCACATTTTGATCCCAATTGTTTTCCTCGTTCATTATCATCTCCATATGTTCTTTCCAAATTCTTCCACGATCTTTCTCACTGAAACCAAGTTTTTCATCCCTTCCTTTAATACATCGTCCACCATCTACATCTTTCCCATCCCACTTCATAACCTTCATAAACTATATATAGTTTGTTAGGACTGTTTTTTAATTTGGTCAATTCCTGCTCAGCTTCTTTCTTCATAGCTTTTGCAACTATTCTCTTTGTCCGATTTTTCAATTGCTTGTACTTGAGCTTAGTTTCTTCTGATCTATTTCTGCACCAAGCCTTGTATGCGACTTTTTTCTCCCCAATTACTTCCCTGACATCTTCATTCCACCACCACGTATCTCCTCGATCCATCCTGCCTTTTGTTTTCCCACAAACTTCATCGCAAGCTTGCAGAACTCCATTCTTGAAGGATTCCCATACATCATTCACATCGTTGTCGTTGTGAACAAGACTTTCAACTCTCTTTTTAAACCTTTCTCTTGTGTCGGCATCTTCTAACTTCCAAACTTTTCTTTTGATCACCCTTTTTTTATTTACAGTTTTCTTCAGACCTTTCTTGTCCAAATCGATAACCACCAACCTATGCTGAAGTTCGCATGGTATCGCTTTCACATCTTTGATCAGTTTTCTGTTTTTCCTGCATACCAACCCAAAGTCAATTTCGGTTTCATTTCCACCTGCACTGAAAGTCACTTTTCTTCCTTCCTCATTCTTAAACCAGGTATTTGCAACACACAGGTCCTTTTCATCACAGAACTCAAGCCTTCCATCGCGATTTCTTTCTCCCACGCCAAACCCTCCATGAACACCTTCAAACCCATCAATTTGTTGACCATCGTGGCCATTAAAGTCCCCAAGACCCAATACAATTTCCTGATCACTTCTTGTGCTCCATTCATAGGCCATTTTGTCATAAAACCTTTCTTTTTCTGCATCGGATCTTCCACTTTGTGGTGCATAAGCACAGATTTATTTTCATACAGCTCTTCCTTTACCAAAATCCCAACTCCTCCGGTCCCAATATCATTGCCCGACCACCACAGCTTGTATCTCCTTCCTTTGACACCCAAAAACCTGGCCTCTTTGTTCTTCCATCGGACTTCCTGTAAACAGCAAACATCTACCTTCCTCATTCTCAGCTCTTCACTCACCTCAGTACCTCTACAACGCAAACTTCCAACATTTAGACTTCCCAGTCGTATCCCTGAATTTTTAACAGAAATGTCAGACAACCCGGAGATTCTTCGCACCCCCTGCCCATTTAAGGGCTGCCAGGGACTGGGGGCCATTCTATTTTTGACACTTATCATTAGGATTTTTTGGTGCATGTTTTTCTACAGGGAGCATGCCCTTGCTTACCCCCAACCTCCATTTAAAGACCGGAGTGGTCTTGATGACCGGATGCCTCTGCACGACAACTAACGAGTTCGGCCAACCCGGGTTTGACTTAAGTTTTTCTTCTTAAAAGATGTTGCCATTGTAGCCGTTGTAGCATGTAGCTATCATCCGCCTACGCCGCCAACCTGCCTGGCACGGGCATCAATGTCAGAAGTGAGGTCCAGAACTACCAGCGGGACGTGTTCCGGTGCCAACGGGCCCAGACCTGGAGTAAGGTGCTACCTCTCCTCCTGATATTGAGGATGCAGTTTAACGTCATACCCAGGACATGCAAGTCATACAAGACCCACGTCATACAAGACAGATGTAATTTGACTGTTGCGGGAGACATCAAGTCAGGTTGATACCGAGAAGAGTGACACCAACAGCAGTGAATTTTTTGGTGTGTTGGCGCCATCCCGTGAAGCGTCGGTGCAGAAGGAAACAGCAATTGTGGACGCCTTTTTTTTGGACAGGAACAAGTCCTTGAGCTTTTCGAATACCGAGTTAAAACATCTGTTCATTAAATACAACATCCCCATTCCTTCCAGTGCTGCGGTGGAGAGACTTTTCTCTGTTGGAAAAGATGTGCTTAAACCAAAGCGGGCAGGACTGAGTGACTATCATTTTGAAATGCTCGTGTTTTTAAAAGATGCGTATTGCGTAACAATGAATTTCTCTTAGAATGTGTTTTCTATAACGACGTTAAAATGACAGTGTAAACTGTAAACGAGTAACATTCATTGAAGAGTGTTTCCTAGTGTCATTTTATACAAAAGTAGCGGAAGAAGTAGCGGTAGCGTCCTACTTTGGTCCGAGTAGCGGTAGCGGGTAGCGCGATACTTTTGTAAATTGGTAGCAGGTAGCGGTAGCGCGTGCTACTTTAAAAGTAGCGGGTGCCCACCTCTGAGCATTAGCAATGACCTCTTCAATTTCTATTGTAATTCAGCACAACCTCCAGACTAAAGGCTAGTGTTTGTTGATGTAGTGTCAGTACCATAATGTTTGTTGATGTAGTGTCAGTACCATAATGTTTGTTGATGTAGTGTCAATACCATAATGTTTTTGCATTTTCAGGACTTTCAAAATTATGGATGATGATGGAAACAAACGCATTGACCTGAAAGAATTCAAGAAAGGATTGCGTGACTATGGAGTTGACATTGAACCAGGAGAAGCTGAAGAAATGTACAGTGCTTTTGACAGAGATGGATCAGGCTTTATTGATTTTGATGAATTTCTTGTAAATTTAAGGGTATGCTTGCTGGTTATTTTTGTTAAACAATGTGAACAAACACGAATTTTGATTACCAGATATAGCTATTTTGCAATTTGGGTAGAGAGGTAACTTTTTTAAACCATAAACAGACATAAGTCAGCAGCTACACTACAATATTATAAAAAAAATAAGCGAACATTTTCAGCTAGTCATACAGCCCTTTTCACGCGTATAAGAAGTATATTTTTAAAAAAATAGTGAAATACTAAAGAATCATACTGCATCACAGCAAAAATATGGTCATCTAAACCAGGGGTGTGCAAAGTGCGGCCCGCGGGCCAAATGCGGCCCGCGAAGAAAAATTGTGCGGCCCGCGAAGATGTGCCAATTCTGAATTGTGTCCGGCCCGCGCAACGTGTTTACAATTTAGTTTAGTCTGGTACGTGGGAACAATTTGTTGTGGAGCGGATTATTGTAGATTTCACACCTTCTGTTAACCATTTTAGAAATCTTCTACCGGCCACCGCTAACCCATTGTATTTAATTATATGTGGAAAGTAAAATGTATGGTCACTTAAAAGGCATTATGAACAATTTACGACTTTGAAAAGCTCACGTACAGACAGGAAATATTTTTCACTTTCCAACTTTGAGAGACTATGGAATGCATCCTGAGAAGAAAACTGAATTTGCAGACCAACTTGAAAACATTGTATGAATTTTTGGCTTGTTTCAAGGACTTCAAATCTCATGAACATTTGTTTGGTATGTTCTCTTCGCCATTCAACACAGACATTGACAAAGCACCAGCAGATATAACTTAAACTTATTCAGGGTTCCCACACAGTCGGGAAAGTAAGGAAAAAGTAGGGAATTTGAAATCCCGTTTTCCAGACCGGGAAAAGGTCGGGAATTTTGTGAAACCTCCCTCGTGGTATTGAAAAAGTATGGAAAACCTTGATGACTGAATTGTAGATAAAAAATCCGATATGTCGGTATCAGTGATATCGGCCACTTTTTGAGTACGGTATCGGTAAAATTTGGCCGATACTAAACATGTAAAAAAGGCGCTTGCTGCTGATTTTCTACAGAAGCAAAGATATAGATTTTTTAAAGTAGTTACTAACGTCACATTGATGTAGAAAAATAACAACCTGTTAAATTTTTGATATCTCACACTCCCATGACTTCTTGCACGCGCATTTAGGCATGGGTTGCTTGCAGTGATTCTTTCACTCAAAACGTTTTGTTTCAGCAGTTTTGCGTTGTTCGATTCTTAAGTTGTAAAGGAGACTCAATTTCTCCAATATTTATCATTTATGTTTCTTTTTTACTCTCTGCAGAGTATAAAACTCGTAAAAGTTCTTCATCCATACGACGTCATGAATGAAATTATATCTCAAATCGGCGTAATGACGTCACATCATCTAAACACTTTATCGAATAATAAATTAACAAATTTGATCGTCACAAGTGGTTTGGTGGTGGCAAACAAATACGTTTTGACTTTGAAGTTCAGTGGAACAAAATATCCATTAATCGATATGTAATATATGTAGTCAAATCCCATATCAAGAATAAGTCCATGATTTTTTCAACAAGACCTTTTACTGATTGGTTCAGTGAGGATTCGTGGTCCCATTGCTCTCATTTTTAGTGAATAGACTCGGTTTCAATTCATTCCTATAAGACATTACGTAATGAAAAAATATGTGATAAGGTTGGAAGACATTACGTCATGTATTTTGAATACAAATTGAAGTTTAAAATTTATTATTTTGTTCATAGTCGTAATCCACCTTCAAAGCGGTATTACAAAGAACAATTTTCGATAAGGGGGGCATCAAGAATAAGTCGACATGACTTTTAAGGTTTACATCAGCTCCGGAGATCAGTAAAATATAAGGTTGTCATCTTAGGTGCAACAAGACCATTGATTGATTGGTTTAGTGAGGATTCATAGTCCCATTGCTTTCATTTTGAGTGATTATACTGATTTTCAATCTATTCCTACGAGACATTACGTAATGAAAAAATATATGATAACTAAGGATGGAAGACATTACGTCACGTCTTTTCAATTCAAAGTGAAGTCTAAAATTTATTATTTTGTTCATACTTGTAATCCACCTTCAAAGAAGCGGTATTACTTCATTTTGTCAGTAGTGTGATTTTAATTGTTTTGGTTTAGCTTATGGCAGGGGGCCATGTCCGATGGAATGAGGCCTTGAATTGCAATTTTAGTATAGCCTACATGTGACAGTTTATCCAAACTGATTTCAGTTCGGGTCTTTTGAAAAAAAAGAGTTTTTTCTTTAAACAGGAATCTTCTACTGTACATTATTATTATTTTTCATACTGATTCGAATGTCGAATGTAATAGAGTCCGGATATACAATTTTAAACATGTGCATGATCGTGTTTGGAAATAATACAGCACAGAAATTTTCATTGATTAAGCACTGTTAATGTTCAACTTTGATCAAAATCAGGTTGGGAATTTTTTTAATTTAGTATTGAAAAAGTAGAGAATTTTTAGAATTTAGTATTGAAAAAGTAGGGAATTTGTTTATAAAAAATGTGTGGGAACCCTGCTTATTGATCTTCAAGAGAAAAAAGGATTTGAAAGCAAAGTATTTAGAAATGAATCTTGGCGATTTTCACCGAAAACATCTCAACTAAGATGACTTTCCACATTTGAAAAAATCCATGGCTTCAAAAATGGCTCTTTTTGGCTCAACGTATTTGTGCGAACATTTTTTTCTAAAATGGGCGTCATGACATCACCCTATCGATCGGTTCTGACAGACAAACACTTGGAAAATGGACTTCGAATTGCGAGCACTTCCATTAAACTAAATTTGGAAAAATGCCGTTGGGAAAAGAAGCCAGCTGCAAATTTCTCACTGATCTCGTTTAAAGACGGTGTCACAATAAATTAGAATAGCAGTTTTCTTCAGAAATTTATGTGTCTTAACTTATTATTTCTGAAAGAAGATAGCCCCTACTAACGCCATAAGAATAACATGAATAACAAAAAAACTACTTTTTTGTGCCTGCAACTACTAGCCTAGAAATCATGTTAAATAAACGTGCGGCCTGCGGCTTCACCCAGTTATTTAGGTACCCGGTCAATTGGTCGAAAGACAATTGGTCGACAGTCATTTGGTCGACAGACATTTGGTCGACAGGACGTTTGGTCGACAGACATTTGGTCGACAAGACATTTGGTCGACAGGACATTTGGTCGACAGGACATTTGGTCGACAGGACATTTGGTCGACAGACATTTGGTCGACAGACATTTGGTCGACAGGACGTTTGGTCGACAGACAATTGGTCGACAGACATTTGGTCGACAAGATATTTCGTCGACAGGACATTTGGTCGACAGAACGATTCATTTTAGGGTTAGGGTTAACTAACCCTAACCTAATCCTAGCCCTAACTCTAACCTAACCCTACCCTAACCCTAACTGTAACCCAAATGTCCTGTCGATCAAATGTCTGTCGACCAAATGTCTGTCGACCAAATGTCTGTCGACCAAATGTCTTGTCGACCAAATGTCTTGTCGACCAAATGTCTTGTCGACCAAATGTCCTGTCGACCAAATGTCTGTCGACCAAACGTCCTGTCGACCAAATGTCTGTCGACCAAATGTATTTCGACCAATCGACCGGCCACCGTTATTTATATCTGGCCCTCCTGTAATAAAGGTTGCACAGGCCTGATCTAAAGATTTGAGAAACTGCTTAACTTGCTCACATAAAATGATAACTGAAAAATTACGCAGCACAATGATCGGTTGGTTTTGAATCTTTATCCTTGGACTGACAAAGCCTTGATAGGTTATTCCTGGTAGTTTCGCATACTTGTAGAGGCTCTTGACGCAGGCCCGGTTACCAAGATTGACAGAGTGATATTTCCGATTGTTGAAGTCTTGTTGCTGGGGAACTATTCCATCCATTAGATGCCACTGAATGGAGAGCAGTCCTTAGAATGCGTTGCTCAAGCGCACACCCCGACAGTCGAAACAGCGCCGCTTGATTTTGAAGCTTCTTTATCCACGAAGTCACGCGCTAACCAACTGAGCTATCGAATGGATCAAGTATTTGAGAGGTAAAATTACTTGTTCAGGGAAGGAAGACTCAAGCAGATTACGCAAGATGTATGGAAGGCGAAGCACAACCGGTGATAGTGGTACCAACAAAGCAAAAATACGAGAAGCACAAGACGTGACAATTCAATCAAAAAGGTTAAAAGATAGGAGGCTCCGCCAGCAAATACTTGCCTGTATTTGGGTTGAAAGATTTAATGATCAATGCCTTGTGAATCTCGGTGTTGAACTCGGTCAAACGTTTGGTGTCGAAAACGTTCGCTTATTATTTTTTGTTTTTATAATGTTAGGCTATATGTAATGTTGTTGCTGAGTTATGTCTGTTTATTTTGACTCCAGAAAATCTTGGATTGGCTTACTTGATATGATGTATACCTAGCAAATGCAAACAAATTGCTCAATACTGCTTGCGGAGCTAACAAGATTATAAAAACTGAACTGGCGAAGTCATGCGCTTACTAAGGTTTCATGTTAGATGGCCTAACAATCATTAGGTACACCTGTTTAAATAGAATAATTAATTTAGAGAAGCTTTCCAGCACCAGTGAGCTTTTAACCTGGGTCGTTGACTTGAAGGTGTGCACTACTTCAAAGATGTCAGAAATTCACTAAAAACATTTCAAGTTTATTAAAAGATTCATGAAGGTTTTAACTGTGAACCAATTTAATTTTATCAACGTCACGCAAGTGATGATCTTAGTGCTGTTTTTTCACAGCCACCATTGTCAAAGGCTCGCAAGAATCTCATTCAACAAGCTTTTCGTAAACTTGACAAAACTGGTGATGGAGTGATCACTGTAGAAGACCTGCGTGGCGTTTATAATGCCAAGCATCATCCGAAATACATGAATGGAGAGTGGACGGAAGACGACGTCTTCAAAAAGTTTCTAGAAAGCTTTGATACTCCTGGTGACGCAGATGGCCAGGTAAAGATAATGGTCGCAACACCTATTACGCAACACCAGGCTATTGAGCACTTTTTGTAGTATTAACCCATTAGTGCCCGGTCATCGTTCTAGTTGGAATATTTTTACAAAACGTTTTATGTAAGGTCCTTATAGGTTAAATATGATTATTTAAATGAAATTTTTCTGATATCTGTACCAGGAATGCATAAAATGGCACGTCCCTCTATGGACGCTTGGGCATTCATACGAAGGCTTGATGAAAAATAAACAAAATTAGCATTTTCCGGTAATGGAAATTTTTTAAGTCGTAAAAAGCAACACTACTGCTTTAAGATACGTTAAAAATGAATATCTAATAAAAACGCATCGCTTTTCCATTATATTTATTGAGAAACGAACAAACAAAGGTAGCTCGATCTAAACAGATAATATTACAAATTCCTTTCAGTTATGATACATTTCGAAGCAATCTGGGTGCAGTCCAACATCACACCGACTGCAACTGCATGACGTGCATTTGTGACAGTGTTTGCAGACACTTTTTTTGTTCGTCTTGATGATCAGGTGATTGCTCAGTTAGATGCAACGTATTGTGGTACAGAATCTTTCCACGCAACCATGGTTTGATCATCTCCAAGGTAAAGTTGCTTCATATCTCCCTTCTTCATATCATTGGTCTCTTTCTTTGATAGTAAAGATAGATTGTTCATTCAATTTTGTCTCATTGTCCCCAAAACACCTATCCCTTTCTAAGACAAACGATCTATCAAATCCAGGCTCTTGAAAAGATTGTCGCACACAACCTTCGAACCAGGAATCAGTCGAGCACTTTCCACAAGGCCAAAAACAACGTTAGGCCCCTGACTCATCCATACTGGAAGACGTTTGTTTTTGCTCCAGCGTAGGGGCACATTAGATTAGCTCTCCAGAGAAGATGCACATAGACCAAATTTTAATCCCGAATCTTGTAGGTTTGCCCTTTATAAATTGCTTGAGAGGGTGTGGACAAAATAACGGATTATTGATTCGTCTACAGCTGCTGTCTCGTTCAAAGTCTCAAAAAGAAGGGCAACTTTCCAAAATGGGTCGTCATTAGAGTGGTTTGAGTTGGCGAAATGGGCATAGCCCATTACCTCAACAAAAAGATTCATTGGCATGGCTCTTCATGCCATCGCATTGCTTGTATCATCTCTCCTCTCCCAATACATCCTGCGTGTGGAAGGGATGATGTATCCTGTCATAAACATTATTGCATGACTTGCCCTTATTAAAGAATTATTCACCTTTGTCTGGAAGGCCAATTGATTTGATGTTCTGCATACCTCTGGGTCTCTCTCACTACTTTGTTTACAAAATCATCAGAGATGGAGAGTTTCATAACTTCATATACGGCGTTTTCACATTATCAGGATCAATGGGTAAATTATCATGGCTGAATTTCTCAGCTTCAGGAAAAGGAGGAATTTTTTCCTCAGTTGATTTTTGGCGGTAGTCTAGATCCTATCTTTATTTCTGACGCGTACAACAAGTGGTATCTTTTCTTCTGTTAATTCTTGTTTACTTGATGATGAGCTAGGAAGAACAATTTTTTGTGGGCGGCCCTTCCCTTTTTTAGTTACACGTGTGACTTTCCAGTTCGGTTGGGTGATTCTGTAAACATTCTCTTGGCAACTGGCATTGACCCACTTTTTTGTGTTGCCAGTACTTTCTTTACGTTTCTTCTTGGGTTTCAACGCAATTGAATGGTCCGGGTAGCGTAGGCCTACCATATTTTCATCGCCTAAAAAGAGGACACGTTTCGCCTGCAAGTAAATTTTACGCTTGAAGAATCTTTTACATGTTTTTAGATCATTCATTACAATATTGCCCTACGCAGCAAAAGTTATCAAAAAAAAACAAAAAAAAAACGAGAAAACAGGTTGACTGAACGTTTAACTTATTTGTTGTCATTTCTAGTGCTTCCTTAAGACAACAAATGATTTTATATTTTTAAGAGTAGGCAAAAAGTTAAAAAAGACCTAATTTTTAGACAGTTTCAGTCAGACAGCAATGATCGCAAAAATCTGCAAAATGTGACAAATCAGGCCCGACCTCCAGGTCAAGCCTTAACTTATTTAACAAAATTGTTAAATTATTTGCAAGAAATATGACTAAAACAGTAGGCTGCACATTAGCGTTAAAATGCTAAAAACGGCGTGAACTAAAAAGCTGTTCTTTTCTTTGCAAAGCTTTAGGCCTATCCATGCCACAATTTCTTTTGCCGTAGGTTAGGTCTTAGCCTATAGCCTACACATTGCACTTTTAGACATTCGTTCCGATTTGTTCAAGTACCAAACTGAGTTGGTAATCAACAACGTCTACCTACCAGCGTTGTACGGTATCAATATAAAACGTATGTAGGTAAAAGAATAATTCTTTGTTTAAGTGTGAGCATGGTCTTTGAAATGTCATTTAATATCTTACAGTGAACCAGGCAATGAACATTCAACAACGGTTCCATAAAATGCGTCAATTTCTTGTAGAATGTATAAATCAGCATGTTGCATTGGTATACAAAATATTTAGAAAACAAATAGCCTACAAGCCGTCGTTGAAACGTCACCAAGCAATGTAATCCCGTTGAAAATATAAGCATGAAAACCCAAATTGTCAAAAAAGAGGACATTTGAGCATTTTTTAGTGTCCTCGGAGGACAATTCATTTTTCTTGAAAAAAGAGGACAAATCCTCTTAAAAGAGGACATATGGTAGCCCTAGGGTAGCGGCTCTGTCTTATCGTTATCAAATGTAGGCCTCTCCTTATCTTCAACAAAATCCATGTCCTGAGTATCTTCATTATGATGAATCACTAATTCGTCTTTCTGGTTCAGGATTCCTTTTCCAACACTGTTAACGCTTGACACCCTCATCTTCATTTGCACTGTCCTCATCGCTCATGTTGCTGGATTCATCAGGAGGAAAAATTAGAATATTTGTGGGCTCTTTGGATGGAGCCTCTTCCAAAATTGCCAAAATTTCTTGAACAGTGAAATGAGTTTTCTTATAAAGTGCAAAAATTTAATTATACATAAACTTCTTTTAAAGATAAATGAACATTTACAGCAAGACCTCAATTTACCGTACAAAAATAGTAAAACCCTTAGATTCTAAAGTACCACCATTGGCACACGAAATGATGACCTCTAACCTACTACCCCAACTAAAACGCACGGTTTTGGAAATTGAATATCAAACTGTTACAAATAACGTTCGTTTTTTCCACCAAACATGAAAAAATACGAAATCCTATAGCATTATGCGAACCTGCCTAAATGTGTACAGTTTGGCAAAAAGCGTTCGGGCCAGTGCCCAAGCGTCCCTACAAGGACTCATCTAATTTCTAACTTATATTAACAAAAAATCGTAAGAGAAAAATGAAATATTTTGCCTTGGGCACATAGCTATACATATTAATAGATTTATCAAACCAAAAAGTTTATTAAAAAATAATGTTACAAAGCTCGATTTGTAGGTCACAGTTCGTGTACCATGTACTGGCTCCATAATATGGAGCCATCTTCACAATCTTCACAATCTTCACAATTTCATCTTCACAGCCATCTTCCTTCACAGCCATCACAGCCATCTTCACAATCATTTCCTTCTTGATCCTCATATCTGCTGGCCATCGCTCTGATGGTAAGATGGACTCGCCTAGTCAAGCCTGAAGACAACATCCAGTTTGAGACTCTTCTATCAAAGCTCAAAATAAAAGACATCAGTGAAGTCCTCTAATTAGGCAGACTGAGATGGCTTGGCCTCGTTGAGCGCAGATCAAGCTGGATCTCACAGGTCAGATGTGTTAACATCGCAGCACAGTGGGGTCAAGGTAGACCAAAACTTTCTTGGGAAGAACTTGTAAAACATGACCTTGTAGCCCTGAACATGGACTCTGCCAACCCAATAAATGAGGTGTGGAGGGGAAGACTTCGTTCTTGACAGACTGGCCACACCCTCGACATGAGGATTAATTCATGGCCTGTATAGTATAATCAAAATTGGTTGATGATGATGATGATTTTTAAACTGTGACATAGCAATAGCATGTGATATAAATTAGCACTTACCACCATAAAAATTGCCTTAACAGTAAACATAATGTTAGTGTTCAGTTTCTATGCTTCTAACAAAACAAAACATGAGGTAACTTAGGTTTAAACTTTGAAGAGTTACAGCTTCTGTACTTCTCCAGGTGTTCCTAAGAAGAAAAAAAAGTGAAAATGATAAAATATTCAATTCATATGTAACAATTTTTCACAAAATTTGTGCAAAAAATGGGTTTTTCTCAAATAACTCGCAAACTACACATTTTAGGCAAATAGTTTCTTCACAAGTTTAATACAAATTTGCTTATTCTGCATCGATTGAGCTATAGCAGGACCTTCTATCATGTCTAGAAGCCGAGATATAGCAAAAGCACCCCTAAAAATGCATCGCGCACCCCCTAAAAACTTTAGTGGCCACGGGCCACCTCTAAACCTTGACCAATATTTTTGAAACTTTACAGGAATCTTATACAGGTAAAACCTCACCACCAAAAAAAAGGTAGGCAAATTCTGAAAAAGTCGGGGCGGCTGTCACACCCTACTCCATATCTCACAAAAGGTCCACCTTAAACATTGTATAGTAAACACAAAAACTTATTCAAGAAAATACTCTTGAGTTGTGTCTATACTCTATAGCTACAATGTTATTCTAACCAAAGAAAAAAAACAAGTTATTATCAGCAATCTGAAGAAAGCAATTCGGAATCTAAAATACCCACTTTTCACGTCCTTGTAGGGACGCGCGGCACTAATGGGTTAATAGTATTTAGTTTTTTTTGTTTGTCGTATCCTATCCAGGCTTACACCCGGTGGTTGAAGATTTAGATTAAGTGGACAGGAAGGCAAGGAAGCCAATCTTCGTGTCCACCTTCAGGCATGCCTTTAATTGTCCTGCCAGAGACACATCCACATGCTCTTGAGCGGTGTCGAACCGGCGCCCTTTCGATTGCTGACCCATGGCTCTCACCACTCGGCTATGCAGCCGACAGTATTTAGTGTTTATTCTAGAATATACTAATTTTTCAGAAACCGCAATTATGATGTTTGTTCCCTAATGCCCCAGTTCTCAATCATAGCGACCTTTTATTACTAAACATTACTAAATGATGACACAGCAATGCAGTGAAATTGGATTAATTGAATCTTTACAACTAAATTATGCTATTTCAAAGCTTTTTTAATAGTTTTATGCAAATCAGGTCAAACTTAGCATTTGATTTAACTCCTTACAAATACCAAACCTGCTTTTTTTTGCAACCATAAAGTATCGGCAAAAAATCGGTATTGGCGAAAATATTGGTATCGGTACATCTTTAAGGATTTGAGTCTGCAATTCATTGCTGGATTTTAAGTATGTTTTCACTCTGATTGGTATTTTGATTTTTATTGAATTTTAGAAATTTGAAGAGGATCAATAGATTTAAAATCGTTTTTTTCTTGGAGTATTAAATTAAAGCAATCTGTCAGGCCCCAAGATTGGCAACACAGCAAACCCTTTTGTGGCATTGTGACGTCATGAAGCGCAAAATGACATCACAATGCTACACCTATAGGAGTAGTTGGTCCCAGCAGTGTCAAACCTATGAATCATGCAATATGTATTTTTCCAGTCATTGTATTAATGAATGACCTATTATTATTTTGCTTTCAGGTCTCAGTTTTTGTATGGTAGGCATGTATCTCATGTTAACGTTTTACAAATCTTTGCATTCATTTATTAGTAGCGTTAATGTCAAAATAAGATTGTGTTTTATGTTAAGGTGACATACGATGAGTTCTACAACTATTACGTTGGTGTGAGCGCTTCTATCGATCAGGACGTGTACTTTGACGTCATGATGAGGAAAGCGTGGAAACTGTAAAGTTGCTTTACCGGGCGTTCTAATGACATGCAATAGATGGGATAAGGTAGATGACGATTGTTAATCGTCGTGCGATACTGAAGCCTCATAGCACAATTTTGCATGTGCTCATCTAATGTCAGACTTACCAAACCAAGTTTATATTTTTCTACCAATTCGTCTTCACTTTGTGCACTCGAGACTTGGTCAAAATTGCACAATTCATTTACTGTATTTTGTCTCGTGTATTTTATCATATACCTTTCAGAAATTTTACGAATGTTCTTATGTTTTGTATCAACTTATATTGAAGATGGTGCTGTTATGTCTTCAGTGAAAGCTCGGCCCACATCATGCTTGGTTGTGTCATGTGCGAAAATAAGGATTCACGCAAATATGAAGAACCAAACAATGTTAATGGAACCACCGCGAATCATTTTGTGGTTTCAAAAGTATCTGCCAGGGAGTTATGTTATGTAAGCATCAAATTTTCAGCATAGGTTTCAACAGCAGGAAATTCACAAACTATTTTTATTTCAATACAATCAAGAAACATGCAGTCACTATTGTACCAAAGAATACAAACAAGTAAAATGATATACGTTATAAGCACCCAACACTACTGGTACAACTTCCTGAAGTGTATGAGACGGCTATACAGAGGTGGGCACGATCACTAAGAATATGTGATCTTCAAGATCAAGATCAGGTCATCAAAACAGAGTGATCTTCAACTTCAGCAAAACAGCATTTAAGATCAAGATCACTTTTTCTAAACATAAAAAAATGAAGTTTTTGATCAATGATGTTGCAAAATAGCCAGAATTTTATTAAGAGTAACCTGGGTGAAGGACGATAAAGATCGTGATCTAAAAGATCAAGATCACTTTTTGTGTATTTGAAAAGATGAAGTTTTTGATCAATGATGTTGCAAAAAAAGTTAGGCTACTACTGTATAAGCAACTTGGTTAATAAGTTAGTTGGCATTGCTAACTGTTGCTTTCAACGAGTCGATCGCTGGTCTAAGAATTGTAATAAGTTAGTGACTGTTGCTATTACTCCTACCAATCGTTGTCGTAGTTTGCGTAGAATCGCTACGTCACCCCCAACAGAAATACAAGAGACGTTTGTTCAATTTTCGGTGTGTGCGCATGAAGTGCGACATACTTCTGCATTGTGTTCTTTTTCACGTCTATCATGCAGTTGGTCCGTACACGCAAATTTTTGAAAAACCACTTGTTTTTGCATGCAGAAGTATGTCGTGGTCACACATCAATAGTTTAATTGGTGCTACTTAGTGGGGTGATTTTTTATGCTAAAGTCGTGCACTTACATGATAAAAGCACCTCCCCTTGTATATAAATGTTTATTTTGCACATTGCTTAGCCTAGATCAGGGCTTCTCAAACTTTTTTGCTCTGCGACCCCATTTTGAAAAATATATTTCTATGCGACCCCATTTATTTATTTATTTAGCCTACATCAGACTCAACATGGTCCATTTTACAATCAAACATAAAATGTAGAAACAAAGCAGATACTCAACTCCGAAGAGCTGAGTTGCATTGTACCACATACAAAGATTGATAGTAACAGTCTGTTGGCATTATTTCATAAATTCATTGATTGGAAAACAAGTTACATCGTGTTACAAACTGGTATAATTTTTACGAATGAGAGCTTGAAAAGTTGTGGAGAGCTGAGTTGCATTGTACCACATATAAAGATTGATAGTAACAGTCTGTTGGCATTATTTCATTAATTCATTGATTGGAAAACAAGTTACATCGTGTTACAAACTGGTATAACTTTTACGAATGAGAGCTTGAAAAGTTGTGGTATTGTTATCAACGAATGCAGAGGTGATGCTGCGTCGTCTCCGCAGATTAAACAACATTCTGCAACAATTATTGTATCCAACACGTAAGCGATTACTATTGGATGAAAGATAGTTGCACCATAGTTGACAGGCATAAAAAGGAATACAATAGGAACGAAACAACACATTTTTAACAGCAATCGAACATTTGGAAAACCTTGCTTTTAACATGTTTCCAGCACAATACAACGACCGTAATTGTCGTTTCGTGTCTTCATCATCGGATAGCAAGTCGTTAATTATTACTCCTAAATATTTCACTAGGTCTCAAAGCAGATACGTTTTTCATTTAAATATATGATCGGATTAAAGTCAAGTTTCAACATCTCGGATTTAAATAAAACACCAACAGTTTTGTTGCAATTAAAGTTTTGTTGCATTATGGGGACATCCACGTTAATGACATTAAAACGGATCATTTTGATCATTATATTTTCTTTTTCTTTCTGACTTATCAATTGTTTTCTTTGTGCTTGCAATTGTTACCGCATGAATCTACGAAACCTAACCACTGATCCATAGTCAATTAATCTTGTAACTGGTTCCTTCAGAAACTAGTTGATAAGCTACTCTGAAATCATACTGCGAGTGGTAAGGTTACTTTTGGTCAGCACGTTACAGCAATGATAGCGTAACAATGCATCAATATTGTTACGATTGATTATATTTTATCGTTTGACAGTTCGCACCGACGGTTGCGGTCAATTGACATCATGGCAAGACTACAACCCACCAGCACTAGAATTCCATTACGACCCCAAAATTTCATTACGCGACCCCATTTGGGGTCGCGACCCATAGTTTGAGAAGCCCTGGGCCCTAGATGACTTCATTAACTTAGCCTATATGACTTCTTATTATACGAATTTTTAAATTTAAATTGTTTAATTATAAATTTATTAACTGTGGTTATCAGGTTGTGTTGAGCAGGGATTGTCACAGCATGAAATATTGCAGGAATTGACCAGCAAACTAAACGCTATACATAGGCTACCCTACGATAGTAAGGTGTCTCATTCATTGTCGACTTTTCAGGAAAAAATACGCTTGGGTCACGTTGAAAATATCATTATACGAGATGCATTATTTGTTCGTGGTGTTAATGCAACGATGACAATAAGAAACAATCCGATTTTATGAGCGATGTCATTAAACTATTAGCTTATATTTCGCAACATTTCATCAACGCGAACTTGTTGGTTAACTGGCTTATTTTATTTGCACCTTCATGGATGGATAGCGATGGCTCTGCAATATACACGCTGCACGACAGGGTGTCTGCTACGTAAGCTTACATGTGCTTTCCCGGTGTATACGATATGTCTATGTCGTACACCTGCAGCTTGATCGTCAATCTTTGTGCACGTAAAGGGCAGTTGTTTAATAGTTTAGCAAACAAAGAAATTAAAGGCTTATGATCCGTCTCTACAAGAATTTTTTGTTGATACAGTGTATGTTCCTACTGGTGAACATGTACAAGCGTAAGATGTTGCCAGGAGTTTTTTTTTTCAATTTGATTTGAGCATACCTTGTTTCTGCGGGCTGCATAACACCAGCGCATATGCTACTGGGTGCCATTCTTCGTTGTGATTTTGTGGGAAACAAGCTCCTAGACCAGAGATGTCCAACCTGCGGCCCGCTAATCATTTTCAATCCAAGTAGTAAGTTGTTTTGAACTTTGAATCTTAGCCCTGATTAAAATGTTCTAGTCAGTTTTTAGGGGCGTAGGCTAATAGTATAGTATGGGAGCAACAGGATTATAAGTCGGATTATATCTAAAGTCCGATGGCTCAGTAGAGCAGCCACCTTTAAAAATATTTCAATAATTGAAAATATTATTGTTTCCCGAAATAAAATAGTTCATGGAGAAAAAGAAACAAAATGTGAACTTGATAGAAAATGAAGAATGGTTGAATGATTTGTCTTTCTTGGTTGACATCACAGAAATGCTAGCTGAGCTCAATTTGCATTTGGCCTACAAGGGATAGGTCAGTTGTGTGGGCTACGTAGTTCAATGTTCGAGCGAACACGTAGCTTTACCAGGAAATTAAAACTTTTCATAGCACGACTGAAAGCTGGCGCAATTGTATATTTTCGTAGTCTATATCTGAAAGACTGTTCTGTAAACTATAAAAAGTAGCCTATGCTAAGTTATGTGAATTACTGGTTTGCTTGAATTCACAGTCAGATTTTCTGATTTCAAAAAGATTGAATTAAAATTATTCAGTGTGATAAAGCGCCACCCGAATTCCAACTTGAACTGCTAAGTCGAGAAAGTTTGAAAACTTTCCACAGAAAACTCTTCCTTTATTTTATAAATCAATCAATCATTTTATTTTTCGTCATTAACGCGTCCGGGACGAAAAAGATACTAACTACAAAAATCGATATAAACCTACCAGCACGTTAACGAACGGAAAAAGGTGGCAAAACCTTGAAAGGTTTAAAACGTGCCTGAATGAAAAATTATGTAGTAGGCTATATATCAGTAGTTAGCACGGCCACAAAAAACAAATAGCAAAAACACAGAGAAGCACACATGTAGTAATGAATGACAGCCTAATGAAAAGTGTTGTGGCTTAAATTTGCCAGTTCCAATATTGATGTAGATGAGCAGTCATAATAATAATAATAGGATGGAGAAAGAAAACCGGACATAAAAGAAACCCATCCTCAGGCAAAAGCCCGTTTCGACGTGGCCCAGGAGAGCAGGTGTTGAGCTCTTTCTATGGTTAGACTGCACATCACACAGTAGCCTAAGACGATTGAGATTTGATATCTAGTTTAAGTTATTGTTTCTTGTCCTGGTGGGTGATGGTGATCTCCTGATGGTGTTGATGAAGCTCTCATCCCCTTTTGCGACGAGTCGTGTTAACTATGGAGTGTTGTGATTGCTGTTAATATCTACAAACATAAAAGTACAGCACAAGCAATCGATATTATTGTTAGGTAAGCCTAATCTTTTGTAAATAATTTCGGATTTCCCCTAAAATCTTCACAAGAATGCAAGAAAGCCTTTCTACGTTGTATTTCTATTGCGTGTCCGTTTTGCTTAAATGTTGTTTTAGTTTGTGAATAAAAAGTGACTTTGTATCAATCTTTCTAATTGAAGAAGAAAATTTGTTCCATGTTTTCGCACCTGTGAATTCTATTGAATGCTGAGTAAGCGTTTTTGAGAAGTATGGAATATTTAGAGAATCATTATCATGGTTTCTTGTGGACAGGCTGTGAACCTCTTTGACATATTTAAAAAGGTTGGAGAAGCAATTTGGTAGTAAATTGTTGCGAAATTTAAACACGAAAACACCAATTTCCAGTTTGAACAATTGCTCAATTGATATCGGGATCTTGCTACAACTATCATTGTTGGGACGGAAAATGCGATGAAATCTGTCACAGATTTTTTGAAGTTTTTGTATAAGTCCTTCGTTGCCATATTTCCAAGTCGTAATACAATGAATATTTTATCAAATAAAGAATTACATTCATGTAATGCAGTGGTTTCCAACCTTTTTTATCCGGTGGACCCCATTAGTCGATATTGAAATCTAAATTCCCCCCTATAAATTTAGTTTGTGAAAAACTCGTTTACATTAATATTTTAATCTAAGTCTCGGAACAAACTAAACTTTCACCATAGCCTGTAATATTCCTTTTCATACTAAAGTAATTTACTTAATGAACAACAGTTGAGAAGGAGCGATCTTCCTGGCGTCAGCACTACCTGACTACGCACTATAGAACAACGAGCAAGAACTAGTGGTGCGGTACCGGTACTGATGATCCCAGCCTCATGGGCGAAACAAGTGTCTATCGCTGAGTTCTTGCTACACTCGACTGCCGAGAAACACATGTTAATGAAGAACGTTGCTGAAAAGTATTTTATTCAAAGAATACATTCTAAATATAAGAGTGAATGCATTTAACAGTCTGTGTGAAGCTTGTGATTTTTTTGTTTCGACAACTCGCGAATGTCGTGGAAGAGTATTGGAAAGAGCACAACTAATATCATTCTCCACGTCTAATCTGTTTCTCTGTTTTGTTTTCATTTGCAAGAGTTGAAAAACCTGATTCGCATAGATAAGTGGAAGCAAACGGAAGGATGCTTCGAATAGCTTTCTTTGCCACTTTGGGATAAGAATTACACATTAATGACCAAAATCCAGGGTTTGATAATTCGCTGAATAAGTTTCTTGAACAATAATCCGTTTTGAGTTCTAAAAATTCATCCTGCAATTTATCGGGAAGGTTTTTCCATCACAATGTGAATGAAGTTCACATTAAATCAAGCTCATCGTCATAAATTTTAGGAAAATATCGAATGAATTCCAGTTTTAATGCTGTTAGATGTTGCAAAATCAATTCTTTTTCCAACTCTGGAAGAACTTGTTCTTTGTCGTCAATAACCAGCACCGATGATAATTCTTTAAACATGGTAGCCTAACATGTTCAATTGTTCATTCTAACTTTTCTCTTTCAATTATCAAGCTTGATGGGGAAGGTTTCCAAAGCATCTTTAAATGCTGAGCGGAACTGACATCTGCTCCTGGAAGGACCACCCAAGCCAGGCTGGTCGAAAGGTAGAGGCCAGATAAAACGTAGTCCCCCGCTACCAGAGCCTTCTAGTACCTTAAGACAATCTCCTAATGACGATGACATAAATCAATCACTCTCTTCCAACCTGCCTTGAGCCAGCATGGAAGCATGTAGCCTACAGTTTATAGATTCAAATGGTATCAATATGTCAATGGCTCATGGATACAGATAACTCATGCTGATGCCCAATCTGCTTGAAATGGAGATGGCGATTGAATATAGGCTATAGGCTACCGTATATTGCATGGTGTCTTTTCCTTGCATTTTCAGATTTAGGTTATTCAACGGACCGAACATATCAACCAAATAAGCAAGGAATAAGGAATCTGATACATCTGTCATCATTCAGCAATGAAACAAATTCCAATTTTCTTTAAAGGTCAAAAAAATAATTTAAGCTCGTCTCTGAACTCAAACACTCGCTTGGTTACGTTTCTTCTTGAAAGCCATCGAGTATTGTATGAAAAAGAAGTAGGCCTACGTGATGGTCTGCATCCATGTCAGTGCACATCAGTTGCTTAAATAATCGGGAGTTAGTCTAATAATAATTTTCTCTTTAACGCTGTAGCCTAGGCCAACTTACTAGGCTTAAAAAATTATACAATCCTAAGACCAAATTCCCCCCCTGAAAATTGCAAAATTCCCCCCTAGTGGGGAATTCCCTCCCGGTTGGGAACCACTGATGTAATGAATTTAATAAATTAGTTAGTTTGTCCAGGTACGTTCGTACGTACCATGTCAAAGATAATTGCCGCAGTTCTTAATTAATAAGCCTACAGACATAGGTGGGCAAAGTTACTTTCAAAAGTAACTGAGTTACAGTTACAGTTACTTGGCCAAAATAGTAACTGAGTTACCGTTACAGTTACCGATTTTAAAAAGTAACTAGTTACCGTTACTAGTTACAGTTACTAGTTACTTTCAGTTACTCACAAATCTGAACATAAAATTCTGCACCTGGCCAGCTCTGCGTGCAAGTCCAGTTTAACCGCAATGTTTGATATATAGTGTTAGAGCCATCCATGCTAACATAATAGCACAAGTAGGCCTACAAAACCAACAAGGTTTTATTTAAAAAAAAATAATCACTGGCTTATATGTTTATTTCCTTTAAGAAATACGAGCATTTCAAAGTGCTGGTCACTCAGGCCTGCCCTTTTGGGCTTTAAAATGTCCTTGCCCAATCGTCGTCGTCGTGTGAGCCTCTGGGGCCGAGAGTCTATCCTTTTACCGCCCCAGATTCACGATGTTCCCGGACTACACTGGAAGGCTACTAGAGAGCAGCCAGTCTTTGGTTTCATCATTCATGACACGCAGACCTTCCACTCCGTTAGGTGGCTTGAAGATGTTACAGTCATTGATGATGCACGCCCCGATAGTTCAATTGGTTAGCGCGTCACTTTTGGAACGAAGAAGCTTCAAGATCAAGCGGCACTAGTTCGACTCTCAGGTCATGCGCTTGAGCAACGTACGTTAAGGACTGCTCTTCATCTAGCGGCATCTAATAGATGGAATAATTTCCCGGCAACAAGACTTCAACAATCGGAAACTTCACTCTGTCAATCTCGGTGACCGGGCCTGCGTCAGTGATTTAAAGCCTTTAGTCTACAAGTATGCAAAACTGCCAGGATTAAGTTCTGCAAGAAGCTTTCCCAGTCCGAGGATAAAGATTTAATCAATCAATCAATGATGTGGTCTGCGGCCTGTTCCTCGGCACCACATTCACAGGAGGAGGAAGAGGCCATTTCCCATTGGTGCATGGTTGAGCGGAAAAGCCCGACGCCCATACGGAGACGATTGAGGCGCACCCATGCCTGTCTTAATTGGTAGTGTCAGGTCGATGGAGTGTGTGTCGGCGTCGGGGATGAACGAATAAAGTCTGGTGATGAACAAGTGCTGCAATGAAAACAGTATTTCTACTGCATCACTTGACGAAATGGGAGTGTTATGTTTTTAAAACAGTTTTTTTATCGGTCCAATTGTGAATCTGGATCCGCTTAACTTGTCCTCAGGGTCTGCTTCCAAATACTCCTGTAACAGATTCAACGCGCATTGCTTTCTTTTCTTGGTTTTTGCGTAAAGTGGTGCAAAAAGTCTTCCGTGGCTTTACCTAGGCTACCACCATCCACTTCAGTGTCGCTGCTACTCCCCTCTTCAGCAGAGCAGTTTGCTTCTTCAATTGCTTGAAGCATGTTCTGTTTTATTTTGGTCTTCAATTCAGCAGTGTCGCTTAATGATCAGGCATTAAACACGGATAAGTCTAAATTGTGGGTGGAATGCACTCGCAAGCTGAAAGTCGCTGTCCTCGAACCAATGACCAAATCTGGTTTGTATAGCTTCCACAAGAACGTCTACCAACGGCAAGCAAACAGCAATGCTGTTGCTGGTTTAAATGTCAGACAATCTTTTTAGAGGCATTGCAAGCGTTACACTAAATGCAATAAATTTCAACTTCTTGAAGGTAACTAACAAACTGACTATAAGCATCAACAAATTGCTTTTAATCGCTGCGTGTTTCTTGATGCTAATAGTCAGTTAGTTATACAGTAGAATTCGCCTATAGTGACACCTGAAGGGACCGCGGAAAAAGTGTCACTATAAACGAAGTGTCACTATAGACGAATGATGACGTCGTTGATAACGTCACTTGTGCAGTATCTGCGCATGCGCATCCCATGTTGGTTTAATTCAAACCCAGTCAGCAAATCAATCCTTTATGGTTCAACCTCTGCATACGTTAAATCAATGTAAAAAGATGGATTTGCTGGCTGGGAACTGGCGAATGCCGATAAGGACAAAATATGATTCCAACTTAAACTGGAAATACACTGTAAAGTGTCCTTATACGAAAATTTTTGAGCCCAAGGGACAGAAATGTGGTGTCACTGTAAGCAAAGAGGCGAAGTCATTTCTATGCAAAACATATGGTTTGCAAACGGGACTTTGCAACAGGTGGCACTATAGGCGAAGTGTCACTATAGCCAAAGTCACTATAGGCGAATTCTACTGTAGTTACCTTCAAGAAGTTGAAATTTACTGCATTTTTATAAATATTTTCAGGTTCCTGATGAGGGCTTAAGTTAAATCGAAAACGTTTGACTGTTAAACTCATTTGTAAATATGTAAAATATATTATTATAATGCTCAAACCTGTTGTATTGTTGTGTCTTGCCTGTCTTTGGTACATATTGATTAATCGCCAAAAACAATTAGCCTAATTTAGCCAAATCAGTTATCAAAAATCGCCAAAAAAAAGCCAAATCATAAATATGAAGCTAAACGTCTTAAAAAATTGCCAGATTTCTGGACTTTGGCGATAAATTCGCCAATATGGCAACCCTTCTCCAACAGACAACAAAACAAAAGTAGAACCGCGCATGCGCAGTGCAGCGCCGATATATCTGCGAGAAAAGTGCATTATTGTGCAAAACTCAGCAAACACGCACTAAGCAAGACACAACCACGTGCAGAGAAATCAACGGCAATTAAAAACTTAAATTTCAATACAAAAGTAACTTGTAACTGTAACTGTTGAAAAAGTGCTAAAATAGGAACTAGTTACCGCGTTTCGTTACTTTTGGAAAATAGTAACGAAGTTACCGTTACAGTTACTCAAAAAGTAACTAGTTACAGTAACTAGTTACTTTTGTAACTAGTTACTGCCCACCTCTGCCTACAGAGTTGATTTTCTCTGACGTTACACAACATTTGGAATTGCTTTCTGCATATTTTAAGAAGTAGGCTACCTTTTATAAGAGACATATGAGAATTTTGACTGGATTTTAAACCCTTTTGTTGTTACAAAGACTGATCTGTCAGGACGCGAAGAAGAATTAGCCGAATTATCATCTGATCAAACTTTAATGCTTAGTTTCAATCAAACAGCTATTACATCTTTCTGGTTGAGTGCTGTGGAGGAATACCCATTGCTATCGCAAAAGGCAACTAAAATTTTATTGCCTTTTGCCACGACCTACATGTGTGAGACAGCATTTTCAGCTCTTACCAACATGAAGACAAAATACAGGTCCAGACTTTCCGTGGACCCTGACTTTCGAGTTTGTCTTTCACAAATAATTCCCAGAATTGATCACTTATGCAATAAGAAGCAATCCCATCCGTCCCATTGATGTTGTCAGTTTTTTAAATAAACAAAATTCGGTTTTATTCATTATTACTTTTGTATTGGAATTGGGGGTCCGCGAATAAACAGATTCACAAATAGTGGTCCGTGACCCAAAAAAGATTGGGAAGCCCTGTGCTAATTAAGCCATCACAGCACGCTTGGAACCGTGGTAGGCTACCTTTCCGAGTAGGCTACACGTTTTCGAGACTTGTTTTTGAAATACAACACACCAATACCACTCAGCGCTGCTGTGGAAGGCATGTTTTCGCTTGGAAAGGACATTATGCGTCCCAAACGCAGCAGATTGTCCGACAAACATTTTGAAATGCTTGTGTTTCTACAAAGAAATAACTAATAAGCTAAAGCAGCCAATTAGAATATCCTACAGTCTCAAAACACAAAACCTGCTCTTTATTTATAGCTATTGTTAGCCTACACTGAGTGAAATACTTCCGTTTTGTGAGACCCTGGCTAAAATAGTGCTAAAAATTAGCGCTGACGCCGTTAATTTCTTTAAGAGCTGACGCAGTACTTTACGCCGTAAAGTTTTTAGGCAATTCGCGCTGACGCCGTCAATTTATTTTATTGACGCGTACAACACTGGTAAATGCCATCTTCGAGTGCCAGAGGGTTATTTTATGACTCAAGAATTGTATTTCAGACTCGCCTAGGACACACTTTCTTTGATTTATGGCAAACTGCGGATCGCGAGCCGCATGCGGCTCGCCGACATCTTTTGTGTGTCTCTTCTAGCTGAGTAAAAGTAATATCCCAAATTGAGAGAAAGTGTGAAATAAAAAGATACGTTCTTCTGGTGCAAACTGAGCTATCACAAAATGTGTAAGGTGATAATCTGCTTTTATTCTTCATGCCTGGTGGGCAGCCCCATGCAAACTTTTTTTTAAATGTTGTTACCGTACCTCACAACTCAAAAGTTTATAACCTATCAGATACAGCTCCAACGGTTTTAAGTTTTCAAAGGGACATAAAAACATTCTGTCATTTTCTAAGTTTCAGAATGATAACAAATGCTTTGATGAAGAGGCAAGCTCAAACCACAAATTAGAATATAAAGTAAATTGCAAGGACTAGGCTACTAGAAGAGTTTCAAGTCAGAAGTTTACAACATGCTTTGATATCTTTGCAAATCCATTAAATCTGGTCATTGATATGGTTGTCCAGTTTGCCAACCGTGAGTTACAAAGACGTCTGTTGTTGGAATGAAACTGATTGAAATAACCTACCCTACAAAAAGATGGCCTCTTATTTAAAAATTCAATTAATGCCGCTCTGCACTTGAGTTTTGGACAAAGGTTTCAGAGAGTAAAAGACAAGTGTAGGGGAGAGTGGGGCTAGTCGGAAAGATTTTTTTTTAAAGTGAAATTTAAAACAATTCGTGCATAACCTGACAACTTGAAGCGGCTTAAATTATCACCTATGGTGTCCTCTATCATACAACCAAAAATAAGTATTGAGTCAATTAAGCTTTTAATAAAAATTTAAAATAAACAAACATACAATTGATTTTTCAACTAACCCCATGTCTGGGGTCAGTTGAAAAACGTCAGTTTGATGCCCATCAATGAACTGGATACTCTTTTTTCAACCAACAAACATTAACATGGGGTTGTAAGCAAATATGTTAACTTGCTTTAAAATCAAAATGCAATGAATTCTACATCAAATCATCGTAAAAACATTTTTTAATAAACGCATTGTTAAAACTTGTGATGCCGCATATATAGCACTTTCCAAGTTATTCAAATTAAAATTTTACAATGTATGTCTGCTTAAAACAAATATATTGGAGCTTATACTACTTATTATCATACCACGACGATATACTCGTATCATACTACATAGTCATACCGTTATCAAAACGTTTTCCAACTAACCCCATCCACTATTTTCCAACTAGCCCCATTAACATATGACAAACTATTTTCTTAAAATATTGAAGCATGGTGCGTTGGAATAAAATTTGTTTATTTTTTAGTGTTGTAGAACACCTACAGCTGACACACACCAAAAAACTTCTGCCTATCTTTAACGATATCGACGCATAAGATGTTTTTCAATACGCCAAAAATTTTACTTCGAAAGGAAGAAAATACAAAATTGTCAGCCAAACAGGTATACCTTGACTCAACAAATCGAAACTAACATGGATTATGTGTTTTTATAAACTACTTCACATGTTGGCAACAAATATTTAAAAAAGTTATCGAGAGTTAAAAAAATGACCATTTTTCAACTAACCCCGCCTTCCAACTAACCCCACTCTCCCCTACGGCTTATATTTAGCAGGATATATTGTCGTGAATCTTAATTTTCTGAAGTGAACTTTGTAATATCGAAACATCGTACAATCCCAACAAATGAATAGGCCTACTTAGGAGATTTAATTCGTATCCTACAGTTTTAACAACACATCGTCCAAATCTTCAGAGACTAGTAAATCAAACAAAAACCTATTATTTATTTATTTGGTTCAGACCAGAAAATAGAGGTCTGTAGCGGACGCTGCTTTCAGCATATCCACCCATACACAGCCATCAGTGGGATGGCAACATTCCTGGGCAAAGTCGGCAAGGAATGATAGGACACGAGGTCGATTACGCTGCTGTATTGTTTACTAACTCAACTCAGAAGATCAATGCTTGCTCACAACGTAATTGTTAATAGTTTTTAATCTTCGATCCAGCAACACAGAAAGTAAAGGAAAACACCGGAATATTAAAGCTCCACCACCAACGACTGGATACGAAATGTCGTCGCTGCTACACTAACAATAAACTGATCCTGGCAGTGCCAAAAGTAGAAAACAGTAGCAACAACGAAACTGATATATTGCTTTAGAATTACCAAGGCTGATTTCTTGATACTGGTTTTAAGTTCTGACTTTTAGATATTGCATTCAACTGATTTTCATATTGAAAGAACCGACTTTTCATATTGAACAAAAACTCAACAAACTATTGATTTTCACATAGCAAAAACTTAGCACACTCTGATTTTTACATGTTGCAGAACTCTACAAAAGACTAAATTTCACATAGCAAACGACTGATTGATTTTATAGCAAGAACTGATTTTACATATTGCAAGAACTTAACAAACGACTGATTGATCTAAAATCATGAGCTTAACTTCTTTAAGAAGGTACAAGTGTGAGATTGCGAGTTTTACATATGATCACACAACGCAACACGACTGCAATTCTACATAACGATGAACCAAGGTAGGAATTCGGCATAGTGACGTTGATTACAGAAGTTGAATTCCCGATTGCTGAATTGAATTCCCGAGACGTGCAGTTATGCGCTCAAGGCGGAGTCTTCTGGAAGATTCTAGTGACGTGTACGTGTGACGTCAGAGACGACAGAGCTCTCTGGCGCTACAGACACCCCCGCAAGAAGGAAAACGGGGTGGCCGTTTGACTTCTGATGAGATGTTTGCAGCATGAAATGAAACAGGCGAGGCACAAGATGCGTATTATAACATAGACACACGGTGAACAACAAGACGGGGTCGGATCTCCTCCGCACGGCGCGAGCGCTAACAGTTCCTCTGATTCCGGGGAGCGGCTGGTCGGCTCTCGATTGGTTGAAGCAGAGGTCTCGTGCGGCGGACATCCGGCTTCGATGAGACTATTCTGTGCAACAAAAAAATGCGGTTAGTGAGGGCGATAACAATCATGAATTACAATTACATACAGGTTACTGTTACGACGCCTACAATTACGACAAGGTTACAATTATAGACAATGAGGTTACGACTACAACAAGGTTACATTTACAACTACAAGGTTACGACTACAACAAGGTTACAACTACAACTAACTTACAACAAGGGTACGATCTAAACACAACGATTGCAGCAGGTGAGCACTGTGGAAGCATTTAACGTGTGTATGCAGTGCTGCAGGTACAGGGACCAAACGATAGATACACCGAAAGCATGATAGCTATGCGAAGCGACTGCGCGGAGAACCGGTCCAACAGGGCAGGAAGCAGTGGACAGATGAATGCGAGTAGCTGTGACGAAACAAGGCCAATGAGGCAGAAAGCGACGGGCAAGCTAGTCGCAAGCAACATGTCGGCTTATATCTATGACACCTGGGCAACAAAAGCAGGACAATGCCTATAGAGCAGAAAGCGACGGGCAAGCTAGCCGCAAGCAACATGTCGGCTTACATCTATGATAACTAAGCAACGATAGCAGTGGCAGGACAAGGCCAAAAAGGCAGAAAGCGACGGGCAAGCTAATCGCAAGCAGCATGTCGACTTATATCTATGATACCACCTTAACAAGCAAGTACCTAACAGTGGCTACAAGGGTGAACAACGAGGCGCTACGTGAACAAAACAACGGTGAACAGACAAAGATTATAACAAGTAACTTACTATATACAGGAAATGTACTGCGTTGCACGCCTATGTGAGGGAAGCGCAGCTCCTTAAGACACAACTCCTAAAGCTCCTAAAGACAACTACAGAGCGGGGAACTGCTAAACGAGGGAGTGATTAACTGAGGTAATGTATGCAGTTTCAAGTCTTACCCAGGACTAAGAAGTGGTTGAGAGCTACTGTAATACCTTTGAAGACTGTATGCAAAAACGATGACTAAGCTAACTAAGGAAAGGTGGAATGGATGGATGAATGGATGCAGTTTTACGTCATGCCCAGGACGAAGACTGCTGTAATTAATACGATAACTTTATGCAAGAACGGCACCTAACTGATGAAAGATGGGATGGAGGGATGCAGTTTTACGTCGTACCCAGGACGGCTGGATGGATGCAGTTTTACGTCATGCCCAGGACGGAGAACTAAACAGTGAACGTGTAACAAAGCCTAAGATACCTACAGGCACCACAGTCCAGACGGGGGCGAAACACATTGTCATCGCTGCTGTCAAGACGCCCCGATCGCGAGCCACGAGTGGGGCAACGACCAAGGACGACAACGGCGAGGGAGATTAAAAAACTTACGGCTACTACGATAATGTAAAAAGAGTATTCAAACATCATGAATTAATGTTACTTAACTTGAGTCCCACGGCGTCGTCGTTGAAGGAGCGTCCGATGAAAGGCAGGCTTGTTATAATCCGTGATATAATCCAGAATAATCCAGTGCATCCAGCGATCAGTTCACATTCAGTCAATTCACAGTTAAGTCAAGTAATTAATTCACAGTAAGATCGCGTCGTTACAGCTCACAGTTAGCAAAAATCACGTCGGGGTCACCAGAAATATGTAGCGGACGCTGCTTTCAGCATATCCACCCATACACAGCCATCAGTGGGATGGCAACATTCCTGGGCAAAGTCGGCAAGGAATGATAGGACACGAGGTCGATTACGCTGCTGTATTGTTTACTAACTCAACTCAGAAGATCAATGCTTGCTCACAACGTAATTGTTTATAGTTTTTAATCTTCGATCCAGCAACACAGAAAGTAAAGGAAAACACCGGAATATTAAAGCTCCACCACCAACGACTGGATACGAAATGTCGTCGCTGCTACACTAACAATAAACTGATCCAAACGTCATCCTGGCAGTGCCAAAAGTAGAAAACAGTAGCAACAACGAAACTGATATATTGCTTTAGAATTACCAAGGCTGATTTCTTGATACTGGTTTTAAGTTCTGACTTTTAGATATTGCATTCAACTGATTTTCATATTGAAAGAACCGACTTTTCATATTGAACAAAAACTCAACAAACTATTGATTTTCACATAGCAAAAACTTAGCACACTCTGATTTTTACATGTTGCAGAACTCTACAAAAGACTAAATTTCACATAGCAAACGACTGATTGATTTTCACATAGCAAACGACTGATTGATTTTATAGCAAGAACTGATTTTACATATTGCAAGAACTTAACAAACGACTGATTGATCTAAAATCATGAGCTTAACTTCTTTAAGAAGGTACAAGTGTGAGATTGCGAGTTTTACATATGATCACACAACGCAACACGACTGCAATTCTACATAACGATGAACCAAGGTAGGAATTCGGCATAGTGACGTTGATTACAGAAGTTGAATTCCCGATTGCTGAATTGAATTCCCGAGACGTGCAGTTATGCGCTCAAGGCGGAGTCTTCTGGAAGATTCTAGTGACGTGTACGTGTGACGTCAGAGACGACAGAGCTCTCTGGCGCTACAGGTCCATAGAAACACGCCAGCACACACATACAAAAAAAATAATTGAAAATCAAACAACAAGCATTGTCTGTTGTTATTTATTTTTTCTGTTGAATTATTCATTAAACAAGTTTGCCCACCCCTGATTTAGAGTAACACCGTACTTGTTCAGAGGAGCAAAAAGTTCCTGCAAATGCAAAAAGTTCCTGCAAAAAGTTCCAGGCGTGTTCTTGTTTAGATTTCGAGTACACAATAATGCCGTCTAAATAGGCCATGCAGTTGCAGTGGGGTAGAGGTTGAACAACGAAACGTTGAAAAGTGGCCGGAGCATTTTTTAGACTCACGCACATTACTTTAAATTGATGCAACCCTAAAGGTGAAATCATGGCAGTGTACTTTTTACTTTCTTCGTCGAGTGGGATCTGCCAATAACCCCTGGAAAAGTCTAATTTAGAAAAAATCTGTGAGCCTCCCAGACGGCAAAGTAGATTTTCTATTTTTGCAATAGGGTAGCGATTCGGGACAGTTTGCCTGTTTAAATTGCGTAGATCACAGCATAATCTGTAAGGATCAGCGCTGCCGACTGGTTTAGCAACGAGGTGAAGTGCACTGCTATAGTTTGATTCACTTACCTCCAGTATTCCATCTGTAATTCATTTCTGACTTTACCCAATTGTACTTTTCCGGCGGCAATGGTCGATACTTCGCAATGCATGAATATCCGACATCACAATTTTGTGCTTCACCGGAACGCCTGTGGCATATTCAGCGGTATGTGGTGCTGTCAACTCGGGGAACTTGTCCAATATACCTGAAAACCCGTTGTACGGTACTTTATCAGTGATATGGGTGCGATACTGGCTTGCTTGCGTAAAAGTTGCAGGGCGTGACGTTTGTTCCAGACAATTGTTTACCAAATCAAACGTCATATAAAACCGTTCAGGTCTACTGAATCTTAGTGTATTACGTCATGGAATTTTTCCTAAAAAATGAGCCAAGATTAGAGGAGCCAAGAAGATTAGAGGAGCCAAGATTAAAATGAGCCAAGAGGTCATCGTTCGTGAGACTTGTTTCACACCTGTTGAGAATTGCTTTACAATGTTTCACTATGACGTCACAGTAACTGCGTACGTGAGTTTGAGATATAGCAATGTATTCTAGTCATTCTGAAAATTGTTACTTGGAAGTTGGTCGCATATTGTACTGTTTTGCTTATTGCTTGAATAAGCTGGACAGAATTTCAGTCTTTTATCTAAGTAGTTTGTTGTAGTGACAAGTTTTTAGTGGTGTACGGTGTTGCATCCCAATTTCGACAGCCAGGTGGCTAATTTTACAGAAATACAATTTTGAATAGACGGTTTCAAAAGAGTGTTTCTTTTGGTCATTACATACAGAAGAACAGCTCCGAGAATCTTATGTTACAATTTTCCCACGAAGAGATTATGGTTTACCGCTGTGACCATAAATAATAAAGACATGGCTTGTTAGTTGGTAGGCCAAGAAGCACTTAAAGCACAAAATAATAAAGACGTTACTCTGTCTAGTGTTTGGTACAGAAGCAAAATAATAAAAGACGAAGTTGTTGGTTGGTAGGCTACAGAAGCAAAGAAATAATAAAAGAAGATCTTGTTGGTGGTAGTCTACAGAAGCACAAGAAAATTAAAGACTTTTCTTCTCAGTTGGTACTGAAGAACTTCAAGCTAAAAATTAAAGGCGTTTCTTTGTTGGTTCTGAAGAAAAAACAACTTTGACATTCATTGACAAGAAAAAAGATTAAAGACAATCGATCTGTGCTTGAAGATTCAAGTGGACGAATCCAAGCAAGTTTTGTGGAACTTTAGGACTTCATATATATACCCCTACAACTACGGTATTGTGCATTTAAATTCTTTTTGCATTTTTACGGTCTTTGCAGTTAAGTTTTTTATAACTACTGTAATAACTTTGTGTGTTTGTGTAACTTAATTTTTTAATTGTTAAATTTAGCCCCAACATTTAATATGTCTACACTCGGTGGCGACAGGGACTAGACCGTTGTAGACTCGATTGAGTTTAAGCCTGATGATGTTCTTTGCGGTCGGGCAGGCCATTCTGGGGAGGGACCCAGTAACGATGAGGCTAAGTCAGTTCGAGAGGCTCGGCATCTTAGAAGGGATATTTTGACTCAAATTGGGGAACTTTCTGTGGCTCTAGGTTCTTTGAATGATAAGCAGGAACTGTTAATTTTTCGATCTAACTTATCTACTTTCGAAGAGGAATTACAGCATTTCCATGCTCTTTTGAGTGAAATTTTCAACTCTGCAATCTTGGCAGAACTTCGTGATAGGGTAGATCCCGAATTTAACTCGTTGAAAAATAACTTCGAACAAAAAGTAAGTGAGTTCTCAGATATGTTGGATGCTGACATACATCCTGAGGATAGCGCCTCAAATGTAAGCACTAGGATGTCTAGAAGCTCGTCGCGGATAATTGCACAAATTAACCTGCAGCTAAGACGAGAGGAGCTCCAGATACAAGCCGAGGCCGAAGCAAGAGCTGCTGAGGCCGCCACCAGAGCTGAGAACATACGAGCTGAGGCCGCCGCGAGAGCTGAGACCATACGAGCTGAGGCTGCCGCGAAAGCCGAAGCGAGAGCTGCTGAATTCGCACTCAAAGACGCTCAGTTGAGGGCTGAACGACGTAAAGAGGTAGTTTTAGCTGAATATCGATCAGAGTTGGGCTCCTGGCGTAGTTCTAAGAAGGGCTCTTCTAGCCATTCCAGAAATGAACATCAATCGCAGTTTAATTTACATAACCTTTTCCAGACGCCTGTTCAATCCGTGGGTGGACCAGGGCAATCCACAAGTTTTCCAGCCGTTTCAGGAGGTCTCGGGGCCGCGGCTAAGGGTCTTTCGAAGGCTGTAGAGCCAAGGCCTGCAAATTATAACCGAACTTCTCCCCTAGAGCGTACAGGTCACGGGGCCGCCATCAGCAATAATGCTTTGCCCCCTTCAAAGTTTTCTGCGCCGCTAGTTTTTTGATCGCCCAGCTACACGTAATTTGCGTGATTGTGAGAGGCGTATCGCGTCTACTGATTTTAACATTTGTGAGGATCGTGACCGGGCTGTGCATGTGACAGAGCCCCATCAGCCCCTTAAGGGATACATCTTGTCTTCTCCCGCTAAATCGAGTTCTCAACAGCAGGATTGCTTTTTTGAATGCCAAAATAGTAGGACGTTTTTCGATAAGGCGGCCTTGATTGGTTACGATGGCAATAATATGCCATTTATCTTCTTTAAAAATCGTATTACGGCCTTGATGGCAGCTTCGCACTTTAAAGGAACTCGTTTGACTTTGTTACAAGCAGCTTGTGTTAGGACAGCTGCTCAAACGATTGCTAATTTGGTTTCTGACACTCCTGGCTTGTCAGAGGAAGACAGGATAGAAATGTCGTTAGCTCGCTTGTCCCAACGTTTTGGAGTTCGTGGAGGTCTTTTCGCCGAACCGGAAATTAGAAAGTATCGCTATGGTAGCAAATTAACTTCGATCTCTTCTAGTGATTTGAAAGAGTTTAAAGATAAATTGTCGCAGTGTCTGCTTTACGCGCAAGCTTATGGTCAGCGCGATAAATTGGAAGGACGTTTTGTTTTGGATTTGGCTAAGCGACTCCCGTTTGACGCTAAGCAGCGTTTTCTTGATTTTTTAGGTGATCAGTATGGTGGCACTGATGAGCCTACTTTTCAGAGTTTGTTCGATTTTGTAGTACGGGAGGAAACGCGTAAGTCGACTGATTTTAGCATTATGCTAATGGGCGATTCTGGTGAGTCGCAGCTTTTTAAAAAGTTTGTCAAAGGAAAATTGCCTTCATGTCCTGTTAGGCAGACGTCGGTAAAACCCAATGATAATGTGATTTCAGGGAATTCGCAGTACTCGACTGCTGTTGGCGCACCGCGCGGTGGTGAGGCCAGACGTAAGGGCCTTCCGGTATGTATTTATTGTTCGTCACGTGGTCAAGTTGAATATCATTTTTTGTCTAATTGTAAAGAATTTTTGCGCTTGACACCTGAAGATTGGAGAGATGTCATTGTGAAAGCGGGCAAATGCTTGAATTGTTTGCGCCAGCGTATGGTTAGGGACTGTAATCATGCAAACAACTGTCGTCAGTGCGGGCCTAACAACGATAGGAAACACTTTTTTCTTCTGCATGATTTTTATGTGACGTCACGTGATTCTCTGGATTTGGTCGGTAAAGATGATGCTGGTGCCAGAGTTCCTGTGCGTAATGTTAAGATTGGAAATGTTAAAGCAGCTTTTAACCGCGTTACTGCTGCTCGTGTTTTGAATCCAATGACTGGTAAATCGAAGTTGGTGTATTGTCAGCATGATCCTGGTTCGCAGTTTACTTTTGTCTCGAGTGATTTGGTGTGCGAACTTGGCGTTAAACCGTATGACAAAGCGTCGTTTAAAATGGATACTCTGGCTGGTCAGCAACCTACTTGTGCTAACCTTGTTAAACTCAACATCCAGTCGTTAGAGACGGATGAACTGTTTGGTGATATAACTTCGGTGGTTAACCCAGCTTGGGCTGACGATGTTAAAACTATACCGCATAAGCAGGATTTAAGTGGTTTTCGTCATTTTCATGACGTGAATATGTTTCATTTGAATGATTGTAGTACTGTAGATGTACTGATTGGCAACGACAACGCTTATTTGATGTGGGCAAAAGAAGAGCGTGTTGGTGAGAATCGTAGTGAACCGCATGCTTTACTCACTCCTCTCGGCTGGTTGGCTTGTGGTGGTAAGTCACCCTTAGATGAAAGCGTTGCTAACGTGTGCAGAGTGCAGACGTCTTCAGAGTCAGATGTCATCTCTGGCTTTCAGCGTAAAATTGAGTCTCGTGACATGGAAATAGCAGACCTGAACCTGGGCCTGGTTTGGTCGAGTGTGACAAGCTTCGTTTCGCATATCTTTCCTCAAAGATATGGTACTGACGGGAGGGACCACGAGAAGGTGCTTGTTCTTCCCCCCCAAATTAACTTCCCCAAATTAACGGACTGCCTACCCATCCTAGCAGGCATCCAACCCGCTGAGCTACGCCGTAAAGGAGCCACGATTTCTCTCGCTCGCCGCGCTTTGGACCCCGATCATCTCCTCCATGCAACACTCAAGAGACCACCACCTATAAAGCAGCGCTTGAAATCAAGACGCCCCTTTGTGCCTGCCGCACAACAACTCCTTAAGCACGCAGAAGAACTTAGTTTAAGTGCGGCACACTGGACGAACCACATGTGGAACACGGAATGGCAAAATCACACCTCCACGCTCCGTGACTTCATACCCAACGCCGATCCCCGTCCACCAGGGATGTCCCTCGCAAGGCTTGCGTGGGTCAGGCTTAACCGCCTGCGAACTGGCGTCGGCCGCTTTCGTTCGGACATGCACAAATGGGGCCTGGCTCCTTCATCAGAATGCGAGTGTGGTGCCACGGAACAGACCGCAGACCATGTCATCCACCACTGCCTAACCCACCGGCCTCCACACGGTGCGCATGGTCTGAGAATCCTGGACGACGAGACTGCCGAGTGGCTGAAGATTTCCTGCCCTCCAATCTAGCCTGGAAAGATCGCTCATACGCCATCATCATCAGCAGACCTGAATAAAGTCATTCAGGATTTGACGTTGCAAAATGAAACCTGTGAATTGTCTCGCAATGACATTTTGGCTAGAGAATTTGTTGAACCGAATATTGAGTTGAAAGATGGTCGATTTGAGATACCTGTACCGTTGAAGGAAGATATTGATTTACCTAACAATTTTGTGTTGGCGTCAGATAGAGCTGCTGCTTTAAGGAAGAAGGCTTTAAAACAACCTGAACTTCGTGATTTTCTTACTGACACCATGAAGGATCTTAAATCTAATGGCTATATTGAGCGTGCTGGTGAAGCAGAAAATGTAAAGGGATTTGAGTGGTATTTACCATACTTTGTGACGTCACAATTAAAAAAGCGTATTGTTTACGATGGCAAGTCTGAATTTTGAGGAACTTGTGTTAATGATGTAATGTTTTCGTGTCCTGATTTGTTAAACCCTCTGGCAGATCTCTTGGCTACATTTCGGCTGAGTAGATTTGGTTTCGTGGCCGATATGACTAAGTACTTTTTTCACATTTTGGACACTTCAATACGTAAGCCCAATTTCATTGAAATGCTTACGTACACAGGCAGTGCCGTTCGGATCGTGAACGAACGCTGTTGTATTTCCAGACGTTTAATATAAAATAAACAATAATAATTGTAGCGATAGCCAAACAAGTGAGAAAACCATTTACCTCTTGTACTTACTCATTCAGTGTATAAAAGCAACGCAATATATAGTAAGAAAGAAACGCAAAACAATCAACTAAGGAACGTGGTACAGAACGCTCAATTGATTACACGCGCAGTGCGGTGGTAATCAATTCCAACGTCTGTACCAGAAAACGCTGAACGGTGATTATGTAGTGACGCTGGTCACGAGTTACATATATTCAACGTAGATGACGACTATAACACCTCCCCGATAATTTTTATACACAAACATAAAAAATGAACAAGACACCGAATTAAACAATCAAACTCAAAGTCCGAAACGGGCCGGAGGTCTGTGGCGACGGCTCGACCTTCGTGGGTTGTGTGGCCCGAATTCCGGTACAGTCGGTGTATCGTCCGAATGCGTTCGAGCTGAGGTGGTGACAGCGGAGGAATCGACTGTTGGTGCAGGAGTTTCTCCCGGCTCCTGGTCCTCCGATGATGCATAGCGAGGTTGCAGTTGGTCCATATGGCGCCTCCACGTCGGACCATGTGGTAGCAGACGTACCAGGAAGATTCGGCTACCCTGTCGCTTAATCACCTCAGCTGGAACCCATCGATGATCCTGGCTCCGTCGTAGAGTGAATGATAGCGCGTAACAGGGATCTCCCGGTTTGAAATGTCGTTTTGTACCTTCGGAGGCGTCCGTGTTGTGAGGTTTTTGTCGGGGTACCACTTGAGACGGTGTGGGGAGAAGCGTGTCGATCTTGGTTCGAATCTGACGATTGTTGAGTAATTGGCTTGGAGAGTAGCCACTCGGAGTGGGCGTGCGTCGATACTGCTGTAGGAATTCCAAGACTGCCTGCTTCGGGGGTAGGGAAGATTTTCGAAGTGCTTGCTTGAACGTACGTACGAGGCGCTCCGCCGCTGCATTGGTTTCCGGATGGTAAGGGGCACCCGTGATGTGCACCATACCCCTCTCCTTACAGAAAGTTTGAAATTCTGTGGATTTAAAAGTAGTAGCATTATCGGTAACTATAGAATGGGGATAGCCGAAATGAGCAAAATCTTCTTCTAGCAGGTTGATAGTAGCTGTTGAAGATAAGGAAGTAGTAGCATGAATACATGGGTATTTAGAAAAAGCATCAATGCTGAGTAACCAATGGTAACCCATGAATTCTACCGCATGATCAATGTGTAAGCGACTCCATGGTGCTTCTGGAACCGTCCATGATTGGACCTGGGTTTTAGATTGCGGTTGATATTCGCCACAGGTACTACACTTGTGACAAAGTTCCGCTATGTCTCGATCGATGTTTGGCCAGTAAACGAAAGTTCTTGCCAACTGCTTCATTCTCTCAATGCCAAAATGTCCTTCATGAAGCAATTGAAGGACGGAAGGACGAAGTTTGAACGGGATGACCACTCTGGAACCGTAAAGTAGACAGCCGTAACAAGTAGAAAGAGAGTCTGCGTACTTACGAAACGGTTCGACCGGGTCTTGTGGAGAAGACTTGGCCGGCCATCCTTCATGAATGAAACGCATCACTGTGGAAATGGTAGGATCTTTAGAAGATTCTTTACGTAGTGAGGCAGCATTTGGGGTTTGGACCTGCAAATCCAAAGCATCGATAGCGCAGACGATATCAATGTCATCCGCACTTTCCTCTTCATCGAAGATTTTATCCCCTCCTGCTGGTAAGCGACTCAAAGCATCAGCGTTTTGATGATCCTTCGTCTTCCTGTACTCAATAGTGTATGTAAATTGCGACAAAAGAGTGCCCAACGAGCCAAACGATTTGCTGCCAAAGAAAGTGTCGATTTGGTCGGGCCAAAAAGACCAAGCAATGGTTTATGATCTGTGACCAAAATAAATGATCTACCATAAAGATATTGATAGAATTTCTTTAGCGCAAAAATTACCGACAAAGCCTCTTTTTGGATTTGGCTATAGTTTCTCTGCGAAGCTGTTAATATCTTTGAAACGTTTGTTATAGGCCGTTCTGTGCCATCTGGGTAACGGTGAAACAAAGTAGCACCGATGCCCACACTAGAAGCATCACATGCGATACCTACCGGAAGTGACGCATTAAAATATGTAAGAACCTCATCAGTAGAAAGGTAATGCTTCAGCTGAACAAAAGAGTTTTCTTCTTGTTTTCCCCATCTCCAAGGAATGTCCTTTTTCGTGAGATGGTATAGTGGTTCTGCTACAGTGGAAGCGTTCAACGGTAGAAACTTCGAATAAAATTGTAAGGAACCTAAAAATGAACGAAGAGAAGATACGTCAGTGGGGGAAGACATCTCCAGTATGGCGTTTACCTTCGGACCTTTGGAGATGCCCTGCCTGGACAAAATGTGTCCGAGATACTCTACCTGAGGTTGTGCAAACTTACACTTGTCCTTTCTACACCTCAGGCCTTTTGAGTGAAGTCGATCGAGGAGCCGTCTAAGATTCTGGAGATGCTCCTCAGCAGTAGTTCCACTGACAAGAATGTCGTCTAGGTAGACTGCGACCCCTGGAAGGTCGGCTGTAAGGTCGTCCATGATCTTCTGAAAATAACCTGGAGCAGAAGATATGCCAAAAGGTAAAACATTTTGTAAAAGTACGCCACGGTGAGTGCTTAATGCGAGTCGTTTTCGACTGTCAGGACCAAGTCGAATCTGATTGTAGGCATCAGCCAAGTCTATCTATCTTGCTGAAACCATACCCACCACCCAACTTTTGCACTAAGTCTTCTGGTAAGGGTAACGGGTGACAATGGGTCTCCAGGGAAGGGTTCACCGTGACTGAAAAATCGCCACATATGCGTAACTTGGCTTTCGCTTCTGAAGAGTTTGAAGGCTTACGGACTGGAACAACCGGTGTACCCCAATCGCAAAACTGAACTGGTGTCCATACACCACGTGCAATGCCCGAATCATAGGCTTGTGCTAAGTTCTCCGTTAGCGCGAAAGGTACAGGCATAGGTTTGAGAAAAACAGGTTTAGCATCAAACTTAAAATCTATGTCTAGTTCATGATCTCGTAAGCACCCGAGTTCAGGCTTAAAAACATCTTTGAACTCGTCATATAAGAGGGAGCATGCTTTCTCCAGACTCTTATCAGGCTTGTCGCATGACTGGATACTCTGTAAAGTAGAATAGTTAGTCAGATGGAATTTATCGATAGAAATTCCTAAAGACGAAATTGCATCATGACCTAGCAAGTTTAGTCCTTTGACTGTCGTGACTACAAAAGGAATATTATCTGACCTTCCCGTGGAAGGACAAGTTACCTGGGCCGTGAAAGAACCTGTGATTGGTACTAGATGCTTGGTAGCAGATTGGAACTGGGACGCTGGTGCTTGCAATTAAGGTGCGCCTACCCGAGTCCAGACGTCGTTGGAAAGGAAATTTCCATTTGTAGCAATGTCCAGTTCTAAGTGTGTGGTTACCGAATTAATGGAGATCGGTACTTCCAACTTTGAATTTCGAGGTTTTCTGCAAGAACTAGAAAGCATGTTAATTTCCTCGATACAATTTACCTTAGAAGGTTTGAACTGTCTAGCTTTCTTTCGACAAACACTCTGTAAGTGTCCCGTAATATTGCAGAAATGGCAAGTGGCTTTCTTAAACCTACAGTCATTGACGTTGTGGTTGGAATTACCACAGCGATAGCATTCTTTATTTTTATATAGTCTACTAACACAAGTTATTAATGTTGGTAATGTTGTAGCTGGTGAATAGTAGGGCGGAATTCAGAAACCAGACTTAAGGCGGCTTAAGTCTGTCTGGACAAAAGTCTGCGTTAAGCGTCGATTTTGCGATTCAGAAAGCAGACTTAAGCTTTAGCAAGGCTTATACTGGGCTTAAAAGCCGAAAGATATAAGCCACCTGCGGAGGTGGTTTAAGCCTCTGTTGAAGGAAAAAGTGTTTGGCTAATACTGGAGGTATTGAAAGTAGGAGGTTTGTTACAGCATTTTTGTAAAAAATAGACCGTCTGGTGCAAAGGCCACGAGACTTTTTTGATAGTTTTTAATGTGAAGCAGGTGTGCCTGTTGTCTTAGCTTGGTTGCAGGCAGAGTTTCGGTCTGACAGTTGGCTTGATTGTTGAATAACTAGACTTCTTTCAGACGCTGACAATAGTAGGTTACTAGTGTTATTGCTGGTGGTGTAAATTTTGAAATGCCTATTTTGTGTTGTTGAATAACCAGACGCTGACACGCAGTTTAGTAATATTGCTTGTAACATCACTTTTGCAAACATACAATTGTGATTGGTCATACTTTTTCCTTTGTCTGCAATGCCAGGAAAAAACAAGTCTATTAACTATCTTACATTTGACAGTTTTCAGACCAAAGGGAGTCTATGCGCCCGCCCCTTTAGTCATAAACTGGCAACAGTATTCCTACAATTGTACTATTTTTAACTTTCAAGGCATCAAAAATAACCTGAGTTATCTGATTCTTTCAAATTGATGAATTATTGCAAACGAAAACCATGTGCGTATTGGCATAACGTTGTCTTAACGTTGTTTCAGTGCTTAATGGGTATTACTTGCTTGTGAAAGAAATTTTTGTGCCAGATCTGTTGCGTCATGGATTACTTGGCATCTACGTTAACGAACGACTTACTGATGCAACTACAACGTTTCTATTTCAACGTCACAAAAAACGACTTTTTTCTAGTTGTAGGTTTAAATAGCACAACATTATTGCATTATTTGTTGATTTAGCATGAATATAGCTCAGCTATACGCAAACACTTCTTCGCGTCAGTTAACTATCGCTAAGATATGAACTCAATTCAATTCAATTTTATTTTTCTTTGTCGGAAAACAGCAGCAATGATAAAGTTACAAATAGTGAACGGGAACAAAACCAACAAAAAGAAAAGGTGGCAAAACTACAAAAGTTTAAAACGTGCATGCGATGCAAATTTAAAGGTTACGTACACGAAAGTAAATTAAGCACGGCCACCAAACCTAAAACTACTGCTTTAAATTCAGTGAGCAACTTGATGAGCGAGTTTACTGCGCTTTTAGATAAACATAGTTTATACAAATTCCCGTAACCCTTTAATGTAAATTGCATTATCATTTCTTATTTCAATAAAAATTCCAAGAGGATTTAATTACAACGATTCTGAACGCCAACTGCTTATTGACCTCATCAAAGACTTTCCAGTGGTGGAAAATAAATAAAAAAAATGATAAAAGCGCCTTTCCAAAATAATCAAGCGAGGAATGATTTAAACTAAAGTTTTTAACGCGAACAGCTCTACTGAAAGGACTACCCAGAGAGCAAAACCCGTTATATTTACATTGATTCAACGTTTGCAGGCGTTGAATCAATGTTAAAATGACGAATCTTGCTGTCTGGGCACACATCAGCCGAAAAAGTTAGGGTTAGTTAGTCCATCTGAAACATGGCGTTATTGACACAGGTTTTGGTTTGATACTTAGGTCACAGTATATTATTGCATATAATTGTATTTTCGTTTTCTCACAAATTTGCAAACCATTGCTTTTAGGCAACTCTTCAAAGAAAAGTATGCAAATATTCACATTGAAAGGCCTGTTCGCGATCACGCAGATCCTTTTAATCAACTTAACGGCAAGCAGTTTTGTCAACGTTTCCGTCTTAGCAAAACTGCAACTATGGAACTCTTTGAATTGTTTAAAAATGACGAAACGTTGACAGCCCGATCGCATGCAATACCGCCCATACTGCAGCTATTGATAAGCCTTTGATTTTTTGCAACTGGCCATTTCTAGAGAAGCGATGGCGACTTGGCCGGGGTTAGTCAAAGTTCTGTTTGCAGAATTGTAGCGCGTATTTCTCGGTGCATACCCATTGTCACCCAATAGGATTCTATCAATTTCTCCATTCTCAAATTTATCTCGAATGATGCTGTTGTCAAAAATCCGCGCATCATGTGTCAATCCTGGCCATGATTGTGCAAGCAAAGTCAAAACTTTCCTATTTAGGCATCAAAAATAACTTGAGTAACCTGATTCTTTCAAATTTATGAATTATTGTAAACGAAAGCCATGTGGATATTGGCATAACGTTGTTTTACGTTGTTTCATTGTTAAATGAGTATTCCTTGCTTGTGAATGAACTTTTTGTGCTAGATCTGTTGCGTCATGGATTACTTGGCATCTACTTAACGAACGACTTACTGATGCAACTATAACGTATTTCAACATCATAAAAAAGTGCTTTTTTCTAGTTGTGAGTTTAAAGCACAACATTGCCTTATTTGGTGGTTCAGCAGGAATGTAGCTCAGCTTTACAGCCTTCAGTTTCACGCTTCATTACCTCAACCAAAGAGTTGCTATAGCAAGTTCTATTTCGCGAAAACAAAGAGGCTTAATACGGTCTTATATAAGTCGCGCGTAAGTCGAGTTTCTGCATCGCAAATAAGCTTCTCGTATAAGCCTGGCCTATATAAGTCTGACTTACGCATAACACTGACTTATTTTGAGACGCAAATCTGAATTCCGCCCTAACTGTTGTACGTACATTAGATTTCTGACAATCATTAAGTTGCTAGATATGTGTAGTTTTTTCATTATAGCTGAACTTTGAACAGTCAAAACATCAAAGAAGACTTCCCTACTATAGGTACGGTACAGCCAGGTTCTCAGCAATCAAGATTTGATAAAAAATTTAATAAACAAATTACAGAGTAGAAGTTACTCTTGATGCATGTTTGTTTTTGACAGAGAATTTTACCAAGAGAGTATCTTTGCGCAGGGCTAGGTCAAAGCAAGAGATTAAAACTTTAGTTTTTTTATATGTTACTGATCAGGAATAGGTTAATAGCCTATGAAGAACCTAAAAGGTAAGCCTATGCTTGAATAAAATCATATAATTAACTACTCGCATGTTATATTTAGATAATTTAATAACAATTAATTCATAATGGGGCGTAAATGTTGTGTGATGAATTGCAATTATTACTTACTTCTTGCCAAAGATATGATAAATGTGTAGTCTTGTAAACTTTTGCAGTTGGTTACTTGGTATGAATGTCTATTGTTCATTGCAAGAATTTATCATTTTTTTCATACAATGAATGGAATGACTTGTGAAGTTTGACTGAATTTGGTAAATCAATTTAGCAATAGTTATTCAGTTATTAAGAAGGCTGTGGTTATATTTACACTACCGGTATATAGTGTAATAATAGCCTCAATAGTGTTGCCAGATAAGGAATTCTGCCCTAATTTGAGAAAAGATTAAAGCTGTTGAAAACAAAAACTTGTAGTTTGGAAATTTTTTTTAGTCCTGGGCAAAGATCAAAACCCTAATCTTATTCCTAACTCTAAACCCTACCTTAACCCTCCCTAACTTTAATCCTAACTCTGGCAACAGCTGATTGTAACAATGACATTAAGTGTGGAAAAATAGCCACTTCCAATTAAGAAATACAGAAAGCTAGCTAAATCATCAACAACAAAATGGCAAGGCTATTTGCTTTAATTCTGGTCGTTAATGAGACTTTGACTACTACTACTAGTGTATATAATAGTGATCAATGCTTTCAGAGTCCTCAATGTGTTGTGTGTTACTATCATGACGTTTAGGAATTTAATAGGCAACTAACTTATTGTAGAACATACTGTACAATACACAACATTATTGGTACAATTTACGTGTCAAAGTTAGGGAACTGGAGAAGTGCTTTATTGGAAAATCAAAGAAGTCTGATGAATGTCATAAAACGTGGTAGTAGTGGAATATGTCACATCTCAGACCCCCATGCCCCATGCTGTGACGTCAAAAAGGAACAAACCAAAAAACCACTCATGCATGACAATGAATTGTTGTTTGTTTCTATGATGATGCTAAGGTGTTGACGTCATAAAAGGTGTTGAAGCGGAACAGTCCCACTTTTAGTGTAAATTCACCCGCCAAACTTCAAATGTATAAAGAATAAACAAAGAAATGTGAGTATGATTAAAGCTGCAGGGTTGCCGGGTGTATGGTGAGCAAATTAGAGTATGATTCAAGCTCCAGGGTTGCCGGATGTATGATGTCACTGTGTTGACGTCATGTTTTCCTTGCACCATCCTTGAGTAATGGGTGATTTGGTCTCGATTTTTTTGCTTAATTTTTTTTGTTTAAAACAAGAACACAACTCGTTTCTATACGATTGAAAATGGATGTACGCTTTCAGCACCCGTTCACGTGTGTGATCACTGGACCAACTGGCAGCGGTAAAACTGAGTTTGTGGTAAAGTTTTTGCAACATCTCAAAGAGATGATAACACCTTCTCCAAATAAGGTGTTGTGGTGCTACGGAGAGTGGCAGGAAAGGTTTAAAACAATCCCGGATGTTGAGTTCTTACAAGGTCTCCCTTCAAGCGATGTCTTTGACTCAGAGAATAAAACATTGGTCGTGCTCGATGATTTGATGAGTGAAACTAATCGTAGTGTGACAGATCTTTTTACGAAAGGAAGCCACCATAAAAACATCAGTGTGATGTACATTGTTCAAAACCTTTTTCACAAAGGGAAAGAACACCGAACGATTAGTCTCAACGCACATTATTTGGTGGTGTTTAAAAACCCTAGAGACAACTCTCAGATACTTCATTTGGCAAAGCAAGCTTATCCGAGGCAAACGGGTGTTCTTCAAGAAGCTTTTGCAGACGCAACATCTAACCTTTCGGTTATTTACTGTTGGATTTTAAACAAAGCACCCCAGAAAAATTTCGATTGCGAACTGACAGCTTTCCAGGAGAAAGAAATTTTGTATACGTCCCCAATCCTCGATGATGACTGCTCGTTTACAACGACACATCGACACACTCAAACTTCTTTCCAAAGCGAATCCTAATGTTGCTAAAGGGGTTATAAAGTCAGCAGATAACGAATTGATTAAGTGTGTTTGTGATTGTTGCTACAACGTGTTAAAGGGCAACGTCCCCATCTCTTCAAAGCAAAAGGCAAATCTGCTTAAATACAAGAAACTTTTGCGTGAACTGGCCAAAAAGAAGACCAGTCTTACTAAAAAACGACAGATTATTCAACGCGGAGGCTTTCTGGGAGCCCTCCTATCCGCCGTTGTTTCTGCGATCGCTGGGTTGATTGGCACTTTGGCTTCGTAATAACAAGATGGAGAGTGTCAAAAAGATGAGTCTTGTGGAACCACGCCTTCTAGAATCGATGCGAGAAAAGAACATTCAAAAACCTCCTTTGCTGAAAGCGATGAGTGAGTTGGACTCCAAAATGAATGACATTCTTTCACGTTCTAATCTGACCACGAGTGAAAAAGTGAAACTCTACGATCTAATCTTGCAGCAGTATATTGTTTATCGTGAAAAATATGTCGATGCTCCAACAAAGATTGTTCTTGAAGAGAAACGACATTTTACTGAGGATGACATATTGGTAGGAGTTGCAAAAACCTACCTCGGAAAAAGTCGCGATCTTGTAGCCTTCATCAAAAACAATACTTCTCTCGGTTGGAACAAATCAGGCGAACTCACGATTCACGAACAGGCGATTCCTAACTCCAATATAAAACATTTGATTTCGGCTGTCGTTCATAAATCGAAAAACTCTCAACCGATCGGTTTGAAAGAGTTTCAAGAAGAGTTGGGTGAAACTCACCCTTTTCCCTGTCTCAAAAAGAAGATAACATGGCGTCAGCACGATTGATTTATTATGACGCCGGGAATCCTGGAAGCTTCAGTGGAGAGGAAAGATTACGTAGGGTGATCAACAAACCTGTAAAACCATGGCTCAGCTCTCAAGACGCTTACACACTCCATAAACCAATTCGCATACGCTTTCCACGTCGTCGTGTGGTGGTAGGTGACATCGCAGAGCAATTTCAAGCTGATTTGATCGATTTGATTGCTTTGAAAAAAGAAAATCGCAACTACAAATATCTCTTGACTTGTATTGATGTTTTTTCAAAATTTGCTTGGGTTGAACCTTTGAAAGACAAAAGCGAAAAAAGCTTGGTTCAGGCCTTCTCAAAGATTGTTCAAAAATCTTCTCCTCGGACACTGCAAACGGATAAAGGTACAGAGTTTACAAACAAAACTTTTCAAAAATGGTTGAAAAACCACAGGATTCATTTCTTCACCACACACAACCAAGAAACAAAAGCGTTGTGGAGCGGTTTAATCGCACTCTTAAAAATTGCATGTGGCACTATTTCACCTGGAAGAATACCAGACGTTATGTTGATGTTCTAACCGAGTTGGTGCGTTCCTACAATCATTCCTACCACAGAAGCATCAAGCGCACACCGGCCTCCGTTAACACTGAAAATCAAGAGATTGTTTGGCAAACTCTTTACGGTGACATTTCCTTGCCTAAACAACCGAAGCTTGAAGCTGGTTCGCTTGTTCGAGTCAGTAAAAGCAGACGAAGCTTTCACAAAGGTTATTTACCTAACTGGACAGAGGAGTTTTTTCTCGTGGACAAGGCTTTGACCGGTGATCCCCCGGTTTATGTTTTGAAAGATTTAGACGGGGAAGCACTGCACGGTACGTTTTACGAACAAGAAATTCAAAAAGTTTCAAAAGAAAACGACATCTACAAGGTAGAAGCGATTCTAGGTAGGAGAAAAAAGAATCGAAAGAAACAGATCCTTGTAAAGTGGCTCGGTTACCCGGACAAGTTCAATTGCTGGATTGACGAAGCGAGTGTTGTACGTTATGGCTGAGTGGAAAATGTGTGGAAAAAACGTTCCCAGAAGTGAAATAGTTTATTTTTTTCAAATGGTTGTCATTTTGATTGTGATATCGTTCAGTCTCTACAATCTGAGTTTAGAAGCGGACCCGCACAAACTTTGGATCGTGTTGCTTTCCAATTGTTTAGGTTTGGTTATGCCCCAACCCAAAATAAAATATCCAAAGAAAAATGTTTTACCTAACCCTGCCGAGTAACAGCTCCATGAAATTTTTCCCTTCCAACACCTTGACGGATTATGCGGTCAGACTACCAAATGAGATCAACTTGGAAGGAGATTGGGAGGTTGGTATCGCCGAAATCCAATATCCACACTCCTGGAAGAACATCACCAATTCGGTCAATCATTGGTTGCGCTATGTAGACGGTGTAATTGACACTGTCGTGGCCTTGGATTCTGGTCACTACCCTAATCCTCAAGCCATCCTTCAATACTTGGAAATGAAATTAAAGCGTACAATTGGAACGCAATTGTCATTACACTTGTATTACAATCCTTACACAAGGCTTATCAATATGTTGGTCAAAAGCGGCGCCCACATCACGATGGGTGAAGGACTTGCTCAATTGTTGGGGTTTCATAGAAAACGTTTTAAAAGCGGTGAATATGAAGCAAGACGTCACGTAGACATACATCAAGGTTTTTATGCCATGTACTTGTATTGCGATGTGGTAGAACCCAGGGTGGTTGACGACACCTTAGCTCCTTTGCTGGCTATAGTTCCTGTGGAAGGAAAAGCTGGTGATTACATTTACCAAAGAAGTGAGAAAGTGCATTATCACACCGTTCAACTGAAAAACTTCGACACGGTACATATATCGCTGCGAGACGATCAGGGCAAGCCACTTCGATTTGTGACGGGAAAAGTAGTGGTCACGCTTCACTTTCGGAAAAGACGTCTTCATCAACTATAATGCCTCACAAGCCCGCGTTCTGTTGCAACGCAAGAGCCTATGAAAACTATTACGTCTCCCAGGTTGGTCACGGTACACCAGGGTTTTTTTTCCGGCGCCCAATATCAAAACGGTTACGGTTTGGGGAGTATATTTTCCAGCCTCGGAAAAGCGATCTTGCCTTTGATCAAGTCAGGAGCAAAGACGGTTGGAAAAGAAGTTCTCAGGTCAGGTGCACATTTTGCTTCGGATTTGTTATCTGGAAAAAGTGCGAAAGAAGCGGCTTTACAAAGATCGAAGCAGGCTGGTGTCAATTTATTGAAACGCGTCGCGGCCCCGGTCCATCGAACCCCACCACGCGAGACCTTTTTCTCATCTCCACCTGTCGAAAGGCGAAAGAAAATCAAAAAATCCAACAGTTTGAAAAAACGTAGACGGAAAGCGGTCGTATCAAAAGACATTTTCGATGGCTAGCTTGATTCATGAAAAGTCTTGTGAAGGGTTGAAAACCGAGCTGGATTTGTTTGCTGTTCCACCTACCCAAACCAGTTTGGAAAGTGGACATTATGTGGAACATCGCCCGCAATCTACTCTCACCGACAGCGGTCCTGTCGAGTTTTTGATTGTCGAGGAAGGTGACTACTACATCGATTTGGCCAACACCTTACTCTACGTTCGTGCTAAAGTGGTCAAAAATGACGGCACAGATTTAGCCGAAAACGATGCCGTTGCTCCGGTTTGCAATTGGTTGCACAGTCTGTGGTCACAGATTAATCTAAGCCTAAACAACACCCAGGTATCTCAATCGAATCACACGTATCCCTACAGAGCTTACTTGGAGACTCTCCTCAGTTTCGGAGGACCTGCAAAATCTTCACAGCTCTCTGCAAACTTATGGTACAAGGACTCCAAGGATAAGTTTGATACGCTCGCTGTTGCAAATGCAGGCTTCAATCGACGCAAGGCGTTGACGCAAGAAAGTCGATCGGTGGACATGATAGGGAAATTGCATCTGGATATGACCTTTCAAAATCGATATTTACTCAACGGAGTCGAGATGAAGCTCAAATTGACTAGAGCCTCCGGCGCGTTTTGTCTCACGGGGGCAGGAAAGGTCAAGCTGCAAGAAGTGGCTTTATTCTGCAGAAAGGTCAAACCCAGTGACCCTGTAAGAATCGCCCACATCAAAGCGCTCCAGTCTGGAACAGCCAAGTATCCAATCCGCCGTGTAGAAACAAAAGCTTTTACCGTGCCAAGAGGCAATCTCACCGTCACCAAAGAAAATCTCTTTCTCGGTCAGTTACCAAGAAGGGTGGTGATCGGCATGGTGGACAATGCTCTTTCTTTCAACGGTCTGTCGGCCAGAAATCCGTTTGATTTCAAACACAACTCTGTAAATTTTTTGGCTTTGTATCGTGACGGAAAGCAGATTCATTCCAAACCATACCATCCTGACTTTGGAAATGGAAAATATATACGCAGCTACCTCTCCCTATTTACAGGAACAAATCAATATTACACAGACGAAGGCAATGATATCTCCAGAGCGGAATATCCAGGCGGATATACCCTGTTTGCGTTTGATTTGACACTGGACCTTGGTTCGGGGGCGAGTCATTTCGAATTAATAAAGCATGGCAACTTGCGATTGGAAATTCACTTTGCGACAGCCTTACAGCAAACTATCAATGTCATTGTCTATGCAGAGCACGACAATCTTCTAGAAATTGATCGCAACAAAAGTGTCATATTCGACTATTCGGCATGAACTCGGACCAGATTTCGAGGATTTTATTCAACGACTCTTGTCTAAAGCGTGTTTTTAAGGGTGTGTACACGAGAGACATGTTGCCCCAAGACGTATCTCCCCCTGCTGCTTTTGTCTTCAACACCGACGAAAGCGATCAACTGGGTGAACACTGGGTTGCTGTTTATTTGAATGGTCACGAGCAAGGCGAATTTTTCGATTCTTTTGGTATCCGACCCTACCACAGTGAATTTATCGATTTCATGCATCTCCACTCGATCGATTGGATCTGGAACCACACCACAATTCAAGGACCTTTGTCGCTTGTCTGTGGCCACTATTGCATGTATTTTCTATTAAAACGCTGTCGCGGTGTATCCACGAAGGCGATTGTCTCAAATTTTCGTGCTGATCTCAATGCAAACGATCGTGCAAGAGCCTATGAAAACTATTACGTCTCCCAGGTTAGTCACGGTACACCAGGGTTTTTTTTCCGGCGCCCAATATCAAAACGGTTACGGTTTGGGGAGTATATTTTCCAGCCTCGGAAAAGCGATCTTGCCTTTGATCAAGTCAGGAGCAAAGACGGTTGGAAAAGAAGTTCTCAGGTCAGGTGCACATTTTGCTTCGGATTTGTTATCTGGAAAAAGTGCGAAAGAAGCGGCTTTACAAAGATCGAAGCAGGCTGGTGTCAATTTATTGAAACGCGTCGCGGCCCCGGTCCATCGAACCCCACCACGCGAGACCTTTTTCTCATCTCCACCTGTCGAAAGGCGAAAGAAAATCAAAAAATCCAACAGTTTGAAAAAACGTAGACGGAAAGCGGTCGTATCAAAAGACATTTTCGATGGCTAGCTTGATTCATGAAAAGTCTTGTGAAGGGTTGAAAACCGAGCTGGATTTGTTTGCTGTTCCACCTACCCAAACCAGTTTGGAAAGTGGACATTATGTGGAACATCGCCCGCAATCTACTCTCACCGACAGCGGTCCTGTCGAGTTTTTGATTGTCGAGGAAGGTGACTACTACATCGATTTGGCCAACACCTTACTCTACGTTCGTGCTAAAGTGGTCAAAAATGACGGCACAGATTTAGCCGAAAACGATGCCGTTGCTCCGGTTTGCAATTGGTTGCACAGTCTGTGGTCACAGATTAATCTAAGCCTAAACAACACCCAGGTATCTCAATCGAATCACACGTATCCCTACAGAGCTTACTTGGAGACTCTCCTCAGTTTCGGAGGACCTGCAAAATCTTCACAGCTCTCTGCAAACTTATGGTACAAGGACTCCAAGGATAAGTTTGATACGCTCGCTGTTGCAAATGCAGGCTTCAATCGACGCAAGGCGTTGACGCAAGAAAGTCGATCGGTGGACATGATAGGGAAATTGCATCTGGATATGACCTTTCAAAATCGATATTTACTCAACGGAGTCGAGATGAAGCTCAAATTGACTAGAGCCTCCGGCGCGTTTTGTCTCACGGGGGCAGGAAAGGTCAAGCTGCAAGAAGTGGCTTTATTCTGCAGAAAGGTCAAACCCAGTGACCCTGTAAGAATCGCCCACATCAAAGCGCTCCAGTCTGGAACAGCCAAGTATCCAATCCGCCGTGTAGAAACAAAAGCTTTTACCGTGCCAAGAGGCAATCTCACCGTCACCAAAGAAAATCTCTTTCTCGGTCAGTTACCAAGAAGGGTGGTGATCGGCATGGTGGACAATGCTCTTTCTTTCAACGGTCTGTCGGCCAGAAATCCGTTTGATTTCAAACACAACTCTGTAAATTTTTTGGCTTTGTATCGTGACGGAAAGCAGATTCATTCCAAACCATACCATCCTGACTTTGGAAATGGAAAATATATACGCAGCTACCTCTCCCTATTTACAGGAACAAATCAATATTACACAGACGAAGGCAATGATATCTCCAGAGCGGAATATCCAGGCGGATATACCCTGTTTGCGTTTGATTTGACACTGGACCTTGGTTCGGGGGCGAGTCATTTCGAATTAATAAAGCATGGCAACTTGCGATTGGAAATTCACTTTGCGACAGCCTTACAGCAAACTATCAATGTCATTGTCTATGCAGAGCACGACAATCTTCTAGAAATTGATCGCAACAAAAGTGTCATATTCGACTATTCGGCATGAACTCGGACCAGATTTCGAGGATTTTATTCAACGACTCTTGTCTAAAGCGTGTTTTTAAGGGTGTGTACACGAGAGACATGTTGCCCCAAGACGTATCTCCCCCTGCTGCTTTTGTCTTCAACACCGACGAAAGCGATCAACTGGGTGAACACTGGGTTGCTGTTTATTTGAATGGTCACGAGCAAGGCGAATTTTTCGATTCTTTTGGTATCCGACCCTACCACAGTGAATTTATCGATTTCATGCATCTCCACTCGATCGATTGGATCTGGAACCACACCACAATTCAAGGACCTTTGTCGCTTGTCTGTGGCCACTATTGCATGTATTTTCTATTAAAACGCTGTCGCGGTGTATCCACGATAAGGCGATAGTCTCAAATTTTCGTTCTGATCTTAATACAAACGATCGTGCTATTGAAGACTTTGTACGCCAGCGTTATAGAATAAAAATTTAATTTGTACATTTGTTTAGCTTTTTGTTTTTTATTATGTATTTGTGTCTATTACACAGTTGTTGCATTTTACCTCAATTTCATGTTTGTTTGTTTTTTTTCAACATAAAGTTAAAAAAAAATCTTCCTGCTTCACCTTTCAATGCATTTTTTTTGTAAATTCTACCTTTGCACTTAAAATTAAATTCTATCTTTGCACTTAAAATTATATTGCTGTTGTTGTTCAAATTTTTTTTTTTTAATTCTACCTTTCCACTTAAAATCATATTGCTGTTGTTGCTCAATAAAAAAAAAAAATACAAGTTTGCAATTTTATTTTATTGCAAAGCGCAAAAAGGCTAAAATGATGCAGGTAAATTTCGAAAAAAAAAAAAAGACATCTAAATGTTGCGGCGGCGTTTGCTTGGGGGCTCGTCAGAAGCGTTACATTGCTTGACCTGAGACCGTTTGAGCAGTGCGAGAAGTGCCGCAAATTGTTCACCATCGTCAGGGTTGTCGAGCTCGATCTCCTGGTTGTAAATCGCATAGGATTCGCAACGATCCAGAACGTGGACTAGATACTGGCTTGGTGCGTAGATGTTGTTGCTCTCGAAGTTTAGGACAAACTTATCTTCAGCAATTTCTGCCCGCACCAAGTCGACGCGTTGTTGATGACGGCAGTCATCGTCGATTTCCGCTGTGTACTAGTATACAACAGTCAAGTAGGGGCGACTCTTCTTTCTGGGAAGAAAAGCAAGATAAGGAACGTTGAGAAAGAGACTTTCGGCGACCTTTAAAAGATGCTGCGTGTTAAATTGCAGGGTTCCACGCTTAACAGTGATGATAGCCTTGCGCAGTCGACCGTTACACAGTACGTGATCACCTTCGTCAAAGATCGCCGTAAACACATTGCGAATAGCGTACGATTGCTGCTTCAGATCATCAGCTTTATCCATCAAACGTTGAGACTCCATCAAACCATTGTAACAAGACGTCGCCGGTAGAGTGTTGATCGATTCTTCGGTGATTTGAAGAGCTTGCTGTTCTATTTTTCTTGCAATGCTAGCACAGGATTGCATTTTGTCTCACACTCGAGCACTGCTCCTTTTTATAGGCTTGAAACCTTTTTTTTTTCAAAGACTTGTTCAGACTGGCCCACCAAATGCGGCAATCAATTTTATACATATTTTTTTTTTCAAAGACCTGTTCAGACAGGCCCACCAAAGAAACGTCGCAAGCAACTCAAGCTGTTTATCAGGAAATGGTGCAACAACAGAGTTTGAAACAAGGAAAACAAGAAATTGATATCGTTACCTTATCTGTATAGCTGTTACTATGTTTCCAACACAATGAATATGATAAAAACAAAATAAATCAATAGATACTGAAATAAGGAAAATTTGCTTGTCTGTACAACTTTACACTATGTTGCCAACAAAAGAATATGATAAAAACAAAACAAGTAGTTAAATTTGCAGCGGTTCTGTCGATACACCGTCTTCAAGAACCTTGCGTTTGATGTAAAGATATGTAAGGCTCACACGTTCTTGCACACAAGTGTGGACGGCGTTTTTATGAACGCGAAATGTCGTGTTTTTGCCAGATGCAGGAACGCCGGTTTCAAGAACATCGAGATATGTTTGTTCTGTCAACGGGTTTTGTTTTTTGACGATTCCTTTACAGGAGAGTTTATTTCCTTCTTCACCGCTACAGTGGTAAGTTTTACTGTTCAAAGAGACAATCGATTTACCGACAAATTCTGTCTTGAAAAGACCCGGTTCACGTTTATCAAATTGCTCCCGAGCTTTGCAACATGCGTGAACCTGCGGCCATGTTTCGAAACGACACCGTGTTTCAATAAAATCGTTCATATGCGGGTCGCAAGCGGGTGAAGGCAGCCAGCGATGGAGTTCCGTAAAGAAGAAACGACGTTCATCTGGTTTGACCAAAGCATCCAAACTGTCACCAGCCAACGCAATGTAAAGTGAATCGGTGTCTGTGTTGAAAAAGCATGTCTTAAAAAAACATCTTATTAAAAAAAGCATTTGTTATTTTATTGGTAAATCGACACAAACTTATACGTTAGGCTTGAACAGTTAGGTGGTGCTAGAGAGCTGTTAACCACTTACCCGAATAGCACACTTGAAAATTGTCTCTGCTGAGGTAACGATCGAGAAATTGGAAATAAAATTCAAGCATTCTCAGTTTGGCATATTGATACACGAAAAACGCCACTTGAATAGGCAGGTTCAGCTTTATTTTCCTTGGCATAGACACAACTTCAAAAAGTTCTGGAGTGATTTCAAGCAAATTTCTGAAACTGTGGCTTTCGATCTTGCGAGAAAGACCACCTTCGCTCACAAGTTGCACTGTTCGATGCCGTTCTTTGTTTTTTTTGTTTTTGTTTTATTATCTTTATCCTGCATTGCGGGAAAGCGGACTTGAGCGCTATGCATCGGTGTACGCCTTCCGACGTAGCCTACACCTGACCCACGCTGCAGCCGACTGCAATGTCTGTTTCCGGTTGTCTACTCTATTTATGACTTAAATTTGGTACTACCCATTACTCGAAATCGATCACTGGGTAGAGGCAATTATCGTAAAGTTTCTTGCCCAGAGAAACAACAGCAAGTGCGGGCGACTGGAGTCGAACACGCAGGCTCTCGACTGCGAGCCCAACGCGCTAACCACTCGGCCACTCCTTGCCATTTTACCATAACCACAATTTCCAAATAATTTTTCAGTGTCGGCGATAATTTTGAAGCTGTTGTGAATATCAGCTTGGCGCCTAGCGGAAGAAACGTTTTGAACAAACGTTTGAAAGGGTATTTTTTTGGTGTAACACATCACATCATTCTATTTGAATAAGTTTCAGGGAATGCTGGACTAGCAAACATTCTATAGGTTCCTGTATTTTTACTGATAATATCATATTAAATAATTCAAAAAAAAAAGAAGAAAATATTGAACTGCAACATGACTACTGAGGACAAGGCGAAGATGGATGAGATACTGAAAGGAATGGCAGAGATTATAAAAAGTCAAAAAAGGTATGAGCAAAAGTATGATAATGTCCAGACCACTGCTGCACCCCCTGCTGCTGCTGTGTCTTCATCTTTTACAGATGGACTTCACCAGGCCCAACACTCGGAGCTGACGGAGCTATCTAAACAAGTTTATGCTCTGCAAGAACAAGTTTGGGAATGTAGTTGAATGAGTTTCGCTTTTAGCAGCATGATCGTTGCTTACTTCACAGTGTAGATTCAAACGATCTGTTATAGCCTGATGCTGCGGGTTCTTTTTGGCAATATCAAATTACACTAGCTTTCGGAACACAGTTCCCTAGTCATGTGCTATGACGAATGGTGTTGAAGTCAGTGAGTGGTTTTTTAAACAAGTGGTTTTTTCACCTAATCTACTAATCAACTGATCCAACAAAACCTCACAGCAATAACGCCTAACAGCACAGAAACTCAACAGCCGGCAGCCTCAAGCTAAAACAAAGAGCCATTTTAAAAAACCACTCACTGACTTCAACACCATTCGTCATAGCACATGACTAGGGAACTGTGTTCCGAAAGCTAGTGTAATTTGATATTGCCAAAAAGAACCCGCAGCATCAGGCTATAACAGATCGTTTGAATCTACACTGTGAAGTAAGCAAGTTTGGGAACTCCAGCACTCTGTATACAGGACAGAGCGCAAGCTGGATGACTTGGAGCAGTATGGGCGAAGCAATTGCCTCATACTTCATGGATGTACTGACAGCCCAAACAAGGGAAGTAATGTTGATTACTCGAAATATGTGGTAAAAAAAAATAATCAAGTAGTTAAACCAACTAACTGCCTTACTATGAGTGACATAGATGCATGCCACCCCTTGCCATCTAAAAAACTAAACAAACCAATAATTATTAAATTTGTTAGAAGGATGACAAGGGATGAAATTTTTTATTCAAAAAGCAAGTTAAAAACTGATGATGGTCCTAAACTATCGATCACAGAGTCCTTGACCAAACGACGTCTGTCATTACTTCGTCAAGCGAGAGATGCTTTTGGTTTCAAGGACGTCTGGACATCCAAAGGAACAGTGTGGTGCTTCTGGAATAACAAAAGGCAAGTGATAGATGATTTTTCAGATATTCCAAAAATTTTCAACCGTAAGGCATCTTAACCTATTTTGTTAGGCTGTAACATTATGCAGTTTTCAATTATCATTTCGAAGCTAAACAAACCATATCACATGATATATTATTACCAATGACAGTAAAACCAAACTCAGGAACCCTTTTACTTTATCCATTCTCTTAAACCTTAGCTTAGCTTTTAACCAACCCTATTTTATACGTACCTTTTTGTTTTTCAATTCTACGTTTATAATAATAATACATGTCATTAAAACCAAAATGTAACTATTGCATGAAAACAATCAGAAAAAATCAAAAATTTATTAAATGTGTAACTTGTCCCATTGAAGTTCATGTCAAATGTTGTAAAAAAAGTGCAAACTATCATGACATACAAAATTGGACATGTACCATGTGCAGTGATTGGATTCCTCCTTTTGTCCATCTATCCAACACTGAATTAATTACACTGGTTGGAAGCCACAGTATATCAAATCTTACCTTCAAGCCTGACTATCTGAATGATATGTTTGCAAGCACATCTTACACAAACAACAATGACATAGGCTAGATGACCTTTTTATGCCTAATTTATCTGAAACATATGTAGACTCAACAACTGTCAATAAACTAAAAATGGACTGCTCACTAGGGCCAGTCTTCTCTTCATTATGTATCAATGCTCGGTCTATTGTTAATGTAAAAAATTTCACCAAACTTGAGGCCCTGCTGATGTCTATAAAATTTTATAGACATCTAATTTTATATACTTACTAGACATACTAATTTTATATATAAAATATAATTTTAAAATATCAGTCCTGATTTAATTTCTGTAGTCGAAACATGGATTCAGCCTAATTCAAAAGGTCCTTACTTAAACCTACCGGGCTATACATTCATATCAAATGCTCAAATAAACAGTCGCGGTGGAGGAGTAGGAATATACTTAAAAAGTGATATTATGTATACCAAGCGTGATGACCTAGCCATTATGAAAGAACAAGTATTTGAGTCTATTTTTATTGATATTTTTGTCGGTGGTAAACAAGTGACCTGTGGTAGCATTTATCGAGCACCTGCATTGGATGCTAAGTCAAACTTGGAATTTCTTGATCTGCTTAGTGAGTGCATTAATAACATAGGTACATCAAAACAATGCTACATAATGGGAGATTTTAATTATAATTTATTGGATTATGAAAACATCAATGTAGGCAATTTTACAGACTTGATGTTCTCAAATTCTTTTTACCCACTAATTAATAAACCTACTAGAATAACTGACACCAGTGCAACAGTCTTAGATCAAATATGGTCCAATGTGCAAACAGGTAATGAAAGTCGGTGTGGAATTCTAATTAATGCAATCTCAGACCACTTCCCAGTTAGGCCTATGCATTGTACAAATATTGGAAAACCCTCAGTTACATGTCATCAATATACCAGATCATTTAATCTCTCAAACATACAAAATTTCTCAAATGCTCTGGAAAATATAGACATCACGTGTTGCCTAAATCAAACTGATGCTGATGAAGCTTATGAGTCATTCATAGGAGAATATACTAGTCAATTTAATAAGCATTTTCCTTTACAAAAAACACCTTTAAAAAAGAATAATTCTTGGATTGATAGAGAACTACTACATCTATTACGAAGAAAAGAGCGTTTGTTTAAAAAGTACATAGCAAATAAAACTATTCACTCCAAAAAGAACTACACCTCTGCAAGAAACTTATACTTCCATACAGTTCAACAAAAAAAGAAGGAATTTTATAAATCTAAATTTGAAAAGCAAAAGTTTAATATGAAAGCTACTTGGCAAACAATCAACAATCTATTAGGTAAATCCCAGTCTAAGACTAACCATGGCATCAAAATAAATGATAGTACAGTCATTGACAGATTAACTATTGCAAATCACTTCAATGATCACTTTTCCTGTGCTGCCCATTCCCTCACAAAAAAAATTCCCAAATCAAATACAATATTTTCAACATATCTTGATTCTCCATGCTCTGAGACAATTTATATTTATCAAACTACTTTGAATGAAATTAACAATATTATTCATGCTATGCCAGCAAAAACTAGCAGTGGCATCGATGAAATACCATCATGGCTTACGTAATACAGGCCTTGCCATCGTGCGAGCTGGAGTCCAAGCTGGAGGCGAACAAAAACTCATGTCTATAACTTGCTAAACACACTTTTCAAGGCTTGTTTGCCCATTTTGTTAAATCCTGCTCGATTGATACCATATCAGTAAACAATAATGATTTTTTTTTTAATTATTGATAAGTTATATGCATTCTACGTTTGATTTACAATGAATGACACATTTAAATAAAGCACATAGTGGAATAAAAGGTGTTAAATAAAAAGGTACAAATGCACACAAGAAAACAATATTTCTTGGTCAAGCATAATCTGCTATTATTAACGTTGATTTAACGTCAGTAACGCAAATACAAGCACAACACAAAAGCACAATGAAAGACAATATGTATGGGTCATTCTATTATAATACAGTCGAAATTTTGTAACCCATCCTCTCAGAATTTCTTCATTTTTTTTAATATGTTAGAGCTATTAGGAAAAGATGAAGATTGGCATTTGTACTGTCAAAATCCATCAAGCGGTTTTTAAAATATTAACGAGTATATTTTTGCCACTAAAGGCGCTGTTTTCATATCACAAAAACAAAAATAGCTTAGAATTCGTATTTTTTATGATACAAAAATAATAAAAATATGTATTCTTATAGTTTTTGGGGCAAGGAATTGAAATATGTTATTACATTTGTGAAAAGAGCAAAGAAAAACACTTTTTTCATTGTACAAAAGCTTTGGGCCACTCCATTTCAATGCCCCATATCTCAAATCTGCAAAAAGATTTTTCCCCCAACTAATGCATGCTAAACTGTCACGAAAAGCTATCTGCTTCATGTAGAAAAGTATGATAAATACATTTTGTTGCAAGCTTCTGCAATTGACATGAAATTTTCATTGCTACAGTATATTCATAATGTTTCCAATCAATAGACTTGAAGTGTCATACAATTAAGGCACTAATGATGCTCTACAGTAGTAGAGCGAAATGCATATGCCATAAATAGGGCACTGCTGATTATTGATTTTTTAATAAAAAATACATGATCACACAGCATATGCATCATGATGTCATGGTAAATGTTCAGTTTGATTGGTGACAGATTTTGATTTAAAAGACTTTCATTAAGTGCATCAAGTGCACCTTCGTTATCTGTAATTGCAAATTCTGATCTGTCAGCTTCAGATGTACTTGAAGATTAGCATGCATCATCACACTCATCCGTGTCAGACGGTTTGTCCTTGGCTAGAATATCAAGCTCTTTTTTTGCTTGTCTTTGGCAAGTGATGCATAATTTCAATCCGGGTCACTGTGATCCGGGTGTAATTGCATTGTGGGTTTTTATCAAACTTCTTGACATGAGTATTTAATGTAATTGATTGGCGTGCTTTGGGAAGCTTAACTCCATAATGGAGTTGTAAGAGATTGCAGCATCTCGTTTGTCTCTTTTCACATCGCGCAAAATGTATACTTAATAAGGATAAAGGCATATCTTTGCACTTAGTCGTACATGCAATCTTCCACTTTGACTCCCGCTCTCCATTATGCAGTTCTAGTTCATTTCGTTTCAACTGTGCAATGGGTAACAATTCTTGTCGTTTGGTATACCACGTTTTATGACATTCATCAGACTCCTTTGATTTTCTAATAAAGCACTTCTCCAGATCCATAACTTTGACACATAAATTGTAGCAATAATGTTGTGTATTGTACAGTATGTTCTACAATAAGTTATTTGCCTATTAAATTCCTAAAAGTCATGATGGTAACACATAATACATTGAGCACTCTGAAAGCATTGATCACTGTCATATACAGCAGTAGTCACAGTCTCATTAACGACCAGAATTAAAGCAAATAGCCTTGCCATTTTGTTGTTGATGATTTAGCTAGCTTTCTGTATTTCTTATTAGGAAGTGGCTATTTTTTCACACTTAATGCCATTGTTACAATTAGGTGTTGCCAGAGTTAGGATTAAAGTTAAGAAGGTTTAAGGTAGGGTTTAGAGTTAGGAATAAGAATAGGGTTTTAATCTTTGCCCAGCACTAAAAAAAATTTCCAAACTACAAGTTTTTGTTTTCAACAGCTTTAATCTTTTCTCAAATTTGGGCAGAATTCCTTATCTGGCAACACTATTGAGGCTATTATTATACTATTGTGTAAATATAACCACAACCTTCTTAATAACTGAATAACTATTACTAAATTGATTTAACAAATTTAGTCAAGTTTCACAAGTCATTCCATTCATTGTATGAAAAAAATGATAAATTCTTGCAATGAACAATAGACATTCATACCAAGTAACCAACTGCAAAAGTTTACAAGACTACACATTTATCATATCTTTAGCAAGAAGCAAGTAATAATTGCAATTCATCACACATTTACGCCCCATTATGAATTAATTTTTATTAAGTTACCTAAATATAACATGCGAGTAGTTAATTACAGTACCGTATATGATTTTATTCAACCATAGGTTTACCTTTTAGGTTCCTTATAGCCTATTAACCTATTCCTGATCAGTAACATATAAAAAAACTAAAGTTTTAATCTCTTGCTTTGACCTAGCCCTGCGCAAAGATACTCTCTTGGTAAAATTTTCTGTCAAAAACAAACATGCAGAATAACTTCCACTCTGTAATTTGTTTATTAAATTTTTTATCAAATCTTGATTGCTGAGAACCTGGCTGTATCTATAGTAGGGAAGTCCTCTTTGATATTTTGGCTGTTCAAAGTACAGCTATAATGAAAAAACTACATCTATCTAGCAACTTAATGATTGTGAGAAATCTAATGTACAACAGTTAGTGACTATTCACCAGCTACAACATTAGCTTATAACATTACCAACATTAAGAACTTGTATTAGTAGACTATACTTTGCTGCTGTCAAAATTCACATCTTCTTGCTTGCAGCATAGATAGATTCCTGTTTTCCCAATCATTATCTTCACAAAGACCGATTCAACATGTGGCATGGTTGTTAAAAACTCGAACAAATGGCTACTTTAATACACGTTTGTACAAATTATGCTTCTAAAAGTTACACATACAGTAATAAATAAAAAAAAATAGTTCAAAATCAAATCAAATCAACACTACATTGCTATTTCATAACCAAAATAAGAAAAACGCCCCCTTCTAGTTAGTTGGCTACTTTCGTAAAATATTTTCTGAATCAATCGTTGTGACGATACATGCGAGAAATACTACGAGATCGCGGAGGAGCAATTTTTTTCTTTCTCTTTATTATCTTATCGAATCTGAGAGAACTCTTTACTCCAAACAGTGCAAAAACAAGGTTCGCCTCCAGCTTGGACTCCAGCTCGCACGATGGCAAGGCCTGTATTACGTAAGCCATGAATACCATCCATAGTTGCAGGGGCGCCGGAACGATTTTTGACTGGGGGGGGCAAAATTACGAAAAAAGGGCACTTTTGTTTACTAAAAGGCCAATTTTTTTTCAAGTTTTAAGATAAGATATAGCGATAATGCTAATCTATCAGCTCACTATGTGTTGAGTAATGATAGCATACAAGTGTCCGGTATGCAAAGAAGGGCATCATGCTATGTTATTATAGGCTTGCCATACGTCCCGGTTTAGCCGGGACAGTCCCAATTTTAAGGCCTTGTCCAGTTGTCTCGCCCGGTTAACCAATTTGTCCCGGAGTTTTCAATTTGAGATTTGCAAAAAAAAATTCTTGAGCTAGTCATCTTTAACAATTCTTTCTCAAGTGGGTCTGCGAAAAATATCAACAAAATGTTTCAGAAGCAAATGATCAACATCGACTTCTTTTTCGATGAGCACGTTTTGGTAAAGAAATAGATGTCTAAGACTGAGAGGAAAGAATCATGGCAAAATGCAACAACATCTCTTGAACAAAAGTAAACTTTTAACAAAAACATAACCATTCCAAACTTTCAAAACCTTGTCGAGTTTGTGTTTTGTTTGCCTGTGACATCAGCACCAGTTGAACAAATTTTTTCAATTATGAACAATATGTGGTCTGATGACAGAGGCCAAATGCTAGAACAGAATGTCAAAGCTCTCCTCACTTGCAAAATTAATGTTGATTTGACATGTAGTGAATTTTATGAAAAGATAAAATCTAACACTGTAGCCTACTTTCGAAAAAGGTACTTAGCACAGAAAAATATTATTAGGCCTGATTCATGTGCTCATAAATATTGTTAAGTTCCCTTGCTTTCGTTGGAGAAATAGGCTTAAATATATTGGTAATTTTCCCATATTAAATAATTATAGTTGCATTAAATTATTTTGTATTAGGCCTACATTAAGATTATTTGCAGTTTTATATGCGTCCCGGATTTGCATTTCTAAAAAATGGCAAGCCTATGTTATAATGATGTAACCTACTGTCAAGCCTTAAAGCAGCCTGCGGCCATGGCCGCTAAGTAGTGCTTGAATGACCGCCGGTGCTACCTCCTCAATCGGCCAAGTTTGGCCGCCAGTCTCTTCTAGCCAATTATTTAATTTCGCAATAGAATGATCGTGGATTAACTGTCGAAAATATGTAGTGTCAAAGAGTGACGCAAAATTAGATCAGCGCGTCATAATCGCCACTGTTGCATTGTGCGGGAATATTTGTTATTGCTGGAATATATCCATCTGCGATCCGCCGATCAACAGCGCTGTAAGTCTTGTTTGTAATTCCCGATGTATATTTGAATAAAGTCTTATTCGAAAGTGCTAATTTACATCGGCTGGCAATATTGTCATTTTTATGTCGAATCGATGTTGTCGGACATTGAATCGTTGTTAAAAAGGAGAACTAGGTTAGTTGACATCCGAGGGGAAAACATTTTATCATCCTATTTTGCAAAAATTATGCTTCTTTTAGTAATGTCCTTCACATCATTGAAATACTTATTTTATTTTATTACTTATTTTATTACCTTGTCGTCATTGTCAACACATGTCGAACGTTGCTTTTCGTTGCTAAAAATAATTCTAGATGAGTGGCGAACTTCTTTAAAATCAGCCACATTGGAGACACTCGTGCGAGTGTCGTTAGATGGTCTCGCAGTACTGGATTACAATCCCGATGAAGCAGTTATTGCGTGGTGCAACGATTCTATTGTAGGACGTCGCCCAGACCCAGACTTCAACAACGCTAAGTGATGATTTTAGCATTGTTGCAAGTTTAATTCTATTTACTTGTGCTATCGTTATTTTGTATTTTGGCCTCCAAGCACGCAGATTTGGCCGCCGAGAAGGAGCTCCCGGTAGGCCACGATGGCTGCCGAAAAAACAACGAGTTTTAAGGCGAAAAGCAGAAATTGTTATATTGTAGAATGTGCAGTAGCTTACATGACTTTAAAAGGGCACCATTGCCCCCCCTGCCCGCCCATCTGCAGAAAAATTGAGGGCAGGGGGGCATTCGCCCCCCCTGCCCCCCCTCTTTCGGCGCCCCTGCATAGTTGTAAAGTCACGGAATGGCCCGTTTCGGTGAGTCCGATTCGGTGAGTCTGATTCGGTGAGTCCGATCCCTTAACGGGGGATTTTTTGATTTTTTTTTTAAATTATCGGGTACCGTAGCCTAATTATCATTGCCGTTTTAGGGTTAGGGGTTAGGGTTAGGGGTTAGAGGTTAGGAACTCACCAAATCGGACTCACCGAATTGGACTCACCGAATCGGACTCACCGAATAGTAGCAGACCCGTAAAGTCAACCCCAAACAATATAGGCCTACTGCATGCTTTAACACATATATTTAACTTATCTTTAACGAGTGGAAAATTCATAAATTCATTTAAATTGGGGAAGGTGATACCTATCTTTAAAAAGGGTAGTTGCAAAGATTCAAACAACTACAGACCAGTCAGCCTACTACCTGTTTTTTCAAAGATATTAGAAAGAATCATGTACAACAGATTATACTCGTTTTTAATTAGACATAAATTTTTCTATAACAATCAATTCGGTTTTAGAAAAAATCATTCCACAAGCCATGCAGCTTCAATGCTAATAGAAAGTATCACCAGTATACTCAATGACAACCATCTTGCATTAGGAATCTTTCTTGATTTATCTAAAGCATTTGACACCATTGACCATAAAATATTGCTAGCTAAATTATATCATTTCGGAATAAGAGGCGTGGCCTATGACTGGTTCATGAGTTACCTAAGTAATAGAAAACAAAGAGTGGTTTTCAATGGCACACTATCTTCTAATGTTAACAACATATCTTTGGGTGTCCCACAAGGGTCTATCTTAGGCCCTATTCTATTCCTGATTTATGTAAATGACTTTCCTAACTGCCTTCAACACGGAACTGCAAAAATTAGTTTGCAGATGACACCACCATTATATATAAAAATAAAACCGTTTCTACTGTATATGATATGGCAAATCAAGAGCTTGTATGCATAGATCAATGGCTATCAACAAATCGATTGCCTCTAAATGTCACCAAAACCAAACATATAATATTTTCAAGTCAAGGAAGCAAGACACTATCATGCAACCCACCCTTAAATATTCGAAAAAACAACATAGAACAAGTTGCCTCAATAAAGTTTCTGGGAATAATTGTAAACGAGCATTTGTCATGGAAATCTCATATGGAAATCTTGCTTCAAAAAATAAGATCAACACTCTGCGTGACAAAAAAAATGGAGCCTTTCCTAAACAAACAAGCACTTCTCTCCATTTACCATTCTCTAGTTGAGAGTCAGATATTATATTGTATCTCAACATGGTGTCATGAAAACAAAACTTCATTGCAAAAGCTGCAACGTACATGCAATAACTTTCTTCGTATTGTATTTGACATTGACCGCAAAGAAAGCATAAAAGGTGTAATGGAACTCAATAATATAAAATCAATTAACCACATGAAAAATACAGAGATTGCAACTTTCATGTTTAAATATTCAAAAAACCTACTTCCCACAACATTTAATGATATAATTATGTGTAAACAATCAAATGGCCTAACAACAAGAAGTAATTCTCCTTATATTCCGATATATTGCAGAATTAACACTTGCAAACAATCACTACGGTACATGGGGCCAACAGTTTGGAACAAGCTTCCCCCTACTATAAGAAATGAATGCAAAACTGTAAAAAGCTTTAAATCAAAAATGAACAAGCTAAATCTTCCTTGAAATAATCCTATCTAAGTATAACATACACCAAACTTACTAATATATATATATTTTTTTTTTGCCCAGAAATGATAGGCCAATGTGTGTAGATTTATTAGCAAAATATTAAGGTTACTCCTACTGGCCTTCTGGTTCTTGTGTTTTTTTGTCCACAGAAGTTCTACAGAGTCTGCAGAAGTTTTTCCATCCTCTTCGACCAATCACCATCTTTCGATGAAGCGGTGGCCATGTGCTCCAACCAGTTGTTTTATATCAATATCTTGGACTGGATCGTCATGCTATTGTCTGATTGTTTATCTATTTTTCTAACATGCCAAATTAGATTTTTTTTTTTTCTTTCACTTTTGTTATGGTTTAACGTGTAAAACATACGGTAGCCTAACCCAAATTTATCATATTACTGTGACATGCCACTGCTACATCCCAGCTGGTGATGCCTGTCGTTTTTGCATTAATTCAACGTTTGCTAACGTTGAATCAGTGTGGAGGTGACGAGTTTAGCTGACTGGGGTCTAAAATTATCGCTTTATCAACGCAAGTTTTTATCAAAGCACGCTTGATGTCTTCAAGATATAACTTCCCTGGGTATAATTGAATTTCCGCAAGATGATGATGTTGTTTTTGCTAGTTTGTTTTATTTGTTTTTGTCATTGTTTTCCTGTCGTCAAGTTATAGCCTATCTATTTTGTGAGTCGTGCAAGGCCTATGGTGCGTTGCGCTTGAAATGGCTTTGCCCGTGGTAGGATTTCTTTGTGGGGTTTCTTTGCCTGCCTTGCTCTTGCTCTTCTTTGCTATGAGCTAAACGCATCAAGACGTGTTCCCCTTACGACCATCAGCACTCTTGATAACGCACCATGGCCGATCTTCATAGCAACTGTCCATACAAATCTTAAATACTGTATATCAGCTAAAGCTATGTTGGCTAATAAAGCTATAGCCTAAGCTAAATATATGTTGTTTAATTGTTTTTTGTTTTTTTGTAACATTTTCTTTTTTTATTTTCCCTTTATAACTTAAATTTTTTTGAAGGTGTTGTGACCGTGCCAAATTTCTTTCAACTCAATAACTTACTTCGGTCTCAAGCACGTTTTAACGTTCGCGTTTTGTCGCTTCTACCTTTTTCTCGACCTTTGCTATGTTGACGTGTATTGTTTTGATATGATGGTCAGAAATAAAAACAACTGAACTGAATAAACCGCTGTCACTTGCAAACCGTTTTCGATGTACCATTTTAAGAGTGGAGTGGCCAGCAAAATCTTGTCACCTCTGTAGCTACCAACAAGTGTTCGCCGCGGTCGCTTCAATAAACCGTGCTGGCGAGCATAAGTCGCCATAGTCGATCCAATGTCGTCCAAACCAACTTCAATATTTTAAAAAATTGGTCTCATTTCGGAAAAAAACTTGCGCCGTGACTCAGGGACGTGAAGATCACACAAAACCAAACCAAACAATTTACCACAACCAATTTCTTTGAGAATTTCAACTTGGGTGCGCGGCCACACTTTGCGTGTTTCAAAACTTTTTAGAAATTTGGCTATTCTGGGAATTTGCCTCAAACGCAACCATTCACATTCACGCATTATTATGACGTGGTAATTTAAAGATTTGTTAATTGCTTTCGTTATTCGTGAATTGCTTCCGTTTCTTCAATTATTCGTGAATTGCTTCCGTTTCTTCCGAAAGTTCAGAAGCTGAAAGGTTTTTGAAAGGATGAAAATTTGCTTGATTTCGATGTGCTGTAACCGAACAGACATGACCATGAAATGCGCAGCCTAGAAAAGAAAGAATGAGATTTCGTTGTTTGCAGAAACCATCAACTCGCAAGCGTCTAGCACCGACTTGTTTCTCACGGCCGTTGCGTTGATGTCTAACATCCACACCATTGATAAAACCAAACCAACGAAGCCATTGGTCAGCCATTTCTCCAAAGTACCAACGTTTGGCTCGCATCGGTTTAAACACACCGTCTGCGGTCGGTTTCAGTGTTGTGCACGGACCACAGGGCAAATCGTGCCCGAGACAGTAAGGGTAAAGCGAATTGCAATCATACCCCACGATTTTTTGACACATTTTAGTCCCATTGTCCTGGGGCCTAAGGAATGTTTCGCCCGCTTTGTGTCTACGGTGAAAGCAGATAACGTGTGCTAATGCGTGTGCTAGTAACGTGTGCTAGTAACGTGTGCTATGCTGGACCAGTGAGGCGACAACTTTTTCGGCATTGCTCTGACGCAATTCGTAGACGGTGATATTAACACCGTAAACTTTTTTCAACAAAGGAAGATCTTTCAAGCAAACTCCCTGAAATTGTTTCGGATCACCCGCCTGACTTTGATGAAACAAATGCAAAGCAGCGCGCTCAAGCGATCGTTTAGGAAAGCCTTGAAAGAGTGCGAGTGCTCTAAAAAAAACATAGAGAATAAATAAAATCCTACGTTTAGTAGTTTCTCAACGAACCATTTGCTGTCTGGACGTTTGCTACGAACTAGTGTAATAAAATCTGTATTGTTGAATTCTTCCTGAAACTCCTCAAAATCAAGACGGTTTCGCACTAAAACTGGCGCTTGCAATATAGAATCATTTGAACTCGGGTGAAAATAACGCGTTTCTCCGGTTATTCTATGACGCAATAGGTAGCCGAAAGAATATGTCAATTTAAATGCAGTTGTTTGTTGTTGGAACATGACATTGGGTTGGAACATCAATCGCGTTGTGAATAGACGCTTCATCGTCGTCGTTCAAACGAAAGTTATAAGCGTTAACACGTCGACCAAGATGTATGACACGTGTCCGGACGGCATTCCAGTGATCCACAACGAATTGCGGTGCGTTTTCTGGTGGTCTAAGAGAATCAAACGAAAAATGTGGACCCGATGCTGCCGAAGATGATGAACAAGGCCGTTCAATACACTTTCTATTATGAGCAATGAGATTTTGTCTCCTCGTAAATTCTTTTGCACAAAATAGACATTTTTCTCGTTTTTCATCATGCGTCGTTTGAATATGTCTTTTCAAACCTTTCTTTGTTGCGTAACTCTTGCCACAAATATCACACAAAAAGAGCATTCTAAACTCAACTCATCAACAAAATCGATAGCAACGAATCTCTGTACTAAATTATTTCCTAGTGTAGTCTTTTTTTTTTATACTCAAAAAGAGCGCCAAATTATCAAGTTTCGTAACATATTTGAAATAAGGAGTGGAGTTGCAACACCTCAAAATCAAAACATTTCAATGTGTTGTCGCGATCGGTTCAGGTTTTGAGATTTGTACCGTTTCAAAAATTTTTGCTTGTGTACTATTAAACGTCCAGTTCGGTTTTAAACTGTCTCGGAATGACAGGAAACAATATCCACCTAAACGACGCCTTGAAAACTGTCAAGGTAAACAATATCCACCTATACGACGCCTTGAAAACTGTCAAGGTAAACAATATCTACCTATACGACGCCTTGAAAACTGTCAAGGTAATAAAAAATAACTTAAAAACTCATTCTTTTAAGAAATGTTGAAGCTATGACGCGAAACTTCAACGGAAAAGTCCAATTTGTGGAAAACAATCTGTTTCCAAAACGCCACTCGAAATACGTCAAGTTCTTGGTAAGCTTGAGCCACTGACGTCAACCTTCAACCCAGAAGTTCAAACGGAAGCAATCTGCTATCAAACGCAATCCAATATAGGCCTGCTTCAAAGTTCTTAAAAGAAAAAAAAAAGTCGGATATGGAGCTGTAACACAAAATCAAGCTTCAATGCAACCTGCGTGAAGACTATTGACCTGTTGTTAAGGCGTAATTATTTTCTATGAAGTCAAACTTCGATCGAGAAGTTTAATTTATTAAAGCAATCTTTTTCCAAACGCATATTAAAACAGGTTTACTTCAAAGTTGTTAAAAAAAAAGTTGGATGTAAACCTGTAACAAAATCAAGCGACGTCAAAAACTTGATTTGTTTCTTTCGCCTCAAACACGGTTTAAATACCGAGGTTTTGTTGAGATTTATTCAAACCTGGAAATTAAAAAAAAAATGAGTCGAAGTTGCACCACGTGCAGAGCGGGTCTGCTGCTATTCGGTGAGTCCGATTCGGTGAGTCCGATTCGGTGAGTTCCTAACCTCTAACCCTAACTCCTAACCCCTAACCCTAAAACGGCAATGATAATTAGGCCACGGTACCCGATAATTTAAAAAAAAAAATTGAAAAATCCCCCATTAAGGGATCGGACTCACCGAATCGGACTCACCGAATCGGGCCATTCCGTGCAGAGCAGTGTTTACAGACTGGAAAACATGTACAAACCACGAAATGAAAGAGCACAGAGAACGCGGGTTTTGTCCGTTCTGTACTAAAATGTACCGGAGATACGAATCTTTGATTAAACACGTCAACAACTGCGATAGTAGAACTCACGTAAGTATTCTTTTATCAATTTTTCCATTAATAATTTTTACCTATTTCTTGTTAAGTTGTGAGTGTAAATAACTCCAGAATATGTGAGTGTAATATAACTCCAGTAAATAACTCCAGAATAAATAACTCTGGATATTGCAAATCGATTACAAATAACGTGATAAATCTGTGGCAGTAAAACTCACATAAGTATTCTTTTATCGATTTTCCTATTATTAATTTTTACCTATTTCTTGTTAAATTGTGAGTGCAAATAACTCCAGAATATTGCAAATCGACTACAAATAACGTGATAAATTCAATCAAACCTTTATTACTTCTTTTTTTTCCCTCCTCCTATGTAAAACAACATTTAGTTTTAAAGGCAGCCGTGGCCGAGTGGTTAGCGCGTTGGGCTCGCAGTCGAGAGCCTGCATGTTCGACTCCAGCCACCCGCACTTGCTGTTGTTTCTCTGGGCAAGAAACTTAACGATAATTGCCTCTACCTAGTGATCGATTTCGAGTAATGGGTAGTACCAAATTTAAGTCATAAGTAAAGTAGACAACCGGAAAACAGACATTGCCGTCGGCTGCAGCGTGGGTCAGGTGTATGTCGGAAGGCGTACACCGATGCATAGCGCTCAAGTCCGCTTTCCCGCAATGCAGGGTAAAGATAAACAAACAAACAAACAAAACAAAAAGTCTGATTGATTCTTTACGATTGAAGTGGTATGCAAACTAAACGATTTCATTTCACTTGTTTTGAGTGTTCAAAACCCTACAAGAAGACCTCAATCTCGACAGATAGAGATTAGACTCGTTTTTCAAATTCAGTAAGTTTGAATATTTTTTTAACTTTCAACTTTTTTTTTTTTTTTGGACTTATTTTATTGCTTTTTTGACTTATTTTATTGCTCAAGGATATGAGAACCGATTGCATTATGCGAGGTGTAGGGTAGTAGCCTATAGGAAACACTCTTAAAACAACTCTCCGTGTTGAATGATTTAAACAGTTAATTTTTTCAAAATGATGTTTATTTATTTTATTTTTTTTATTTCGTGGATATGACAACTTATTGCATTATCCAAGATGCAGGGTGGTAGCCGGGTATCATTCTTGAAACAATTCTCCACGTTTGACGATTTAAAACAGTTAATTTTTCAAAGTTGATGTTTACTTTTATTATTTTTTTATTTTTACGGATAACCACAGGAACACAAACATCCATATCCAGCCATCCATCCATCGCATTCACCATCTCTCGACGACTTTTATATTTTCATTCATTTTTTCATTCATCAATAAAACATAATTCCAGATGTGTTTGATGTTTCACTTCTTCATACGACACCTAGTGAATACGCCACATCAAAGCGTTTGAACAATGTGAATGAAATCACATGTTTCTCAATTACCCTTGTAAGATTGGTCAGATACCTCAGGATCGCGGTTCAAAACGTTAGTACATTGAAAGATTGGACAGTTCACCTAGTGAGGGTGTCATAACCAAAACTTTTGGGTAATGTCAACCACCCTAAATTTCATGCTGTTCAATTATTGTTGCACGGTCAGACGTCGCAGGGTGTCAATGACACTTGTATTGACTGAATAAGACGTAAAACGGTTAGATTAGGTAAACTTAGAAACTTAAAAATTAATAAAATTAAGTAAAATTAAGTTAGGTAAACTTTTTTAATACTTTCAATCCCTCGTCGACATATAGGACAAGTTTTCAAATTGATCACACAACTGCTACAAGCGCATAAATGACCGCAAGGGTTAATTAGAATGCCAGTCAAACCATTTAAACAGACTTTACACCGTAAAATTTTGCAATGTTCATTCGATTCCTTAGAATTGTTTGATTGATCCAATAAACACAGTTGACCATGGCAATTAGTGGATGGAGGTGTTCTGTTCATTTTCAAATAGTTACATTTATCATTGGCTTTGGCGTGTTGAGTCCAAGAGCATTGAAAACCGGCCATTAAAAAAGAAACAAACAACCTTTCTCCCAGCTCCGCTGTAACACAACCCAGCTCTGGCAAGAAAAGCTTTCTCGACAAACAAATCTTCAGGTGCATAAACAAAAGAGACAACTCGGTGCATCCATTTTCGCATTGTGACAGTTAGCGGCGGTGCAGAACGAGGTTGAGGTATGTTTAAACCTCTTCAAAGCACTATTCCAGCAGGCAAGTTTCCACCTATTCGAAAAGATGTTGGCCTATTCAAATCGGGGTGTCTTCTGGTGACATCCAACACAAACTCGAGTCCCAACGTTTCTTGAATGAATTTGCAATGCGGGACGTATTTCGCGTGCTCCACGTTTGGAACTTCTGCAAACTTCCAATTGTTCAACTCTCTTGCACAATAGCAACAGCGCACTAAATCCTTCACCCCTGTGTAATAAAAACCACTATCCACCATTTTCTTTGGACAATGTAAAGAATTAAGAAAGTGTTCATTACAACATTTTTCATTCCTTTCAAAAGTCTTCATTCTAACCTCTTTTTCCATCATGCGGGGATCAGAAGGGTCTGAATCTGGACAAAGCATAGCTGACAAACCATCGGAGAACGCTACATAAACACTAGCTGTTGCAACACTCGATGATCCAAAAAACCTATCCATAACCACCATGTGCTACCCTAATAACAATATCGCGATAAATGACAACCTACTACCACGCATAGCTAACATCTCATAAACAATAAGAAAAAAAAAATCGAGACCAAATCACCCATTACTCAAGGATGGTGCAAGGAAAACATGACGTCAACACAGTGACATCATCATAGAAACAAGTGACGTCAACACTGCGGCATCAGAATAGTTCTTGTCACGCTTGAACACTCATAGGGAGTGTGTTTACCATACATCCGGCAACCCTGGAGCTTGAATCATACTCTAATTTGCTCACCATACACCCGGCAACCCTGCAGCTTGAATCATACTCACATTTCTTTGTTTATTCTTTATACATTTGAATTTTGGCGGGTGAATTTACACTAAAAGTGGGACTGTTCCGCTTCAACACCTTTTATGACGTCAACACCTTAGCATCATCATAGAAACAAACAATTCATTGTCATGCATGAGTGGTTTTTTGGTTTGTTCCTTTTTGACGTCACAGCATGGGGCATGGGAGTCCGAGATGTGACATATTCCACTACTCGTGGTATACCAAACGACAGAATTGTTACCCATTGCACAGTTGAAACAAACTAGAACTTGCCTAATGGCGAGCGGGAGTCAAAGTGGAAGATTGCATTTTCGACTCAAGTGCAAAGATATGCCTTTATTATTATTAAGTGTACATATTGCGCGATTTGAAAAGAGACAAACGAGATGCTGCAATCTCTTGCAACTCCATTATGGAGTTAAGCTTCCCAAAGCACGCCAATCAATTACATTAAATACTCATGTCAAGAAGTTCGATAAAAACCCACAATGCAATTACACCCGGATTGAAATGGGTGCAACCTAGTTCGTACCCTGAACAGTTCGTACCCTCAGTTTGTACCCTGAAAGATCGAGAGAAAAATTCAAAAAAGCCGAAGTTGCTGTTTGGAGTTTCCGCAAACAAACAAGCTGAAAAGATCGATAAAAAAAAAGTAGAACAAAGCCGAAGTTGCTGATCGCAGTTTCCGTTTTTCCACAGTTTCCACAAACATTTTAAAATTTCCGGTAATAATCCCAAGAGTTTGCCGAGGTCGCTGATCGCAGTTTCCGCAAACATTTTAAAAGGGTTAGGGTTAGGAAAAGATCGATAGAAAAAAATAGAACAAGCCTAAGTCGCTGATCGCAGTTTCCTTTTTTCCGCAGTTTCCGTAAACATTTTAAAATCTCCAGTAATGATCCTAAGAGTTTGCCGAAGTCGCTGATCGCAGTTTCCGCAAATATTTTAAAATTTCCGGTAATGATCCTGAGAGTTTTTGTTTGTTTGCAGAAACTGCAATCGGCGACTTCGGCTTTTTTTAATTTTTTCTCTCGATCTTTTCAGGGTACGAACTGAGGGTGCGAACTGTTCAGGGTACGAACATAGGTAATAACATTACCGAGATAGGCTGAGTAGGCTAAACTTTTTGACTGTTGGTTTCGTTGGCTGTTAATCATTCCATTCACTAGGTGCCGCTGATTAAAGAGCTGTCTTTGAAATGTGTATAGTTAAGCACATATCCCGAGAGCCAAACCAGCGTCGTTCGATCTTGAGGTTTCTTTGTCACGTGATCTATTGGGGAAACCATTTTATTGCATGAAAATCAAGACAAATATTTGCGCCTACCTCTATCAGAGCTGGATGGTCCGAAAGCCCTTGATGAAGATAGAACTGTATAGCAGCTCAAATTATGCGCAGGCATCCAATGCGGGTCGACTATACACGACCGAAGTAATCCAAAAATAACCTTCAGCTTTGAAGTTGCAAACTTACGATCCTACTCAAACTACAGCAACGATTGATGATAGCAACAGTCATTAACTTTCTACAATTTTTTGGCCAGTGTTCGAGTAGTTAAAAACAAAAGTTTGCAATACCAATTACCTTTAACCAGGTTGCTTACGAGTAAAATTTGTTTTTTGCACCCTCATCAATCAAAAACTGCACTTTTTCAAGTACCCCAAAAAATGATCTTGATCTTCAAGATCACGATCTTGATCTTCAAGATTACGTATTCTTGGTAATCTTGATCTTCAAGATCACCCAAACAGGTGATCTTGCCCATCTCCAGAGATATACGTATACGCCGCAAATTCTACGCCGTAGACTTGCTGCGTAGACTTTTTGTTTACGGCTTTACGCTAACGCTTGCGGCCACATTTTTTTGGATAGTTTGCGCTTGAGGCTACGCCGTAAAGTTTTCGCGGTTTTTTAGCGCATAGCGTCAACGCATACTTTTTAATGTATTTTTTTTTTGCTACAACACGCCAATACTTTCCAGCGCTGCAGTTGAAAGAATGTTTTCAATGGGCAAACACATATTGGAATCAAAACACAGCAAAATGTCAGATGAACACTTTCAGATGCTTGTGTTTCTTCGTGGAAATTCAAAATAAAACTTGTTTGTTTCGAGTGGTTTATACCGTGTGAATGTTTGGCACCTAGCAAACAAAATGAGTTTACACTAGTGTATGCGCTGACGCTGCCAATTTTTTTTACAAGTTATGTTGACGCATACGGCGTATGGTTTTTCGAACGTTTGCGTTTACGCTGACGGCGTCAATTTTTTTGTATGCGCGTACATCACTGCCCATCTCTGTATGTAGCCTATGGTGTTGTGTTCTCTTGTTAACAGCTTGTGGCGATTCTTTGCTGAAATACAATTCGTTAAGATACTTTTTCAGGAGAGTGTTTCGTTTGGTGTCATCGCATAGCCTACAGACGAAGGATTTGGGAATTTTATCTTACCACTTTCCCATGGAGATATTATGTTTTTCCGCTGTGACCAATTAGTTAAAATAAACCTAAATCGCGCAAACTTTGCGCCGCTTTTTTCCCTTAACTTCTCACTTGTTTCTTCATATAGCAAAAACGAGAGCAAGGGATGGATTATGAATCTCTGCTTCCCTAAGCTTCCAACATTTTTAAAATTAAAACCAAGCGACGGGGACATAAGTTAGAAGCTATTTTAATTCGTATTCAGGTAAAGAAATTATAACATCGTTTTACTGAAAAATATCATCTTATCTATTTTCAATTTTGACAGGGAAGCAATGATTCCCATACTCCCCTGCATCAATCGCTATTGAACAGAATCACTGGCGAAAGCTTCGATGGAATATTGGGAGGAAAACGATTTATCATTTATTTTTGTTCACAACAAGTGAGATTTTTACGGGGCGCAAATATTATAGAAGAAAAACATTTTGACAAGCTTGAAAACAATGGATATTCTTCATGGATGTCTGCAAGAGCAAAAATCTTAGGCCTGACCATGTACTTCTAAACTACCTGTAGAAAGTCTAGTCTAGAAGGTCTAGGTAGTCTAGAAGTACATGGTCTAACATTAAAAAAACGCGGGAAAAGATAAAAAAAATTATCGTTCTTATTAATTTTTGTCATCTACACTCTGCAGCAGTTCCAAATCATCCTATTTGTGTATGTTTTCGATAATAATTGCTACGTCGTGATGGTGACCTATACGTTTTTTCCCTGCTGTATTTTAGTAAAATCTTGGCAAACGCTGTAGCCTATTGTAGCACTAGCACATAATCACAGATTGGTCGTTGGCCTACCGTATTTACTTGATTGTAAGCCGCAGCTTATAAAGTTTTTTTTCCATCATGTTTGCGACTTAAATTTAAGGGCGGCTTACAATCAAAGGCGGCTTACATTTTTTGTTTTTGCCTTTTTTCTTGTCGACTTTGCCATAGATGTTTTGCCGTACTGCGTTGTCTGATGCCGACAATTGTGAAGTTGTGACGTGCATTTTAAATAGTCACATGCATTTATGACGTGCATTCGAAAGAAAAAAAGGAGTTGTCAGTTTTATTTATGGTACTTAACAGTAAACAGTTTCAGCTTTGTGTGTAAACAGTATTTGCGGCTTACATTAAATTTTTAACACTATCACATGCGGCTTACAATCAAGCGCGGCTTACAATCAAGTAAATACGGTAATTGGTTGCTGGTTTGAATTCCTATCCTCGGTTTTCCCAATTTGGGGATGAAGATTCAAACCAACAGCAGTTGTTTTGTTTTTTAATGTCAGTGGCTAAACCTTTTTATTAATTGAAGTAGTGTGCCTGCCTCTGCACACATGTGTGCATGAACGTGTAGCCTACTTAGATTTATTGTTATTGGGTAGTGGCTGACTAGATGACCGCTTATGGTCATTCGTCACCATCATGATTGCGCCATAGTCTAACCAGCAGCTGTAGCTTACAATTCATTGTTTTTATTTTGCCTTTACTCTGCTTGTTTGTTTACTCGTGGCGCTATTGAAACAAAATAAATTGACTTGCCTTCAAGATGAATGACGAGGCAATAGACTTTTTGCACATTCATAATCACCAGAGCGTGACGTTTGAGTTACGCGGAGTCTGAAGGTTAAGAATCGCTTGTTTACTACGGTTTATGAAGGCGTTTCTTGTTATTGCAAGCAAGCGTGAAGTCGCTAGCAAGGAAAAGTAATTTTTTTTGTGTTTATGAATTGTAGGTTATCGGTACACTTCAGTTTTTGATCGTTTTAATCATAGTGCTGGCTAACAGACTATAAGTAAGGCAGTGTAAGACGGCCACCGGACCAGTTGAGTTGCTGTGTGTGTCTATCCCCTCCGGGCCTCCGTGCATTCTCAGCCTAGTTTAGCTTGCTCGATTGATTTTAAGACTTAGCCGGCCATTATTGTTTAATTATTAACTAGACATAAAACTAGCCTAATAGGCTACTGTATTATAAATGGTAATGTTTCAATACCTTCCAGGTAGATGAAGTAGGTCTGGTCCACACAGGTCCAGTCACTAGCTAGGTCTACCATAACCACTCTTTTTAAGCCAAAAGCTGATTTTATGGGTTCCTGAGTGTTCCAGTAGCCCATAGGCATAATTAACAAATGCTATTTTGTAGAGTTTGTAATATAAGCTAGACAATGTGTGACTGGATGCATGCTGGATGAAATCATTAGAAAAGCTGCCGTCATTTGGCATAAGTGATATATCAAAGTATGAAACTGGAAGTAGGCCTAACTTTGATTTGTTAGAAATAAAATGTCCATTTACGTGTAGGAATAGCACTATAGAAGAGATGGCTACAAACAAGGACTCCTACCTTCATGTCTTGGATGGCGACATACAGCTTTAAACAACGCATGAATAGGCCTACTATTTTCCGATCCAAGGACAACTAATACAATTTTGGTAAAGAGGTCACTTTCTTCAACCACAGACATATACAACCAAGCAACCACACGGCATTTAACATAATCGATTAAAAATTGAACAAACTATAAGCTACAAACGTTTTCGGCCATACACCATTTAAACGCCATGTGATGTGCCTTTCTCCTTTGTTCTGCCGTTTCATTTTGCATTTCGTTTTTCAATTCAGTGTTTAGATCAGTTATTCATTTTCATTGTAGATATGATAAGTAGTTGTTTTTGTTACTTGATAAGGGCTAACGTGTGTATGGCCGAAAACGTTTGTAGCTTATAGTTTGTTCAATTTTTAATCGATTATGTTAAATGCCGTGTGGTTGCTTGGTTGTATATGTCTGTGGTTGAAGGACAACTAAGTAGGCTACTCTTGTCAAACAAATCTACACAACAAAGTAACAGAGAGTTATAAGGTTCTGTGAACAAGTATATTATACGTAGTTCGGCTAATTAAAGGCGTATTGCATTGGTAACATATTAGCATCTAATAGCAGCCTATTGAAATTGAACAGTTTTAGGTGGTGATGGCAGATGTACGACAGTGACAGCTGTAATTAGCTAAGCAGATACTAGGTGTCAAACAGTAGCCTAGTACTTGAAAGATTAAATGAACAAAAGTGGTATCTATTACACAATGGACGTATGCTAATCAGTTTGGTTTTTTGTTTACAGATGGGTTTTCAGCTTGCTGCAGAATAATGAAAAGGTTTCGATTTGAGTAATGTGTTTAGGGAGATCGTTCCAGACTTTCTTCACAGTGTAGATTCAAACGATCTGTTATAGCCTGTTCCAGACTTTAACTCCACTAAATTGGATGGATTGTTGGGTTAACTTTTTCGAGTAATAGGGGAGAATTTTGTGTAGTGGATATTATTTTGAGGCAGACATGAAAGATTATAATTAGGCTAAAAGCGAATAGGTGAAATTGTTATATCGCATTGAAAAATCTGCAGTAACTTACATGACCTAAAAGGGCGCCATTGCCCCCTCTGCCCCCCATCCACAGAAAAATTTAGAGCAGGGGAGGCATCCGCCCCCCCCTGCCCCCCGCTTCTGGTGCTCCTGCACTTGATTGATGATACCAAGCATAGTCACTGGTATTTTCCTGTCGAAGATGCAAAATTGGCGATTTTTTATGGCCCTCTAGGCTCTCCTCATGAATGCAGTGGCGTGCAATACTTCGTGTGTTCAACACTTCGTCTTCACTCATTTGAGGCCTTCTACCTAGTGTAGGGACCCGAATGAATTTCCTTGTTTTTAGCTCTCTACAAAATGTAATTCTCACATAACATTTACGTTTCTTAAAAACTCACTTGTTGTGCACAAATATAGTTTGATAAATAGTTTTTTACCCAGGAACCCAACAGTGAGAATAAATAGTTGCGTTTCTTAAGAAAACTCACTTGTTGTGCACAAATACAATTTTGATAAATCATTTTCTACTTAAATAACCTTACACCCGCAGCAAGTGATTCTGTTTAATGGCAATTCATCGCTTTCAATCTTCTTCGCTTTAACAAAACGTTTTATCCGCAGTTCACCTCTGCGACGGAATCTCACGAAGAGTTCACCCTAGTTCGTAAACATTGTTGAAATTTGCCAATTTTAAATTAGGCTACGTAGCCTAACCACAGTCTCTATATTACCCTAACTGCTTGCTTTTTCCTTTTTCTGAAAGTGCTTTATATAGGCTACCTCTGCACAAAACAATTTTTACACAGACAACATAAAGTGTATTTCTAAATTCAAAATCTAAATTCAATTCGAACGCCACAAATAAAGAAATTACTTGAGACTCATTCCGTTGCGTCTGTGCCATCGCAGCTTTGTTACGCCAGCAGCGTATCTGCTGTCATCAGGGAATAATAAACTTTAAATCAATAAAAAACCTGCACTAGGAACGGTGGGATATTCAAATATAGACCAATATCATGTAAGTTTTTTTCTATGACAATCCCTTTATCGGCCATAACAGCATCATTGAAGTGCAGTTCATTAACAGCTATTTTCTGCTTCAAAACGTGAAAAAATCCAATTCTCTGACGTATTTCTTTGTCACTCACATTACCAGTGTACAACTGAGACACAAACATAATACCCCATTTGGATTAACTACCACTAATGCCTTTGCAGTGTTAGTACTTTTATAGTTCGAGTACGTTTGCGACTGTCGGTGAAGTTGAGAATAGTGTTTCGAGACTTCAGTGCAGTTGATGATGATGGTAACGACTAGAACATCACATAACTCAGGCAAAAGAGAAAATTGAAAAAAGAAAACTAATCGGGAAAAATGATGGTTTGCGAAAATGAGAGAATTGAAAGTAGTTACTTTTAGCGCCAAAAAACTTGAGAGTGCGATGTTTTAACTATTTTCCGATTAGTTTTCTTTTTTCAATTTTATCTTTCGCCTTAGTTGTGTGATGTTCTAGTTGTTACCGATGATGATCATGGTGCTTGGGTAGTCCTAGTAGGCAAATTATACTGAAACACGCCTGTAAAGACCACAAAACAACAGCTCAAGCCATGCTCAAGCAAACGCTAAACAATTTATTCGCCTGCAAACTACGCCACTAACCCTAGCGCACAGCATTGTAAACAGCGGCTAGTCGTTCACGACTCCAACGTCATGCTCTGTTGGTTCGTTATGCAAAAGGTCTATTGCAGGGCTCCCATTCCTGGGTTTTTAAACTCAGATCTGGGTTTTTTGCTACCCGTCTGGGTTTTTAAGTTTTTTTTTTTTTATAAAACGTTGATATCTGGGTTTTTTTTCTGCATTTTTAACTTTTCTTAAATATTTATTGATTTTGCATAAACTTGTTGGAATCGCAAGCTGAATTAACCATTTTAAATAATTATTTCGCTACAAAATATAGCCTATCTGAAATAAATTCTTTCTGATTTAAAAGCTATAAGCTAGTTCCCCCTCCTGATCACAAATAAAGCATTCAGTTCCAATCAATCAATCAATCAAAAAAGATTCAATCAATCAGTTTGAGTACTGGTAATGATTTTCAGTCAAGTTCAAATGCAGTTTTACCAGGCTGATCTGCTGAGTATCACTAGTTTTGGTTCAATTGCTAGTGAAAGATTTGTTGATAGCAAAACAGGCCATAAAAGGAGCGGGGCAAAACTGTCATACCTGGGAACCTAAAAGAAAATTGGTGAACGAAGTAATGGAGGGTCTTTGCCATCAACGTTATGAAAAACGACTCCAAAGACAAAAAGACTTGCAGAAAATAACTCTTATAGAATGAAATGTATTTGAATAGTCAATGGGTGGTACAAAATTTAAAGATAGCAAAAAGTGTAGTAGACATCTCGAAACTTTTCTATTACCTATTATGAACATCTGGGTTTTTTTTAGCCAATCTGGGTTTTTTCTAGATAAAATCTAGTTTTTTTTTAAATTTTTGGATGGGACCACTGGTCTATTGGACTGAAAATTTAAAAAACATTTGGCAACTTTGCTTGGCGGGTATTCTGAACTTCTGAAGTTTGAAATTGAATTAGTCAGTTCAGTTCAGTTGTTTTTATTTATGACCATCATATCAATCATATAAATCAATATAATTCAATCATATCAATCATATAATTATAGGCTACTGTGTGATGTGCAGTCTAACCATAGAAGGAGCTCAACACCTGCTCTCCTGGGCCACATTGAAACGGGTCTTTGCCTGAGGATGGGTTTCTTTTAGGCAGTGGCTATTTGACTGGCTCCGGTCTTTAAATCTGAAACACTATTTGACCGGTCATGACGTCACTATTTTTTCTTTTTCTTTTTCAGAGCAAAAGACGAGAAGCGCCTATATAAGTTCTAAATTTGACAAATTTGTTCAACACGTTCTGTGGCGCGTGCGCTACATCTGCGGCTCCCACTCTAGAGGGATTGAGTTCGATACTACCCGGAAGCATTCATTTTCTTTTTTTTCTTTTTACTAAATTTTGACTGGAAGTGCATTTTTTTAGTCAATTTTTAATTTGAGTTGCCTACAGCGCAATTTTTTATGTCTTTTCAAATGTGAGTAATGAAGTTAGACTTTTTTTTAATTTTCTTGAATTTGAGAATTTCTCTGGGTAATTTTCCTTTCGTCATAAGAGGATGTGAATAATGGTAATGGTATGTGAATGTAATGCGTCGTTCGGCAAACACAGTCACATCCTCTTATGACGAACGGAAAATTACCCAGAGAAATTCTCAAATTTCAGCAAATTAAAAAAACTCTAACTTTATTACTCACATTTGAAAAGACATAAAAAATTGCGCTGTAGGCAACTCAAATTAAAAATTGACTAAAAAATTGCACTTCGGGTCAAAATTTAGTTAATAGAAAAAAAAAAAAAAAGAACGCTTCCGCGTAGTATCGAACTCATTCCTTATAGAGTGGGAGCAGAAGACGTATCGCACGCGCCAGAGAACGTGTTGTATAAAACTGTCAAATTTAGAACTTATATAGGCGCTTCTCATCTTTTGCTCTGAAAGAGAAAAAATAGTGACGTCATGACCGGTCAAATAGTGTTTCAGATTCAAAGACCGGAGCCGGTCAAATAGCCACTGCCTTTCTTTTATGTCCGGTTTTCTTTCTCCATCCTATGATTATTATTATGACTGCTCATCCACATCAATATTGGAACTAGCAAATTCATTCCACAACACTTTTCATTAGGCTGTCATTCATTACTACTGTACATGTGTGCTTCTCTGTGTTTTTGTTTTATTTTTTGCTATTTGTTTTTTGTGGCCGTGCTAACTACTGTTACCGTATATAGCCTACTACATAATTTTTCATTCAGGCACGTTTTAAACCTTTCAAGGTTTTGCCACCTTTTTCCGTTCGTTAACGTGCTGGTAGGTTTATATCGATTTTTGTAGTTAGTATTATATCTTTTTCGTCCCGGACGCATTAATGACGAAAAATAAAATGATTGATTGATATGACCATCAATCCATCATAGTACACTGGTCAACAAGAAAGTTTTACAAGCAAGACTATAGGGATGGGCAAAATAGAAGAATAAGCTATTCTAGAATTATTCTAGAATAATTTTTCGAATTTAGAATTTCGAATACCTATTCTAGAATAATTTATTTCAATTTCAGAAAATGTCAAAAAGCTTTGTTTTTATTCTGGCTTTATTAAAAACACATAGTGGAAAAGTGGCAACGAAACGAAAAAACAGCAGTAACTGCCTAGGAGAGCAAGACTTTGTTGCAGTGAAGAATGTTTAACGCTTTTAATTGCTCGCCAGTCGGCCGCAATCGCAGTTTTGATGCTGTTAATCCAGCACTCGAGAAGGATTTTTCTGAGGATGCAGGAGTGACTTAATACTTCCTCGCAAGATCAAACAACAGCGGGAACTTTTCTTTATTTTTGTTCTACCATTCAATAGCATCGCTGTTTGGCACTTTTGCCTTAAGGTATGATCGGTTTTCTTCGGCAGCTAAAAGTTGTTCGTTGTCATCGTTACTTGATGCTGAAGTATTTGTCGCTTCAACACTGGAGTTCAATAGATCATCCATTTCATTGGATTGCTGCATTGTTGCAGAACTTATGACACTAGGTGTAGAGGTAGCCTCACCCAGAGTTGAATTGTGTTCCATGTTTAATAGCCTAGCCTACGATGCAAATCCACAGCACAACGGTCTTCCGACGTCTACAAACCGCACTGGTAAAGAGAGCTGACTAGCCGTTTTCGCTAGAGCGAATAGCTATCGCTGAGCCGAACGTACCTGATCAGCAAAAAATCGATAAAAAATTTTGGTAGTCGGAAAAGCAGATATTTTCATTTCGGTTTGGAAAATTCGATTCGAAATGTCATTTCAATTCGAATAATTAGATATTCGGATTGCAACTATTCGAAATTCTATATTGCCCATCCCTACAAGACTAACAACCTTTTCTAGGTAATTCAGGTGTGCTGAGCTCGAATCTGAAGTCAGAATTTTCCTATCACGTCAGGATTTCAAGATAATTACACTTTTGTTCGTTTCTTGGTAAAAAAATTAAATTTTCTACAGTTTAGGGCTACCATATGTCCTATTTTAGGAGGATTTGTTCTCTTCTTTCATAAAAAATCAATTGTCCTCCAAGGACACTTGAAAATTCTCAAATGTCCTCTTTTTTGCATTGCTATTATTTGCAACAGGATTTTATTTTTATGTGACGTTTGACGAAAGCTAAATAAGGCTAAGGAACGATTCCAAAAAGGAAAATACAAACGAATTTATTTTTACACGACTACACAAGTTAGTTCAATCATAAACAGCTAAAAATCGATTTCGATCAGCTAGTATCTAGATCATCTTCAGTTAATATTTAAATAGAAAAAAAGGAAATATGAAAAGTATGTTTTCTGTGAGCTGTTGCAGAAGTAGGAGCCTCCTTGTTTAAGAAAATTGTTTATTGACTTTGAAGTTGACAATACGTTGCTTGCTGTCGATGTGGTGGTTACATTTATTTCTGTGGCAAACGAAGGCAGTGTTACTCGATGACCATGTCAGATGTATTTCTATTGTTTTGTTTGTTTGTTTTTCATATCTTTATCCTGCATTGCAGGGAAGCGGATTTGAGCGCTATGCATCGGTGTACGCCTTCCCACATACACCTGACCCACGCTGCAGCCGACGGCAATAATGTCTGTTTCCGGTTGTCTACTCTACTTATGACTTAAATTTGGTACTACCCATTACTCGAAATCGATCACTGGGTAGTATAATTGTTCGACTCTTGCGTCGCTTATTTGGATGAATAGACCACTAAATTCATTTTCCGAGTTTACATCCTTTGATTAGATGCTTATTCTGTCTTACACCAAAGAATAGGATAACGCTTTTCAGCGGTGAGTTGCAGTGGGTGCAACCTAATTCGTACCATGAACAATTCGTACCGTCAGTTTGTACCTTGAAAAGATTGAGAGAAAAAATTAAAAAAGCCGAAGTCGCTGATCGCAGTTTTTGCAAACATTTTAAAATTTCTGGTAATTATCCTAAGAGTTTTTCTTTGCAAAAAATTAGCCCTGGCAATTGCCGATTGCCGAGGCTAATTTCGAAGATTGGATGTACGACTTGTACGTATACGCTGCAAATTCTACGCCGCATACATGTTAGGGTGCATCAGGAGCCCCGACCATGCAATTTTTATTTCTTCTATTGTTTAAATTGTTAGGCTGTATGAATTAAAATGTGTGGTAAAATATTATTTAATTCTTCCAATGTTTAGGTATGCCACACAGAACATAAAGATTGATCCAGTACAGGCCGTACAGGGTTGCCACTTAGCAGATTTTTATTGCAAAATTTGAGAAATTTAGCAAAATTTTAAGCTGTTTGGCAGCGAAATTTTGAGTTGGCAGAATTTTTAAGTTTGGCAGATTCATAAAACTCATAAGATTAGTTGAATTCCATTGAATTTGTGACAAAATTGTGGTTCTATCTTGTTGTTTGTAAAGTAAATGGTAGTTATGTTTCGGTTGTAATCATTTGCTTTTAACAAAGTAACAATGAAATCTAAAAATGGACAGCATATTAGTTCATTTTAGTGGGTTTCATTTCAGTTGATCTTAGGGATAAACTAAGCATAATTGGTTTGGCAGATTAAAGATGATTTTGGAAGATTTTTGGACACTGTTGGGCAGAACATCAAATTTTAATCTGGCAACCCTGATCCAGTAACTGTGCAATTAAATTGCTAGGTGCTCAGATAAACTGTACTAAGGTAATATCGCTGATTTTCGTTGTTATATTATATAGTGCAAAATAGGATAGGTTCACCGTTCAGAATCAGATATGGTAGATACCAGTTTCAACATCCTTTCAGCATTTTCTGTTGCTTAAAATTGCTTTTATTGTGATATCAGGTGAACTTTTAACTAACAGTGATTGAAGTAAATTTAATATATATGTCTTTGGATGAGTCAATTTCACCACTAACTCTGTTGAAGACAAGTGGAACAGGTGTGAAATCACCCACCCAAACACCAAAACTCGACAATGTTCAAACATTTTTGGTGTAGGTAAAGGACTGTCTGTTAATGATGCAGAAATTACAGGGAGCAAACTGCCATCGTCTATGCAAGTATTACGTTGCATGCTGTATCACATTGAAGATGAAGCCAAAACCAATCGAACTAAATTTCAGGCTTCTAAAATTGTTCTATCAAAAATCATTCCATTTTAATATAAAGCCAACATTCCAATGGTCACCGAACTTTATGCCTGTAACAAAATCGTTAAACTTTTTGACGGCAATAAGAAACTTCATGACATTCCAGCTAACAGTTAAGACAAACTCCATTAGTGATGAAGAAATTAGGAGCCAGTAATTTGAGTTTGTCAAAGACTTTTCGACTGTGGCCTACAGATGTTGAAAAACTGATGAAAAATGAAGATGACATAAAGTTCCTAAAATCCACCCAAACTGATAGAGTAGCCACTTTTGGGTCGTGTGATAAGAAACAAGCTTATTTGGTTCAGCACTGCCAAGCACGCAAGGAGGCTGAGAGAGACTCGACGTCATGAAAAAGCACTTTCTGATATGAGTGCAAACACCAGCACAGCAGTCTTAGACGATAGTGAAAGTGAAAATACATGTACCTCGTCCGATCAAGCAAAGGCTAGCTGAAGCCACAAAGGTAGCAGGTATACAGGCATTTATACCTCATTATATTTTACAGTCCCAAAAGCTAGTACCTCTTGCGACACGCATGAAAATGATCCCAGCTCAGCAGGTTGCATTTGAAGTTTTTATAGAAGAAGTTGGAGGTGACACAATCGAAGGTAGTGACATCATATTCTTCAGCGGATCGCGTCAGACAAAAGGTGGGAAAAGAAATAGCAAGTTCTGTGAAAGAAAAATGGAATCCACCAAAACTGTTATCCCTCCATTGGGATTCGAAGCTGCAATGCAAACTAACTTATATAAATGAGAAAGAGGAGCGAGTAGTTATAGCAGCTGGCACTACAAAGGAAATGAAAATTCTGAGCATCCCTAGTTATGAACCTGGAACAGACCGTAAAACGGGTGAAATAGTTGCAAAAGTTTCAGCTGGTTTGATTAAACAATGGAACTGTTCGAAGTGCATTGTAAATTTAGTGTTTGATACCACTTCAAGTAACACTGGACAATGGACATGTATTGGCAGCATGTATCAGCCTGCAGCAGCAGTTGGATCAACCGATTTTATGGTCTGGATGCAGGCACCACATAGGTGAAGTGGTGATCACTCACGTTCTCAATGAGCTAAAAATAGAGACATCAAAATCCCCTCATGTGATGTTGTTTGTAAGACTACGCAAAAACTGGGGAATGATTCTACATTGCTCGGCTGAAAAACTAGCTAGATTGGACAATGAACATATCTAATTTTGATGAAGAAGCACAAGTATTAGTATTACAGCTGAAAGAAGATGTTCTCAGGTTATGCAGAGCGCAGGAGAAGTTTAAATGTGATAACTATGTATAAAGAATTTATTCATTTGTGCTTGGGCTACCTTGATCCAAATCAACCAGTCAATTTCATGAGGCCGGGTGCTTTAATGGCACGTTGGATGGCCAAGATCATATATATATATATATTCTTAAAGTAAGCTTACTGGAACACCAGATTATTCAGAGCCTAATTTAGCTACCCAAGACCATGAATGTTTGTGCATTGCATGATTTTGCATCCTACCCTGCTATACAGGACGGAACCCAATCATCACGATATTCTAAATATCTATTAGTATAAAATATTGTTCCGTACACGCATACTATAGTGGCACTAAATTCAGAGTTGTTAACTAGAACGTGACTTTTTGAGTTAAAAGAGGTTAAATTGCAGAAGAGTTACCGTTCAATAACATTAGGGCCATGTGGCATACCTAAATGTTCACGAAACTTTATAGCATTTTCACACACTGATTTTCTCACCCAGTCTAACAGTTTAGGCAATAGAAGAAATGCGATGTTAGTATTTTTCAAAAATATGGGGCAGCTGATGCACCCTAATACATGTGAATGTTAATAGGCGTTTACCTGTTGAAACGGCCGTCTTTAAATGTAGCAAACCTCTCAAACCACAAGGTTGCCAGATGGTATGTTTTTTAATTGTATTTTTTTAAATTTTTTGGCATTTTATTTATTAGGTGCATGTTTTTTAAAACCCTTTTGAATATGATATTTGTTTGATGTTGATGTTTTATTTTTGGCAGTGGCTATTTGACCGGCGCCGGTCTTTGAATCTGAAACACTATTTGACTGGTCATGACGTCACTATATAGGCATTTTTTTCTTTTTCTCTTTCAAAGCAAAAGACGAGAAGAGTGCCTATATAAGTTCTAAATTCAACACCTATGTTCAACTGATTCTGTGGCGTGTAGGATGCGTATCGGGATGGTGCTCCAGAGGGAATGAGTTCGATACTACGCGGGAGCGTTTTTTTTTTTTAATTTTTAACTAAATTTTGACCTGAAGTGATTCAATCGTTAGGCTTCTGCATTTTTGTGGTCAATTTTTAATTTGAGTAGCCTACAGCCCAATTTTTCATGTCTTTTCAAATATGAGTACCGTACTACCGTAATAAAGTTAGAGTTTTTTAATTTTCTTGAACTTAAGAATTTCTCTGGATAATTTTCCGTTTGTCATAAGAGGATGTGACCGTGTTTGCCGAACGACGCAAAAATGTAATGACGAACGGAAATTTTCGTTGGTATGTTTAAAGTTGTTGGAGTTTTCAGCTGAAATTAATGTTTTGTAAAGTAGATGCAAGTATCTAGATGTGATTAACACCAAATGTCATCATCATCATAATCCATCGTCGGTTTGTTCCCCACTAGTGGGGGTGGCCGATTGTTTCCGCGCAGCAATTGTTTTAATCCCTTTTCTCCATTTCACCCTGTCCCTTGTAGGGATGGGCAAAATAGAATACCGAATATAGAATAACCGGTTGTAGAGTCTAACCGGTTTCAAAATGCATATGAAATCGGATAATTGAAACCGCTTTAACGATCTACTTCGTAATAGTCCGTTTGATCGCAACGAATTCGCTGCAGCGAAAGTAGAATTGTTTATCGATTCAGTGCGATGCGGCGTCGGAAAAACGCACGAGTTTCATTGTTCGCATTAAAGAGATCTTTCTTGTCAAGCGCTTTGTAGTCCTCACAGTCTTGCGGAAGTGTGGTACGAAACAGCTTAATCCGCTTTTTAGGATTTTTCTCTATTTCGGTACCACAAACTTAGGTTTGTGGCCTCTTGTTTCTGGTAGAATACAAGGGTCGACTTGCCTTCGCTAAGTTACCCAACATCGTGAGCTCCCACTCTCGTATGCAGGGCAACGTCGACCACAGGGTGTGCGAATTAGCTAGCGACCCTCCCTGCTGAAGTAGGTACGGGGGCTTTTTACTGTACTGCCGCAGAGCAAGAGGGGGCAATTTTTTTAGGGGGGGCCGATAAAATTTAAATGGGCAAAATCATTATAATTGTAGCTGTTGCTCGAGAATGTTGGGATTTTGCCAGGGGGGCAACAATTTTTAGGGGGGGGCGAGGCTCCCCGGCTGGCTACGGGCCTGTAATACCGTACATGCCAGTACAGTGACATGGACAACTTGTTGAGCTGTGGGATTGAAGATGCTGCTTGCAGTAGTGAAGATGAATCAGCAAATTTGGCTTCCCCTGCTTCAGAAATAGTTACATACCTCACGTTGTTGAAAGCATTCACTACATCTCTTCAAAACGCCCTTGTTTAATGGAAAGCAAAACAAAAACTAATTTTCTTGTTTCTATCAGTTAGTTTCAAAATATTTTTGTGTACCTGCTACATCTGCTTCTTCAGAGAGATGTTTTTCAAGTGCAGATTTAACTGCCACCAAGTTGAGATCTCGTTTGACTGGTAGGGATGGGCAAAATAGAATAATTAGCTATTCTAGAATATTCTAGAATACTGAAACCGAATATAGAATACAGATATGTATTCTAGAATAATTGACAGTTTTTACCATCGACACATTTTAATGATTTTTATGACTTTACAAAAACAATGAACATCACAAAAATTGCTTATCGCAGTGTAACTTTCACCAGTCAAACGAGATCTCAACTTGGTGGCAGTTAAACCTGCACTTGAAAAACATCTCTCTGAAGAAGCAGATGTAGCAGGTACACAAAAATATTTTGAAACTAACTGACAGAAACAAGAAAATTGGTTTTTGTTTTGCTTTCCATCAAACAAGGGCGTTTTGAAGAGATGTAGTGAATGCTTTCAACAACGTGAGATATGTATCTATTTCTGAAGCAGGGGAAGCCAAATTTGCTGATTCATCTTCACTACTGCAAGCAGCATCTTCAATCCCACAGCTCAACAAGTCGTCCATGTCAATGTACTGGCATGTACGGTATTACAGGCCCGTAGCCAGCCGGGGGGCCTCGCCCCCCCACCTAAAAATTGTTGCCCCCCTGGCAAAATCCCAACATTCTCGAGCAACAGCTACAATTATAATGATTTTGTCCATTTAAATTTTTTCGGCCCCCCCTAAAAAAAAATTGCCCCCTCCCCCCCTTGCTCTGCGGCAGTACAGTAAAAGCTAAGACAAAGCCCCCGCACGTACTTCAGCAGGGAGGGTCGCTAATTCGCACACCCTGTGGTCGACGTTGCCCCTTTTTTTTTTTTTTTTTTTTGCCCTGCATACGAGAGTGGGAGCCCACGATGTTAGCGAAGGCAAGTCGACTGGTGTATTCTACCAGAAACAACTTAGGTTTGTGGTACCGAAATAGAGAAAAATCCTAAAAAGCGGATTAAGCTGTTTCGTACTACACTTCCGCAAGACTGTGAGGACTACAAAGCGCTTGACAAGAAAGATCTCTTTAATGCGAACAATGAAACTCGTGCGTTTTCCGACGCCGCATCGCACTGAATCGATAAACAATTCTACTTTCGCTGCAGCGAATTCGTTGCGATCAAACGGACTATTACGAAGTGGATCGTTAAAGCGGTTTCAATTATCCGATTTCATATGCATTTTGAAACCGGTTAGACTCTACAACCGGTTATTCTATATTCGGTATTCTATTTTGCCCATCCCTATTGACTGGTGAAAGTTACACTGCGATAAGCAATTTTTGTGATGTTCATTGTTTTTGTAGTCATAAAAATCATTAAAATGTGTCGATGGTAAAAACTGTCAATTATTCTAGAATACATATCTGTATTCTATATTCGGTTTCAGTATTCTAGAATATTCTAGAATAGCTAATTATTCTATTTTGCCCATCCCTAGTCCCTTGCATCTTCCTCCTTCAGTCCGACTTTTAAATTCATCCTTCACTTGTTGTTTTCACGTTCTTCTTGGACGACCGCGTTTCCTCTTCCCATCCACCTTTAGATCTAGTGCCTTTCTAAGAAAACTTCCTTCCTCCCTCCTTATCACATGTCCATACCATCTTACTCCATTTGCCCTTGCCAGTTGGTTTATGGTCTCTCTCATCTCTAGCATATCCAATAATTCTTCAATCCTTTTTTCCCTTCTCGTTTTCACCCCACACATTGCTCTCACCATTGACCTTTTCGTTCTTCTTAGGATTGCCAGTTCACTCTCTCTCAATACCCATGTCTCGCTACCGTATAGCATTGCAGGCCGCACACAGCTCCGATATACTTTTCCTTTCATCGTTAGTGAAACCAAATGTATATATATATATTCAGAATTAAAGAGTGGGTGAAGAAAATAATTTCGTGTTTATAAAAAAAAAATCGTTTTTATGGAAATCACCATGTGTTATTTAGTTTGTGTGTTACTGTGTAGCCTATGTTATTTAGGGCTACATCACCTAGCTTGAGGTGGTTGCTGATTAGATGACCATTTGGTCTTTTCGCAGTCTCCTCGTCATATGACACACAGCAGATAATTGAATATTTTGTATTTTTTTCATGTTTGTGTTTGTGACAAATAAATAAACTGACTGATTGGGTTGTTATTGATTCAAATATAAATAATGCATGAAAAAGTGGCAACTAATGCACAAACAAAGCAATGATTATATTGGATAAGTTGTCGACTATGTTTCTGGCATAAAACAAAAAAATATCATAATTGATGGCTTCAACGATCAAAGTGGTTATAATAAGGCTTCCAAGTTTATCCTAAAAAAATGGCAGTGGTTATTTGACTGGTACCGGTCTTTTAATCTAAAACATTATTTGACCGGATTGTTCCACATCATTAAATGCAGAGTAGCAGTTAACCCATCAGCATGGCACAGTGACAGTGTGCAGTCTTCAAAATTAGCATATTTTTACTTCGCCAAAAACGTTGCCGAGGCCAAACGGCAAAAGGTGAAATTGCCTTGGCAATTGCAGTAAACGTTTAATACGAAGAATTTGTACCAAAACATGTAAAACAAGTAGCGAAAAATATACTATAGTAGTCACGGTTGCCGGCACTATACTAGAGTAATCACGGCCGCACTGTTTGATTTGTTGTGATGTAATAATACCAAAAGTAGCGAGTAACGCGATACGCGCGCTGTTACAGTAATTCATAACTCACGGGGGAAAAGTTAATTTTGGGTTGATTCAACGTTTAGTACAAATCGGTTTAATTTTCCTGGCGGGTTATATTGCGTAACAACAATGCCCAATAAGAAATTTCTGTTTGTTTTACATTAATTCGACATCTAGCGACGTTGAATTATCATAAAATAACGTTAATTGCTCAACCAGGTACTGGAAACAAATTAAGCTCTTCTTGCGAGAAGATTGCCTCGATTTATGTATACACTAACATAATTTCTGCACAATTGGAATACTGCGAGCAACACAAAGTCTGTTTCATAAAGAACTAGCTATCAGAATTATCAAATTCTGTATCGAAGGATGAAGTTGTCACGTCATCACTTGAATCAGACGCATCAAGAGGCTCATCGCTTGGCTGTAAATTTACACTATCTTCGCCGTTCGCAATGAAGCGTCCACATTTTGCGGCTTTCTTGTTTTGATACCCATCCACACGACTCTTTCTCAGAGCTCCATCAGGGTGTTGAATAAGGAACAAATCTATGGCTGTAGCATAACGACTGGAAGGTCTAACCTTAACCTTGCAAGCGCTTGCATGGCCTCGGCATTTTTATTGCCGACGTTAATGCGCCATTCATGCATCTGCGTCGGCAATTGCCGAGACTAATTTCGAAGACTGAGTGTGCATGTCATCAGTCATGATTTGCACATCATTCTGCAATCTGCAGGGTAGGTAGTACTGGTACCAGCACTATAACAGTAATTTAGTAAAGAATTGGCAGACAAGTTGTATGGTTAGTTGTTTAGGCTACCTTTAATTAATGTTGGAGCAAAGGTTATTGAGTACGGTACAGCCCAACCAACTGGTATCTACCATACTGAATGAATGTGTTTATAAAAAAGTGTCAATTGCAAAAAACTTACGTTGCTAGAAGGCTGCTGTACTTTTTGAAAATGTGGAAACTCCTGCAGCGTTCCACGCATGATGCCTTTGGCCAACACAACTGTTGAGTTGGCGTTCCCACTCTGTTTACTTGCTTGTTGTATTGATCTTATTTGTCTGAAGTACCAGTACCTAATTCATTTGTTAATTTAGATGTTCCATTTAGTTTGTTAAAGCTAATATAAGCTTGCGTAATAAAGTATATATAATTATATTGAAGTAAAAAAATACCTTTTCTTATAGAAAATGTTGTTTTAATTCACTTTGGTGAAACATAATGTCATCACAATTTGAATTTGAGAATGACGTAAACAGTCTTGTACAACTGGATAAACCACTGCGAGCTGGTCCCACTCCCAGATGGGAACGGAAAGCTATGGAAATCTCTGCTAGTGGAAATAACAGTCAACAAAATGGTTCATTAAATATAAGGTAAATCTATTTCGAAGTTTGTTCATTAAAGTTTTCACATCTGTACGTTGTTGCAAGTTCACGTAATAGCCTATTCTATATTATATATATATGTTTTTAGAAAAGTCACCGTTTCACTTTCGATTGCAACTTAAGTGAAATTAAATAGAAAAAAAGCAGACTAGAGCTTTAAAAAATCTTCCAGCAAGGAAGTTGGATTTGTGTAATTTTTACTCGACTCCACAGCCCTGATGGTAAAAACAGCACAAAAGCAAAATATGTGTTATGTATCCACACTCATTCGTCACAAATCCTCAAATTAGAGTAATTAATAAACAAAACACACGATCTGAATATAAACATAGCGGTTAACATCAACATAATAAAGTAGGCCTAGTTTGTATTAACTTACGGTAAGGAGATTATACACTATACTAAAGATTACAAAACTAAAGATTGCTTACAAACTAAAGATTGTATGCAACTTAAATATCTTGACCACTAAATGAAAAGACTTTATTAAATTATACTACTCAAACCATCAACTTATACAAGCAATTTTTACTTCTATCAATCGTAATTTGAAGCTTGCTCGAAGCAGATCAGTCAAATTTGAAGCTTGCATGTTGGTATGACCTGTATATAGTAGGGTGATTCATAAATTGGGGAAAAAATTAAAATTTTGAAATTCAAGTGGGGCATCCTCGTATCGTGTCTGTACTTAAAAAAATAATCCTGCCAAATTTTTGGGGCAATTGAAAACATTTGTAAGGTTGCTACCGACTTTGAAAGCTTCACGGAATACACTAGTAATAGCTACACGGTATTACCTGATAGTAACATAATGACAAAATTACTCAGAATTACTTAGCTTAGCAGGCCTTAAAACTTGTGTTTTTTTCCGGCAGCCATCGTGGCCTACCGGGAGCTCCTTCTCGGCGGCCAAATTTGCGCGCTTGGAGGCCAAAATACAAATAACAACAGCACAAGTAAATAGAATTAAACTTGCAACAATGCTAAAATGATCACTTAGCGTTGCTGAAGTCTGGGCGACGTTTTGCCATAGAATCGTTGTACCACGCAATATCTGCTTTATCGAGATTTTAACCCGGTATTGCGGGACCATCTAATGACACTAAGTTGTTTCAACTGCATACCGCCTTTCATAAAACCTGACTATTTATACCGATATGATGTCACCATTGAGGGTGTGAAGTCACTAGCCCATAGCGTGAACATTTCTCAACTACGAAGACACGTATTTTCCCTTCCGATGTCAACTAACCTAGTTCTCCTTTTTAACAACGATTCAATGTCCGACAACATTGAATCGACATAAAAACGACAATATTGCCAGCCAATGTAAATTAGCACTTCGGATTAACACTTTGTTAAAATAAACGTCGGGAATTACAAACAAGACGTACATCGCTGGTGATCACAGCTAGACATATTCCATACAATAGCAAATGTTCCCGCACAATACAACAGTGGTGATTATGACGCGCTGGCCTAATTCTGCGTCACTCTTTGATACTACATATTTTCGACAGTTAATCCAGATCATTCTATTACGAAATTAAATAATTGGCTAGAAGAAACCGGCGGCCAAACTTGGCCGACCGAGGAGGTAGCACCGGCGGTCATTCAAGCACTACTTGGTGGCCATGGCCGCAGGCTGCTTTAAGGCTTGGCTTAGTGTTGACACATGTCCAGAATGTCTAGTTATTGGATCAATGTAAACTTATTCTTATCTCGATAGTGGATACAGCTGTCTGAAGGTTTAGACTGCCATGAGGAGGAACTGCTTTTGCTCTTCGTCATTGGTGTGCAGCAAATTATATTTACTCATCACGGTCAAATTTGTATTTGCCACACCACATTCAGTTATGTCATTCACAACTCTCATGCCAAGTACAGTTGATTTTGTTGTAAATGTAATGTATAGGAGGATAGGTGTCATTGGGTTCCTAAAGAGGTGGGTCTTGACTAAAAAAGTCGAAATGCAGTCCACTAATTTTTAAAAAGCGTGTGGTGTTTGCTGTGATGAAGTCTTGCAGTTCTTTCCTATTGACACTCATCAAGACCACAATGGCACGTTTAGAAGGGTTCTCAAATCTTGGATTTTTCAAAGCTTTTACCACTTTCAGTTTTATGCTTTCTAGTTTCTTTTTGTTCAAAGAGAAAAAGGGCGTCATGGCCAGATAGGTACAGTTGATGTGGCAACATGTAAGAAGCAAGCCAAACTGCACAAGAGAAGGAAAGCATATGAGAGACAAAGGGCAGAAGCAGAGAAAATATTTCTAGAAGAACAGCTCATTTTTACATCATCATCATCTGAAGTAGAAGAGAGTATAACAGATGAGAGTGAGAAAGAAACTGTTTACGATGCTGGTGGTACCTCATCGACGTCACATCCAATTCCAAAAAAAAAAGTTGACATAACATGTTCACTTGTTCAGTGACAAACTCTCTACTAGAGTTGATGTTGCCAAGCTCAGCGATCGTGATGCAGCTGTTGTATTCATGCCAATGCTGCAAAATCTTGGCCATAATCCAGATGAGCATACAAAGTCAGTTATGCTACTATTCGGCGTGAGCGAATGAAACATCGGAAGGCCATTGCAGACTCAGCAGAGGGCTTAAAAATAGCATTCCAGTCACATATTCCATTAACTATTCACTGGCAGGCCTCAAAACATTTTTTTTTCTGGCGGCAAAACGTGTCCGACTGAAGCAAGCTGTTCAGCGGCCAAGCACATAGCGGCCATCAGAACTTCTACACGCTCGAGTAAATCGCATTGCCTGATGCGCGATAATTATTGTTTATTGTGAATTGTGATGTCACTTATCGTCAGACATTAGCTGCTTGGTCAATCAATAATGTTAACAATTCAAGCATAGCGCTCACCTAGAACTGAACTATGTTATGTCCACTGTTTGCAAAAATCACTTTTTCAACTTTTCTTGGGTTTTGGACATAACTCTATCTAATGGCATGCTCAGATTTTTCTTATGTCCATTATTTTTAAATGTAAAAATTGAACTCAATGAAAACATTAGGCCTGGAGACATTCCATTTTGAGCAGAACTCAATAGAAAATTTGTTTGTGGTCATTTTGATCCCAAGATGAAGGGAATCAGTGAAAAACTTGAAAAAAAATGCAATCTTATAATTCTCCAAACTATCTGCAAGTGGAATTTCAGAAAAACGTGAAGACAAAAAGTAAAGAAAGTGAAGACAAGAAGTAGGCATGCAAGAGGGGAAATTGCATCATATAAACAAGTAGACTGGTCTGGAATGAGATACAATTAATTATTATTGAAATGCAACTTTAATTTGTATTAAATAGTTATTTTATCTTTAAATTGCCACTACAATTAAATGTTGACTGGTAGCCTATCCTGTATTTCTAAAAGCAGTGCTGCCAGACCTTATTAGATATTTCTATTAAAATTTGTATTATTACAAAACTGCTTCATTTATGTGGCTTAATTTATTATACAAATTGTTGCAATTACAGTATAATCTTTCTCCTTAATTTGCTTTTAAATATTTTTTTTAAAACTATTCTCACTAAGTCTACCTTCTGTGAAATTAGAAATGCATTTAAATCACCAAATTTTTTATTTCGTTTTTAATTTTTGTGAAATATTGATAACTTTCAAGCAGGGCTGCGATTTTTGCCGTTTTCGGTGACGAGGTCACTTGACACGCGCCATCACTATTCGACAAACGCTGTGCCTTACAGAAAAAAAGGAAAATGTAAAGGAAAAAACTGAGAGAGGACTAAACGTCGTCAGGTCGAGGAACAATCGGGGGGGGGGGGCAGCACGTGATGCAATCATAAAAGTGCTGACTTACGTAAACTTTCTTGCGCCAGGTACTTCAAAGCAAGGTCTAAAAGCGACGCTTCACACGAGAAACTCCCAAAGGGTCAGCGCCGCCATTTTGAACAATGCGGGAGAATGCTTTGATCGAAGTTCCAACGCCTGGCATCAAACATTTTGCAACACACGTTTCGTGCTATTCGACACAACGGGTTTCTTTTATAGATGAAATAACCTAGGCTACGTTGAGTTGTCAACGTCTATGCCAGTTTGTATTTCGCCGTTTGAGCCAATTAACAACATTGCTCTGGTAAAATGACTGTTGGATACTTGCTATGAAAGTTTTTCACATGTAGAAAACAGCCTAGTTTCCAACCAGCTGTTCAGAAATGCAGATGAAAAAAGCCGCTATTTTTATGGAAAGGAGTTCTCTTCCAGAACATTTTGAACACTGCGGAAAATGCTTTGATCGAAGTTCTAACGCCTGCCATCAAACATTTTGCCACACACGTTTCATGCTATTCGACACAACGGGTTTCTTTTATAGATAAAATAACCGAACTAGGCTACTTTTAGTTGTCAACGTGTTTGCCAGTTTGCAACTATGGGTTGAGCTACAACTGGCAAATCAAAAGAACTTGGTCTGTGGTGTAATATACAGACATCCAACTTATGACTTTAGTGAATATCAAAGTCACTTGTTAGCATCAATAGATAATTTGAATCAAAACAACAGCACTTATTACATATGTGGTGACATGAATATAGATTTACGAAAGATAGAACACAACTTAAAAGTTAAAAATTACTGGCAGTGCTTAGAAAGTGCTGGTTGTAGCTCCCTAATTAACAAACCAACAAGAATTTCATCTCACAGCTCCACTCTCATTGATCACATCTACACAAACGATGTAGTTCATAATAAGAAAGCTCATATACTGCTAAGTGACATATCCGATCATCTTCCAATTATTACAATAATAAACTTGACTAAACCAAAATGCAATGCACACACTAGTCTCATTCGTGATATAAAAAAATTTAATCCTGAACAGTTTCTGTGTGACCTTGATGAAAATCTGAATAAAATGACTGATATTAATTGCACTTCTGTAAATACCTCTATGAGCAAATTCATTAGCATATTTGAAACAGTCTTACAAAAGCATGCACCACTAAGGAAACGTACCCGTAAAGAAAAAAAATTAACAGGAAAACCTTGGATTACTAAAGCAATCTTGGTGTCTATTAAGCACAAAAACAAACTATTTCAGTCAAGGTTAAAAGTAAACACTATCGAAGCATTAAATGAATACAGAGTGTACAGAAACAAACTAACACATATTAAAGAACAAGCTAAAAAATGCATTATAGCAGATTAATTCATAGCACTCATCATAACACATCTAAGCTATGGCAAACAATAAATGACATAACAAAATTTAAAAAAAGTTGTAAACTACATACACCTACAAGTATCAAGAAGGAAGATGATGAAATCATCTCTGATTCTACTGCTATTGCAAACTCGTTTAATGAATACTTTGCTAACATAAGCAATAAAATGGCATCAAAAATTTCTGCTCCATCTTAAGATTGTTATCATGACCCTGTCTCAGTTATTCCTAACCACCCTAAAACATTTTTTCTTAAACCTATTACCACAGAAGAAGTATCAAAACATTTAAAAAACTTGAATGCAAATAAAAGCACTGGGATGCATGGAATACCAATTAAGTTTTTAAAAATGTCCTCTCCAATCATTTCTCCAATCTTAACTACCTTATTTAATGAATGTATTGTACAAACCACGTATCCAGACCAGCTTAAAGTAGCTCAAATTGTACCAGTTCACAAGTCTGGTTCATTTGAAACCTGTAAAAATTATAGACCTATATCACTTCTCTCCCCAATTTCTAAAATATTTGAAAAATGCCTCTATGAACGGATTTACAGTTATTTTGACAAATCAGATCTTCCGACTTCATGTCAACATGGTTTCAGGAGTGGTCATTCTACCTCACTCGCTGTCTCTCACATATACGATGAATTTATTTCAAATATAGATAAAAAAAACATAACTTGTTCAATATTTCTTGACCTTGCAAAAGCATTTGATACAGTAAATCATGATATCCTAATCAAGAAATTACAAAGATATGGAATACGTGGACTACCTTTGAAACTATTAGAAAGTTATCTCACACACAGAAAGCAATACACAATAATTAATGGTATGGCATCAGGTCTGCGCAGTGTAACATGTGGTGTTCCACAGGGTTCCACTCTTGGACCGTTGTTATTCATTATTTACATAAACGATCTTCCTTCCATTTCTTCTTTCCAGGTGAGCCTTTTTGCTGATGACACCAATTTAACTATGTCCAACAAAAATCTTTCTTCTCTAGAACAAAACGTCAATACAGAATTAATCAAAATTGACAACTGGATGAAAATGAACAAGCTCTCCATTAACTACAACAAAACTGAGTACATGATACTAACTAAACAAAAGCTCGATGTAAGGATGCACGTTACGATAAACGGAATTACATTGCAAAAAAAAAGTGTATTAAATATCTTGGTGTATTAATTGATGACTCTCTCAACTGGAAATGTCACATTCAAAATGTTTGTAAAAAACTTGCTAGAGGCTCCTGGGCCATTCTTCAACTTAGAAATTATGTGGATACTAACACACTAAAGACTGTGTATTACAGTCTTATATATTCTCATCTTCAATACTGCATATCCAGCTGGGGTGGAGCTTGTGACAATGCGCTGGATCATTTATTTAAGCTGCATAAAAGAGTTGTTAGAACCATGACATTCAGCAACTATACAGCTCACACATTGCAACTCTTTCAAAAACTACAGCTGTTAAATATACAAGAAATTTATAAACTAGAGATAGCAAAATACATGCACAGAGTCCATTTAAATCTATTACCAGAAACGGAATGTAATATCTTCCACAGACTATCTGAATGCCACTCACACAATACGCGCCAATCATCCAGCAGTAACTATTTTGTTTCAAGGGTGCGTACTGAATTAGGTAAAAGGCAGATGTTAATAAGGGGTCCTAAAGTGTGGCATGAGGTCCCAGGTGATCTCAAAGGTCTTTCTCCAACTTCTTTTAAAAGAAACTTTTAACACTACCTTCTTGATTTAAACGCCACTGTTAAATAATAACTGTTTTGTCTATATAATTACATTATTCTATTTGCTCATCTCTTTGGTATACGTTGCTTTTTATCTTTTTTACTGATTAAAATTGTCGATTGATATCTCTTAAACTCCACTCACAATTAATTCATTCAGTAGCACGGTAAACCTGCTTAGTTTGTTTGCTTTTTTTTTTTTTTCTCTTTTGCATGATGAAAACATGTGTATCTGTATCACCAAATGCTTGATTTTCTTTTTTTGTATGTCATCATCATCATCATAATCCATCGTCGGTTTGTTCCCCACTAATATGTGTGTTTGTGTATTTACTGTATATATGTTATTTAGGCCTACATCACCAAGCTTGAGGTGGCTGCTGACTAGATGACCGTTTGGTCTTTTCGCAGTCTCCTCGTCATATGACACACAACCGATTATTATTGTATACTTTGTATTCTTTTCATGTTTGTGTTTGTGACAAATAAATAAATGAACTGAACTGATTTATGTCTGACTTATGCACTTGTTGTTCCAAGATTGCAGAAATGTTTTGCAATGTGAATAAAGAATAGTAGACAGATAAACACGGTTGCAACTCGACTTCCTTCCACTAAAAGAGTTTCTGTGATTACATAATGGGCGATTTTGCACATTCACAAAAGCACACAACCCAGCTAGCAAAACCCGTCGTTTTTACACTGATTTCAACTTTCAACAACGTCTGCAGACGTTGAATCACAATGCATGACATGTATAAACAAGTTTGCTGGCTGGGAAGTCTGGACATCTGCAGGAAATCTGTCTCGCACCAGTCGAGATGCCGTCCTTTGAAAGATTTAACAATGATGGATTTATGTAGCCAGTGCATGATGACGAAAACAAATTTAAGATTTCCTTTCCGTTATATAACTTAAAGCAGGTGATTGATACAGGAGAAAATAATCGCAGAAGCACACAATAAAAGTACACAATAAAGCCTACTTACTACGCAAGTTTTTTACATCAAGAAAATAGCCTAGTTTCCGACCAGATGTTCAGAATCAGAAACACAGATAAGAAAGGTCGCTATATTTAAGAGTGCGCTTCTGGAAGAATAGTAGGTAGTCACTGGGAGTGGACAAGGCAAGGTAATAGGCAAGTTGTAAGAACAGCATAGCTTTGCCCAACTACAGATAGGATAGTCTTCAGTTAGTCAGTATGCTATAATGACTAAAAAACGAAAGAATCCTCTGACAACACGGGTGGTAAAAGCTTCGGTCGGTCTTACCGAGAAGCGGTTAAGGTTCAGCAAACAGCGAGTGATGTGCGGCATCTGTTTGAAGAAGCTATCGAGAGAAGCACTGCCTGTTCAATTCGGCACATCATTAAGGTAAACTTCAGGCTCATAGCGTTTCGTAGCCTAACGTCGCAAAGCATTCTCAATTTTGAACATGTTTAATTTAATAGTGGTAAGCAAACGCATGCTTTGTAAAATGCGCCTACTACGTTTTCACTTTTCAACAATAAAATTCTATAGATAAACCCGTTCAAGTGCATAAGGAACAATGCATCGATACATTCTTATCTCGACGAGACAGTGATAACGTTTCTGAGTTTGTCCAAGCACAGGCAGTTCAAGTTCGGTCGGTGAGCTTCCATCTGCAAATATAAGTTCAGGCCCTGGCGATACCACGTCTTCACTAGATGTTCAAGCTCATCAGGAATCAGGACTAGGGTGGTCCTTAAAAATCATTTTTTTGAAATTTACTGCTCCTAACCCTTAAAAAGTTTCGTCCTTACAAAAAATGAGGTCTTGCAAAATTTTTTTAAATTTGAAGATAATTTAGAGGGTGCACAAGACCCCTCAAGTTCCGCATCCCCCTAAAAATGCAAAATTTTGATATCTCGAAAACCGCTTGAGCTCGAGATGTGCTTTTGGTGTCTAAAGATGCAGAAGACAAGGTTTTCTATATGCTTTTTGAACATTGAATATGCCTATCTAAAGTAGAAAAGCAGTTATTTTGAAAAAACTAATTTTTAAGGGTTTTGCGTGTAAGATTCTCAGTTAAACAATAGTGTAGACCAAAAACACAATTCTGTAATTTACTTTTCTAACCTGTTAAATTGTGATGTTACAAGTAAACAAAAAACAGTGTTTAAAGTGACTAGAAATCCAGCGACCTAGGCAGCAGATACACAATGTTCATAATCTTTAACAACCTGTAAGTACTGTTTTCATGTCCCTAAGTCTAGCTGAGTTCCGAGCTAATGTAAAACTTCATGAAATTTATGTAAAACTTAAAGCTGAGTTCCGAGCTAATGTTCCTGTGGTTGTCAACTGGGATGGAAAGCTTCTCAGAGACTTGACAACCAAACAGCATGTCGACCGCTTGCACTTTGTAGATTATTGTAACTGGTAATGGGGTTTCTCAGCTGCTGCAAGTAGCAAAATTGCCAAACGGAACGGGATCAAAACAAGCAAAAGCTGCTGTAGAAGCTCTCAATGAATGGGGCCTAAAAAGAACAAGTGATTGCGCTATCATTTGACACTACTGCTTCCAACACAGGGCGAAAGCTTGGCTCATGTGTTCTCATTGAACAAAAGCTGCAAAAAGACCTATTGTATCTAGCATGCCGCCATCATATTCATGAGCTGCTAGTACAAACAGCTTTTACCACAATCATGGGAAGCATTGCTTCACCAGATGTTCTAGTATTTAAAAGATTTCAAACACGCTGGGAGTTTATAGACACGACAAGGTTCACCACAATAGCTGAAAACAAACAAATAGCTGCTACAGTCATCGATCTGGATTTAATAGCTTGGGCTGAAAAATCTTTGAAGGAAAGAAAAGAGTTACGATTTACTATTCCTCCGAGGGGTGTTCATTTTATGACTCCTGGCCCAATGCATAAAGAAATGTCGAAGATTTTGTACTCATTAAAAGTTTAGATGTTTTATCACCAGTTTAAACTTACAGAAAGAGAAAGGAGTGGGCTCTTGCAAATGTGTATTTTTGCTACAAAATTGTACCTTAAGGCATGGATAGAATCTCCTGCTGCGGCCCCGAATAACGATCTAGATCTTTTAAAGCATATTCCAGTATTAACACTGCAGTGTTGAATGCTGTATCATCCACGTTTTCCTCCCACCTGTGGTATCTGTCTGAAGAACTAGCTGCTCTTGCCTTTTTTGATCATTCTGTGTCGGCCCAAACCAAAAGACTCATGGTTAAAGCAATACAAAAGCGGGAAGAAACTGAGGATGCCCCTTAACGACTGACCATCAATTCTGCAATGACTGATCGACTGGAGTTGTCTGACCAGGTTACTAAGGGGTCATTGTCACTGTTCAAAGAACTGGACATATCAACTGAGGTTATGGAACAGGATCCAGAAACCTGGGCAATCTGTGATGCTTACTGTGAGGCATCAAAGGTAGTAGACACTCTAACTGTCACAGATGACCACACTGAGCGAGGTGTAGCTCTCATAAGAGGGATATAACCGCATCCTCACTCACAATGAAGAACACGTTCAGTATCTGATGCAGGTGGTTGCAGACCTTCGGAAACGATTTCCAAACTGCAATAAAGCCACTTTAGCTGACAAGCATGCGTTGGCAAACAATTAACAATGCGGACAGAAAAACTATGTGATTTTTATGCCAAAGCAATGCGAAAAGCTAGTTAATTTTGCGGTCAGTGATATTCTGATAAAGCCCAATAATTTGTCATAATACTAAGCTTATGCTTTGTATGATATAGTTTACTGCGCATTTTTTTCCTATTTTTGATTACAAGAAGTGATTTTGTAGCTTTTTTCGAAAACAAATTATCGAGTCTCAGAATTTAAGTGAATTTTCTCGTAAGGACCACCTTACCCGACCCTGTTATTTGTGCAAGGACCACCCTATTACCCTACAACACATGTTTGCAATGTTCTATTTGTTTACTTGTAACATCACAATTTACCAGGTTAGAAAGGTAAATTGTAGAATTGTGTTTTTTTGGTCTACACTATTGTTTAACTAAGAATCTTACACGCAAAACCCTTAAAAAGTAGTTTTTTCAAAATAACTGCTTTTTTACTCAAGATAGGCATATTCAATGTTCAGAAAGCATATAGAAAACCTTGTCTTCTGCATCTTTAGACACCAAAAGCACACCTCTAGCTCAAGCGGTTTTCGAGATATCCAAATTTTGAATTTTTAGGGGGATGCGGAACTTGAGGGGTCTTGTGCACCCTCTAAATTATCTTCAAATTTAAAAAAATTTTGCAAGACCTCATTTTTTGTAAGGACGAAACTTTTTAAGGGCTAGGAGCAGTAAATTTCAAAGAAATGATTTTTAAGGACCACCCTAATCAGGACGCTTCATGAGCGCCTAGCATCAGAAGAGCCGTTTCCTTCGATTGAAAGTTTGTGGTACAATGTCCTCACAAAGGAAAATTTTTCCAGGATTTAAGTGAGCTCATGCACTTCTGCTTGAAGTACCTGGTGCGCTGTTGCAACGAATGCATCGTCGAGTCTTTCTGCTCCAGCTACGCACTGCACGACTCGCGATTAAGGCCGCTGTCTGATGAAGCTTTTCAAGATGAACTATTCGTTGGCATGTGCGGTTGACCGATTTCACTATCGAAACCATTGTTGCGAAAAGCACTTGACTCCCTGTTCCCAAATGGTTGGCATTTCTATCTTCAAAAAAAAGTACGGAAATCTCCTGTCTTAAGTCATACAGAGGCAGCAAAATCAAGATCTAGCAGCAAGCATGCCCTGACATTAATGTTTGTGTTGTTACTAATATTCTTTCCTTTTCACTTGTTATTAATTAATTCATTCGTGTGTTACTTTATGTAATTAATCTGACTCTTGTGACGTCATACCACTATTCGACAAACAAACGCAGAATTTTTGGTCGTTCGACAAGAAAGAAAAAATCGCAGCCCTGCTTTCAAGTATAATGTATTAATCAAACCTTGTCTAAAAAATAAATGGTGTGTATGTAGTTGATTGTACTTAGTTGTGTCTCACGTTGGATTTAATTTTTTCCCCCTGAATTCATTTGGTCACACTAAGCCGGCTTCCTGAACTTTTAACTTTGCTGAGTCTTTATTTTGTGACATCATAATTTCGTTAAACTTTCAAGGTGAAAAGTTCAGGAAACTTGTGTGTAGTTCTGTAAAGTTTAAATTGCCCTTGTTGCATGTGTTCATTATACAGTAATTTTATGGCGCCCCTCGTAAATTTACAGGCGCCCCTCGTAAATTTATGGTTGAGAGGCAATAAAAATGGTTATTACAAGTGGTGTTTCAAAGGTAAAATACTTCGCGAAAGAGATTTACATCATTTAATCGGACTTAAAAAATGCCAAAAGCGAAAGATAGCCTACGTTGCTCTTGCCCGTAAAACAGCAGCTGATCGCATGGCTTTCTCATACGGTATGGAACTTTCAAAGTAGATCTTCTTCTTCATCGTGTGTCACACGGCCGTAGCCCAGAGCATCACGCAGGCTCTTGCTCTATCGTTGAACTCGGCCAAATCCTGTGCAGAGCACCTTGCTTTTAGGTCAGGGCATTCGAGTAGATGTTGCATCGTTTGCTCCTGTCCGCATTTGCAACTTGTGCTTCTCATGGAATACCCCCAGTGTCTCATCAAGGTTTTACATCTGCCAATACCAGTTCTTAAGCGGTTGAGGCATCGCCAATCCTTCCACGGTTCACATTTTCCGGGAGGAAGCTCCATATTGTGAGCTCCATATTGGCCAATGTCGGTCCGGCTGCCAGTCCATCCTGCCATAGTTGAACCCGCTCATTGGTGGTAGGGGTGTTCAATTTCGATTATTTGAATATTCGAAATTCAATTTGTTTTCGATTTCGAATATCACAAGTATTCACTAAACTGCAAAATGAGATTTTATTGAAAGAAACGACATGAAAATTCGCTAGGCGTCTACAGCTCCAGGCCCATGTTGCTGTTTATGAACACAAGCTGATCGACATGGTCACCCGTCAGTCGGGATCTCAGCTTCATGAAGGTCAGGCCAGTTTTTGAAAACGATTGCTCCGCTGGGACCGAGGTCGCTGGGAACCCAAACACTTCAAGTTCATTTTCACAGCGAGCGATTCACTGCCGCGACATTTCACTGACAGAGTGCAGAGATTTTGACTCGAAAGCGACATCGAGTATGTTTGCAAGCGCATAAAGCTAAACGCATGCTTCGTCTACGTAGCAAATTGGGTCTGCTACTATTTGGTGAATCTGATTCGGTGAGTTCCTAACCTCTAACCCTAACCCTAAAGCGGCAATGATAATTAGGCTACGGTACCCGATAATTAAAAAGAAAATTAAAAAAATCCCCCGTTAAGGGATCGGACTCACCGAAACGGGCCATTCCGTAACAAATTATGTTGTTTTTGGGTGCATTCAACATCTGATGACATTGAATCGACACAAAATGGTAGATTTTTGCTGTGTCCCAGGCAACAAAATCAGTCATTTTTACATTGATTCAATGTCTGCAGACATTAAATCAATTTAAAAATGACAGATTTTGTTGTCTGGTATTGGATTGTAGCATCGCAACTCGTTCATAGTGTTTCGCGAAGCTGTTGCGGTTTGCATTCAAAAAGTGTTTTTCTGCTGCCGTTCGCTAGTTCATCTATTGTTTCATGTATCAATATTCAATACAGCATAAAAAGTTGCCCCCACACAGAAATATGCGTGAGGGCCTGGCACCCACGCAGGCCCGTAGCCAGCCGGGGGCCAGGGGGGCCTTGCCCCCCCCTGGAAAAAAATTCGCCCCCCTTGGCAAAATTTCAACATTCTCAAGCAACAGCTACAATTATAATGATTATGCCCATTTAAATTTTTTCGGCCCCCCCCCCCCCTAAAAAAAGTTGCCCCCCTTTGCTCTGCGGTCTGGCTACGGCCCTGCCCCCACGGCTTAGGCGCCTATAGATTCGGTAAAAAATGGATAAAACTGCGACAAAGCTCAGCTTACACTTTCTGCTATTGCACAACCCAGCTATCTTCATTCTTGAGAGAAATTTGTGAAATTTGGCATTAAAAATGCCAACCTGGCATCCCTGGTGCAGGACTGGCCGTTGGACCCGCGAGAACGTGTGATAGTCACGTGATCGACGATGCGCATGCGTCGAAGTCTTTTTTCGCTTGCAAAATGCGACAAGACAGATTTCGCGCCACTCGCGTTGCTTTCAGCCGAAAGGGCTGCTATAATTTCGAATATGTCTGATACAAAAAACGAATTTCGAATATCACCTTAATCGAAATCGAATCGAAAATCGAAATTGAACACCCCTAATTGGTGGCGACATCGTCTTGACCTAATGGGACAACTGAAGCAAGGAAACTTTTTCTTGACTTCAGACGCCTGTGTGCTGGAGTGTGGCCATACAGTGGGTGTCTCAAATCTATGTCCTGACAAGATCTTTCCTTTCGGCTGGTCACGCTTCTTTTGATGTTGGGGGAGCAATTCCAGACAGAATGTGCAGCGACGTGATGTTGGTTGGTTTGAGACAACCTGTAATCAGACGGCAGCTTTGGTTCAATATGGGGTCAATTTTCTTGGCATGTGCTAAGCGTTTCAGGCCTCGAAACAACTTTTTTTTTCCGGCGGCCAAACGTGTCCGACTGAAGCAAGCTGTTCGGCGGCCAATCACGAGCACATGGCGGCCTTCGGAACTTCACCACCCATCTCCATACAGTCTTCGAAATTAGCACATTTTTTCTTTGGCAGAAGCGAAAAATATACTAGAGTAGTCTATCACGACCGCACTGTTTGATTTGTTGTGATGTAATAATACCAAAAGTAGCGATAAAGCGAGCTACAAGATACGCACGTCGCACGCTTTTACAGTAATTCACGTTAAATAACTCACGGGGGGGAAAGTAAGTTAATTTTGGGTTGATTCAACGTTCGAGTCAGTACAAATCGATTTAATTTTCCTGGCGGGTTATATTGCGTAACAACAATGCCCAATAAGAAAGTTACGTTTGTTTTACAATTACATTAATTCGACATCTAGCAACGTTGAATTATCATAAAATAACGTCAATTGCTCAACCAGGTAACGGTAACAAATTAATAGCTCCCTGCGAGAAGATTGCCTCGATTTACGTATACACTAACATAATTTCGGCACAATTGGAATACTGCGAGCAAACACGAGTCTGTTTGATAAAGAACTAGCTGTCAAAATCGGAATCATCAGATGCTCTATCGGAGCACGAGGTTGAGCGCCATCACTGGAATCAGACACATCAAGAAGCTCATCGCTTGGCTGTAAATCTACACCGTCTTTGCCGTTCGCAATGAAGCGTCCACGTTTTGCGGCTTTGATACCAATCCACACGCATCTTTCTTTTTCATAGAGCTCCATCAGGGTGTTGACTAAAGAACAAATCTATGGCTGTGCCATTACGACTGGGGGGAATGTCTAACCCTAACCTTACAAGCGCTCGTGTGGCCTCGGCATTTTTATTGTCGACGCTAATGCGCCATTTGCCGACGCTAATTTCGAAGACTGAATATATCGCATCAATAAAGTGTATTGTGATGTCACTTGCATTCTGCTTATCATCAGACATCAGCTGCTTGGTCAATCAATAATGTTAACAATTCAAGCATAGACAAGGTGTATTTTGATTTATCGGATACTTTGACTGCTTTCTAATCCTTTGTGATTATAAGTGCCAAAGTACTTTATTCACAAGGTCACTTGCGCAAAATTTTCTCGGAACTTCATGGCGGACAAATGCGGCCGACGGAAGGGCGAGACCTGGCGGACAAAATGTCGGTTTTTGTAGGTTAATCGCGGCCATGGCCGCGATGGCCGCCTTCAGTTTCGAGGCCTGCGTTTCCACACTGGGCAAGCATATTCTGCAACCAAATAGCATAAGGCTAAAGCAGTTGACTGTATTGTGTCAGGGAGGGCACCCCAATCAGAGTTTCCGAGTTTCTGCAAAATATTATTTCTAGAAGCCACCTTAGCTCTTACTTTTTCGATATGGGATTTGTATATGAGGGACCTATCTAATTTGACACCGAGGTATGTGGGATTGATACAGTGTGCCAGTTTGGTTCCATTCCAGGAAATGTTCAGTTGGCGTGATGCATCCCGGGATCTAAGGTGGAATGCGCAGACTTGGGTTTTATTGGGGTTGGCACGCAGGTGGTTGTCCGAATGTCCGTGTAGTATGTTGTCAGAGCATCGCTGAGTACTCTCTCCGCGGAAGTGAAGTGTTTGTGTTGTCTTGTTATACACAAATCGTCAGCGTGTATGAAGCTTCTTGTACCAGGATGGATTGGTTGGTCGTTTGTATAAAAGTAGATGGTAGAGTAACTTACGCTGCTGGAACAATCACGTAACTATTCACTGCAATAAGTCAAAAGTCCAAAGAAGACCTGCCAGATTTTGCACTACTGTAGAAGATGTGTTAGAGTATGGCAAAGAAACAATTGAACATAATATCACATAATATAGCTTTGGTGGAGATATATCACATAAGTGAAAAGATTGTGTAGTACCAAAACAGGAAATCATGGTTCTACACTGTCAAAAAAGTTTACAAATGCTACCTGGAGGCTACTATCTCAATTTATAGCTCCATCTCAAATTGTTTCAATATAAAAACAGTGGCTGCAATACTTCAATCGATTTTATAAGTATGCTATATCAGTTATTTTATGAAATTACCAGTTAGAATTTTCAAAATCTAACAATGTTAAGTCTGTCCGATAATTAAAAAAGCACTATATTGCTCACCATAGTCGCTGACTTTTAGTTTTGCACTGGGTGGCGGATAGCACAATATGGCAACCTAAAAACTTTCAAACTGCATGTTTTTGTTTGATTTTTACTAAGCGTGTTAGATGCAATTGTCTTTTCACACCTGATTTGTAGCTCGATAATTTACAAAGCAACTTTAAAACAAGTATGTCGTGAATTTTATTGTTACGTTGCTGCTCTGACACTTAACATGTGGCAAAAGTATTTTTGCGAACAGCAGCTCTGTCAATCCAACTGTTAATCAACTGGTCAAGTTGTAACCATGAAGCTTCAGCTTGATAAACATTTAAAATTAGGACATGGTTCAATCGCTGTTGCATCATGGTAGATCGCAAGTAGGCTTTTATGCGCTTGAGTGCACTAAATGATCGCTCCGCCTCGCAGGTGGTGGAAGGCAATGTTAAGTATATTTTCACAATGCAAACCCAGGGATATCTAGAGAAGGGGATATGAAGGCTCGCAGCGATTGCCTTATTCTCGTGACACTACCAGGGCGGTAGTTTGTAGTGCTTTAAACATGTGGTTATTTTTAAAATCGTAGAAATTTTTGTAGTGCAGCTGGTACAATGAGCTACAGTAAACAGTTAGGGAAATGTTACGTAGAGCATATTTAAAGAATACTTGTTTACAAAGACAGTTAGAAGTTACCAGTAAAGCTGTTTTTCTTAACAAAGCCTTTGTAGAAGGCTAGATGTAAAGCAAGTATATGGGTAGTTGAATTAAGAAGCAACCATGAGCATGCTGTGAATATCCAGGCCTGATGCTAATAGCACAGTGCAGGTTATCATAGCAAGATTTATTAAACTACTATCGGTGCCAATTGTTATTTTACGATAAACACAGATTATTTACGATAAACAAAAGCCCTTCTATTGTCAGACATAATAAAAGCCTTCGTATCCCCTTCTTTAGATATCCCTGTGCAAACCACGTTTGGAAGCATTAATGAAATTGTTTCATTGCTTGCAAATAGATTAAGCAGTTGCGACATAGTTGAAACAAAAATCTGTTTTTAATATTGTTACATGTAAACGTGTAAATTTGCAGAACGTTAAAACTGCTACTTTACTTATTGCACTTTTCAAATAAAACTCAAAAAGTTTCAAAAATTGCATTTTTTTAATGAAATTTGAAAATAGATATTCATTTAGGGGGTGGAGCCATCAATCATCGAGATAATTTTGTTTCCAAGTATTTTATAGCTGTCATAATTTATAGCGATATTATGAGCGGTTTAAAAATTTTCAAAAAAGATATTTGAGGGAGGCAATGGAAAGATCGTATTTTATTGATTAATAAATCCCTTTGTAAACCTAACAAATGTAACAATGACTTATGACAAGTAACAAATAAAACGATTGCAACACAACAAGGAAAAAACTCGTAGCCACGTTAGGGTGGTCCAAAAAAAACTTTTTTTGTAAATGTTAATGTCTCACCCTAAAATATTGTTACCATTGATGAGAAAATGATATATGTGAATTTTCATAAAGATTGGTTGATATTTAGGGGTTGCTACCGGGGTTCAAAGTTTTGTCGTTTGCCCCCATTTTAATGTTTTAAGAGGATGTGATACAGATATGATATGATACGGTACAGTAAAAAATATGGTACAGTGCCATGGCATATTGCAAGAAAAATACAGTTTAATAATTACTCTATATAGTCTGTTTATAAACTCATGTACGTCTGTATTACGAATTATACTAACTGGTCTACATATATATACAAAATGTGCGACTTTGTATACTTGTGTTTAAAGTTCAGAGACTAAATTTGACAATCAATAACAGCTTTAGAAGACAGTAAATAAACTACATGTACAAATGTACATGATGTAAACTAATATACATAGTACATACATAGTTATTACCCTCTAAACCAGGGGTTCTCAACCGTGGCCTTCGGCCCCCCAAGGGGACCACAGAGCGTTCTCAGGGGAGCCACGATAAAAAGCTTCATTAATAAATTATATCATGTATTATATTGATGAATTATAACAGAATTGTGACACAAAAAACACTCATGTAGGTGTTAGTATCGTAAAGCTAGCCAAAAGCATGTTTTTTCATCATATGTTCTATCTCACTGCATGTTGCATCATCTTTTGTGATTGTAACGTAACAATTAAGGATACGCTTGATTTACTAGCGTAGTCTATTACGAAAAAGAAAGCATTAAATCATTTAATCATTCGTTAACTGTTTTTATTGATTTCGTTTCATTGTTCTTTAAACAAATACATTTTTATTTTGCTCAAGGGGGCCATGGTCTTTTAGAGCCACAGTCTGGGGGGCCATGACTCAGAAAAGGTTGAGAACCACTGTCTAAACCCTTGACAGCCTGTTTCACCCTAAAAGGGTAATCATCAGAAAGTCCTCCTTTTAGGTTAAAACAGGCTGTCAAGGGTTTAGAGCAGTGGTTCCCAACCTTTTTGACCTTGCGGCACCCTATCGAAGAGATAAATAGTTTGCGGCATCCTGGCAAAACTGGGTCAATTTTATGAGATTTCTGTATTTCAAGTAACTGTATGAAATAGCACAGAATGAGTTGTACAGTATAGCGCGCATAAATAAATGTATTTATTCAAAATTTAGTGTGAAATTTGGGCTTGACTTCTTGCACAAGTCCCTTAATATCTCGAGGCACATTCGACAAAGCCACCCACATTTCTTCCTCGACTATAAGCAGTCGTTCTCGTTTTTTTAGTTTTAATGTTCGTTTGTACGGAAAATCCACTAATTTGGAGACCCAATTGTAATCGCAAAGCAATTCACAAAATATATTCATATTAGTATAAAGCAGCGCTCCGCAACCGGTGTGCCGCGGGATAACTATCATCAGAACATACTTTTTGAAAAGAAAGGAGTTTTTATGTTTTAAAAATTCTCGCTTTACCACTGCAAGACAACTCAAACTCTAGCTAGACTTCCCACAGTGCATTTATGATTTTTTTGCCTCACATTGAAGTTTTCGCAATGGGAAGGCTGCCCTAGTTTTAAAAAAGGCTGGTTAACGTGGTAGTGCGTTTTTAGAAGTCAGGCTAGGTCATTTTGAATTGTCAGTTAGCAGTGTTTAATGAAAAATTTCGTAATATTGAAAGCACAGCTATTAAGTGTAGTAGCCAACGTTTTGTCAATGGCGAGTCCATAACAAACGAGTAGCCTAATTATTTTGCAAAGAACTTCCAGCCAGGAACGAACGACTGGCCAGGAAATTTTTAGAGTGACCAACGAGTTTTTCATAACCCATGGTATCCATTGGAATAACTGCATCAACGTTTGCACAGATGGTGCTTCAGCAATGGTGGGCGAAGGAAGAAGTTTAGCTGCATGGGTAAAACGTCAAAATCCAGCCATTCAACTTATGTATTGCTGCTTACACAGGGAAGCCTTGATGATCAAACATTTTACAAGGGAGCTGACAGAAACAATGAATGACTGTATCCAAATTGTTAACTTTATTAAAGCAAGAAACAAGCGCAAATATCTCATTAAAAAGATGATAGTTATTTTTTACATTTTGAAAATGTGTCGGCCGAATTGTGCCGCAAAATTTTAAAGAGTTTTTAAGTGTGCCGTGAGTAAATAAAGGTTGCGGAGCACTGGTATAAAGAATAAATCAATTATAACTTAGCCTTTTCTCGATTAGCTATGTAGGCTATCGTGTTTGTATGCGCAGGTATGGTATCCCCCATGCAAAAGTTTCTATTTTATAGTGGTTCGCAAACAATCGTGCAATTTTATAATCGTGCTGGGTCACACAATCCGATAATCCATCACTGCAATTTGACTTTGTGCGCCGTGAAACGCAAAATAAAATCATGAAACCTGGCAATAATGATGCGTTTCAAACGTTTTTATGGAAAAAACAGCAACGATTCAAAATCTCTTTCACGCTGTTATTCCTGGGCGAGAAAACAAAGGCTTATTGTGGATTAGAGTTAAAATAAATAAATAAATTCCACACTTAACGGGTTAAAGTTAAAATATCTCGCGGCACCCTTGAGCATTGCAATTGGCACCCCGGTTGGGACATTGCCGAGCGTGGAGTGGCGTTGATCACGGAATACAACACATTACACACATGTGACGAAGAACAAAAACAGTATCTTTTGCGTGTCGTCGCCGATCACCGTCAGCGATATCCAGACTGCAGTAGAAAGACCCTCGCGCAATAATTCCTGTATGTAGTTTATTTGTTGTATTCTAAAGCTGTTAATGAATGTCCAATTTAGTCTCTGAATTTTAAACACAAGTATACAAAGTCGCAGCGGTGACGCGCTCGCTTTCCAATTATGCAATCCTGGTTTGACTCCCGGCTTATACTGGTTGTTGACAAACACCGCCCACGCCCACCTCTACCCAGGGTATAATATATTGGGTGGGCGTAGTTGCTGAAGTAAAGGCGGCCGAGAGAAAGGAACTGGCCACCCTACTCTCGTTAGTGCCGAAGGCTTAGTATAATGAGAACCTCATCCCTCGATGCTTGTATTCAAGTATGGGACTCACCTTTACCTTATACAAAGTCGCACATTTCGTACATGTACACCAGTTAGTATAATTCGTAATACAGACACATGAGTTTATAAACAGACCATAGAGTAATTATTAAACTGTATTTTTATTGCAATATACAATGGCACTGTACCGTATTTTTTACTGTACCGTATCATATCATATCCTCTCGAAACGTTAAAATGGGGGCAAACGACAAAACTTTGAACCCCGGTAGCAACCCCTAAATATCAACCAATCTTTATGAAAATTCACATATATCATTTTCTCATCAATGGTAACAATATTTTAGGGTGAGACATTAACATTTACAAAAAAAGTTTTTTTTGGACCACCCTAAGCCACGTGTTGCGTAATCTTCACGTAGCTTGCTTGATGTTACGCGAGTATCATGCTTGTGACAAAAACGATTATTTTCTTCGCAATACTGTATTGGTTCACCTCTTGCTTTACGTTGACTTGAAGCGAAAACCAATGATCAAAAAAGATTTAAACGTCCGTTCAAATTACATTTATTTGCAGTAAATAATGTGTAGCCTAAACGGGGTGGCTGCCACAGCAGTTATGGGGTGGTGTGGCCACCCCGTAAGTCGGCGCCAGTGTTGCTCACCCTAGTGGTTAAAAAGTATCATAAATGATGCCTAACAACTAGCAAGATATTACTAGTCACACTGGTACAAAATAGGGATGTGCCGATTACAAAAATTTTGCCGATGCCAATTTCGATTCCGATTCTTTGGTTAAATGATTAAAGCTGCTTTTAGTTGGCGCTCTACAAGCGGTTGCGATTTTGTTACAAGTTGCTGCGTTTGAAATGTCTAAAAGCGTTCACTTTGTCGCCTGCTCTAGACAGCGTGATTTTTTACGGTAGTTCTTCACTTCTTGCGCGCTACAAAGTGGTGATAGACATGCGTTTTATTTGTGGCGGAAATCAGTTAAAAGAGAAAAATCGTCATCCCTCACAGAGTGCAAAATCAGCGTAGCTTAATGCAGTGTGCAAAATATTATTTTGTGCTGTTTGCAGTATTTTTCTCGCAGAATTCAAGAAGGTGCCAGAAACAAGAAGAGAAAAAGACTAGAGTGTAAAAGAAAATGAACTCAGCGGTATTGAATATACAAAAACTTAAAAAAATTAACACACCAGTGTTGCATTCAAAGTGCATCAATAGGCGAAAAAAGAAAAACATCTTGTGAAGAAATTTGTATTGTTTTCGAATGCAGAGTTGCAGCCAATCTTGTTGCTTAGCAAACACGATGTAAGTCTAGAGATGTAAATGCAAAAAAACGAGCCATTGTTTTTTTTCAAAAAAACCTTGGGCCATAAAAAACACGCGTTTTTTTCTTCATGTTTTCCTGGAAAAGTTGCAAATTTTTTACAATTTGCAGCTTAGTTGATCATTATAGTGCTCTTGAAAAACATTAAATTAGTAAAAATGGTTTCATGGTTGTGCTGAAATTTGCACAAGAGTGTTTGTGCTTGTCAGCAGCATATGTTTTTTGCATAGTCCTACGTTGTTTCGCTTTTTTCTTCATTCTCAGGCATGTTTGTGGCAGTAGACCTGACAAACATTGAATTAATGCAATTTGATACATGACGTAATGTAGATGAGTTAATTTCTTTTTCCTTTTATGGAAGTTAGCCTACGATATTAGTATATCGGGATTGGTTATTCTTGTACACACACAATGGGTTGACGAAATTTTGGCAAAAACAAGATGGCAGTATTCAGAACACACATTACCTTGTTTGTGGTAATTTACTAATGCAAGCTATTGCCAATAGCATGTTTAAACATGTTTAACTGATAGCTTAACAACAATGTACGGTATATGCTTTATAAATAAAAACAGAGAGAGACTGTTCACCAGGCATTTTATAATAAAAGTAATTTGCGTTCTTCTGGTGACTATTTACTAGGTTACCTCCTGATGTTAAAGATGATAACTAGCTTTTGTATTTCCGACGTTTCGTCAGTCAGCACGACTGACTTTATCTTGTTGTGTTAACCTGTTTTAGCCACCTTGATAAAGTCAGTCGTGCTGACTGACGAAACGTCGGAAATACAAAAGCTAGTTATCATCTTTAACATCAGGAGGTAACCTAGTAAATAGTCACCAGAAGAACGCAAATTGCTTTATAAATGTTGAAACAGAAGTATTCTTTTCGTGTGTTGTAACTTGTAAGGTCTTAGACACTTTGTCATTGATGCTTCTTGCAGATCATTTGTGACATAATGCAAGAGATCTTATCATTGATATTTTTTGCTGTCAAAAGGGTACCCGGTCAATTGGTCGAAAGACAATTGGTCGACAGTCATTTGGTCGACAGACATTTGGTCGACAGGACGTTTGGTCGACAGACATTTGGTCGACAGACATTTGGTCGACAAGACATTTGGTCGACAGGACGTTTGGTCGACAGGACGTTTGGTCGACAGACATTTGGTCGACAGACATTTGGTCGACAGGACGTTTGGTCGACAGACAATTGGTCGACAGACATTTGGTCGACAAGATATTTCGTCAACAGGACATTTCGTCGACAGAACGATTTATTTTAGGGTTAGGGTTAACTAACCCTAACCTCACCATAACCTTAACCCTAACCCAACCCTAACTCTAACCCAAATGTCTTGTCGACCAAAAGTCTTGTCGACCAAATGTCCTGTCGACCAAATGTCCTGTCGACCAATTGTCTGTCGACCAAACGTCCTGTCGACCAAACGTTTGGTCGACCAAATGTCTGTCAACCAAATGACTGTCGACCAAATGTCTTTCGACCAATCGACCGGCCACCGTCAAAAGTACCTACGTGCATTTCTCAGAAAAGGTTTAGGTTAATGTTCCTTTCAAATGCCCACCACCCATGTTGACTACTGTATTGCTAGTAACTACCAATCCTGAATGAAAAAATTTTCCCTTTAAAGTGAAGTTTTTCAGCACTGCTCAGTGTTCAGATAGTGAATAAATGCTTCATAATACTTTTCCTGACAAGTATAAAGTTTTACCCATATTCCCGCAATGCAGGATAAAAATACAAAACAAACATCAAAGATGAAAACTTATTTTATTTGGGAACTAGGCCTAACTACTTTTTGAGATAAAAGAAATTAACCTCTTGTCGTTACGCTCCGATAAAACCATGATGCGTAAAGTCTCAAAGTCCTGCAAACTAGTTCAAATTGGATGGATTAAGTGCAACCATATTTCTTTTAAACATGTCTATGACAGCACAATGGTGTGATTAAGGTAAAACAAACATGACTATGACATCACAAAGGAGTATTGAACCTCTTCTGGGAAAATAAAAAACTTCAAAATGTTCCATCCTTCAATACATTTAAATGTGATTTGGGCTAAAAGTTGGGACTTTAGCACTACACTGCTTTTGCCAAACTTTTCATCTATCTTTCCTTTACCCAACTAAAAAAAATTTGTTTTTTAAAGTTACGCATCATAGTTTTATCGGTGTGTAACGACAAGAGGTTAATTTCTTTTTTTTTAAAAGTAGTAGCAAAAACTTGTTTTAATGTTCATAAACAAATAGCCCACCCAGAAAACATGGGGGTAGAGCTAAAAATTATCCAAATATGATGAGCGGTTTTTGAGATATTGCCGTTTTTCTATTGCTCCTTATCTATGAAGCCACCTAGTGGCTAAGGTTATTTCACTTATAACCCGAGAACCGCTTGTGTGGTTTTCATCAAGTTTGCACCAAATGCACATCAACTGGAACAACCTCTTGACGTTGTACTGGAAAAGGTGTGGTGTGCTGGTCAAGTGCCTTTGTGAAGCAGAGAAACAGGACACTGACCACCTGGTCCTAACATGCCCATTAACCAAAATCCAAGGTGGCTTCGAAACTGTACACGAGTGTGGTACAGCATTTAACAACTGGCTGAACCAAATTACGGACAATACTTGAGATGTGCCAACCGTAGGACGCTGTTACTACTATTTGAGACAATGAGAAATCTTTATGGCTTGTGTGTTGAGACTTGAGATCTACAAAATTGCAATGAAACAATATACCAGAGTAACCACACATATACTATAGTCTGATTTGAAATAAGTTATACGAGTTATGAGACTGTTTGTTTGTTAAAAGAGACGCTATTGCAATGAGTTTACCCTAATTGCTGCATATTGTGACATTCAATGTCAAAATTGGTAAAAAAAACGAGGTCGTTTTTTTTTAAAACAAAAAAAACATTTTTTTACATCTCTAGATGTAACACGCAGTACATGCTGTCATTTCTCTTCTTGCTGCGTTAAAAATATCTGCATTAAAGTATATTCTACAAATCAAAGAAACCATAAACATGATATGGTTTAAAAGAGTTACCTCTCTACCCAAATTGTATAAATCAAAGAAAACTCTCTAATTTTGTCGAATGCCGACTAGAGCTGGGCGATATTGGTAAAATCATTTCGATATGATATTACTTGTATAATTCTTGAAGCGTTTCAACCTATTTCTATCAAGGGGTCCAAGAGATGCTGGTTGGTTTGTTTCAAGTAATTTAAAAAACTGTATACCTTCTGCCTTATCTTCTGGTACCGGTAGCAATGTTTTGTTTTAGGTAATAAGATTTTCGGCGTTCTTAGCAGATATCATGAATCGTGTTGTCAGTGTTTCTCGAAATTTAATTACTTAGGCAGCAGATTCTTTTTTGGCATGTTTGTATTTCTTGTATTCATCAACCAAACAAATACCGTAATTTTGTTTTGGATATTTTGTTTTGTCATCAGTGGAATGCAAGCAGGCTACCATACTTTTGCTAAATATAAGTTGCTGTATCCCAAGCTGCGAGCTTCCCACTCTGGTGGTTACGAGGATTTAATTGAACATGATATAGGCCTATGTATTTCTGAAGAACATCTCCAGTAGTTGGTCTAAATTGTCCTTCCTTAAAATGTTTTAAAGGCTGCAAATTACCAAGCAAACCACCATTGTCCATTTTACTCTTCCTCAGCTCCATGATGGATACATGAATATACACAGAATATTAGACAGTAGAAGTGTATACGGTACTCGGTGGTACATGTATATAGAATATATATACAGTAGAATATATAGTATAGAATATATTATATAGTATATTATATAATATAGTATAATATAATAGAATATAATATAGAATAATATAGTATATAGAATAAAATATAGTTATTACTATCTGAAGCATGTTGATCTATATTACTGGCCTTCCCAACGTGGCAACAGCCAAACAATGTGGGGCCTATTAAGTTTTGGCAACTAACAGGTATTAGGCGTAAAAAATGCGTTTTTGCATGAATTATTACTAAAAACAAATACATTTGGATTAGATAACGAATTTTTTAACGTACTGAGTGTTTTGAAAGTTGGGTCACTCTTGATTTCGTGTACCTTGATTCTGTTGATATCTTGATTATCATGGTATTCATTAACATGTAGCTATTGTCCTGCTTTCTTGCCACTTATTTAATAATATTACATCTTTGTGTTACGTTTTGGCACTGTATTTACAATTTTTAGGCTAAAAAACATTACTTGAGCAATGAAAATTGCTGATTTCATGTTCTAACACTTATCTCAGTCGGTAAATTGAAATTTCGTATAGGCCCCCACATTATTTGGCTGTTGCCACGTTGGGATGGCCAGTAGTATAGATCGCCATGATCTGAAGCCTTTACAAATTGTTTCACCTAACGGATCATCAGAAGGTCTGAAAAACATGCAAAAAAGTAATGAATCGATAATTCCTGAAAAGATGTTAAATATTACAACTGTAAATTAATCTGCAAAAAAACCTTTAAACCTGTAATTCCTGAAAAGATATTAAATATTATAACCGTAATCCAATCTGCAGAAAAAAGAAAACCCTCAGAATTACTAAGGGCTACCTCCATCCATTACCACAAAGTTTCAATTAATTTGTCCAACTGGAAACCAAGCAACTTGATGACATCATCTATGACATCACAAAAAGCAAAATGCAGTTGTGATGATCAATGCAACCTGTAGTAACCTGAACAAAATGAATGAAAATTGTTTTTTTAAAAAAACCTGTAAAAATTAAATGAGATTTATAACCTGTACAAATCAAATGAAATTTAATTTTTTAAAATTATAACCTGTGAAAATCACAAGGAATTGTGATGATGTAACCTGTAGTAACCTGTAGTAACAATGAGGCTGGTGAACTGTTTGTTGTATGACTAACAAGGCTTATACTGTTAATATAAGAGTGTACCGTAGTTGTATGTTTTCAGTAAAAAAAAAACGTTTGTATGGTATGTCTAATTGTCAAGTTGTGGAATTTTTAATTATATATTTCATGCTTTCACCAAATTTTACTAATAGTCTGGCAGAAGTATGACTGAACCTGGAAATTTTATGCAAAGTTTTTTTTTTTATTGATTTTGGTATCCTAGGGTCTACTCTTTCAGAATCTGCCGGGTGCACTCCGAGCATCCTTAAGCGTTTAGAGAAATTCAAGATGGCGTCCAAAATGGCCGCCGTTTCAGATAACTCTCTATAACTCAGTTAGTATTTGACCTAGGATGATAATTTTGGTGTCTAACCATATGTTTTGAGGGGCAAGAAATCCATTGAAACTATTTATTTGACTGGTTGGGGATTGCATCATGTAGAAATGCAATAATGCCGCCAATAGGGCTGCCATATTACAAAATTCAAACAAAAACAAACAAATTCACTTGTATTTGGTCTAGAATGATAATTTTGGTGTCTATCCATATTTTTCGTGGACAAGGAATCCATTTCAAGGATTAAAACAGTTGCATATGAATTATATCACAGCAAAATCCAAAATGGCTGCTGATATGTTTGCTAAATACTTACAGAAAATCATTATTTCTGCGACTTTGCTTGTGAAATACCATCTAACATCACTCACAAATGTCACCATTAGTTATCACAAATGTTACCATTTATTGGTGATGTACAAGCCTCTCTCACAGTCACAGGACAGTCAGTTGTTGTTATCATCTCGTCATTAAGTCACCTAGTCCACAAATCTGTGACGTCCAATTGATTAAAATGCTAAGTAAGAGTCTGGCTGCAACCTGCAGCATAACACGCACAGAATATTGTACATTTCAAACCATCTCTTGTGCAGCTGCAAGAAAGCGTTCTGCAGGGGTTGTCACTCTTGCATCCACATCTGATCAATCGCATGACAGTTTCTGGGGCGAGTTCAACATTTGCGGCAAGGAGAACCGGTTGTAGCGTTTTAAGTTTCGAGTCTTTCACCCATCCGTACATTTCTACATCAAGTTTAGGCGGATTTCTGTCTTCCAGTGAACGCCACACAATGGTTTGGTGATGGGCCCTTCTTACATTCTCTTTAAATGCCTCACTTGTAGGAGGAAGGGAACAAAGTTTTGGTGGTACCGCGGAGGCTCGACCCGTTTTAGATGCCCAAACCCTCCAGCGTGTTTCGGACATTGGTTTACTCGTAGTATATTGGCCGTAACAGGCTGACATGAATGTGGTTGCCTGCGCAATCACTGATTCTATGGGAAAATCAATGACCCCTAAAAGTGACAGTGAGTGACCATCTTTCAGAACCTTCAATGCAGTACCTTTGCCAACCCCATAGCAGCATGCTACCATATCACACCCAATAAGAGCATGGGCTGGCAGGAGTTCATTCACAAAAAAAACATGCTTCTCTACGGTTTTTCCTATGTCAATGACTGTGCGTTCCTTAATTGGTGATTCCATGGTGATACGATTTTTCATGCTTCCAGCGTGATATTACTGAAGCAAGAGAATGAAAACGTCAGTGTCATCAGATATCACAGTTATACCACTCTTTTCATTATTTCGAGCAGACAGCATCACCTGTTAGACAATGATATTGTCCGCTTCCTTATGACTAGTTGAAAGGTCCGCCCTCCTGATCACTACACCACCATGGCTGATCTCCAATGGGGCAACGTCCTCATCAATCACTATCAACTTGTGACTTTGGGTGCATTCATGGAATGACTCGTCTTCAATCAGAAGTTTGACAATCAGGTTTATCAACTGCTTCTTGTTTTCGGTCACCGTCAATACAGTCTTTTGAGGTGGTAACTTGGTGTTCAACTGCAGCTCGTGGACTCGGCTAACTCCAGTGGCCCTTATAGCACTTCTTTTGGTCAGCAAAACAAACTTTTAGTCAGCATTATGTGTCACCTTTTGAGCTTCCACCATTGCTGTCATTATTGTATCTGGGTGGGATGGCACAAGATCAATCAAAGGCAGGTATGCCGTCTTAGTCATAGGTTGTTCTGTTTGGCCTTGATTGCATGTAAGAGCTGTGTTGTAGCCATTGTACTCGGAACAATTCTGTTTCTGAACATCCTGAAAGAAGGCAGAGTCAGTTTCGTCCGCTCTTTGTTTTAAAGTAGCCTGTTGCGCAAGTAACTTGAGTGAGAGAACTGTTCTAACAGCAGCACTCTCAGGCATTTTTGGTTTCCTGGGACCATTGTATCTCTGTATGGTGACATCATATTGTATTGGCTCCGACATCTCCTCCTTTGAAATTCGTGGGATTGTCTCTCTATGGCATCGATCAGCATCAGATGGTGATTCAGATTGTGTAACCAGAACAGCTAACCAGTTGGTGGAAAGTTTTTCATTTTGCGACGAGATTTCAGCATCAAAATTATCGACAACTACTTGTACCAAACCTTCTGATGCATTAGATATGCCAAGACAGGATCGTTCCATTGTTGCAGCTTTCGCAGCTGAACGCTTGAAGCGTAATACCTCGTCATAAGAACATGTCACACCGAATGACTGCATGGTTGTGATGATATTTTTTGATCTGCCCAATTTTGAACCTAGTGTTATCTGCAGAGCCGTTGGGTTGTTCTTGACAGCCCCGGTCAAGATTGATCCCATCATTATGGCCGGGAAAGTCCTTTCTAGTTTTGCGGATACAAGTCCTAGTAATGTCATCAATGTTTCACTTACTTCGTTTATTGCAATGTCCTTATTGATTGTTGTTGAGTAATGGTTTTTATCCAAGTTAATGCCTTTGACTTCACTTCTAACCTTTTTCGCAATTCTATGCAAGATCACATCAATATCATCATCATCCTCATCTATTAGTCTTAGGGATTTTGCCGCCCGACAACGGAAACAAACAATGTTTGCTAAACCTGCTGAATGCAACACAATAAGATCATCACCGAAGAAATCTGACAATTTCCCTAGCAGCGTTTTCCGTGACTGAATTTCGCCCCCATTTTCCGTGTATAGTTTGTACAGGTCAATCGAATTCCAAAGTTGTGACTGATCTTTCTTCATCACACCAGTGACGTGTTCCATGGCAGGATCATCTTGTTCAAGTTTATCTGACTTAGTTGCTGCAAATGTTACGTGATCGAGAGACAGAAAGCTTACCCGACAGTCTGTGTGGTATCTTGCTTCAGCAGCATGGAGATCACCCACAATCCCATGAATGCGGAGTCTAACTTGTTCAGCCAAGCAATCATTTCGAACAACACATGTCTCTAAGATCGATTTCTTCAGGGTCGTCTTTCTATCTGGACTGAGTATTTGTCTGAGTTTATAAGCAGTTCTCCAACGTGATGGATTCTTACTGTCTTTCTGGAGTTCACATTTTTCTCCACAAAACAAACAGTCCTGAAGGAGATCAAACTTTCCACAAGCCGACGATTGTCGCCTTGTCTTTGGGGGAATATCGGATGATGGTTCTTGGGAATGTCTTCGCTTATTAAACACTTTAACATGATGAGTGGACGTGTAACTAGAAACACAGCTTTTATGGCAGTCAATGGTTAAGTTAGCATTATTCTCAAGTTTTTCCTGCAGCAAAATGTGTACATCGTCATCGTAGATCCTGCTACATCTAATAATGTTCTGAATTCTGGCAGAGCCTGCCTCAGTAAGTCTTTCTGATTTGTCGTCAGAGCTGAATTTCCAATTGAAGACGCATTTTCTCTCCTCCAATTCTAACCTCGTGCTGGAGGACGGTTTTCTAAAATAGATAAATAAAAGCACTCAGGTACGATTCTATCACAAATAATTAACACGAAAGTGGGAATGCATACAGGGTATTTACCGAATATGGCCCGTCATAGCCCAAGAGTCTCCAAATTGATCTCGATAGTTTCGAAATTGAATCTGCATTAACGATACGCGGAGTTATAGTCACAAATGTATGATCGAAGCACCACAAGTACACAATAAAGAAGGTTCGTACGTACCGTTAGTGGCCTAAGCTTAAGAAATACTCTCTTTTGCGCACTCAAAGATCAGTTTAATTCACTATACTGTACAGTAACTAACGTTCTTAAATTGAAAAACAAACAGAAATAAGCATAATCATCATTCATCCTAACTAAATATTCACAAAGTTTTCATTTTACTTCTCTGATAGTCTGACTGCTTATAACTAGAACATTGAATTAGAACAAGCACTGCTGCTTCAAAAGAGAGAACGCTTTATCGATCTTTCTTACAAGCCTGCTGAGACGCAAGTTTGCGCTTGTCAGTCAGAAAGCAAAGTGATTACGTAGCATAGTGGGAGTTCGAGATTACAAAATTTACAGTAGGCTAAGTAGGCCTATTCGGCAAATATATTAGCAGCCATTTTGGATTTTGCTGTGATGTAATTCATATGCAACTGTTTTAATCCTTGAAATGGATTCCTTGTCCACGAAAAATATGGATAGACACCAAAATTATCATTCTAGCCCAAATACAAGTGAATTTGTTTGTTTTTGTTTGAATTTTGTAATATGGCAGCCCTATTGGCGGCATTATTGCATTTCCACATGATCCAATCCCCAACCAGTCAAATAAATAGTTTCAATGGATTTCTTGCCCCTCAAAACATAATATGGTTAGACACTAAAATTATCCTAGGTCAAATACTAACTGAGTTATAGGGAGTTATTTGAAACGGCGGCCATTTTGGACGCCATCTTGAATTTCACAAAACGCTCAAGGATGCTCGGAGTGCACCCGACAGATTCTGAAAGAGTAGACCCTAGGCTACCAAAATCAATAAAAAAAAAAACTTTGCATAAAATTTCCAGGTTCAGCAAAAAAAAATGGATTTGGCAACCGGACTATAATCAAGTTGTTTCATATACTAATGTGTTCACTGCTTTCATAACACACCCTGACAAAAAGGTATTGGTAACAGCTCCGTTAAAACCACCAGAATCTGTCAACACTGTATCTCACCCAATTCAGCAAAAAATAGTATAGTATGTGTACTGTGTGGTGTAGCATTTTTTTTGTATTTTTTTTTTGTTGCAACTAGTCTAGGCCTTAAGTTTAGCAGCCCTCGAAATTAGCTTCCATTTACGACGGCAATGTTTTTGCCGTTGCCACATCAACAAACCTTGGGTTGCGGCGGCAATTGCTGTATGCTTTAATCAAAAGAAATTTTATGTCCTTCTTCTTCATCGTGTGTCACACGGCGGTAGCCCAGAGCATCACGCACGCTATTTTATACGCTGACAATGCTCTTGTGAACTGTAAAAAGTTTACAACCTTATAAATTCTGGCTTAATTGTTACGCAACAGTTATTCTTTCATCGAATGCTTATTTTTGACCGGTGTCGTTGCGAGTATAAAAAGTGGTACAAAATTGGATAAATGGTTCTTCGGCAGTAAAGAAAAGTAATGCTTTCGATCATATGGCATTGCGCGTTCATGAACGGGCAGTTTTGCGTCTTCAAGTATTCCAGTGACGACGCGACAACCTCATCCTCTGATGATTCCGATTCTGACTAGTTCTTTATCCAACAGACTTTGTGTTGCTCGCAGTATCCTAATTGTGCCGAAATTATGTTTTGTGTGGGCTACTGTATATGTAAATCAAGGCAATCTTCTCGCAGGGCAATCTTCTCGCATTGATTCTCGCAAGGCAATCTTCTCGCATTGATTTGTTATCGGTACCTGATTGAGCCATTAACGTTGTTTCATGATAATTTAACGTTTTTAGATGTCGAATTAATGTAAAACAAACGTAAATATCTTATTGGGCATTGTTGTTACGTGATATAACTCGACGGGAAAATTAAATCGATTTGTGCTGACTCGAACGTTGAACCAACCCAAAATTAACTTACTTTTCCCCCCAATGAGTTATAACGTGAATCCCGTAACAACGTGCGTATCGCGTTGCTCGCTTTATTGCTACTTTTGGTATTATTACATCACAACAAATCAAACAGTGCGGTCCTGATAGACTATTCGATTATTTTTTCTCTTCTCGTTTTGCATGTTTTGGTACAATTTTTTCATAATAAACGTTTACAGCAATTGCCGAGGCAATTTCAACTTTTGCCATTTGGCCTCGTCAACGTTTTTGCAAAGTAAAAATATGCTAATTTTGAAGACTGTGTGAGTGTTCACAGCCAGTAAAATAGTCCGAGGTGACGTCTTGGTGCCATGTTTCTGCTGATTAAACTCACGCTGCGAGTAAATCAAACAGGAAGAAGAAAATTTGAACAATTTTGTCCGAATTAAATGCTCATCTTGCGACGGCATTTTTATTGCCGTAGTAGAATGGCCATAATGACGTTTGCGGCAGCATTTACCACGGCAATTGCCGTGTGCCGCCGCTAATTTCGAGGACTGAGTTTAGTATTTGTGGAGTTAAAAAACAAAAAATATTTCAACTCTCTAACAGGTTAACCTTAAACTTAAAAAAGTGATTTTTTGAAGCAGTCTGCTGGTGATGAAGTATTCAGTTATGAGATAATTATGGTTCCAGTTATGAGATAATTATGGTTCCTGTTATGAGATAATTATGGTTATGTCAATGAGATATGTCATATGAGATAATTATGGTCCTGTTATGTCAAATCTTCCTTCAGTGTTTGTTGTGTTTCAGCCACCATAACAATTCAGTTTTTAGTCCAAAGAAGAATTGCTCAATGTCAAAAAGTGACAAGAACAGGCCATCAATATCGGCAAACCCGCTTAAAGTGATTACTCGGACTCCAGGTTAGATCTATCATACTTCGATGATGCAAAATTATATCTGGTGGTGTAAACAAACAATCACACTTTTGAATTGTTCAATCACGATCGTAGCTATGATTTTTAATCTTGGTAGCATTATCATGACTAAGTGATTTGACACTTTTTCTGAAATTTTCAATGGTATAAACTTGTAGAAAAGTAAATCCTTCATTTTAAAAATTAGCAACTGCAAATGCTATGCCAAAAATGATTTCCATAGGATTGCACAAAACAAAATGACTTGTGGTAAATAGTGATCAGATGTGTCTCATGAAGTTGTGCAACCCACGTCCCACACCCAACTATCTCAAAGGTGTTCATGCTGCTTTTCGGTATGATTTACCTCTCTGTCATTTACTTATTTGGGTGTACTTACCCTCGTCATTGTCATGTCATATTTATTAATCACAACTAGTTTTGATTGTAAAGTAGGGTGGAGTGAAAACAACTTTTTTTTGAAATTCAAAAAGGGGGGTCTAGATCCCTGACAAATTGGCAAAAAACAACAACAAAACTGGTTTTACCGAGTTGCACCCCCTATTGGCCGTGCTACCCCCCATTTTATAGGGGAATACCCCCAAAATTCTCAAATCGGCTGTAACTTTAGAACTGCTGGTGGTAGGAACATAAGTTTGGTATCAAATGATGCAAAATTATAATGTTTCTATCTGCTCTAAGAGGACTTGTTGCCTTAATCTCACTAGAAAAAAAGTTATGACCAAAAATGCATTTTTTGACCAATTTTTGGACAAAAAGTTCTGGTGCAAGAGCAAAGGTAAGCGACTAAGCGTCCATGACATGCTTAACTGGGTGGAAGCAAATGGCCTAGTGATACTTTAGGTGCCTTTTTGCATTTGCAATTAAACAGAAAAGATGATATGAAGCTGCACCAATTTTACAGAGTGTAGGCTAAGCATGTGCATTTTTTAACCAGATAATTCATGATTGTCTTTATGCTGCTTCCTACAGGTGCCTAATTAGAGTAGAAAGTACCGGTATATGCATTGCTATGTTTGTTGACTGCAGTTGAAGATTTAAAATGGAAACAAGAAAACAGGTTAAAAAAGTATTGCATGGAGATCACATTTTTACCAACAAAAGAAGATTTTCTGAAGGAAAACACTCCCAACCGGTAAAGAAATCATTGAACGATTGCTGCATGAACAAAACTGGGCAAAAGAATCTGCAGTATCAAAACTATTTTTGGAGTTAATTAATCATTGGACATATTGCAAGATTTACACTTTGAATCACAAAACTGTGTTGGATAAAATGCTGCTTTTGGTTAATAAGTTCTCTAAACTCGCACGATACCCCAAAGCAAAAAAAAGGAATTAAGTTTCATAATGATCTGAAATTGTTTCTGCTTGAATTTGATAAACTTTTCGATATTTTCTGTGAAAACCCAGTACAAAGGCGACGTTTAGAAGTCCACCACACATTAAGAATGACTGATGAGGATTATCTTTTTTATGAAAATCAAAAAGGTTTAAGAACAGCACGTTGCTCAAAAGCACTAGGCACATATGATGAATCTGATGCTGTATTTGCAAGAAGATTTGGTAGTGCTGGTACTGCCATTGAGTCCACTGACCATGAGGATATGCCTTACACATTAGCAGAACCATCTGATCTTTCCACATCTGAAAGCGAAGATGACTGCAGTACGAGTACATGTGACTCTGTATGTAGATTTCAGATATGTAAAGACACCACCAAATATCAAAATAGGATATCCTACGAAAACTTAGCTATAGCTTGTGATCGCTTTCAAGTTTCTGACCGTGCTGCAGCAGCTATAGCAAGCAGTGTACTAAAAGATCGTGGGCTGATTAGTAGTGATAATTCAACATATATTATTGACCGAAGCAAGTTAAGACGTGAAAAACAAAAGTACCGGCGGCTCATTCTGGAGGAAGAAAATCAATTTCATGGGCTTGTTGATGGTATATACGACATGTTGATGTTGTGGGTCAGCCAGGCGAATTTTACATATCACATGTTACTCCAATGGATGGTACTGGCTTATCTGTAGCAAAAAGTGTGCTGCAGGCAATTGCAGATACTGAACTTTATGACTAGCTTGCACTTGGAAGCGATGGTACTGCTACAATGACTGGTAATAAAAATGGAGCACTTCATCATCTAGAAGAGCAACTCAAAAGACCAGTGCAGTGGGTTATATGCTTATGTAAAGTCATTTTACTTTTTAGCTTTAGTGCAAGTAAAGCGCTAACAAACTAGATAACACGTGCGCAGAAACAAATAAGCCAAATATGCCTCAGGAACATTGCAGCCCCTAATTGTGCCACATAATTATAAATGATTAAAGAAGAGGTTCATTGCCAGGCCTACACATAAATATTTACTAAACATGTACGACTGTCACTGTATGTTATTACGTGCCTGCTGTAGCAGGCTGGTGAAAACAATTTCGGAACTACCGGTACCTTACATTCCAAGATTTCGTTTGTTGGATGTTCTTTGTTTTTTTCTGAATTTCTTCTCGATTTATTCCATTTATGATTGAATTTCTCCACAATAGGTAGCCTAATTCTGTAGGCTACTCTCCTTGATCACAAATAGGCCAATGTACAAAGTTTATTTTCTTCTTTCTTCTCATGTTGTGAGAGTTAGATTACTTTAATGGTCTTCGAAATACTATTTTTAATTTGGCGCATCTCTCACGGCTGTTTAAAGAAACTTTCAAATTTAGGAAGATTGTATTGTAGGTCTCCCTATCCTTTTCTAAAACTTCCTTTAATGCACAACTCTTTGAAGCTTATTTGTTTTCTTTTTAAAGGATTAAAAATAGTTGTTTACAAATACCGAACAATATCAACACCAAAAGATCTTAGCCATCCGGACGGCATTTAACAAAAAAACTAAAATGATTGAAAGTTGTCGGCTGCATAGCCGAGTGGTGAGAGCCCTGGAATGGCAATCGAAAGAGTGCCGGCTGTGTTTTTGCAGGACACTTAAAGGCATGCCTGAAGGTGGACACGAAGATTGACTTCCTTGCCTTCCCATTCACTAATCTAAATCTTTAACCACCTGGTGTAAGCCTGGATACAACAAACCTCCAAAACAATTGAAAGTAAACAGTGAAACAATACTGGCTCTACCTTTGAGAAGGAGCCTTCCTGCAGGTAAAGCGCTAATAAATTAGATGATGCGTGCGCAGAAACAATTAATTCAAATGAGCCTCGGAAACATCCGGGGTGGTAAAAGGATAAACCCTATTGTTCTTTCGGTTATATATTTTTCGGTTTTTTCCAGACGAGCCCCCAGAATTTCACAGTTTCTTTCTATCTCTTACCAGGAAAGATACTTGGAAAGGTTTAATGATGTAGTTTATGGGATATTACCGAAAGGCAGTCAATTAAATGTCAAATAGTTTTACTGGTGAAATGATAATGAAAATTCTTGAAGGACTTTAATGAACGGCTTCTCAAATAACTCTAATTTCAATCACAATTTATATCAGTACCAATTCTCATCTACTTGTATTCAATTACTTCGACTCTCAATCAACAATAATCTCTGCTTCTATTACCCACTGCCACAACAACAATCCACAACTCATAGCACAACTCTCATAATAATAATATAGATTACGCAAATTGCACCACTATTTATAGAAGGTTGTTCGATCTAGTAACTTATCTAGTAACTTCGAGAAGGTTATGTAATGTTACATCATAAGAACTCATTGTTCTGTCATGTTGCACTACACGTAAACAAGCAAGTTAAAGAAGCTTCTAGATCTGCACGTAGCAGCAGAACGTTCTTGAAAATACGTTACATAATAAAGATCTCGCAATCTGAGGTCACTACAGGTCAGTAACCGATAATAACATATAACATAAGAATTCCACAATCAAAACAAAACGTTCGGTCAAGATACAAAGCAGCTCGTCGCGAGACCTTGCACATTGATTGTGACACAGTGAAATGAAAAATGGTTCTCGCATTGGCAAACGAGGGACATGCAGATCCTCTGAAGTGAATTCATGTTAATCTAGAAAAAATTCAAGGAAGTTGTTAAGACCAGTGGTTCTCAACCGCCAGTCCGCGGACCGGTGCCGGACTGCCGGTCCGTGTAATTTTTTTTCCGGTCTGCAGAAGATCTTACTTTCTGCAAAGCTTAGTTTAACGTGGAGTCATTAGCATATTGTTAAATTGTGATCGCACTGTGAAACACGCACAGCTGTAAAACTGACCTATCTCCACGTAAAATTGTTTGATAATAAAGGTGAACTTTTTTATGACCTAATTCTGTGGCGTTGACAATGTTTTTGTGACAAATTGCGTGTAGTTTTCAAAAAGTTTGATACACAGAAATACATTACCAAATGCGGAATTTTGTCATTGATTTTGAAAACTTCAAAGTCGTTGGAGACGAAAATTTGGAAATAGATAAGTTTGAAGTTCCGGGATACAGTCATGCCTGCAATAGAAATTTGCCAGAACCGGAGTTTGAGAAAGCAAAGATCTTGTTTTTCAAAGACTATGCGGAAAATAGCGCTTTGGAATGAAATGAAGACAAGCCGATTTGCTGTGGAAAATGCTGGTAAAATGGAGTGGTGAAAAAAGTAAAAAGAGGTGCTGAGCGTTGTGAGTCAACACTTGAAAGAGTTGGCTAAAAATTTTGGTTCTGCTGCTATTCGGCGAGTCCGATTCGGCGAGTTCCCTAATCGGTGAGAGCCTTTTTTGGCAAGTGCCCTATTCGGCGAGTTTTGAAATTTTTAAAAGGAAATGTAACACTTTTTGACTTTTTTTAAATTTGTTTTGGTTAGTAAATAGTAATTTTCTAATGCCAAGTGGTCTAAGTATAAAAATGGCAAAAAAAATTTTGAAAAATTTTGTCGTTTTAGCAAGCCCCACAGCCCGTTTCCATGGCAATCGGTCCCGATTTCACAAAGTTGGTCTAATTCTGGCTACAAATGTCCCAAAGAGCTAAAACTGGTATCAAAATACTCGGAATAGCCAAGTTTATATATCACTTCAAGAGAAACTATAGGTCTAATCTATTTAGTTTTTGAGGTAATAGCCAAAATGTCAAATTTTCTCCATTTTTTAGTTACCCAGCAACATAATACAGCAGTTATACCATCAAAATATGCTTAATTGGCATTATTAATGTTTCACAACACTTGAAAATTCAAAATATCTTTTGAAAAAAAACATATTGTAAGGCAAAGTACTGCAGGGCAAAGTCTAGAGGCATCTTTTTCATCTCATTATGACCAGCTGTCACTGTCGGAAGAATCAACAAATGGATTAGGAGGTGGTGACACAAGTAAGTCCAGCATGGAATCGGAGTATGAAGAAAAAGCCACTCAAAAATCAATCGTTAGCTCTGGTGCATGCAAGATAAGCGACAAGCGCAATATCAGTCTGCGATCAACCATTGATATTTTGAATGATGCCGCTGAAAATATGTCAAGTGTTGGTAGTACCACACGAACGAATTTAAACGAAGCCACATGACACTCTATCAAAAAAAGAAAAAGTTGCGTCGTGAAGCTACTGAAAAAGGAGCGGACTAGCTGAAAAATGCACCTTTTCAAATTGCAATTGACGGCAAAAAGGTGCTCGGTAAAGAAAGATTTGCTGTTCTAGCAGTGTTCAAAGAAGGGGAGTATTTTCTTGGCCTGAAAACCTTTGGGGAAAACGAATCCTGCAACGCTTTTGCCTGTACCGATTTCATACTCAGGTGCGTACCATATTTTCATAACAGCCTAGTTTCATATTCATATCATTAAGGCATGAAGCCCGAATTTCAACTTCTGTACAAGTCAAATGCTTGAATTAACAAAATTAAATACGATACTGATTGTTTTATTGTTATAGTGTGGCTGATAAATGATTTTTTATGGTTAATTTTGAATTACAATTTAGAGGATCAATCATTCCAATCAAAACTGCAAAGGCATTGATTTACGTTGCTACTCAAAAATTTAGAACCGGTATTTAAATCTTGATTTAATTTTGCTAAACAAGTTTTCTTGTAGGTGTATTCCGGAAACCTCCACCGCACCGTCACTGTCAATCATTGCAGACACCACTAGTTTAAACACTGGTGTCAAAAATGGCATATTTCGAAGATTAGTGCTGTCTAGCAAAAGAAGTGGCCATGACATTCTACCACTGGAGTGCTTAATGCATGTAAATGAACTTCTTCTAGGTAATTATTTCACGTTAAGTTTTTAATTTATTTATTTAATATATAATATATGTTACACTAACTCTTAAATGTTTTTCGGCATAGATAAAGTCATCAAACTTCATGATGGAGATACTTCCTCTCCAAACATCCTAAAAGACGGCGCTGTATACAATATGATCAAGGGCATCGAAGATTTGCTTGATTGAAGAGAAGCTTCTTTCAGTCACTGAGTAATTATGAATTTATATCTCCTTGATAGTTTGTGATGATTGATATTGCAAAAAACAGAAATGTTCTAATATGTATTGCATTGATGGTATATATCTCATGAAGTGCAGTGGGGTTAAAATTGCTGACTTGATACTTTTCTGGTTATCATTTTTTGTTCAATATTATAATTATTATTATTAAATGGTTCATTATTTGAATAGCATTTTAGCTGATATTATGCTTTATAGATGTGATGTCACTCCAACAACAAAGGCAAGGGATTATTTGTCACATATTCTTGACTACACTCTTAATCAGACTACAAGAGACAACATGATTCGAGATGATCAGGCATGTCTATTGGTTCTTGCATGTGCTACATTTCGAAGTGTTCCAGAAAAAGCAACAGGCAAATGCAACATGAAGAAATATCTTTTTTATGCTCAGAAAGCTATTGGCCATGCTAGATGGCTAACATCTGCAAACGGCTATTTAAGAATCGAGCTGTTTGGCATTCAAGACTTAAATGCTGAGCAACAAATCTCATTGAACAACATTGTCCAGTTTATAGTGGATGTCTAATTGTCTATGCCCCATTATTTTTTGAAATATATTTCAATCCAAGCGCCATCCAAGAACCAAAAGTGGTGTTGAACATTAGGGATTTTATGAAAGCATCAACAGCATCATCACCTGCAAAGAACTGTTTCATTGACCATGCTGCTACTTGGCTAAATCCAAAAACAGCTGCACTTGGAGTTTTAGAAGCAGACATGGATATAACTCGTTTGGCTGCTCGTAACCCTGACACCAAGACTTTACTGTGGTCAAACCGACCACTTGCTGCATTCCTGAATGCTTTGTCTGTAACTTCACCTTGTCTAACCAGAGGAATTAAAGCCGATTGGTTGGCTTTCCACAACAACAATACTTGTTGTGAAAGATTAATTGGGCGACGGGCGTATGAAAGACGTCTTGGTTTTAAAGAAAATGCTGCATGATGATCAAGACATAGATCACAAATTGCTAGGATATATCAATAATACTTATTATCTTGACTGACATTCTTTTGGTTATGCTGTTTTTTGAAGTGTTGGTGCAAAAATGTTTTTGTTAAGTAAAATAAATGTTAATTGAAAATATATTGCTATTTGTCAGGTCATACAAGGCAGAAATTGCAATTAAATAGTGATAAACCATGGAAATATCACATTTTGGCTATTTCAAAAAATAAAAGGTTTAGACTTTAGACCCATAGTTCCTCTTGAAGTGATATATAAACTTGGCTATTCCAAGTGTTTTGACACTAATTTTAGCTCTTCAAAACATTTTTAGCCGGAGTTAGACCGAATTCGTGAAGTCAGACCAGATTGCTATGGAAACGGGCCGTGAGGCTTGCTAAGACGACAAAATTTTTCAAAAAAATTTTTGCCATTTTTTTAGTTAGACCATTTGGCATTAGAAAATTGCTAACCAAAGATAACTTTTTTTTAGTGTTACACCTGCCTAATTATAATTGCCGTTTTTACATCGTTTTAACATCGCTAAACATTAAAATCATGCAGAAAGGAATAAAAATAAAATGTTTTTACGTTTTTACATCGTTTTAACATGGCTAAACATTAAAATCATGCAGAAAGGAATAAAAATAAAATGTTTTAACTATTAATTTAAAATTAGAGAAATAAAACATAGTAACTTTAGCGGGTTTAGCATACTTTATTTCACACAAAATATAACATAATTAAATAAAATAAACTCAAACGTTTTCGACACGTACGTGTGTCCTCATCAGGAATTAAATCTGCAATACATAAAATGAAAAATCGTAAGATAAATTTGACTATGCACTGTAACTGTAACGACACTCTGGACTGAAAGCACAAACTGAACAAATGATACGAGAATGATTGCGAGTAAATTATGCGGTGGGAAACAGATCACGTGAGGTGTAGACTACAGGCATTGGACAAAACAATTAGAACACACACAAAAGGAACGATGAGCCACAGGCGAATAACTGCCGGTTGAGAGATGGATTGTTACGTTTGATTCTTAAGGCTTCCATGATCTTAGTCTGAAAATCAGATCTGCCTCGAGAGATGATTTTAAATTGGTCGATCGAGACATTGTCAGTGCACGTTTCACAAGAGGCGATGTGCTCTTTAATTGCACTTTTAGTTGTTAGGTTTGGGTTTAAGTGCTCCCCGGCCCTTGTCAACAAATGTCTGGTTGACATACCAATGTATGTCGTCTGGTTTGCGTCACGCAAACAACTAAATTTATACACAACATTTGAAGAAAGAGCAAAGGGGGTAGGCGACTTCAATTGAAAATATTGGTGCACTTTAAATGTTTTATACACAGGATGAATGTCACATGAAAATTTCTTTTTTATAAGTTTAGCTAGGTTTTTCGCAAAAATTGTTGAATCTTTTCCTAGGTAGGGTATATTAATGAAATAACTAAAATCTACTTCTTCAGGCGTGTCTTTTGGTTCATCAGCCATGAAGGTGTTTAAGACTTTATTGAAAAAGTGAAAAGGATATCCATTTAAATAAAACATGTTTTTTAATTTCTTGATTTCTTTCTGAAACTTTTTGACACCTGGATTTGGCGAAAACCTACCAACACTGGCTTGCTTTTAAATTATAACGCTCTATGCCCCAGGAAATGGAAATCTGGTTTAATCTTGTGTCTGTTATCTCGTTTGGTGTGTTCTGATGATCAGTTGTTTCAGAAAGAAATCAAGAAATTAAAAAACATGTTTTATTTAAATGGATATCCTTTTCACTTTTTCAATAAAGTCTTAAACACCTTCATGGCTGATGAATCAAAAGACACGCCTGAAGAAGTAGATTTTAGTTATTTCATTAATATACCCTACCTAGAAAAAAATATTCAACAATTTTTGCGAAAAACCTAGCTAAACTTATAAAAAAGAAATTTTCATGTGACATTTATCCTGTGTATAAAACATTTAAAGTGCACCAATATTTTCAATTGAAGTCGCCTACCCCCTTTGCTCTTTCTTCAAATGTTGTGTATAAATTTAGTTGTTTGCGTGACGCAAACCAGACGACATACATTGGTATGTCAACCAGACATTTGTTGACAAGGGCCGGGGAGCACTTAAACCCAAACCTAACAACTAAAAGTGCAATTAAAGAGCACATCGCCTCTTGTGAAACGTGCACTGACAATGTCTCGATCGACCAATTTAAAATCATCTCTCGAGGCAGATCTGATTTTCAGACTAAGATCATGGAAGCCTTAAGAATCAAACGTAACAATCCATCTCTCAACCGGCAGTTATTCGCCTGTGGCTCATCATTCCTTTTGTGTGTGTTCTAATTGTTTTGTCCAATGGCTGTAGTCTACACCTCACGTGATCTGTTTCCCACCGCATAATTTACTCGCAATCATTCTCGTATCATTTGTTCAGTTTGTGCTTTCAGTCCAGAGTGTCGTTACATTTACAGTGCATAGTCAAATTTATCTTACGATTTTTCATTTTATGTATTGCAGATTTAATTCCTGAGGAGGACACACGTACGTGTCGAAAACGTTTGAGTTTATTTTATTTAATTATGTTATATTTTGTGTGAAATAAAGTATGCTAAACCCGCTAAAGTTACTATGTTTTATTTCTCTATGGTTCAACAAAGCAAACTCTCTACCAAAGCTTTATAATTTAAAATTCGTTATGTCAATTCAGTTGAGTTGTTTTTATTTCTGACCATCATATGTAAAACAATACACCTCAACATAGCAAAGGTAGAAGCGACAAAACGCAAATGTTAAAACGTGCTTGAATTCGTCATGTCAGTTCAGTTGTTTTTATTTTTGATCATGATATCAAAAACAATACACGTCAACATAGCAAAAAAGGTAGAAGCGACAAAATGCAAACGTTAAACGTGCTTGTGACCAAAGTAAGTTATTGAGTTGAAAGAAATTTGGCACGGTCGCAACACCTTCAGAAAAATTTAAGATATGAAGGGAAAATAGAAATGTTACAAAATAAATAAATCATGTTTATGTCTATAAGTTAGTAGGCTACTTTTGAATAGTTAAAATGATTATCGGTAGTTTGGATCAACAAATGTGTGGCCTACAGCTTGGATTGAAAAGAAATTATCAGGTACCTTAGCCTAGTTATCCCGACCAGCAGAAATTGCCGTTTTAACGTCACTAAATGTTGAAATCGTGTAGAAAAGAGAACTTTGCTGACTAGGATACGTTGAAACTGAGAAGCATTCACAGAAGCCTTTCGATTTCTTCCAAGAACCCAGTTAGCATAACAGTTCATTTTTACATTGTAGTAACAGAATGAAAAGGCTAACCAAATGTGTGGCCTACAGCTTGGATTGAAAGGAAATTATCGGGTACTGTAGCCTAGTTATCCCGACCAGCAGAAATTGCCGATTTTACATCGTTTTAACGTAGCTAAATGTTGAAATCGTGTAGAAAAGAGAACTTTGCTGACTAGGATACGTATTTCAAAAACTCGCCGAATCGGACTCGCCGAAACGGGCCATTCCGAAGAATTTTGACGATCATTTTGCGTAACATAAAGATTTTCGATATTGAAACTTTTGGATAAACAATCTATGCATCGATGATATCAACACATGCGACCTTAATTTTCATGAACAAGAAAGTCTGATTGAATTACATGTTGTGCTTCTACTTTGCAGTCCAGATTCGAAAAACATCAATGTAACACTTCTGGTTATCTCTTGCAAACGAATTCATGGCTAACTTTCAAAACAATCGATTTGATGGCAATTGTTTCAACTAGCTATTTAGAAAGGACAATTCTTTTTTATCTCTAGCTTTAATAACAAAGCAAAGAAATCGCCTGGATGCCGAAACAGAGTTACGTGTTAGAAACTTCTTTGACATCTGGTTTTCCTCACACAGGTTACTGGCAGCATAACAGTAGCGAATTTCCCACTGACATTGATTTTGTATGCAAATGGATTGACATTTTTTTTGTTTGAGTTGATTTAACTGCCGTTTTATTCCAATTTTTGTCCTGAATACAAATCATATGCTAAAACCATGGCGACCTTTATACACACACAGGCCATGGCAACGTGCAGCTTAAAATTTGACTGAAGGCCGATCTGTTAATAGCCAAAATCATGAGTATAAGTTGATAGTTTGAGTATTAGTTTGATAAATAGAGTTTTTGTCTATGTTTTGTGAGAGTTTGAGTTAACTTTGTGCTGTTTTTACTATTCAAATAACGGAATAGATTTTGGCACTTGTACTGGAAATCCAAAAAGCGTCTGGCAACACCAGTATTTCGGAAAATGTTGTCATTTTGTCAACATAATTTTAGGAGTTTTGCAGTGATTTGGGATTCAGTGATCACACTTTGGCAATTTAAATTGTTTAAATTATCATTTAAAAGGAATATAAAGTGAATTTAGCTTAAACTTCAAAATTGAAAATACAGCGGCCTTCAGTCAGCCCTCCAGTTCGTACGTTGTCAAGGCCTGTGTATACAGATCGTCATGGCTAAAACCTTGCATTATGGTGCGCAACGACAACTTTGGTTAACAAAACGTTTCAAATGTTCATTCTATTCACTACGATCTTTGGTTGCCTGTCCGCAAACATTTTTTTAAAACTTTTCCGGTCTCCCACTGTTAAAAGGTTGAGAACCACTGGTTTAGACGACTTTGTCAAACAAAGATCCCAAATGGTTTTTGAGAGAATGAACCTTCCTGATGGTTTTCTCAAAGCAAATCCAGAGACATGGAAAGTGTGAGAAGATTTTCAAGCAGCATGTGACATTGTGCAGGCCATAAAAGTTGTCAACAACCACGCAGAAGAAGGAGTAGCTCTAATTCAGGAGTTCAGTGGCCTACTAACATGTAATGAGGAACAAGTTCAGCATCTGTTACAGGTTATGCACGAACACATGAAAGCTTTGCCTGACAGCAACAAAAAGACACTCACTGGGAAAGTCTGAATGGTTCATGGCTACCAACTGTTTGACACTTGACTTTGTATATGTGCAAATGTGCATTGTGCTGTGTATCACATACAATCATACATCAATTGCAACAATTTCCAGATTTTACTGAAATTTCAACATGTTTTTCTCCAGCTACCACTAATTGTTTAAAAAAATGTATAAATCTTCACATTAAGTATTTTTCAGATAACATGAAACCAAGGAACTTTCAGAAATCATTAGTTAAACTACCATTCAACGTTTTATAGGCAGAGAAAACTTTTTCTACGGTTCTACGGTATAGGCAGAGAAAAATTTTCTACGGTTCGAGAAAAAGTTTTCTCTGCCTATAAAACGTTGAATGGTAGTTTAACTAATGATTTCTGAAAGTTCCTTGGTTTCATGTTATCTGAATTTTCTCAACTAGCTACTCTCCAAGGCGTATATGATCAATCAGAGTTGACTCTGTCAAGGAAACAAGCAAAGATGGTCCTGTAAGGCTGTAACCGGTGGTAAAATCTTTCTAAAATGACTGAGACTTTTGATAAATTCTTATTTCTGTTCGAATTAACGTGTACTTTAGAAGGTCGTCGCTAATTAATTGGATACGCTACTGTATTACATTGTATTATAATCACTGAAATCATATTGAATTGATATTAATAACAATACCGTCTATTAATTTTCAGTGCTTATTTAAGTACTGTAAATTAGTATACTTCGGTAGATGTTCATTGTGATGGCTTTTTTGCTTTGAACATTAAGTTTGTTTTAACAAAAAAACCTTAAGCGAGTAATGTCGGTCTGGAATTGCATGCGGGAAGTGATTTTCTGATGTCTCTGGATTTATTAATATTCAATTGAACACTGAGAATATGTCCTTATAATGTTTGTAATGTATTGTATTGAGTTTAAATTTAACCGTTGTTATTGCGTTCATAAACGTAGTTGCACTGATGAGAATTTAATATTCGAAAACGCGTTCTGCAACACTGTTTTTTGCACTCTGCAATGCCTGATGCAGATTTATCTGTAGATTTCCATCACGCATTGAAGCGGTGATCTGACAATGAAATTTTCTACGGTTCGAGAAAAAGTTTTCTCTGCCTATAAAACGTTGAATGGTAGTTTAACTAATGATTTAAGTATTTTTGTATTCATTTTGTAAAATTTTTAAAATCGAAAAATTCCAAAAGTACATATTTACCATTGTTTGACTTTACCAAGTTATAGTACTCTCCAACCTGATGAAAATGAACCCAAACAGATGTATGTCTTCTTTAAGGGTTTACGAAATACAGGTATTTAAAGTTTGACCCATTTCGTCAAAACCCCCCAAATTTTGAAAGCCTTGAGCTACCCCTAAACAATAAACTTTTCAAAAATATTTTACATAAGGTGTTTTTGTAGTAAATGGAAACTTTTGAAAGGGTGATACTTTAAAATTTCAAAATTTCACTTTTTTTGAATCACCCTACTACTGATGCATACTCAAGTTCGCTGGTTATCAAGGGGAAAAGTGTTGAACAGACTGTTTGAATTACATGATGCTGTGAGAGAGTTTCTTGGATGAAAAGAACCAAGCTTGTTGCTTATTACAACGATAGCTTTTGGGTTGCTATTCAGGCTTTTTGCGATTTTTTTTTTGCTTTTTGCGATTTGGCTGACATTTTTGAACAACTGAATAAACTTAATTCATCGCTGCAAGGAAAGCAGACAAAGTTAATTACCCTCAGTGATAAACTGTCTGACTTTTAAAAAAAACTTTATCTTTGGAAGACAAGATTATTGCAGGGTAAATTTGACATGTTTGATCAATCGTACGAATTCACTGAGAAACCAGAAAATGCTGAAATCATCATCATCATCATAATCCATCGTCGGTTTGTTCCCCACTAGTGGGGGTGACCGATTGTTTCCGCGCAGCAATTGTTTTAATCCCTTTTCTCCATTTCACCCTGTCCCTTGCATCTTCTTCCTTCAGTCCGACTTTTTTAAATTCATCCTTCACTTGTTGTTTCCACGTTCTTCTTGGACGACCGCGTTTCCTCTTTCCATCCACCTTTAGATTTAGTGCCTTTCTAAGAAAACTTCCTTCCTCCCTCCTTATCACATGTCCATACCATCTTACTCCATTTTCCCTTGCCAGTTGGTCTATGGTCTCTCTCATCTCTAGCATATCCAACAATTCTTCAGTCCTTTTTTCCCTTCTCGTTTTTACCCCACACATTGCTCTCACCATTGACCTTTCCGTTCTTCTCAGGATTGCCAGTTCACTCTCTCAATACCCATGTCTCGCTACCATATAGCATTGCAGGCCGCACACAGCTCCGATATACTTTTCCTTTTATCCTTAGTGAAAATTTTCTGCCATGCAACATTTCCCCACAATCCCTGAACTTTGCCCAGCCCAATCTTGCCCTTGTTGTCACCGCTCTGCAATAAACAATTAACTGTTGATGAATTTTACTTCTGACCATACTCAGTCACTGCAGGATCAATTTAATTTCCACTTTGGTGATTTGAACGTTCAGAGTTTTTCATGGGTTTCCAGTCCGTGAAATGACCAGTGACACTGCTTTGAATATTATGTTGCATCCATCTGAGAGTGAGCTTGATAAAATTTTGGATACAAGCTTTACACGAGTATCCACAACTGTCTTAGAAAGCTTTGAAAATAATTTTACCTTTTGCGACATCTTGTCTTTGTGAATGAGGATTTTCTGCACTGGTTGCAATAAAAACAAAGTATTGTTCTCGACTTGAAGTTTAAGATGAACTCCGATTGAGTCTTTCAAGTATTGCACCTCAAATGTGGAAGTTCAAGGTTCGCACTAAATGTAGCAATCTTTCTAAAACCAACTACTGTTTATGACTTAGCAAGCAATGAGTGGCATTTGTTCGTTACAAGGGGAGGAGGAAGGGGAGCAGTGGTCCATGACTGAGACACATTTTTTAAGTGGTCCTTGAATCTCAAAAGGTTGAGAACCTCTGTACTAGAGCATAGTAAACTGCTCTTAATGTCTGGGAATTTACACACTTTCTTAGTCGATATAGACATAGAGCACCACAGCTGCTTTGAGACACTTTTGTTGAGATTATATTGATTTGCTGTTCCATGATAATAACTAATCAAACGTTATTCCTAAGTATTTGTAGGTGTCTGTGCGTTGCAAACTGGTATTTTGAAAAGTTCCCGTTTATTTTAACGGGAACTTTTCAAAAATTTTAACAAACTTTTTACGAAAGTTTAACAAACTTTCGTAAAGTAAAGTTTGTTTGTAAAGTTTAACAAACTTTCGTAATAAGTATCTCACATAGACAATTTTGTTAATTGGCTCATACGGCAAAATACAGTAGAATTCGCATATAGTGACTTTGGCTATAGTGACACTTCACCTATAGTGACACCTGTTGCAAAGTCCCGTTTGCATACGCCACAGTTGAGTAGAATTCGGCTATAGTGACACTTCGGTTGTGGTGACATTTTTTCCGCGGTCTCTTCAGGTGTCACTTATAGGCGAATTCTACTGTACAATCTGGCATAGACGTTGACAACTAAAAGTAGCCTACTTCGATTATTTTATCTACAGCAGTGTTTCTCAACCTTTTTTGGCCCAACGCCCCCTTCATGAACCGGCAAAATTTTACCACCCCAAAACAAAAACGACTAATTACAAAAAGCGGAAAAAAATACTATTAATACTACAAAAAGTGCTCAATGCCAAACAAAAAGCCAAGCAGAGTGAATTACATCAAATATAGGCTAGTTACCAGTCTCTAAAACCCCTACAGCCTGTTTTACCCTAAAAGGGAGATTATCAGAAGGTCCTTATTCAAATAGAATTATATTTCAATTACAATAAGGACCTTTTGATGATCTAGCTTTTAGTGTGAAACAGGCTGTAAGGGTTTTAGAGACTCGTAATATATTTGATGAAAAGCAAATATATATTTGTGGGCATGAAAGCAGTATAGGCCTACTGGTATTCAGTGTGAACCTTGGGCTTGGTGAGAAAGTGCCAGTTTCTTCACATCTGGTGTAAAGCCAGTGAGAAACATTCAAAGATCACCTCTTATGGATATGTCAAGTGGGCTTTGCTGTTTGGTATGTAGCAGAACAACACAGCTGAATCCCTTTTCCACCAGGTATGAGGTAGGAAATGCTACCACGAAGATACGAGCTCTGACGACATCGTTACGCTGGGCTTAGATGGTTTAAACCAGAATGTCTCCTAATAATCAAAACCCCCATTAAGCCGAGGTAATCATACCGCCCCCCTACAAAATCAAAACGCCCCCCCCCCCCCCCCCCCCCGGGAGGTGGTATCGCCCCCGTTGAGAACCACTGATCTACAGTATAAACGAAACTCGTTGTGTCGAATAGCACGAAATCGATCAAAGCATTTTCCCACAGTGTTCAAAATGGCGGCGCGGACACCTTGGGAATTTCTCGCATGAAGCGTCACTTTTAGGTTTTGCCTTGAAGTACCTGTTGCAAGGAAATTTACATAAGTCGGCACTCTTATGATTACATCATGGGATGCCCCCCCAATTTTTCCTCGACCTGACTTGATGTCCTCCCTTAGTTTTATGTTTTTTCTCTCAATAACTCTCTCAGTTTTTGTTTCCGTGAGGCACGGCGTTTGTCGACTAGTGACGGCGCTTGTCGAGAGCATTGCTGCCAAAAAAAGCAAAAATCACAGCCCTGCCAATTTATGACGTTTCTCCCTGAGCAGCATATTTTTTGTCTTTCATTTTAAAATTCAAAAAAGTATATACTGCTGTTTTTTTATAAAAGTAGAATTATTTTTATTTATGGCTCAATTTCAGCACCTTTTGACAATCTCGCAAGGTAAAATTAGTGCATAGTTTTAGGTCTTTTGTTTCTCGTATCACAAGACTTGGACATCAATAAATTTCGAAACAAACTGTAAAGGCTTCTTTGATAATAATGATTCAATCAATTTAGTTTTTTAAATTAAGTAGGAGGAAGTTGATATGCAATGCAAAATTTCAGTTCAAATTATATTTTAAATTAAAATTTTGTCATATTTTTCTTTATCTGGGGGTTATTTTGAATTTTAGTCTCACAAACCATGAAAAATGCGTAATTGCGTATATACGTTTTTTGTTTATCGACGTAGTTTTCCTCAACAGAATCTAAGAATAGGACTTAAAATTTTAGTTTTTTTTCCAATAATAACCAATCAACCAGTCAAGTGTAATCAATAGGCTGATAAGCCAACTTACCAAGCAATTTATACTGATGCTGATGAGCTGTGTGTAACATCATAAGACTATAAAAATAATATTTATAAATAAAGTTTTGTCACTATGATTTCTATTAATTTGTCATCACTGAAGTGTTTCATGTTTGAAAATCGTTCACAATGTTTGTCACAGCTTCACTAATGGTTGTGTCACTTTGCGTCTATAATACAAATTTACATGTTACATTGCTGTGAAGAGATTTGTATGTGTGTTTAAGTTTCTGCGTTAAAAAATACTAATCAACTGTGATCAGGAAAATCCTCAAGTAAGAACTCAAGTTTGAACAAAACTCCAAGTAGAGGAGATCGTTTCATTCCCAATCGACAAGCTTCAAACTTTGAACTCGGCCACTACAAGCTACTCTCTGAAAACGGTATGTTTGAGATATTATATCTTAGATTGAACAATGCGTTTTAATTAGAGATGTACCGATATATCGGTATCGGTATCGGTGATATCGGCCATTTTTTGAGTATCGGTATCGGCATCGGTATCGGCAAAATTTGGCCGATACTGTGGCCGATACTAAACATGTAAAAAAAAGGCGTTTGCTGCGGATTTTCTGCAGAAGCAAAGATATTATATATATAGATTTTTTTAAAGTAGTAACTAACGTCACATTGAAGTAGAAAAATAACAACCTGTTCAAATTTTTGATCCCACACACTCCCATGACTTCATGCGCGCACCTTTTGGCATTGTTTGCTTACAGTGATTCTTTCACTCAAACAAAACGTTTTGTTTCAGCAGTTTTGCGTTGTTCGACTCTTACGTTGTGAAGGAGACTCAATTTCTCCAATATTTATCATTCGTGTTTCTTTTTTACTCTCAGCAGAGGATAAAACCAGGCCAAGACTACCCAGGTGGCGGAATGTGTAGTTTTGCATCGTTTTTGCGTTGCTGGAAGTTTGAGGGACCCGTGTGGCTTGGTTGTTTTTGGTGGGCTGGTTCTGTCAGTTTGTGATTTGGTTTCCACTTTTCGTTGTGGTGGACTCATCAGGCTTGGAACAAAGTCGTGGCAGAGTGGGTGGGCTCGAGGTGGGGGCTGTGGGACTGCGAATCCTCGCTGAACTAATCAATAAGTGGTCTTATGGCGACCTCATTGTGGGGGGGAGTGTCCTTCCCTGCTGTCGGCACGGGGCTGGGCGCTTACTGGTGCGGCGGGCTGTTGCGATTCGCTGGCCATAACGGTGTAGCTTCCACGCTAGCCATTTAGACCATCCAATCAACTATATGTTTCTCGGCTGCCGTTTTGTATTAAGAATTGACATCGACAAGAATTGAAATGGCTAGTGTGGAAGCTGCATCGTTGTGGTTGGCAGGTCGCGGCAGCTCGCTGTGCTGGTGAGTGCTCAGCCTTGTGCTGGTGGCCGGGGGGGACGCTCCTTTCTTTGCAATGAGGTTGTCAACTTGGGCGCAACGGGACCATTTTGATTGGTTTGGTGAGGATTCGTGGTCCCATTGCTTTCTTTTTGGGCCTACTTATCCTGCCGTGACATTGTTTGAGCTTGGTGAGTTTGTTGCGGCTAAAGGTGGAAGTTGAATCGCCGACTGATGGAGCAGGCTTGCTGGGGGCAGCCGAGTTACACGGGTTTTTTGAGCGTTTGGCGGGTGGGAGCGATGCAGAATTGTGCATTTTTGCTATCTGGGTAGTCTTGGCCTGGCAAAAGCTTTTCAACCAAACGACAAGCGTCCTTAGGTTACACATTACTTGTCGAATAGTTTTTGTACGACTACACAAATCACTTGGTTTACATTTTACATCTTATTATCAATTATGATAGCCTATTTGGAGAGTTTGCGCAAACACTTTATTAATTTTTCAGAAACCCCAATTATGATGTAATGTTTCTTCCCTTATACCCCAGTCCTCAATTATGGTGGCCTTTCATTACTAAAACCTACTATTATGACACAACAATGCAGTTGAGATTGGATTCTTGAATCTTTAATAAGTTATGCCAATTGAAAGCTTTTTTTAATAGTTTTATGCAAATAAGGTAAAACTTAGCATTTGATATATTAATAATTCCTTGCAAATACCAAAATTGCTTCTTTTTGTAACACCAAAGTATCGGCCAAAATATCGGTATCAGTATCGGTATCGGCCTAAAAAAGTGATATCGGTATCGGGATCGGTATCGGCCAAAATATTGGTATCGGTACATCTCTAGTTTTAATCAATTTTTCACAAATCATGAGAGAGGGCTTTTAGTCCCTGACCAGTGACCATGTTGTGCAAGACATTTTGGATGCAAGCGGTTTATAGTGGAAGAATAATAGAACCAATTGTGAGTCATGAACGTTCTGCATTTCCTATGGAAACATAAGGTTTCGTTGCTGACTGCTGTTGTCCTAACAAAATTTTTAACTCTCAACAAATGAATATTTTGTGACACTTTCGTTTATGACAGTTTCGCTTGGTAAATGTAATGCGCTTTTGATTTCTAACGATGTATAACTACCTACTGAATTGAGACATGACGTTTGCCCAGATCTAACGAATATTGGAGGGCTTAGAATCGCCTTTTTATAAAATTAGAAATGTGTATATAAGTGGTTTTGGAAATAAAGTGGAGAATAAAAATTGCCAAAATGAAAGAAACCAATTTTTGAAGCCATTTTTGCAAGCTGACCACCACTAAATTCATCACCACAATCCAAATCCATTTTAAACAAAGCAAAAAAACACAGCTATAAAGCTCAAATAGGCTACTAAGCACCGACAGTAGGCTGCAAGCCTACAACACTGCTTATCAGTGTTGCCAGATAGTAGATGCTTCAAACTACCAAACATATTTCAAATTTTGCCAAACTGAAAAGAGACTGACTGCCAAGTGCCAACTCACCAAAAATGTTTGCCAAAATTCTGCCAACTCAAAATTTTACTGCCAAACAACGTAAAATTCTGCCAAATTTCTCGAATTTGGTAGTGAAATTTGCCAAATGGCAACACTGCTACTTATCATAAAATGATGACAAAACAATCAGCAACATGTCACGTGATACAATGGTTAAATATGATTGGTTAATTGTGGATACAAATGGTTTTGGAAACAAAGTGTGATGTCGCGTAAGTGGTTTTGGAAACAAACGCAATTTTTAATGTCGAATTTGAAGCAGATAGAAAAGATTTTGGAAAGAAAGAATTTGATAGTAGGTACCTATGGTAATACTCTACCTAATGACACTCTAAACTCAATTTTGGTAAAAGTGGCGCCTAAGTGGTTTTGGAATTGGACTCTTCATATATAGAGCTTTCACTGCACAAGTGTGGCTTCTTCAGAATAATCTTATTCAAATAGAATTACATTTGAATATTTTCAATAATTTTTATCATCATCATCATTATCAGCCATTGTTGTTCCACTGCAGGATGATGGCCTTCCCCATATCTTTATAATTTTGTCTGTTTTTGCACGTTTGTGTCCAGTGTTTGTCGAATTGGTAGAGTTCGTCTCGCCATCTTGTCTTTTTCTTTCTTTTGCGTTTATTGTCAAGCGATATCCTGTCAGTAGCTCTTCTTGTCCATCTGTTGTCAGTTGTTCGCATGATATGTCCTGCCCAATTCCACTTTAAACTTTTTATTTTTATAGTTTCTATACCGTAATCTTATTCAAATAGAATTGTATATTTGAATATTTTCAATAGTTTCTATTTGAATACGATTATACTGAAGAAGCCACACTTGTGTAGTGAAAGGTCTATATACTATTGAATTGATTTTTCTGATTTTGGTGTGATATTGTTTACTTTATTTTAAATTGAGGTTGACCACATCATTTTTATGTAGAGATGTACCGATATATTGGCATCGGTATCGGTGATATCGGCCATTTTTTGAGTATCGGTATCGGCAAAATTTGGCCGATACTGTGGCCGATACTAAACATGTAAAAAAGGCGTTTGCTGCGGATTTTCTGCAGAAGCAAAGATATTACATAAATTTTTTAAAGTAGTAACTAACACCACATTGATGTAGAAAAATAACAACCTGTTCAAATTTTTGATACCTCACACTCCTATGACTTCATGCGCGCACCTTTTGGCATTGTTTGCTTACAGTGATTCTTTCACTCAAACAAAACGTTTTGTTTCAGCAGTTTTGCGTTGTTCGATTCTTAAGTTGTGAAGGAGACTCAATTTCTCCAATATTTATCATTCTTTTCTTTGTGTTTCTTTTTTACTCTCAGTAGAGGATAAAACCAGGCCAAGACTAGCCAGGTAGCAAAAAAGTATACTTTTGCATCGTTTTGACGTTGCTAAACGTTTAAAAAAAACCATGGAACTTGGTTGTTTTTAGTAAGCTGGTTTTATCAGTTTGTGATTTAATTTCCACCTTTCGTTGTAATGATCTCACCAAGCTTAAACAATGTCATGGCAGAGTAAGTAGGCTCAAAATGAAAGCAATGGGACTACAAATCCTCACTAAACTAATCAATAAATGGTCTTGTTGCGCCTAAGATGACAACCTCATTGTGAAGAAAGGAGCGTTCTTTCCGGCTATCAGCACAAGGCTGAGCACTCACCACAGCGAGCTGTTGCGATTCGCTACCCATAACGGTGTAGCTTCCACGCTAGCCATTTAGACCATCCAATCAACTATATGTTTCTCGGCAGCCGTTTTGTAGCAAGAATTGACATCGACAAGTATTGAAATGGCTAGTGTACACCCGGACAGCAGAATAACTAACTTTTATGATTTAATTTAGGGTGCTTTTAACAGAACATTTTGCACGTAAAGCATTAAATTACCACTTTAGGCCCATAATTTGCTTGCAAAGCACTCGATTAGCTTTCTGGGCCCTTTTGCCAGATTACGGGCCCCCCAGGACTAAAGAATAACAACTTTAATGCTTGAAATCAGTCGTTTAGGATGGTTTTAGCCAAACATTTTTGTGTGTAAACTATAAAACCACAATTTCGGGCTCTCCCAACAAACACAGGCTTGGGCCGTCAAGGGTACGCCGTACTTTCCGTACCCCCCTCTCATAGGCCTTGGTCATTTTAGGCGCAACAAGACCATTTGGATTAGTTTAGTGAGGATTCTTAGTTTGCTTTCATTTTAAGCATAGCTTACTTATTCTGCCGTGACATTGTTTAAGCTTGGTGGGTTTATTACAACGAAAGGTGGAAATTTAATCACAAACTGATAGAACCAGCTTACTAAAAACAACCAAGTTACACGGATTTTTTAAACGTTTAGCAACGTAAAAACGATGCAAAAGTATACATTTTTGCTACCTGGGTAGTCTTGGCCTGGCAAAAGCTTTTCAACCGAACGGCAAGCGCCATTAGGTTGCACATTACTTGTTGAATAGTTTTTGTACGACTACACAAATCACTTGGTTTACATTTACATCAATTATGATGGCCTATTTGGAGAGTTTGTGCAAACACTTTATTAATTTTTCAGAAACCCCAATTATGATGTAATGTTTCTTTTCTTATACCCCAGTCCTCAATTATGGTGGCCTTTCATTACTGAAACCTACTAGTATTATGACACAACAATGCGGTTGAGATTGGATTCTTGAATCTTTAACAAATTATGCCAATTGAAAGCTTTTTTAATAGTTTTATGCAAATAAGGTAAAACTTAGCATTTGATATAATTCCTTGCAAATACCAAAATTGCTTCTTTTTGTAACACCAAAGTATCGGCCAAAATATCGGTATCAGTATCGGCCTAAAAAAGTGATATCGGTATCGGGATCGGTATCGGCCAAAATATTGGTATTATTGGTATCGGTACATCTCTATTTTTATGTCTTTGTGAAGTCATAATTGTTGTCCAGTCATAATTGTGAAGTCAATTGCTGCGCGGAAACAATCGGCCACCCCCACTAGTGGGGAACAAACCGACGATGGATTATGATGATGATGATTTAATTATTAGCTTGAAATAGGTATGCTAACAGTTAAAGCAGCGTTTCTTAACCGGGGGTGCCAGCACCCCTTGGGGGTGCTGGAGTAGACTGTAGGGGGTGCTAAATGCATGCAGTATGTATAATATCAAAAAGTGCCGTTATACTTTTCTGCATTGTTTTGTCTTTCTGCCAGCATCAGCAGTTGTCATATCAATCATTGCTTTGTCGAAGTAGCCAACATGGTTTGTTGTTATTGTAGTCATCTCCCAGTCAAGTACGCAACTTGATCCTGAGTAGTTTGTGCGAACTTACCTGGTGGGTGCTTTGTTGTAATATTACTGGTCACCTCTAGCTTCTAGCAACTACCATGGCAAAATACGTTCCCACAAATCACTCATATCCAGAGTGGATACAGCAGCCTTTCTTGGCAGACATGAGTGATGATAATAGACTAAAGGAGGAGCTGATTGACATGCAGGTGAATCAGAGTTGTCGGACAAAATTTCTTCCTTCCACTTGCTGATTTCTGGTATGATCAGTTGACAGCATATCCTGCATTGGCACGAGCAGCATTGGAATCGAGCTTTCCATTTCCGACTACCTAACTGTGTGAAAATGCGTTCTCCACGATGCTCCAAATTAAAACAATTGACAGGAACCGCCTTCAACATGGGTTGCTCCACGATATGAGAATGGCTTTGACCAACACGAAGTCTCGAATAGAGCAATTGGTCACACATAAGCAACAACAGAAATCACATTGATAGGCTACATGTGTAACTAGTTACCCAGCGGAGTAACTTAAGTATGCTTAAGTTTTTCCATGTTTTTTCACTATTCTCGGGTTTTTCTATTTTTTTATCACCAATGACGACAGTAGTTTTGAAGAATAAACAAAATGATCAATTTGCACATCGCTTTCCTTGCAATAGTGCAGACCAAAGTTTACTGGCGGCGCCGAAATTTTGACATGCTTTTTGATCACTGGCGGTATATTTTGTATTTTTTGTCGCCTAACAAACTGTGCTGTTGTTTTAAGAGAGTCGATTCACTTACATATGATTTTAATTGAATTTTTGTTGGTGAATGAAAGTCAATTACCAAATCCTGAATCAACTTCGTTAAAACAACTTGCACAGTTTGTTAAACAACAAGAGACTTCATTACAAAATATATCGCCAGCGATCTAAAGGCATGTCAAAATTTCGGCCTCTACTAAAATTTGAGTCGGCACTGTAGTAGTCGTATGTCAACGACAGGTAGGGGGTGCTAGACTGTTCAGGCCTGTTTACAGGGGTGCTAGAGTCAGAAAAAGGTTAAGAAACGCTGAGTTAAAGTGATAAAAACACTTAGAGAAAAGTTCAGTGAAATATTTTTCATTTCTAGGTAACTAAACCATCACTTTACAAAATGGAGCCAATCAGAAAAAAAATTATGCAATCATGGGGGAGTGGGGGACCTTAACAGTTCTGCTGCTGGAAACGAGTTAGCTTGTGTAATTGTGATGTAATTTAACGTCACATGACGTCACAATGCCCCAAAAATCCTAATGTGTTGCCAGTCTGGGGGCCTGACAGGTCGCTTCAATTTTAAACCAAAAAAAAAAACGATTTTTAACCCATTTCCCCGCCAAATTCTTAAAATTAAATAAAAGTCAAAACACCAATCAGTGTGAACAAAGCTTGAAATTCAGCAATGACTTCGAGGTCTAGAAATTCTTAGACTGGGATCATGATGCCAGGCTACTAGTATTGATCAATGCACATAGGTCATGTAAAAGAGCTTACTTTTTATGTGCAGCAAGGTATTAAGGTAATTGAAATATTCTATTATTTTTTAAGGTTTAGACTAATTTACCTATTCATTTAGAGTCACTAGACTAGACTGCTTACTGGTACTAGCTAGAAGTCCTGTAGGCTATCTAACCCTAGTCGCTAAAAAAATCCAAGCAAGCATTTTCTTATGAATATAGGCCATGACTATGCTATGATGTCAACGAAACTTTTGAATGTAATGTAAAAACAAACCAAACGTGGTAGCCTATAGGTTTCATCAAAAGGAAATATGTTTGCAATCGCCTAGTTGGTTAAGTTAAACTTCAGTACAGTACAGTAGCCTAGCTACCGGCCAGCAAAAATTGTCATTTTTACATTGTAATCGTGTAAAAAAAGAACTTTTGCTGACCAGGTATAAGTTGCAACTGAGAAATATTTACAAAAGCCATTCGATTTGTTCAAAGAACCGAATTAGCCTAACAGTTCGTATTTACATTGATTCAATGTTTGAATACGTTGAATCACTCGGCCTATTGTTTTTCTTAACATTGATTTCACGTCTGAACAGGTTGATTCAATGCAAAAAAAAAACTGTTTTGCTGACTGCCACGCTTGTAAATGCAATGGTCATTTCGACGATCAATTGCAACACCGATTTGCTCCAAAATTTCAAAGTGCGTTTCAATAGTTTGGCAACCTATTTTTTCATTACCATGGCAACCAGAGAAAGTGGAGAACTCCTCTCACTTTTTCAAAACGCTGGCAGCTAAAGTGTTAAAGTTTGAGGAATTTTTAAAAAATAACATGAGGATTTTCATATCAAGCAATTATTTTTTGATATTTTAATAGCATAATTGAATTCCTCACCCCTGAGAACATAGGAATAGACACTTTGCTCATCATAATTGGACAAGAAATGGTGACTTTAGAGCATTTTCACAAAATATTCCCACGCACAATGGCGTCACTAGTGGCAAAAAAGGTAAAACTTTAAATTGCGATAACTTGAAAACGACACAAGGTATCAAAAAAATTCCAACAGTTATGAAAATCATTCTAGAATATCTACCAAATATGTAAAAATGAAGAAAATCTAAGAGATGGTGGTGTAAAATTTCTTCAAAATTTGTTGAATTATAATGCAATGACTCTCAAGCAGATGCCAAACGAAACTTGTCAACTAACAGCCTCCATCCAGCTGCAGGGGGCAATGGACGTTGGACAAGTTCAGACGCCCCATCATCCTGCAGTTCAACATTGAAAGCTTCACAACAAGAAAGATCAAAGTTGTGGAGCAGCTTGCCAATAAAAACCGGGCACTCGTCATCCTCCTCCAAGAGACCCACTGTTGAGTGTTGATAGGTTAGCTATTTCCAGTCCTCGAAATTAGCGGCGACACGCGGCAATTGCCGTGGTAAATGCTGCCGCAAACGTCATAATGGCCATTCTGCTACGGCAATAAAAATGCTGTCGCAAAATGAGCGCTTAATTAGGACAAAAATTGTTCAAAATTCCTTCCTGTGTTATTTACTCGCAGCGGGAGTTTCATCAGCAGAAACATGGCACCAAGACCTCACCTCTGACTATTTTACTTGCTGTGAACACTCACGCAGTCTTTGAAATTAGCATATTTTTGCTTTGTCAAAAACGTTGCCGAGGCCAAACGGCGAAAGTTGAAATTGCCTCGGCAAGTGCTGTAAACATTTATTACGAAAAGTTTGCACAAAAACATGTAAAACGAGAAGCAAAAAATATACTATAGTAGTCTATCACGATCGCACTGTTTGATTTGTTGTGATATATTAACACCAAAAGTAGCAATAAAGCGAGCAATGCGATACGCACGCTGTTGCGGTAATTCGTCTGTTAAATAACTCATTGGGGGGGAAAGTAAGTTAATTTTGGGTTGATTCAACGTTCGAGTCAGCGCAAATCGATTTAACTTTCCCGGAGGGTAATAATGCGTAACAACAATGCCCAATAAGAAATTTACGTTTGTTTTACATTAATTCGACATCTAGCAACGCTGAATTATCATAAAATAACGTTAATTGCTCAACGAGGTACCGGTAACAACTTAAAAACTCCCTGCGAGAAGATTGCCTCGATTTACAGATAGACTAACAAAATTTCGGCACAATTGGGATACTGCGAGCAACACAAAGTCTGTTTGATAAAGTACCGGTACTAGTCACAATTGGAATCATCAGATGCTGTATCCAAGGATGAGGTTGTCGCGTCGTCACTGGAATACTTGAACACGCAAAACTGCCCGTTCATGAACGCGCAATGCCATATGATCGAAAGCATTATTTTTCTTTACTGCCGAAAAACTGTTTATCCAATTTCGTACTACTTTTCAACTTGACCCCGTAACTTTTCTAATTCCGATTTGTTTAAGGTAGGAAAGGTTTCGTTAAGCTTTTTCTGAAATTCCTGTATATTTTTTAGTGGTTTGCCTTTGTCTCTCTGGTCTCTATTAATCTTCATCAGCATTTGAAATTCTTGCTTGTAAAAAAAAACTGATTTTTTCTGAAATTTTTTGCTTTGTAACTGTAGGAATGTTAGTTCGCAAGTAAGACATAAAAACTTGCTCAAAAGTACAACTAGCTGCCGCCCTGATAACCTTGTTTGAATTACTTTCATCTGAGCTTGTCCGTTTTTCCTTATAAGCCATGAAACTGCAAATCACTTGCTTGTAGGTTGGTAACTTGCTACCTTTGATATATTGATCTGCTTTTGTGGGAACTGTAGCAAGCAGAAAATACCGAGGGTCATGTTGTGCATGAGAAGACATAGTCTATTACAGTGGTTCTTAACCGCCGGTCCTCGGACCGGTATCGGTCCGTGTAATTTTTTTGCCGGTCCGCAAAAGATCTTACTTTTTGCAAAGCTTATTTTAATGTGGAGTCATTAACATATTGTAAAATTGTGATCGCACTGTGAAACATGCACAGCTGTAAAACTGACATATCACCACGTAAAATTGTTTGATAATAAAGGTGAACTTTTTGATGACCTAATTTTGTGCCGTTGATAATGTTTTTGTGACAAATTGCATAATAGTTTTCGAAAAGTTTTGAAACACAGAAATACATAAACAAATGGGGCATTTTGTCCTTGATTTTGAAAAATTTCAAAGTCGTTGGAGACGAAAATTTGGAATTAGATAAGTTTGAAGTTCCGGGATAAAGTCAGGCCTGCAATGGAAATTTGCCAGAACCGGAGTTTGAGAAAGCAAAGATCTTGTTTTTCAAAGAATGGAATGAAGACAAGCCGATTTGCTGTGGAATATGCTGGTGAAATGGAGTGGTGAAAAAAGTAAAAAGAGGTGCTGAACGTTGTGAGTCAACAATTGAAAGAGTTGGCTAACAATTTTAACGATTCATTTCGCGTAACATGAAGATCCTCGACATGGAAACTTTTGCATAAACAATCCATGCATCGATGATGTCAACACATGCGACCTTAATCTTCATGAAAAAGAATGTCTGATTGAATTACAATATGTTATGCTTCTACTTTGCAGTCCAGATTCGAAAAACATTATCGTCACACTCAGGGCTGCGATTTTTTCTTTCTTGTCGAACGACCAACAATCCTACGCTTGTTTGTCGAATAGTAATATGACGTCACAAGAGTCAGAATATAAGCGTTTGGCCGCGAGTTACCGCACAAGTTGTGTGGTATCAGAGTTACTTACTTTAAGTTTTTAATCACACGCTGGTTGAGTGATTTCATCTACGACGGCAAAAACATTGCCGTCGCCAAATCAACACACCTTGGATTGCTGCGACAATTGCCGTATGCTTTAACGTTTAATCAAACAAAATTTTATGCGCTTCTTCATCGCGTGTCACACGGCGGTAGCCCAGAGCATCACGCAAGCTATTTTATGCGCTGCCAATGCTCTTGTGAACTGTAAAAAGTTTGCAACCTTATAAATACCGGCTTATTGTTACGCAAAAGTTATTCTTTCATCGAATGCTTATTGTTTACCGGTGTCGTTGCGAGTATAAATCATCGTGAAAGAAGATACAGTTAAAAAGTGGAATTTACCTGCTATAGATTATCAAACAGAAGGAAAAGTTAGTGTGGTATTTTGCAATATATGTAAAGAATTTTTTGACGAAAACAAATCGGAATTAGAAAAGCTACGGGGTCATTGGGGTCAAGTTAAAAAAGTAGTACAAAATTGGATAAACGGTTCTTCGGCAGAAAAGAAAAATAATGCTTCTGATCATATGGCATTGCGCGTTCATGAACGGGCAGTTTTGCGTCTTCAAGTATTCCAGTGACGATGCGGCAGCTCATCCTCCCATACAGCGTCTTATGATTCCGATTCTGACAGCTAGTTCTTCATCAAACAGACTGGTGTTTGCTCGCAGTATCTCAATTGTGCCGAAATTATGTTAGTGTAAACGTAAATCGAGGCAATCATCTCGCAGTGAGATATTAATTTGTTACCGGTACCTGGTTGAACAATAATATAACGTTATTTTCTGATAATTCAAAGTCGCTAGATGTCGAATTAATGTAAAACAAACGTAAATTTCTTCTTGGGAATTGTTACGCAGGCAGCAAAATTCGTTATTTTTGCATTGACTTCACGTCTGTAGACGTTGAATCAATGTAAAAATGATGATTTTTGCTGTCTGAGTACGCAATGTAACCCGCCAGGAAAGTTAAATAGATTTGTGCTGACTCAAACGTTGAATCAACCCAAAATTAACTTACTTTTCCTCTTGAGTTATTTAACGTAATAGCGTGCGTATCGCTACTTTTGGTATTATTACATCACTACAAATCAAACATCAGATAGACTACTCTAGTATATTTTTCGGTTCTCGTTTTTTTAATGTAAAAACGACGGGTTTTGCCAGCTGGGTTGTGTGCTTTTGTGAATGCAAATGCAAAATCGCCCATTACGTAATCACAGAAACCCTTTTAGTGGATGGAAGTCAAGTTGCAATTGTGTTTATCTGTCTACTATTCTTTATTCACATTGCAAAACATTTCTGCAATCTTGGAACAACAAGTGCATAAGTCAGACATAAATCCAAACTTGCAAATACGTTGACAATTAAAGTAGCCTATTTCGGTTATTTTATCTATAAAAAAAAAACGTTGTGTCGAATAGCACAAAACGTGTGTGGCGAAATGTTTGATGCCAGGCGTTGGAACTTCGATCAAAGCATTCTCCGCAGTGTTCAAAATGGCGGCGCTGACGCCTTGGGAGTTTCTCGTGTGAAGCGTCGCTTTTAGACCTTGCTTTGAAGTACCTGGCGCAAGAAAGTTTACATAAGTCAGCACTCTTATGATTGCATCACGTGATGCCCCCCCCCCGATTGTTCCTCGACCTGACGACGTTTAGTCCTCTCTCAGTTTTTTTTTCCTTTTTATTTTCCTTTTTTTTTTCGTTTTTTTTTTTATAAGGCACGGCGTTTGTCGAATAGTGATGGCGCGTGTCGAGTGACCTCGTCACCAAAAAAGGCAAAAATCGCAGCCCTGGTCACACTTCTGGTTATCTCTTGCAAACGAATTCGTGCCTAACTTTGAAAACAATCGATTTGATGGTAATTGTTTCAACCAGCTATTTAGAAACAAAAGTTTTTTTTCATGTCTGGCTTTTACAATGCAAAGAAATCGCCTGGATGCCGAAACAGAGCTACGTGTTTTAGAAACTTCTTTGATATCTCGTTTTCCTCACATAGGCTACTGGCAGCGTAACAGTAGCAAGTTTCCCACTGACATTGATTTTGTATGGAAATGGATAGACATTTTTCTGTTTGAGTTGATTTGATTGTCGTTTTATTTTAATTTTCGTCCTGAATACAAATCATATGCTAAAACCTTGCATTATGGTGCGAAACGACAACTTTGGTTAACAAAACGTTACAAATATTCATTCTATTCACTACAATCTTTGGTTGCCGGTCCGCGAACATTTTTTTAAAATTTTGCCAGTCTCCCACTGTTAAAAGGTTAAGAACCACTGGTCTATTAAACTTTTTTTTATTAAATAGCCTACCAACTGAATACAAACTACACGTATTGATTAGGGTGGCTCATTTTCCTTGATGTTCTTTAAAACTTTTGTCAGTTTGGAATAATGTTCCATTTTGCTTACTGATATTTGCAAACCAACAATTTTTGTTGGGTTTTGTCCTTTGACCCTGGTTCACCCAAGGAGAAATTCTGAATTTTTCTGAAAAATTAGTAAATTTCGAAGTGGTTTAGCAGTATCTGAAGAGGGGATTTCTCAAAACTTGACCACGTCATTTTGACGTTACTTCTTCTGTTAACTTCCACTTGGAACATCTTCACCCTACTCCAAGTCAGAGAGTCACTAATAATGCATGCTTTTAGTGTCATTTTAGTTGATTTTACAGCCTTTTCGCAGTCATTGAATCTATAACATATAGACCAACAAAAAGTTTTGGCACAAAAGATGAGAGTCATTTTAGAGTATTTCAGGGCCCCTGATTCCGAAAATGCACTTAGTTTTTTCGAGTTGGCTCTAGTTTTCGAGATATTCGTAAATGAAAATATTTTTGAAATCGTTACTCAAAAGCTTTAAATTAGCAAATTACTTATTTTCAGCCCTGTTTACCATTATGATGTCATAATAGCACTTGTCTAGTTCAATTGGTTCATATTGCACGAAAATTCAATACGCAAGCAAAGGTTGAAATGAACTGTGCTTAACGTAAGGGAGACATAAATATTCAATGAAAACAGTTGTGAATCAGTAGGCTTACATCACAAGAAAAATATCTCGAAAGTCATGTGTTTATGAATGCAGCTTTCTATTGAAAAGGTAGGCCTACTGAAATGGATACTGTACAAATAAAAATTTATTCTAAGCCTTTGCTAAGGCCAAGTCTTTGCTGCAAGAATTTTTTTCTGGTCTATAGGCTAAATAAATGGCATATAGGCTAATAAAATACGCCTTTGACAAGTAGGATGCTGTACAAACAACCCAGATATATTTTACTGCACGAGGCAACGCAGAGGAGCAACGCATTCTGCGATAGATACAGCGCTATATAAAAACAAGCATTATTATTACTTTGACATGAAGCTGGGTGATCAAGATATGACTATATGAGTCCTGGGTTCCTCCTAAAGTATGCAACAATTGCACTCAAACCAGTTTCTGGGCTCAAGGCTAAGCAGTTCAGAGTGCCATGGCATAAAGAGAGCCATGGAATCACCATGAAAATTGATACTTTTGTACGGTGAGCATGTTCGAAGGAAGTTGGAACATCATGTTTACATGGAGTGTGCAAGGCAGTCATTGCGTGGACGTTGCTATTTCTGTTTTTTGTTTGCCCTCTCTTGTTTCAAGTGGTGATTTGCTTGAAACAATAGGAAAACGGGCATGACTGAGAGTAACCTCAATACCTTCAGTAATGTTTTGGAGCAAGGTCAAGCTTTTTTCTCACAGCCATTTCTACCACCTACTGTAGTAGGCTAGTTAAAGATTTAGTTATCAAAAGTGGTAGCTGGAATCTTGGCTAACTCAAAAACTAGAGCCAATTCGATAAAACTTAGTGCATTTTCAGAATCAGGGGCCTCGAAATACCTTAAAATGACTCTTACATGTCCTGGCTTTATATAAAAAGATTTTTTGTTGGCCTGTGAAGATCGATAAACATCGTCAAATGATTCAAGAAACTGAAAGCAGTAGATATTTACTACAGTGAACGGTGCACAAAGAAAATCATGTCTGAAATGTGATAGAACTCGATATTTTGAGAGTAATACACGTGTCAGTGTTCATGGAGTTGCTAATTAAACCACTTTGCTTGCTACAAGCTTGTGTTACTGCCTCTTATTGTGTCCATTAAGATGCTAGAGTGCATTAGAAGATAGCGAGTGAGCAGTTTCAGGGATAAGCAAAAATTCGATATTTTGAAAAAATTCAAACCAGGTGAACCAGGGTCAAACGTTAATATTTTTTTGTGAAATTTGGTGTAGGAGATACATTTAACAAAAGGAACAATATTCCAAACTGACGAAAAATTTAAAAAAAAAAAATTTTTTTTTTGAGATTTTGCGCCAGCCTAGTATTGATTCTGATCTGCAATTGATAAATACGATTCTATGAATGTTTCATCACATAGCATACTAAATGTCTAAGGTAATTCACCATCACAATTAGAATGGTTAGAAGCCTTGTCTTGATAAAGGAGAAGTGGAAAGAAACAAAAAAAAAATATTAAAGGACCAATGATAGTGACTTTAGTTCAACCAATTACTTAAGTCTGACTCTGTAACGACTCCTTACATTTAACCTTATTCTGAACTTGGAAACAGTGCCTTAGAAATGATCTACACATACTAAGCTGAAACTGGCGGTGTTTGACTGAGCTGAATAGTGGTAAGTCATTTTGAAAGTATTATGACATCACAGAGGCGTGTTTTCACTTTTAGCGATTCTCAAGGTAAAGCTGACAAATAGTGACCAGGAAGATTTCAGTCACTCACATTTAATAAAAGTTGTGTGTTGTACTGGTTAATACACAGGCTATGTTGTTCTACTGCTTAATACTTGCATTCTGCAGCAATTACATCGAACATATATTTTACAATAGGTCGCCACATTACTTCTCAAAATAGTGTTTGACTGTCTGCTTTCAAAACCCTACTTGTTAAAAAAGTAGTATAGAACATTACATAATTAATTCTGTGTCAAGCATTGCAACTGTGGAGCCTAGATGACCTTAACCCATTAGTACCCGCGCGTCCTTAAGGACGTGAAAAGTGGGTATTTTAGATTCCGAATTGCTTTTTTCAGATTGCTAATTTTTATTAACCTTTTTTTTCTTCGGTTAGAATAGCATTATAGTTATAGAAACAGCGCCAGAGCATTTTCATAAATAAGTTTTAGTGTTCACTATGCAACGCTCAATGTGGACCTTTTTTAAAATATGGAGCCAGCACATGGTACACCAACTGTGACCTGCAAAATCAAGGTATGTAAAATTGTTTTTAATCAACTTTGTGTTTTGATAAATCTATTAATATGTATAATAACTATGTGCCCAAAGCGAAATATTTTAGTTTTGTCTTATTATTTTTTCTGAATATGAGTTAGAAGTTAGGTGAGTCCTTGTAGGGACGCTTGGGCTCTGGCGCGGACGCTTTTTTGCCAACTGTAGACATATAGGCAGGTTTGCCAAATGCAGGATTTCGTATGTTTTCATGTTTGGGCAAAAATGAACATTATTTGTAACGCTCTGATATTCAATTTGCAAAACTGGCCATTTTAGTTGGAATAGTAGGTTAGGCCACCACTTTCGTATGCGGACGGTGGTGCTTTAGAATATAGGAGTAGGCGCTTTCACTGTTTTTGTTTGTTAATAAATATTCATGCATCTTTAATGTATCTTTATTTTTAAAAGAAGTTCATGTATAATTAAATTTTTGCACTTTTTATAGAAAAATTCGTTTCACTGTTCAAGAAATTTTGGAAGAGGTGCCACCCAAGGAGCCCACAGATATTGTAATTTTTCCTCCTGATGAATCCGGCAACGTGAGCAATGAGGACAGTGCAAATGAAGATTGGGTGTCAAAAACGTTAACAATGTCGGAAAAAGAATCCTGAACCAGAAAGGCAGAATAGGGATTCATCACAATAAAGATACTCAGGACATGGATTTTGTTGAAGATAAGGAAAGGCCCACATTTGATAACGATGAGACAGAGCCGCTACTGGGACCATCCAAAGCCAACCCACTGCGTTGGAACCCAAGAAGAAGCGTAGAGAAAGTACTGGCAACACAGGAAAGTGGGTCAACGCCCGTTGCGCTACATGACCTGGAAGAAGAACTACGGTACAACAAGCCTGCCAAGAGAAAGTTTACAGAATTGCCCAAACTAATTGGAAAAGTCACACTTGTAACTAAAAAAAGGAAGGGCTGTCCATGAAAAACTCTTTTTCCTAACTCATCATCAAGTAAAGAAGAGTTAACAGAAGAAAAGATACCACCTGTACGCGTCAGATACAAAGATAGGATCCAGTCTACAGCCAAAAATCAACTGGGAAAAAAAATCCTCCTTTTCCTGAAGCTGAGAAGCCATGATAATTTACCCATTGATCCTGATAATGTGAAAATGATGTTATGAAACTCTTCATCTCTGACTGATGGGTTTGTGAACAAAGTAGTGAGAGACCCAGAGGTATGCAGAACAACAAAACCAATTGGCCTTCCAGTCAAAGGTGGATAATTCCTTAATAAGAGCAAGTCATGAAATCATGTTTATGACAGGATACATCACCCCTTCCACACGCAGGATGTATTGGGAGAGGAGAGATGATACAAGCAATGTGATGGCAAGAAGAGCCGTGTTAAGGAATCTGTTTGATGAGGTAATGCGCTACAGCTATTTTTCCAACTTAAACCACCCCAAAGACGACCCATTTTTGAAAAGTTTCCCTTATTTTTGAGACTTTGAATGAGATAGCAGCCAAATTTGTGGAAGAAAATGAGTGCGTAGCTGTAGACGAATCAATGATCCGTTATTTTGGCCCCCACCCTCTCAAGTAATTCATAAAGGGCAAACCAACAAGATTTGGTCTATGTGCACCCCCTCTGGAAAGCTAATTCACTGTGTCCCTACGCTAGAGCAAAAACAAAAACATCTTCAAGTATGGACTGAGTCAGGGGCCTGACGTTGTTTATGACCTTGTGGAAAGTGCTCGACTGATTCTTGGATTGAAGGTTGTGTGCGACAATTTTTTCAAGAGCCTGGATTTCATAGATCATTTGTCTAAGAAAGGGATAGGTGTTTTGGGGGCAATGAGGTGAAATCGAATGAACAATCTATCTTTGCTATCAAAGAAAGAGACCAATGATATGAAGAAGGGAGATATGAAGCAACTTTACCTTGGAGATGATCAAACTATTGTTGTGTGGAAAGATTCTTGAACACTTGAACACGTACAGCAAATGCCAGCATTTGATGAATACAAAATAGCAGTACCACGGTACTGTCTTTCAGTTATAGTAGGTAATCATTTCATCAAATTTTAGATACTCTCGTGATGCAATGATAAAACTGGACGTGGATCAGCCTTACTTACTCAAGATCTACAATAACCACATGGGAGATGTGGACCTGCTGGACAATCTCAGTTTCTGTTATTCCATCCGCTCAAGAAACCTCAACTGGTACAGGGGTGTGTACAATTGGATTTTAAATATCAGTATGGTGCAAGCTTGGAAGTTTTATAGAAAAATTGGGGCAATCACGGAGGAGAAATATTGAAAAGATTAGCCTCCTTGAATTTATCCGATCGTGTGTAGAAATGACAATTATGATCAATGGGAACAAGACATTTCTCTCTTACCATCGACGCATGCACTTGCCAACCGTGAAGAGATGAGAAGAGAGCAGGGCAATCACCTGATCATCAAGACGGACAAAAAGTGTCTGCAAACACTGACACAAACGCACGTCATACAGATGCCGTCAGTGTGATGTTGGACTACACCCAGATTGCTTCGAAATGTATCATAACTGAAAGGAATTTATACAGTAATATTATCTGTTTAGATCGAGTTTCTTTTGTTCGTTTCTCAATAAATCTAATGAAAAGGCAATGCATTTTTATTAGAAATTCATTTTTAACGCATCTCAGGGCAGCAGTATTGCTTTTTACGACTTCAAAAATTCCATTATCGGAAAATGCTAATTGCTTTTATTTTACATCAAGCCTTCGTACGAATGCCCAAGCGTCCATAGAGGGACGTATCAATTTGTGCATTCCTGGTACAGATATCAGAAAATTTTCTTTTGAATATTCATATTCAACCCATAAGGACCTTACATGAAACTTTTTGTAAAAATATTCCAACTAGAACGATGACCGGACACTAATGGGTTAAATACAGAGTTTACCATGATAAATGAAGGACTATGTAGCACTGTAAAACTGCCCGATTATGGCGATTAAGCACCAAATTTATTAATTTTCTATTCAAATCTGGACCCCTAAACATTAATAGATTGGTCTTAAACTTCATAAATATTGTTTTTGTGCCAAGTGTCACGTATAAAAAAAAGTTAGGTTGTTTTGCTTAAAGTTGGGACATCAGCCACACCCTACTCAGGCTTCGATCTTAGCACTGGTCCTCTGGCCAATGTCTTGTGCGAGTTCCCCGCGGACCAGTACAAATCGTTTCGCACTGGTCCGACTGTCCAGTGCGAAAATATTATTGTATTATGTCGTTTGATCGTTTAGAGTGCATGGTTTAAACCGTAAGAAAAATGCAATCGCAACTTCACATGTTAAATCGTAAGAAAATAGCAATCACAACATCACGTGACGGTGTTAAATCGTAAGAAAAAGGGTAATCGCAACAACACGTGAGCTAGGATGTAACATTCCGACCAACTTACTTGTTGGCTAGTTATTGTGGTTTGCGAAATGACCTAACTTGATCAATGGAAAAAAAATTTTGGAAAAAAATATTGTTTAAGCAGGCCACGCTCCCCGTATTTGTCGCAAAATCCCCATTACCCCACAATTTGCTATATCTCGTATCCTGGTAGAGATAGAGAGCTGTTTTTGCCACCAAAAGATGCAGAATACCAAAGTTTCTATCCGACTTATGAACGTGCTATAGCCCTAAAACCTTTACTTCTTTCTATAATTGAGAAAAACTGTTTTGAGAGTAAAATCTGTCATTTTTGAAACAAAATGCTTGTATTTCAGATCTTGGCTTGCACGATTGTCATTCAGTCATTAAACATAACCTTTAAATCAAACTTGTAAGCTGTATAAGAACAGTGATGTTTTATTCAATAATGAGGCAGGAAACAATCAACACAAAACTATACAATACATGCTAGACCGGTGGTTCTCAACCGGGGGTCCGCTGACCCCAAGAGGCCTGTGAAGTGATTTCAGGAGGTCCGTGAAAGTTTCTGAGTTTTCAGCATGATTGATAAATTACGCAATTTAAAAATTGTTTGTTCTTTGTTTATGTATTAGCTTACAGTGATTCTCAAACTGTAAGTTGCAACCCACTGGTGCGTCGTTTAAAAATTGCAAAGAACATTGCACAAAGGTTTAATTTTTTTAACTAAAAAATATCATATAAATGACTTAAACCTTTTAATAAAGCAATGTTGGCTATGTTCAACTTAATTCTTTTGAGACAGCAGATTGTTGATCTATGATTAACTTGGAAATGCAACTCACAGTTTTTGCAATGACTGTGCTTATAACGAATTAATATTGATTACAAATGAAAAAAGAGAAAAATTTTTTGTAACGGTCACAAGTATTCTATTAACTTTTGATAAAATTTATGGAAAAACATCCTCAGCATATAGATTACTGCGGACTCACCGAATAGTAGCAGACCCAGATTACTGATGTTTGATCCTGTGTGCCAACAAATTATAGCTCATAAGTCATAACATAATTTCATCAATCGTAAAGTGCGTTGCAAATTCAGCAAATTCTTCTTAGTGTGTTCCTTCAAAACTTATATAACATATCATTCCATAAGAAGACGCGATATATCAAAATTTAAAAAAGAAATTTTTAGGGGTCTGCGACTGCTTCGAAGGCACCAAAAGGGGTCCCACCAAGACAAAAAGGTTGAGAACCACTGTGCTAGACAAAGTACATTGTCCTGTTAATTTCTTATTGCGAATAGTATGCATTGTTAATGTAACTCTTTGTCTTTATGTCAACATCACTTGTGTCACGGATCTTTTTGCTATTAATTGTTTCCTTCACGTGGCCTATCAATCGATTACAAGAAGTATTGTTGTTTCGAAACACTTCCTAATAATCATCCTTACTCTCTGCTGTCAGATATGGTGAAAATGCAGAAGTTGCATCCATAAATGCTGCCAGCGGACGGTTTGACCACAACAGAGCTTTGGTGTCTGCTTTTTTTGCTGTTGAAATCCTAGATACATCAATGTTGGCATGCAGTGCACCCAGCGCAGCTGTCTTTGGGTTCAGCCATTTCTCACTGTGGTCAATGAAGCATTTCTTCGCTGGCTCAGAAGCATTACATGCTTTCATGAAGCTTCCCATTTTTAGGACAACTGATGAACCTTGTACGGCACTGGGATGCAAGTCTTTTGTCTGTTAATTTACAAACATTAGAACTCACAAGGTGTGATGATGTTGCAGCAATTTCCTCTTCACTGCCACTCATACACTCAAATTCACTGGATGATGACTTTGGCATTTCCTCTTCAAAAGATGTCTCTAATTCATCACACCACCAATCACCATGTTACGTTCTGAGTGCTGATCTAAAAGAAGTTTTAGCTCCTTTGGATGAACTCTTGAAGACATTGGACAAGAGCAAATAACCTTTGTTCTCCAATGGTCTGTGCAGGGGCGAAATGGCCTGTTTTGGCTAGTCCGATTCGGCTAGTTTCCTATTCGGCTACAGTCCGATTCGGCTAGTCTAGTATATACATTTAAGTAATGCTGAAAGAGTTTCAATCACAGACATATTGCTGAGTATATTTTGATGTGATATTTAACACCAGCAGTTTTAAAACCTGAGGTAATTACTTATCCAGCTTAAAAGCATTATTTTGGTGACCTCCAGGGGGAAAATTCATTATTCGACTTCTTTCATCTTTGTAATCAATTTTGAGATCAACATCATAAAATTTTGTATACCAGTGCTGTACTGTATATTGGTGAAAGGACACTTGTAAAATTATACTGATTGAATTCTGTGAAAAAGTTTGAGAACAACAATACTATCTTCTGTTCAATGACTGTACTAGTTACACAGTTGTGAGTTTGAATAAAGGCTATCTGTAATGGGACATTCATCTAAGCCATGATTTGAAATACAAGCATTTGGTTACGAAAGATGCAAGTTTTACTGTCAAAAACAGTTTTTCTCAATTATGGAAAAAACTAAAGGGTTTAGGGCTATGGTACGTTCATAAGTTGTATATAAACTTTCATATTCTGCATCTTTTGGTGGCAAAATTAGCTCTCTACCTCCATCGTGGGATGAGATTTAGCAAATAGTGGGGTTATTGGGGTTTCGCCACAAAACTGGGGAGCGTGGCCTGCTTAAATAATTTTTTTTTCAAAATTTTTTTCCCCTTGATCAAGTTAGGTCATTTTGCAAACCACAATAACTAGCCTGTAGCAATTTGTAAAAAAAGTGTGTAAAGTGTTACACCCTAACGTGAGCTCTGGTAGCCTAGTACAGTATTCTCAAGAGATTTGATACATAAAATGTTAAGATTGTGCTAGAGAGCATGTGAGTGATTAGGCATCTAATTAACTTAATAAATAGATTGAATGTCTTGCCTAGATAAACTGTTGTTACTGTTATTGCCATTGCATATTTCCATGTTATTGCCACCATTCATTATTGTCGTTTTAAGGTGGTTTTCCCTGGGTTGGCCTCGTGCTTCCCACGACAATCTTGTTTTTATCAGTAAACGGGATGGACCAGTGCGATCTCATGCAAATGGTGAGCCACTGGTCTGGTTGGCCAGTGCGAAAAAAACTTAAGATTGAGCCCTGCTACTCTACACTGGTGATTTCAGCTGCCAGCACACCGACTGGGGTTGCAACAACACAAGCAGCGACGGAGAATTGTTGGCCTCTACGAACCATTTTGCCCTTCTATTCAACCCAAAAGAGCCAACCAGTTTCTACTCTGGTTTCTGGAGGATAGGGACAAACCCTATCTTGGCCTTCACGAGTGTCAATAGTTCTCTTCTAGAAAGACGTGTGCTTGAAAAGTTCCCACGGTCTCAACATCAGCCATCCTTTATTATAGCCCCAAACTTGTGACATGTGTCCCGCGTTTACCGATTGGAATCAATACAACCAATGAGTCTACTGCACAGTTACCGCCACCTGAAAAATTTTATGACGGAAACAAATCGGAATTAGAAAAGCTACGGGGTCAAGTTAAAAAAGTAATTCGAAATTAGATAAACGGTTCTTCGGCAGTAAAGAAAAATAATGCTTTCGATCATACGGCATCGTGCGTTCATGAACAGGCAGTTTTGCGTCATCAAGTATTCAGTGACGACACGACAACCTCATCTTCCGATACAGCATCTGATGATTACGATCTGTGCAGAATATTGATATTGGGCGATAGCTCTTGGGATCATCAGCTGGCTTGTTTGGTTTAGGTACTAGTACCACTACAATTGCATTTTGCCAGATTTTAGGTATGGCTTGGAGCGTCAGGCAAGCAGAGTAGAAGCTTTTCAACCATGTCAAAACATTTGGAGCCAATCACGAAAACATAGGAGGAACCATGGGAGGAATAATCATAGTTATTGTAGGGTAATCATAGCCAATCACGAAACGTAGGTGATACAGTGAATAATTGACCCATGTTTTGCTGGTACCCGGTCAGTTGGTCGACAGGACAATTGGTCGACAGACAATTGGTCGACAAGACAGTTGGTCGACAGGATGTTAGGTCGACAGAACGATTCATTTTAGGGTTAGGGTTAGTTAACTAGGGTTAGTTAACCTAACTCTAACAATAACCCTAAAATGAATCGTTCTGTCGACCTAACGTCCTGTCGACCAACTGTCTTGTCGACCAATTGTCCTGTCGACTAAATGTCTGTCGACCAATCGACCGTGCACCGTTTTGCTGGTCTCAAATTTAAAACAATTTTTTTGTATAATATTTCCTGCTTAAATGGACCACCTCCCACCAAACATAGGTTTTATGGTTATCGTTTATTGTTTTTACTACATGTATTTTTAATGAGATTCCATTTTAGAAAGTGATGTTAGGCAATGTGCTATGTTTTCACAAGGCTATTGCTAGCAGGGTTGCCTGATACTTTTTATATTTTTAGCCCAATTGCAACTAAAAAGTAACAAAAAAGCAGTCCAATCTAATTACAACTGGAAACAAAAGCAGCTTAAAAGTAGCCTAAAATTTGAAAGTTTGCGCAAATTAAAGTCAAAAACAAACTTTTTAGCTGAAATGATTTTTATTTTTTGAAATTTGGTTGAAATGAAGCCAAACTAAATCAACTATCACACTGCAAAAAAAATTCTGGTAACTGACTGGTAACAGTTTTTAAATTTTGTTTAGTGTTTATTTTAGTTTATCTTGTGTGAATTAAGCAAAACATGGCACAGGAGTTCCAGCTGCACTAGACGGAGGAATGATAGCGATAGGAAGACGCTATAACATTTAAAAATGGTGAAATTTGTTCTCCCCACTTAATCGGACCGCTATGGCTTGGCCTCGATGTGGTCTATTTAAGCAGGGTTGATCGTATGTGCAACATGCCACTCCAACTGCCTAACAAACGATATATATGATCATTATGTCATAAATGTCAAACATGCAGACCTATCTGCATTGTTTTGACTTGTTGGTTTTCAACTACTAAAATTCGAAAAAGTCGGGAAATCTGTCCACAACAACTGAGTTTTTTCATCATGTGATACAAGTTAAGATTATGAACCCAAACGGACCCGCAGATATTGTTTCTGCGGGTTGCACTTTGGACACCCCTAGCCGATAGCATATCGTCTCTAATAAGCTGAACTATCGTAAGTCCAAATTTTTCAAAATTGCGTTTTTGATTGATTTGGTGTTTTTATAGACTACAGTTTATTTTGTTAGAGCATCGTAACTCTATGTACTTTAGTTTTGATGATACAGAACGATGAACTATCCTAAATGAATGTACAGCAAACACAGCGTGAACTTTAAAATTCAATTTTCTCAAAACTGCACTTTTGGAGTTACGATAGTTCAGCTTATTAGAGACGATATGTAACAACACAAAACTCAAAACTATTAGGCAAGTTTGGATTAGAGTTCCAAGTTTCATGGAGAGCCGCAACTGTACTGTAAAAAAACAAAAACAGTTTGAAAGATCTTTAGCTAGAACTTATGCTACAACCTGGTTTTCATGTTCAGTTCCAAGCAAAGGTGGAACTCTAGCGGAGGAAGATTATAAAAGACGAATGGGCGAAAATCTTCACAAAGTCAGTGGACTATCTGAAGGGGATCGCATACTTGCTTTTCAGACCAAGCCTGCTGCTGCGGAAGGCTACCACAATAATGCTAAAGTAATTTCTTATGTAAATTAAATTTAAAAAAAAAAAAATGTAAAAAGTCTTCCAGATAGCTTAGGCGGGTCCTTTAACTTTGAACAAGAAATAGCAAGATCAAGCAGCACTGGTTCTGTTTACCGGATGTTCAGCATGCGATTGAGCATTTCAAGACTATTTGGTGTGAAGTGGTGGATGGCATAATTCAGAGACAACAACACTTCAGCAAACGGAAACTTCACTTTGTCGATCTCTATGATCGAGCTTCTGTCGTGGTTTAATGTCACTACAAGTATGCGAAACTGGCATTTCAGAGCCCTTCTCAGTTTGAGGATAAGATTCAAAACCAAGCTAAATTTGACTCAAGTATGGAAAAGTATATTTATTAGTGTAATGTACTGTATTTTATTTGTTTGTCACATTTTGGCTTTATATTTATTTATTATAGCGTATTTGTTTCAAGCATGTGTTTGGATTTGGCTCGTTTTGTAATTATAATTTATATACAGTTGCAACTCACAGCATAACCGATTAAGTACTGTAGTTTTTATATGTACAGATTACATGTAAGTGTTATATAAAACAGGAACTTATCTTTTTTTTTACAAAATAGCTCCGCTTTTCATGCACTAAAAATTTCATGCATTTATGAAGTGTACCAGCTTTAAAAAAGTGAAGTGGTAAAATGTGTCTTTTGTTGGTTTCATAGTGAAAATGGTTTTATCTTCCACACTTCTGCTTGTTAGTTGGAGAGGCAAATACCTCATTTGCACAACAAAAATATTACAAGATCATTTGTAGAATTCTTTTTTGTGCTGAAATTGACACATTTTTATTTCACATAAATTAGTAAAAGAAGTAGCTAAATATTTTCAATATTAGGAGTATTTAAATGATTTTGATATCTCAGGCCTCGAAATTTGTACTTTTTTCCGGCGGTCAAGCATGTCCTATTGGACTGGCCCTTTCAGCAGACATTTAATATCTCAACCGGACATATTTTGCATGTACATTTTGCACAAAATCACACTACAGTATTAAATCAATCATTTATCAGCGTGAATAAGGTCGCCACATTCGCCTAAGTACGTGCGGAACCCAGCTGAGACTTGCTTCTCTGTGACGTTTCTTTTTAACAAACGATCAATGTAACGCAATAATCCTCATTGTTAAAATTAGAATACATAATCATATCCTGCCGAAAAGTTCAGACAACTTTATTTCAAGGCAACATTGCAAGGCGTTGAAATGATGTAAAAATGGCTACTTTTGCCATCAGTTTGTTAACCACGCCACTCTAATGTGATCTTTAAAGCAATTGCCTGTACTATTATTGTTTCAGCTCCGTATTTGTTTGCGTTGAACAAACAATTGTAGCAATTCAAATTTAAAATATATTTTTGCTGCATTAGCTCTATTTTGTCAAGAATTTTGCGGCGGTCATTTATGACCAACCAATGAGTCGGCTTCGGCAGACATTCGAGGTCATTCCTGAGGTCATGACAGCCAGATATTTCGAGGCCTGATATCTCTTAAGGGGACACTCCTGAGTCCTGATGGAAATAGTTGTTGCATCAAAAAATATCTTGCTGTTTTACAGTGTGACGATAGGTCACCTGGATTTTTAAATTGCCGGTGATTAAGTGTATGTAGCTGATAATTTCACAGAGTTTATGATGTCTATCGAAATGCAACATTTTAGACACAAGTTGCTTCCTGTGGATTTTTACAAATTTTACAAACCTTGCTAGGGATGTGCCGATTACAAAATTTTTGCTGATGCCGATTCCGATTCTTAAATATTTGCCGATGCCGATACCAATGCCGATTTTTTGGTTAAATGATTAAAGCTGCTTTTAGTTGGCGCTCTACAAGTGGTTGCGATTTTGTTACAAGTTGCTGCCTTTGAAATGTCTAAAAGCGTTCACTTTGTTGCCTGCTCTAGACAGCATGATTTTTTATGGTAGTTCTTCACTTCTTGCGCGCTACAAAGTGGTGATAGACATGCGTTTTATTTGTGGCGGAAATCAGTTAAAAGAGAAAAATTGCCATCGCTCACAGAGTGTAAAATCAACGTAGCTTAATGCAGTGTGCAAAATATTATCTTGTGCGGTTTGCAGTATTTTTCTCGCAGAATTCAAGAAGGTGCCAGAAACAAGAAGAGAAAAAGACTAGTGTAAAAAAAATGAACACAGCGGTATTGAATATACAAAAACCTTTAAAAAATTAACACACCAGTGTTGCATTCAAAGTGCATCAATAGGCGAAAAAAGAAAAACATCTTGTGAAGAAATTTGTATTGTTTTTGAATGCAGAGTTGCAGCCAATCTTGTTGCTTAGCAAACACGTGAAGACACTAGCGCCGACTTACGGGGTTACGGGGTGGCCACGCCACCCCGTAACCGCTGTGGCGGGGTGGCAGCCACCCCGTTTAGGTTACATTACTTACTGCAAATAAATGTAATTTGAACGGACGTTTAAATCTTTTTTCGATCATTGGTTTTCGCTTAGGTCAACGTAAAGCAAGAGGTGAACCAATACAGTATTGCGAAGAAAATGATTGTGTTTGTCACAAGCATGATACTCGCGTAACGTCAAGCAAGCTACGTAAAGATTACGCAACACGTGGCTACGAGTTTTTTCCTTGTTGTTGTTGCGATCGTTTTATTTGTTACTTGTCATAAGTCATTGTTACATTTGTTAGGTTTACAATGTGATTTATTAATCAATGAAATACGACCTTTCCCTTGCCTCCCTCAAAAATCTTCTTTGAAAATTTTTAAACTGCTCATAATATCGCTATAAATTATGCCAGCTATAAAATACCTGGAAATAAAATTATCTCGATAATTGATAGCTCCACCCCCTAAATGAATATCTATTTTCAAATTTCATTAAAAAAATGCAATTTTCGAAACTTTTTGAGTTTTATTTAAAAAGTGTACTTAGTAAAGTAGCAGTTTTAACGTTCTGCAAATTTACACGTTTACATGATTCTATTCGAGGCAAGCTACACCCCCTGCCAATTCCCAATAATAAAAGCAACCTTTTTCAATTAGCCTACTCAACATTTTGAATTATTTTCCGATTTCAATTGGAGTGTACTGTCATCTACTGTACTTCATGCTTTAATTTCTACTTTGTTATCTACTTCATGCAGTAATATTGCGTCACCGTGTCAATGCGTGACAAACTGTGAGGTGGGAATTTATTGATCTGACACAGGAGTTGCTTGTTACATCATAGAAAAAATTACGAAAAGTCGTCCAGTAAAAGTTTTCGCCGACATTCCAGTTTTATTCAGCTTAAAGGTGCCACCGAAAAAGCGTTCAAAATTGCAGCCCTCCATTGAGTCATTTTTTGTTGCGTCTACCGTCTAGTCAGGATTTCAGCCAGCATGAAAGTGACCAAACGCCTGAACGAAACGAAAGTGTGCCACTGCCAAAAGGCGTTAGCATTATCAGGGAGGTGGAAGAACCGAGCACGATAATCGCTGTTGAAGGGAGGAGCTATCAAAAATCGTGGGAGAGCGAATTTCCGGGGCAAGAATACGATAGATGCAAAGATAGAGCATTCTGTCCGATTTGCAACTATGTTGCAACTGCTTGATCTATTTGCAAGCAGTGAAACAATTTCATTAATGCTTGCAAACGTGGTCTGCATTGTGAAAATATACTTATCGTTGCCTTCCACCACCTGCGAGGCGGAGCGATCGTTTAGTGCACTCAGGCGTATAAAAACCTACTTGCGATCTACCATGACACAACAGCGATTGAACCACGTCCTAATTTTAAATGTTTATCAAGCTGAAGCTTCACGGTTACAATTTGACCAGTTGATCAACAGTTGGATTGACAGAGCTGCTGTTCGCAAAAATACTTTTGTCAAATGATAAGTGTCAGAGCAGCAACGTAACAATAAAATTCACGGCATACCTCCTGTGCTTTGTTTTAAAGTTGCTTTGTAAGTTATCGAGCTACAAATCAGGTGTGAAAAGACAATTGCATCTACGAAACACGCTTAGTAAAAATCAAACAAAAACATGCAGTTTGAAATTTTTTAGATTGCCATATTGTGCCATCCGCCACCCCGTGCAAAAATAAAAGTCGGCGCCTATGCGTGAAGATTACCGGGTACCTGGTTTGATTACGTTTGCGCAATCACACGATTGTTTGTTGAGCGCATTAAGCGCTACTTTTGATTAGGAAACTTTGATAAAGAATCGGAAAGAATCGGCAATTTTTTTTGATGCCAATTTTTCAAAAATTGTCGATACCTGCCGATTTCGATTAATCGGCACATCCTTAAACCTTGCCGAAGTTGACAGTTTATTTTGAGCATAAAATCGAAAAGAGAATGCATGCAGCTTGTGAGCTGCGACTTGCCTTATCTAGCCAAGCCTGACCTATGAACTTTTTTGCTGTGCCACCCCCTTAGAACTATTACTGTAGCCTCACGACTTTCCAAACAACTATTCAATACAAGCATATTACATGAACAGGTCACAATCAAACCGAATGCCAAACCATCACATTTCAAAACAACTGATGTGTAGAGAACTTACAAATGGCAGACTCCAAGTGGGTGATCAAAGAAAACATTTCTAAGACATTTGATAGCATCCATGAAAGAAGTTTCTATTGACATTAATTTTTGGGAGACCGAGCTGCAGAATGACCAGGCAGTCTCATTTGCTATCTGTTGTCAAAAAAATGGGAACAGCGCAAGATGCGAGCCTTGAACATTTTGAACAAGAACTCCAGCTAACCATTCTTCCTGTGTCCATCTTGCAGAAGAAGTTTCACAGCACAGATAAGCTTCATCAGTAGGGTGATTCAAAATCGATGAAAAAAAAAATTTTTCTGAAATTTTAAACTCTCACCCCCTAAAAGTGTGATGAGTAAAGCAATAATATGATACATAAAAAAAAATTTGTCCTACCTAAAGGATTAGTGGTGGCACATCCAGTTTCAATTTTTGCAAATTGGATGAAATTTATTAAAAAATAACATATTTATTATTATGTCATTGAAATGGTGGATTTACTGATTCACAATATTTCACAAAGGAAAAACAACACCTAAAACACAAATACATGCTAAAAAAACTATATAAAGCTAGAATACAGCCTGACAAACTAACACACACAAAACAAACAACAAAAAATTCGCATTTTTGTTGCATCAATAATACTTGACAAATATCAAAAACACTGTCTTTAAAAGTCATCAAATATTTACAAAGATTCAATGAATGCAGAAATGTTATTTTGTAATGTAGATATGTGTTCAGTCGTTATTACAAAGTTTATGCACATTATTGTTTGTCAATCTGGCTCACAATGGCATTCTTACACTGTCTGGAAAGTTTTTTTGTTGCTCAGTCACCTCTTGAAGAAGAAACTGAAATTGCTCTTCAGTCTTCGAAAGCAGCTTGTTAAACCGCTGTACCAGGGCCACACCTCGTTCGACATGATCGTTAACGTAATCACTTTTAGAGCTAGCACCTGTGTTTTAGCTTTGGCATAATCATCTCTGTCATCTCTGTCTTTTGACACAAAGTTCCTCAGCTTTTTTTCAGCAATTCTGGACGGGGGTTGTTTTTTGCCCTCCAGGTTTTGTTGCATTCTGAGAGAGCTCATCATTTTCCTCTTGGTTTTCAAGCTCACCGAGGTATCAAAAAAGCCAGAACTACTAATTCTTCTGACATGTACCATATGTGGTGTGAAAGTTTATTTGAAGTAGCTTTTGAAAGACCTGAGCAGATATGTTTATACCCTAAGACTAAAAGTTATTTCATTAAATTAAGATCTTGTCGTGGAGCCTCACTTGGCAAAATTCAAGTAATCCATGCTTTCACATATACTAATGAAGCAAAGAGGCATAGATCTCAAAGTCCAGTATCTTCTTTCTTAGGCAGCTTAAATTGGCTGCGAAAAAGCCAAATCTTGTAACAGTACAATACCTTGGGCTTGACATCCATCGAGCACGGTAGAATGCACATGGACAGTGGAAGGCAGCTCCATTGTGAAGTTGTTCCAGCAGGCCTCGGTAATCATCTCGTGGGTGTCTTACAGACAATTATTCATTTGCAAATGTCAACAGATCTGCACAAACTGGCTAGATAAAGTTATTGACATGTGCATTAGTTGGGCCTGGTTGGTAATTGGATTAATCAATAAAGTTCCATTTTTCGTGAAACCGCTTGAAGAGGCTGATGTCTGGAGCAGAGGACATACCAGATTTTGTTAGAAATGTGCCTTTCAAATTAAGTTCCATAATGTGATATCTGCAAGCAAAGTGAAGCAAACTTTTCCCAAGTTTCTGCTCCAAAAAAGAGCATGCACCAGTGTGTTGGAGGCAGTGGTGTCAAAGCACATGGCCCTCACTTTCTCACTAACTTCCCATTCTTCAAGTGCATTAAAAACAGCAGTTGCCATCATGTCTCCAGTTCCTGAAGCAATTTTCGGTACCCAGAGAAGCTTGGAAATGCTGTGACCGGAAACTAGTATTGGTAAACGGTCCACATGCTGCTTGCCTACCAGATCTTCAAGGAGCTTGCCATCCCATTGCACTGTTAATGGTTCATTAGGATTTTAGCATGGAACTGATCTTTTATTTCATTCTTATATAATGTCTAGTCGATACTTTTGTCGATGGTGTCTTATGGTAGAAGAACTTAGCCTGAATTGAGCAGGGTCTTCACTCTTCACCCACCCCCGCCACTGTTTCTGCTGATATATACACGGATCTCCTGTCAGTGACCCCTGTGCGATCTAACGCAACTGCAAGACCAGGTGATGACTTTTTCGGGCACTCTTTTTTCTGGTTTATGAAATTACTGCCATGTACTTGTAATGTTTACCCAGTTTTTGACATATTCTACACTTAACATCTTGATTAAGAATTTCTGTGGTCCTGGTCAAGACGATGGTAGTGTATCGCATATAGGAAAACCATGAAAATTTTGCATGGGCTGTGCCACCTCTAAATGATGTCTGATTTCAAAAATCTTATGGAATACATGTTTTTGCATGATGCATCACATATCTAAGGGGTGAGAGTGATGGAAAAAAAAAATTTTTTTGAATCACCCTACTCATCAGTCATCATCCATCTACGCATCCATGCACACCAACCGTCATACTAAAGCTTGATTCAGTCTCGTTGGCTATCTTCAGAAAATGAAGGTGAAGATCATCATTAAAAAAAAATTAGCCAAATTTGATTCATGCTGTCATCCAGTTTATGTCGTGTTTCGCTGTTTCAATGTAAACTTCTGAAATCAAAAACGTCTTTTTGCAGTGATTGTATGTTCATCAAGCATTGTGAGGTCCACATATTTGTCCTGGGGTCGATATACACTTTATACAGGACAATGTAGATAATGTGGTGTGAAGTCTCTGAGCCACACGCACAAGATGGTGAATCGGCGAGGCCCCATTGGAACATGTGGCTATTGGAACGACCCACTCCAGTCTGCAGGCGATTGAGCTTCACCTATTCCTTCCGAGGTAGTTCTGTTCCGGGTGGAGTGTTGGTATTGGGAAGGGCTATGAATGTTTTCCTTTGCGACCTAAAAAGCTCGTGACCTGTTATCTTTAAAGTGGTGCCTTCGGATTTGCCGCAAAATGTTTGGACAGGTCACTGCTGACAGAACCTTCCCGAGCCGGAAGCTGATCCAGCAGCATGCTAACGTCAAATGGAGCAGGTAGATTCCCATGGCTCATACTGTCTTCTGCAACTACCGGTGCATTGCCTGAGACATTAACTTCACCACTGTCCATCTTTGAAGCACTGCTTTCTTCATTAATGTCGTCTCTATGTTCATTCGTGCTGGATGTGGCTTCTTCAGCGTTATCTCATGTTTAACTTTTTAATAATGAAATGACTACATCGCGCGGTGCCCCAATTTATACCCAGCAACAAGTTTGTAAGAAAAGATTTGTAAAAAGCGATTGTTTCAGTAGGTCTTTAGTTTGTATCGGTTATTTTATTGCCATGTTCATTATAATGTCATATTCAATTATTCATATTCCCTTGCGCTGACCCGGAACTGAAGTTTGATGGTGACGTAACGAAATTGAACCATTTGGAGAAAAGATCAAACGTGGCTTTCTCTCACCAGGAATTGCCAGCATGTGGCAGTTGCGGTAGCATTTAGCAACAACAATGCATTGAGTACCGCCTTTTTTTAAATGCAGTGTTGTTGCGGAATTGCTTTGTTCTTTCGGATACCTAGCGAGAGACATAACAAGAAGTTGCGCTGCAGTTGGTTGGATAATTCAGCGTTTAACAAAAACGAAAATAATTGTTAACGAACACTTCATAAGTGTCATGAAAACAGGGTGGGCGAAACATATTTTGCCCACCCTCGTTTCACGGCAGGGTGGGCGCCGCCCACCCTATTTCGACGCCTCTGGCGACACAAATATAAACCGAATATAACTATAACTAATAAAACGAAATATAACTATAGTGACACAATAAATACAGTACTATTAATACTACAAAAAGTGCTCAATGCCAATCAAAAAGCCGAGCAGAGCAATTTACATCAAATATAGTTACTATTTCTTAATGCCTCTACACAGCCTGTTTCACCCTAAAAGTGGATCATCAGAAGGTTCTTGACATTTCTACCCTAGCATTTGTTTAAGTAGGTCTGTGGCCCACCTCAAAATGTCTCCATGGCCCACTGGTTAAGAACCACTGTCCTAAAGCGATAGCGTAAAGAGAGCTGTGGATCACCATGACAATTGATACTTCTGTATGGTGAACATGTTTGAATGATCATGCTGAGTCTGCATGTCTGCACCATGTTAGGTGCCCATTGAATTAAAAAAAATCAATTGATGAATCACCCTATGCACCATGTTGGCCGTTGGGGTATTATGAAACTGTCCTGGGCATGACGTTAAAACTGCAACCGGTGGGAAAGGCTCCAGTGTGGGAAACTCTGGAGTTATGGGAAATATGGAGTTACCCCTTAGTTTTCCATTACTCCCAGGTCTGCTCTGGCCCGTAGCAGTAGCACCTGTCAGGGCCCCAACTATGGGTCAAATAACACCACTCCAGCTTGTCACCTTATTCAAACCTGGATGTGTGGCAAACTGTGCGGAAGAAGTTCATCACTGGATATAGCTCAACGGACAGGAAGGCACCATCCAGTATCACAGTTGCAGGACGTGCCCAAGAGCATGACGTGACACGTAGACGTTATGGTCATCCTGCTGCATCTCATGCTTCACCCAATCGTCTTGACCATGTCTTGCCATTGGACCCTGAAACCTGAGACAAGAGAGTGGGGTTGGAGTCCTGCGCACTGCGCGGGTCTGCTACTATTTGGCGAGTCCGATTCGGCTACTCCGATTCGGCGAGTTCCCTAATCGGCGAGAGCCTTTTTCGGCGAGTGCCCTATTCGACGAGTTTTTGAAATTTTTTAAATAAAATTATTGGGCATCGTAGCCTAATTATAATTGCCGTTTTTACATCGTTTTTACGTCGCTAAACCTTGAAATCGTGCAGAAAGGCATAAAAATTAAATGTTTAACCTATTAAATTAAAATTTGTCATGTCAGTTCAGTTGTTTTTATTTCTGACCATCATATCAAAAACAATACACGTCAACATAGCAAAGGTAGAAGTGACAAAACGCGAACGTTAAAACGTGCTTGAATTTGTCATGTCAGTAGAGTTGTTTTTTATTTCTGATCATAATATCAAAAACAATACACGTCAACATAGCAAAGGTGTAGAAAAGGTGGAAGCGACAAAACGCGAACGTTATAACGTGCTTGTGACCGAAGTAAGTTATTGAGTTGAAAGAAATTTGGCACGGTCGCAACACCTTCAGAAAAATTTAAGATATGAAGGGAAAATAAAAAAAAAGAAAACGTTACAAAGTAAATAAATCATGTTTATGTCTATAAGTTAGTACTTTTGAATAGTTAAAATGATTAGTTTGGATCAACAAATGCGTGGCCTACAGCTTGGATTGAAAGGAAATTATCGGGTACCGTAGCCTAGTTATCCCGACCAGCAAAAGTTTGTTCCAAGAACTCAGTTAGCCTAACAGTTCGAACTGAAGTCGGACTGAAGGAGGAAGATGCAAGGGACAGGGTGAAATGGAGAAAAGGGATTAAAACAATTGCTGCGCGGAAACAATCGGCCACCCCCACTAGTGGGGAACAAACCGACGATGGATTATGATGATGATGTTACATTTTCGTTTTTTTTATTTTCCTTTCACGTTGTGTCGCTTCTACCTTTTTCTACACCTTTGGTATGTTGACGTATATTGTTTTTGATATTATGATCAGAAATAAAAAACAACTCTACTGACATGACGAATTCAAGCACGTTTTAACGTTCGCGTTTTGTCACTTCTACCTTTGCTATGTTGACGTGTAGTGTTTTTGATATGATGGTCAGAAATAAAAACAACTGAACTGACATGACAAATTTTAATTTAATAGTTCAACCATTTTATTATTCCTTTCTGCACGATTTCAAGGTTTAGTGACGTTAAAACGATGTAAAACGGCAATTATAATTAGGCTACGATGCCCGATAATTTTATTTAAAAAATTTCAAAAACTCGCCAAATAGGGCACTCGCCGAAAAAGGCTCTCGCCGAATAGGGAACTCGCCGAATCGGACTCGCCGAATTGGACTCGCCGAAACGGGCCATTCCGGCACTGCGCAGCCCTCCCTCACTTAAAACAAAATCACGCGCAAGTCATGATCCTGGATCCTGCTTGCGATAATTTTGGACTAACAATCAGCACAAAAAAACAGAGGCAATGTATCAACCAGCCCCTGGAAAATCCTATAGCGAACCACTCATTACTGTAAACGACCAGAAACTACATGCATGTCAAAGTTTCAAGTATCTCGGTAGTACTCTTTCTAACATAGCCACCATTGACCTGGAAATCAACAACAGAATCGCTAAAGCATCTATCGCCTTCGGTAGATTGAGGTCTAACGTATGGGAGAGTTGGGGAATCAAGCTGCCCACAAAGCTAAAAGTTTACAAAGCTGTTATTCTGACGACCCTTCTGTATGCATGTGAGGCCTCGACTCTTTATAGGAGACACGAAAGGCAGGTGAACCACTTCCACCTTTCCTGCCTCCGAAAGCTTCTCAAGATTCGATAGCAGGACAAAGTCCCAGACACCGAAGTTCTCAGTAAAGCGAACATGCCCAGCACTCTTACCCTCATAAAAAAGGCACAAATAAGATGGGCTGGCCACGTCCACCGGATGCCGAACCATTGCATTCCTAAACAACTGCTCTACGGAGAACTGACTAACGGCAAACGTCATGTAGGTGGTCAAAGAAAACGCTTTAAGGACACTTTAAAAGCTTCCATGAAAGAATTCGCCATCGACGTAGATTCGTGGGAAGACTTAGCCGCAGAACGACCAACTTGGCGCAGTCTTATTTATAAAGGCGCAGAATCAGCTGAGAAACACCGTACACTATCTGCTGTCAGAAAACGAGAACATCCCAAGGCCGAGCCTAAAAAAACCCTGGACCTAGTCAACCATCCTTCCAATGTCCATCCTGCAGCAGAAGCTTCACCGCACAGATAGACCTCATCAGCCATCTCCGCACTCATGTAGCCTACACTGACCAAAGCCCACACTAAAAAAAAAAAAAGAAGCTTCATTGGCCATCTTCGGAAACGAAGGGCGAACATCATCATGAACCAATATTAAATTTGTTTGCTAACTGTCCAAAATTTTATTCAAAGCTCATGCAACAATTATTGTTTGAAAAACCATCTAAGAAATTTGTTCATTGTTCAATAAATGAAAGAATGTTTTAAAGGGCGGGGAAACTCAAATTAACTTTTTGCGAGTTTTTTGTTTCAGCGTGATGTCATTGTGTACAACATGCGTTTTAGCAACAAAAAAAATCCCAATTTTGTTGCCCTTGTCTCGCTAAGGCCGCTTTTGTTTGATACCCGTTTGCGAGGTCTCGCGAGCATCAAGCTGTGACGTTGTTCGCTGTGACGTCACAAGGTACATATAGTTGTGGCCAAAATTTTAAGACCAGACTTGATTTATGTTTCAGTTGCATCATCTTTATGCATCATCTTATAATATCATCTTATATTTATCTTATAATTATCATCTTATATTTATAATATCATCTTATCATCTTATAACTATAACATCTTATAACAGTATTTTGAAGTAATGCAAAAATCGTCATAAATCAAGTCTGAACTTAAACTTTTGGCCACAACTATATGTACCTTGTGACGTCACAGCAAACAGCATCACAGCTTGATGCGCAACGAGACCTCGCAAACGGGTATCAAACAAAAGCGGCCTTAGCGAGACGAGGGCAACAAAATTTGGATTTTTTTATTGCTAAAACGCATGTTGTACACAATGACATCACGCTGAAACAAAAAACTCGCAAACCGAAGTTGATTTGGGTTTCCCGCCCTTTAAACAAATAGGAAGTTTCAGATATAAACACAACAAGTTAACCCTGATGATTTAGAACAAGCCTACAAAGCAAATGACATGAAAACGAGTCAGCAAAATGCAGTTTAAGAATAACATCTCACCTGTGCACACAATTAGGTATTCAGATTGTTCACTGAGTTTACTTCATACCGAGTTTTAAGAATGCAGTCAAATCTAATTGTGCCTGAGGATCTCACTGTCTGTTCTATGGAGATGGGTTAAAAAAAAACCTGCTCGATTTGGTTTCTTTCTGCATATATTTCACATCACCAAGTGGTGACTTCTTGAAGTGCGGGTTTCCTACCTTTCCATAAAATGTATATTCCAGTGGAATCGAATTGTAGTGTTTGTCTAACATTGCAAACTGATATTTTCTTCCCACTGAACCTCATCATTTTTTTCATTTAGCGCAAAATTGTATTATGGCTTTAAATGAAGAGACGAGTTGCATTTAATGAAGAGATGTTTTTAATCGTCACTGGGAAAGCTCAAGGGCTTGCTTCTGTCTAAAAAAATTCCTCCACGATTGACTTGTCTTTCTGTACCGATGTTGGATGCGATGCACCAAGACGCCAAACATTTATCTTCCGAGTCATGACTAGTGTTGGACTAAGGATAGAAAATTTTAAAATAGTTTGAATCCTGGACAATTTGAATAATTCCAATCCAAAAATAGGATTCGGAATGTAGCCCATCTCATTTTTTTCCTGTCACATTTACGTAATTTATCACTGATAGACTAAACCAGCTCAGTGGCAGAAGGGTTATGCCTTCGGCTCTGGTCTTGGTAGATCTTTGATCGATTCCAGGTTGGGTCAAAGCGAAGGTTTTAAAAACAGTACCGATTGTGTTCTTTCTTGCATAATGCAGTGAGAATAAGTTGGGTGATGATGTGATGACATCGTAAACCTGATATGTAAAGAGCCCTGTCGCTAAAAGACCTTAGCTGTTGTAAAGTGACAATAAATAAAACCAACCAAAAAGTAAATCAACCGTTTTTTACGTCTGCAAACGTTGAATTAATAAAAAAAATAGTTGGTTTGCTGTCTCGGCATAACATTACTGATCGACTGCGAGCGACCAGCGCTTACATACAGTAATAGGTTTCACAAGCCCACATACACTGATTGGCATCGTAGTTGCCAGTGTTGATACTTCGCCGCAGCACTCTGATAATCTTGGGAATTGGGAGTGTTTTCACGGGATTTCCGCACTATATGACCTGGAATTTCTCCACAGAACAAAGATTTTGCAGTCGATGGAATTTTGCATTTTTTAGCTAATTTTTGAGATCAAAGTTGTGAGAGTAGCTGACAGATGGAAATGTCTAAAATTAGAGTTAAAAAATTTTAATTTAAAAAGTAAATTAAAAAGATTTAAAAAGCAAATTAAAATTTATTTTTAAACGCCTATGCGTCTCGGTAGAAGAAAGGTTATGTAAATCGACTATTCGGTACTTTATTTAATGTCTTATTTATCATGCTAAAGTGTTTGACTTTGCAAGAAAAGTATGACGTTTTAGTTAAGAATATTTGTTTGAAGATGCTTCAGATGAAAACTGTGTTTACTTTCAAAAACGTTAAAACAATTTTCGAGAGAACATCTAGTAAAACAAGTAATATTAGCCAACATACGCCTTTTGGTAATTAATATAATACCGTTAATTTAATTTAATAAAGTCAACATATAATAATTAGCATGATGTAAGTATTTGTTTTATCTTTTCTGTCTGGTCAGCACTTCTGCGGCGGTGATTGGTGTGATAATCCAACAGTGCGGTAGTCATTGGTGTGATATAATCATTTGGTTCACTAACAATTCAACACCAAAAGTTATCTGCATTTTTCTTACATGACACCCTAGATAGCAAAAACCGTCTTTTTTATATTATTTCAATGTTTTCAAGGCCGAAGAACAGTCTATTGCGAAAAAAACACAAAGACTTGAAAGAGATACACTAGCTAGACCTTGATGTGTCTCTCAACCCCCCGAAGAAAGGCTGTGACCTCTGCGGGCTGTAACCCCATAGGAGTTGCGGCCCCTGGGTTAAAAGCAACTGGGCTTAAGGAAGGAAATCTGGATCCTAAACCTCTGTGATTGCAGGATAGCACTCTCTCAACTAGATCTCTCTCAGCTTTTGATCTCTCTCATGATTATGAGCACTAAGCCTTTTGAGAGAGGAAAGCCTACCACACTTTCTTGGGCTGTGGCCTGCTGAACTGAAAATCTTTTAAAAGACTTTGTTCATCTTGCTGTTAAGTTGTTAGTTAAACAATACTATATTACACACCACATCTCCATCAATTGCAAAACATCGCAAAGGACAAAACAGAATGGAGATCCTATCAACCTTGTTGAAAGACTGATCAAAGCCAGCGGATGCCAAACGATTTGGCTACACTGGCAGCGGAGACAGTTACAATAATAATATTACTAGAAACTGCAATTTTTTTACTTAATTTGATGTGAAATGACCCAATTTTCATGGTTTATAACCCTGTGCAACTCAAAATTCTGACCTGAAAAATAAAATATTGTAATGTACATTGTACACCCATGACTATTGACTAGCAAAGTATTCTGTCTATGTTAGGGATTTCTTTCTGACATTGGTACCTACTTCATTATTAAACACGGTAATATGTGGTATCACATTTACTGCACACAGTATATGTGTGTCATTGTATCTATGTTGTATGGCAGGGGTCACCAACTGGCGGCCGCATATGGCCCACCACGCTGTTATGTGCGGCCCGCGGAAGGTATCAGCGTACAAATATAACTAAAAAATACTTTTCTTGAGTTAAAGAGCATGAAGGCAAAAAATGCTTTCTGGGAAGCATATTTCCGCTTGCATACGTTTCCACCGACCGACCAATCAGATTGTAGTTCTAGGTGGGGGTCGTTTAAAGGTATTCCAATGCGATGTCCAGGTCCAGCCATACTGTCCCAGTGGTTGATTAAAACGTCTGTTTTCAAATTTCGAAGTTGTCTGTGGGCATAGGGTTGCTTATTTTAACTTTGCAAATGTCATGTAAACACTAGTGTTCGTTTCACCGTTATTGTGTTTCATGAGCAGTGTTCCCTTTATGGACGTTTTTGTTGGCAAAATAGGTCGGTGTGCCAACTCAATTTATAATAAATTAGCAAAATATTATATATAAATTTAAAGACCTTTTCTCGTTGTATTTTGAAAATATTTAGCTTAGTACTGCAAAATGTTGTTAATCAACAATTCTTACCATGCTGATAAGCACCGCAAGTGACATTTGTCTAATAATCAAGGAAAGACGGTTTTATAGACTCTCACAAAAAGGATGAAAAACCAACAGAAACGTATTTTCGATGATTTCCACAAGCGTAATTGTTTCATGGTGCCTGGTTTCTTTCTCCCTGTTATTGGAGCCTATTTTTCACTGATATGTTTGCAGGTCACTATTGTTGCCTGTATTGCAATGCGTCAAACATTTTCTTGTTTACTGAAACTTTTAATTGCATGATGGCTTTTGTGAAGCAAAGTGACAACATCACTCTTGCTTGGCGATGAATATTCTGATGAAACCGCTCGCCTCACTACAAGTGCGCAAAACAAGTGGCTTCGTTTATTAGGCATTGTTAAAGAATTCAAAAGTGTTGTTAAAGGAGTTTGGCCTGGCAGTAGCGTTGCTCGACTAATTTTGTTGCTGTGGTATTCTAAGATTAATATTAACAAGATGTAACACTGGGTACGAAATGCATTCTTTTCTAACATAAGACTCAACCTACCTAAAATTTTATTAGTGCGGCCTGCCACAGCTCTTCTTAGTGCTAAAGTGGCCTGCATGCAAAAAAGGTTGGTGACCCCTGTTGTATGGCATATGGTGTCGGTTATACTTATTATGTATATATAGGTATTGTACAGTTCTGCTAAGAAACCAAGTGCCAACCAACGTAAAACTCGCCACATTTCCCCAACAGCAATTCGTGTTTTAGATGCTCCTGATCTGAAGGATGATTTTTGTAAGTTTCTTTTGTTCATTTTCTTCTATACAAGTTCAGTGTTTTGACCAGTCATTAAAGTAATTGAAATATTAGATGATTAAAATTGTCATTTATGTTGCTTAACATTTTCGGTTTAACTACAGGGCCCCGCAGCTAAATTGGAAACTTTTTAATTTTCGCCTAATTTTCTTTTTTATTTTTCTAATCAAGATGAAACTTTTTGCAGATAAGTAAGATTTTTGCTATAAAGATATTCTAAAACATAGTATTGTAATATTTAGACAAACTTCTTTTAACATGGCAGAATTAACAATGTAAATAACCACATGCGAATTGAGATATGCTGTGAACGCTTCTTCTGATATTATTAAGAGCACCGGCTACTCAAAAACGTGTCCAATTTATCAAGTTGTGGCCAAGTTTGATGCAGAGGAGAAAGTTTGAACAAACCTCCACAGCCCTCGAAAGGATCGAAAGCAAACAAAAAATTTTCTGGCGGACTGAAAAGGTCAATAAAGGCAGACCCAAAACAGTCGATGACAAAACTGGCCAAGATGCCATGTCAGTCACAAAACCATCAGTGGAGCAGTCAATGACCCTTGGGATGAAGTTTTGTGTGAAAATATGTCGCAACCTCTTCACTGCCCGCTCAAGATCAATCAAGGTTGAAAGACGTCCAATGCTTCTCAATCATCTCAAGAACAAAGGAGGACATGTTCGCATTTTTGTTGTTGAGAAAAACTTCATTGTGGACAAGGTTGCAAATTGTCTGAACGCACAAGTTATTGCCCGTGAGCCGTGACCCCTCAGAAGTTCCTCATCTCATACAAAGCAAAAATCCTGCTTCTGTGATGGTTTTTGCAACTGTGGCCAGTGATGGAAAGGTGATGCCTCCTCATTTCATCAAAGCTGGACTTAAATTCAACACAACGATGTATCTGAAGATTTTGAATGATATTTTGCTGCCCTGGATTGATAGAAACTGCAATGCTACCAAAACTCTAGACTTATCTGAAGGAGAATCTTTCCATGTTTGTCACGAAAGACATTTGGTCTAGTAGTTCTCTGGTCTCCAGGTCTGAACGTTTGCAACTATTGACTATTCAGCGTGATTTTGTTTGTCGTATCCAGCTTAAGTCCCCAACAGCATTTTTTAGCGGAAGAGGGCAGGCATACTGTAGGGCGGGCTTCGATGAACAGAGCACCCGGCAGCTTGTTGCAACCAGTCCCCCTGAAGCTGCACGTTTCAATATAATTGGACCGCAGTGGACTTGGAGCTGGCCAAGAGTGTGTGCGTAGCCCTCGCGTAATCACGACCACCTTAAACAACCATACAAGCGAATGGCCTCTGTCTCAATTTGGACCTGGACCAAACAAAGCCCAATGGCGATGATATCACAGGTAGTGGGAGCAGGCTTGGTAGAGTTGGAAGCCTCCAGTCCGGTTTCACACATTGGCGGTGGATTCCAACATGCACTGTCACATGGACGGAGGGCTCTTCAATCTTGCTCGCTTCCGTGCAAAGTCGAAAACCTCTGCTCATACAATTCATGAGTTACAGTTTGCCGATGACAATGCCACACCTGATTTTACTCCTGATGATCTCCAAACGATAACCTTCTGCAACAACTCTTATGAGCATTTTGGAATGGAAGGTAACACTGATAAAGCTAGGATACTCAACCAAACGCCACCAGATCACACCTCTCCATAGATCAATATCAACTAAAAACCTCTAAGTGAAGTAGACTACTTCTCCTACCTTGGTAGCATACTTTCAATAGCACCAACGTCCAACTTGTGCAAAGGATATTGAACAACGTATTAAAGCAGCTCACTGTGCCTATGGAAGACTTAACCATCGTATTTTCAACAACCATGCTATATCTAATCAGGGATATCTAAAGAAGGAGATACGAAGGCTCAGAGCGATTGCTGATTCTCATGACACTAGAAGGCGGTAGTTGGTACCGCGTTAAACATGCGGTTCTTTTTTAAATTGCAGAAAGTTTTGTAGTGCAGCTGGTACACTCAGCTACACAAGACAGTTAGCAAGTGTTATGTAGAACATATTTAAAGAATACTTGTTTGAAAAGACAGTTGAAATGTTACAAGTCAGCTGTTTTTTGACAAAACCTTTGCATTTGGCTATGTGTAAAGCAAGTATACGAGTAGTTGAATTAACAAGTGATTATAAGCATTCATTGAATATCCATACCTGGTTGTAATACTGTAATAGTGCAATGCAGGTTGTCATAACAAAGTTTATTAAATTACTATAAGTGTCAATTGTCATTTTACCATAAACAGAGATTATTTAAGATAAATGGAAGCCCTTCTATTGTCAGACGTAATAAAAGCCTTCATATCCCCTTCTATCCCTGTATCTAATCTATCCGACCAAAAATTATGGTCTTCCGAGCAGTCGTTCTTTCCTCCCTTCTCTATGCTTGTGAAACCTGGACATTATTCCGCCGTGACATCAAGTGTCTTGAAAATTTCCAGCAGAGGAAACTGAGGCGAATGCTAGGCACTCGTTGGGAAGATTGTCTCACCAACAATGCAATCCTTGATGCACTAGGTTGCCCAGTTTAGAAGCCACCATATTGCAACACCGCCTTCGCTGGACAGGACATGTCGTACAAATGGACCCAACGAGGCTCCCTCAAATAATGCTTTATGGTGAGCTGGAGACAGGGAAAAGACCCCCCGGAAGACCAAAAATGAGGATCAGCTGAAAGTCTCCCTCAACCATGCAAACATTGATCTGGATTCATGGGAACAACTTGCTAGTGACAGATCACTCTGGAGAAAAAGAACTAGGGGGCACGGAAACTTTCGAAAAACAGGATACAAAAAGCCCAAGAAAAACGAAACATTAGAAAAGAAAAACTAAAACTACCACGCCCCCCACCCTCCTTACAATGTGTCTTTTGCCCACGTCTTTTCCATCATAGACTGGGCTTCCAAAGCCACATAGGACATCACCATACAAAGCCAAATTCGATTTGAAGACAAACCAATGCTCGGACATGAGCTGGAGCTGACGATCCAGGCTTACACCCGGTGGTTGAAGATTTAGATTAAGTGGACGGGAAGGCAAGGAAGCCAATCTTTGTGCCCACCTTCAGGCATGTCTTTAAGTGTCCTGCCAAAGACACTGCCACAATCTGTCACATGCTCTTGAGCGGCGTCGAACCGGCGCCCTTTTGATTGCCGTTCCACGGCTCTTACCACTCGGCTATGCAGCCGACGAGATTGAAGGACAGTCTAACTCAATTCCACTCCCTAACCTCAACTATCTCAATGCAGCCATTGGAAGAGCATTCCGGAATCTCGATGAAGTGAAGAGAAGTTGTTCACGGTTTTGTTACAAAATATCCAAACTTATTGAAGCAAAAGGCCATCATTATGTTGAATAATTGTATTGATAACTTAGTTAAACTGATACTTTTACCTAAGTTGTCATCCTTGAAATCCGGAATATTGTACATCAACAGCAAGTTGATGTACTGTATAGTACTTGGTATGCGTTGTGCTTGGTGTGTGTTTGTGCTTGGTACCGTATGTGTTGTGCTTGGTGTGCTGTGCTTGGTATGTGTTGTGCTAGGTGTGTTGTCAGGCCTCGAAATTCGTTTTTGTTGACGGCGGACAAACGTGTCCGGTCTGAGCAGCTATCTCGGCGGACAAATTAAGTCTCACGGCGGACACACCAGTTTTAGCGTCGATCGTCACGCTTAATCACTTTATCTTGATAATTCTTTGCCATTTGAGAACTATAGCTACGGTTGAGAAGTCTTTTTAAAATTTCAGCGAAGTCACTCTGAAAGGCTTTCATCAGACCAACGACGTGCGCTTGAAGAGTCAAAGCGCCGCGTAGCTGCTTAATACGCCGCATAACTAATTAACTTCCACCGAACGAGGTCGTGTGGCTTCTTACGTCACAATGCTCTGGACACGAGTTGAAAAACTTTTACACTAACGCTACTATTTTCTGTTGTGCAAAGTTTCACTAGGCTTTTTTCTTTAGGTTTATTTTTGCGAGTCATGTGAGCGAAAGCGAATTTTCTCTGGGCCTTTTCTTTCTTACTGTAATACCAAAACTAAACAAATTTTGCTGCATCTTGCTGTAATAGCCTACTCGTATAATCTAATTTTGTAACCAACCTTGCCTTATCAATATTACTCGGAGATCAAAGCCAGACATTGTGACGTAAGACTTGAACTAAGTTGCACGTGATTAGTGTAAAAGTACCGGTACTCCCATCGGTTCTTAGCAAATAATTCACCTTTGTTACGCTGATTCAATGTCACCAATCGTTGAAGAACGTAAAAATCGAAAGTTTTCCTGCTTGAATGGAAGCTAAGGGATACAGTATTAACATTTTCTAGTATGCGCGCTAGAATGCGCGTGAAATTATATATTCGCAACAATTGTTCGTGCTATGCAATGACGATTTCTACCGCTATTTCTCGGCGGACAAATATGACCGATCTAGATAGTACTTCCCGCGGACATCACATGCTGTGACGGCGGACATGACCGCCGTGTCCGCCGTGAATTTCGAGGCCTGTGTTGTGCTTGGTATGTGTTGTGCTTGGTGTGTATGTTGTGCTTGATGTGTGTTGTGGACTGTGGTTGGTGTGTGTTGTGCTTGGTATGTGTTGTGTTTGGTATGTGTTGTGCTTGGTGTGTGCTGTGCTTGGGGGTCTGCTACTATTCGGTGAGTCCGATTCGGTGAGTCCTATTCGGTGAGTTCCTAACCTCTAACCCCTAACCCTAACTCCTAACCCTAAAACGGCAATGATAATTAGACTACGGTACCCGATAATTTAAAAAAAAAATTGAAAAAATCCCCCGTTAAGGGATCGGACTCACCAAATCGGGCCATTCCGGTGCTTGGTGTGTGCTGTGCTTGGTGTGTTGTGCTTGGTATGTGTTGTGCTTGGTGTGTGCTGTGCTTGGTGTGTGTTGTGCTTGGTGTGTGTTGTGCTTGGTGTGTGTTGTGCTTGGTGTGTGTTGTGCTAGGTGTGTGTTATGCTTGGTGTGTGTTGTGCTTGGTGTGTTGTGCTTGGTGTGTGTTGTGTTTGATATGTGTTGTGCTCGGTGTGTATTGTATTTGGTATGTGTTGTGCTTGGTATGTGTTGTGCTTGGTGTGTCTTGTGCTTGATATGTGTTGTGCTCGGTGTGTATTGTATTTGGTGTGTGTTGTGCTTGCTATGTGTTGTGCTTGGTGTGTGTTGTGCTTGGTGTGTGTTGTGCTTGGTGTGTGTTATGCTTGGTGTGTGTTGTGCTTGATATGTGTTGTGCTTGGTGTGTGTTGTGCTTGATATGTGTTGTGCTTGGTGTGTATTGTATTTGATATGTGTTGTGCTTGGTGTGTGTTATGAATGGTATGTGGTGTGCTTGGTGTGCGCTGTGATTGGTGTGTGTTGTGCTTGATATGTGTTGTGCTTGGTGAGACACTTTTGTGCAAACACTAGTTGTTACTCACACAACAAACAGTTCACCAGCTTTATTTTTTATAGTTAAAAATGTACTTTGTCATACTAATACCACAAAATACCAGATTGCAACGCACAAACACCTACAAATACTTAGGAATAACATTTGATGAGTCGTTATCATGGAAACAGCACATCAATATAATCTCAACAAAACTTTCTCAAAGCTGTGGTGCTCTATATCGATTAAGAAAGTACGTAAATTCCCAGACATTAAGAGCAGTTTACTATGCTCTAGTTCACTCCCATCTAATGTATGGTATTATCTGTTGGGGTCGTGCGTCTAAAACGGAACTGTATCCTTTAAATCTAGTACACAATCGCATCATTCGCTGTTTAAACTTCACCAAGATTAAGGACAGAATTCCCACCAAATCTCTTTTCAATAAAAGCAACTTGCTACAAATCGAAGACATGTTTTTAATAGAAGTATGCAAGTTTGTTTATAAAAGCAATAAAGGACATCTACCGGCAATTTTTTTTGAGTACTTTCGTCCTAGTAAGGAAACTCATAACTATAATACCAGAGGTGCTAAGAAAGATATGCTTTTCAAACCAAGAATGCGTACAAAGCTTGGTCAACGCTCAATTAAATTTCTTGGAACAAACACTTGGAACAAATTACCGGAACAGCTAAGAAAATTTCAAACAATTAGTATGTTTTCTAAAAAATTAAAACTGCACTTAATGTCTGAGTATAAGTAACTGATAGCCTATAGTACCATCAAACTGCTTCTACTTATTCTCACCGTATCTCGCTAATTACTGTATATTCGCTTTTGTCTTACCAGTATGCTGTGTTGTATGTATATTGTATATGCCATTTTGTATTTTTGCATCATTTCTAGTAGTTCTGTTTTTTTTTGTTTTTTTTGTATATCGCACTGCTAAATTTCGTATGTGTATTGTTTTTTTATGTTGTATATAATATATATCTATCAATCAAATCAATCAATATATCAATCAATCAATATTTGCGTTCAACTTCGACACCGTTCCATTTTAAATAAGCCATGACACCACTCGGGTGTGGCAGACTCGATGACCAGTTCGGTCCTTCTGTCACTCCCATCGTCATCAGCAAACAACCTAGCTCACATTGTAATCTTGTATTGTTTTTTCGCATGTGCTGATGATGCAAAATAAAAAAAAAATAAAAGAACTTCTTCTTAATACAAGAAGCTGCGCCCTTTTGGGGCAATATTTTAATTTCAATTAGGGGGGATATCTAAATATCTGTGTATGCCTGAAAAATGAAGGCATGCAGAAAAAATTTTTAGTCAATGTTTAGACCCTGCTGTCGGCCCCGGAACATTTGCAGGTTACAGGAGTTTTGAAATCCTCATAAAATCTTAATCTTTTGTGTTAGGTACGGCGTGTTGGTATTCATTTCTATTGTTTTTAGATAATTAATCCATTTATTAAGTTTACAGACAAATTTAGCCATGTTTTAAAATTTTAATTTTTGCAATGATGATATATTTTCTTGCATTTTAATGTAAATTTTTGTCGTTTCAGAAGGTTATGATGGTAGCATGTTGAATTTACTGGTTCTGGTACATTCTGAAGCAATATAAATAAACTCATCAGTTAAACATTTTGACAAAAAGTCCAGATGAAAAAATAGGATTATATTATAATTCTTATTTATGTAACAAATTACATCACAAGCATGTAAGCAAACTAAGTATGTATGCTGTTTCTCCACCCATTAACTTGATTCCGATTTTACCTTCCATGAAACTACAAAATATATCTACCTGACTTATTCTATTGAATGTATTGTATTAGCTGAGTGTAAGAATAGCATAACGATCTTCAATAAAGGATGATCCTTCAGAAATAGGAAAGTATGAGTCACTGAAAACATCTAAATTTCCGCTTTAATTTAGATATCCCCCAATTGAAATTAAAAATTTACCCCAAAAGGGCGCAGCTTACTAATACAGCATCATTGGTCTGATAATGTCCAGGAATGTTACCAGCCCTGTGCCAATGATATACGACACAGTAAAGTGGACATTTTGCTGGGTTGGCTCACAGATACAGAAAGGTTTTATTAGGCAATTTGTACAAACACTTCACATTTAAAAATTAATCCTAAAGTTCAATCTCTGCAGATCTAAACCTTATTGATTGGAGTTCTACCAACAATTTGGCTGCTGTTCTTGGTCGAGCTGTCTACATCTGGGATGCCTGTTCAGGCGATATCAGAATGCTAGCATGTATAGAAGGAGATGATAGTTACATTACTTCAGTGAAATGGGTTCCGGATGGCAGTCATCTGGCTATTGGAAACAGCAACGCTGAAGTGCAGGTTACCCATACATTTTCTGCTTGTGGTCAACACAATCTGTAATTAATCAATCACGTAAGGAACACATTGTTTTATCATTTTAGTCTTGATCTGAATGCTAAATTGTCTTCATAATTTAGACAAGATATTCAGCAGAAGTTTATGTAATGCTTTCCAAAGCACACAAATGACATAAACCCAATGGTTTTTATTGTGGTAATTTTTTAAACTAAAAGCAGCGTTAATGATGGGGCCCCAGATAAAAAACAACAACAACATTGGTTTAGAAAGTTGCACTTTTTGGTTCAGTGACCGAAAGATTCAACTTTCTGCATCATAAGATAAACCAGAGATTGATAGAATGATGCTCGGCCACACAAGGCGATGAGAAACTTAGTATTTTATTGTTTTTACATCAAATCAAAACTTCAAATTTTCAGGTCTGGGATGTGAATGCCAGTAAGCGTGTGCGGAATATGAGAGGACATGCCGGACGCGTCGGTTCATTATCTTGGAATGACCATATCCTATCCAGGCCAGTCATTTAATTGCATCTACGCAGCCATGCTAAATAGCCTACTCTACTATAATATGTGCTTATTACTGCAATATAGCCAGTCACACTAATGTTAATTGTCAATTCTCCGTTTCTGGACGAATAGCCTTGATTTTGTAATGAAGTAACCACAATATAACCTGTTTTTTAACTGGGTCACCCTTCGGGTGTCTTAGCACAGGTATTCACAACAAAAAGGCACGAGTGTCCTTTCACAAAATTAACATCAAAACTCTAAAACGATTTATGAAATGCTCACCTGCACTACGTTGCTTTACAATGCAGAATCATGGACATTGTCATCACATTTGGCAAACGAAGATGCAATGTTTGCTTGAAATGCATATAAACAAAATAAAAAATTGTTGTTTGATGTTGCATATTTTAGTGGATCTCAAGATGGCTTTATCCACCACCACGACGTTCGAGTGGAGAGGCATCATGTGGCGACACTGAATGGTCATTCACAGGTGTGAATTTTATTAAAATATTTAAAGATGCTGTGGATATTTGCATGTTTGTCATAATGTCCTGTAGCAAATACGGCAAGTTGAATTGTACGTTGGCAATTGGGTACACAACGTTGGCAATTGGGTACACAACGTTGGCAATTTGTACGTTGGCAACTGCCGACACAGACATCTCACCTCAAGACTACTTGAGGCTGTAGCGGACGTCGAGTGGTCTGAACATCCGCCCATACCTAGCTGTAGCTGCTACAACAACATCCCGGGTACTAGCGTGTAGTGGGGATGACAGGGTTCCCACGCAGTCGAGAAAGTAGGGAAAAAGTAGGGAATTTAAAAACCCGTTTTCCAGACCGGGAAAAGGTCGGGAATTTTGTGAAACCTCCCTCGTGGTATTGAAAAAGTATGGAAAACCTTGATGACTAAATTGTAGATAAAAAAATCCGATATATCGGTATCGGTGATATCGGCCATTTTTTGAGTATCGGTATCGGCAAAGTTTGGCCGATACTAAACATGTAAAAAAGGCGCTTGCTGCGGATTTTCTACAGAAGCAAAGATATAGATTTTTTAAAGTAGTAACTAACGTCAGATTGATGTAGAAAAATAACAACCTGTTAAATTTTTGATACGTCACACTCCCATGACTTCTTGCGCGCACGTTTTAACATTGGTTGCATGCAGTGATTTTATCACTCAAACAAAACGTTTTGTTTCAGCAGTTTTGCGTTGTTCGATTCTTAAGTTGTGTAAGGAGACTCAATTTCTCCAACATTTATCATTTATGTTTCTTTTTTAAGTATAAAAGTTGTAAAAGTTTTTCATCCATACGACGTTATGAATGAAATTATATTTCAAATCGGCGTAATGACATCATCTAAACATTTTATCGAATAATAAATTAACTAATTCAATCGTCACAAGTGGTTTGGTGGTGGTAAACAAATACGTTTTGACTTTGAAGTTCAGTGGAACAAAATATTCATTAATCGATATGTAATATATGCACTCAAATTCCATATCAAGAATAAGTCTATATTTTTTCAGGTTTATGTAAGCTCCAGAGATCAGTAGGCACAACAAGACCTTTTACTGATTGGTTCAGTGAGGATTCGTGGTCCCGTTGCTCTCATTTTTAGTGTATAGACTCGTTTTCAATTCATTTTTAAAAGACATTACGTAATGATAAGGTTGGAAGACATTACGTCATGTATTTTCAAAACAAATTGAAGTTTAAAATTAATTTTTTTGTTCATAGTCGTAATCCACCTTCAAAGCGGTATTACAAAGAGCAATTTTCGATAAGGGGGGGCATCAAGAATAAGTCCACATGACTTTTAAGGTTTACATCAGCTCCCGAGATCAGTAAAATATAAGGTTATATAGTAAAATATAAATAATATAGTAATATAAATATGTAATAATATAAAAAAATAATATAAATATGTAAAATATAGTAAAATATAATCTTCGGTGCAACAAGACCATTGATTGATTGGTTTAGTGAAGATTCGTAGTCCCATTGCTTTCATTTTGAGTGATCATACTGATTTTCAATTTATTACTACAAGACATTACGTAATGAAAAAATATATGATAACTAAGGATGGAAGACATTATGTGGTGTCTTTTCAATTCAAAATGAAGTATAAAAGTTATTTTTTTGTTCATACTCATTACTCATAATCCTTCATCAAAGCGGTATTACAAAGAACAATGTTGTGGCGCAACATGCAGCTTTTCAATGAAGTTTGGGAACTGTTTTTTTCTTGTTCATCTGCGCTTTAAATACCGGTCATTCTCCGTTGTTCATCCACTAAGCAGTTTAGGTGAACTGTGGTTAGCCTATTTGCAACAGTGGTTATACTGTACAGACAGTGGCGTAACGTAACCATGGCGTGACTTATTTAATTGTGGGGCACTCCAGAAACAGAAATATTTAACTTGACATGAAAGTTTAGCCTCGGGCGATTTTTGTTCTGTAGCCTAACATTCAAAATTTTACTTATTACCGTATATACTCGAGTGTAGTTCGAGATTTTCGCAAGTGGTTTTTCACCTCAAAAAGCCAGGTTCGACTTATACACGGGACAAGCTGTTTCCAGCTCGGCAGCCTTCAAAATTACCGCATTTTTGCTGCGGCAAAATTATTGCCGACCTAGATTACTGAGTGTGAAACAGCGTCGGCTGAAGTGACAGTTTTGAATACGTTCATTTGCAGTGATTCAAACTTCAGTTTCAAATTTAATGATTTCTTGTCAATTCTAAACTTTATACACTTGTTGAACAATACGCAAAGCTTAAAGGGGCAGACAACCCCATTTTCAAATGCAAATTGAGAGTTGAAATACATAAAGGGGATATTCAAAAACACGTTGCACTTGTTTTTATGAAAAAATACTCATTTGTTCTCACGCAATCTTAAAACAAAGTTTTGGTTTTGTAATTCGAACACACACCGCACGAACTGTTGTCAAAATAAAATGTTTTCTCGGGTGACGTCATGAGAGTACTGCTGGACAAATATTTTGCTTGTTTGAGGTGTGTGGCATGCGTTTGCAGCAGTGGATAAGATTATTCCAAGTTACAATTGAAGTTCAGATTTAGTTTATTGCAGCCTTGGTGCTAGCTTACATCATTTCACAGACTGCACTAAACTTTTTATTGGACGTTTAACCTAAACATTTTGGGTTAGACCTTGCAGTGTTTGCATAGTTTTGATGGTATTTAACAGCAGTCAAGGGTTGCAGAGATTTGCATTTATTTTTTACTTCATGATTAGTCAGTGCTGTGTGCACGATAGGAAACAGCAGGAAACAAACAAATGCCATTATTTTCCTTCAGTGCCACAGTACTGTACCGTATAGTTTTAATAGTATTTAACAACAAAAGGTTCAGACAGTCAAGGGTTACAGAGATTTGCATTTATTTTTTACTTCATGATTAGTCAGTGATGTGTGCACGATAGGCCTACCTACCAGTCTCAGTATTTACTCATGTAGGCCTACGGTATGTCAATTTGTGATTGTGTATTGGCTAGACAAGCACAGTAGGCCTATTTCAATATGCATTCTTCTCCCCAGTGCTGTGTGAGTAGACTAAGCTAAACCTGTAACAATTCGGTACTCATCATGCCAAATCGGTGTGTTATATATGGCTGTTCATCTGGTGGTTCTTCTACTGATAAAATTTCTTTGTTCCATTTTCCAAAAAATCGTACCATAAAAAAGAAATGGAACAAGTTTGTAAACACCACAAGAGTTTGGCCAGGATCAACAGAGTCCAGCACAATATGGCGACTCCATTTCAAGGAAACAGATTTTCAAAATCTTTTTCAATTTGACATGGGTCATTCCACACGTCTCAATTTAAACCTTAATGCATGCCCTTTAATTTTTCCCAACAAAAACATTTCAACAACTTTGCAACCGTTGGATTCAAAGTCCAGTGGAGAGACAACTCCACAACAAAATTCCACTTTATCCATGCGACCGGCTGCTAGGAAGCGGCAAGTTCTTGAGGTAATTTTAAGCTAACAATTATATTACTACATGTTTGTTATAAAGTACCGTACATAAGTAGCGAATAGCATCCTTGAGAAATTGTTTTCCATAAGTTTACAATATGTATGCTGCCTGCTGGTATAGTGATTCCCAGCTACATGCGCTTTTAGAACGTCCCATGTATAATTCACCAAGTGCATTAACAAAAAATGTTCCTTCATATATACATTGTTGTTTTCTTTTTCAGTTACTGGCTAGGGATGCACCCAAATTCGTACCCTGAACAATTCCTACCCTCAATTCGTACCCTGAAAAGATCAAGAGAAAATTTTTTAAAAAAGCCGAAGTCATGCCAAACAGAAATGGTTACTTGTGATGCTGTAACACAATATGACGTGTTAGATTTCCGTGCTTGTTCATCAAAAGGATGCCAAGCTGTCTTGAAGCCAATGAGTGCGGCAAAAGGTAAGAAACTTTGACTCTATAATATGACATATTATGGAATAACAGTAGTGTACATTTCAATAGCTTTGGAAAGAGAAGTGATGCCAAATAATACTGTAAAAGTTGCTTTGCTTGGTTTGGAATATGTTTATTGCAATAACTCAGGCTAATGCCCTGGTATTAACACAATCTGTGGGTGTGACCTGCAACTTGCAAGAAAGAAAATGAATTCCACCAGATTACCTTACTTCCACTCCCAAAAAAGCAAGAATGGCTTTGCAAGACATATCTTTTGAAGATAATGAAATGCACTATCCAAATTTCTCAATAAATACAATTTCGGAGGTGTCTACCAATGAACGTAGTGAAAAGCTGGGGTGAGTTTGTAAAATTCCAAAACAAAACTTCGTTCCTAAACTTTTCATCAAATTTTCCTATAATTCAACTGATGATCCATTGGGATGCACGGTGTGACAAAACATTTTAAATAAAGTAAACAATATCACACGAAATCAGAAGAATCGGTTCATTTAAATACAGAGCTTTCGCCACACAAGTGTGGCTTCATCAGTATAAACTTATTCAAATAGAAGTTTGTAAACAATGATATATCTGTTATAGATATTTTATGAATGCTTCCTGATGTATGGAAACACACACATACTGTAAACGGAACTGCTCAATCTTTTCTTTAAAATAGTGTCATTGATAAGAATTTTTGATATGTCATTGAGCAGAACACTGTACTTCAACAATTGGAAGGTGATGGTATTGACCTCATGTTAGCAGGAGATGGAAGGGTAGATTCTCCTGGACATTGTGGGAAGCACAGCACATACACGATCATGGACACAAGATTGAATAAAATAGTGGATTTGCAACTTCTTCAGGTATGGACTTCAACCAGTACATTTTATACTTTAGCTAGCAAATCCAGCTTCTTGTACATGTCTCATTGAAAGCCAGTGTGTCTTATAACAAATTTACGTTTATTTTACGTGTGTTTGTACGTTATAGTTTCTCTGCTCGGCGCGCTTTCCATTGATTGTTTTCTCTGCAAGCCCATTTTCATAAGAGCTTTTCTTGCTGTGTTCAGTAAAAGGGACTTTTGTTACTTTAAGTTCTGATCGTGTGAGACTGATTTAATTGGTTCGTTTTATATTGTTGGCTTGTGTTTTGCAGATGTACTTCGTCTCTTACTTCATTTAAACCTAATAAATGGTCGTTTCAGTGTGAACATACCCAGATAACAAATCAGTCTTTTTTACATTGATTCAACGTCTGCAGACGTTGAATCAATGTAAAAAAGCGACTGATTTGCTATTATGTGTACTTTTCTCAAAACTGCTCGTAAACAGGCCAACTTCGCCCAGAAAGCAACAACGTAATGATGATTTATTGATGCTAAGCTATTTCACTGAAAACAATTTCACTGAAACAATACAAGTTGTATTTGGCTGTACAGAGTACAATGTACATGCTTTCCATTGCCAAGCCAAGAAAAAATTTGCGGCCAGGGCCGTCTCCCATCGAATCGGCACATACAACACTCGCGGCCATTTAAAAAGTTGTTTTGAATTTGAAGGAGTTACTGTAACAAGAGTAAATGTAACCAAAAGTTGTTTTTACAGACGTTATAGGCACATTGCCTATAGACAGTTTGTTCGCTGGATCTGGGGTTACCTTGGACGTTCAATCCGTGTGCCTCTGCCGTCATGCGTCGTTTCGGCAATTAGGTCGAAATTTTCAAATCAAGATAGCGGCGAATATGTTGGATTTAAATATCCTGATTTGAAATAAAAAGTCAGAATTCAAAGTCTGCTTTGAAAAGAGCTTTTCCGTGTGCACAGAGAGAGTGAATTTTGTACATGTACAGACAGTACAGTAAGCTTTACTAGAGGTCTTAAGCATCTTCTTGACCTAGTTCTTTACAAACTAATATGGTACTTGTTGAAAGGTAGTTACTTTCAGTGTTCATTTTATCAACTACTAAGCCGCTTACAATCGACATAAATACATGTAGTTCATTGTATGTGTTGGAAACGAGCTTACAATGCATCTTGCGCGAACATAAGATCGGCTAGTACTCTCATGACGTCACACGTGATTATCGCACGGTTCAGTGAGCACGCGTCGCTCTGAAACTAAGGGCTAACTAAAACGGCCCTACAAAGGAAACGCAATGAAATTAAGGGAAAATTTCAACGACAACTACTTATTATACATGTCTAGAGCACTTACAAACAAAAAAATCGAAAAGTATGGTTTGGGGTTTACTGCCCCTTTAAGAGACAAAAGAGCTGATTTAAGCAATCGATTTTTTTTATTTTGCGTGTACAATCGTTCTTCTTACGTAACATTCCATGATCGTTAAAGTTGATTAGCGGCCGCATAAAACAATGATGTTAGGTTGGCTAGGTGATAATAGCGGTAAGAAACATCGTCAATACAGGCAATATCTGCGACCAAGACCACAATACCTCAGTCCTCAATCACGGTGGCCTTTCATTACTAAAACCTACTATTATGACACAACAACAAAGACAATATCATTCATAAATCTTATTTACTGTACAATGTCTTTGTGATTCAGTGTTCAGAATCACAAAGACAGTGTTCAGTGTTCTTTTCACTTGTAAACTTCATTTTGTCAGTAGTGTGATTTTTAATTGGTTTGGCTTATGGCAGTTTGCCATGTCCGATGGAATGAGGCTTTGAATTGCAATTTTAGTATAAATGTGACAGTTTATCCAAACTGATTTCAGTTCGGGTTTTTTCTTCAAACAGGAATCTTCTACTGTACATCTACTCTACTGTACTTCTACTATTGTTTTTCATACTGATTCGAATGTAATAGAGTCCGGATATACAATTTTTAACCTGCTGTGCATGATCGTGTATGGAAATAATACAGCACAGAAACTTTCATTGATTAAGCACTGTTAATGCGCATCTAAATCAGGTTGGAAATTTTTTAAATTTAGTATTGGAAAAGTAGGGAATTTTTTAGAATTTAGTATTGAAAAAGTAGGGAATTTGTTTATAAAAAATGTGTGGAAACCCTGGGATGATTTTGAGAACAATACCTTGCTCCTTTTTGCGAGTATGAGTTTATTGCAAACGAATGAATGAACTTCCACGTCGAAACGTTGTAGCCAAATAATGCCTTGAATTCAAATAGAACGTGTTAAACTAATTCAGAACATAAAAAAGCTACACTACAACCATAATTAAACTAACACCGTGACTTCCAAGAAAGGAATCCATGGCAAACTGACTGAGAAAATAAGGCACCACACAACTGGCCGACAGTAACCATACTGAAAAACTAACAAACTCACTGTGTTTCACGCTGAACGATTGATTTAAAGAAGGCTTGTTTCTTCAAGCAATGCAGCATGTGTCAAATGCGCAACGCTACAACAACGTAAAACTACGTATGTAAATCAAACCCTGATAAGTGGTGCAATTCCGAGGAAACGCCCTAATTTTCAGCCAGCGTTTCAACTTCCTCCCAAGCACAAATTTCACAACGGCAATTAGACTAATGAAAACACGAAAAAAGCCGCAGGCGCTACAAGGCAAATTCTACCTAATTCTTGTCTTGTGCAGATATTTCATGCAACGTCGTTAGACCAGTATTTTTCAACCTTTCTTAATGATGATAGCACAATAAAACAAACAACAAAACTACAATTTTGAATTTAGTTTTTCTCAGTGTGATATCTGTGCCTATTTGGATGAGCACAAAGTTGTAGAGCTAGTCGTCGAATTTGTATAGGTTGACCATCAGCTTTTTAGCAAAATTTTTATCAGCAGTATTTCTCGTCAGCATGTTAGAGACATTGCCTTGTTTAGGAAAAAAGGTTGCGTACATGAGTGAAAAAACAAAAGTTTCACATACGAAGTTAAAACACTCGCGTTTGCATTGCGAACGCAAGTTGTAGAAAAACAGTTTCAAATATCAACGGAACGGAGAAGCGTTGGCTTGTGGAAGCCGGAGACCAAACATGGCCTACCGACACGATGGTTTCTAATTAGTTTCGGTTTCTTGCTAGTTTCGGAGGTCATTTAATGACTTCTTGACGGCCATGGGAGATTTGGAGAGCTTAAAGGCCTGTAGTGAATATTTTGCAGTGGCAAAAAGGTGTGATAAAAGTACACAAAATATCGTCAAAGACTACGTGCATCAACTACCACACCGGCAAGCAGCTTATTTCTGCAACTTAGCCTGCCATCAAGCACAAAAGGACCAGATGGAAAGCAGATTCGGACATTAAGGCAATGTGAAAATCAAAAAATTTAAAAAAATCAAAAATCGAATTATCACACAGGGTGACTATTGCTATGTAGAGTATTTCTGTAAAATTTCACGCAAAAATATTCAGTAACCTTAAACATGTAGTCGATTTTGTCTTTGGCATTTGTTGCCAGCACAGAGTTGCCAGGTACAAATTTTTTGAAGAAAAAACTTTGTTTATCTTTTTTAAATTGTAAAAATTTCCAACTTTAACAACCACAACAACAATTACATATGATGCGACTGCTAGTTGCCCTTTTAGGTAAAGGCTGGCGGTGTACGGTAAGATATTAAACAATCACCTGGCAACCCTATTTTTGCTAGGTCAGCAAAAACTGATGATATTAAAGCCTTTTTCACTTCTATGGCAAGAGTAGGAATGCACTGTGCATAAGATGTAATCAATAACATTGCATTAATATGTAACCGTTTATAAGAGAGTGTGACGCCTGGAAAGTAACATGTCGAACCGCTATCAGTAGCAAATGTTTCCTCATGTAGTCTACAAGCCCTGAATTTGGCTATTAATGTGTTGGAATTGCTGTCAAGGGCTTGTACGTGTTGAAATAGTTGCTGGTGATAGTGATTCTACCACTTGCTTATGATCTAATTTGATTAAAAAAAAAACAGAAAATTTTCACAAGTAATGCTGTGGATGTAAGTGCTGTCTCCATCATTTTGCATCGGATTACAGACAAAATTGACAGCTTCACTGGACCCTTCCAAAGCGGTTTCAAACGTGGCAGAAACTGTGCTGACATTGTATGGGCACAACGTATGCTCGTTTCAGTGGTAATGGCTAGAAAATGGGACTTCCACAAAATGGGAATAGATATGTCCAAAGCCTTTGACACCATCAAACGCAAAAAAACCTTCAAATTTTAGACCAAGCTGGCTGTGATGAAGATGAACTGCGACTAACCCGCACCCTGCTAGCTGGCACGAAACTGTATGTGCGCATTAACAACGAAATGTCCGCAAACTTTGAGACATCCATCGGTTCCCCTCAAGGAGACAGCCTTAATACTCTTCACCTGCTACCTATCTGCAGCATTGAGCTCAGTGCGAGAGCAGTCCTCCAGACCAAACCCCCCTATATCTGACACATGCATGCCTTTGGAAATGGAGTATGCAGACGATGTTGAGTTTCTGGATGAGGAAAGACAGCCACTTGATATGCTACAATCTATTGCTACAAAGAACCTGAAAAACTACAATCTTTTCATGAATGAGACTAAAACTGAATTCACCCACATATTTCTTGCAGACACAAATGAAACTGATGCTGATAGCCTACCGATTCGAGGTAACGAAAAATGGCGTACACACAAACTTTTGGGATCATCATTGTGCAGCACTGCCGATGTTAAATCTCGCTGCAATTTAGGCAATGTCGCTTTCAGATCACACTGGAAACTATGGAGCAAGAGATCGAGAATCCCATTACAGTTGCGACTAAGATTGTACAACGCGTACTGCATCCCAATTGTGATCTACAACTGTAATAGCTGGTCTGTTACCAAAGCAAGTCTTGAAAGATTGGATGCCTGTCATCGAAGACATTTACGTGTCATAACTGGTCATACTTGGCCAAGCAGTCTTATCTCGAACAAAAACCTCTACAAAATATGCAACAGTGAACCATTGTCTTGCAAGATCTCCACCATGAGATGGAACATGTTTGGACACATTCTGAGACTTCACCAGGACTCACCTCCCCAGAAAGCCCTTGAATTTGCAATAATTGGCAGCAAAAAGTACCAAGGCCGAACCGGACGTCACCGTACCAACTTATTACAACTGCTGAGATCTGACATCAGAAAAGCTGGCCTGGAATCCCTGCTCAGCACACCACATCTCCATCGATTGCAAAACATCGCAAAGGACAAAACAGAATGGAGAACCTATCAACTTTGTTGAAAGACTGATCGAAGCCAGCGGATGCCAAACGATTTGGCTACACTGGCGGCGGAGACAGTTACAATAATGATAATGCTGTGGACAGGAAGCATAATAAACTTTACAACAGTTTTAGGGTCGTATGCACTAATAAGATTGATCCAAATATTAGCTGGTTCACTGTTTTTAACTTCTTCCACTGACCTCTGTTTCGCAGAAAAGCTGTTGTTGTTGGTTTGTACGTGGTCTGCTTTATATATATGTAAAATTTGCGATATCAGTGCAGTGACATACCCTTAAATGGTGATTTAACGGACATGATTTTCCAAAATGTTATATATGAATTTCACAAATCTTGATGTTTCCAGGAACCCAGCATTGCTTTCAGCACAGAGCATACAAGCGTTTTATATGCTCAAAATGAGCAGTGCATTTTTCACCAAGGATGTGTCTATGATCTTCACCAACAGGAGGAAAGTGCATACTCTTTCTATTCAGAAAATTATTAAAAATAATTTTAAAATTGTGTGTGAAGTCAAATAATAGGTACAAATGCTTTTCTTTCCTTGTAGGATGCAACTTGACAATTTGTTGTTCCGCACATATCCATGAACATTTTCTAAATAAAAGAGTACATTGTTAGTTAATTTGCACAATGTGAAGCAAAGCATTATCACCAATAAAATAAGTTTGTTTTAGCCTTTCAGAAAGGAGCACTTGAAGCATGTTTCGCCAAAAGCATTGAAGTGCGTTTTGGTAAAAAGTGTATTCCTGCCGAAAGTAAAATTTTTGACTATGAAGACTGGAACTATCAGAGATCATTCCATGTCAAATAAGCCAGAACTTATACCCCATGTCAGTAAAAGCTAGTACTGAAATTGGACATCTTCCTGTAGAAGTTATCAAATTGACTTCTATTCCAATAATTCCAAAATTACCACAATCATTAAAAATTTCACCGGCTTACTACTTCTAAATGCATAGACATAAGGGAGCAAAAATATTTTGGCGATGATAAAAAATGTTGGCTTCACAAGTACTTTGATGAATATTACACTTTTACAAAAAGGTTATGATGTTTTACCTTGCAAGATCAAACCATTATCCTTTACCGGCACAGGGAGTTACTCTGGGGGGAATGGAAGCAGTGTTTTAATAGCCATGGTACACAATCTTGGATATTCTGCTTTTATTTTGACCCAGAAGCTTGCAAGGGAATTTGATTCAAAAGATTTTCGCAAACCTTCATCAGCAGATAGATCCAATAATTTATCTTTTAAATCGATATTTATATTTAACTTTTCTACGTTTACAGTTGGTGCAAATGGGTTTCGAATCCATTTATTTTCTCTTCGTGCATCTTATTGTTCCGGAAAGTAATGTTGAATACGTTCCACCAAATTTGACAAATGTTCTGTGGCAGTATCTTGAACACATTTTACGTCCAAATTGTCTCCAGCATCGTCAATAACAGTAGCTAACTTAGGAAACATGTCGTAACAATTGTTCGAGACTCAAATCTTCCATGCTTTCAGCTTTCGTTGCATGCCGTGAATTTTATCTGCTGTTGCAAAAAGTGAAGCATTTTTTCCTTGCATTGAAGTGTTAAGGCTATTTATAATAACGAAAATGTCAGTTATGTAAGCTAGCAAAGCAAGCCATTGCTCATCTAGAAATAGCTTCGCCCAATCTGGCTTTCTGTCACGCAAAAATACTGCCAGTTTGTTTCGGAGCTCATATACGTGTGATAAAACTTTTCCCCTCGACAGCCAATGCACACTAGAATGAAATAATAGTTGCCTGTGATCTGCTTGCACATCGTCGCATAAAAGGGCAAATAGTCTTAAATTAACTGCACTTCCTAACTGACCGCGTACCAGCAGCCAAGTGCTCGCGTACCGGCGTTTGAGTAGCACTGATCTAGTGCATTCATCACTTTTTCAAACTAAGATCGAAGGAGTTGAGTATCCAGCTTTTCAACTTGGAACTTCTACTGAGGCTATAAAAGCCTTTACTTCCAAATTGTGTTCAACCACTACAGAAGCAATTATTTTTGGAGCAAAGTTACTACTATCATTGTACGAGATGTAATGGAACTCCATTGACCGTTGATTTACTACTGTGGTATACCCAGAAGGTAAACTAGCCTCACCTACTTTAATTTCCAAAGTATCCAAATCATTAAATGAGTCTTGAATTGTAAATTGTTCTGTTACTTGTTTAAGCAAATCATTTTCCTTTTTCAGTCTTGCCGAGGCTGTAGAGGTAGAAGTGGATCTTTTAGGTGGCTGTTGCTTTGTCAGATAACCAGGTAAACGTGGAAATATTCTTGGTACAGCTGACGACTTTAGGCGAAGTTTTTTCAGTTGCAACAATTCTCTTTTTGCAACTCTTCTTTACCGGACATTGGTACGATAGTACTTGTTATAAAGTCTGAATCATAAAAATGTTTTGCACAAACTCTACTGGAGGAAGTGACTGCATATTGTCCTCTAGGGATAGCTTTAATCCAAGATTGAATTGCATCCTGATTGCAAGGAAATCGAAAAAGTGACACTTTTGCTCTATTACTTTGAGATAAACGAACACCAGTATTACAATTGATAACAATTTTACATTAACAATTTTGGCTTCGGCAACACTTCCAGCGGGGGGTCTGGGGGGCCTCCCCCAGAATTTTTTGAAAAACACTTCCAATTTGGTGCACTCTGAGAGCATTTCCAAAACAAATCAAAAATAAAAATCTGTCAAATTGTGCTTCGCCTATGTCGTGATCATACATCCATTTAATGTTTAGAAGTCATGAACAGTCTTAATTTTAACGTTGCAGGACCAAAATCCAGTGTTAGAAATGGAATAATAGTTGTTTAAATATTTAATTCGTCATGAATGTTCATTCTCAGATATTCAGTTAGGCCTACACTACAAAAACTAACACTTAAGCCTAAACATTACAGCCGCAAGCAATTTGTACAAAAAGCTGGATAAGTTTGCCTCCTGCGTATAGAAGCATAACGAACTAAATATTGCATCCGCACCTGAACGTTCATTGGCGAAGTAACGTTATATCAACGCTGTAAAAAGGGCAAAGGCATGACTATGACAGCTAGTAGGCTAAAGTACATGGCGAGGAGACATCAAAAAACAGCAACAATTATTTCGCCTTTATGATGCTGTGCTGTGTACCGTGACGAGAGACCATTCTGTGCGTATGACGACATAGTCTAACGATTGTAGGCTACGCATTGACGTCACTAGGAAAGCAACTCTAACCGTAACACATCTGATTGGCTAAGCAGCTGGTGACGTTTTGCAAAACGAGTGAGGTTTGGATAAAACGAAGGCGTTTTTTGACGTTTTTGAACGTGGGGAAAGCAACTTTGCAAGTTGCTTTCCTGGAGCCTCAGTGGTTGTTTCTGACAGGAGCGTATGCGTTAATTGGCATTTATAGGCAAGACATGTGGTTTGGTGAGGACTTAGACTACTCACAAGTGTTACGAGTAATTCTAGTCACGAACACAGTAATTTTCAGACGTGATAAAAATAATAAGAAGTTAAACCTAGAATTCAGTCATTATATTTTGCATAGTTTTCGCTCAGGTAAGCACTGCTTTTCTTGCTTTCCCTCACCGATCGTCACTGAGTATATACGATAGCCTATTTGAACGTTCACACTTTCTCAGCGGGGTGGTTTATTTGTTAGGAAGTTTGCGGACTGGAATGGTCGCAAGATGGTCGATACCTTGCAAGCGGAGGCAATGATAACTTGGTCAACATTTACAGCGGAATGGCCACAGATGCTTTGCACGCTTTTTCAGACCATCAAGCTGCCGTGAAGGTAGGAAGTATTTTTAATTATGTTTTAAACAAGTTGATATGAGCAAAATAGTTTAACATATTACACAGCCCAACAAAAAAGATAAAAAATTTTGTGTCTGCAATGTAAGATGTGATTTGGGGTATATTGAAGCAGCTGATTTCAAAAATCACATCAGATTTTACCCATCACATCAGGTTTTTGAGATTTTTGCATGATATTTTTTCTCATAATATTGGCTTTTTGGCCGAATTTTCTCTTACTGTTACCGTTTTATAAAGACCTTATGAGCCAATAAAGTGTTTGAAAATTTGTCATATATTCATGGAAATGATTTTATTTTGTATCATTTGGAGATGTATGATGACACCATGACCATTGGAGTGACCGACCTACCTTCAGAAGGTACACTAGTCAGAAGCCCCTCTAGCTAGATGGTCCACTGGTCAAAAGAGTCACCTAGACCATCTGTCTATGGTAGACCATCCAACTTATGTACCTTCTGAGAACTGATGTGATTTTTGAATTCAGCACCCAAAATATACCCAAGATCAGTGGTTCTTAACCGCCGGTCCTCGGACCGGTGTCGGTCCGTGTAATTTTTTTGCTGGTCCGCAAAAGATCTTACTTTCTGCAAAGCTTATTTTAATGTGGAGTCATTAGCATATTGTAAAATTGTGATCGCACTGTGAAACATGCACAGCTGTAAAACTGACATATCTCCACGTAAAATTGTTTGATAATAAAGGTGAACTTTTTGATGACCTAATTCTGTGCCGTTGATAATGTTTTTGTGACAAATTGCATAATAGTTTTCAAAAAGTTTTGAAACACGTAAATACATATACAAATGGGGAATTTTGTCCTTGATTTTGAAAAATTTCAAAGTCGTTGGAGACGAAAATTTGGAATTAGATAAGTTTGAAGTTGCGCGATAAAGTCAGGCCTGCAATGGAAATTTGCCAGAACCGGAGTTTGAGAAAGCAAAGATCTTGTTTTTCAAAGAATGGAATGAAGACAAGCCGATTTGCTGTGGAAAATGCTGGTGAAAGGGAGTGGTGAAAAAAGTAAAAAGAGGTGCTGAGCGTTGAGTCAACAATTGAAAGAGTTGGCTAACAATTTTAACGATTCATTTCGCGTAACATGAAGATCCTCGACATGGAAAGTTTTGGATAAACAATCCATGCATCGATGATGTCAACACATGCGACCTTAATCTTCATGATAAAGAAAGTCTGATTGAATTACAATATGTTATGCTTCTACTTTGCACAGGGATCTCTTAAGTACGGGATGGCTCACTTGTTTTTGCCCCGGACACTAGTAGGGTAGATTTTGGAAACCCTGCAAACTTGTTAATGTTCTCTTAAATTAATGTTCTAAGAGGTCAATACATAACGCTGATCCACCACATTTATTTTTTGATGTTTTGAGGGCAACTTAACTCACTTCGTCAGACCACATTTTAGAGATTATCACAAGTATATTACCAATAAGCGGTAGCAAAGTTGGCTTCCAATAGATATAATACAATTTGCAGTGATAATGATGTAACAGTGAATGCGTGAAAGGGAAAGTTTCTTCAAATACCGGTACTACACTAAAACTAGACCGTTTTAATTTGATAATGACATTTAACACATCCAACCTTTTTGGAGAAAAAGGCCACATTTCTTTAATAAAAATAGTAAGGTGGTGTGGATACTGGATAGCCTGAACATAACAATGCTTGGACATTTCCGAAAAGGTACAAACAGTTATTGTAACTGTTCACCGGATTCGTATCTCAGTCGGGTCAGGCCAGAGACTTCAAGTAGGAACATACATCAAATATCACAAGCATACAAAGTACAAACAACAGAATTCAACGGAGCACGTGGGTCAAGCAATCTACCCACTATTGTGGCTCTGCTTAAACTGATGATTGCAAAGGATCCGATATTAGTTTGCCAGACAGAACATAGCTACTGGAAACTGTGTTTATCTTGCAAATGCCGAGTTAATTCAGGGAGTACCCCCATAGTTTGTATGCACGCTGTGAAGGTTTCGGTTGTAAGTCCAGATCTATGAGATGCTTGCCATTCTTTTAAGAGTTGTGTTGCTTCTTGCAAGTATGCCAATGCTGCATGATTTTCACCATCTACTACCTTCATCTCCATATACATTTGGTCTCTTTTTCTTAAATCTACCAAAACATAACCAGAATTATTTTGTGTATAATATGATATACAGTACTTTAGTAGACACTAATAGGGATATACCAGACCTGGATTTTGAGTGCTGGCCAGATTAAAAAAATGCTTTTAAAACCATAACTATTGTGTGACTGTTCTTAGCGACAGTACCTATTTAATTCAGAAACAAGACTTACCTTTATATGGTGCTTTTACTGACATGATTTTCCATAATTATGTTGTTCACAAATTTCACGTACCGAGCAGTCTGCATGAATGGAGGGTAGGTGCTGGGATAGTATTCCAAACCTCTGGCAGTGGATTCACTGAATACACCTGGAAAGTACATTATGGTATAATATACTTTCATTCATGAAGCTTATTTGAATTGTTCACAACAACAAACTTAATGGATAAGGAATTTAATGATTAACTAATTAATAATTATATAGTCATTCAATAATTAATCATGCTGCAGTAAAAAGAGCACAAACCTGTTCATATAACCAGAGGTTGTCATTTACCAAGAAGGCTTGACATCAAGCTGCTATATTACAAAACTTTGCTGTTTTTATGGAAATACAGCACTGGTACTGCATAACACAGTAACCGCTATTTTAACTAACAAATAACAATACATTAAATTATGTCTATGTACAATATAAAGTTTGTTATATCCATAATCATTAGTGAAATAAACAAGTAACCAAGGTATAAGAAACATATCTACTTACCCAGAGCATGTTGAGAAGTTCGTGCTATACTGCTTGGATTTAATGATACTTTCTTCAAGCTGTGGGCTATTTCCAAAGTCTTATTTTCTTCCAGAGCATAGGCCTACAGCTTCTTGGTGTTTGAGAATTCAGCACAATAGGCTTCACCCAATTTTTCATGGCCAACAGTGGGAAGTTACATTATTTTCCTGTTAAGAAAGTTGTTGTACTAGGGGCGTGAGACCAGAGGGGGGGGTACCCAAAAAATAGTATATCCAATTTTATTTTGATAGATATACTAAATCTAGGCTGTATACCAAATTTTAGGTCAAAATATTGAAAAACCATTCATTAGGGGCAAAAAATGTGATTCTTGACCCCAGCGAGGGAATTCTTTTCATAAAAATTAATTTTGGATATAAAATCTGACACAGTTGAGGGAATCAGTTGATTTAAAAGTGTATTCCTACTCATTTTTCAGCAATGAATCCATTTTTGGTGGTTAAAATCATCTATCTCAAGTAGAAAGTGGCCAAAACTTGATTTTTCTTCCAAAAATACTGAAAAAATACCCCTCGAAAAAAAAATTATTGTAAAAATTTTGTTGCTGTGCCCCCACATCTCAATTCCAGTATTTTAAGCCCTCGTGTGGGATGATCAGAATAAATGCAAACATTTTGGTGCAATAAAAAGTGAAAAAGCTCTTGAAATGGCCAAATGGTGCCATTTATGGTGTTATATACATGCGAGAATTTGAAAATTTGCTTCATTACATAGCACATAATTAACTCACATAATATATATGTACACAGTATATTGAGCACAAGGATAGACTATAGTCAGTGTAGTGTCCCAGGGGTGAATGTTCTTCCCCAATGCATGTGGAAATTCAAGGGTTTGTATTTCACTCTTTCTTTGTTTGTTTATTATATTGGTGGGGGGAGATTGAGAGATTAGCAGGGGATTATATCAGGTGTTTTGAGAAGAATATTCACCTCTGATGTGTCCCAATATTTCTATGTTGCCAGAATGAATGTTTATTGTTTATGCATATCAGAATTATGTTCATTATTACTGATATTTAGATCAGCAATTGTGCATGATATTGATACACTTAGAAGGTAGGTTTTGCTTTGTTGAATAGAGCTTCGATTTCTTTGGCATTTTTCAAACAGAATTTGTTTGTTCTACCAAAGTCCCACTTTCCTATAATAATAAGCCTTTTTCCATTTTCATTTGTAAGGATCTGTTCTACATCAACTTTGTCATCAACTGGTTTTTCTGCATGTACCCAGTAAACATTCTTTTTAGAGTCCTTTCTCACAAGATGTTCAATAGGGGAAGGTCGGGACCTGCGAGCCACTTTTTTCTTTTAGATGCATATCTTCTACGTTTCTCAATATTTTTCTCGAAAAATTGGTTTTGCAATGCCTTGTAGTGCTACCTACTCTACAGCAAAAGCACAAGTTATTATTTCAGCGAATGTTTAATTTACGCTTAAAAACATAAACACGCGCCAAGCGGCTTATCGCACCCCACATGTGGGGAGCGATAAGCCACAATTGCGATAAGCCAAAAAATATAGTAATTTAGCAAAGAAATCACTTCGCCATATCAAAAATACAATTCTAAAACATAGTTGTATTATTTATGTGTGAAATCAAACTTCAAGCCAGCTTCCAAGGTTTAAATTTTGAAATAAGCGATGGAGAATTTTCAAATGATTCCTTGAGATGACTTGTCAGAATTTTCATGTGAAATAGCATAATTAATAGTTGCAAACGAAACAAAAGTCAGAATTGTTATATATCCTAATGGAAAGGTGTGAAAACAAAAAAATGATGTCATATGACACTTTAACATCTACTATCACAGGCACTTGTCATGGCTTGTAGGTCCCAATACAAGGTGACTCAAGGCTCCCTACCTGATCGTTCAGAAATGAAACAACAGCTGAAAAAAAACTAACATTGCTATCTAAAAAAATTTCAGCTTAATCTCATCATAAATACATCACTTACCACTACAAAAAAGTTCATGAACATTTCTTGCATAACAAATGAGTTATTTTAAAACACATTCAGCCAAAAAAATTTACTTTTTTAACCCAAAACCTATAAATCCTCTTTGCACCTTCATTTTTAGTACAATTTTGACCAAAGGATTGTGGGAAAGTTATCCAAGCATAAAAAATATAATGACGTCAAAAAATGCAAAAAGAGGACTTTATATTAAAAAAAACGGGGGTGGATTATGGCTCCCACCATGATCATGGGTCCTGACCTTCCCCTACTATAATCTTTGTCTGAAAGCATCTCCTTGAAGTATCCAATATACCAAACTACAGTATCTCGTTCCACCATAATGTAGCGCAAAGTTCATTGACCTCAAAAAGAGAAATAGGAGCAGGTTGGTTCGAGATTATTGCCAATGCGTCTTCATTGGTTGGCAATGCTACATGAGCAGATGATATTGCTGTGCCATAGGAACTGCCTAACAGTATGCATAAATTTTCCACCTTTTCTTCAATTGAGATTCTACTTTGGCGGTATAATTCTGGAATAGATGCTCGTTCATGAGGATGAGTGTGAATAAAGAATGCTAGTTCAGTGCATACAATTGATTTAGTATTGTCTGGATGTTGTTGGAGCACAGCCAACAACTCATCTTTGGTTGTGCATGGACCATTCCAGCTCTTGCAGGAAGTGAGAAGTTTTGTGATGTGATCAGTGTGCTTTTGTTTTTTCTCACTTCATGCAAGAGCTGGAATGGTCCATGCACAACCAAAGATGAGTTGTTAGCTGTGCTCCAACAACATCCAGACAATACTAAATCAATTGTATGCACTGAACTAGCATTCTTTATTCACACTCATCCTCATAAACGAGCACATCTAATCCAGAATTATACCGCCAAAGTAGAATCTCAATTGAAGAAAAGGTGGAAAATTTATGCATACTGTTAGGCGGTTCCTATGGCACAGCAATATCATCTGCTCATGTAGCATTGCCTACCAATGAAGACGCATTGGCAATAATCTCGAACCAACCTGCTCCTATTTCTCTTTTTGAGGCCAATGAACTTTGTGCTACATTATGGTGGAACGAGATACTGTAGTTTGGTATATTGGATTCTTCAAGGAGATGCTTTCAGCCAAAGATTATAGTATTGAACATCTTGTAAGAAAGGACTCTGAAAAGAATGTTTACTGGGTAGGCTACATGCAGAAAAACCAGTTGATGACAAAGTTGATGTAGGACAGATCCTTACAAATGAAAATGGAAAAAGGCTTATTATTACAGGAAAGTGGGACTTTGGTAGAACAAACAAATTCTGTTTGAAAAATACCAAAGAAATCGAAGCTCTATTCAACAAAGCAAAACCTACCTTCTAAGTGTATCAATATCATGCACAATTGCTGATCTAAATATCAGTAAATATGAACATAATTCTGATATGCATAAACATTCATTATGGCAACATAGAAATATTGGGACACATCAGAGGTGAATATTCTTCTCAAAACACCTGATATAATCCCCTGCTAATCTCTCAATCTCCCCCCATCAATATAATAAACAAACAAAGAAAGAGTCAAATACAAACCTTCGAATTTCCACATGCATTGAGGAAGAACATTCACCCCTGGGACACAACACTGACTATAGTCTATCCTTGTGCTCAATATACTGTGTTCATACATATTATGTGAGTTAATTATGTGCTATGTAATGAAGCAAATTTTCAAATTCTCGCATGTATATAACACCATAAATGGCACCATTTGGCCATTTCAAGAGCTTTTTCACTTTTTATTGCACCAAAATGTTTGCATTTATTCTGACCATCCCACACGAGGGCTTAAAATACTGGAATTGGGATGTGGGGGCACAGCAACAAAATTTTTACAATAATTTTTTTTTCGAGGGGTATTTTTTCAGTATTTTTGGAAGAAAATTTAAGTTTTGGCCACTTTCTACATGAGGTAGATGATTTTAACCACCAAAAATGGATTCATTGCTGAAAAATGAGTAGGAATACACTTTTAAATCAACTGATTCCCTCAACTGTGTCAGATTTTATATCCAAAATTAATTTTTATGAAAAAAATTCCCTCGCTGGGGTCAAAAATCACATTTTTTGCCCCTAATGAATGGTTTTTCAATATTTTGACCTAAAATTTGGTATACAGCCTAGATTTAGTAGATCTATCAAAATAAAATTGGATATACTATTTTTTGGGTACCCCCCCCTCTGGTCTCACGCCCCTAGTTGTACATGTTTTTAAAGTTGTGTGTAAAGTCGAATAAAATAAACAAACGTTCTCCACTCCGTGTTGGGTGATCAATGCTGTGTGACAACTTCCCATCACAAAGGTCCACAAAAAGCTTCCTAAAAAATATATATATATAATATACATACACCAGTACCAGTAGTTAGTACAGTTTATAAATTACCATAACACAACAAACTAACCCACACAGAGAAAAAGAGCATTAAAATTATGCTTATAACTGTTATCATCGGATGATGCCATGTATGCACCAAATATTAAAAGCAGTGCAACACACTGCTTTGACAAAACCAAAATGCCAAACCACACTGGAATCATACCATATGAACACCATAGAAATTCTAGATGCAATTAAACTTTTTAACTCCACATTTGCTATTTAAAACTCCAAATCTTTTCACATGCTGTATATACATTATTGATACATTAGGATATATATAATGGGCAGGTCCTGGGCAGGTCATATAGCAAGATATCAGGACAATAGATGGACTAAAAAATTAACAACATGGACACCACGAGAAACCAAAAGAAAACCAAAAGTGAGATGGAGGGACGAAATTGACAAACAATGCAATACAACCAATTGGTACCAACTAGCACATAATCATGTAAATTGGCATGAAAAGGGGAAGGCTTACGCTCTGCAGTGGGCTCTCACAGGCTGAAAATGATGATGATGATATATATAATATACAAATGCAGTGTCACTAACAAGCTCACTTTTGCACAAAGCCGGAAACAAATGTGAGTTGCTCATAGGTTTTTGTAAAGAAAAAATGTTACTAAGTTAAATGATTTTTATCAAAAAATTTCAAACTCTACATTGAGATTAAAGACAAAGAGTATGGTGAGATTAGCGACAACTAACTGTCATTAGCTGCCAAAGCAAGCTAATTTCTTGCACACCAAAAATATCAATTGCCTAAACAAAAATTTCTTAAATGCTGCACATGTATATATCAATATAAGAACATATTTTAGCTTACCTGTTGCAAACATGATTATCTGCACATACAGCTACATGCTTTAATTTCCATATTATCAGTAATAATTACTGATGCCAGCAACTGTGGAGCATCAACAAAGTTCCCTGAGCATTTCATGTAATGAAATTGCATACAAATGTCTTTCTTTATTGTGATGTACCCACTTATGGTTCCTCCTTTATTTTCTGCTGGAATGATGCAAAATCATTAAATGTTTCCTGTTGTAACAGATCTTCACTCATTTTTGTTATTGCTGCATTTCCTAAGTTAAGTCTTTCAGATGCAGGTTGAGATGGGATCCCAGGTGTAGATAAATACTTAGGAAGACACAGAAAAACATGTGGAACAGCCGTAGGTTTAAAACGTATCCGTTGCAGTTTATCAGATTTGCGAGTAATCTTTCGACTCTTTTTTGTATCATGAGAAGTGGTAATGAAATCATCATTATTGAAATGTTTTGCACACACTCTATGTTTTTCTGTTGGATTCCAATCTTGACGAGGAATTGCTCTAATCCACTTTCGTTGTAGAATTTTACCAGCTGGAAATTTGAACAATGCGATTTTTTCAGTGGTGGTTGGTTTAGTTGTTTTCTATCCAGTTTTACATTTCGGAATACAGCAAGTAAACACCATGGTATCTAAACACTGGCATAACAGCACTATCCTTAGTTGTATATATTTAAAATTCAAAAATGGGAAAAACCAACTGAAAAAGGTGATCTGGTACTATGACACTTCCTCAAATGGGCGATCTACCTAATACAGAAAGCAATATCACTAAGAAAATAAATCAATAGCTTTTTTTCCTTGGTCTGAACCTTAAAACATTTGACCAGGCTAACACTCACAATAGTATTTCAATAAGATTTAATTTATGTTATGGAACCGGTTTTCTTCGATTAGGAATCGTCAGCATAACTGAGTCGAAATAAAAATAAAATGTAATAGAAGCGTTTATTCTAGATTTCACCGACATAGTATTTCTATAATCCTCTGCTTAGTAAATTTTATTTGAATTTTCAAGTGTTTGCCATTATACTTGCTCAAGCTAGATCAAATTGAAATTATAATATTCGAAAGTTGCGTTTTGCTAAAACTATAAAGAGAAGAAAAGGCAGAAATAAAGAAATGAATATGGAGGATTGGAGGTCATGAACATTTTTATTTATTTAATTAATTTGTAATTTTTCGTTTGTTTTTGGTCTAGTTGTGCTGACATCTATTGATATTGTAGGCTAATTCTTATTTTGACTCAGTTGTGCTGACATCTATTGATGTAGGCTAATTTTTATTTCGACTCAGTTATGCTGACGATTCCTAATGGAAGAAAACCGGTTCCATAACATAAATTAAATCTTATTGAAATACTATTGTGAGTGTTAGCCTGGTCAAATGTTTTAAGGTTCAGACCAAGGAAAAAAAGCTATTGATTTATTTTCTTTGTATATATTTATTTAGACATTAAGCAAAAATTAATAACCTAATAAAATCATGTAAAGTAACTGATAGGCTAGTGATAGGCAACGCACATTGAAGGCAGTGGCTATTTGATCGGCTCCGGTCTTTTAATTTGAAACACTATTTGACCGGTTATGACGTATTCTTTTTCTCTTTTAAAGCAAAGGACGAGAGAAGAAAAAAGTGCACTGTTTTTATCTTGTAGCGTATAACCTAACTGCAATACTTAAATTCACTTTATATTGCTATTGTTGCACAGCGACATTGATAGTTCAACCAAAAAAAACAGCTAAAACCTTGCAATTAAATATAAGTTGACTACAGTACAAAAAAAAATCACTTTACCATTATGAGAACCTGCAAAAAAAGTATAGCCTACTGGAGTAAAACTTCTAAGGTATGTAGCCTGATAGATGAAAGGCAACATTGCTGATCAAAAGTTTACAAAAGTATTAGGAAGTTTACCAGAACTGGAGAAACAGTACGGTACCCACCCCAACACATGTTTATTGCTGATGTAAAAGGGATCACCATGACTACAATCTATGCATAAAATAACCTGTTTGTACCAGCTAGTGAAGTAATAATAGTAAGCATAGTAATAATAGTAAGCTACTTGCCACTGAAACAGCTAGAAACAGATTTAAGTTAGCTTGAAAATCATAAGCTTAAAAGTCATCTCTCGGTCAGTAGGGTAGCAATTAGTCTTCAGCTAAGTCTCTTAAACCGAGAACCCCCACTTTATTGCTTTTACTCATATGTTAGGAATACCACCTGTTATAATAAAATTACACATCATGAGGATTCATCACTTGCTTGCAAAAAACAGACCACTACCGAGTACCGACCTCAAAGAATCACATTCATAATTCTCAAAAACGTGTGTGTTTTTTTTTCCCTACTAGTGGCCACTAAAGCACCGAAAATTCTCCAGTGAGCGGTCCCGGTATTCTGAGGTCCCTGTACTTTGCAGTCCAGATTCGAAAAACATCATCGTCACACTTCTGGTTATCTCTTACAAACGAATTCGTGCCTAACTTTCAAAACAATCGATTTGATGGCAATTGTTTCAACCAGCTATTTAGAAGCAATAGTTCTTTTTCATGTCTGGCTTTTACAAAGCAAAGAAATCGCCTGGATGCCGAAACAGAGCTACGTGTTTTAGAAACTTCTTTGATATCTCGTTTTCCTCACATAGGCTACTGGCAGCGTAACAGTAGCAAATTTCCCACTGACATTGATTTTGTATGGAAATGGGTTGACATTTTTCTGTTTGAGTTGATTTGATTGCCGTTTTATTCTAATTTTCGTCCTGAATACAAATCATATGCTAAAACCTTGCATTATGGTGCGCAACGACAACTTTGGTTAACAAAACGTTACAAATATTCATTCTATTCACTACGATCTTTGGTTGCCGGTCCGTGAACATTTTTTTTTAAATTTTGCCAGTCCCCCACTGTTAAAGGTTAAGAACCACTGCCCTAGAAGGACATTTATTATGCTGACACAAAAAGTGTGTTGGTTTGTGTTATTTACCAGTCTGAACAGTTTAGGCATGTTTGTGTTTGCAAACCAATAAAGAAGTTATTTCAAGTTTGGAAAAAAAAATTATAATATTGCTCTGTGGAATAATTTGATGCATGGAATGTTAGAGACTTTGATGTTAGAGACTTGATGATGAGCTAGGAAACACAATTTTTTGCGGACGGCTCTTCCTTTTTTTAGTTACAAGTGTGACTTTTCCAGTTCATTTGTGTGATTCTGTAAACATTATCTTGACAACGGGCGTTGACCCACTTTCTTGTGTTGCCAGTAGCCTACTTTCTTTATGCTTCTAGAGCTCCAACGCAATGGGTTGGCTTTGGATGGCCCCGGTAGCGGCTCTGTCTAATCGTTATCAAATGTAGGCCTCTCATCTTCAACAAGATCCATGTTCTGAGTGTCTTCATTATGATGAGTCACTAATTCGCCTTTCTGGTTCAAGATTCCTTTTCCGACATTGTTAACGTTTTTGACACCTCATCTTCATTTGCACTTTATAGTTTGCACATTGCTGGATTCATCAGGAGGAAAAATTACAATATCTGTGGGCTCCTTGGGTGGAGCCTCTTCCAAAATTGCCAAAATTTCTTCAACAGTGAAATGAATTTTCTTATAAAGTGCAAAAATTTAATTATATATACATGAACAAGATAAAGATAAATGAACATTTGCAGCAAGACCTCAATTTAAGTACAAAAACAGTGAAACCCTTAGATTTAGATTATAAAGCACCACCGTCCGCACACGAAATGATGACCTAACCTAGTATTACCCCAAACTTCTAACTTATATTTAGAAAAAATTGTAAGAGAAAAATGAAATATTTCGCTTTGGGCACACAGCTATACATATTAATAGATTTATCAAAACATAAAGTTGATTAAAAAATAATGTTACAAAGCTCGATTTATAGGTCACAGTTCGTGTACCATGTACTGGCTCCATATCTCACAAAAGGTCCACCTTAAACATTGTATAGTGAACACTAAAACTTATTCAGGAAAATACTCTTGAGCTGTTTCTATAACTACAATGTTCTTCTAACCAAAGAAAAAAAGAAGTTATCATCAGCAATCTGAAGAAAGCAATTTGGAATCTAAAATACCCACTTTTCACGTCCTTGTAGGTATAGGCGCCGACTTTTCAAAAAACCTTGGGGGGCGAGAAAGGTGATGACATCACGCTATTCTACTCAATTAAAATAGTCTTTGATTAAGCTTACTGTCATGTTTATATTGACACCTAGGTCGCAAACCGTATTTATTAGTCGTAAAAATTTTGATATTGTTAGCTTATAATTGGAACAGTTGGAAAACAAGCCGATTAATTTCCTTTTTGTGCGAGTGAATAACAACGATCAAGACAGTGAAGTTATCTAAATAAAACGCAAAAAATCATGATCTCAAGCAGAGTGAAAACCGGCTATCAGTTTTATTAACCTCGTTTCGCTCGTTTTGCTAATTAATTACTTTCAAAGCGTTAACAACAGCCAAGTGTTTTCTCTTCTGTCTTTTATCGAATACCGTATAAATACTCGAGTATAGGTGGAGATGTTCGCAAGTGATTTTCACCTCAAAAAGACAGGTTCAACTTATACATGGGACAAGCTGTTGTCTCCAGCTCGGAAGTTTTCAAAATGAACGCATTTTTGCTGCGGCAAAATCATTGCCGACATAGATTACGGAGTGTGAAATGGCGTCGGCCGAAGTAAAAGTTTTACATACTGTCACGATTTCTTTCTATCTCTTACCAGGAAAAAGACTTGGAAAGATTCAATGACGTAGTTTAATGGGTCAAACCGAAAAGCAGTCAATTAAATGTCGAATAATTCTACTAGTGAAATGATAATCTGACTTCTTGAAGAACTTTAACGAACGGCTTCTCAAATAACTCTAAATTCGAACACAATTTATATCAGCACCAATTCTCATCTACTTGTATTCAATTACTTCAAGTCTCAATCACCAATAATTTCTGCATCAACTACCAATCCACAACTCATAACACAACTCTCATAACCAACTCAATAATAATAATAATCCATTACGCAAATTACACCACTATTTATAAAAGGTTTGTTCGGTCTAGTAACTTCGAGAAGGTTACGTAGTGTTGCTTCACACGAACTCATCGTTCGGTCACGTAGCATTGAGCGGCATAAACAAGCAAGTTTAAAGAAAACTTGAGATTGTCACGTAGGGCCGAAGGTTGTAGAAAACATGTTACATAATACAGATTTCGTCATCAGAGGTTACTTTAGGTCAATACCCGATAATAACACATCGCTCAAAATTCCATAATGAAAACAGCACATTCTGTCAAGACGCAAAGCAGCCCGACGCGAGGCCTTACACATTGATTGTGACATACGCCCCCCCTTAGAATATTGTTGCAAACAATATAACAACACAATCAATACAAAACACACCACCAAACAATTAATTACTCAATAAAACAGCTCTCATAAGTCCATCGTTGCATGATCTACCAACGATAGCTTTTCTCAAAACAATAGTCACGTTTTCGGCGAAAGTTTCCATCGTCTTCAGTGACTTCAGTGCACTGGCGAGCAAGATGACCCATCTTCCTACATCGGAAACACCTCCTCTCCAGACAGTCCTTGGCGAGATGACCTTTATGACAATTGTAGCAAGCCTTTTCATCAAAAGGGCAGCTCCTGGCTATGTGTCCAATCTCTCCACATCGGTAGCAGTGGTTGTCACGGCAACGTCTGTTTTCCGAATGTCTGCCGTCAGCAACGCACTCCCTGGCGAAGTGTCCGCGTCTACCGCATCTATAGCAAACTCCAAATGGTCGTCACCTGCCTCTTCTCCTCGGTTCTTCGTGCTCATTGTATCCATGACCGTGAGATCGTCGCTGATTATCTGCAGAACAATCTCGAGCAAAGTGACCATTCTTGCCACAAGAATAACAAGTAACTTCAGAATTTCTCTCAATCACATTTCCGATTATAAGATCAACTAAAGGGTTTTGTAAACATAACGCTTTCACAGTCCCACTACAATATGGAGTTTCGATATATATCTTCGCTAACGGTCCTTGGATTGAAGTGTTATTTATTGACATCACAATTCCAGTTTTTCCCGTTAACTGACTGTCTTTAACCAAATCTCTCCTCACCATTATACCCGTAGAACCAGAATCACGTAAAACTTTTACCTTTTTGTTTCCAACTTTTCCATCCACTACTGGCAGGTAATCTTCAGGTATTATTTTTCAGCAAACATCTTCATCCGGTCTCTCCTCGTCAAGCGTGGGTTCAGGAATCATTAACGCACAACCGCATCGATAAACGTCCGTGTCTTTATCTTTTCCAGACTGATTGGATCGGGAAAACGACTTGTCCTTGCATTCATTCGCTTCGTGCTATTGCAACGATTGCACCACTTCCTCGACTCTTGATGATTTCTGTTAGTCTTCTTCCGGCAGTTAACAGACTTATGACCTAAGCCATTACAATTAAAACAACCTACTTCTCTTGGAACCGCACCTCCTTTAAAATTATTTGTTTGCTCTTCGTCATTATCGCATGACAACGTTTCTTCAGTCGACAACTTTTCATCATGAGCAACTAAGTACTGTTCTGCCACACTGGCTATTTCTTCTAGAGTCTTTGGACTTCTCTCCATTAGATAAACAGACAGATCTTTTGAACACGAATCTGTGAATTGTTCCTTAACTATAAGGTTTGCCAATCCGTCCAATGATTGTTCGGCCCCCGAAAGTTCAAACCATTTTAACAAAAGGTTTCTTAAACGTTCAATAAATTGACCTGGGCTTTCTTGTCGTTCAGGCTTTGCCTCACGGAATCTTTGACGGTATCCATGCTCGGTAAAATTATATCGCTTTAACAGAGCTAACTTCAATCTATAGTAATTCATGGCCTCTTCTTGCGAAAGTCTTGAATATACATCAAGAGCTTGTCCCGATAATAACATGCTTAGCTGGGTAGCCCACGTCGACTTCTCCAATTTGGCTATTGTAGCATATCTTTCAAATCTTAACAAATAACTATCCAACTCATCTTTTTCTTCAACAAATGATGGCAAATCTGGACGTCTAACTTGCGCCACAATAACATCTCGAGCATTATCATTAGTAGAATTAGATCGTTCACCAATGTCCAGCTTTTGTCTTTCTAATTCAAGTTTTAACTTTTCCAATTCATATTGCGCTCTTCTTTCTTCAGCTTCTGCTTCGCGCTGCGCCCGTTTCTCCTCAGCTTCAAGTTGTGCTTGTTTCTCTTCAGCTTCTCGTTGAGCTTGTTTTTCTTCAGCTTCGCGCTGCGCCCGCTTCTCCTCTGCTTCAGCTTCAAGTTCTGCTTTCCTTATTTCACGAGCAGCTCTTCTATCTTCTCTTTCGTCAGCTTCTCGCTGAGCTTTTTGGGCCATTATCTTGTGATACTCTTCCATCACAAACTGAGACTTTTCATTGTCACTCAGCCCCATTCGTTCAGCCATGCTCCGTAAGTCTTCAATCATCTCATGTTTGACAGTATCCGCCATCTCGATAGCTTGTTGTTAATTTATTGTTCTTTCAATAAATCTTCGGTTTTTCGGTTTATTCTTTTTAGGTTTATTCCCGGACGAGCCCCCAGAATGTCACGATTTCTTTCTATCTCTTACCAGGAAAAAGACTTGGAAAGATTCAATGACGTAGTTTAATGGGTCAAACCGAAAAGCAGTCAATTAAATGTCGAATAATTCTACTAGTGAAATGATAATCTGACTTCTTGAAGAACTTTAACGAACGGCTTCTCAAATAACTCTAAATTCGAACACAATTTATATCAGCACCAATTCTCATCTACTTGTATTCAATTACTTCAAGTCTCAATCACCAATAATTTCTGCATCAACTACCAATCCACAACTCATAACACAACTCTCATAACCAACTCAATAATAATAATAATCCATTACGCAAATTACACCACTATTTATAAAAGGTTTGTTCGGTCTAGTAACTTCGAGAAGGTTACGTAGTGTTGCATCACACGAACTCATCGTTCGGTCACGTAGCATTGAGCGGCATAAACAAGCAAGTTTAAAGAAAACTCGAGATTGTCACGTAGGGCCGAAGGTTGTAGAAAACACGTTACATAATACAGATTTTGTCATCAGAGGTTACTTTAGGTCAATACCCGATAATAACACATCGCTCAAAATTCCATAATGAAAACAGCACATTCTGTCAAGACGCAAAGCAGCCCGACGCGAGGCCTTACACATTGATTGTGACACATACGTTCATTTGCAGTGATTTAAACTTAATTTTCAAATTTAATGATTTCTTGTCAGTTCTAAACTTTACACACTTCTTGAGCAATATTTAAAGCTCACGAGACAAAACAGCAGAAAGAGCTGTTTTAAGAGATCATTTTTTTTATTTTTGCGTGTAGGATATAATCGTTCTTATTACCGGTACGTTATATTCCATGATCGTTGAAGTCGATGTCAAACCTTAGCGGCCGCATAAAACAATGATGTCAGGTTGGCTAGGTGATAATAGCGGTAAAAGACGTCGTTAATGCAGGCAATATACCAAGACCAGTAAACACCTTTTCTTTTATCGGTTTTCGATTTAATCCTCACTCATTGCGAACAAAACAATGCGTTCTGTTCATGTTCTGTTGAATCATATTGATCTCACAGCGGGAAGACATCGTTGAAAATAGTGCGTCTAATTTAGCTGGTTTTCTTAATATTGCAGTGAATAGTTACGTGACTATTCCAGCAGCGTAAGTTACTCTACCATCTACTTTGAAATTTTCATACCATATGAGAAAGCCATGTGATCAACTGCTGTTTTGCGGGCAAGAGCAAAGTAGGCTATTTTTCGCTTTCGGCATTCTTTACGTCCGTTTAAATGATCTAGATCTCTTTCGCGAAGTGTTTTATCTTTGAAACACCATTTGTAATACCCATTTTTGTTGCCCCTCAACCATAAATTTACGGGGGGCGCCGTCCACCCCGGAAGTCGGTGCGTATGCTCGTAGGGACGCGCGGGCACTAATGGGTTAAATACGCTGCTTTTCTATAAGAATGCATGGTTTTATTGCCTACGATGGATAGAAATGAAGGAGTCACTATGGACAACTGGTCGACTCTAATGACTCTGCGTTGAAGACCAGGCTTTTTTAAAGTGAAATGGAGAAAGATTGTTGAGAAAAACACCTTTTGAAGCTATTCTTAAAAGGTGCCATTCACTTTCTACGTGTGCCTCTGTCAATTTTTCAAAAAAACTTTCACATTATGACAGCAACACAGTGGTCCATCTATTTTTATTACTGCTGTTGGCAAAATCTTATTGCACTCTCTGCTAATAGCTACACCCAGAGGTGGGCATCCGCTACTTTAAAATTAACGCACTATCGCTGGTCGGTCTAAAGTAGCTCATGCTACGGCTACCCGCTACTACTACTCGGTCTAAAGTAGCGCATACTACAGCTACCCGCTACTACTACTCAGGCTAAAGTAGCGGGCGCTGCTGCTATTTCTCCCGCTACTTTTGTCTTAAACTGACACAAGAAACACTTTGTGACGTCAAAACGAAAGATATCATTCGTATACACTGTCATTTTAACATTGTTATAGAAAATATCTTGTAGGGGAAATGTGTTGTTATGCATCTAAGCATCTTTCAAAAATTCGAGCATTGTAAAATGCGAATTGCTGAGTCTTGCCCACTTTGTCTTCAGCGTGTTTTTTCCAATGGACAAAAGTCTCTCCACCGCAACACTGGAAGGAATGACGAATGGGGGAGTTGTATCAAATAAACAGACATTTTAAATCGGCACTGGGAAAGCTCAAGGACTTGCTTCTGCCTAATAAAAGGCCTCCACACTTGACTTTTCTTTCCGTACTGACGTTTCATGCGATGGCACTAACACCCCAAACGAAAGATATCATTCGTATACACTGTCATTTCAACGTCGTTATTTCTTTCAAAAACACGAGCATTTTAGAATGCGAGCCGCTGAGTCCTGCCCACTTTGTTTTCAGCACGTCTCTTCCAACGGAGAAAAGTCTCTCCACCGCAACACTGGATGGAATGGCGAATGGAAATGTTCTATTTAATGAATAGACATTTTAAATCGGCTCTGGGAAAGCTCAAAGACTTGCTTCTGTCTGAAGAAAGGCCTCCACAATGGTCTTTTTTACGTTTTCTTTCTCCATACTGACGTTCATGCGATGGCACCAACACACCAAAAAATTCATCCTCGGAGTCGTGACGGGTGTTAATGTCACTCTTGTCGGTATCAACATGGCTTGATGTTTCTCGCAAAAGTTGAATGAGTTTTTCACCCATTGTCATAAAAATCTCCAAAACGGAGTCATTTTTTCACTTTAAATTGGAAAGTAGGTGGAATGCGACTGAAAGCAATGTAGCGCCGCTACTCCAACAAAAAGTAGCTAGCTCCTATCCACCTTTGGCCATGCTTACTTTTGTCTTTTGTAGAGCGTTACTTTTTTACAAAAGTAGCGCTCTACTGCCCACCTCTGGCTTTACCACATGTTGTTTTGTATTAACTGTGATCGCAGTGTACTGTATGTTATTGCAATGGGCGTAAATAAAAGCATGATTATTATTGGGTTTGACTAACTTAAAGTTGAACAGTAAGCTACTTAAGTTTCAATTGGCCAGACTATTGCTGAGTGGAATATCACAGTCAGACTGTCATGACTTTAAAGCCGCCAGATTTGTTGCCCCAGTTCTAGCGACTGTATGAAATACACTAATAATTGTGATGACATTACACTTTGAGTCACAACACAACAGACAGCTAGACGCAGTATAAGACCTTTCCATGGATGGGAAACATGTTCCATGGCACAACGAGGCTGAATGTTAAGCTTTTTTTTTTTGATTCGTGACGGCAGGCAAGGGCAGCAGTATGTTAAAGTAGTGCAGATGAACTGTCCCAAATTCCTAAGTGTTTGTTTGTTACGGTTGAATAATGTTTGAATTGTACAAACGGTATTACAGAAAATACAAGTGAATCTACATCCTGTACTAAAAACAGAAATATGTCATGTATTTGTTTTTGTAACTTTTAGTTTTGGATGCTTACTGGAAGTTGCTGCTGCGAAAAAAGTTGCTTGCTTGATGTTTGTTAGAATTTTTCTTTGCATTTTGATCAGCAGCGGCATCATTATCAACATTTCTGCAGCAAACCTATCTGTTACAAAAATATTGGTAAAGTGGCGACTGGACGGCCAATCGACAGTACAGTGCTACTCAAAGTGTGGTACCAGTGCCGATACGTAAGCAGTAAGCACTTGACTGCCGGTACGCGATTAGTCTGAAAATCATTTATTGATTGATTATATCAGAATGTGTTTTTCACCATGCCCAGGTTATTTTTCTTTGCATAATTTTCGTAGGCCTACTTATGCTGTTATAGCGATATAAACTTATGACATAATTTTTCAAATTGCTTGATAGAAACGTTTTGAGAAGCAATTTGAGATCATGTCCAGAGGCAGGTCTGAGTATCAAACCAAGATCTTAGAAGCCTTGTACATTAAACGTCACAATCCACCTTTGAACAGACAATTGCGGCTCAGCTTTCTTGCTCTCTGTATTTTAAAATTAGTTTTTTCGCACCTTGCCTTTCTACCACATCATGTGATCTGTTCAACACCTTTTGATACAGTTACCGTAGATTCTTGTTGAGCCAATATCGTTGAGTTTGAGCTAGTCAGAAGTACTGTGCAGTTTTTGTTTTTTCCTGTTCATAGATTTAATAAACCATTGTATTTTATTCAGATGTAGTTAAATTGTATATATTATGTTCCTGAAAAGGACATCTTGTGATGTCGAAAACGTTCGATATTTAATTTGTTGTGTAGTTTTGTGTTTCTGTAAATGTAATAAACTTGAATATGTTAAACTTGATCACGTTGCTCGGCTTCGTATGCCAATGAACCGCAGACCACATCATCAATGACTGTACCATCTTCAAGCCACCTAACGGAGTGGAAGGTCTGCGCGTCATGGATGATGAAACCAAAGATTGGCTGCTCTCTAGTAGCCTTCCGGTGTTTCAATAAGAGATAATTATTTTCAGACTCAAATAATTATGATTCGGACAAGAGTGATATTGGGAGTGTCAAAGTATTGGTGGTTAAAATTTATTCAAGTTTTGCTCCACAATACGATGCGCCATATTTAGAACTTGGCTTTATAGCAACAGACGATGTTGGTATGCCGAAGTTGCAATGTGTCATTTGAGGAATTGTGCTTTGCACTGACTTAATGATCCCTTCATATCTAAAGGAACACTTTTATTCAAACATAAAGAATTAAGAATTTTAGACCTAAGCCAAAAAAAATTTTGAAAGAACTTAAATGAATGAAAAGCTCTGCATGAACAGAGCAGAGTTGAATCAAATCCAATTGTAATTGAATGTAATTGAAATTATAATTTAAAAAAATTTTAATCCAAATTACCAATACATTTAAGGCTAACGGTACCGGTAACATTAGCAAAAAATACTTTTTTTAATTGTTGGCACACTTATACCCATGAAAAAAACTTGATTGTACAGACAATCATCGCAAACTTGTCTATCACATGGAAATCGACTTTCTTTGCTACAATCGACCTGTATTTTTTTGTAATTAAAACGTGTATACAATTAATTTCATTTGGGAGTGGCCTAATTGTGTTTTTAAGTGTAATTTGAAAATTTCAGAACAATGTAATTGCAACTGAATACTGCAAAGTTTGGGTGTTCATCAGGATAATTAATTCTTTCTTGCACTAGTTGTAACGTTCATCTGATGAAAGTGAAAGGCAACTTGTTTTTCTTTGCTTTTACTTTCACTCTCATCAGATCAATGTTGCAAATAGTGCTAGAAAGCCATTAATTAAAAATTTTGTTATTATGACTGAACCTCAAACTATGTAATTGATCCAGTTCTGGTACAGACACTCTCGTATCAATGTTAAAGCTTTAGGCCTACGTGCAACCTATATGAAGTAGCCCTAAGGATTGCAAAACTCGAAAACCACACACTATTGCCGAAATGTTAGCGAAATACTGTTTGTGAATTTGCTCACTGTAGACTTGTAAAACCATGATTGGCCTTGTTATTGTTAGTTTTTTGTTTCAAATGTGTTTCTCCGAATGATAATAAGACCACTTCCGGTACTCTGTATTGAAAAGTTTGAGCAGCACTGACTTAGTACATTGATGTTCAAAAGGAATGCATATTGCATAGCATTGTTTGAGTTTTCGTAAATCGGTATTGAGCTTGGAACTCCTTCAGTAGCCCTTGCATTTTTTTCACTTTGTGTGAGGTCAGTGAGCTACTATTCGTCCACCCACTATGCAGACATCGAGCTGCTTCCGATGTTGACTTGTCTTGCCTCAACAGCATGTTGTTGAGCAATACCGGTGTTCTTTATTGGAGGTCAGCAGTGGTCCTATTATGTGGCCAAGAGCACACAAACATCATAGAGATGATTATTGTATCATTCTTCTGTGCGCCTTAATTTCCGTTTAAAAATAGCAAATTTTCACGGAAGGTTTTTTTTACAAATTGTCTTACGTAAGTAAGTGTACGTAAGTTACTAAATTACTTTACATAAGTGTGCTCACCCGTAAGACATGAAAAAAAAAACAATTCTTTCATTTCACTTATTATAGTTCACAGAGTAATATTACATCCAACATTGCGCTACCACTTTTGTAAAGTCATTCATTGCAGGCGTTGGCATGGTGCCCGTGGCAGGCTAACCTGTTGGTTTCTGGAGGAGGAAGTGCCGATAGACATCTTCGTTTTTGGAACGCACATAATGGAGCGTGTGTCAAAGCGGTGAACACTAAGTCTCAGGTTGGAAACAAACTTTTTCACTTTATGCTTCTCGGCAGCCGACTGTAGCAAAAATTGACAGTGTGTTTATGGTTTATACCGTGTTTTGCCCAAGAGACTGGGCTCGTCGGTATCGCACCACTAATTCTGCCACCGACTATCGATCACTGCCTTTACCAGTCAATTTAAATCTTATGCTTGTGGAAAGAAAAGATCCAACAATACCAGCAAGCGCCCGGAGAGGACATTGTGGAGAAAAGAGCGTTCTTCCTGGCTATCAGCACAAGGCTGAGTACTGACTAGTATAGAGAGCAATTGCGATTTGTTAACCATAACGGTGTAGCTTCCACGCTGGCCATTTAGACCATTCAATCAACTTATGTTCATTTACAATCCCACAAAAACAAGTGGTGTCACAGAAATCATTTTGGATGCGTGTCACAGCTTTTTTTTATCATTATCGTCTTCGTAGTTTGAGCCAGTGAGGGCGACCATCCATCTTCTCTAAGGTATTTTTTATTCGTTTTCTTTTCATGGCTTGATAAGGGCTACCGCATAGCCAAAAACGTTTGCTATTTTGTTTTTATAATGTTAAATGTTGTGTTTTTGCTCAGTTATGTCTGTTTATGGTTAAAAAAAGTAACCTCTTTACCTAAATTACCTCGTTGCTTGGTTAACAGATAAATTTTATCCTGAACAAACGAAACTCACTACATTGTATTGACTGTTTTTTTTTGTTTTTACCTCCTAACGTTTGCCATATAACTGGTGTTTTCGAAACAATTTGTGGTATCCGTCACAATGTCTTGTAGTAAGGTCAGTCTTCTACAGCCCCACTTAAAGAATGATTTGCACTTCAGGTTTGCGCTGTAAAATGGTCCACACACTATAAGGAGCTAGTATCATCTCATGGATACGCACATAACCAGCTGACAGTGTGGTCTTACCCCTCCATGCAGTGGATGCAGGATCTCATGGGACACACAGCTCGGGTAAGTGGCATACACAGGTTTCCAGGTTTTGTTACGGTTGTTAGTCAGCATGGTGAGTTGGTGACGTATCAGGTCATCAGATAATAGGCAGCCCGATGCGATTATCTTCAGCTGACATAAGACGCGATGATTCGGAGTTCGTGGTTTTAAACACTTAGGTACCATTAGTGATAGTCGAAAGTTTTCTAGGTAGTACGCGTCCAACGTACAATAAATAAAGAAAAATTAGAACAAAGTAATAAAGATCCATGAGAATAGACATCAACTCCATTCTTTAATTTGCAGTGCTGTAATTAACTTCCCGGTCTTACGCTTATAACGCAACAACCAAAGTATTTAAAAGAAACGCCAATTTTCAAATTAGTCATCACCGTGTTTCTTCGTACTTAGGGTTGGATGCAATGCGTCATTTTTGAATAATAATAATAACAATGCGTTTTGTATGCTGCTGTGCCCTGTATCCATTGCAGCTGTGCGTTGCTGTCAGTGCTTTACAAAGAAAACAATTGTCAGTGCAGCCTGGTACATCATTTCCCTGCATCCATTCTTTTCCTGGATGCCAAGCAGGAAAGAGATTCAATGCCACTTTCTGAACAGCATGGTTTGACTCAACATAGTATTGAGCCCATGTCTGATTGTCTACCGATTAAGACACTCTCACCACCAAGCCACAGAGCCTAAAGCAGCCAACATGATACGCCTAGCTTAATAATCCGTCAGTGTTCTTAGATCACTGACCACCATACGTAATTCACATAACTTGCTGCACACGAATTGCTAAACGTTACCAGCTAAACGCATAATGTGTTTTACAAGGTTATAGCCTACAGCCTGAATACTTTGTTAAAGCAGCACAGCTTAACTGCGGCCAGGTACTGCAGCAATCTGTATCCGCAGTGCAAGGCGTCACCATCGAACAATAGGTCTTGTTGTCTCGGTGGTAACGATCGAATCTCCGTCAAGTTTATATTACGCTGTCCAGCATGTCGTTATGGGCTCCAGACACAGGGATATGCACCACTGATGAACCCAAACAAGGGTGGAAATCGAGTACACGGCGTCTTTAGTTTTCTTTCGATTGTGGCTTTAATGACTTTACAAATTCTCACATCTCTATGAAGAAAATACACTGGATTTCCAACTGCCTCTTCAAACGATTAACGATATGCCACTTCTTACAAATGAAACGCTTAAACACAACGTAAATAAAAACCCACAGAATTTTTATACGTAGGCCTATTAATTATTATTTTTCAATATTTTATCTTTTTTCGTGCAAACATTCAAGGTCAAACAAACATTTTTGAATGTATGTGATGGTCAAGTTGATCTGGGTGTTCAATTGATCGATGCCGTTTCATGGCAACATAATAATTTGGTTAGCCGAAATTGTGGGAAACTGGACGTCCTCACAAACGTGATTGGTCCTCGATGTGTGCAAATAACGTATCAGGTCATCCTGTGCAAAGATTGAGCTTCAATATCCCAAAGCTGCTGTCATGCAATTGAGATTGATCATTGAAGTTTATTCTTTTAGAATAAGAGTTAACTCCGAGATATCTAGGGTGGATTCAATCAGTTGTGTTATTAGTGCTCTTATGGCAATCGGGAATATGTTTGTACCGTCATAGTGTCAAATATATCAGTTCAGTACTGTGCGATTAGTGAACCGACTGTCTTCTATCTTTATACGACTTCACGTGTTTTGTTCCCCATACTGCGAGGGTCGGACGCCATGGACTGTTCACTTTGTCTGATGACATTTCTTCCTGTCATCCGGTCCTGAGGGTGGACCAAGACCAGATCTTGACTTAAGTTGATTGCATCGAGGTTATCTGTATATTTATCTTTGTCTTTTACGACATTATTAAACCATAAGCAGACGAACCCACCTAACACTTTGTGAAGATTTCACCAGCAATATTTCTTGTCGGCGTGTGAGACTGTGGGAGACTTTGCCTTTGACTTCACTTACATTCGCAAAAAAAGGTTGCGAATGTAAGTGAAGAGAAAAAGGTTTCAAATCCCCACAGAGTGGATAAATGTTTGCTTGTGGAGCCGGCGACCAAACATGACCTACCAGCAGTGGTTTCGGAGGCCATTTAACGACTTCTCGACCGGGAGTTTAGTGTTCTCTACTATATCAGAATGAATGTCGTGCCGTTCTTGGTGTTGGTTATGGTTTTACGAACTAGACTCTAGAGCAGGGGTGTCCAAACTTTTTCCCAGGCGGGCCCACGAGCCAACAGTTTCCGATAATCTTGTTTTGCGTAAAGAAAGATGTGTAATTATGCATAGCCTGTAGCAATATTGTAATATTTCATTGTAGCCTACACATATCGTGGGATATCATAAGTTAGGCTGTTTAAGTTATCTGCTTTTTACTCAGAAATTAACATATAAAACACACCCATGTTGGTGTCAAGGATGAAATTGACGCCTTGATTTCTATATCCTGGTCAAGTCTGGTTTGAGGTGAATGGTAGACACGCGTAAAATATTGCACAATTGGCAGTCGCTCAGCTTTAATCTCGAGCGGTTCTTATTCAAGTTCATAAACGAGAATGTCTGCTCCCACAAATATGATGAACCGAAAAAATTCAACAAATTTTTTTGGCAAACTTTTACATTTCTAGAAATTTGTTTTTATCCAGCTGCTGATAAAAAGGCACGAGAGAAAGGTGTTGCTGTCGGCTTCGCAGAGAAGCTCAATTAGCAGCCAATTCGCTAGCAAGAAAATGAATAAATGAATGCTCGACCCTGTGTCACTCACTACAACACACTCAGGCAATAATAGTTGATTTTGCGATTATGACGCAACAATGGTTTTAACTTTTCTTGCCTGCGTTTTCCGTGAGAAAATACTGTCTGCTATTTTTTTAAATGTAAGTTGAACTTGCATGACTTATGTTTGTCTGCGGACCAAAATTAACACATGGTGCAACAACAGGCGCTGGCCATACAAAAACACCGCTGCTGTATAAATGTTGCATATTTGCAGGTGCTCTACTTAGCTCTCAGTCCCGATGGTCAGACAGTCTGCTCAGGGGCCGCTGACGAAACACTTCGACTTTGGGAATGTTTCGCCCAATCATCTGAAAGCAAGAAGCAACAACACAAAGCCACCAAGCCACGGTCGACCAACACTAGTGCCATCAGTGCTTTCAACTCCATAAGATGACGTTGCCGTCATCATTTCGTATGTTTTGGAAACTTCAATCATGCTGTGTCCGTTTTTGTACTGACGTCGAATTAATAGACATCAGTTTGAGGTTTAAAGTCACTGAAGTCTTTCCATTTCCAACCGAATTTTGTTGTTTTGGGCAAGCTGGAGCTTAGTTGCATGTCAGACATTTAACTTAATAACGTTTATGGGTTTAACATATTTTTTTGTTCATGCTGAAAAATATACGAGTATCAAACAAGAAATAACCTTCCAAACGTTTTCAACACGTCGTTGTGTCGTCATCAGCAATAGTCTCATAATTACATCTGCAATATGCTTAACAAGCATGAAGGGGATAATTCGAAGTCCTATTTGGCCGTGCACTAACTACAGTGGCACAAGAATGATAAAAACTAAACGACACGGCGAGAAACAGATCCCGTGGGTGTAAGATTTTATCCTCTTGTGCCACTTGCTGAGTTTCTGCTGTTTGTTTCAGAACTATTGTTTGTAGTTAGTGCATGGTCAAATAGGACTTCGAATTATCCCCTTCATGGTTGTTAAGCATATTACAGATGTAAATATGAGACTATTGCTGATGACGACACAACGACGTGTTGAAAACGTTTGGAAGGTTATTTCTTGTTTGATACTCGTATATTTTTCAGCATGAACAAAAAAATGGTAAACTCATTTGAAAACTTAACCGCAACATGATTTTAATGAGCCTGGTGTAAAACGTGCCACCTCCCAATATTATTTTGCCGTATGCACCGTTCGTTTTTATTTTAAATTTGTCAGGATTAAAAGAACAAGTCTCGGCAATCTGATCATTGCAAATCTTTCACAAAATACGATGAGAGAAAAATGGTCCACCCATTTTACATGGTGGTTAAGCGAAGTGTAGACGAATAAAAGAGAAATGCATCGCCTTTAGTAACATCCAAGATTAACTATTTAACATATTCACCTTTCTCCTTGATAACCTGGCGGAGACGAGAGATGGCTAATCACTTTAAGCCTTGATTAACTTTAATCACTTTAAGGTGCTTGTTCTTCCGTTGGGGGAGAAGAACAAGCACCTTCTCATGGTCCCTCCCGTCAGTACCATATCTTTAAGAAAAAAGATATGCGAAGCGAAGCTTGTCACACTCGAGCAAACCAGGCCCAGGTTCAGCCCAGGGTGGATAGGGAAACGCCCTTCTCAGGGCGCGGCAGCTCCTCTGTCGAAAAGTACCAACGACCCACTGTACTGCAGCTGAACACCGAGGGCATTACGGCCAGCAAGCTCAGCATCATCGAGTATCTGGCCACAAAACATCAGGCCCTCGTTATTCTCCTCCAGGAGACCCACTGCACATCTGTGGATAAGTTGGTATTACCCAACTTCACACTCGCAGGCGCAACCATCAGCAGGAAACACGGCCTCGCCACGTTTGTCCATGAGCAACTGAGCTGGATGCCAATAGACCAGTCCAGTGCCCAATCGGAGATAGAGTGGTTATGCATAGACATATCAGGCTATCACATCATCAATGTCTATAAGCCACCACCCTCACGCTTAATACCAACAGCCATCCCAGTGTCCCCCAACCCAGCCTCTATGCTGGCGATTTTAATTGCCACCACGTTGACTGGGGCTACAACACCACCAACACTGACGGAGAAAGCCTGGCCTCATGGTCAGCCAATAACAACCTCACCCTACTGCACGATCCCAAAGGTGCAGCGAGCTTCTTCTCCGGACGCTGGAACACTGGTACAAACCCCGATCTGGCTTTCGCAAGTGATGACCCCGATAATTGCCAACCGGACAGACGTGTGCTAGAGAAGTTCCCCAGGTCCCAACATCGACCCTCGATTATCACGGCTCCAACGCTCATAATGCCTGTCCCGAGCAAGCCTGTTAATCGATGGAACTTCAGAATGGCTAACTGGGAGTACTATAGCCTCCTCACCAATGAAGCCACACAGTATCTTCCATCCCCTCACACCAACAACGTGGAAGAAGCCTACCAGGACTTTTGTGATGCAATAACATCAGCGGCAAAACAATCCATCTCCCGCGGCCGACGAAAGACCTACATACCGTGCTGGGATAAGGAGTGCGAAAGCCTCTACTCCGACTTCCTCCACGCCTCTCAAGGCAATGACACCAACAGCTCAGCCACAGCTCTGCTGGCAAGGCTGGACTTAAAGAGGAAGGAGCGCTGGACAGAAGCCGTTGAATCAATCGACTTCACGCACTCCAGCCGCATAGCATGGAGTACACTGAACAACCTAACTGGCAGATCACGTGCCTCTCGTCAACAATGTCCCGTTTCAGCAAATTCCATCGCCTCACAACTTGTGGAGAACGGGAAATACAAATCGAGAGACCGTGAATCAGATAGAACCGTCTTGCAAGAAATGACGGACCTCTGGAGGGTAACAACCCCAGACGGGGACAACATTTCGGGTAAGTTCACCCCGGAAGAATTTTCCGCCGCCCTCCAGCACATAAAGCCCCGGGCCCTGACCACCTATGCTCGGAGTTAATACTTTATGCTGCTGCCTCCTTAAACTCCTGGTTAAAAGACTTCCTTTCCTGCTGTTTGCGCCACCTGAGAATTCCCAGAATCTGGAGAAGAGCCCTTGTGGTTGCAGTCCCTAAGCCGAAGAAGCCCCCAGGGGACCCGAAGAGTTACCGTCCAATCTCACTGCTCTGCATCCCCTTCAAGATCCTCGAGAAACTCATCTACGCCCGTGTCGAACCAATAATAGATCCGCAGCTCCCCCGTAAACAAGCTGGTTTCCGACACGGACGATCAACCGTAGATCAGGTCACACTTATGACCCAAGACATTGAGGACAGCTTCTCGGCTAAGAAGAAGGCTGGCGCCGTGTTTGTTGATCTCACGGCTGCCTATGACTCCTGGTCACAGCGGTAAACCATAATCTCTTCGTGGGAAAATTGTAACATAACATTCCCGAATCCGTTCGTCTGTATGTAATGACCGAAAGAGAAACACTCTTCTGAAACGTCTATTCAAAATTGTATTTTTATAAAATTAGCCACCTGGCTGTCGAAATTGGGATACAACACTGTACACCACTAAAACTTGTCACTACGATACAAACTAATTAGTTAAATCACAGTGTAGATTCAAACGATCTGTTATAGCCTGATGCTGCGGGTTCTTTTTGGCAATATCAAATTACACTAGCTTTCGGAACACAGTTCCCTAGTCATGTGCTATGACGAATGGTGTTGAAGTCAGTGAGTGGTTTTTTAAAATGGTTCTTTGTTTTAGCTTGAGGCTGCCGGCTGTTAAGTTTCTGTGCTGTTAGGCGTTATTGCTGTTATTTAAAAAACCACTCACTGACTTCAACACCATTCGTCATAGCACATGACTAGGGAACTGTGTTCCGAAAGCTAGTGTAATTTGATATTGCCAAAAAGAACCCGCAGCATCAGGCTATAACAGATCGTTTGAATCTACACTGTGAAGTAAGCAACGATCATGCTGCTAAAAGCGAAACTCATTCAACTACATAATTAGTTAAAGACGGAATTTTTGTCCAGCTAGCAAGCACTAAGCAAACAGTTAAATGTGCGACTAACTCTCAAGCAACTATTTCACGAATGACCAGAATAGATATCAATATCTCAAACTCGCGTACGCAGTACTGTGACGTAATAGTGAAAAACATTGTCACGTAATTCAAACAGGTGTTCAAAGGTGGTGATGCAATGTTTCATGTTTAAACAGGTTTGACACAAGTCTTACGAACGATGGTGCAATTTTGGCTCATTTTTAAGAAAAATTCCATGACGTAAGATTCAGTAGACCTGAACGGTTTTATATGACGTTTGATTTGTATAGAGATTGGCCGTAACAACACCGTATGGCATAGCGGCCTTACCTGCAAGTTACTCCGTCTGCTCCCTGACAGACACATGGTCCATATGATGATGGAACTTGTGCAAAACCGCAGTTTTACCCTCACAACCGGTAGCGGTCGTCGAAGCAGACTACGCCGACTTAAAAACGGCGTCCCACAGGGCTCAGTCTTGGCTCCTCTCCTGTTCAACATATACACCTACGACTTGCCCCCCACCATCTCCAGGAAATATGCTTACGCAGACGACCTGGCACTCAGCAGGAAACTGGCAGTCAGTGGAGAGGAACCTCAGCCAAGACATGCAAACACTATCAGCATACCTCCAGAAATGGAAGCTACAGCTCAGCAAGTCAAAGACAGTGTCGGCGGCTTTCCACCTTAACAACCGGGAGGCACAGCGTGAGATAAACATCAAGATTGATGGGGAACGCCTGCCCTACTGTGCCGAACCTACATACCTCGGCATAACCCTGGACAGGTCACTCACGTACCGCCGGCACTTGAAGTCACTGCGCAAAAAACTATCTACACGCGTCGCACTTTTGAGGCGATTGGCGGGTTCCGCCTGGGGAGCTGGTGCTAAAACCCTTCGTACAGCTACGCCGTAAAGGAGCCACGATTTCTCTCGCTCGCCGCGCTTTGGACCCGGACCATCTCCTCCATGCAACATTCAAGAGACCACCACCTATAAAGCAGCGGCTGAAATCAAGACGCCCCTTTGTGCCTGCCGCACAACAACTCCTTAAGAACGCAGAAGAACTTAGTTTAAGTGCGGCACACTGGACGAACCACATGTGGAACACGGAGTGGCAAAATCACACCTCCACGCTCCATGACTTCATAGCCGATCCCCGTCCACCAGGGATGTCCCTCGCAAAGCTTGCGTGGGTCAGGCTTAACCGACTGCGAACTGGCGTCGGCCGCTTTCGTTCGGAGATGCACAAGTGGGGCCTGGCTCCTTCATCAGAATGCGAGTGTGGTGCCACGGAACAGACCGCAGACCATGTCATCCACCACTGCCTAATCCACCGGCCTCCACACGGTGCGCATGGTCTGAGAATCCTGGACGACGAGACTGCTGAGTGGCTGAAGATTTCCTGCCCTCTAGCCTGGAAAGATCGCTCATACGCCATCATCATCATCACTTTAAGCTAGGGACAGTAGAATACCGGGACGACTCACTTTATTGATTTTTCTTGCGATGAGGACAGCTGGAGGGTCACTGCGAAATTCAAAAATTGGCAGAACTGCAAAGAGTTTTCTTTGCTTTTACGTAAATTCATTCTTAGCGAATGAAATGCTATATTTTGCGCGAGGTTTAGGTTGCTAGAACATCGGCAAAACCTTGCTATAGCAGTGTGAGGCTAACTTACCGTTACCACTGTAGCGTGAAATCCATCGCTGCATTATTATGACTGGAATTGTATTAAATAGACATGATATCACGTATTTCTATACATTCATTTTGGCAATACACACTTTGTACACATGCAGCCAGGTCCTATATGGAGCATCTGGATATGCAACATATAGCGGTAGACATCAAGCTGCCGTTGTGCCAAATTTTGTCATTACACTATGACCCTCCAGTTGTCCACCATCATTTTGAGTGAGCAATCCCCTACTTCTACCATCCCTACTTTAAGCCAGTAAGATGGCGGAGACACAGCACCAATTCCTGCCCAAAATTTGATTAAGTTTTGCCAGGGATGTCTCAAGAATGGGATACAAAGACTCACAGCGATTGCATTATTCTCACGACACTACCAGGGCGGTAGTTGGCAGCGCATTAAACATGCGGATTATTATAATCGCAGAAAGTTATTTAGTGCAGCTGGTACAGTCAGTTTCAGAAGACAGTTAGCAATTGTTACGTAGATCATATGTAAAGAATGCTGGTTGGGAAATACGGTCGAACGGTTATAGTTAAGATAACAAGTACCGTACGGTAACTGAGCATTCAGTGAATATCCATGTCTGATGCTAATCGCGCAATGCAGGTTATCAGTGGCGGCTGGTGCTATCTGTGAGCGGTGGGGCTACAAACGACTTTGCTGGGGGGTCTCCCCCCAGAAAAATCGCATTAAATTTGGTGAGTTCTGAGCATATTTTTATCCCAAATTTTGAAAAAATGCATTCAAACTTTGTTGAAAAGTTGATGTATTCCTAAGCTGTATTTAAAAAAAAAAAAAACTAACAGTACGGTACCGTATTGTTTTGGAGACAAACTTTACTAGTAGGCTATTGAGCTTAGTCTTGACTAGCCTAGCCGTTGCATACAAGATTCAAGTGATTTTGAAGTGCCCTAGCACTTCTTATAACCTGTTGAATACCCTAACTCTACAGCTAACACTTTTACATTCATGGCTCATCGCTGCTCTGCAAAATAAAAACTAACTTTAAAAAGTCTGTAAAGTTATTCGGTTAGGTGGGGCTGTTTTCCATGCAGCCCCAACAGATTCAAAAATTGCTGTAAAATACTAAAAAAGGTGGAGCTTCAAGGATAATTTTTAGCCAATCAGAGCGCTTGAAATCCAGAATCTCGGGCTGCAAAGAAGTTTGCCCAAAATCGGTGTTGCCAAACCAAACTTTTAATATTTTAATTTTCGATCCGCAATTCTTAAGTGAAAAAAGTAACCGGGTTGGATAAACACAGAGGAAAACATATTTTCCCTCTTTCAGGTGGGGCTGCAGCCCCGTGGCACGAGCCACCACTGTAGGTTATCATAATAAGATTTATTAACTATAATCTTAAAAGTCCAGTTTGACAAGTTGAATATAGCGGTCCAGTCCCGGTGAATAAGTTATTTCACACGCAGCCACGAAAGTTAAACTAGGCTATCTATAGGCTACCAATCCACTTTTTTAGGTAAAATGTAACTCGAATTGGATTTCTGAGAAAGTGTTGGGGAGTCGAAGCTCCCCAGCAACTAGGATAATCACAGTAAAAATTGCTTCCTCCCATACCAGTAGAAATCTGTTTAAAGAAGCCCTAAAACGTGGCAATGAGGTTATTCTTCCAAAAGCTCAAGGTCTACCATCAGCACCCAGAAGATCTGGATTCGGACCGCGGTCCGCCAATTGAGTACGGTAGCCCTGCAGTTGGCCTACAACCAAGGCCTATGAGAGGGGTTACGGAGGGTACGGCCCTAGCCAGCAAGCACGTATGGGGTCCCATATGGGCTGATGTACGGGCCCCATGTGAGCTGCCCATACACATTGTGTCCGCGGGCACCACATTGGGCCCATATGGGCTGCCCATATTTATTTATGGGTTTCATGTGGGTTGCTCACACTCAACCCACAAATTAATGTGGGCTGCCTATATGTAACCCATAAATCTAATAGGCTGCCCATATGTAACCCATAAATCTAATATGGGCTGCCATATGCAACCCATAAATCTAATATGGGCTACCCATATGTAACCCATAAATCTAATACAGGCTGCCCATATGTAACCCATAAATCTAATATGGGCTACCCATATGTAACCCATAAATCTAATACAGGCTGCCCATATGTATACTGAAGACAGTTGCCAAAGTGCTCAAACTGCAAGATGATGAACTGTTTTATTTTGATCAACGACGCACGAGTACAAAATAATTGACACGGCGAGAAGAACACAATAAACATAGCCAGGTCAGAGACTTTAAAGAACCGGCCTGCCACGCCCCGTGGAGGCGGGGAGCGGCGTGATTATGGGGTGGCGATGCACCCGGAAGGGAATTCCACCAGCTTAGGTCGCGGGGGCCAGGCTGGGGAGTCTAGGTACTTGTGGAAGGAAAGTGTGGATCGAGAAGTTTGTGCGACTCGTCCGCAAAAGTTAGAATGGCGGAAGGGGCTAGGGAGACGGGCTTAGCTTTCTGCAAACGCAGAAGGTCAGCTCACGACGGGCCGGGCGACAGAAGTTTTATAAAGCCAGGCAGCGCCCACGTCTCCATCACGTGACCGTAACACAGGTACGTTTAACTCCTATACCAGGTCTGCCCGTAGGCAGAGTGGATAAACTCTGGGGTTTCCCACGAGGAAGAGAAGCTTAGCTACAAGGACGATTTGAATACTCGTTGGAGACGAAAATTATATAAAATCTGGAGCAAAGGCTCAATTAATTGGTGTAAAAAAAAGAAGATATGTGGGAATATATTGTATGCTTTACTTACTGGAAAAGTGTTGACGTTGAACCAACGAGCACGGATGTGCACTGGCCAGACGTTGAGGCAGGTTCGCCCAGATGGGTCGGGGGGGCTAGCAATCGAAGCGTAGATATGACTAGGCTACGTTACCAGAAAAAATATAGAATAGTGGGATGAAGCTTTGGAGGTTGCGTCGAGTTGATCGGGAAATCATGTTTATCGATGAGTTAAAATTGCGTCGTAATCTCTGCTCAATTTCTTGAAGCGAGATTTCACAAAATGATCGCTACTTTTACTTTCAACGATCCGGCGAATCGTTTTTTCTCCTCCCGCGGTGCATAGAACAATACTGCAGGCACAATAATTGTTGTGATAACTCCATTATGACGTCACTACTTAAACTTTTACTGGGCAATATGACGCGTTGAAGTGAAATAGGCAACAAAGCTTTAGAATGCGGCGATGTGTTAAATCAACGTGAGGAGATGCAATTTAGCAGAAGAGCTTGGCTTTTTTTATGAAGGAAGACAAAGGCCATGACTTAATCCTTTGCTAAAGGGATTATGACGTCACTCGATTCACTTCGACTGTTCAAACATGGCGGTTGTGCGCAATACACAATTACGTGGAGAGCCGAAAGCACAATGCTTATGTGAACAGCGCTAAAAGGAATTTTCGCTTCTTGCATCGAAAATATAAAAAATCGAATTCAATTGAGATATTACGGCAGAAAGAAGTTTTAAAAATGATCAAAATGAAACTATAGGAATGACTTACGACAATGTTTATGAAAACCTGGTAAGTGAATGTCTTTTATTCATTGAACCTGAAATAATTGTGTAAAGTCGTTTTTGTCACTAGGCTACGTTTACACAATTTAAAGAAAGTTATAAAACTCAATTTAGAGAAAGTTATAAAACTCAATGACCAATGGAAAACTTTCATATGAAATATTCTCGTGACAAGTTTAGTGCCAGTGCTCATAGATGAGTGCGAAGAAGATATCAGCAAAGTAGCAGAGCTTGTGATGTCTCACAACATGTGTAGGGTTTTGCTCAATCTTTGATTTTGCTGCTCCGGCAGTGTTTGCCTGACTGCTTGAATGTGTTTGTATTTTTATGTTGTGTGGATAGGTCTGTGATGGTTGTAGAGTATTTACAAATGTAGCTTTCATTGCCGTCAACTGAATAATAATAATAACATGTTTTATTTTGCGCCCATTGCGACAACATAGCCTACGATGCGACCTACATACGCAACACAACAGACGAGTGGAATCCCAAAATAAACTTTAATCGTTGGCTGTCATTTGTAACAGTCGAAAATTTCTGTAACAAGTGCTGAAGCTTTTTAATATGATGGATGAAACTCCTGTCATTACATTCGATTTACATTTTGCAGGTGGCAAATTTAAGTCAAGTTGTTGGCAAAAATGCAAGCGATTGTATCAGTGGACTTATTCCAACTATTATTATCGAACACAACACAGTTCAAGTCATGTCGAGAAAAAAGAAAGAAAAAAACGTCGTAAAGTCTAAGCACTCGTTTGATTGTTTAAAAAAGAATCTGAAAAAGGTTGTTCTTGGTGAGTACGGATAAATGTTTCTACTGCGACTAAATGATTATGTCATAACTATGCCATTTTGTTCTTTTGATTAATGTATGATGTAATTGTGAAGAGTATTGAGTAATGTATGAAAATGTTTTAGCGGTGTACTCGCATTGATGTGAACAACGAACATGGTGGTTAGTAGGCTATGTTGGTATTTATATACTGATTTAACACTTCTTTTTTTTACTTTCATGATTAGACATGGTGATGGCGCACGACAAAGCTGCTGCCGTGCAGCAAATTGATGAAGAGTTTCAGAGTGATTTCGAAATTGGAAGGACAGGCAAGGTGGCCGAAAACGGCAAAAACTAACTTTTGGTGAGCTTGTTATATGTTTGAAAGACAATAGCGAATGTGTTGCTTTAATTGTTGAATAACTACTGTACACGCAATTAGAATGTATTGGAACTTGATTATCGCTCTGCGTGGCGCAGAATCGAATAAGTTTTTTGTCACGCACGTTGGAGATAGGGATATTACATTGATTTTGCAGATTGTCAATTAACTTCGTATTATCCTGGACGACAACTGATCAAAATCCTACACTGTTGCCAAACAGCCCTCTTGAATTAAATATTTTTGTTTCATTCGCAGGAATTCACAATGATAAAGATACACAAGAAAAAAGCTGCTGATGTGCAATGAATCTCCATCTATCAATACGATTTGATGTGGCTTGTTTCTAATAAATGTGAAAATATACGAAGCTCGGCTGTTACTTTGCTTTGTCACAAAGGGAGTAGTGTTGCTTATAAATCCGTGTTGCTGCTGTTCTTTCGCCCAAGGATTAGCTAGGTTCAACAATAAACTTTTGGTGATGAGCGAGGTTTAGGTACAGAGACGTTTGGCAAATGTAGATGCCAATGCTGTTCAAATGTTTTATGCACCAGCTTGCTTCGCATGGCCAACCTTGGTCAAAGCGTGGGCATCACAATAGTCAATAGGTCAGATGAAGCAGCATCATGGTGCATAAAAGTCAACCAGAATTTAAGCGCCATATGAAGCAAAATGGTGCACAAGCCATCTTGCCAACGTTGGCCAGATACAGAAGCCAACGTTGGCTAGATGCAGAAGTCGACGTTGGCTAGATGCAGACTCCAACGGTGGCAAGATGCAGACGCCAACGCTGGCCAGATGCATCCAAATGGTGCATAAAACATTTTGCCAACGTTGGCAAGATGCAGAAGCCAATGTTGGCAAGATGCAGAAGCCAACGTTGGCAAGATGCAGAAGCCAGTGTTGGCAAGATGCATAATCCAATGTTGGCAAGATGCAGTTATTGGTAAAGTTTTAACATCGTCAGCCCTAGTTGGGTTAACCACCGAAGTTATATCACCAAACAGTTCATCCGTCTCTAACGACTGGATGTTGAGTTTAACAAGGTTAGCACAAGTAGGTTTCTGACCAGCCAGAGTATCCATTTTAAACGACGCTTTGTCATACGGTTTAACGTTAAGTTCGCACACCAAATCACTCGAAACAAAAGTCAACTGCGAACCAGGATCATGCTGACAATACACCAACTTCGATTTGCCAGTCATTGGATTTAAAACACGAGCAGCAGTAATGCGGTTAGAGGCTGCTTTAACATTTCCAATCTTAACATTACGCACAGGAACTCTGGCACCAGCATCATCTTTACCGACCGAATCCAGAGAATCACGTGACGTCACATAAAAATCATGCAGAAGAAAATAGTGTTTCCTATCGTTGTTAGGGCCACACTTACGACAGTTGTTTGCATGAACGCAATCCCTAACCATATGCTGGCGTAAACAATTCAAGCATTTGCCAGCTTTCACAATGACATCTCTCCGATCTTTAGGTGTCAAGCGCAAAAATTCTTTACAATTAGACAAAAAATGATATTCAACTTGACCACGTGACGAACAACAAAAACATGCCGGTATGTCACTACGTCTGGCCACACCACCGCGCGGTGCGCCAACAGCAGTCGAGTACTGCGAACTCCCTGAAATCACATTATCATGGGGTTTTACCGACGTCTGCCTAACCGGACATGAAGGCAATTTTCCTTTGCCAAACTTTTTAAAATGCTGCGACTCACCAGAATCGCCCATTAACATAATGCTAAAATCAGTCGACTTGCGCGTTTCCTCCCGTACTACAAATTCAAACAAACTCTGAAAAGTAGGCTCATCAGTACCACCATACTGATCACCTAAAAAGTCAAGATAACGCTGCTTAGCGTCAAACGGGAGTCGCTTAGCCAAATCCAAAACAAAACGTCCTTCTAATTTATCACGCTGACCATAAGCTTGCGCGTAAAGCAGACACTGCGACAATTCATCTTTAAGCTCTTTCAGATCACTGGAAAAGATCGAAGTCAATTTGCTACCATAGCGATACTTTCTAATTTCCGATTCGGCGAAAAGACCTCCACGAACCCCAAAACGCTGGGACAAGCGAGCTAACGACATTTCTATCCTGTCTTCTTCTGACAAGCCAGGAGTGTCGGAAACCAAATTAGCAATCGTTTGCGCAGCTGTTCTAACACAAGCTGCTTGTAACAAAGTCAAACGAGTTTCTTTAAAGGGAGAAGCTGCCATTAAGGCCGTAATACGATTTTTAAAGAAGATAAATGGCATATTATTACCATCGTAACCAATCAAGGCCGCCTTATCGAAAAACGTCCTACTATTTTGGTATTCAAAAAAGCAATCCTGTTGTTGAGAACTCGATTTAGCGGGAGAAGACAAACTATATCCCTTAAGGAGCTGAGGGGGCTCAGTCACATGCACAGCCCGATCACGATCCTCACACACGTTAAAATCAGGAGACGCGATATTCCTCTCACAGCCACCCAAATTACGTATAGCTGGGCGATCAAAAACTAGCGGCGCAGAAAACTGTGAAGGGGGCAAAACATTACTTCTGATAGCGGCCCCGTGATCAATACGCTCTGGGGGAGGAGTTAGGTTATAAGTCACAGGCCTTGGCCCTACAGCCTTCAGAAGACTCTTAGCCGCGGCCCCGAGACCTCCTGAAACAGCTTGAAAAGATGTGGATTGTACTGGTCCACTTACGGATTGAACAGGCGTCTGGAAAAGGTTATGTAAATTTAACCGCGATTGATGTTCACTTCTGGAATGCCTAGAAGAGCCCTTCTTGGAGCTACGCCGGGAGCCCACATCTGATCGATATTCAGCCATAGCTACCTCTTTACGTTGTTCAGCCCTCAACTGTGCGTCTTTGAGTACAAACTCAGCAGCTCTCGCGGCGGCCTCAGTAGCTCTTGCTTCGGTCTCAGCTCTCGCGACGGCCTCTGCTCGTATGGCTTCAGCTCGTATGGCTTCAGCAGCTCTCGCTTCGGCCTCGGCTTGTATCTGGAGCTCCTCTCGTCTTAGCTGCAGGTTAATTTGTGCAACTATCCGTGACGAGCTCTCAGACATCCTAGTGCTTACATTTGAGGCGCTATCCTCAGGATGTATGTCAGCATCCAACCTATCTGAGAACTCACTTTCTTTTTGTTCGAAGTTATTTTTTAACGAGTTAAATTCAGGATCTACCCTATCACGAAGTTCTGCCAAGATTGCAGAGTTAAAAATTTTACTCAAAAGAGCATGGAAATATCGTAAATCCTCTTCCAAAGTAGATAAGTTAGATCGAAAAATTAACAGTTCCTGCTTATCACTGAAAGAACCTAGGGCTACAAAAAGTTCCCCAATTTGAGTCAAAATATCCCTTCTAAGATGCCGAGCCTCTCGAACTGACTTAGCCTCATCGTTACTGGGTCCCTCCCCAGAATGGCCTGCCCGACCGCAAAGAACATCATCAGGCTTAAACTCAATCGAGTCTACAACGGTCGAGTCCCTGTCGCCACCGAGTGTAGACATATTAAATGTTGGGGCTAAATTTAACAATTAAAAAAATTACGTTACACAAGCACACAAATTTAAGTTATAAAAATCTTAACTGCAAAGACCGTAAAAAATACAAAAAAGAATTTAAATGCACAATACCGTAGATGTAAGGGTATATGAATGAAGTCCAAAAGTTCCACAAAACTCGCTTGGATTCGTTCACTTGAATCTTCAAGCACAGATCGATTGTCTTTAATCTTTTTCTTCAAATGAATGTCAATGTAGTTTTTTCTTCAGAACCAACAAAGAAACGCCTTTAATTTTCAGCTTCTGTAGACTACGAACCAACAAGATCTTCTTTTATTATTTCTTTGCTTCTGTAGCCTACCAACCAACAACTTCGTCTTTTATTTTTTCTTTGTGCTTCTAAGTGCTTCTTGGCCTACCAACTAACAAGCCACGTCTTTTATTTTTTATGGTCACAGCGGTCAACCATAATCTCTTCGTGGGAAAATTGTAACATAAGATTCCCGAATCCGTTCGTCTGTATGTAATGACCGAAAAAGAAACACTCCTTTGAAACGTCTATTCAAAATTGTATTTCTGTAAAATTAGCACCTGGCTGTCGAAAATGGGATGCAACACGGTACACCACTAAAAACCTGTCACTACAACAAACTACTTAGATAAAAGACAGAAAATTTGTCCAGCTAGCAAGCACCAAGCAAACAGTTAAATATGTGACTGACTTCCAACAAACAATTTTAAGAATGACCAGAATGATTTGCAATATTTCAAAAACACGTCAGCAGTTTCTGTGACGCAATAATGAAAGACAATTATGAAGTTTTTCAAACAGGTGTTCAAAGCGGCTGATGCAATATTTTATCAGTCTAGGAACAATGAGCCAAGATTGCATCATTTTTTTAGGAAAAATTCCATGACGTGATACGATATAATAGACCATATACGATTCAATAGACCATATCGTTTTTTATATGACGTTTGATTTGGTGAATAATTGTTGGGAACACCCATTTTGTTTATGGGCAGACCATGGGCTGCCCACATTTTTTATGGGCAGAACATGGGCTGCCCACATTTTTTATGGGCAGACCATGAGCTGCCCACATTTTTTATGGGCAGACCATGGGCTACCCACATTTTTCATGGGCAGGCCACGGGCTGCCCACATTTTTTATGGGCAGACCATGGGCTGCCCACATTTTTTATGGGCATGGGCAGCCCATGAAATGGGCTACCCATGGCATGGGCTACCGGGCTACCCACATTTTTCATGGGCAGGCCATGGGCTGCCCACATTTTTTATGGGCAGACCATGGGCTGCCCACATTTTTTATGGGCAGACCATGGGCTACCCACACAGTGATTCAAAGGTTTGTGGGCAACCCATGCTAATATGATATACACCTCGATCAGCATTTGTCTAGACTTTGAGATTTTTTAGTTGTCTCAAACGACTTTTATTGATCTTTTAAACAAACACAAAATGAAATTGAACAAGCAAAATTACAGGGGACACCTTGCTATGCATTGCGCAAAGCTCACTGCTTGCAGTTGAAAAAAAAAAAAAAAAAAAAAAAAAAAAAACACTGTCTGCAGTGAATGTTATCAGCCGAGAGCAAAAGGGATTCATGCCCACAGAGGGCGTCTATGAGCATGTGTTCATGCTCGACACCATCCTCTCGGATGCACAGTCACACAAAAGGCCTGTATCTGTTGCATTTCTGGACATTCGAAACGCCTTTGGCAGTGTCCGGCACGAATGCATAGCCGAGGTCCTGCGTCATTTCGACGCCCCCACAGACCTCATTGAGTGCATCTCCGACCTATACGTCGACAACACCTGCACCGTCCGCTGCGGCAATGGTGAAACCGACCGTATTCCTGTGGGGCGGGGAGCCGACCTCATTGAGTGCATCTCCGACATATACGTCGACAACACCTGCACCGTCCGCTGCGGCAATGGTAAAACCGACCGTATTCCTGTGGGGCGAGGAGTCCGTCAGGGCTGCCCGTTGTCTGGGCTGCTATTCAATTTGGTCATTGAGGTGCTCCTCAGGGGCGTCCGTGACAAAACGGATTGCGGCTACAACCTTCCTGCCAAAGAAGACGACATCAAAGTGCGTTGTATGGCTTATGCGGACGACATCTGTCTCGTTTCTTCCGATCGCGAGCAGATGATCTCTCTTCTATCTGCTACTCAATCCTTCTCTTCCTGGTCCGGGCTACGGTTCAACCCACGCAAGTGTAGTGTGGCACCCTTTCCTATGGGAAAGTGTCGGCGTCCCGTCTGCGGGTCGACCCGAAACCTTTCTCCCTTGCCGGAGAGGAAACTCGAGTCATTCCCAAAGGCGAGACGTATAAATACCTCGGCGCTCGAACCGGTTACGCCTCGGACGCATCTCTAACCCTTCATCTCCACTCTGGAGAAACACATTTCTTTATTGATGAAATTCTTTCTTACCCCAAGCCAGAAACTTCTGGCATTCACTTCCATCATTCTCCCGTCTGCGTCATACCATCTGCGAGTGCGGCGCTTTAGACAGTATGAGCTTCTGAAGCTTGACCGACTGGTTTTGCGGTGTTTGAAGGTGGCGTGGCGTCTTCCCAAGTGGGCCTGCAGCGCGTTCTTTTACTGTAAGCCTGCATTGGGAGGTTTGGGCATCACGAACTTGTGTCGCGAAAGTGACACGCTTTCGCTAACTCATGCTTTCAAGATGCTGACGTTACCTGACAGCATTGTCTCTGCCGTCGCTCTCGGGCAGCTTAGGCGTCATGCCTGTCTGAGGTTCGGCACTCCAGATCCCACGACTGACCACCTGGCCAGTTATCTGAATAGTGACCTCCTTCCTGACGGCGCCCGTTCTAGACCGTGCCCTACAGGCGAGAGCCTGTGGGGCCGTGTCCCGGCGGCCACGCGTCGCCTGAACGTACGTTGGTCCGCCCGCCCGGATGGCGGCCTTGAGTTGGCCGCGGGGAGCTCCACAATCACCCTTCCTATAAGGAATAAAGTGGTGCCGACCCTCCATCAACACAATGACTTGTGGTGGAGGAGATAGTGGGAATCCAAACCTGACCAAGGCAAGACGGTCAGTGCCCACTGCCTGTCCGGATTTTCAAATTCCTGGACCCGACGCCCGGAGCTCCTGGATCACGCGGACCGAGTATTTGCGTACAAAGCTAGATTGAATCTAATGCCACTTAAATCAAAACCAAGCCATGGCCGCCGTTACCTACCTGCCATGTGTCGTGCGTGTGGGAAAGCGGAAGAGACTCTCCCCCACATATTGAATCACTGCCCTACCGTGATGACTGTCGTCACGGAACGACACAATTCAGTATTGAGGGACATGTGTATTCAGTATCGTGGGGCACGTGCCTGCCGAATGGCAACCCTGGCTTTCCATAGATAGTACGGTTCCACAACACGTGGAAGCGGGCGGTGCCGATCTGCGTCCTGACATCGTCTTGCAACGCCCTGACGGTGTCACGGTCGTATGTGACGTCACATGTCCGTTCGACAACGGCGCGGATTCTCTTCGAAAAGCCGCCGACAGGAAACACGACAAGTACGGCGAGTTATGTGTCAACATAAAGGAAGACAGAAAGCGCCCTTGCAGGGACGTCCTGTCACTTCCGTTCGTCGTAGGCTCCCTCGGGAGCTATGCCTCGACGAGCTCTCGAGCTCTGACGGCCTTGGGCGTTCCTTCTCGTGGGGTAGCAGAGGTGGCTAGAAAAGTGGCTTCCCTCTCAATCGAAGGATCCTTCCGCGTCTGGAAAGCTTGAAACGCCGGGCTCACTCGTGGAGGGGCTACGTCATAGAAAAGACGACTTCAGCGATCAGAAACTTATTCCCCAATAACAGAAACGTTGCAGTAAGTATCCGAGCGCGCAAGACAGCAATCCGTTTAGACGTCATAACCTTATATCAATTGTCTTAAAATTCATCACCTTATGTCTATAAACCAGTGTCATCTTTTTTATAATGCTCCAGTCTCATCAAACCCAAGCATTCAAAAATGAACAAAGGAAAGGAACAAAATGTCTCATGCACATCGTAAATCGAGACTGGTTTAACAGCAATTTAGTAACTTCAATCATCACTAGATCTCTATGTATTAATCAATCAATTGTTTCGAATTATCTTACGCTGCCTTCGCCTTGTAACGGTGTTCTTGCCCGCTCGGATCAACCTCGCTCTGTTTTCAACACATTGATCAACACGATCCCCTGATCAACTCGATGCAGCCTCAAAATTTCCACCCCAATTTTCTACTTTTTCCTGGTAATGTAGCCTATCAGTGCCTCTGGTTTCGATCGCTAGCCTCCCCGACCCAGCTGGGCGAACCTGCCTCAACGTCTGGCCAGTGCACATCCGTGCTCGCCGAATCAAAGCTTACTCTTCTCCAGTGAGTATGTATTACATTCCCACCTATATTTTTTGTTTCTATTGATTAATCGAGCCTCTGCTCCACATTTTTATTTGAATTCTGTCTGCCACGAGAGCCAAATTATCCTTAAATAGTTGACTCTCTTCCTCGTGGTAGACCCCAATTTTATCCGCTCTGCCTACTGGCAGACTGGGTGTAAGAGGTTAGTACCTGCGCCGAGGTCGCGTGAAGGAGACGTGGGCGCCGCCCGGCGGTCAATTACTGCCGATTCCAGCGTCCACACGCGACGGGTCGCCTGGCCCGTCGCAGGCCATCTTTCTGGGCTATGCAGAAAGAGCCTGTCTCCCTGGCCCGCTCCGCCATTCTAAATTTGCGGACGGGTCATGTAACGTTTTCGATCCACATTCTCCTTCCACAGGTACCTCGACTCCCCAGCCTGGCCCCGCGACCTAAGCTGGTGGACTTACCCCTCCGGGTGCATCGTCACCCCTAAATCACGCCGCTCCCTTCCGCCGCGGGGTGTGGCAGGCCGGTTTCCTAAAGTCTTCGACATGGCTATGTTTGTTTGTGCTCTCTCGCCGTGTCAATCCTTTGTACCCGTGCGCTGTTGATGCGAATAAAACAGTTGAACACTTGACGCTCTTGGCTTACGCCGATTCAGCACTTTACTGGGGGCACCTTGCTATGCATTGCGCAAAGTTCACTTCACTGCTTGCAGTTTGCGCACTTTGGCATCTGTCTGCAGTTATATACCTGATATACATATGGGCAGCCTGTATTAGATTTATGGGTTACATATGGGCAGCCCCATGGCCACCTGGAGATGCGGCCTGATTTGTCACATTTTGCAGATTTTGATTACAGCTACTGCTAGTGCTTGACTGACATTTTTTGAGATGTTTTTACTTTTTGCGGTTTCCTAATGACAAAATACTTTTTTGTTGCCTTGGGGAAGCAGTAGCAAATGAGAAAAAGTAAGTTGAAAATTGCAAAATCAGACTGTTATTGAAAATTAACAGTCTGACTAAAATATACAAAATCAAATTTTCTTTGTTTTTCAACATGTGAGGATGTTAAAACCTATTGTGTCATCTGGGAAAAAGAATAAAGAAAGCGTAAAAATCTAATTTTTAGAAAAATTTATTTAAACGTTCGCCCAAAGTTAGAAAAACCTGAAAATTTCTGCAAAATGTGACAAATCAGGCCATATCTTTAGGTGGCCATGGCAGCCCATATTAGATTTGTGGGTTGAGTGTGAGCAACCCACATGAAACCCATAAATGAATATGGGCAGCCTATATGGGGGCAATGTGATGCCCGCGGACACAATATGTATGGCCCCCATATGGGCAGCTCACGTGGGGCCCGTACATCAGTCCATATGGGTCCCCATGTGGGGCCCATATGGGCTTGCTGGCTGGGGCAGGTATCTTTTACTTTACCTAAGTTCGTAACGTTCGATGCCACCACTGAACTGTAGGCAGACTATTGGAAGAGGTTTAACACCTTTGTAGCAGCACATTCAGTCGCACAAGACAAAATGCCGCAGTTCCTCACCAGTCAATCACCCACAATCTACAAAATGTTAACAAATTTGGCTTCGCAGGAAACAAACCCAAAGGAAGTCAACGTTCTCACCATGACAGAAATTACATGGCTCAACAATTCGACCCAAAACGCTTCATCGTGCGGGAGCGATTCCGTTTCTGGAGCGAAATGAAGCGCAAGCCCGGTGAAACAGCTCAAGAACTAGCCGTCCGCATACGCCAAGCAGCTGCCACCTGTGACTTCTCGTCCATTTCAAATCCATTGGACGAAGCTTTACGTACTCGTTTTATTTGTTCAATAGGTAACGAGGCGGTGCTTAAGGCGTTATTCAAAATCAGAGCTGATGAACTTACTTTCAAACGAGCGGTGGAGGTAGCATCAGAAATCGAAGAGGCAGCCAAGGTGGCCAAAGAAACTGTTTACGGCACTCCACCAGCACCAGTTGCGAAAATAAGGACCATCAGAAAACCTCCAAAAACTAGGCAACTTACAGGTACTTTCTTTACTTCTAAAAATAAAGAATGCTATCGTTGTGGTAATTCCAACCACAATGCCAATGACTGTAGGTTTAAGAAAGCTACCTGTCATTTCTGCAATATTACGGGACACTTACAAAGTGTTTGTCGAGAGAAAGCTAGACAGTTCAAACCTTCTAAGGTAAATTGTATCGAGGAAATTAACATGCTCTCTAGTTCTTGCAAAAAAACTCGAAATCCAAAGTTGAAAGTACCGATTTCCATTAATTCGGTAACCACACACGTGGAACTGGACATTGTTACAAATGGAAATTTCCTTTCCAGTGAAGTCTGGACTCGGGTAGGCGCACCTCAACTGCAAGCACCAGTGTCGCAGCTCCAATCTGCTACCAAGCATCTAGTACCAATTACGGGTTCTTTCACGGCCCAGGTAACTTGTCCTTCCACGGGAAGGTCAGATAATATTCCTTTTGTAGTCACGACAGTCAAAGGACTAAACTTGCTAGGTCGTGATGCAATCTCGTCTTTAGGAATTTCTATCGATAAGTTCCTTTTGTCTCACTATTCTACTTTACAGAGTATCCAGTCATGCGACAAGCCTGATAAGAGTCTGGAGAAAGCATGCTCCCTCTTATATGACGAGTTCAAAGATGTTTTTAAGTCTGATGCTAAACCTGTTTTTCTCAAACCTAGGCCTGTACCTTTCGCACTAAAGGAGGACTTAGCACAAGCCTATGACTCGGGTATTGCACGTGGTGTATGGACACCAGTTCAGTTTTGCGATTGGGGCACACCGGTTGTTCCAGTCCGTAAGCCTTCAAACTCTTCAGAAGCGAAGGCCAAGTTACGCATATATGGCGATTATTCAGTCACGGTGAACCCTTCCCTGGAGACTCATCGTCACCCGTTACCCTTACCAGAAGACTTTATGCAAAAGTTGAGTGGTGGGTATGGTTTCAGCAAGATAGACTTGGCTGAAGCCTACAATCAGATTAGACTTGGTCCTGACAGTCGAAAACGACTCGCATTAAGCACTCACCGTGGCGTACTTTTACAAAATGTTTTACCTTTTGGCATATCTTCTGCTCAAGGTTATTTTCAGAAGATCATGGACGACCTTACAGCCGACCTTCCAAGGGTCGCAGTCTACCTAGACGACATTCTTGTCAGTGGCACTACTGCTGAGGAGCATCTCCAGAATCTTAGACGGCTCCTCGATCGACTTCACTCAAAAGGCCTGTGGTGTAGAAAGGACAAGTGTAAGTTTGCACAACCTCAGGTAGAGTATCTCAGACACATTTTGTTCAGGCAGGGCATCTCCAAAGGTCCTAAGGTAAACGTCATACTGGAGATGTCTGCCCCCACTGACGTATCTTCTCTTCGTTCGTTTTTAGGTTCCTTACAATTTTATTCGAAGTTTCTACCGTTAAACGTTATATCATCTCACGAAAAGGGGCGTTCCTTGGAGATGGGGAAAACAAGAGGAAAACTCTTTTATTCAGCTTAAGCATTATCTTTCTACTGATGAGGTTCTTACACATTTCAATGCGTCACTTCCGGTAGGTATCGCATGTGATGCTCCTAGTGTGGGCATCGGTGCTACTTTGTTTCACCGTTACCCAGATGGCACAGAACGGTCTATAGCAAACGTTTCAAAGATATTAACAGCCTCTCAGAGAAACTATAGTCAAATCCAAAAAGAGGCTTTGTCGATTAATTTTGCGCTAAAGAAATTCTATCAATATCTTTTTGGTAGATCATTCATTTTGGTCACAGATCATAAACCATTGCTTGGTCTTTTTGGCCCGACCCAATCGACACCTTCTTTGGCAGCAAATCGTTTGGCTCGTTGGGCACTCTTTTGTCGCAATTTACATACACTATTGAGTACAGGAAGACAAAGGATCATCAAAACGCTGATGCTTTGAGTCGCTTACCAGCATGAGGAGATAAAGTCTTCGATGAAGAGGAAAGTGCGGATGACATTGACATCGTCTGCGCTATCGATGCTTTGGATTTGCAGGTCCAGACCCCAAATGCTGCCTCACTACGTAAAGAATCTTCTAAAGATCCTATCATTTCCACAGTAATGCGTTTCATTCATGAAGGATGACCGGCCAAGCCTTCTTCACAAGACCCGGTCGAACCGTTTCGTTACGCAGACTCTCTTTCTACTTGTTACGGATGTCTACTTTACGGTTCCAGAGTGGTCATTCCTTCCAAACTTCGTCCTTCCGTCCTTCAGTTGCTTCATGAAGGACAATTCGGCATTGAGAGAATGAAGCAGTTGGCAAGAACGTCCGTTTACTGGCCAAACATCGATCGAGACATAGCGGAACTTTGTCACAAGTGTAGTACCTGTGGCGAATACCAACCGCAATTTAAAACCCAGGTCCAATCATGGACGGTTCCAGAAGCACCGTGGAGTCGCCTACACATAGATCATGCGGTAGAATTCATGGGTTACCATTGGTTACTCAGCATTGATGCTTTTTCTAAATACCCATGTATTCATGCTACTACTTCCTTATCTTCAACAACTACTATCAACCTGCTAAAAGAAGATTTTGCTCATTTCGGCTATCCCCATACTATAGTTACCGATAATGCTACTACTTTTAAATCCACAGAATTTCAAACTTTCTGTAAGGAGAGGGGTATGGTGCACATCACGGGTGCTCCTTACCATCCGTAAACCAATGGAGCGGCGGAGCGCCTCGTACGCTGGTTTTTTTTTGCTGAGGCTTTTCGGTCATTTGTCCGAAATGACTTGAACAAATTTGGTCAATCTTATTTATTTCGGTCATTTTTGGTCATATATGGTCAATTGACTATATATTTTTTCGGACATTTTGACCGAATTGACTATATTTTTTTTGGACATTTTGCTAAAAAGTCGGTCAATGACCGATAAAGACCGAAAAAAAACCCAGCTCGTACGTACGTTCAAGCAAGCACTTCGCAAATCTTTCCTGCCCCCGAAACAAGCCGTCTTGGAGTTCCTACAGCAATATCGACGCACGCCCACTCCGAGTGGCTACTCTCCAACCCAATTACTCAACAATCGTCAGATCGAACCAAGATCGACACGCTTCTTCCCACATTGTCTCAAGTGGTACCCAGACAAAACACTCGCAACACGGACGCCTCCGAAGGTACAAAACGACATGTTAAACCAGGAGACTCCTACTACCCGTTATCCTTTACTCCACGACGGAGCCAGGACCCTCATTGGGTTCCAGCCGAGGTAATTAAGCGACAGGACAGCCGAATCTTCCTGGCACGTTTACTACCACACGGTCCGACGTGGAGGCGCCATATGGATCAACTTTAACGTCGCAATGTATCATCGGAGGACCAGGAGCCGGGAGAAACTCCTACACCAACGGTTGACTCTTTCGCTGTTTCTTCTTCAGCTCGACCGGATTCGGACGAGACACATATAGTACCGGAATTCGGGCCACACAATCCACGAAGGTCGAGCCGTCGCTGCAGACCTCCGGCTCGTTTCCGACAGTGTAGCGTAGCAAAAGCAGTTAGCAAAAATAATGTAGCAAAAGCAGTTTTGAGAAAAGCCCGGGTGTTTTGTGTTTTTTAAAAACTGTTTGAAAAAGGTAGTTTCATGCTTATCTCACTTCAAATAAACTTCGGAGTTGAAGCAGGGGCCGGAGTCAATACTTTCGGAGCAGAAGCGGAGCCGAAGTAAAAAAACTGACTTCGTTCACTTCTGCTAGGCATGTGGTGAATGCAAAAGTTAATGAAGAAAGGTTATTGGTCAGATGATTAATTTGATTATATTTTAACAAGATGTTATGTTTGAGCCTTGGTAGAGAGCTTGATTTGTACCAGATAAATGTTTACTCAGTAACGTTAACGGATTTAACATTTTTGATCAAACACAGAAAAAAACAAGAAAAAAAAACTACTCAGCTTAAATCCAACGTTTTCGACACCACATAGGGTCCTCATCAGAAATAATTATAGGCTACATCTAAGAGGAATAAATAAATTAATTTGAAAATGTTATATTAAAGCTGTACAACCGACACCTCTCAACAGCACCATCAACAACTGACACACGAATTCAATGCAGGATACACAAATTGGCGAGGGACAGATCACATGATATGCACAAAACACTAAATAATAGTTTTTTTGCCGCCTGATACAACTATTGCGCGCAGATATCAACAGTAAAATGTTGTATGATGTGCAATACGCCTAAGCAAAAGTCACTCGTCTTGCCCAAGACAAAGGGGGCCCGGAGTGAGAGGGGGGCCGGAGTAACTTTTGTAACCCTAGTGAAAATTTCTCTCAGAGGCCCTGTCTACCACATTCGTTCACATTATAATTTCAAAGTTGTTACGGAAAACTCGTGCGCTCAAGTGTTTCCATAAAAAATCTCTAAAAACAATTTCCTCACCTTAAATTAGAAAGTAGCGGAAATACGACTGAAGCAAATGCAGGGGCTATCTGCTGCATTGTGAAGAAGTAGCCTATTACTATTACATTACTCTCAAGTAAAAAGTAGTGCGCTTCCGCCCACTTCAGTAAACACCTAAAAACCGCGATGATTGTTCCTACCATATTCTAGGCCAGTGCTACTCAAACTTTATAATGGCGCGATAACAAAAAGTTCGTGGGAAAAAAATTCGCGTACCGTCAGAGGTAGCTTATTATTGTCATTCAGTGTACCGGTCACACATTTCAAATGAAAATACACTGACGTCAATAAGTCCAATCTTGGTTTTACAAGTCTATACAATGTGCAAATTTACAAACAATCTTTCACCAACGGTGTGTGGTTTTCAAACTTTGCAATTCTTAGCGCAACTTTATAGGACACACGTGGCGCTTTTATATGAGCGTGCCTGTACATCTGTTGTTGCGCAGCTTTCACTTCGTTTCGTTTCCCATTCAAAAACTATTCAGGCTTGGCCTATTTCTAATTTTGAACATACCGTAAGTGCCTTGTTTAAATCTAAAGATTTCATTGAATCATTGCTGGGCACATCTCCACAAATGACATATTGCAGTTTCGGCACACTAGCATCATCTGTTGCTATAAAGCCAAATTCTAAATGAGATGTAAACTTATCATATTGTCGAACATAACGCGAACAAATTTTTTTTACCACCAACACTTTAACTGTGTTGGCGGTTATTTTTGGTGACCCGAAGTGGTATGAACACGCAACCTTCTGTAGCGGACGCTGCTGATTAGCATGCCTGCCCGTACACAGCCGTCAGTACGACGGCGACACTCCTGGGCATGATTGAATGGCGAAGAGTGACCTGGACACGAGGTCTTCACTATTGATTCAATGATTCATTTAGTGACTTATTGTAACTGAGTAGCGCTGAGCGATAGAATCCAACAGGAACACCAGAACTCAGTAGCCTATAAAGCGCTGATATCCCTCATGGTTAGCTTGACTTCAGAAATTAAGAATTCTTCGGAGTAATACTGAATAGGCTACCGGTACCGCTAGGTCAGTAACAAAGGTGAGTCAGGAATCATGATTATAGTTGCTAGTCTTGATTGGGAAAGTGCTGCTGTGAGGATTGCAAACACTGTACACAACCATACAATGTAACATAACGGCAAATCTACGTGTCCATGAACCACTAGTCAGATTGCGATTAGGCATTCTTCAGCATCCCACACAATCTTCTACGCCAGCAAACGTTTTTTTTTGCAATTCTGCGTTAATCTTATCTGCTACGGGATAGAAAAGGTCCACTCAAAATGCGTCTTTTGTGCTTTACTGAACCCATTGTTAGAATAGTTCTGCAATGTGTAGAGTCATCACAGTAGCGTGCCGATGTCCAGGCTCATCACAATAGTGTCCAGGCTCTCCTGGTGTAAATCTAATGGCTTTGGAATATGGTCTATCTTACAGAAGTCCTGCGCTGTGTACCACTCAAGTGCTGAAGTTGAAGCAAAAAACAGGGATATCTAAAGGGGATGCGAACTGCGAAGGCTTTTATTAAGTCTGACAATAGAAGGGCTTCTGTTTATCGTAAAATGACAATTGGCACGGATAGTAATTTAACCCTACAGTACTGAATGTGATGTCATTCGTTTCAAGGTCATTTTGATCTTACAAGATATGGCACTTCAACAGAGCTTTCCAGTGTTAGCTTAAGACAAAAATAGTGCATTACTTTTCGCCGACTGATTGTAGCGATCGCGCGCTACTTTCAAAGTTGACGATGCCCACCTCTGGATTATTGGAGGAGAGAGGCCATAAATTATGATGGTTAGGAAATAATAATAATCAGAGGTAAGTATCTGCAACTTTGAAAGCAGCGTGCCACCGCTACAATATGCCAAAAGAGCGGGACTCCCGCTATCCGTCGGTGAAACATAACGCGCTACATTTGTCTTAAACTGACACTGGAAAGCTCTACTCAAGTAGCCTACGCCTAACTGTGAAGTCAAAATGACCCTAAAATAAATGATATCACTATTTATAGTGACACATTCGTTTACACCGCCATTTCAACGGCGTTATGGAAAACAAAGTTCTTGGTGAAGTTTTGTTTTTATGATGCAGTGTTTCCATAAACAATCACTAAAAACGATTAAATTTTTCACACTTTAAATTGGATAGTAGCGAAAGTACGACTGAAGCAATTGTAGCGCCTCTCCGCTACTGCTACAAAAGGAAAAAATAGCGTCATTACTGCAGCGGTATCTCTAACAAAAAATGTAGTGCCGCTATCGCTACCAAACCTCTATAAGCGTAGCGGCTGAGTAGCCTACATTATTCCCCGAATCCATAATTGCTGACTGCCAAGTGGAAATAAGATTTGATAAGAATCCCTTTTTTAAAAAGTCTTGGTATGATCGGACTGAGAAAGCCTTTGATGTGTTATTCTCGGCAGTTTCACGAATTTGTAGAGGCATTGAACTATTGACGTAAGCCGGTCACTGAGATTCGCAAAGTGAAGTTTCCAATTGTTGTCTAAATTAATCCATCCACTATATGCTGCGGAATGAACTCAGTTCTTGAAATGCGTTGCCCAAGCACACTCCAAGAGTCGAACTTGGACCACTCAATCTTGAGATTTCTTTGTGCATAAATTAATCAAAAATCGAGCTTTCCTTGGGAGTCTTCATACAAAAGCCACATTGTAGACTTTAAAGGGAACGTGGTTCATTCAGCTTTTTTCCTTGATGTTTCTCCTCAGCTTTTAGTTGTTTTGTTTGCGATTCCGTGCCACCCCACGCTTTTTTCCTCTATATTTGATTGGCTTGTCACTGGCATGTTGTTCCCACGATTCCACACCCCTGTTAGCTTGGTTTATAAAAACTTTTAATTGATCTTTGTAGCCTACCGCATTTTTGGTCTGGGCCGATCTTTTTCCTGTCTCCATCTCGATAGATCATTAATCGAGAAAGCCTTGTCGTTGAATCTATCCAAGACATTTGCTGTCCAGCGGAGGCGGTGTTGCAATATGGTGGCTTCTAGACTGGCCAACCAATCGAGGAGTGCATCGTTGGTGAAACGATCCTCCCCACGAGTGCCCGGCATTTGCCTCAGTTTTCTCTGCTGGAAGTTTTCAAGTCACGATGGTGTAATGTACTCACAAACATACAGACGAATGGAGAGAACGATTGCCCGGAAGACCACTATTTTTATGCATATTGATTACTGGTTTTTGATCCTGTGTGCCAACATAGCTCATAACTTTGTCGTTCTTTTGCATATATGTAACGCGACCCAGGAATTCAAGTAATCGTGCAGTTGTGCTTCAGGATTCTGAGGCATGATTAGGAATTTGCGTGCCTCTCAAGAATTTGCATGCCTATAAGCTAAACGCATTCTTGCAACCGGCAGTTTCAATCACACATACGTAGTTTTCGTCCCTTCAGCGTTATAGCCTACAGATGCTGGATGCCTCAGCGACTATGTATATCAAGTTCTGGCCTTCAATTCAACACACAGAAAGTAATATTTTTAGTGTAGAGAGTACGTCAGAGTATAGTATGATTTTTGTGCAATCAGTACAAATGATTTTTTCCGCTATCAGAGCACAGTCTGGTGTTACCGCGCTCAGTATGGCTTAATTTTGGTGCAGGTCACTATAATATGATTTTGGTACAGTAGTGATATTACTTCTGGCTCCGTCAGTCAACATTCAGTGTGCAGTTTCCTGAGTTGGACTTATGATTTGAATTATGTTCTGTTGTGGTTGTACTGTAAGACGATTGCAATCTTTTAAGTCATGTGGTGACAATAAAATCATACATGTAATAAAGAATCCCAGACCTCGTTCTCGAATCATTTCTGCCACATGCTCTGATAGCGGCAAAAATCATTTTTACTGATTGCACAAAAATCATACCGTAGGCTACTCTGACATACTCTCTACACTAAAAATAATGTTCTCTGTGTGTTGAATTGAAGGCCAGAACGCGCTATACATAGTCGCTGAGGCATCCAGCATCTGTAGGCTACTACGCAGGGCGCTACAGCTGCTTCTTATGAGGTGTTCAATTTCATTTTACGAATGCTGGTGTTCTTGATCGATTTTTACTACCAAGGTAGGAGGACTAGCCACCAAAGCCTTTCGTTGATAGTGATCCTCAGGGAGGTGTGATCTGGAGGGGATTGATAGAGTACCTTGGTTTTATCATTGTTAACTTCCATTCCAAAATGCTCATAAGAGTTGTTGCAGGCCTAAGCAGGCCTACTTGCCGTTTGAAGATCCTCAAAGGTAGGGCTACCATATGTCCTCTTTTAGGAGGATTTGTCCTCTTTTTTCATAAAAAATGAGTTGTCCTCCGAGGACACTTGATAATTCTCAAATGTCCTCTTTTTTGCATTGCTATTATTTTCAACAGGGTTTTATTTTTATGTGACGTTTGGCGAAAGCTAAATAAGGCTAAGGAACGATACCAAAAAGGAAAATACAAACGAATTTATTTTCACACGAGTTCAATCATAAACAACTAAAAATCGATTTCGATCAGCTAGTAGCTAGATCATCTTCAGTTAATATTTATATAGAAAAAAAGGAAATATGAAAAGTATGTTTTCTGTGAGCTGTTGCAGAAGTAGGAGCCTCCTTGTTTAAGAAAATTGTTTATTGACTTTGAAGTTGACAATACGTCGCTTGCTGTCGATGTGGTGGTTACATTTATTTCTGTGGCAAACGAAGGCAGTGTTACTCGATGACCATGTCAGATGTATTTCTATTGTTCGACTCTTGCGTTGCTTATTTGGATGAATAGACCACTTCATTTTCCGAGTTCACATCCTTTGATTAGATGCTTATTCTGTCTTACACCAAAGAATAGGATAACGCTTTTCAGCGGTGTGTTGCAGCATCTGTCAAAGAAAAATGTCGGCATTGATGATGCTAAACTGTTAGATCTGTAAGCTCTACACCAAAGCTAGTGCAAAGGCGTCTTAAACCTGACTCATGTTTTCTGTGATGAAAATTAAATGGACGGCAAAATGTTCATCGACTGAATCTGACAAATAAATCTTGTTTTTTTGTTGTCACTTTTTCTACATAGGCCTGTAATCATCTAAGAAGATGTAAAAATTGTTTAAACGTAAAAATTCACTGCATTTTACTTGCTTACTAAACAATGAAACATGTCCTCTTTTTGGGTGATGAAAATATGGTAGACCTACTCAAAGGTTCCAGTAGGTATGGCATTGTCATCGGCAAACTGCGACTCACGGATTGTATATGAGCAGAGGTTTTCGACTTCGCAAAAAAGTGACTAAGCTTGAAACCTCTTTATTCATGCGACAGCGCATATTGATATCAGGAGAGGTTTGGTGGCCTCGTTCAACATTGCCGGTACTGAATAGTTTACCGCCAATGTAATTCGGTGCTGTTTTGAGATAAGTACCATTACCGATTTCCTCTTAATGTAACGCTTCTGAAATAATCTCGACTCGATTGTCAATTAAATAAATATTTATTTTGTCGTAACAACAAAAAATCATACAGCTATCTCAATTTACAACCTGTTGATTGTGATATAATAATGATTAAACCGATTAAATTGATGAAACATTGGACAGTGTCACGATGGCCAGTGATTGTTGTTGTACAACACATGTCCAATCCGGGGCCTAAGCTATGACTTTTTTCATTTGCTCACTAGCAATTTTCGGCTTTCACTTAGCAATTCACGTTACAAGACGTAATCATGCAATAAAATCACCAACACATTCCCTCTTGTCTTTGTGAGACACAACTATTGTTCGTTTTATCCTAAATTGGCATAGAAATCGTCCAGAGATGAATCAGCAGTAAAATTGTTTTCGCTTGGTAATAAATCATCCGCTTGTGCTGTGGCTGCTTCAATATCGCAACCTTCCGAAACATTCGCTTCTGGTTGGTTGTATTCAGCTGGTTCATGGTCTTCTGGTTGGTTGTATTCAGCTGGTTCATGCTCTTCTGGTTGGTTGTATTCAGCTGGTTCATGGTCTTCTGGTTGGTTGTATTCAGCTAGATCACGATCTTCTGGTTGGTTGTATTCAGCTGGTTCATGATCTTCTGGTTGGTTGTATTCAGCTGGTTCATGATCTTCTGGTTGGTTGTATTCAGCTGGTTCATGATCTTCTGGTTGGTTGTATTCAGCTGGTTCATGATCTTCTGGTTGGTTGTCGTCAGCTGGTTCATGCTCTGGTTGGTTGTCTTCAATTGGTTCATGCTCTGGTTGGTTGTCGTCAGCTGGTTCATGCTCTTTTGGTTGGTTTTCGTCAGCAGACTTCGACGCTTTGTTTGATTTATTACCAGATGTGGTGCGTAGTGTTGCCGCGTCATCGGCTAATTGTTGCTCGTGGCCACATTCTGGCAATGTATGATGATTTTGTAGTTTAGAAACACCACTGTCCAGTTTACTTTCCGCCGTATCATTGCCACTTAATTCGTCATTATCTTCATATTCGTCATCTGCCAGCTCTGTTGAAGCTTCCTCATGTCGCCGCGTTGTCTCGGGCTCTTTGGTCAAGTCTTTTGAAGGCAAAGCATTGTTTTTAGTATTGTCTTTTGGTGGCGTTGTTGCTGCATAAATATAAATGTGTTTTGTTGTTAGAAAATGAAAGCAAGAAATCGACAAGATTCATTTGATGTCAATTTGATTTTTGCGGCTTCTGTTATGAAAACGTGTTTACAAAAAAAACTCTTTGTCAAAATATGAAAAATAATATAATAGATTGAGTTTCGCTTTCAGCAGCATGATTGCTGTTTATTTCACAAGTGTAGATACAAATGACAGTTCCCTCTAGTCACGTGCAATAGCCTACACATAAGCATCGTCATTGCATATGACTAGGAAACTGTGTTTCGAAAGCTAGTGACAAACCACTGCTACCACAGCGAACCGCATCATCAGGCTGAAAAAATTCGTTTGTTAGGCCTATACACTTGTCCATTCATTCATAGCTCGTCACGTCAGTGTCTGAGCCAGGTAAGAGCATTGTTTATAGTGTTTTTTAAATTGTTGTCGTTGTCACAGGAAGGACTAAGGGGAAGTTGGTGACCCTGACAACCACTTTATCTGGTCGAAATCTGGTAAAGATCTGGACCAAACAAAGTGGTTGTCTAGAGAGGATGTGCTTCATCGTGTGATTGTCTAAAGCCACAGTGACACATTGGGTTGGAAAGTGGCCTACGAAATGAAATGACCTAGACACCGTGCACAAGCCTTTCAAACTGAAGGCTGAAGTCGATTGCAAATAACAGCATACTTGGGTTCTACATTTGCCAAAAATATTTCTTCTGGTGTTTTTAGTGTTCAGTTGCTTCAGTGTTGAGTGCTTTTTTCATCTTGCAATCGAAATAGTAGCATTTTGATAGTTGAAAAAATAATTAATAGTAGGCCTATAGGCTACCTGTCAACGAAAACTATAGAGTTATGTTTACACATTGTTTAATAAAATGCTAAGTTTTTTCATATCGAAGCTTTTTGTGATAAAGGAACAAAAAAATTTGATATTAAAACAATTGAATAAATACATTGGAAAAAACATTTTGGGCTCCGAGAGAAGTCAGCACTGGTCGGGAAACAATACGAAAAATGGGCCCCATAATATTTTTTAGCAAATATACAACTAATTTGTATCTTGCGTTGCATGTTCGTGTTAAGCTGAAATTAGCCTACTTTCCTCAGCATGAAAAGAACTTCCTTCAATATAAAAATCATCAATAATCACTGAATTACACTTGCAGCAAAAATGTCATTGATGCAAACTATTTTGTCTAGAAAGCTTTGTAAACACACAATTGGCCTACAGGCAACGAAAATAGTTCAACCAAGCATTTAATTCAGGAGTGTCCAAAATTTTTTCCACGCGAGCCAGATTTATTAACAAGTGTTCGCGGGCCAACAGCCACAATAATTTTTCTGAAAACTGCAAGTTGAATTTATATGATTTTGTGTGTCTGCAGGCCAAAAATAACACATTGTACAACAATAGGCGCGTGCCATACAAAAACGTCTCGTGGGCCGGAGTTGGCCCGCGGGCCGGACTTTGGACATCCCTGATTTAATTCAACCCTTTCTGGACTTTTTGCAATGCAAAGTTACGGATCACACCATCAAATGATAAAATTTTGCGACGTCTAAATTGATACACAACATGTAGGCTATAGTTAGGCTTTTCAATCGGTTTTGAGTCATAGGCCTAGTGGAGCGCAAACAACTCTTTACAAATTTCAGTAATTGCTAAAACCACGTTTTCAAAGCGCAACCGTTGAAGGTAGCTACCGAAACACAAAAAATCATAACAAAACTATTTGGAAAAACCTTTCGAAAGTTGCCATGAATGATTCCTTGTGTAGAGATTATGGGGTGGTTCCTTCTGGTTTGCAGCTGAAGTTTGCTGTGTGGCTTTCTGTCAAAAGTACCAACTCATCTAAAATGTCTTGAAAAATGTAGTTGTTGTAGCTTACAAATAATTTAAATTTGTTCCACATGCCCGCAACTGCGCAACAGACATACGATGAAATTTTCATGGAACTTCTAACTCATCGACGATATGGTTGAGTTTGTTGATAGCCTCTACATTTGTCGATTCCAACAACTATCGAATCCTTTGCAATGTAGGCTACGGTAGAATACATTTCCTTCGAATGATTCAGCTAGTTAAGTGGAGTTATAAACGCGTTCTGTCCTCAGGAAACGAATATCCTCTTCTTTTAAATTTATAATTGCCACTGCAACTTTAGCTTGCGAGTAGTAGCCTACTCTTCTCAGCTTTCTTTTACTTAGATTACATCTTCCTTTATTTCATTAACTTCATCAGTGAATCTTGTTTAGGACCGTAATCCATATAATGCAAAGCAGTCAAAAATTTAAAACTGCTCGTTGTAGGCTACTTTAGCATTGACTCAGCTTCCGATCAAGCTCTTGTTGGTTCCAACTTGATGCATTTAAGAAACGTCTTTAGAGCTTCAATTGCAAAAGGGTAATGTAAAGCATTGGGTTTGACTGCACCACGCCTTGATTACCCTCTCGAAGTCAATTTTCTTTGCAAGATGATAGGACAGCTTACTTTAGATTTTTCAGAATTTTTCCTCAGACTGGGCTATAACTTTAAAGATGCCACAAGCTTACAGATAATCAATTACTCCAAAATGAAAAGACATTTGAACAACGCTGTCTGTAGGCAACATTATGAATTCCAACTAGATTTAGCCTAAGCAACAACATCCATAAACAAAAAACTCAAATAAAGAAAAAACTCACTACCTTCCAAAATCACATCATGAGAAGCATGACCAACAAAATGCTAGACCACACGAAAACAGAACATCTTTTAACTATGACAAAATTACATCCAATTGCAGCAATAATAAAATCAAAAGTTTTAAAACTGTTCGGCCACACTAAAAGATCACAATTCGGAATCAGCAAAGTTTGCACAGAAGGCAAAGTAGAAGGAAAAAGAAAACGTGGCAGACAACCAAAACGATGGCAAGACAACATCCAATCATGGACCGGACTCAACTTGGCGACACTGGGCGAGCTGGCTCAAAATCGCCACTCTTGGAAGCAAATAACTCATGTTGATGCGCATCTGCTACAGGCGGAGATGATGACTGATGATGATGATGATCCATAAACAAAAAATATACAGGATTTACTTTCTTTAATCATGCTTGGACTGATACCTTTAACTTTCCCAGATAACTTATGTTGGATACAACATCCTATGCCTGGCCAACGCAGATTTTGAAGTTAAGGTTCAGTTGTCAAGCAAAAATAGTTCCCGCTTAGCTAAAACAGCACCAGTTTTCAAGTTGAAACTATCAATACAATCGAAACCGTTCAGTGATAGAGAAATCATTTCAGCTTCAGATTTTACGTCTTGAAGCTGTTCAACATGGTAGCCACTTTAACAAGTCGAAATTCTGCCACTGAAATTGACTAGGATGAAACCGCCAACCAATCATAAGCTACGTTTTCTGTGACGTCAAAAGCGCGAAACCCGAAATTGAAAACGCGCGAAAACCATTAACTGCAACCGAAAATTTCCGAAATTGACTTCATTTTGCAATTGCATTAACTTGAGTCAAGTCAATTTATTTTGTTTCATTTATTTTGTTTCAAGTCAAGTCAATTTATTTTGTTTCATTTGCGTTCTAGAAGTAGCCTAGATTACGTCATGAATGAAACTCAGGTAAGGAGTTTAGTCACTTAGATGTTAACAGGATATATTTTAACAGAAAGTGGTGATGTAGAATTAAATTACATTATGCAGTTTGCTCAACTTAACTGCCATAAATGTTCCTTTGCCAATAGAGTAGTCGAAACTTGGAATAATTTACCATATGCTGTAGTCAATTCTAGACCATAATTTAGCATACTTGTTTTGTCAGCTATATGGCGTGCGGTTGCACTGTGTTTACTTGCTAGCGCGCATACAATTATTATTGTTTTAGTGGTTCACTTCTATGGAAGATGGCATGAAATCCATTGAAGAATATGAAGGCAAAACAGCAACAGAACTTGTTGTTGCACAGAAACATACATATGGTATGAATGCACAGAAACTACTAAGTTCATACTGAATTTTAGGGGTTTATTTTTTTACAAATATTATAGGGTCCACGGTCCATGTACTAACTTGCGACCATCGATGTAATTGTGTCCATTTACAAATCATTTGATATGCATCTTGACTCAACGAGAAGTGCTTTCAGCAGGATTCGAGCGTTGCTGCTGTCACCACATTACGCATAGACAATCAAAACATGAAACAAATGGATTGCGCAGCATCCACTAGGTTCTTCTGAACGCAGAGTTGTCCTTTTGATGCGTTGCTCAAGCGCACATACGCCGAGAGTCCGATAGCAACGCTTGGTCTTGAGTCGGAAACTTAACCACTGAGCTAATGGGATGGACAGAGTTTTGTGGCCATGTCACCTTTTCCTGTTCATTAACATACCGGTACAGGCGGTATGTATTGCAACTAATAGCATCTTTTTCATTCTGGACACATTAATGACAAAAAATAATTTGTTATGATATTTAAAAAATAACTATCGAGTGCATTGATATGCAACATTTTTATAATGGTAATTGTTTAACATGCCAAACACAATGCTAAAATTATTGCAGAAATGTCAAATAGCAAGATTTATTGGCGAGAGGATACACCATACATTAAGTTGGAATATGTCCAGTTCAAATGTCGACCAAAAGAAGCTGAATTACAGCAAAGAACTCAGGTATATACCATACCGTTGCATGTACATAGTGCCTCACGCTTACATTACTTCAAGTATATGAAATCAACTTATCCTATGGTTTTCATAACAGGTCATGGTGACAAATCAGTGCAATGCCAAAGTTAAACTTCTGAAAATTGCTGAATTTCCTGAATATAAGGTAACTTATTAGTATAAGGTAATATTATTATATATTATAATATAACTTATTATAAGGTAACTTCCAATCCGCCTTGAGCCAGCATGGAAGCAGTACGGCTCATAAAATCACATGGAACCCTGTCAAGTAACCCATGTTGGATGCAACCTAGTTCGTACCCTGAACAGTTCATACCCTAAAAAGATCGAAAAAAAAAGCGGAAGTCGCTGATAGCGGTTTCCGCTAACTCTTACCCTAACACCAACCCTCGCTCATCGCAGTTTCCGCAGACATTTTTCCACAGTTTCCGCTCACTCTAATCATAGACTAATCTATGCTCTACCCTAACCCTCGCTGATCGCAGTTTCCGCAAACATTTTTCCGTAGTTTCTGCTAACCCTTACCCTAACTCTAACCATAGAGTGGGCTAATCTATGCTCTAACCCTCGCTGATCGCAGTTTCCGCAAACATTATTCCGCAGTTTCCGCTTACCCTAACTCTAACCATCGAGTAATCTATGCTCTCTAACCCTAATGCCCTCAACCTTGCTGATCGCAGTTTCCGCTAACCCTAATCCTCGAGTTTGTTTGCGGAAACTCCGATCAACGACTTCGGCTTTGTGCTATTAAACTGCAATCAACGATTTCGGCTTGTTTTATTTTTTCTCCCGATCTTTTCAGGGTACGAACTGAGGGTACGAACTGTTCAGGGTACGAACTAGGTTGCACCCACCCATGTTGATGCGCAATCTGCTGCAAGCGGAGATAGCGAATGATTATTATACTATTGTGTGACTTTACAAGTAGGCTATCTTCACATTCTTTCATTTCTTGTATCATTATACAGCATCTTCAACCTAAACACTAAATGATGTTGGTTGACTTCAATCAAACCGCTACTACAGTATGATATGGTAGCCTACTTTGCCACAGCTTAAATGATGATGTTCTAGCAGCACAAAAGAAAGATTTTTGTTTTTTTAATTTTACCATTCAGTTTTTTTAGTGTGCTCCACCTACTTTGCTTTTTTAAGGTGTCCAAGTCCACACAAACTTCCACAACCAAAAGGGACATAAACAAACAACTCCGAGTGGCTTTAAAAACAAACAAAGCAAGTTCAAGTACAACTGGATGTTGTATCACCTTTCCTAAAGTAGATGTACACAACCATCACTGTCAGGTGAATGTCTACAGTAAGGTTAAAGAGCATATTAAAAACGTTAAAAAGATATTGTGTCATTATAAATGTTCTATGTGATTTTCAGAACTCTACAGAAGTAAAGGAAAGTGATGATACTGAAAGTGAAAGTCATGCACTAGTACAGGTTTGTGATGTTGCAGTTGCAATATACTAGGGTCCAACAAGACCATCAACAGTTCACCAACCAATTTTCAACTATTTTACTGTTTCCAACTTCACACAATTAGTATTGCAGAACTTGAAAATAGCAAGTAAAAGGTAGCTAAAAGTTGCAGTCTGACTGACCAGGAGCTTTTATCAGAATAAAATAAACCTAAATGTGGCGAAGTACTTATAATATAGTACGGTACAAGGAAAGAAGAAAAACTGGAGCTTCGAACTATCAGCTACCTTCTACTCGCTAAACTCAGATTTGTTACATGTCTGCAGTATTTACATTTCTTCACGGTAATCTTATGCTACAGCATAAATGCTTTGATTGCTCATGGCAAAAAATGGGTAATGAAGATTTGTTCACTCGAAGCAGAAAAAACTACAAAATATTTAGCAATTGGTAGTAATTGGGGCAGCTGATTCTAAAGTGGCCCAAGTCTAAACAGTGATTTTGAGATAATTGAGTTTAGAGACTCATGCTGTGGTAGACGTTGTCGCTGAAGGTTTGCAATCTTTATTTAATCTTAATCTTCATTAGGGCATACAACCTTTATTAAAATAAACATTGCAAACCTTCAGTGGCATGGGTCTTTGAACTTGATGATCTCAAATCCACTTTTTTAACTTGGGCCACTTTAGAATCAGCTGTCCCACCATGAGTTCATAACAAAATTGGAGTGAACAATCTTGTCAAATGGTTTTGTAAGCTGCACAGTAACAACTTTGAGCACTTGCACACTTCCAATAGCATAGACAGTGAATAAATTATCTATTGTTGTAGTGGTTGGCTTCAGTTGAAGATGCCATGAGATCCATTGAAGAGTACGAAGCAAAAGCAGGAACCAAACTTTTTGTTGTTCGGAAACGAGCATACGGTGCCATGTTAATGTTAATTTTTAGTTTCATGTCATTGTAATTCACTAGTGTACTCAGTGTTGGTACGTATTCATACTGCAATAATAGCATTTTCCTAGATGACAAAGATTCTGAAAAGTTACTATGAAAAGAAATGAAATGTTACTAAAATGTTATTAATATGTTACTAAGAAATGTTACTATGCAGAAGTGTCAAATAGCAAGATTTATTGGCGAGAGAATACACCATACATCAAGTTGGAATATGTCCAGTTCAAATGTCGACCAAAAAAAGCTTCTTCACAGCAAAGCACTCAGGTAAATGCCATAACATCTGCATCTCAACCTTTCTTGACTCAGGCCCCACTCTTGTTTTGAAAAAAAAATCAGGCCCATCTCACATGTTTCAAAAGCATTTGTTTTCGCTAAGTCACTTCAATGCTTACTACACGATATGAACTATAAATGCACAAACTTGATTGAAATTTGTAACTATACTCAGTAATAACGTTAATTGGAGCCGTGTGTTTGATATATGTTACGTATTTGATTGTTACGAAGTTTACTTTAAATTAATCGATTTCAGTCTCAAATCACCACGTTTGGTGATTTCTAGTCGATTTCTCTTAACATGCAACAACACTAAACCTACATTCGACTAAATAAGATGACGGAAAATCTATCAGCTCTTGCTTTGCCAAAATACTTAAGTGAGGATTTTTTTGGGCGTTCAGAGATTCAATCAGCAGCACAAGGCAGAAAAAACCCTTTCCACGTTTAAGAAAAGTATTGATCTACAAGTGGTAGGTAAGATAAAATAATACAGCAAAACACGCCCTAACAAAAATGTTGCCATGTCCCATATTGAGAACTACTGTCATGAAATGCACATTGTGTCTCACACCTACAAACTTTTGGACTAAAATCAACTTATCCTATGATTTTCATAACAGGTCGTGATGACGGATCAGTGCAATGCCACGGTTAAACTTTTCAAAATTGCTGAATTTCCAGAATATAAGGTAACTCATCACATATGTAATGGATTGAGATTAGCTTTCAGTAGCATTTATCATAACGTTGGCAATATTACTATGTTCATGATTTTTCGTTAATTAAGCTAATTGCATTTTTTAAATCATACTCTGTTTTGACGATATGCATTCATATCACATTCCCTCTGTTTTTGTTAAGGTATCTACACAAACTTCCACGACCAAATGGGACATGAGCAAACAACTGCAAATAATATTAAAAGGAAATACAACAAGGCTAAGCTCGACTGGATGCTGTGTTACCTTTCCTAATCTAAATGAACACAACCATCCATGTCAGGTGAATGTCCGCAGTGAGGTTGAAAAAGAGCGTATAGGGAAATATGTTGAGTCATCACTAGGGCCATTTTAATTTTGACGTAAAAATTTTTTTTTTACTTTATTTTGTAACGAAATTGGTCATTTGCAGAGGGCACAGTTCTTCCTTGAATTGATATCAGTTACCCAAACGTAATATTTTGTTGAAAATTCAAGGTGTTTTATGGATTATAAAAAGTGCTTCGTGTTTTTTGGTGATAGGAAAATCTCGACAACCCTGTCTAACTTTTGCTGAAGATGATTTAGCTTGCTTACGCATTTTTGTATTACAGAATGTCAGTAGGCTATTCCTAAAATCCAAACTGTTGTTCTTCGAAAAGACCACGTTTGTGAAGAAGGGGTGTTTTTTAAAAATTATTTAAATACGTAACAATGAATAAACAAGGGACAATTTGCGATAAAATGTACTGCTGATCTAAGTGGGCATTGTGACATATTTCCTATTTTATGGGTTAGTATGGTTTCATTGTTTCGCAGTTCTTGATTTACAATGCTTCCACGAGGATTTTGACAAAAATTACTCTCAAAAAACACAAAAAGATTGTCAAAAGTCATAATTTGACAAATTTTGGCTTTATTCAAAATTTTAACCTATAAACTTCTTAGAAACAGCCCCCCCCCTAGGTGCTGAAAACAACTTTACTCTTTGATTCGTGGATAAACGAGGTCCTAAAAATTTTTGACTTTTGCGGACTCTAGTCATCACAAATGTTTTTTTTTGTAACTTTCAGAACTCTACACAAGTAAACGAAAGCTACGATACTCCTGAACGTGACGCGTTTGTTCGGGTTTGTATTTACAACGATGCATTGTGTACATGAAACTCAATACCATCACAACGTCTTCAAAGTCAACTTAGCCCAGCATCTTGTGATTTTGTATTGTTGATCACGTAGCTACTTTAAGTGTATCTTGTGTCCACTATAGGTTAGCATTGCCAATTCGTATTAAATATCTTCCAGCAGAACTTATCTTCATTTGATGAGGTTCAATCTTCTGTGCTGCAATTTGAAACCTCCACCTCCACCAAGTTCATCACATGCAGAAAAACTATTTGTGGTAAAACTTAGCATGAGTGTGTAGTTTTTCAGTTTCTTTTTCGGCAGTAAGAACTAAGAAGGCAGTTCAGTTTACATCACCTTTTCCATATGATTGTTGTCATGTGCGTTTTGTTGCAACAAATCCTTTAAATGTTGTGTATGTATTGTTGATAGATATTGCAAAGAGTCGTATTCAATGGGATCTTTCATCTGATACACCGTAGCCTACATCAATTCCAGAAGTGTTACATTGATGTGCCAGCATGGAAAAGACTACAACAAAGTGCAGAATGATAGAAAACGAGAGTTGACGGTTTCCCAAGCAGTACGCTACTTTTCTGGATACTTGTGTTCAATAATTCAGTGCAGATATGGCTTTGCATTAATTGAAGAGAAATAAAGCACTGTAACGTTATTTCCTCAGCATTTATTACTTTCTTGTCAAGCTTTATTGTGATTCCTTTATGTATGATATTGTATGGGTTGTCCCCAGTGGCGTATTCTCCATGCATGCAGTGGCACTGCATGCCTTGCTATTCTGATGGCAACTTTGTTGACCCTGGCAACCTTGCATGCTGAGGGGAGATCAGTATGCGTTGATAATACAATTTGCCTATTCGCCGCTCTTTTACTACAGTAGCGCAAATGGGACCAAGGCATGCTGATTTGAAATTGCATGCAAAACAAAAATCACTATGTGGGGATATTCCCATTACGAAACGTGTAAGTTATTTCTGGCACGAGTAGGCCTAGCGTGTTCGTTCTTAGAGTAATTTTCATGTGGGGGCATGCCCCCAGACACCCCTACACTGGCTATGACCCTCCCTCCATTGCATGACTAGGAAAATCAACCAGGATACTCCACTGGTTGTTCCACTTAGCAGTAAAAGTAATATCAATTGAGTGGAGAGTTCTTCAAATGTCGTATAAAAATTTTCAGGTTCATTGAAGTGTGAACAGTTATGCGATTCATGTTTTCACAGCTATCAGATCACAACATTTCCCGTAGGAACCTGTGCCCGCAAGGCTCAAAGAAGTTCAATTGCTCAGCACGCATTCATGCTAAGGAAGTTACAAAGTTTCCTGAGTTTGCGGTAAGCAGGGTTGATCGGTTTAAACCGCCTGGTTAAAACCGGTTAAAACCTGGTTTAAACCGGGCAGTTTTGACCACCTATTACTGGTCAAAACCCCTTTAGTGTATGACTCAAGTAGCTTTTCAATTGAATTAAAAATATTACCCTCCATGTTTAGTAATGATGTTCAACTATATTTTGTTTTGATCAACAATAACCTAAATGCTGGATTTGGAACAAAAAATATTCAATTTCTCTGTTTATTTTTAATATTTCAATCAGTTGGTTACCGTATTTTGCTGACCATAAAGCGCATCCGATTATAAGGCGCACTGTCAATAAATTGCTTTGATTAGTTGTTTGTTCAGACATACGGGTATTTTAATTATTGAGAAAATTCAAATTCTAAAAATAAGTTTCTGATGAACCAAAAAATGCTTGGTAGAACGATGAACAATTAGCACAGCCAACTGAAGTACAAGAATTTATTCGAAAATTTTTTTTTTATGAAAAACATTTGCCATTAAATTTTGCCTGACAGGTCGGTATTGGCGGCAATTAATGAAAGTTCAGGCGGCCATGGCCGCCAGCTATTTCGAGGCCTGCATATCAAAACGGTCACAACTACTTTTATATTTCCTAAATAGCCCAGGTAGCCGACCATTCACTACATAAAAATATTTTTTTGGGTTTTGACCAGTTTAAACCTAGTTTTGACCGGTTAAAACCAGGTTTAAACCGCTTAGTGGTCAAAACCAGTTTTGACCACTTAGAGATCAACCCTGGCGGTAAGTGACATCAAACAGTAGGCTTATTAATATTGGCGACGCTTGTACTTGACATTTTGCTATATCAACCATTGTTTTACAAAGAAGATTTTATTTTTGCTTCAGATTTCTTCATTTCTTGTCTCTGCATCACGCCGTGACATTTGTGAACGCCTCAAACATGCGTTAGCCGGTGATGCTCAAAATGTCAAAAAAGAGGTTTACTGGAGCATCAAATTTCCTGATCGCCATGACCACAGTGGCCATGTTGTCGGAGAGGTTGGTTTACATAATTGCATGACGTGATCGGCTTTTTGGTTATGATGAAGTAACAGGTACTTTGTGCGTTAACCATCAACTTTGTTGCAGAATGCAGGGCCTCTTCAAAGAATTGATGGAAGGCTAATTGGTAAAATACATGAAATGGTGGCGGACGGAATATGTAGCATTCCAGAACTTCAACGTGGTCTGAAGTCGTACGTTAAACATGTACTGTTTCAAGATGTTGAAATGCCCCTTGAAACTAATCGGCGGTATAATCCCACCAAAAAGGACATCCAGAATCACTTTTTTGGTGCATATACGAAGCAAAAGGTATCCAAAATGGATCAGGAAAATTTGCACGTTTTAGTTGAAGAGTGGAAGAAAACATGCGGGCCTCACGACAATATATTGTTTCGACCCTACGTTGCAGGGGGTTCACAGTCGATTAGCACCAATTCTGATGGACTTCCTGTGATGCAATGCGCCCAGAGTTTGTTATTTGTTCACCAAATGGGTTGGCAAAGACGATTGTTGCATCGTTACGGCCAAGGCACTTGCCTTTTGGATGCAACTTACAAGACGTCCAAGTATTCTCTTCCTCTATTTTTTCTTTGTGTCAAAACGAATGTTGGTTACCAGGTTGTTGCTACATTTATCATTCAAAATGAACAAGCTTCGGATATAGCGGAAGCGCTTTCTGTTCTAAAAGGGTGGTCGGAAGACTGGAATCCTTCGTTTTTTATGACCGACAAATGTGAGGCGGAAATCAAGGCCATCGAAAGCGTTTTTTCAAGTTAGTGAATTGCATTCACATTTTCATTACTTGTGTGTGTGTGCTGTTTCCATTGCTCATGCGTTTGTATCGTCACTGCTAACTTGTTACTGCACTTTACCGCTCAGTGCCAACAACTTCTTGTTTCGCAGATTGCTCCGTTTTACTCTGTGCCTTTCATCGCGAACAAGCCTGGGAAAGGTGGATGAGGAAAAGTGACAATGGCGTTCGTGATGACAAAGCAATTGTACTGACATACTTGCGAGCACTAGCAAGAGCTGAGAGCGAACAGTCTTTCGAAAAAACATTAATGGAGTTGAAGGACAGCAATTGTTGGGTCAGCAATTCGAAACTCCGGAATTATATTGAAAATGTTTGGCTTACAGAAAAGAAGGTTGGTGTGCAATTGAAACCACCCTAAATGCAAATAAATAGTAGGCTAGTTCAATGAAATAATAAACTTGTTTATGGTGGGTTTCAGCGTTGGGTGTGGTTTTACCGTTCTGACAAGGTCAGCATCACGTTTCACACCAACAATGGAGTAGAGCGACAGAACAGGACTCTGAAGGAATACATCAGCACCAGAAGAGATAAGTCGTTATCTGCTCTTGTAACGCTTCTCCACAAGGAATTTCTCCCTGACAACAAACGTCGGTTAGTGACTTTCTAGACTCTAGAGTAACCCTTGAATGTTGTCACTTTCTGCATGTTTGTCTGCTGTTAATAATTCTGTTATCTTTGCAAATGTTTAGCTACGAACTTTGCAATGTTTAGCTACGAACTTTGCAATGTTTAGCTACGAACTTTGCAATGTTTAGGTAATGTTGGTAATGTTTAGGTAATGTTCTTTGCAATGTTTAGGTACGAACAAGAAAACATGTTCTCGTCGGAATTTTATCGGTCTTATAACTCTTCGATTCCCGATTACCTGAAAAATCGGCCCAAACATTTCATTCACGATTGTTTGAATCGTATTATTTCATCACAAGACGTCACCGCCAGCTCCATTGTTCAAGATGGAGATACGTTTGTTGTGAAAAGCACTTCATCAGAAGTATGCTACAGAACAACCTTTGGCAGTTTCAACTGTGCGCCAAACTGCACATGCCAAGATTTTCAACTCAATTTTCTTCCTTGCAAACATATGTTTGCCATTATTCATAATGTGGCAAATGTCCGTTGGGAATCCTTCCCAACGTGGTACACCAAATCTGTGTTTATTGTGCTCGATCCCGACGTGGTTGGTAAGTTAGCGGTGCCTTGCCCATCAGATTCTCCAGAAAGTGTCGTACAACCGTCTTTCGAATTTTCCAGCAATGTTGAATCCATAAACCACGACGCCCCTGGACCCAGCAATGAATCACCTACCACACCCATGATATCTATGCGGGATGTTAATGCAACGGTAGATCGGGTGCGTAATGTTCTGTATCGTGTTCACGATCACAACGACCACGCATTTATAAATGATGCAGTCGCTCGGATAGATGCAGTAACAGCTGATGCTCTATCAATCTGTCAAGACGCTGGATTGACAATCGGAAGGGAGGATAATCGGCCTAAATCTCTGAAGGCAAAACGAAAGCGCGGATCGGATAGAAATGTTGCGTGTGATCCACTGCCACAAAAACGTGCGAAACCAAACCCCTACGCTCACCGTTATGGAGAGCATGCAGATGCAATGAGGGCTGCTTATGGTGCAACATCTCTGGACGCAATGAGGAAAGCAACTACATAGAATTGACTTGTTTGCAATCAAACCAGGCGACAATGAGCGACTGGCACTCGCGACACCCCCCTATTCAGGGATAATATGCGTGTCTGTGACCGCAGGGGACCTGGAGCCGAGTTGTTTTGCACGTTGCAAGCACAGCACTTGTTTGAAAACTGTAATACTGAACTTTCATTTTGAACAGTTCTGTGACCTTCACACCAAGTTGATTTTTTCAGTTGCTAACACGGCCACAAATCTCAGCACGTATGTATGTTTAGTGTTAAATAACAGCCTAATAGAAAGTGTTGTGGATTGAATTTGCTAGTTCAAATATATTGATTCCGGTGCCCAAAGCCTCAAATGAATTCACAAATAGCGCAATTGCTAACGATGACATATTAAATATTGAGGAAGTTAATGCAGACAAATGCCAGGTCTCATCTACTGTAGGCAACGAGAGGAGAGACACATGGATGATGATCTGGCCTAACAATAGTGGAAGTACCACAGTGTATTGAATATTTACACAACGTACAGGTACAAAAAGTTGAGCCAGGATTTAGACCAGGGGTTTCCAACCTTTTTACGATCTCGTATCACTTGGTCGCTCTGTACTGCCAAGCGTACCACTTCTTGCAGAACAACTAATTTAATCGAATAATATTTTATTCAGAAGAATATTATTGGCTTACAAAAATAACCCTAAAGCACCACAACTAAATTTAATGAGATTTTTGTTTACTGTCAACCAATTGGTCGATGCCCGGTGTAAATTTGCTAACAGCGCATCAAAAGTCATTTCCGGGCGCACCTAGTCGGTTTCGTTTTTTTGACTTGATGTTCATCATAACTGAAAATCGCTGCTCGCATTCCCACGTGGAAGCGAAAATCAGTAGCTGTGGAACAGCATGGGAAGCTAGCGTTGAATATGAAGAGGCCATACTGAGTCAGAAGTTCATTGGAGAACATTCCTTGTAACTGTTATTGAACATTTTATTCCGATCTAGTTTTAGCTTACAACTAGCATTATTCCACGCTATTTGTAGCTTAAGCTATAAAACAGTAGATGATATCTATCAAGAGCAATCGTTTTTTGTAAACAAAATCAGATGAACAAAATATAAAGTTGTGAATCCACGTTTTTGTGAAAAAAAACGGAAGCTACCCGCGTGCCACCGGAAAAACCTTCTCGTACCACAGGTTGGCAACCCCTGATTTAGACAAAGGCAGTTGGAGTTAATTGAGCTAAACTGTTAAATCTTGCCACAGACTAACACTTTTCAGCTCGAAATATGTTTGATTAAAGTAATTGCATAAAGTTATTGGTATTTGTAGTACCGAACAGGCAGTTTCAGTGTTTAAATTTGACCTATATCGATGCAAATGCGACGCAATTTGACATAATAGCGACGACTTTAACCTCAAGCCTGTACAATGCGGATTTGACCATGCGTTGTGATTCTGAGTGACATTTAGAAACATTTGTTTGCGACTTGACACATAAAAATACAAACCTGAAGTGCTATACAAAAAACGAAAGCATATTCGGAATCAACGAAGAAAATTGATCTCAAAAAGTTTATTTGTGCTATTGGTACGATATGCAGCAGTTTTGGAACAACTCTACTGCTGATTGCTGAAATTCTGTAATTCGACATTATTGTTGGATCTGTGAATGATCAGCTGTGAATCAAGCGCACTTGTGCAGACATTTTGTTCACGTAATGACGTCACAGGTAACGTAGCTTGTGATTGGTTGGCGGTTTCATCCTAGTCAATTTCAGTGGCAGAATTTCGACTTGTTAAAGTGGCTACCGTTCAACATCGCCTACCTTAACACGAAAATGATTTGTTCTTGATGAGAAGCATTGACAGTGACATTTACGATGATTGAGAAATACTTGGAACTACGCACTTCATTTAAGAATTTGTTGATTATTTAGTTGGTACATTTTTACTTTAGTACTAAAAATGGGCCCCCCTCAAAAGTGCAAAAACAAAAAACTACTCGTTTTTCCTTTACAATGTTTTGCTAGGGGGGAAACTGGCCCGACTTTCCCCCTCTCTCGGGGCCACTGCATACAAGACCCAAGTACATGGCAATCTGCAATCGACTTCAGCCTTCATTTCTCAAAGTTTGCGCACGGTATTATTTTAACAGCATGCTTTGTTCGGTGCCTGCATGGTGTAGCTTCCTTATCAATACAATTATTAGATTATGTTTTCTGCTATTTGCACATTGAAATGAATCAGGAGTTATTCCGAAATAAGCTTGATTGATTGATTGATTTTCGTAGGCCACAGTCGGGAGCTATCTTCCATACAATTTTGGTAGAGAGGTGGTTTTTAACTTTAGAGAAATAAAACCAAACAATCAGACGGCATTTAACATAATATCATGGAAATAACTAAAAATCACAAACCTTTTCGGCCATACTTATGTTAGCCCTTTTCAATGGTTATTATTTTAAGCTTAAATCTGAAACTCCCTCCTTTTTGTATTCAAATCTCGTGTACATTACTGTCTGTACAAGGTCACTTGTTCGCACGCCGCAGACTATAGGCTACATACATTGGTATGTCCACGCGACATTTGGCCACAAGAGTGAGGGAGCATTTGGATTTAACTGCTGTCAACAGAAAAAGTGCCAATAAAAATCATATAGGCTACCGGTAGCCTACTCGATTGCCAAATTTGTTTAAACAATAAACCATCCCTGGAGTCTTTTAGAATTTTAAATGCTTCACTTAATTTGGTACTAAAATCCATGAGGCTTTGCTCATAACATCTTGCCGGCCCTGCCTCAATAGGCAGCTGCTTGCCGCAGGCGCTTCCGATCTGCTAATTATCTCCACGTAATTTTGCGTCATTGATTTGTGTTTTTTACTAGGCAATTAAGCATCATGTGATTTTGCCTCTCCCCTGCCTTGCCGTTTCATTCTTATACGTTCTTTTTTCGACTTTGGTGTATGTAGATCAGATCTGTAATTTCTATTTATGAAGAACTTCAGTCAGTTGGTTACTTGAAAAGCTATCATGAGTATGGCAAAAACGTTTGTAATTTTTAGTTTATTTTCATCTCATTATGTTAAATGCCGTCTGGTTGTTACCTTTCATGGGGAAAGATTGGTTTTATTTCTCCCAACTCCGCAGCGGGCTCTATTCAAGCAACACCACTCTCTTTTCTCAAGGAAGGAAGCTTGTGGGAGGCTTTTGGAAAGACTTGGGATAGCAGGATGTTGTGTGTTATCAAACTCAAAAGTACATTGTTAAAATCGCGCAGTTGCCGCGTGTGTTCCAATAAGCTAACTTTGACGAAGCTCTTGCGTGATTTGTCTCGTCTGAATAGCTTGTGTTCATGGAGGTGATAGTCGGGTATCTGTTTTATTCTTTCTTTTTTTGTAGCGACTTTTCTTCGGATATAAGATGGAGCTATGGTCGCTATGCTATAGAGGTCAGTTGTTGGTGTTGGACGGAGGGTGGTTATGATTCTATATACCTACCTCGTTTAGTTCGGAGCATTACTTTTGTGTGGCTTGATCTGTGCCGTGATGAAATCTACGTTGCTGACCACCTTAATTACTTCATATTTTAGTGTCACTTGGTACCGAAGGAAACACTAACCTTCAATCTGTTTCCTCCTACGTGACTTGGACACCGCTGAACCTCTCCCGTGGTAAGCCACATTGCTGATCTGGTCGCCCACTTTCGAGATTCGAATGGTCTCGGGATCGTCAGCAACCTAGAGATAATCCTGTTCAAATATCACAATGTCTTGCAAATATTGCTTCAATAGTTATCTGGTCCACGTAGAAACTAAAAAGAATACTGAGAGCCAAACTTTTGAAATGTGTAAGTGTCATTGTTGAATTACCATGCCAACTTTGACACCAACCAAACATTAGTTTTCTCACGGGAGAAAGAACTATCACGCTGGGAAAGTCCATTAAAGTTGGTTTGGTTTTGAATCTTTATCCTCGGACTGACAAAGCCTTGATTAGTTATTCCTGGTAGTTTCACATACTTGTAGAGGTTTTGGACGCAGGGGCGGTTACCGAGATGGACAGAGTGAAATTTCTGATTGTTGAAGTGTTGTTGCCGGGACTTATTTCATCCATTAGGTGCCGCTGAATGGAGAGCAGTCCTTAAAATGGGTTGCTCAAGCGCACACCCCGCGAGTCGAACCAGTGCCGCTTGATCTTAAAGCTTCTTCCTTCACGAAGTCTAGCGCTAACCAATTGAGCTATCGGGGCGGACAACCAGCTGGCTAACGTAGGCTGTAGCCGAAGCGTTTTTGAATCCTAGATTGTCGCATACGGGTAGTTGCATACCAGTAGTGGCTAGTTGCATACCGGTAGTGGCTAGTTGCATACCGGTAGTGGCTGGTTGCGTATCGGTAGTGGCTAGTTGCGTACCGGTAGTGGTTGTTTGCATACCGGTAGTGGCTGGTTGCATACGGTAGTGGCTAGTTGCATACCGGTAGTGGCTGGTTGCACACCGGTAGTGGCTGGTTGCGTACCGGTAGTGGCTAGTTGCATACCGGTAGTGGCTGGTTGCATACCGGTAGTGGCTGGTTGCGTACCGGTAGTGGCTAGTTGCATACCGGTAGTGGCTGGTTGCATACCAGTAGTGGCTGGTTGCGTACCGGTAGTGGCTGGTTGCATACCGGTAGTGGCTGGTTGCATACGGGTTGTGGCTGGTTGCATACCGGTAGTGGCTGGTTGCATACCGGTAGTGGCTGGTTGCATACCGGTAGTGGCTGGTTGCGTACCGGTGTGGCTGGTTGCGTACCAATAGTGGCTGGTTGCATACCGGTAGTGGCTGGTTGCATACCAGTTGTGGCTGGTTGCATACCGGTGTGGCTGGTTGCATACGGGTGTGGCTAGTTGCATACCGGTGTGGCTGGTTGCATACGGGTAGTGGCTGGTTGCATACCGGTAGTGGCTGGCTGCATACCGGTAGTGGCTGGTTGCATACGGGTAGTGGCTGGTTGCATACCGGTAGTGGCTGGCTGCATACCAGTAGTGGCTGATTGCATACCGGTAGTGGCTGGTTGCATACCGGTAGTGGCTGGTTGCATACCAGTAGTGGCTGGTTGCATACCGGTAGTGGCTGGTTGCATACCGGTAGTGGCTGGTTGCATACCGGTGTGGCTGGTTGCATACCAGTAGTGGCTGGTTGCGTACCGGTAGTGGCTGGCTGCATACCGGTAGTGGCTGGTTGCATACCGGTAGTGGCTGGCTGCATACCAGTAGTGGCTGATTGCATACCGGTAGTGGCTGGTTGCATACCAGTAGTGGCTGGTTGCATACCGGTAGTGGCTGGTTGCATACCGGTAGTGGCTGGTTGCATACCAGTAGTGGCTGGTTGCGTACCGGTAGTGGCTGGCTGCATACCGGTAGTGGCTGGTTGCATACCGGTGTGGCTGGTTGCATACCAGTAGTGGCTGGTTGCGTACCGGTAGTGGCTGGCTGCATACCGGTAGTGGCTGGTTGCATACCGGTAGTGGCTGGCTGCATACCAGTAGTGGCTGATTGCATACCGGTGTGGCTGGTTGCATACCAGTAGTGGCTGGCTGCATACCGGTAGTGGCTGGTTGCATACCAGTTGTGGCTGGTTGCGTACCGGTAGTGGCTGGCTGCATACCGGTAGTGGCTGGTTGCATACCGGTAGTGGCTGGCTGCATACCAGTAGTGGCTGATTGCATACCGGTGTGGCTGGTTGCATACCAGTAGTGGCTGGTTGCATACCGGTAGTGGCTGGTTGCATACCAGTTGTGGCTGGTTGCGTACCGGTAGTGGCTGGCTGCATACCGGTAGTGGCTGGTTGCATACGGGTGTGGCTGGTTGCATACCAGTAGTGGCTGGCTGCATACCGGTAGTGGCTGGTTGCATACGGGTGTGGCTGGTTGCATACCGGTGATCTAAGAAACATTAGCACTGCTATGAAAAAACCAACTGCAGCTAATAAAACATTTCTAAATCTGCACTCACAACGGAATCACAACTACCCGAACTACTGCAACAATCGAAACAACAAAATGTGCATTATGCAGGGTAGAGAAAAATTTTCAAATTTATTTTGAGAGTATAAACAAGAAAAGATTAATTTCAAATTAACTGCTAACCAGAAATTACCAATTTTTGATGCTTATTAAGAAATAACATTTTTTCTTTCTTTACAGTGTAGATACTGTAACGACCTGTTTTAGCCTAATGCTGCGAGTTTGCTGTGGTAGTAGCGCTTCGCAATAGTTTTCGGAATGCAGTTCTGTAGCTTTGTGCTATGACGAATGGTGTTGGAGTTAGTGTGTTATTATTTGATGCGGTGCTTTTGTTTGGCTTGAGGCTGCTGTCTGTTTTTATGTGTTGTATACCGACAAGCGATATCATTGCAAAATTTTGTCGAATCAGTTGATCAATAGATTAAGTGACGTAATTCCTCCCATTCGGCACAGTTGTTGATCTTTGGACTTTGCTTATGAATATGGCTTCTTTGAAGCGCAACTGCACCCCGTCGGTGTCTCTGGCAATGATTGTAAATTCAAAGTCGGCGAGGCACTGTTGTTGATGATCAAAAACAGAACTTTTATCTGAGCTTAGAATTTGCAAGTGCTACAATTACTCTAATTGAACCACTGTCCAGACTTGGCTTAATTTTCTTTTTGAACATATTTGGTTGATTTAAAGTATACACTTTTAAATTAACTTGCTTTTCCGTTTAGTTGCAACAGAATTGGCGTGCAAAAAATGCAAAAGCGTAACAATTAAAAACACTGATACCAACATAGACTCAAATTAAAAACATTAATTATTTTGCAGTTTATAGTTTCATTATATTAGCAATCTATGTGACAGTAGAATATGGTGTATAAATGTGCAGCTATGAATTGTCGGTCTGGGTATGCTGGAGAAAGCAAAGATCCCACTGTAACGTTTCATGGATTTCCATTGGACGATAAGGAGCTCCTTTAAGTGTGGTTGCAACGTTTGGCTAGAAAGGATTTTATCCGATCTAAACACTCCAAGCTATGCTCTCTTCATTTCACACCAGAAGATTTTATCAACGAATCAAGTGATACCAATAACAGACGCAAAAGAAAAAGAAGCAAATTAGATCGAAGGCGTTTAAGAAATGATGCTGTTCCAACAGTTTTTAGTGATTTGCCTTTGTACTATTTATACAAAACTGAGCCTCGTTGCTCCGGTCTCTCTTCATCTTCGTCTCGGCATGAAAATGCAGTAGCAAAATTAGAAGAACGCTGTGAAAGTTTTTTGAATGCAGACAACCTTACTAATTTCGATGATCTTCTTACAAAAATACCTGAAGAGCTTGAAAGACAAATGTATCTGTTGCACCATACAGATAAGGGAGCATATTTCATCCATCTATCAGATCACCAACTTCCATCTATTTTGGCAACAATCTATATCAGTGTTGATTTGGAAGTCACTCTTTATCCAGAACAAAAAGTCATACCCTCATCATCATACAATCACATCCTACCTACTGGCAAAATGACTTTACTTTCTCAAGTGTCCAACTTAATGGCTTTTGCAAAGAACAACGAACAGAAAAAATATCACTGGAAGAAGAATTTCAAGTAAACATCAAAAAATTAATTTTAAGCTTTCTTCTCATTACAGAAAATGATCAACAAATTTCCTTTTTGAAATTTTTTATTGAACAGATTAGCTTGGTGTTTACCAACAAGCACAATCGAAGATATTCTGCAGAATTATAAATGATGGCGTACATTATTTTTGCTACAAGTCCTATGGCTTATGAGAGATTAATAGAAGAACAAGTATTGTTGTTGCCCCCAACTAAAACGTTAAAGAAGATTACCATGAATCTTGATTGCAAAACTGGTCTTGATGATGAGCAATATTTGCAGTTGCGATTTTCACAACTTAATTCTTTTGATCGAAATATCATAATGATGATTGATGAAATATATCTTTCCAAGCGCAATGATTGCCAAATTGCAACTACTGCTTTGTGTTTCATGATTAAATCTCTGTCAAGTCGATATTAGGACATGGTTGGTATCTATCCAGTAAAAAATCTTAAAGCAACAACACAAAAGCAGTGTTTTGATAAAATAATGTTCTTACTACATGAAGTTAGATTTAATGTTACTGGCATATCAGTAGACAACGCTGCCACCAACAGGAAGTTTTACAAAGATCTTCTTTGCGATGGAATATGGAAGAAATCAATCACGGATCCCTTCACTGGAGGATAAATTTTTCTGATATTTGACCCCAACCATATCATCAAAAATGTCTACAACAATTTGTTGACAAGAAAGGTTTTTAAGTTACCTGCCTTACCTCCATTTGTTCCAGAAGCCCTCACAGCAACCTTTTTGGACGTTGTTACTGTTTACAACAATGAGTGCCACAAACCTTTACGAATTGCCCACAAATTGTCAGAGACTGTGCTTCATCCACGTACGATCGAAAAAGTTAATGTAAAACTGGCTCTATCCCTTTTGTACGAGTCAACTGTATGTGCTTGAAGACATTATGGATTTTCTGAAGCTGCTGCTGTGTTGGAGCTATTTTCAAAGTTTTGGTCTATCTTGAATATTTCTTCACCGACTACTGGCAAACACAAGCGCGACATTGTTTTAGATACAATCAAATCTCCTGAAGATTTGAAGCTAGAATTTCTTTTGCAATTCGGAAACTACATATCTGTTTGGGAAAACTCAAACGTAAGTTTAAAATGTCTTCATAGTTTATTAGGTTTCTCTGCAAAATTGAATGAAAGTTTTTTCTATGAGACGGCTTAGTGATTTTGTTTTATTTCCGACCTTAATTGTTAAAAATCACATAAATTACTAATTTGATGTATTTTTAAACCACGTTTGTATATTTTGTAAAGAGTAGCACAAAATTAGGATTCTCAATTCTTATTTTTTTTTCTACATTTTTGATGAGCTCATGAACTAGCATACTTGCTTAGAAACATGTATGACATTGATCATAAAACCATTACAATTAATTATTCATTTTTGCAGTTACCTGGATTAACAAGAGAAACTTCCTTGGCCGTTCGTCAAACGTGTCATGCCATCACTGGTCTGGCCAAGTACCTCATCAACTTTTGTGGTTTCAAGTATGTGCTGCTGGGTAAAATTCAGTTTGACACTATTGAGGGTCGATTAGGACATATCAGACAACTTAGTGGTGCTAACTACTATATTTCGATGCGTCAGTTGCTGGAAAGCGATCGAAAACTAAGAACGCTATCATTGATAAAATACTCCCATTGAACAAGCCGTTCAAGCAACAAACAGTGCAGATCATGAAGCGGAATCAAAGGCTGAGTTGCTTTGTGGCGATCTGCAGTTCAATATCTTGCCAACAGAAAACAACATAGGCGTCATATAGGCGTCACATAGGCGTCACATAGGCGTCACTGGCTACTGCTGCAGGTCGCTGCTCGCTGGTAAGGAGCACTAAATGCGAAAAATGCAAAGACGCTACAGTTGCAAAAACGCATCTTATTAATGCTGTGTTTGCGAGCTGTGACTGGCATTTTTTTGACGTAGCCATGGTCGCAGCAAATATGTTTTTTTATTGTGTAAAGCGTATTGCCACAGTTATTACATTTTCTGTTTGCTTGTAAATTGTCGCTCTTGCCACAGTTATTACTTTTTTCTGTATTGCTTGTAAATTGTCGGGCTTAACTATACTGTAGGTGCTGTGATAGTCACCAGTAAGGGCAATATTACAATCATGGTTGTAACCTGTTTGATTATAGTTATGAGTTATGACATATAATCTAGATATTATGACTGCAACATAAACAACTACTGTACTAGATTGTAACATCAGCACTTAATGGTTACATTCAATGCATGTAACGCAAATATTTTTTGTGTAGATAGCAATATCTTTCGCACATCTACTTTGTGAGTAAAGTATCGTCACTAGTTTTCTTCAGTATATTCGTATTAATAGCATCAGCACTTGCTGGTTTACCTCTTTAACTTTGCAGTATTAATGCAACAAAACTTTGTGTTTGCTAATTTCCTGTTGTCTTGATAACAAATTGATTAAACAGCAAGTTTGAAATTTTTTGTAGTCTTTAATGACCCAGTTGAGACTCAAACTTAATCTTTTGTATGTTTTATTCTATTAATAACACTGGTCAACACAAATTTTTTGGCAGACAAAGTTAGAGTGTTTTTGGGGGTTTTGAAGGGCGCTGATTCCGAATATGGCCTTATTTTTCCCGAATTGGCTTTAGTTTTAGAGATATCGCATAAGGTTATTTTGACCAAAATCCCATATTTGAGCTTTATGCGCTAGATCAAGAATAAAAGTTTAACAATATTAGATGTTTCAGAAATGCAATTTAATGGTCAATTGTGAACAATAATAACAGTTTTAAGTTTAAATACAGCAACATCACGAAATTTTTAGGGATATTAGATTTGTCATACTTCAAAACTTTATGTTACCGATGTCATATACACAAAATACACAATCATATACAGTAGTGTAAGTACATAAAACACTAAAAAATGTTGCATTAAATCAGTCAATCAACATTGTATCATAAAATTTAGATAAAAGGAACCACATTATCTTTTTCATTGTAAATTGAAAACATTGATATGAAATACAATAAGATTAAAACTACTAATTTGCGACGACAAAATGTTCGTCTCTTGTAAGATTTTCGCTTGTGAGAAGCTTTTGGACAATTTCTCAACTGGTTCCAGCAATAGTCTGCCATCATGTGCTCATTCCATCTGCCCTGATATCTTTCTTCCATTGTCTTGATGTCTTGGTGGAACCTTTCCCCCTTCTCCTCACTGTAATCACCAAGATTGTCAGGAAATCTATCAAGGTGGCTGAACAGGAAGTGAACTTTAATGCTCATGTTAGCTCCACGTTTTCCAAATGCAGCTAACATCTTCCGAACTAATTCTCTGTAATTAGGTGCTTTGTGATTCCCCAAGAAGTATTGCACTACATCCTTGAAGGAGTTCCATGCAGTGAGTTCATTGCTGGTCATGTGACTGGTGAAATCCGAATCTTTCATCAACGTTCGAATCTGAGGTCCATCAAAGACACCAGCTTTAAGCTTTTCATCGCAGAGTCCTGGAAATTGACTGGAAATGTACTTGAAGCAATTCCCCTCCTTGTTTAATGCTTTGACGAACTGCTTCATTAACCCTAATTTGATGTGCAGAGGAGGAAATACAATTCTATCCCTGGGAACAAAAAGTTCATTGATTGCATTGGCTGTTCCAACTTGAAGACTAGTGCGTTCTGGCCAGTTTTTCTTGCCCCAGTGCTGGGTTCCCGCCCTGCTGTACCACAAACACAGGAAGCAAGGATACTATTGGTATATACACTTTGTTGACCAATTAGAAAATTGACCATTTTTATGTCAACACAGATGAGCCACTTATGGGTATTGTAGTCAAGCTTTTCAAGGACAAGTTTGATGGCATCATACTCCTCTTTCATCTTGGTAGAATGTCCAATTGGTAGAGGAGCAAAATGTGGGACGGAATGTAGGACTTCACAGTAATTTTTAAATTAGCGTTAGTTACTAATTATTATGTTATATCAAACAAAGTTGATAAGATTTACGTCTTCTTGGTGAGATGTTTAGGGGGTAAATACACTAATTTGGGCTAATCTATGGGTATATGTATCTTCTAAAGTAGAGTCAATCTGGCAAAACCAATGTCATATTCGTAATAAGCGACCTTGAAAACCCCAGAAAACACTCTTAGATGTCCTGCCAAAAATTGTGTTTCTCTTTTTGTTGACCAGTGTAATTTGTACAAATATAGTACCATACAAGCATACTTCGTATAATACAGTTATTAGTTTTGCTTACAACTTAAACTAACAAAAGATGCGCGCAAATTGGATAGCCACTATTGCTATGTCCATAATGCGATACTTCTCTTTAGCCAACTGTTGTACACTGCGTAAAGTCGGTTTCCTGTCCAGATTCTACTATTTAGAAGTCCATGCCTTAGCCATACAAACCGCCCTTAATCAAGCACACCCAGCTATCACCTTCAAAATGGAACTACCTACAGCAGACAACGCCATCTCACTACTCGACTTCACCATAAAGATCGAATGAAACTGAGAAATCCACTACCAGTTTTGCTAGATAAAAGCAAAGGCAAAACTACTCCCACTTCGACTTGGCCCTGCCAACAAGTATCAAGAAAACCATCCTCCTAAACCAAGTAAAGAGAAGAAAAGACAGATGTTACTGTTCTGGTCTTTCGTTAGTTAAACGTATCATTTTTGTCCACAGGGTACAAATCTCATTCGAATACTCGCATGGAGTTTCTGTTTGCAACATCCTACAAATATGATTACTCGCCAGTCTAGTAAAAATACAACAGACTTCACTGGCATCGCCGGCAGGATTTTACAGGCATGGAGAAACTGGTCGAAGTTTGGCAACAGCAAATTGCCATCCAAGAACAATGTTGCCAAGAACGACGTCATCAAGAACAAGTAAGCTCATCTCAACTACAAGCACCAGTGTCGCAGTCCGCTAGCAAGCATCTAGTGCGTGTTTCACAGCCCAGGTAACTTGTCTTTCCAAGGAAGTCTGATGATGCTCCCTTTGTAGTCACGGAAATCAAAGGACTAAACTTGCTAGGTCGTGATGCAATTTAGGAATTTCTATCGATAAGTTTCTTCTGTCTAAGTATTCTACTTTACAGAGCAAAGTCATGCAACAAGCCTGTTAAGAGTCTGGAGAAAGCATGCTCCCTCTTATGTGACGAGTTCAAAGATGTTTTTAAACCCGATCTCAGGTGCTTACGAGATTGTGAACATGTAAACATCAGGTAAAGTTGTTTAATATCCGATTGCGTGCAATTGAGCGGTACACCTCAAGAGCACGTTTCGTTTAACATTATATTTGCTTAATAAATCATGCAAAAGTTAACGCCAGATTTTCAAACATAATAAAAACCGTCTGATATTACAGCTGAAGAAATCTTCAAAACAAATTGAATAATTACTGAAAACTAACAGGCAAGTAGAGCTTGTTCACTGTACAGTTGAGAAGGAGATGCTTTCTTGCCGCGAGAACGTGAGAATTCGCTCAATCAAAGATTATAATTTTTATAACAATTTTTTATAAGATTAGCAATTAGATACTGCAATACTGCATAGATATATGGAAAGACAGAAAACCAGCCAAATGGATACGACAACAAACACAAATCAAAGATATCATTCAAACAATAAAAAGTTTAAAGTGGAATTGGGCAGGACATATCATGCGAACAACTGACAACAGATGGACAAGAAGAGCTACTGACTGGATATCGCTTGACAATAAACGCAAAAGAGGGAAACAGAAAACAAGATGGCGAGACGAACTCTACCAATTCGACAAACACTGGACACAAACGTGCAAAGACAGACAAAATTATAAAGATATGGGGAAGGCCTTCATCCTGCAGTGGCTGACAACAATGGCTGACAATGATGATGATGATGACAGCATAGAACCTAAATGTCAATGAAGTTTGATTTAATGCTATTATACTCTACCTTGCACTTACCGATGTAAACTTTGCTTTGTTCTTTTCAAAATCGCTCTTGTACTTGTTCTGACTGACAAGAGTGCTTTGCTTCTTGGCATGTTCAATTTGGGGAGTGGACACAACTGCAGTAAACCCTTTTCCTTTGGATTTATCAAACTGTTCTTTATACTTGTTCTGAAATGGCAAAAGCTTCTTTGGTAATTTTGTAAGCCATCTTTGACTTATTGAAAATTTGCATAGTTGATTGTTTTGATCACTACTCTTTGGCGCACCAAATATTTACTGTATCACTGTAAATGGGAAACACTTTGTAAGAAAAAAACTTGAAATGAAATGTGATAATCTAGTTGTGACCACACATAATTGTGATAAAACGACTTCATAGATGAAAATCGAATTTTGATCATTGAAAAAGGGAATATAGAAAAAAATGATGTTTTTTCAAAAAGTTACTGCTGTCCTGCTGATGTAAGGTGATAGTTTCCTTATTTTTACGATAATAATATAATTCATTAGATAAGTAACAATTCTTCAATAAACTAATGGGCTACTCCATTTCGTTAACGAATAAAGTTATTAAGTTTGTATTGTCTTCCATATTTTTATAGGGAGAATCATGGCTTCCTAAAGATACGGCCTGATTTGTCACATTTTGCAGAAATTTCCAGATTTTGCTAACTTTTTGTAAATGTTTAATTAAATTTTTCTAAAAATTATATTTTTACGCTTTCTGTACTGTTTTCCCCAGATGACACAATAGGTTTTAACATCCTCAGATGTTGAAAAACAAAGAAAATTTGATTTTGAAGATTTTAGTCAGACTTTTTCAATTTTTCAGTAACAGTCTGATTCAGCGTTTTTCAACTTATTTTTTCTCATTTTCTACTGTTTCCCCAAGGCAACAAAAAGCTTTTATATCATTAGGAGACAGCAAAAAGTAAACAATTCTTAGAGAATGTCACACAAACACAAGCAGTAGCCTAGCTGTAATCAAAATCTGCAAAATGTGACAAATCAGGCCGCATCTTCAGGTGGCCATGGGAGAATGAAGGTAACATTAACACCTCCATTTACCATCACATATCCATCTGTCCGAAGAAGATCTAACTTTTCAGACAATTTGAACGCCCTTCTTTTAAAGCTGTTGTACGATATGTAGAATTATCAACGATAGAGCTCACTGCCGTACTCTCTTGGGCTATATCTAGGCCAAAATGAAAAGGTTTTTATGAGAGAATGAGTTTCTTTAATATCTTTTATCTTATAGCAATTCACATTGACTTCATTGTATGAATAACAACGTCACAGTTGGACGTTGAGTTTTGCTTGAAGCAAGTGGTTAGGATCCCCCGCCCGGCGAGCCAGGTGTATGATGGCTCCCTTTCGGCGGAGCTCAGCAGGTTGGATGCCTACAAGGATTGGTAAATACTCTGTTGGAGTTGGGCGCAGGCATCCAGTCACAGTTCGCAATGCGTCGTTGATTGGGCTGTCGATGAAGCGGGTGTGGGCACTGCGGTACCAGGCAGGGCGAAGTATTCAGCAGTGTAGTGAACCAGAGCCAGGGTTGCAGTGCGCAAGGTGTCAGCACCTGCACCCCAAGTTGGGCTTGCCAGACGTCTCAGCAGGGCGACGCGAGATGTCAGCTTTTTGCGTAGTGACTGTAAATGGTGACGGTATGTGAGTGACCTGTCAAGTGTAACCCCAAGGTATGTTGGTTCTGGGCAGGGTGGCAGAATTTTGCCGTTAACGGTCACTTTCAGGTCACGTTTTGCCTCCCTGTTGTTGAGATGGAAGGCTGCCGTCACAGTTTTACTTTCGCTGAGATTCAACTTCCATTGATGAAGGTATCGAGATATGGTCGTCATGTCTTGGCTCAACGTCGTTTGTAATGATTGCCAGTCTTTCGCAGAGTACAAGATGGCCAAGTCATCAGCATATGCATATTTGTCAGATGTTGTTGATGGTAGGTCGTGCATATAGACGTTAAAAAGGAGGGGAGCCAAGACTGAACCCTGTGGGACACCGTTTTTGAGTCGCCGCAGTCTACTTGGTTTTCCGCTTCCGGTGGTAAGGGTAAAACTCCTGTTGTGGGTGTGTTCCATGATCATTTTGACCATGTGCCTGTCAGGGAGTAGGCGGAGTAGCTTGTAGACTAGGCCACGGTGCCAAACAGTGTCATAGGCTGCTGTTAGGTCAATAAAAACAGTCCCCGCTTTCTTTTTTGCCAAGAAACTCCTCAATATCCTAAGTTAGTAGTGTGACTTGGTCTACAATTGATCTCCGGTGTCGGAAACCAGCTTGTTCTTTGGGAAGCAGTGAGTCGATTATTGGTTCGACACGGGCGTAGATCAGTCTCTCAAGGATCTTGAAAGAGATGCAGAGCAAGGAGATTGGGCGATAGCTCTTTGCATCATCTAGTGGTTTGTTTGGCTTAGGGATCGCGACGACCAGAGATCTTCTCCATACTTTAGGAATTTTGAGGCGGCGCAGGCAGGACGACAGGAAATCGCATAACCAGGACTTTAGAACATAACCAGCGTGCATGATAAGCTCTGGACATATCCTATTTAGACCAGGGGCCTTACCAGGTTTTAGGTGCTTGAAGGCAGCATTGAACTCGCTCCGTGAGAAAGAGCTAGAAATGCTCTCCTGGTCGGGTGTGTTGATCTTCCAAAGCTTTGTCACTTCTTTGGTAACAAACCGATCGGAGGTACGGTCACACGGCTTATATATCCCATTTTTTATTACCTGTGATGCAATCTTATTAGCACGAATGGGACATTGTCGGGGTGATTGTCTTGATCGTCCCGTCAGGTTATTGAGTGTGCTCCACGCTGTACGGCTTAAGTGCGAGAGATCGATAGATTGGATGGTCTCTGTCCAGCGTTCTTTTCTTTTTGCATCGAGTCTTTCCAGAAGAGCCTTGGTGGCTGAGGGTGTTGTTTGACCATCTGAAGAGCTAACAAAAGATTGGTAGAGGCGCTCGCACTCTGCATCCCAGCACGGAGTGTAATTACTTCTACGACTGCGAGGGATGGCTTGTTTGGCACATGTTAAGATGGTGTTGCAAAAGTTCTGGTAGGCCTCGTCCACTTTGTGACAGTTAGGTGGAGGGAACTCATTTGTGAACTTGTTGGTAAGGCGGCTAAAGCGATTCCAGTCGGCTTTACGGAAGTTCCACCGCTTGACTGGTTCACTCGGAATTGGTGTCTTGAGCGGTATTGCGGTAATGAGAGAAGGTCGGTGTTGGAACCGAGGGAACTTCTGTAGCACACGTCTGTCCGGAAGCTGATTGTCGTTGCCAATGTTAGCAAAGGCCATGTCTGGGTTTGTTCCAGTGCCCCATCGCCCGGATGTAAAACTGGCTTCGTCTTTGGGGTTGTACACTCATGTACACTGTACAGTGGGGCATAGTTGTTGTTTGATGCCCAGTTAGCCAGACATGCACCAGAAGGACTGGTGATGCGGTATCCCCAGTCGACGTGCTGGCAATTAAAATTGCCAGCACAAAGGCAGGCGTGGGGTACACTGGGATGGCCGTCGGAGTGAATGATGGGAGGTGGCTTGCGAGGCGAGAGAGGTGGCTTGTAGATGTTTACGATTTTGTAGCCGTTGATGTCCACACTTAGCCATTCAATCTCTGAGTCTGAAGGGGATTGTTCAACTAGTCTCCAGTTCAGCTTCTCGTGGACAAATGTGGCTAAGCCGTGTGTCCTGCTTAGGTTTGACCCAGTTAGTGAGTAATTTGGGATCACTAGCCTGTCTGCGCTGTGGCAATGGGTTTCCTGGAGGATGATGATAAGGGCTTTTTGTTGTTGAGCTACTCTTTGTACGACATCGATTTTAGCAGTCGTAAGGCCTTCAACGTTAAGCTGTAGGATGTTGGGACTTCTGGCTTCTTTCTTCGTTCTCTGGGGCCGAGGGTTTATCCTTTTACCACCCCAGAGACGCCCTGATGTGAGTGCACTGCTAACCATGTCGTTCTCGAATGTCCCATCTACAAGGCACCAAATGGAACGCATGGTATAGCAATGCTGGACGAAGCTACACTTACCTGGCTCTCCACCAGCTGCCCTGAAATTTGATCTAGTCTCAAACGAAAGAAGAAGAAGAATGTCACAGTTGGAAAAAACTTTTCGCATGAACATTCAAACTGCAGCATCTTACATTGTTTTTGGCTCTTTGCTTATGCTTATGTTTTTAGTTGAGCACAGACAAACTTTCACCAGCGATTTAATGTACAGTAGTTGGCTGTTCAAATAACTGTTGAATCCACTAAATTGTGTGATGAACAGTTGTCCATCGTAAACAAAGATTTTGAAATGCAACACAAACGCTCACCGAACCCAAGTTGGGCATCAATTTTTTTACCACCTACTTTGGCAATAAAGTCTCCGGCGACAAGTGTTACTACTTACTACTAACTTTGTTTGTCAAGTAATTTTTTTTCAAGATAGTCCAATGAACTCTTGCAAGTTCGTTGATGTTGTTTCTGTCCCTCTTGGAAAATATGCGATGCAATCAGGATGTTTAAGCCTTTCCTCTTGCTGTTCTAGGGTTATACTTCTATCTTTCCAGATTCACGATGTTTCCTCACTATACTGTAGCCTAAGGCTTCTCGAGAGCAGTCAGCCTTTGTCCTTTTGGTGACCCCGACGTGATTTGCTGGATTACTTTGGATTACTTTACTGTGGATTATAGTAGGCTACTCTTCACCCGACTGCCTTCACGACGACGACGAATGTCACCACTGCAGCATCCTGTTCGAATCGAAGTGACCGCCGGTCTGTTTCATTGGACCCAAGTTAAGTGCTGTTAGTAATGTTTGAATATTACTTTGATGTTACTGCAGTGGCCTTAAGCCTACTTACGTTTCTCGTTGTTGCCGTTCTTGGTTGTCGCCTCACCCGTGGCTCGCGACCGAGGCATCATGAGGGCGGCGATGATAGAGTGCTTCATTTCTGTCTAGATGCTTCTCTCCGGACGCCTGACTGTAGTGCCTTGACACCCCTGGCTTTGCTGCACACCATCTGCTTGGTTCATCGTCCTGGGCAAGACGTAAAACCGCATCTATCCACTTATACTAATTAGGTAGGTCATTTATCCCATCTTGCATTATATTCACATGAAACTGCATTAATTCTTCCAGGCGTTTAGACCTTCGCTTAAGCCGTTCACCTTCCACTTTGTTACCGGCATAGCCAGCCCTGATCCTAGGCAAGACGTGAAACAGCATCCATCCACGCATTTAATCATAGTAGTTTTTCGTCAGTTACTTCTTTGTTTAGAAGTCGTCCTTTTGGGGCAGTGGGGGTTATTTTTCCTTCACGTAGTATCTTGTTATATCTTAGTCTGACCACTGAGGTCATCCTCAGGTGTAGATCGTTACGGCATGTTCTGTAGTTTATTGACTAAAGTCACTGTTATTAGGGGCTTGTTTGTTCTTAAGGTAGGGCTTACATGCTGAATCATGGCTACTTGCTGGCGTCTCGTCTTATCAGCGTGTCACACTTAGTGCTAATTTCCTATGTAGTGGTTAGCTGCCTGTTTCATTAACGTTATCGAGAAGCTATGGTCATCACTGACATATTATAGATATTAGGCTTCATGTTACTTGTCACTCGCATTTACGTGTCTGCCGCTTCCTTCCCTGTTGAACTGTTCCCCATGTAGCCACTTCGTCCAGCTTTCATGCTACTTCAGTCCTTGCATTTGCAAGTTGTCTTGAGGCTGGGTTCTTTCAGCCCCGTCGCTCTCCCCTGATGTGTCTCCTGGCGCTGTAGTCCTGGTCTGGTTCAATTAAAACGTTTGTTCGTTTCTTTTTCCTTCCCCCAATTAGTCAGTAGGCTACTTCCATCCAGCTGTCATGACGCTTTTCTTTCGCGTCGCTGTTGACGGCGTTTCGTACAGTTGCTTCGTCCGGCCGCTGTGCGATTTGTTTCCTCGCTTCGCAGAGAGAAGACGCTCGGTGCCTCCTGACATGCTTCGTCATTTTTCATAAATATTAGGCTTCGTATATTGCAGGTAGGCAGTAGCCTGCCTGCTCAGGAGTGAAGTTTCAAGAGATCTTTTGGTCTTGTGATGTTTTCTCGTTGCAGAGAAGACACTTTCGTTTTAACAAGGCGAGTTGCCTTGCGATGCTTCATCTTATAAACTCCTCTCTGCGCTAACCTGGAGGCCATAAACGATGACATCTGCAGCAACGGTACACTTGTGAGGAGAGTGTGCTGTACCAGCTGTACGCTGAGTGAGGTTGTTGATGATGCTCCATGCTTTGCGCGTAAGTGTAAAAAGTCGATGGTTTGGATGGCTTTGTTCCAACGCTGAAGTTTCTTTGCATCCAACCTCTCAAGTAACTTGTCTGCGGTGACGCTAAGTGACGCTAAGTGACGCTAAGTGACGCTAAGTGACAGTATCAGGTGTGGCATTCAGGTAAGAGCGATAGAGAGCCTCACATTCGGGGTTTCAGAACGGTATACAACTGGTTCAATAACCACGTGGTATTGTGGCTTTGTCATAGGTATTATAGAGCTGCAGAAATCCTGGTATGCCTCGCCTACGTTGCTCACTTCATGTGATGATGACTTTGCAGTCCGGTGGTTTTCTGAAGTTCCATTGCTTTACCGCTGCGCTTGGGACAGGTGCCACGAGTATCGGGGCAATAATGAGGGGCGGCCGATGCTGAGAGGGAGGAAACTTTTCCACACTTCTGCCTGGAAGAGAACTGTCGATACTCGCAAAAGCCAAATCAGGGGAAGGGAAAGGCTAATTGCAACATTTGCAAGAGTGGGGGCTTATAGGTATTGACAATGTTGTAATCTGAAATGATACATACGTACACCCACTCAATCTCCGCATCGGTTGGAGATTGATCTACAAAGGTCTACTTCAGGCTCTTATGCTCAAACGTGACAATGCTGTGCTTCTTGCTAAGATAAACCTGGCTAGAGTGTAGCCTGTCTACGATTGGTAGCCTATCTGCAGAAGTGCAGCGTTTTTTTTTTTTTTTTTTTTTGGAGGAGGAGGATGACGAGTGCCCAGTTTTAATGGGCAAGCTGCTCCACAACTTTGATCTTGCTTGTCTTGTAGCCTTCAATGGATAGTGAGGATTCTGAACTTGTCCATTGCCCCCTGCTGCTGTGCCGTCCGGGTGGAGGCTCTTTGTTGGTAAGTTTCGTTTCGCATCTGCTTTCGTGCAGATGTTATTTACAGAATGAGGCAGGAAAAGCCACTTGTTTTCCATCTCATGTTGAAAAACTTGATTTGTGTCCACCATTAGCATTCATCAACTTTTGGTCGGAACGAGAACACTATGGTTGCAAATTTCTTAGCTAATATTAAAGTTTTTGCTTGCTGATGTTTTGTTTCAACTGAATAAAATTTTTTTTGTTAATTATCTAATTTTGTACGAACCCAATAATCAATTTCATTCAGGACATCTTCACAAAGTCACCATACAGTTCCACTGCTCGGTGAACTGTTGTAGCCTTCTAATCGTTAATGCTCTTGGCATGATCATACTGAAGAATGTGAAGATCATCATCAGTCGTTATCTCCGCCTGCGGCAGATTGCGCATCAACATGGCTTATTTGTTTTCAAGAGTGGCGATTTTGAGCCAACTCACCCAGTGTCGTCAAGTTGAGTCCGGTCCATGATTGAATGTTGTCTTGCCATCGTTTTGGTTGTCTGCCACGTTTTCTTTTTCCTTCTACTTTGCCTTCTGTGCAAACTTTGCTGATTCCGAATTGTGATCTTTTAGTGTGGCCGAACAGTTTTAAAACTTTTGATTTTATTATTGCTGCAATTGGATGTAGTTTTGTCATAGTTAGAAGATCTTCTATTTTCGTGTGACCAAGTAACCTTTTGTTGGTCATGCTTCTCATGATGTGATTTTGGAAGGTAGTGATTTTTTTCATTGTTGATGATGTCCAATTTACGCATTCTAGACCGTACAGCACGACTGGTAAAACGTAGGTGTTGAAGATTTTTGCTTTCAGTTTGATTGGGAGTCCATTGGATGTTAGAATCTTTTTGTTCTTTTCAAATGCTGCCCAGCATACTGAAGATGCTGATAGCGAAATCGATTTATGATTAAAAAAGAGGCTGATAAACTATTTTTTGCATTGAGTAACATGGCTTATACTTCTAATCTTAGGTATTTTATATGGGTGATAAGGATCACTTTTAGGCGAGTTGACGGTCAAACTCTAATGTGTTAAACCTGTTCATGAAATATTAGTAAGGTAAATATTGTTTCAATCTCCTTTGTACGAGTTGGAATGCTCAGTCTTACTTTTAAATAGCTTTGATATGAAGACGAACATTGCAATTCGTGAAATAGCAGTATATTTTAAGAAAGTTTATACAGCTTACCACACTTTGCTGCTTGGACATATTGAGAGCATGTGTCATGCTGGGGGTCATATAGGACTTTGCAGCTGCGGCCGCCCACCGTTTTTTGCGTGCTTCATCGCTTTCCGCCATTTAACTTAATCTGATAGAATACTCCTAACACTGGATAAGGTGAAATTGTCACAGTGACGTAACTAGAAAGAAAACTTTAGGAGGAAAAATGCAATTGTTTGGGGAGAAACGTCATTCAACATGATTTATAATGATGTTGAAACGTTGTAATACTTAGGAGCAGCAAAATACTTTTTGTGAGGAAGGGACGAATGTCCGCTCAAGCCCCCCCCCCTCCCCCGTTGCTACATTCCTGGATTGTTAGTGTAGTTGTCATAAAAAAACAGACATAACAAGCTGACATCACGAGTAGTTCTTAGATTGAGTTTCAGTCAAGGTATTATTAGTTGTTGACCGATTATGACGTTTTCCTATTTAATCTTCCATCTTTAATCTGATCTGACTAGTTTGAGTCTTTGTCTTCACGTCCATTTAGCCACAGATTTGTTTAGCAACTTGCGAAGGTGCGTGTCTGCTACATATGTCTTAATTTTATTCGACGGAATTGCTCGATTGAAAAGCCAGCTATCTTAGACAATAGAAGGTCATTTCATTTGCTGCACCGTTTGAGTCTGTGTCTATCCTGGCCCGGACGCGAAATTTTTTCAGAAGTTTCCTGGCCCGCACGGTTGGTTCAGTGGTTTCATCCTCTGCCTAGTGATCGTAAGAACGAGGGTTCGACGCGTGTCGAAGTCAAACTTTTTTTTTTCTTTAAATTAATTTTTGCGGTGCACAAGAGCTTTTCAAAAACAGTAGGGTAAGAGAAAGCTTATATTTTATTATCATTGCAGAATTTCATTGGCAAATAGTTATTTCGCAGTCTGAATCAACCAATCTCTCAAAACACTTTCGGAAAATCTTACTTTTAGAGTGACTAGAATCAATGAGACAGAAATGTCGTGGGAAAAAGAATTTCGCGGCCCGGACACGGATCAACAGTTGTATTTCTAAAACCACTGAGGCTACGAGATTTCTTGACTTTTCCTAGCTTTTATTCACCTCTATTGAGCAGAAATTTTGAGCGAATAAAAGTTATAAATTCAGAGATATAAGGCATTTCTCACCACATCCTCTGAAATATTTCATATTCTATTGTTCAAAATTTTCCCACCAGCTAGATCAGGGGTTCCCAACATTTTTTGCTGTTCGTACCCCTTTGTCAGGTCAGAACATTCTTTGTACCCCCAAAAAAAATCTGATTGAATGTTTCAGGTATATATTGCTAAATTAAATTGCTTTTATAGCTCAATTAAACGCTAAACCGATATTTTACACAAAAATTACCAAAAGAAATTAAATGTCAATTATTTTGTTTGTCACTTCTGAGTGATATTTGTTGCTGTTTCATTGATAAAATTCGCTCAAACGATTGTTCGATTTTACTCAAGACAACAAATAAATCTTCTTCCAGTAGCAGACAATTTCTGTACTTATTCTTGATATACAGTACATCATGGTCGAAAAGCCACTTTCACAATAATAAAATGTTGAGAGGAGAATTAACACTGCCATGGCTTCCATAGCAAGACTTGGGAAGGCTTCATTGCAACACACCAAAAATCTTCTAACTTTGATTTGTCAAATAGCAGATTCAACTTTTGCAGCGTTCATTTCGATGATGTTCTCCTTCAAATTATACTGATCCGACATTTTTGTTAAATCAAAAAGAAATGGATTTATAATCCAATGCTGGAAATAATTCAATTCACCAGAAAAAAAGTAACCATCGAAAGAATCAACCAGCATTGGAAATAATTTCATTTTTGACATTCTGTAGCAAAGAGTTATCTGCAATTTAATCAAGACTAGAAAAATAAGCAAGGTTTCCATTTTCATTTCCAGCAGCAGCAAGTAAAAAAACGCATTGTTATGAGACAATGAGACTTTTTAGCCTACTAAATAACAACAATTATTTGTAGATAATTGTATTTTTCAAAGCAAAGACCGTAATGGCATAATATCATTTACAATTCCAAAATAAAACTGTACTGTGAAATCTTTAAAGAAAAGCTGCTCTGTGGCCCAAGGATCTTCATACCCCTTGATGTTTAATCTCGTACCCCCAAGGGGTACGAGTACCCCCAGTTGGGAACCACTGAGCTAGATGAAAGTAATTAATTTGGCCCATGTCTCGTTAATCCTAACTGTTTCACAGCGTGAAGGGAATTGGCTGTATGTAAAATTATGTAAAAAATTTTATCACAACATTGCAATGCATGTTCCTTATTACTCTACCACAAAATAATGTGTAAACTCACGCTACAATTGCTTTAATCGCAAAGTCATAAGTCACCTCAACATTTCAACGTATATGAGCAGTTCTAAAATTCACATAGTTTTAATTTTCGGATATGCTCAATGCTCAGCGTGAATAATTTTACAAAGTGAATCCCAAATTTTGAAACCGTGCCTTAAAAAATAACAGATATATCACTCCTAAAGCATAAGAAGAATCGACAGCCCCTCCTTCCCAAACTGAGCAAGACTCCAAGAGCCCAACCTTCTAATGGTTAACCCAGCTCGATACATGAACAACTGGTTTACCGTGGCTCACACTGTTTTCACAACTTTCACTGATAGACTGTCTTTGTATCTGTCACTATAACCGTACTGCTGAGGCTTATCATCGCCCTCATTGGAAACTGTATGATTTTTGTTGTGCAAAATAGCCTTCTTGCTGGCCGGATGTCCGCTACACGAGACCTCTGCTTCGCCCGATCGTCAGAGCTGACCAGCCGCTCCTTGGGAACAGAGGAACTGGTAGCTCTCGCGTCGTGCGGGAGGGGATCCGACCCCGCCTTTCTGTTCACCGTGTTTACTGTTTCATTCTAAGCATTGCCATGCCATATAATATTGCGTTGTGTGTGACTTCTTTGCATCATTTTTTGCTAAGACATCTTCATCAGAAGCCAAACGGCTTGCCCCGTTTGCCTTCTTGCGGTGGTGTCTGTGGCGCCGGAGCACTCTTTCTGACATCACGCGTGCTGTAATCCACTTGATTTGTACAAACACCGCGGGCTTTTAGCGCAATCCTGCGTCTCGCTTAGATTTCTAGGGAATTGAATTTAGGGGATTGTAAGCACTGAATTTTTGTAAGAATGCCTAATTGTATTCTGGCTAGTGCTTTATACACACGTCGATTTGCCGTTATGTTACATTGTATGGTTGTGTGCAGCGTTTGCAATGCTCACAGTAGCACTTTTCCAATCAAAACTAGGGCCCTCTTTAAGTACCGTAGCCTAACTACAACCATGATTTCTGACTCATTTTTTTTGGTCTCTTTTTCGTTTCTCACTCACTCAAGAAGAACTCTCGATGTTTGGTTTCAAGTTGGCAATGTAGGACGACAGAGCGTTGTGCTAATTTCTGGTGGTGAGACTGTCAGTCATTCCGGTGTTTTTCATTTGGTGCTCTTGTTGCTTGGATTCTGTCGTTTAACGTCAAGCTTGTTAATGTTATGTTGAAATGAATCAATAAACGAATCAATAGCGAAGATCATCGTGTCCTGATCACTTCGCGCCATCATCATGCCCAAAAGTATTTTCGTCCCATTGACAACTGTATATGAGCAGGCATGCTAACATGCAACCTACCGAGACACGAGACTAACAAAAACAATGCAGTAGATATTACTAAAACAGCATATTGTAATATTGTACTAATACGTAATATAATACGTAATATAACGTAATAGTGTAATAAACGTAATATTGTAAGCGCTCTTCTTGAAACATCTCTGACAGAAACTAAATTAAGAAAACGTTTAGCCGTCGTCAGCGTAGCCCAGCGGTCCATAGTTAGGAAGGCAGCCACCCCGACGAAGTGGGCTCGATTGTCAACTCAATTAGGGTTGTTGCCACTGCGTGTTGGACATTTTTGAATGGGTTGAAGTTCACGTCCGACTTTGTTGCACTAGTCCACGGATCAACAAACTACTCCTCTCGGCCAGCTCCAAAACATTTTCCGAAATTAGGCAAGCTGTGCATGTTTTGTTCCTTTTGGTCCCCTACGTCATGGTTGCACAACTCGGTTCCTGTTTGTCTGAATAAAAATCAATGGCCCAACGAGCTGATCACGCCCTTCAGGGTAGAAACTGCTTATCCATAGCGATTATCTTTCACACGTCACTAAATTCCAACCTGTATCTTTTATAGCGCATCTGGTATGTTGCTTCGGCCACAAAAATGTTCCAGGTGCCCACATTAATAACGATGGGCCAGGAAAACCACCAGAGTATGAGTATTCACCGTACACCACCAGATGTTAGGTAGCCTATGGGTAGAAATTTGTAATCTCTGGATCTGAGATGAAGCTTGTTGACTTGCTGTCTAAAGAGCTTCAAACAACTATACTGTATGTTATATGTACTGTGACCTCAGTAGGCTACCCTGGCTGTAGAGGAATTCATATTATAGCAACACGGTCAACAGAATGCAATACGTAATTTTATGCTCGGTATTGTTATTAGCTGCATTCAATAACCGTGATTTTAATAATCTTAAAAAAATTGATAATCCATTCAGAAAATTATTTTCTATCACGGAAATATCTACAACTGGCCTATTTCTTTAACTCTTGGTTGTGAATTATAATACGCCTATAAATACACGATGGTTGTACTAACTTGGTGCACTGCAAAACCATTTGTTGCGCAGGTTTAATCTGAAAATTACTGTTTTCGAGCTTAATTCCATTGCATGAGCAGATACTCAGTGCTTTGCAGTTTCATCTTTTCCTCAATTTCCGGGCGTAGACGACTTGCAATGGCATGTTGTTTAAGGCTGATTTCACGTCATTTCCCTTTCTTTTGGTTTCTTTATTGCTCCCTTGTTTGCACTGTATATCATGTTCTCTACGTTACTTGGTAGGCACTCTCTCTTTTCTCTTGAGTTTCCTGTAGGCCAAAGTAGGCTACCCGACCGGCAGTAACGGTATACAGCCAATCAACGTCCGCTCTGCGTAAAGAGCTTTAACGTTAAAAAAATTTGGAGATTGTTTATTCTAACAAGGAAAAGCTAAGATAGAGTGGTGACGTATTTGATTTCCACCAATGAGCGGGATGGCAACAAAGTCGCACAAATGGAACTCTCAACAACCGACCACCCAAGACTGTGAGCTTGGTACATTGTAGCATCCTCATTGCTAGAATATAGAGCCATAATTTGAAATTGCACAAAACTAAATTCATAACCAGACTCTTTAGACATACGTGGCTTTATTAAAAAGGTAGCATGTTATTCTTTTAAATTACGTAATATAACCCGGAAGGGGAAATGTCGGTGGGATGGCGCAGCGGATTAGGCGCTCGCTTTCGAATCATGCTATCCTGGTTCGACTCTCGGCTAAAGCCGGTTATTGAAAACACCATTTACCCAATTTATTGCACCCTCTACTCAGGGTGTAATAAATGAAGGAAATGCGGCCGAGAAAAAGAATCTGGCAACCCTACTCTAGGTAGTGCCGAAGGCTTAGTATAAAGAGAACCTTATCTTTTCATGTTCGACACTTGAAACCAAGTATGGGACCACCTTTACTTATCAAGCAGAAGAAGTTTTAGATTGTTTGAGTCTGAGATGAAAGATTTAGATAAAAAAGACCAGAAAGAGAGCGTTGATGAATGTATGACGGCTCCACAAAGAATTGTAAAAAATGATAGTGGTCCAAATACTTTAGAACAAAAGTCAGGATAAAGTTGAAAGGCTTTATGCTTAAATGCAGATGCAAGAAGTAAATCAAACAGAAAAAATTTCCAAACACACATTTTAATGGCGTTCCATGACTCCTATGATTACATCAACTTCCACACAAAACTACACAAAACTTACCTACGAAATTCATTTAGAGGTTTTGGAAGTCAGATTTATGCAATGTTATTGCATACCAAACCAATTTGCATGGGATCAATCAATCATTTTATTTTTCGTCATTAACGCGTCCGGGACGAAAAAGATACTAACTACAAAAATCGATATAGACCTACCAGCACGTTAACGAACGGGAAAAGGTGGCAAAACCTTGAAAGGTTTAAAACGTGCCTGAATGAAAAATTATGTAGTAGGCTATATATCAGTAGTTAGCACGGCCACAAAACCCAAGAAACAAATAGCAAAAAATAAAACAAAAACAGAAAGAAGCACACATGTAGTAATGAATGACAGCCTAATGAAAAGTGTTGTGGATGGAATTTGCCAGTTCCAATATTGATGTGGATGAGCAGGCATAATAATAATAATAGGATGGAGGAAGAAAACCGGACATAAAAGAAACCCATCCTCAGGCAAAAGCCCGTTTCGACGTGGCCCAGGAGAGCAGGTGTTGAGCTCTTTCTATGGTTAGACTGCACATCACACACTAGCCTAAGATATCCAGGTTAAGTTATTGCTTCTTGTCCTGATGGGTCATGGAATGGATGAGCTGGTAGATGATGATGTCCTGATGGTGTTGATGAAGCTCTCATCCCCTTTTGCGACGTGTCGTGTTGATTATGGAGTGTTGCGTTTGCTGGTAATATCTACAAATATAAAAGTACAGAACAAGCAATCGATATTATTGTTAGGTAAGCCTAATCTTTTGTAAATAATTTCGGATTTCCACTAAAATGTTCATCTTCAATCTCAGATTTCCACTCAAATCTTCACAAAAGAGTGACAAGGTGTTGAGACACCACAAGATGAAGCTGAACCGCTTGCATGCAAATGTCGGTTGTTACGTTCCAGCTTGCGACGTCTACTCCGATAGCTCAATTCGTTAAGAGCCTGACTTAACGAACAAAAAAACTTACACTTCGAGCGGCTCTAGTTCGACTCTCGGTGTGTGCGCTTAAGCATCTCATTGCAAGGACTGCTCTCCATTCAGCGGCATCTAATGGATGAAATAATTCCCTCGGCAACAAGACTTCAACAATCGGAAACTCCAATATGTCAATCTCGGTGACTGAAGCTGCGTCAGTGATTCAAAGCTTCTACAAGTTGGCTATGCGAAGCAGTCAGGATTAAAAAAGATTTTTTACTCCGAGGACAAAGATTCCATAGCAAATAGAACAAATATTTGTAGTGCTTAGTTTCCCAAATCTGTCACTGCGTACCATACTGCAAGATTTTAGTATAGGCAATGTATGTACAGGTGTTAGACACAAATTAAAACTGCAATCAACTCAACTAACAAAATATCAATCCATTCTCAAACAAAGTCAATGTTATAGTGTGAAATTTGGTTATAGGCAAATTGTTCATAAGCAATTGTTCGTAAAGCAATTGTTCGTAAAAAAATTTTTCGTAAACTGTTTTTCGTGAAATGAAATTCGTAAAACAATTCTTCGTAAAGCATTTCTTCGTACACATCAAATTTTAACTGCATGCACGAAAAAATGCTTTAGGAAGAATTGTTTTACAAAGAATTAATTTTACGAACAATTATTTTACGAACAATTGCTTACGAACAATCGCTTACAAACAATTTGTCGGACACCGTAAAATTTATAGCTGTTACGCTGCCACTATGCGAGGCAAATAAGTTGCTAATACGCGTAGTCCTGCTTCAGCCTTTCCAGTCTAGTGGTAGCAACAGTCGCCTTCGCGTGACTGACTTTTTCTGCTCAGCAAGTGATACCTTCTTGTTCCTGAAAGTGTGCTGCCGAGTAACACGCCACATCATCAAGATAATCAACTGGATTAAAATATCTTTAAGTTATGAAAGATTTCATTCCCAGCATAGCACCAGTCAGTGCCATTCATACGCTTTTTACTTGTGCATAGTATAGACATGGAGCGCAATTTGCAATGGACGGTATTTCCTTCTCTGTTAACGATTGGAAGTCCCAATGCACTTCCAGGTTATAAAAAGTGGACCCATACTTAAATAAAAGCATCGAGGGATGAGAAGATTAGGTTCTCAGTATATTAAGCTTTCAGCACTAAGGAGAGTAGGGCGACCAGTTCCTTTCTCTCGACCACTTTTGTTTCAGCAACTACGCCTACGCCCACCCAATTTATTACACCCTGGGCAGAGATGAGCGGTGTTTATCAACAACCAGCATAAGCCGGGAGTCGAATCAAATTTTCTTTATTGGAAAGCCAATGTCTTATCCGCTGCGCCATCCCACTGCCCTCTGCTCGATAGCCTACATTTCGCTTGATCAGTGACGTAGCTATTCAGCAGGTTGTTTGCGGACGATACATGTCTCATAGTTAAAGCTGATAACTTAAATTTATTGCAAAATAAACTTAATGCTGAATTAGCTGCTGTAGAAGGTTGGATTAATGCCAACAAATTGACCATTAATGCCTCTAAATCCAATCTATTAGTAATTCCTCCTAAAAAAGGCTACAACAAGTTTGATGAATTCCATGTTTTCTATAGTGCTGATGGCGTATGAGCGATCTTTCCAGGCTAGATTGGAGGGCAGGAAATCTTCAGCCACTCAGCAGTCTCGTCGTCCAGGATTCTCAGACCATGCGCACCGTGTGGAAGCCGGTGGGTTAGGCAGTGGTGGATGACATGGTCTGCGATCTGTTTCGTGGCACCACACTCGCATTCTGATGAAGGAGCCAGGCCCCACTTGTGCATGTCCGAACGAAAGCGGCCGACGCCAGTTCGCAGGCGGTTAAGCCTGACCCACGCAAGCCTTGCGAGGGACATCCCTGGTGGACGGGGATCGGCGTCTGGTATGAAGTCACGGAGCGTGGAGGTGTGATTTTGCCACTCTGTGTTCCACATGTGGTTCGTCCAGTGTGCCGCACTTAAACTAAGTTCTTCTGCGTTCTTAAGGAGTTGTTGTGCGGCAGGCACAAAGGGGCGTCTTGATTTCAGCCGCTGCTTGATAGGTGGTGTTCTCTTGAATGTTGCATGGAGGAGATGGTCCGGGTCCAAAGCGCAGCGAGCGAGAGAAATCGTGGCTCCTTTACGGCGTATAGCTCAGCGGGTTGGATGCCTGCTAGGATGGGTAGGCAGTCCGTTGGAGTGGGACGCAGGCATCCAGTCACAGTACGCAGTGCGTCGTTGATGGCGGTATCAATCTGGTGGGTGTGAGAACTACGACACCAGACCGGCGCGCAGTACTCAGCGGTGGAATGAACAAGGGCTAGGGTAGCTGTACGAAGAGTTTTTGCACCAGCTCCCCAGCCGGAACCCGCCAATCGCCTCAAAAGTGCGACGCGTGTAGATAGTTTTTTTGCGCAGTGACCTCAAGTGCCGGCGGTACGTGAGTGACCTGTCCAGGGTTATGCCGAGGTATGTAGGTTCGGCACAGTAGGGCAGGCGTTTCCCATCAATCTTGATGTTTATCTCACGCTATGCCTCCCGGTTGTTAAGGTGGAAGGCTGCCGACACTGTCTTTGACTTGCTGAGCTGTAGCTTCCATTTCTGGAGGTATGCTGATAGTGTTTGCATGTCTTGGCTGGAGGTTCCTCTCCACTGACTGCCAGTTTCCTGCTGCTCTATAGCTGCTGTTAACCTAGAAACCGTCGACCATGCTAAGTATCTTGGAATATATAATTGATTCGAACCTCACATTGATGCTCTTAGATCTAAACTTGCTAGATCTGTTGGTAATTGGTATTTTGTCGAAACTTAAACACTTTCTTCCTTTCAATGCTAGACTGCAGTTGTATTATTCGCTCATACACCCACATATTATGAATGGAATAGCCATTTGGGGCTCTACATACAAAGCATATATCGAGAAACTACAAAAGTTGCAAAACAAAGCAATAAAAATAGTTGCTGGAGGGTTGTGGTCAGAACACGTTACACCATACTTCAAGCAGGTAAAAGTTCTAAAAATAAAAGACATTTACAAACTAGAAATTGCTAAATTAATGTTTAAATATAACCATAATTCTTTACCCTGTACTTTTTCGAAGTACTTCAAAAAAACATCAAACGTTCATAATCGCTCTACTAGATGTTCAGTCAAAAATGATAATTACTTTGTTCCTCATGCATGCTACTACAAAACTCAACAAAGCATCAAGTATAGTGGAGTAAAAATATGGAACTCAATCCCACTAGATATTAAAAAAAATCTTTTGACTCATTTAAAAAACTTTACAAAAACTATCTAATTGCAGAATATTAAAGTTGATGCAGTGTAATTTACTAATGTGGACCGATACTCTTTAAGCTTTTAATCGTTGACTATCAACACCTAATATTGGAACTTGAAGTTTTGACATATCATGGATGCAAGTTTGTTTCTGTCTTGACTCTTTGTTGCTAGTGTAGATATTTCAGTGTAATGTTTATTAAATGTTTATCATCGACTTGGCTGAGGGTGGCTGGTTGACTCGAAGACCGTCATGGTCACTTCGCAGCTTCCCGTTGTGATTTACTTACTTCAAAGATGCAGTGTACATTTGTTATTTTTCTTTGTTTCAATTATGTTCGTTAAGCGTGCTGCATCATTTAATGATTTGCTGTTATGATATTGCACAACAAAAATAAACCAATCAATCAAGTAGTTGTTGTGGGTAAATCCAAGGGCGGAAGGTAGGCTACGTGGGGACGACAAAGTGTATGAAACATATGGTCAAATCTGATTTGATTTGACTGTAATACCATATTCCAAGTATTCCAAGTATTTGTATACCAAGAACAAAGTTTTATGCGAAAGGGTCGTAAATATCCCGATGATTGAGAGTGGTAGCACTCTGTTTTACCTGTCTCGACTCCAATAACAAACAATTGATCATGAATCATCTTCCTGAACGTTGTTCGTTTGATGCGTGTGAGGTCATAGGCCTGCAGTACAGTATTACCTTATCTCTCAGCTTATATGCAGTTACGGTACAGCATGGTTGGTACGACAGGTGCGACAGCTATCTCACAGCAAGTACATCTATTTATTTTTGCATTGGTTCAGCATTGTTAGACGCTGAAACTAATCTGAAAGTTTTGATTTAGACGTAGCGCTAACGTTGCTAGACGTTAAAACTATGTAGAAATGACCGCGGTTTCTGGCTTGGCTAAGGCGAGAAAGAGAATAGATTCAAGCAGATGCACAAGTCCAATTTCTTTAGAAATGCTTTTTTCCGGGACTGGCTTTTTTAAATATTTACTGCTATTTCACTATGGAAGAACTAACGGCCAGTCTAAATTAAGTACAGTAGGTTACAATGATTAATGAATAGTTTGATAAGATCCAGACTTCATTGAAAAAAAATTATAACGAGTGAACTTTTCAGTGATCCTGTCTACTTAAAGTACAGTACAGCGACATTCATGGGCTCCGTTAGAGGGGGGGCCGCGGGGGTGATTACCCCCCCACCAATCGGAGTGGGAGGTAACTAATGCAAAATTACCCCCCCCCCCACTAATGTAGAGATAAAAACTTCATCTTTAATATATTTTTTACTTTTGTGTTTTATTTTCATGTTTTTATTTTGTTGCAGAACTTTTGAGGTTTTTGCTTGGAAACTCCGACTCGCAAGACAACGCCAAGTCATCTATGGCCAAACCATGTAGCCTATCCTGTCAAAAGTATACGCATCACCAGCGCTGTATTCGAGGGTATACGGCGCGGCGGTATACGCAGTATACTCTCTGCTTTTTCCAGCAACTACAGTATAGTATACCCTCTGGTTTAAAAAGGATAATACGAATTAATAATATTATTGAGAGTTTCAAGGAAAATCCGGGAGATAAAACACAGTTGACTTCAGCAGCGTAGGATAATTTAATGTTCAGAAATACTCCTCTGAAGTCAGATACAGAATTCTAAAATGGTGCCAATTAACGCGAATCAATTCATTCAGAGCATTGTTAGCAGAATGCAAATGAGACTTTGTGCTAATGCCGACACTGACAATGGTCAGCTACTGGTTGATATTGCTAACTTGCAACCTGAAAAAATGATAGAAGGAAATTTGCGTCATGGAGAAGCAGAGGTGAGAAGAATTTGTAGACGCTTTGACATTGATGAAATATAGTCAATCCAAGGATAATGAGACTTTAGTGAAAAAGTTGAAATTGTGCCAATAATTTGAAGCCTCTCTTGACAGCTATATTTCAACTTTACCTCGTTCGACAGCAGAATGTGAACGTGGTTTCAGTTTAATGAACAATATTCTCACAGGTTTAAGAGCATCTTTGCTCATTGATAATTTTAGCTGTTTGATGTTTATTAATTGCAATGGACCACCTGTGACTAAATTTACCGCTAAAAAATATGTAAGATCCTGGCCGCTAAAGCACCGATCAGCTAAGGATACTAAATCCCGAAATTTGTAAAGAGGATAAAGATGTAGATTCCTCTCGGCAGGCTGTTTGGAATGTATTCATAGAAAAATAAACAATTTTTTACCTCTCGTCCAATTTTGATGTTGATAATTCATGTTCTCAAAATTAATTAATCTCAATTAATCAAAATTAATCTCAAAATCACCAGACACTCCAGTACTCCAAATTATAATTGACAATGAAATTATACAAAAAGTAAAATCTTTTTCATATCTTGGTCATTTAATAACTGAAGATGGGAGGTGTGACCATGAAATTCTTAGACGGATAGAAATTGCAAGAACTACATTTGGAAAAATGAAAAATATTTTAACCAATCAACGTTTAAATTTATCAACTCGTCTCAGGATCTTAAAATGCTATATCTGGTCGACCCTATTATACAATTCTGAAACTTGGACAATGTCACAAAAAATGGAGAAACGGATCGATGCCTTCGAGCTCTGGACATACAGGCAAATGTTAAAAATTTCATGGAAACAAAAGATCACTAACGATGAAGTACTCTCCAAATTCAATTCAAGCAAAATGCTTTTACAAACAGTCAAAAGAAGAAAATTGAAGTATTTCGGACACACAATAAGGCAAAATTCATTACAAAGATCATTAATAGAAGGGAAGATAAACGGTAAAAGAAGTAAAGGCAGACCAAGAATGATTTGGACAACAAACATCACAATATGGACAAAATTAACTTATGAATGTGCAGTACGCACAGCTCATGGTCGAGAACAATGGCGCATTGTATCCAACCCTCCATACGAGGAAGGAACAAAATGATGATGATGATGAATTCACGTTATGGTAAAATAAAGATTAGTATTTTGAAAGTTGTGCATTATTTATCATTTTGGCAAATCTGACAGTATACCTGTGCTTTTTTTACGAATACAGCACTGCCCATCACAATGCGCTATGTGTGACGTCATAGTTTTTCACTGCTACAAACTGTTTAATTTCGCTTTTACCACTCACGAACGAAGCCCACTACAGTTGCACTATTTCAATGTCTTTATATTTTCGGTTGTTGTAAAAGTTAATGCATTTTAGCTTCTTTTTTTTTCTGAATTGAATGTTGAAATGTAGGCCTAGACCCTAAATGCTGAAACTTTTTCTTTCACTGCGAATGTTATGGCACAGGTTATCGTGTTGTATTCATGCAATTGTAAATTAAGTTATAGAAAGCTTTGACCTTAAACACTTTTGATCCTTTAAAGCTAACCATTTAGCGTCTGAAGTGCAAAATTTGGAGGACTTGAGCCAAGGAAGAATGCAGAGAGGAATTTTTTGCGTACGTACCCTCTTCCAGTCAAAATTGTCTAAAAACCTCAAAAAAGTGTTTCAAATGTTAAAGAGCTTTTGCTCGCGATTTTAGATTCGTTGAAATAATTTTTCGATTTTAAATCGTGCTGAAAGGCAAAAAAAGAAAACATGCCGCCCAAAACGCTGTATAAGAAACTGAACTTTCAGTAATGCGAAGAAGAGTCTGGAGGGCGAGCTCCCAGAAGTATATGTGATGCGATAATCCAATAAGCCCCGTGTCGATATCAAAACATCGTTCCTGCCCCTGCTTAAATTACCTCCCCACTCTCAGGAAGTGTCCGGAGCCCCTGGCGACATTGTAACAATTCCGTTTTATTGGTGCTCCAAGAACTATTGTGTAAGCCGAAAGGCAAAGAAGTAATTTTGTGTCCATCTTTAAAGCACAGCACTGAGGATTGGATGGACCAACTGCGGATCCTTTTAGAAGTCAATTACTTTGGTGTCGTTTCTCCTTTCTTTACAATATCCTTCCCTTGCTCTTGCTGGTTTTGTTGGTTCTTTTCTTTTCACAAAGATAAGAATTAAACTGACTGGTAAAAGCGGCAGTCGAATACCGTTGTGTCAAGAATTAGTAGTGCGATACTGACGAGCCCAACCCCATGGGCGAAACACGATGTCTATCGCTGTATTGCTACAATTGAATGCCGAGAAACATAATATAATGATTGGATGGTGATGGTCTAAATGGCTAGTGTGGAAGCTACACCGTTATGGTTAGCGAATCGCTACTACTCGCTGTACTAGTGAGTGCTCACTGCTCAGCCTTGTGCTGATAGCCGGGAAGAACGCCCCTTTCTTTACAATGTAATTGTAAAGAAAGGCAATTTAATTGTAATGCAATTAAAAGTTTGGTAAAGTCATTGTCGTCGGCTCCAGCTCGTGTCCGAGCATTGGTTTTATCTTTGTCGGATTTGATTTTAGATGGTGATGTCGTATGTGGTCTTGAGGTCAAGTCTATGATGGAAAAGACGTGGACAAAAGTCACATTGTATGGGATGGTGGGAACGTGTTTTTTTAGCTTTTCTTTGGGTTAGGGTTAGTTTTTAGGGTTAGGGTTTCGTTTTTTCCTTTTCAAAAAATGTCGTGCCTTCCCTAGTTTTCTTCCTTCAGAGTGATCTGTCACCAGCAAATGCCTACCACAATTCTACATCAATATTTGTTTGGTTGAAGAAGACTTTCAGCTAATCTTTTTGTCTACAGAGGGACGGTATTTTTTCTGTCTCTAGTTTCCTATTATAGATCATTAATCGAGGAAAAGCCTCGTTGGGTCCATCCGCACGACATGTTCTGTCTAGCGAAGGTGGTGTTGTAACATGGTGGCCTGTAGGCTAGGCAACTTTGCACTATCGAGGATTGCATCGTTTGTGAGAAGATAACGAGTGCCTATAGCATCTGCCTCAGTTTCCTCTGATGTAAGTTTTCAAGACGTTTGGTGTCACGGCGGTCTTCTTCTTTGTCGTGTGTCACGCGGTCGCAGTCCGGATCATCACGCAAGCTCTTGGGACATCTTGCATCTTGTTTTTAGGACAGGGCATTTGAGGAGATGCTGCATCGTTTACCACATTTACAACTTGTGTTTCCCAAAGAATAACCCCCAGTGTCATATCAGCGTCTTACATTTACCATACCAGTTCTTAAGCGGTTGAAGCATCGCCAGTACTTCCAGGATGCACGCTTTCTGGGAGGAACGCATTATATAAGAGAAATATTGACCGATGGCTGCCAGCTTCTCCTGCTACAGTTAGAACTGCACATTGGCGGCGACCACATCTTCACCCAGTTGGACAAATGAAGCCAGAAAACTTTTTCTTGACTTCAATTGCCTGCGTGCTGGAGTTTGGCCATGTAACGGATGACTCAAATACATGTCGTGACAAGATTGCGGATTTGAGATCCGATAGTATAATGTCGAAGTTTCACAAGCATGTCCTGTTCAGCGGAGGTGGTCTTTGTCTTGTTCAGCAAACTTTGATAAAATAATTGTAATTGAACTAAAGCTATGTAACTGATACATTTCTGGTTTGAACTTGACATGCCATTATAATGTGATTTTGGTAGTCGAGAGTAGAGATTGGATGGAAATTTAAAAGCAGTTATACCAAACATCTTAGAATTTGCATCCTAAAATCAAGGTTGAAGTTGAGTTTGAAACTTTCACTCTTCTTACTGGGATGGCTTGAAATTTTGACTATAGTGTCTCTGATGGTTGTGTTGTGACTATAGTGTCTCTGATGGTTGTGTTGTGAATATAGTGTCTCTGATGGTTGTGTTGTGAGTATAGTGTCTCTGATGGTTGTGTTGTGACTATAGTGTCTCTGATGGTTGTGTTGTGACTATAGTGTCTCTGATGGTTGTGTTGTGACTATAGAGTCTCTGATGATTGTGTTGTGACTATAGTGTCTCTGATGGCTGTGTTGTGGCTATAGTGTCTCTGATGGTTGTGTTGTGAGTTGTGACTATAGTGTCTCTGATGGTTGTGTTGTGACTATAGTGTCTCTGATGGTTGTGTTGTGACTATAGTGTCTCTGATGGTTGTGTTGTGACTATAGTATCTCTGATGGTGGTGTTGTGACTATAGCGTCTCTGATGGTTGTGTTGTCACTATAGTGTCTCTGATGGTGGTGTTGTGACTATAGTGTCTCTGATGGTGGTGTTGTGACTATAGTGTCTCAGATGGTTGTGTTGTGACTATAGTGTCTCTGATGGTTGTGTTGTGACTATAGTGTCTCTGATGGTTGTGTTGTGACTATAGTGTCTCTGATGGTTGTGTTGTGACTATAGTGTCTCTGATGGTTGTGCTGTGACTATAGTGTCTCTGATGGTTGTGTTGTGACTATAGTGTCTCTGATGGTTGTGTTGTGACTATAGTGTCTCTGATGATTGTGTTGTGACTATAGTGTCTCTGATGGCTGTGTTGTGACTATAGTGTCTCTGATGGTTGTGTTGTGACTATAGTGTCTCTGATGGTGGTGTTGTGACTATAGTGTCTTTGATGATTGTGTTGTGACTATAGTGTCTCTGATGGTTGTGTTGTGACTATAGTGTCTCTGATGGTTGTGTTGTGACTATAGTGTCTCTGATGGTTGTGTTGTGACTATAGTGTCTCTGATGGTGGTGTTGTGACTATAGTGTCTCTGATGGTTGTGTTGTGACTATGGTGTCTCTGATGGTTGTGTTGTGACTATAGTGTCTCTGATGATTGTGTTGTGACTATAGTGTCTCTGATGGTTGTGTTGTGACTATAGTGTCTCTGATGGTTGTGTTGTGACTATAGTGTCTCTGATGATTGTGTTGTGACTATAGTGTCTCTGATGGTTGTGTTGTGAGTATAGTGTCTCTGATGGTTGTGTTGTGACTATAGTGTCTCTGATGGTTGTGTTGTGACTATAGTGTCTCTGATGGTTGTGTTGTGAGTATAGTGTCTCTGATGGTTGTAATGTGACTATAGTGTCTCTGATGGTTGTGTTGTGACTATGGTGTCTCTGATGGTTGTGTTGTGACTATAGTGTCTCTGATGGTTGTGTTGTGAATATAGTGTCTCTGATGGTTGTGTTGTGACTATAGTGTCTCTGATGGCTGTGTTGTGACTATAGTGTTTCTGATGGTGGTGTTGTGACTATAGTGTTTCTGATGGTTGTGTTGTGACTATAGTGTCTCTGATGGTTGTGTTGTGAGTATAGTGTCTCTGATGGTTGTGTTGTGACTATAGTGTCTCTGATGGTTGTGTTGTGACTATAGTGTCTCTGATGGTGGTGTTGTGACTATAGTGTTTCTGATGGTGGTGTTCTGACTATAGTGTCTCTGATGGTTGTGTTGTGACTATAGTGTCTCTGATGGTTGTGTTGTGACTATAGTGTCTCTGATGGTTGTGTTGTGACTATAGTGTCTCTGATGGTTGTGCTGTGACTATAGTGTCTCTGATGGTTGTGTTGTGACTATAGTGTCTCTGATGGTTGTGCTGTGACTATAGTGTCTCTGATGATTGTGTTGTGACTATAGTGTCTCTGATGGTTGTGTTGTGAGTATAGTGTCTCTGATGGTTGTGTTGTGACTATAGTGTCTCTGATGGTTGTGTTGTGACTATAGTGTCTCTGATGGTTGTGTTGTGAGTATAGTGTCTCTGATGGTTGTAATGTGACTATAGTGTCTCTGATGGTTGTGTTGTGACTATGGTGTCTCTGATGGTTGTGTTGTGACTATAGTGTCTCTGATGGTTGTGTTGTGAATATAGTGTCTCTGATGGTTGTGTTGTGACTATAGTGTCTCTGATGGCTGTGTTGTGACTATAGTGTTTCTGATGGTGGTGTTGTGACTATAGTGTTTCTGATGGTTGTGTTGTGACTATAGTGTCTCTGATGGTTGTGTTGTGACTATAGTGTCTCTGATGATTGTGTTGTGACTATAGTGTCTCTGATGGTTGTGTTGTGAGTATAGTGTCTCTGATGGTTGTGTTGTGACTATAGTGTCTCTGATGGTTGTGTTGTGACTATAGTGTCTCTGATGGTTGTGTTGTGAGTATAGTGTCTCTGATGGTTGTAATGTGACTATAGTGTCTCTGATGGTTGTGTTGTGACTATGGTGTCTCTGATGGTTGTGTTGTGACTATAGTGTCTCTGATGGTTGTGTTGTGAATATAGTGTCTCTGATGGTTGTGTTGTGACTATAGTGTCTCTGATGGTTGTGTTGTGACTATAGTGTCTCTGATGGTGGTGTTGTGACTATAGTGTTTCTGATGGTTGTGTTGTGACTATAGTGTTTCTGATGGTTGTGTTGTGACTATAGTGTCTCTGATGGTTGTGTTGTGAGTATAGTGTCTCTGATGGTTGTGTTGTGACTATAGTGTCTCTGATGGTTGTGTTGTGACTATAGTGTCTCTGATGGTTGTGTTGTGACTATAGTGTCTCTGATGGTTGTGTTGTGACTATAATGTCTCTGATGGTGTTGTTGTGACTATAACGTCTCTGATGGTGGTGTTGTGACTATCTAGTGTCTCTGATGGTTGTGTTGTATCTATAGTGTCTCTGATGGTTGTGTTGTGACTATAGTGTCTCTGATGGTTGTGTTGTGACTATAGTGTCTCTGATGGTCTACACTATGTAGAGATCAGAGACCAACTAACATGAGCCATGGACACTTTTTCATCACGAGTTCTTTTCTTTATTTACAGAAGTTGTTAGGCTAGAGACCAAACTATTCAAACCGATGATTAGGTTGATTGTCTCTGATGGTGGTGTTGTGACTATACTGTCTTTGATGATTGTGTTGTGACTATAGTGTCTCTGATGGTTGTGTTGTGACTATAGTGTCTCTGATGGTTGTGTTGTGACTATAGTGTCTCTGATGGTTGTGTTGTGACTATAGTGTCTCTGATGGTGGTGTTGTGACTATAGTGTCTCTGATGGTTGTGTTGTGACTATGGTGTCTCTGATGGTTGTGTTGTGATTATAGTGTCTCTGATGATTGTGTTGTGACTATAGTGTCTCTGATGGTTGTGTTGTGACTATAGTGTCTCTGATGGTTGTGTTGTGACTATAGTGTCTCTGATGATTGTGTTGTGACTATAGTGTCTCTGATGGTTGTGTTGTGAGTATAGTGTCTCTGATGGTTGTGTTGTGACTATAGTGTCTCTGATGGTTGTGTTGTGACTATAGTGTCTCTGATGGTTGTGTTGTGAGTATAGTGTCTCTGATGGTTGTAATGTGACTATAGTGTCTCTGATGGTTGTGTTGTGACTATAGTGTCTCTGATGGTTGTGTTGTGACTATAGTGTCTCTGATGGTTGTGTTGTGAATATAGTGTCTCTGATGGTTGTGTTGTGACTATAGTGTCTCTGATGGCTGTGTTGTGACTATAGTGTTTCTGATGGTGGTGTTGTGACTATAGTGTTTCTGATGGTTGTGTTGTGACTATAGTGTCTCTGATGGTTGTGTTGTGAGTATAGTGTCTCTGATGGTTGTGTTGTGACTATAGTGTCTCTGATGGTTGTGTTGTGACTATAGTGTCTCTGATGGTGGTGTTGTGACTATAGTGTTTCTGATGGTGGTGTTGTGACTATAGTGTCTCTGATGGTTGTGTTGTGAGTTGTGACTATAGTGTCTCTGATAGTGGTGTTGTGACTATAGTGTCTCTGATGATTGTGTTGTGACTATAGTGTCTCTGATGGCTGTGTTGTGACTATAGTGTCTCTGATGGTTGTGTTGTGACTATAGTGTCTCTGATGGTTGTGCTGTGACTATAGTGTCTCTGATGGTTGTGTTGTGACTATAGTGTCTCTGATGGTTGTGTTGTGACTATAGTGTCTCTGATGATTGTGTTGTGACTATAGTGTCTCTGATGGTTGTGTTGTGAGTATAGTGTCTCTGATGGTTGTGTTGTGACTATAGTGTCTCTGATGGTTGTGTTGTGACTATAGTGTCTCTGATGGTGGTGTTGTGACTATAGTGTTTCTGATGGTGGTGTTGTGACTATAGTGTCTCTGATGGTGGTGTTGTGACTATAGTGTTTCTGATGGTGGTGTTGTGACTATAGTGTCTCTGATGGTTGTGTTGTGACTATAGTGTCTCTGATGGTTGTGTTGTGACTATAGTGTCTCTGATGGTTGTGTTGTGACTATAGTGTCTCTGATGGTTGTGCTGTGACTATAGTGTCTCTGATGGTTGTGTTGTGACTATAGTGTCTCTGATGGTTGTGTTGTGACTATAGTGTCTCTGATGATTGTGTTGTGACTATAGTGTCTCTGATGGTTGTGTTGTGAGTATAGTGTCTCTGATGGTTGTGTTGTGACTATAGTGTCTCTGATGGTTGTGTTGTGACTATAGTGTCTCTGATGGTTGTGTTGTGAGTATAGTGTCTCTGATGGTTGTAATGTGACTATAGTGTCTCTGATGGTTGTGTTGTGACTATGGTGTCTCTGATGGTTGTGTTGTGACTATAGTGTCTCTGATGGTTGTGTTGTGAATATAGTGTCTCTGATGGTTGTGTTGTGACTATAGTGTCTCTGATGGCTGTGTTGTGACTATAGTGTTTCTGATGGTGGTGTTGTGACTATAGTGTTTCTGATGGTTGTGTTGTGACTATAGTGTCTCTGATGGTTGTGTTGTGACTATAGTGTCTCTGATGATTGTGTTGTGACTATAGTGTCTCTGATGGTTGTGTTGTGAGTATAGTGTCTCTGATGGTTGTGTTGTGACTATAGTGTCTCTGATGGTTGTGTTGTGACTATAGTGTCTCTGATGGTTGTGTTGTGAGTATAGTGTCTCTGATGGTTGTAATGTGACTATAGTGTCTCTGATGGTTGTGTTGTGACTATGGTGTCTCTGATGGTTGTGTTGTGACTATAGTGTCTCTGATGGTTGTGTTGTGAATATAGTGTCTCTGATGGTTGTGTTGTGACTATAGTGTCTCTGATGGTTGTGTTGTGACTATAGTGTCTCTGATGGTGGTGTTGTGACTATAGTGTTTCTGATGGTTGTGTTGTGACTATAGTGTTTCTGATGGTTGTGTTGTGACTATAGTGTCTCTGATGGTTGTGTTGTGAGTATAGTGTCTCTGATGGTTGTGTTGTGACTATAGTGTCTCTGATGGTTGTGTTGTGACTATAGTGTCTCTGATGGTTGTGTTGTGACTATAGTGTCTCTGATGGTTGTGTTGTGACTATAGTGTCTCTGATGGTGTTGTTGTGACTATAACGTCTCTGATGGTGGTGTTGTGACTATCTAGTGTCTCTGATGGTTGTGTTGTATCTATAGTGTCTCTGATGGTTGTGTTGTGACTATAGTGTCTCTGATGGTTGTGTTGTGACTATAGTGTCTCTGATGGTCTACACTATGTAGAGATCAGAGACCAACTAACATGAGCCATGGACACTTTTTCATCACGAGTTCTTTTCTTTATTTACAGAAGTTGTTAGGCTAGAGACCAAACTATTCAAACCGATGATTAGGTTGATTGTCTCTGATGGTGGTGTTGTGACTATACTGTCTTTGATGATTGTGTTGTGACTATAGTGTCTCTGATGGTTGTGTTGTGACTATAGTGTCTCTGATGGTTGTGTTGTGACTATAGTGTCTCTGATGGTTGTGTTGTGACTATAGTGTCTCTGATGGTGGTGTTGTGACTATAGTGTCTCTGATGGTTGTGTTGTGACTATGGTGTCTCTGATGGTTGTGTTGTGATTATAGTGTCTCTGATGATTGTGTTGTGACTATAGTGTCTCTGATGGTTGTGTTGTGACTATAGTGTCTCTGATGGTTGTGTTGTGACTATAGTGTCTCTGATGATTGTGTTGTGACTATAGTGTCTCTGATGGTTGTGTTGTGAGTATAGTATCTCTGATGGTTGTGTTGTGACTATAGTGTCTCTGATGGTTGTGTTGTGACTATAGTGTCTCTGATGGTTGTGTTGTGAGTATAGTGTCTCTGATGGTTGTAATGTGACTATAGTGTCTCTGATGGTTGTGTTGTGACTATAGTGTCTCTGATGGTTGTGTTGTGACTATAGTGTCTCTGATGGTTGTGTTGTGAATATAGTGTCTCTGATGGTTGTGTTGTGACTATAGTGTCTCTGATGGCTGTGTTGTGACTATAGTGTTTCTGATGGTGGTGTTGTGACTATAGTGTTTCTGATGGTTGTGTTGTGACTATAGTGTCTCTGATGGTTGTGTTGTGACTATAGTGTCTCTGATGGTTGTGTTGTGACTATAGTGTCTCTGATGGTTGTGTTGTGACTATAGTGTCTCTGATGGTGGTGTTGTGACTATAGTGTTTCTGATGGTGGTGTTGTGACTATAGTGTCTCTGATGGTTGTGTTGTGAGTTGTGACTATAGTGTCTCTGATAGTGGTGTTGTGACTATAGTGTCTCTGATGATTGTGTTGTGACTATAGTGTCTCTGATGGCTGTGTTGTGACTATAGTGTCTCTGATGGCTGTGTTGTGACTATAGTGTCTCTGATGGTGGTGTTGTGACTATAGTGTTTCTGATGGTGGTGTTGTGACTATAGTATCTTTGATGGTGGTGTTGTGACTATAGTGTTTCTGATGGTGGTGTTGTGACTATAGTGTCTCTTATGTTGTGACTATAGTGTCTCTGATGGTGGTGTTGTGAGTTGTGACTATAGTGTCTCTGATGGTGGTGTTGTGACTATAGTGTCTCTGATGGTTGTGTTGTGACTATAGTGTCTCTGATGGTTGTGTTGTGAGTTGTGACTATAGTGTCTCTGATGGTGGTGTTGTGACTATAGTGTCTCGGATGGTTGTGTTGTGACTATAGTGTCTCTGATGATTGTGTTGTGACTATAGTGTCTCTGATGGCTGTGTTGTGACTATAGTGTCTCTGATGGTGGTGTTGTGACTATAGTGTTTCTGATGGTGGTGTTGTGACTATAGTGTCTCTGATGGTTGTGTTGTGAGTTGTGACTATAGTGTCTCTGATGGTGGTGTTGTGACTATAATGTCTCTGATGGTTGTGTTGTGACTATAGTGTCTCTGATGGTTGTGTTGTGACTATAGTGTCTCTGATGGTTGTGTTGTGACTATAGTGTCTCTGATGGCTGTGTTGTGACTATAGTGTCTCTGATGGTTGTGTTGTGACTATAGTGTCTCTGATGGTTGTGTTGTGACTATAGTGTCTCTGATGGTGGTGTTGTGACTATAGTGTTTCTGATGGTTGTGTTGTGACTATAGTGTCTCTGATGGTTGTTTTGTGACTATAGTGTCTCTGATGGTGGTGTTGTGACTATAGTGTTTCTGATGGTTGTGTTGTGACTATAGTGTTTCTGATGGTTGTGTTGTGACTATAGTGTCTCTGATGGTTGTGTTGTGAGTATAGTGTCTCTGATGGTTGTGTTGTGACTATAGTGTCTCTGATGGTTGTGTTGTGACTATAGTGTCTCTGATGGTTGTGTTGTGACTATAGTGTCTCTGATGGTTGTGTTGTGACTATAATGTCTCTGATGGTGTTGTTGTGACTATAACGTCTCTGATGGTGGTGTTGTGACTATCTAGTGTCTCTGATGGTTGTGTTGTATCTATAGTGTCTCTGATGGTTGTGTTGTGACTATAGTGTCTCTGATGGTTGTGTTGTGACTATAGTGTCTCTGATGGTCTACACTATGTAGAGATCAGAGACCAACTAACATGAGCCATGGACACTTTTTCATCACGAGTTCTTTTCTTTATTTACAGAAGTTGTTAGGCTAGAGACCAAACTATTCAAACCGATGATTAGGTTGATTGATTATTATGGTCTACTCCCCAATTCAAGTTTTTTTTAGTCGGGTAGGCTATGAAAACATCTTCTGATTGACAATGTATTACCTCGAATCAGCACCGATCGGGGGTTGAGGGACATTTGGCCGGATGGCCACGTGGCCAAGTGGTGAGAGAAAATGAACAAACGTAATTTATCATTAGTATGCTACTCAGTTTCATTGCATGTACAGAAACGAATACTCTTTTGCAGAAGTAAGACGAAATCAGTGATTTAGTGATCATAGAATATTTATATATTTTGCATATGGCAGTCTCTTGTTTCAGTACAAAATCTTTGTCGGAGTTAAAATTGGACACTCTTCGAGTAGTCGACATTGAGAAACGGCGATCACCTTCAAAGCATTACGTAAGAAAACAACGATTTTAACAATTATTGTCATAATGAATAATTAAACAATAAATCTTATTAATACTACAAAAGTGCTTAATGCCAAGCAAAAAGCCAAACAGAGCGAATTAAATCAAATGTAGTTATTACTCTCTACAGCAAGGGTCTCAAACTCAAATTGCTAATAGGGCCAAATACACACTTGTAAATTAACCCGAGGGCCGCAATATACAATAAGAAGCTAATAAACAACATAACACAGTTAAAACGCAATAAAAAAAAAGGAGTAGGAACCCTCCAAAAACGTGAGATCGCAAGAAAAAGTAGTAAAAACAAAGAGATGGAAAAACACTGTGCGAACGCAAGAAGAACGCTAACGCAAAAGAAAAAACAAAGTAGAGCGCAAACAAAACGATGGACCTGGAAAGCAAAAATCTTGCAAGCTATTTTCAAAAAAAGCGGAAAAACTAAACCCTTGAAGAACGTTATTCAGCAAATACCAAGGTTACTGTTGCAATGACCACACAATAAGTGAATAGGTAATGTGATTGTGATGTAACAATACGAGTTTCTCGCACGCAATAAAATGGCGCGACAGCAGTGATAAGAAGTCCAGGGGAAGTTTGATGGACATTTTCAGATTTTTTGAGCAATTTTAGAGTGCATTTTATTTAATTCTGTAGAACAAATATGTATCTTACGGTACTTTAATAGTTAGCCTACTTATTTTATAGATTAAAAATGCACCGCGGGCCGCACCAAAAGTCCTCGAGGGCCGCATGCGGCCTGCGGCCGCGTGTTTGAGGCCCTTGCTCTACAGTGTCTTTGGGGTGTGTAAACCGTGCGATCGCACAGGGCCCGCAAATTAGGGGCCCACAGTTTACTCAGAAAATGCAGTTATTTTTGTCATTTCCAATGGAAAAAATTCAATTCGATTCACAAGCAAGTAGGCTACCGGTATCTTTGAAGTCAGTTGCGGCTTTAGGGTGAAGCAAATGCTGAGATTGTCGCGTCGGGCCACCTTTACAAGCTTACATGCTTTTAGGCCACCCACGACATTTCACTATGTTTATTTCCGAAAAATGCCAAAGAAAACATGATCTTATCCTTTTGCTATGCCATCGGACAGCACCATTTTACAGGAATATTCAGACCCACATTTTTGTTGAACATGATCTCAGAATGCACCAAATTCAAAGTAATTTTTCAAAACTTTCTGGGGGAGCCCCCTAGACCGCCCGCGGACCGTCAAAAATTCCCTCCCCTTTCAAAATACCTAGCTACGCTACTGAATTGGATCATTGTCATTGGGGCCCGCAAAACATATTCCGCACAGGGCCCGAAATACCCTAAGACAGACACATCTATAACCAGGGTTACCATACCGTCCTTATTTCTAAGATTTGTCCTTATTTTGAAGGGCCAGGTCTTAGAAAACTTAAATGTCCTTATTTCTAAGAAATGTCCTTATTTTCGATTTACGTCCTTATTTTGTCTTATTTTTAACAATTACAGAACTTCGATCGTTTTCCTCTGGTATCCGGTGTTGCATAATATTTTTAAATTAATCTAATTAGTTTCCTCTAGTCATCAGATTCTTCAACGCCAAAGTGTGAGTGCGTCTTCTTGACCTGCGATCGATGCCAGGCGAGACCTCGGCACAGATCACAAACTTTATTCTCTCCTCTATTCAAGAGAATGGCCTACACATGAAACAGCTGTTATCCTTTTGTGCCAATAATTTATGCATCAGTGAATTTTGGAGGATCACAGCATAGTGGAAAAAACAAAGTCTTCTCTCGTCTCAAAGAGCAAACATTGCATTTGATCCCAGTCGGCTGCCTTGCTCATATTTTGCATAATGCAGCAGAGAAAGGATCAGAGCGCCTCACACTTGACATAGAAACAATCGTACTGAAGATTGGTAGCCACTTTAAAAGCCAAACTGGTAGAACGATGAGGCTCAAGCATTTCTGTGAGGAGCTTGATAGCAACTATACTCGACTCTACCAACACACACACCGACTCGATAGACCACACTTGATGTTGTACTCGAGTGAATGATCGATCTCTGGGAACCACTCAAAGCGCATTTTCTTTCGCTGAAACATCCACCAAGAATATTGGAGGATTTCTTTAAATCAGAATAGTCACTGATCATCGTATCATTCCTCCACAGCGCTTTATTGCTCTTCAATAAACCACTGTTACTCCTGCAAAAGTCCACTGCATTATTTTCAGAACTGGCAGAGATAACTAAATTTTTCAAGATCAAAATATTGCAACACCAGTGTTCAGGGTTTTTTGGAGCAACAACAGACGAACTACTAAGAACAGTCGATGAAGAGCATGCTAAGGTTCTCAAAGCAAGCTTCCAGGAATTCTACACCATTACTTTGTAATATATCAACAAGTGGTATCGATTTGAGAAGCATCCAACGCACATCAACTGGACCCTGCTGAACGATCAAGCAATCGAGTAGGCTACGAGGAAGTCAAGGGGTTGGCGAAGCAAGTTGATCCACTAATGGCAATGATAGATAAGCTGTTTGATGAGGTCTCGGCTGTTAACGCTTTGCTCAAGAAGATTCCAGATGATGTGTTGAGCAAGGATGAACCTGAGGTCAAGTGGATGAAGATCTTTACCGGAAACAACTCGTTTCCGCTCGTATAAATACAAAATATGTCCAAAAACGTTTTTTTAAATGCTAATCTAATTTTTCGGTTGTCCTTATTTTTGGGTCCATGTCGATGGCAACCCTGCCTATAACTAGCATTGCATGAAAATGTCTAGCCACCTGAGACGAATTGCTTATTGTGAAGGGCAGGAAGGTAGAAAAATGACCAGTTTAGGGTTAGAAAATTTGCAAAGAAAAAAACTAAAAGTCAAGAAATTTCACATTTCTAGCATATTTCCTTCTTTGAAATATTTCACTACTAAGCTCTATAACTGGTTTTGATGCCTAAAAACTAATTTTAATGATGTATTGGTTGGTTTGGTTTTGAATCTTTATTCTCGGACTGACAAAGCCTTGTTTGGTTATTCCTGGTAGTTTCGCATACTTGTAGAGGCTCTTGACGCAGGGCCGGTTACCGAGATTGGCAGAGTGAAGTTTTTCGATTGTTGAAGTGTTGTTGTCGGGGAATTATTCCATTCACTAGGGGCCGCTGCATGGAGAGCAGTCCTGAAATGCGTTGCTCAAGCGCACACCCCGAGAGTCAAACCAGCGTCGCTTGATCTTGAGCCGGGCGCGTAACCACTGAGCTAACGGGGCGGACTATAATATAGTGGTTACGCATATTATGCACTACTAGGCCAGGGTTTTCCTTTTTTTTGGCCACGGACCACTATTTGTGAATGTGATTTTTGCCAAGTCACATTCACAAATCGCATCAGTTTTTTCTGTCCAACATTGAAGGAACGATCCAAGCATTCAAATTTGAGTTTCCCGCAGTGTTTAATAATAGAAATATCACAAATCACATATTCATCAACAAAACTGACAACGTGAATGGGACGAATGAATTGCGTCACAATTTATCAATTCTCAGAGATATTTGTGACGTCAAACTCCCAAGTCTAAATCCACAGAAAGTCTGGACCTGTATTTTGTCTTCACATTGGCAATTATTTTTGACAATGCACGCAGCTTACTGCACAATGCATGTGATAGAGTTTTTTGCCATAGCGTCACAGACCATTTGTGTAGCTTCACAGACCATGTCACGGACCATTTTGGAAAATCTTGCATTAGGCTGCAGTTTTTATGGGAAATTGATGTCAAATGTTTTCAGGTATACGTGATCGAGGTGCAATGGAGTGATGGAAGTTTCTACAAAATTACAAGACGTTTCAGCACTTTTTTTGACATGCACGTGAGATACAATTCTCCACATAGTCGAATATCTTGAATTTTGTAAACAAGTAAAAATAAACAAAGAATAAAGCTAAATATTATTGTTAAGTGGGTTTGTAACTAGCTAATAACAATTTCACAATAACCATGGTATGCGGTCGACTTGGTCAGTTGGTTTGAATCTTTATCATCGCCCTGCAGTATATAACCTTGTGAAATTTTATTTTGTATGTTATTCGCTCCGAGGATGCGCATTGTCATGGTGCGCGAAACGTCAGTGAAGCAATAAGCCATCTTGTTTGTTGTTAATTTTACTTTCAATTTCATCAGATGAACGTTGCAACTAGTGCTAGATACGATAATTGTCCTGATGAACACCCAAACTTTTCAGTATTCTGGTTATTCCTGGCAGTTTTGCATACTTGTAGCGTAGAAGCTTTGAACCATTAACGCGGGGCCGGTTACCGAGATTGGCAGAGTGAAGTTTTCAGTTGTTGTTGAAGTGTTGTTGTGACTTATTCCATCCACTAGGTGCCGCTGAGCAGTCTTGAAATGCATTGCTCAAGTGCACAACACGACAGTTGTCGAACCAGCGCCGTGTGATCTTGCAGTTTCTTTGTGGGTGCAGTCGCGCGCTTAACCATTAAGCTAACGGGATGGAGAAACGACGTATGCAATAAACTTGCAGTGGATTTTTGAAAAAATGTAGCCACTCGCAGTTACATATTTACTCCAAATAAGCTCTTCAGTATAATAAGGGTAGTAATGGTGTGTTTTTATTGTTGTTCCTACAACAGCTAAGGTCTTTTTCGGAACAGTACTCATAGGCGGTGAAATGGCGCAACGGATAGAGCTTGTCGATAATGCGATCGTGGTTCGACACCCGGGTTTAGCTGGATGTGGATAAATACCGCTCACCTCTATCCAGGGGTAATACGTTGGGTGGACGTAATTGCAGTCGGTAATGCGCCCGACTTTGTGAGAAGAAACGCCGAGATCAAATAGCGCTGGTTCACCTCTCTGGGTGTGCGCTTGTGCAACGTATTTTAAGGACATTCAAGACCATTTAGCGGCACCTAGTAAATGAAATAATTTACAGACAATAAAACTTCAACAAAAATCGGAAACTTCACTCTGATGCCCCTTCACGCTCGGTGACTAGGCCTGCGTCAGTTCTTCAACAAGGGTGTCCAAACTTTTTCCCAGGAGCCAGATTTGATAATGTGGGGAAGTGTTTGCGGGCCAACAGCCTCTGACAATCTTGTTTTGTGTAAAGAAAGATGCATACTGCATATTAGATGTATAATAAGATACATAATGCATATTAGATGTATAGCAGCATTGTGTTATTTAATGCAAGGCTGGAGTTGGAGTCGGTTCGTTATACACCGAATAGTCGGAGTCGTACTTTTTTCACCACACTCCATAGCCCTGATTAATGTCATTTTCATACAACAAAGCTATATGCAGGTTTAAAGCATTTTGTTACATAGACTACATATCACGTGATATGACAAGTTAGGCTGTATAAGTGTATAAGTTATCTGCTTTCCATCAGAAATTAAAACATCCAGAAACTTCATAAAACACAGCTGTTTCTCGGTTAATGGTTCGAGGTTAAGGGTAGACAAGGTTAATAGGTCGTTGAATTCACCAGTAAGGAAATGAATGAATGGTCGACTGAACCCCTCCTTACTATAGTATACCCAGACAGCCGCTTTATCTGGTCCAGATCTTTACCAGATCGGGTACGGATCTGACCAGATCCTTAGCAATGTAACATGTTAAGCGTTACAATTACTAACTTAACTATACGGTATTCAATAAATTGATGTTTCTTGTTATTGAGGTTGGTTGTTTTAGCTAGCAAAAGTAAAGAACTTTTTGTACAAAATATTTGAGGTTAAATTTTTTTTGAACTGATATCCTGTCAAAGATCAAGTTTGAATTAACTTACCGTATAATAGTTGCGCCATCAAAATGGTAACTTTTGCTATAATATCTATCAATATCAAAAAGCTATAAAAAATTCTTCAAACGTAAAACTCCATATTTTACTTCCATTTTGCATTTTGCTTGCTGACAAAACTTGTCCTCTTTTTGCGCGATGAAACTATGGCAGGCCTACTCTAATCTGATACTTTGTTATGGAAATTTACATTATTCTTTGTGCATTTCATGGCCAACCGTGCGCTTATAGTGAGCCCAACATACTTTTCAGATGACGCTGCTTGAACGATTTCCAGAGGAAGGTGGACAAAAAGATCCAAACAAACGCATCATGCCATATCTTCCAGGGAAGGTTTTGTTTCAGCGATCACATACGAGAGAAGTTACTTTAAAAAGGTTGCAGAGCGTCACGGAGTATTGTGAGGTCAGTTTTTGTTATCTCGATAGTTTCATAAAAAAAAAAATTCATAAAACAAAACTACAGCAAATTGACTTGATACAGAAAATTGATGGCAAAACTCGAATACGATTTCTAGAAAGAAGTGGTACGATGAGAAAATGATTTCTCAAATGGTGCACCACCAGAGAAAAACCAAGTAGGCTACCACTGTTCTAGACGTGTTTCCGGCAACTGCAGTTGCGCAGAAGCTGAGCCAGACAGGTCACTTATACGACCACAGTAGAATACGCACAGTTAAAAAACTTAAGACCACGAAATCTGAATGATGTTTACGATCAGCCTATGGATTGTTATATTGTTACTATAAGGATTTTTTTACCGAGATCCTTGTTCAGGAAATTTCATGGATTACGTTAGATGTTTTTTCACACAAATTCCACAATTTTTTTAATTAGTTTTACAAATACACAATTCTATTCATTTAAGGGAGTGAATAAAGTTATCGGTAACGGATAGCTCATGTAGCCTATTTTAACAGTAACAAACAGTTGTAATGGTGTTTAGTAATCTACTATCAATAGCAGGTAAAAACTGGTTTAACAGCATCTTAGAAGAAAGAAAAAGTCATACAAAGCACCACAGTATACTACAGTATTTGGCTCCAGAGCTCTTCGACCGAGAAAACGGAGTTGATTCTTCTAGGCAAGCTCAGCATGTTGGATGCCAGCAAGAACGGGAGATTGTCCATTATTGTCCAATGTTGTGAAACGCAGACACCCTTCACTTGTACAGGGCGCTGTTAGTAGCAGTGGCGATGTTATGACAGGTAGCACTGTGGCAATGTGGCATTAAGCGTGTGCACAATAGACACTTCTTCTGAGTAGGCTAGTAAACAAAGGACAGGGCTGCTTTGCACAGTGTGTAAGCCCTCGCTCCCCATCTGGGGCCTACCAAAGGTTAGCTCTAGATGACAGTTCATTCGCTGTGCCAAGTGATAGTAACGGTACATGAGCGATCTGTTGAATGTTGCCTCAAGACAGTTTGGGTCGGAGCCGAAATACAGTGACTTTCAATTAATCTTAAAGAATTTTTTAACATTCCTGTGACGGTCAGTTGTATAAATGGAACGTTGTTTTTGCAGCTTTAACTTTGTTAAATTTCCGTTGCCATTTCTGGAGATCAGTTGAGAATGTTGTCATGACTCATGACCTTGTTCGACCAAGATGTCTTCTAAATTCTCCACAACGTTGCACAGCCAAGATTGTTCACATGTTTAGATGAGACTCTGTTTGATTTGACCTAGGTGGAAACTGGAGATGTTAAAAAAAGTGGAGCCTGGACAGATTCTTGCTGAAGAATTTTTGTTTTGCACACTGCGTTTGAAAAAAATTGCCCCCTACAAGCTACATAAAATAACACTACTAATCAGGTTTAAAAAGTTAAAATGTATTGCATTTGCTAGACATATTTTCAGATTTGGGCTTATGTTACGTCGAATATGTTCGATTGTTGTTGTGTTGTTGTGCCTTGCCTGTCTGTACCTCTAACAGTTTGTTTGAATAAAAGTCCACGCGATCTTGTTTATCGGACTTTTTTCGTTTTGAACGTGGTGCTGGTACGTTAAATGACAAAGCGTTGCGCAAGCAGTAGGCTATGTAGAATTAAAACGTTCCAGCAGCACTACCGTAAACAAATGCAACTCAAGCGGAACTACAACCAGTGATGGGTGTGATCTTGATCTAAGATCACTTTTTTTTGTGTGATCTTGATCTTGAGAGTCAATAAGATCAAGATCACTTTGGAATTTAAGTTGACCTACTATATATTATAGAGACATTTTTTTTGAACTGGTACTGAACAAAGTAGCCTAATTAGTGGTAACACTACCATTTAGCCACTATTAATATGACTCATGCGTCTAATAAAAGTCGATTTGAACTTGAAAGTTTCAATCGAGTTTGATTAGTGTTGCCATTTCAAAATTGAAAAAGATTTTTGTGGTAATCTAGCCACGACTGTATAATGTATATCCATCCAAGCATGACAACAAATGAACTAACCAGACTGAGAATTGCTTAGGATGTAGGCTAAGAATAAAAATAGTACATAAAGTGTGTAAATGAATGCTGTCCCTTTTAACCCATTTACGGCCGGTGTCCTTTTAAAAGGACATCGTTTTGAATGCATCAGTATTGCATCATCTTATTTTGATTGAATCATTTTGGACTTGCTAGTAGTTGTTTAGGGTCTGTTTTGGAAGGTGTTCATAAATATTTGAGAACAACGTACTTTTTCTGGATTTTGGAAAAGTTTGAAAATTGTTGAAAAATGAGAGGAGCCGGAAGAAGTGAAGTGAGGAGGAACATGCATGTTTTATTGCCTATTAGTAATAGATATGAATTATGTCTCTTCAAAGTTTGACACTCTATAATATTGTGCTTCCTACTACACTTTAATTTGTGTAAGGTTTTGCTTCTTTTGTTTGTTTATTTTACTTTATATTTATTGTTGCCTTTTAAAAGGACACCGGCCACATGGCCAAAATTTATTGGCTGTTTGTAACACTGTCAAAGAATATTGAACATCGTATAAAAGCAGCACACTGTGCCTATGGAAGACTTAACCATCGTGTTTTTAACAACCATGCTATATCTATCCGCACAAAAATTATGGTCCTCCGGGCAGTCGTTCTATCCACCCTTCTCTATGCTTGTGAAACCTGGACATTATACCGCCGTGACATCAAACGTCTTGAAAATTCCAGCAGAGGAAACTGGGTCAAATGCTAGGCACTTGTTGGGAAGATTGTCTCACCAAAGATGCAATCATTGATCGCGCTAGGTTGCCCAGTTCGGAAGCCACCATATTGCAACACTGCCTTCGCTGGACAGGACATGTCATGAGAAGGAACTCTTCCACGAAAAATGCTTTATGGTAAACTAGAGACAGGAAAAAGCTCCCCAGAAGACCAAAAATGAGATACAAAGATCAGCTGAAAGTCTCCCTCAACCATGCAAACATTAATCTGGATTCAGGGGAAAACTTGCTAGTGACAGATCACTCCGGAGAAAAAGATCTATGGAAGGCACGGAAATTTTCAAAAAAAAAAGATACAAAAAGCCCAAGAAAAACGAAACACTAGAAAAGCTAAAACTACCACGTCCCTCCCTCCATACAATCCATACCCTCCATACAATGTGACTTTTGCCCACGTCTTTGCCATCATAGACTGGGCCTCCAAAGCCACATACGACATCACCATCCAAAACCAAATTCGATTTGATGACGAAACCAATGCTCCGACACGAGCTGGAGCAGGCGACTGTCAGTGGCATATAGCTATGGTGTGTGCCGCCCGCGGCGGACCATGATTTTGCACCCCTGAACGCGTGAAGTAGGAGCCAGCAAATAGAAGTCGAGCCAAATCCGTTTCAAAAAAGATTTTTACTATGCTTTTTCGTTTACGTTTAGAAATTCTGCTGCCACAAGCTTCCAACCGGGGGGGTGGGGGGGGAGACTGCCTACTGGGGGGGGGGGACCCTCCCACTAGCTACGCCGATGGTTACCGTGAATATAATATGTTCATGCAATAACTTTGAAACGTCCTTCAAGAAAGATCTGACAAATTTCTACCGAAACAAACACCTGCTTCTGTTAAGGTATCGCGAGATTTATAGTTGACCATGTGGCCGGTGTCCTTTTAAATGGCAAACAAAAAAATGCATCAAAAAAGCAAAAATCATCAAATTTTTTTAACTAATTAAAAAGTTATGACAATACAACTTTGTGGCTGAAATATTTCCTAAAAAGAGCAATGGGAACTTGTGGCGGCTTTTAATGGGTTAATATAACTTAGTGTTTGATTTTGTTTGAAACAGTTTATTTGACCTCAGATCTCTGAGCTTTTTTGTTAGCAGACAGCTAGACACAGCTGTACCAATGTTGCCAGATGGGTAACTAGTGCGATTATTGTTGATATAATCAAAATTTGCGACAACTACTTTGGTTAATATTCAAAGTTTTCATTCGTATTGCAGACAATAGTTTGATGAAAAATGGTGTAGTTCAAAAATGTTCTTCCGATTATTGCCCTTTGAGATTATTCCATCTTTGAGAGCTTGATCCTGGCACTTTCGCATACTTGTAGAGGCTTTGAATCACAGGTGCAGGCCCCGTTACCGAGATAGGCTGAGTAAACTTTTTGACTGTTGGTTTTGTTGGCTGTTAATCATTCCATTCACTAGGTGCCGCTGATTAGAGAGCTGTCTTTGAAATGCGTAGTTAAGCACATACCCTGAGAGCCCAACCAGCGCCGTTCGATCTTGAGGTTTCTGTCAAGTGATCTATTGGGGAATTATTCCATTTGATGCAAATCAAGACAACCATTTGCGCCTACCTTTATCAGAGCTGAATGGTCTTAAAGCCCTTGAGAAGATATAACTGTATAGCCGCTCAAATTATGCGCAGGCACCCAGTACGGGTCGACTATAGCCTACACGACCGAAGTAGTCCAAAAATAACCTTCAGCTTTGAAGTTGCAAACTTACGATCCTACTCAAACTACAGCAACGATTGATAATAGCAACAGTCATTAACTTTCTACAATTTTTTGGCCAGTGTTCGAGTAGTTAAAAACCATAATTTGCAATACCAATTCCCTTTAACCAGGTTGCTTACGAGTAAAATTTGTTTTTTTGCACCCTCATCGATCAAGAACTGCATTTTTTCAAGTATACAAAAAGTGATCTTGATCTTCAAGATCACCCAAACAGGTGATCTTGCCCATCTCTGACTACAAAGCAACATTTTCTGACATCTTCTTTTCAGGCTCTCATCAAATTGCCAGCAACTATATCTCAGTGTGACGTAATTAAAAACTTTTTTAAAGCTTCGTTTGATGATTCAAAGCATGACACCAAGTGAGTCTCTGTCTTCTTGATTTTATTTACTTAAACCATATAGTCGCCTTTATTAAAGGATCCATGTCTCGATATATTTGTCTTTTCAATTTTGATATAATTTACTCATACATGTTCAAAATCAAAGCTATCATTATAAAACAGTTTTGATTGCAATGATTTTGAATCTATCTCTAATGTTAACTTTTTTGCTCCCTACGTTTTTTAGTAGTTTTATTGAAAAACCCAAAGGGTTCTGCAGGGCTCGATTTCTGGTACAATTTCCTAGAGCAAGGGTCACCAAACTTTTTTCTCTGAGGGCCGGATTGCTGCGAGATAAATAGCTGCGGACCGGATGCAAATTGCGAAAAGATATACAACTATTTAGAATCTCCATTGACTTGAATTGAGCACAATAAATAACAAAGTCAGCGGTGGAATAGCAAAGTTGTGATAAAAATCGAAAGGTTGCTGGAAAAGCCATCCCCTGCTGTGATACACTACAGGGCATCGTGCTCTTGAAAACACATTACATCTTTCCAAATTCGGCCTAGGCTGTCCCCATTAGTGGTGGCCTAATGATAAACAGCAACGTCAGTCCTTTACAAAAAATTTGGTAACTTTTTTCCTTAACCCTATATCTTAATACGAGTTGTTTTCGTACTCGGAAAGCACGTCACGGGCTATCTTGGCCCCGTGCTAATTAATCGCTAATAACGGGAGCTATGAAAATCACAGAGCCAAAATATTTTGCAAGATAATAGCCATGTGCATTGTGCGTATAGAAATTAAATTTTTATCCAACAAATTTATTGAAATAACTTGTTTGAGATAATTTCACTAACATTTATATTACACTAACATTAACACATATATAACTAGCATTGCACGAAAATGTCTAGCCACCTGAGACGAAAAGCTTATTGTGAAGGGCAGGAAAGTAGAAAAATGACCAGTTAAGGTTTAGAAAATTCGCAAAGAATGAAAACAAAAAGTCAAGAAATTTTACATTTCTAGCATATTTCCTTCTGTGAAATATTTCACTGCTAGAGTGGGGCGTCTTCATAAAGCCCCGTGTCGCTACGGATAGGGTTAACAGTTGTAGTGCAGAGCCTGTTATTTCCGCAGCACTTGGCGGCGGGATGAAATCAGTTCCCGCGGGCCGTAGTTTGGTGACCCCTGTCCTAGAGCATGGACATTTTTTAACTTCTAATGTTTGTTTTCCTCATTTAACAACACGCATTTTAAAAGGAATTAATAAATTTATAAAAATTAACAAATTATGCTGCAAGTAAGTTGAGACGCGATTAATATATTTTGATAGCTCTTTGTTTAAAGCTTTTTCAATATACGTAATTACAGTACTTGCATCAATAAAATATTGTAACTACAGTACTCCGTACACATAAACTTGGATGGCGACATGGCACATTAAGCCAACGACTGCTTTTGTTTTGCAGGCAAAATTCAAGCAGTACAGCAGGTGAGTGAACTTGCCTTTTACAGAGCACTAGACATAATGTGACAATTTTTTTAAAAAGTTACATAGAAGTTCAGAAATACAGACCAGTCGGCAACATAAGAGAAAAATGTTTGATTAAGTTTACTTTGAAATGGATATAGCATGTTAATATTTTGCTTACAAAAATTAAACAATGAAAAACCTAGATGTTCATTAGCAAAGTGACAAAATTATTATTATGAAAAACTAGATGCTACCGGTCTAGAATCTGAAACTAAGATGGAGTCCTAGGGGAGATGCAGGACCTATTATACAGCGCTGTATTTTCTTTACCTCAAAATGAATGTTTTCGGTTTTTATGGTTTTGGATCAAGATTTTAGTCCAACTAAATTGCATGAAGTTTCATGTGATAAAAGCTTTCGGTTCAAGAGAAACACAGGGTTTTCTACTTTAGCGTCAAAATGTAAATTTTTGAAGTTCAGCAACAACCAACAAGGCGATAAACTTTGTTATTAAAAGCGGCGCTGGTTCGACTCTCGGGGTGTGCGCTTGAGCAACGCATTCTAAGGACTGCTCTCCGTTCAGCGGCATCTAATGGGTGGAATAGTTCCCCGGCAACAAGACAACAATCGGAAATTTCACTCTGTCAATCTTGGTGACCGGGCCTGCGTCAGTGATTTAAAGCCTCTACAAATATGCGAAACTGCCAGGATTAAGCTCTGCAAGAAGCTTTCCCAGTCCGAGGATAAAGATTCAATCAATCAATAAAAAAAAAACTAAGAATTAAAAAAGAATCCTTGAAGGACCTATTATACAGTAAGTCAGTAACGTTCAGGACCTATTATTATACAATGAGTTAAGGCACTTGAAGAATTAACTTTGGTATGTTTTGAAAATAAACCTTACATTTCTAGCAACATTATATTACATGTAGGCTACGCTCCAAAAGTCATTTCAACAAAAATAGTGAATTTTGGCCGTGGCGGAACACTCCCTTTATGAAGACGCCTCTCCCCCAGTTAAAAGCTATTGATGTAATGCTAATTAATCATTTTGGCAATTAAATGTTAATAAACACTAATTATTATTATTTCACATTTTTATGTGCTTGCTTTTGCCAAGAAAGTGAAAAAACATGTTTTGTTTTTCAATGTTTGCTTGTGTATAGGCTACTATGTCCTTCAGGGGCAGGATCGATTATACACTCTTCAAAAAGTTTGCATAAGCTTTAACTTTACAAAAATATATTCGATTCTGAAGATATTTACACAATCAATAAACATTGACCCTGGCCGTATTCTTTAAAAATTCTGTCTAATTTTGATATGAACTTAAGAAATAAGAGCAACGACGACAAAGACAAAGGAGACTCCGACGACCCAGTTAGTAATGCGTCGGACTTTGTGCATGAAGAAACCTCAAGATTAAGATTTGGCTCTCGAGGTGTGCGCTTGGGGATTATTTTAAGGACTGTTTTCCATTCAGCAGCCATTAGAGTGGATGGAGTAATTCACAAACAACAGCAATAAGAAACTTCACTCTGTCAATCACGGTAACCGGTCATGTGTCAGTGGTTTTTAAGCCTTTACAAGTATTCGAAACCGGCAGGGATGACCTATCAGAGCATTTCTCATTCCCAACTAAAATGTGTAAGCCTTAGCTTTATGGCATCTCTGACTCGTTTTTTGTGCATTCCTCCTGAAAGTGAAAACTTGGTAAAAGAATTCAAAAAATTTGACTGCAAACATAATACACAAACTTAAACGTAGAAAAACCCAAGATGTTCTAAAAATGTACCAGAACCCCAACCTTACACACAGGACAAAGTTGACCGCCCTCCAGCGGTAGGCCCACGGTTGTTTCGAAGCCCACTCATTTTAGTCTATTTAATGTTGTTGTTTTAAAGGATGGAAGTCCTGCTACGGATGTTCGATGCTGTACATCTAATAATGCAAGCCGTAAGCCTATTCATCGCTTTCCACAGTCCATATGTAATTGGTTCAATGTTTTTTTCATAGGTTATTCCTGGTAATTTCGCATATACTTATAGAGGCTCTTGACGCAGGGCCGGTCACCGAGATTGACAGAGTGAAGTTTCCGATTGTTGAAGTCTTGTTGAGGGGAATTATTCCACCCATTAGATGTCGCTGAATGGAGAGCAGTCCTTAACGTGCGTTGCTCAAGCGCACACCCCGAGAGTTGAACTAGCGCCGCTTGTTCTTGAAGCTTCTTCGTTCCAGAAGTCACGAGCTGATCAACTGAGCTATCGGAGTAGACGATATTTTTTGCAAGATATTTTTTGCAAGATATTTTTCACTTATTTTCTGAAACTTCTTCGCTTGACTTGTGATTAGTTTAAAAGTCTGTTTAAAAGTCTGCCAGTTAGTCTGCCAGGAAACCTTGGTAGAATGGTTGGGCTTATATAGAACGTGACTCATTCAGCATAGAGTGAAAAAGTTTTTGCTTTGATTTTTACTGAAATGTAAATATTTTTCAGTTCTTCCCCAAAACATTCAAACCATCACCGCGCCATTAGAACTTGAGCCATACGCGGCAATCGCAGATTACAAGGCGGAAGAAAATACTCAAGTCGACTTGTCTGTTGGCGAACTGGTAGATGTTGTTGAAAAAAATGAAAACGGTAAAGATGTTTACATCTTTATTGAAGCTATGAGCAACCACAATGAGTGTTTTATTTTAAAACGATATTTTGGTTAGGTTGGTGGTTGGTGTGCAACGCCTATGGAATGAATGGTTGGGTTCCTGGAACGTATTTGGAAAACACTAACGACAACAACGAAAATCTAGTGACCGAAAGGTCTATCCATGGAGAAGGTATTTTTGTTATAAAAAGGTTTGTTTTAGCTGCGGTTGTAACGATATTCTTTCTAACATGCTTGTTATGATTTTCATACCCCTAGGAACTTGGTACCGCGCCACTTGCAGTTACAAAGCAAACTCAAAAGATGAGATAGACTTTCCTGCTGGTGCCATGCTGGAAGTGATGGAGAGAAACCTGGAAGGATGGTGGCTTGCCAAGTAATTGAACCAACTTAAATCTTCTAATGCAGTTACAGCGACAATGAGAAATGTCAGTAGAATCAAAAAACACTGTAAAGCCTATCAAACTACCAGCTCAATAATATAACAGCAAGACCAGTTGTTTTTATACTATTAAGTAGTTGAGATTTATTGATGAATTATCGAGATCATCACCTAAAAAATATATGTCAACATAGCAAAGGTCTAAAAAAAGATGGCATAGACACAACACAAACGTTAAAACGTTCCATTCATGCAATGTAATGGCCACAGAATGATTCAAAAATTCAATATTGTTTACGAGAAGTCAACATTCAGAACTACAGTAGACAACAAGGATTTTGCGCTACTGTATTTCCATTTTACACAAAATACAAAAAAAAATATTGAAAAGTTTCGGATGCAACAGCTGGCAGATGCCAATAACACACATGGATTTTTTAATGCAATCAGGAATGCAATGATAGAAGTCTACGGACCATCTACGCATGGACAATCCCCTCTGAGAAGTAAGGATGGAGAAACGATACTCAAGAGCGAAGCCGAAATACGATCTCGATGGAAAGAACATTTGGTGGAGCTTCTCAACCATACAGTTGCTATTGACAAATGTGTGATCGACATCATTCCCAACGTGACACAAGAAGACTCTCTTTCTCAGACACCATCTCTCGGAGAGGTCAAAACTGCCATCATGGCCTTGAAAAACAACAAAACAGCGGGCCCTGATGGAATCCCAGCAGAGATTTACAAAGTAGGTGGCAGTTTAATCCAACATAATCTTCATCAACTGCTAATCAAAATCTGGACAAATGAAATTGTTCCATCTGATTTCAAAGATGCTAATATCATCACCATATATACAAACGCAAAGGTAATCGATCAGAGTGTGGAAATTATCGTGGGATTTGCTGGCAAGATAGCAACTGCTGGCAAGATCTTAGCACGTATTTTGAACAATCGCCTCAAACTGATATCCGAGAAGATTTTTCATGAATCTCGGGCTGGCTTCAGGCCATCGCGTAGCACCACAGACATGATATTTTCCCTCAGACAATTGCAAGAAAAGTGTCGTGAACAACATCAACCACCGTACATGGCGTTTATTGACCTCTCTAAGCCCTTCGACCGCGTCTCAAGAGATCTCGTTTGGGATGTACTTTCTAAATACAGATTTCCAGACAAATTTCTTCGTATTCTGCGTCTTCTTTATGATGGTATGTTTGCCAGAGTCCAGACCAGCAACAACAGTTCTGAACCTTTCCTGGTTAACTCTGGAGTGAAACAGGGCTGCGTAATAGCACCAACTCTTTTTGTAATTTTTATTGCATCTATCTTGGAAATAGTCCAACATGACCTTCCATCTGGCATTGACATATCTTACCGCATGGATGGCAAGCTTTTTAACCTCGCCCTCCTTAAAAGTAAATCAAAGACTACAACACGGAGTATCATGGAATTTCAATATGCTGATGATAACTGTGTAGCACTAGCAGCACTGAGTGAAAACCACCTACAGCAGATTCTGAATGCTTTCCATCAAGCATACAAGAGGCTTGGACTTAGCGTCTATATTATCAAGACTCAGGTCCTCTTTCAACCACTTCTTAAAGATCGTACCAGTGCTCTGCCAGAAATCCTTCTCGATGGCAAGGCCTATGAGAGGGGGGTACGGAGGGTACGGCGTACCCTTGAGAGCCCAGGACTGTGATTGTTGAGGGGCCCGAAATTGTGATTTCATAGTTTACGCGCAAAAATGTTTGGTTAAAATCATCCTAAACAACTAAACTCAAGCATAAAAGTTGTTGTTCTTTAGTCCCGGGGGATCCGTAATCTAGAAAAAGAGCCGGAAATTTAATACAGTGCGCGCAACTTAGGGGCCCAAAGTGGTGATTTAATGCTTTATGTGCAAAATTTTTTTGTTAAAAACACCCTAAACTAAATCATAAAAGTTGGTTATTCTCCTGTCCTGGGGGGCATAGTGTAGCAAAAGCAGGATTGAGAAAAACTCCGACTTAAAAAAAAAGTCAAACCCGCCAGGTTTTTTTTTAAAGGCACGGGCATTTTTGGGCTTTTGTGTTTTTTAAAAATTACCGTACTTGAAAAAGGTAATTTCAGGGGCCGGAGTGAATACTTTTGGAGCAGGAAGGCAGCTGGAGTCAATAAAAGTGACTTCGTTAAACTCTGCTAGGCATGTGGTAAATGCAAAAGTTAATGAAGAAAGATTATTGGTCAGATGATTAATTTGATTATGCTTTAACAAGATGATATGATGGAGCCTTGGTAGAGAGCTTGACTTGTTGTACTACATACATGTAACACTCACTCAGTAACGTTAACGGATTTAACATTGTTTTAAACACACAGAAAAACAAGAAAAAAAATAGTGAATCTGACAACGTTTTCGATACCACATATTGTGTCCTCATCAAAAATAATTACAGGATATATGTAAGAAAAATAAATAAATGAATTTGAAAACATTACATTAAAGCTTTACAAGTGACACCTGTTAACAGCACCATCAACAACTGACACACGAATTCAATGCAGGATACACAAATTGGCGAGGGACAGATCACATGATATGCACAACACAAAACACTAAATATTAGTTTTATTGCTGCATGATACTATTATTGCGCACAGATGTCCAATTCTGAAGTAAAATGTTGTATAGTGTGCAATACGCCTAAGCAATCATCACTCCTTTAGCCCATGAAAAAGGGGGCCCAGAGTGAGAAGGGGCCCGGAATAACTCTTTGTACCCCTACTGACTAGTGAAAATTTCTCTCGGAGGCCCTGCTCGATGGTACACCTCTAAAGAATGTGAAACACTTCTGCTACCTCGGAAGTGAAATTTCAGACAGCGTTGACCTTCAGGATGAAATACAACATTGGTTAAATTGTGCTAGCACTGCTTTTGGAAAACTTCGGTCACGAATATTTGACAACCATAACATACGAAAAAGTACAAAGCTCTCCGCCTACAATGCAGTAGTTATCACAACACTACTATATGCTTGCGAAACCTGGACCCCTACCGAAACCACATTACAACTCTTGAAAGATTTCAACAACGCTGCCTGCGCAAAATTCTGAATATCAGCTGGGAAGAGAAAAGAACAAATTTGAGCGTGCCATTTAAGAAGTCACCGTTAGCTTTTATTTTATTGCGAAGGCCATCATCCTCGAAGTCGAGGGATAGCCATCATCATTCTCCCGTCTTGAATTCTACCTTGTTCTGGCGTTTTTTGGTCTGTTCTCTTTAGCAAGTCTACTCTGTTTGTGTGTATTTTTCAATTCCCCTTTATTTCATAATATAATGCCTTTTTATCAGTAATAGCCTATGGTGGGAGTTATGAAAGCGAAACGGTTACACTGTTATGTCGTTTCAGAAATACGGATGTGGTGAGCTAAATTCCGTGAGAGGGGCATTTGTTAACAGGAATAGTAACCTAAATTCCGTGAGAGCAGAATTTAGGTTTTGAATTGTACAGTTGTAAAGCATTTGCAAATTGCAATTCTCATGAGTTTTGTCCAGACGTTCTCATAATTTAAATTTGTTAGTTAGAAACATGGTACATGTTACAATACGTTCAAGGTAACATTATCCTAAGAATACTAATAATATAGCTTTGGTAGAGAAATACTTTTTGAAAACCATAGACAGATAATAATCGGTAACAGCTTATTAAGATTGAATTGTATAATTCAAAAAATAATATATAAAATAAAATAGCGCACAGATGTCTGCAGTTATTGTCTGCAGTTATGCACTCTAATTATGTTATGTATGCACTGTAGTTATGTATGTTGTATATGCACTGTATATGCACTGTATATGACACTATATATATGTATATATGTATATGTATATGTATATATGTATATATGTATATATATATATATATATATATATATATGTATATGTATATATATATATGTATATGTATATATATATATATGTATATGCATTGTATATGCACTGTATGTTGTGTATGCACTGTAGTTATGCACTCTAATATAATTCAAAAAATAATATATAAAATAAAATAGCGCACAGATGTCTGCAGTTATTGTCTGCAGTTATGCACTGATGTCTGCAGTTATTGACGCTCTTGGTTTATGCCAATTGAGCACTTTACTGGAGGCACCTTGCTATGCATTGCGCAAAGCTCACTGCTTGCAGTTTGAGCACTTTGGCAAGGTTGGCAGTAGTACCATTTTTGGTCACTGATTAGGTACCACAAATGGGAAAATGTCACATGGAGGTATATATATCTCCATGGCCATTATTCCAGTGTAACTACTGCACTGATGAGACCGGGAGGTCGAAACGGTGTGCACTGTCTGCAGTTATTGACGCTCTTGGTTTATGCCAATTGAGCACTTTACTGGAGGCACCTTGCTATGCATTGCGCAAAGCTCACTGCTTGCAGTTTGAGCACTTTGGCAAGGTTGGCAGTAGTACCATTTTTGGTCACTGATTAGGTACCACAAATGGGAAAATGTCACATGGAGGTATATATATCTCCATGGCCATTATTCCAGTGTAACTACTGCACTGATGAGACCGGGAGGTCGAAACGGTGTGCACTGTCTGCAGTTATTGACGCTCTTGGTTTATGCCAATTGAGCACTTTACTGGAGGCACCTTGCTATGCATTGCGCAAAGCTCACTGCTTGCAGTTTGAGCACTTTGGCAAGGTTGGCAGTAGTACCATTTTTGGTCACTGATTAGGTACCACAAATGGGAAAATGTCACATGGAGGTATATATATCTCCATGGCCATTATTCTAGTGTAACTACTGCACTGATGAGACCGGGAGGTCGAAACGGTGTGCACTGTCTGCAGTTATTGACGCTCTTGGTTTATGCCAATTGAGCACTTTACTGGAGGCACCTTGCTATGCATTGCGCAAAGCTCACTGCTTGCAGTTTGAGCACTTTGGCAAGGTTGGCAGTAGTACCATTTTTGGTCACTGATTAGGTACCACAAATGGGAAAATGTCACATGGAGGTATATATATCTCCATGGCCATTATTCCAGTGTAACTACTGCACTGATGAGACCGGGAGGTCGAAACGGTGTGCACTGTCTGCAGTTAAAATAAAATAGCTATATAACTTCAAACGTTTTCGGCAAAACTTTATGCCCTCGTCAGGAAAATACCTTAATTCATCTAAACAAAAACAAGAATACTAATAAAGCACCCACTTAATTCGTGTATATATTTATTTGTCTTGTTATTACATATGACACATTATTTAAATAACAATGCAGGCTCCAAACATATGAAAACTAAGCTGCGTTAATCTTCAGCAATAAAATGAAAGGGAATAATCTTTTCAGACATCGATGACGATTCGTGTGATTCATTGTCATTCAAATCCACAAAAAAAAATAAACAATGTCCTTCTCAGCTGTCAGTTACTTTACATGGTTTTGCATCACGCAGTCATTATGAATGCTTGTGTTACAGATACAAGAATCAAGAAGGATGGGCACCAGGGTCATACCTGCAAAAGCATCAACCAGACGACAACGTCACTGGGATAGGTACATGTAGAATTGTTGCGGCACAGTCCAGTTGGTTGTTTGTCAACAAAACTCACAGAAGAGCTAAATCAGTGGATTAAGGTTTTCATTCAGAGCTTCGGGTGTCACTCAAAATAAGCATCAGCAACGTAATCTCACTTGTGAGATTAAGGCTTGAATTTTGGTCTCCGCAGATAGAACTGCAGAGGTTAAAAGTTTAAAGTTTTTGCATGATGTATGTGTGTTAGGGCTTCAATGGAGAGTTTGTCTTGTTAAACCATAGGCACAAGAAGCCCAGCAACATAAACAAATTAAACATATTTAATTTTATTACAATAATAGTTACACAAGTCAAAACGAAAACTACATAAAAACAAATTAAGAACGTTTTCGACATCACAAGATGTCCTCTTCAAGAATTACATACAGTACTTTTACATTTAAACAAAATACAATGGTTAAATATTAAATTTATCAACAGAAATAAAGGCTAAAACTGCGCAGTGCTTCTGACTAGCTCAACACAACAATAAACACGAGAATCTCAAAGGTCACAGCAAATGGCATGAGTAGACAAGATACTAAAACTAATTTTAAAATACACAGAGCAAAAAGACGAGCCACATCGTACATATCACATTATGTGATCTGTGTGACGTCATTTGCTGTGACCTTTGAGATTCTCGTGTTGTTAAATTTGATAACGTTTCTTGTCTTCGTGTGCCTATGGTTGTGTGTCTTGCATCACGCAGGCGCTAAAGAATGGATCTCAGATGCGCTGGCTTACACCAAGTTGTTGAAGATTTAGATTAAGTGGACGAGAAGGCGATGAAGTCAATCTTCGTGTCCACTTTCAGGCATGCCTTTAAGTGTCCTGCCAGAGACACAGCTGCATGCTCATCAGCGTTGTCGAACCGACGTCTTATCGAGAGTCGTATTAAGGCTCTTATCACTAGGCTGGGCAGCCGGCTAGTCGTGTTCAAACTTGCACGGGGATGGTTGTAGCATTATAACTTTGTTTTAGCAAAACAAAGTTTTACTGATTGTGTTATTGAGATAAAATAATCAAGTTTTAATAGCTACCATTTTTACTTGTTTAGAATCTCTCTCACCTAAGCAACTTGTTCACAAACCGGTCCCTCGAAGATCAACCATTCGACGCCAATTTCACTTTTCTCGTGATTTTCCACAAAATCGTCATTATATCACACTTTACAACTTCAAAGCGAATGTCAATGGAGGAATGAGTTTTGATGCTGGTGAAAAAGTCCAGGTAGCCTACATATCTCTACCACTTTCAGCTTGCGTGTAGCTTACGTTCACGCACATATGAGCCACGCAGCCAACTTGAAGCTGCTTGAAAGTGGCGGCGGTTGAGTGAGACGTTTGACTTCTATTCGATTTTTGACGTAACATCGGGACTGATGAAATACTTTCGCTAACCTCCTACCTGGAGCAAGAGTCCTTTATCAATAGGCTTCGGCTTACTAAAGGCAGCGATACCTCTTCCTATGGGGTAGGGAGAGGCAGAATCATAATGTTTAGCTGCAAAATGGCGTAAGAAGTGTTATCAACGTAAGAAGTATCATAAACAAAAAGCAACAGCAATGGAAAAAATCTTTAACCTTGTTGCTCAACTACGATTCCTTCACGATATACCATGCATACTATACCCTATCACTATCAGTTGCCATGCATAGGCTACTATACCCTATCAGTGGCGTAAGCAGGATTTTCTTACTGGGAGAGGGAAACGTTCGTTATAGTTTGACTTTTTTTTATGAAAAGTAGCCTAATGCTAGTTTATTGTCTAACCAAGGTTTAAGGTAGCAGAAGCTATCCCGTTGTTGAAATATAAACTTTCACGGTCTTTGCGTATGTCACTTACTTTTGGATTGAATTATTAGATATGTGAATATGAAAATCGTGATAGTAGTCTAAGTCTAAACACATAAGTAAAAACTGTAATAGTTTGATTAACAGGCAATGCAGTGGCGTATCCTGCTGGGTTGAACAAAGAACAGCTATTAACTTATTAAAGGTAACTCTTACACACGAACGTGAAAAAAATGCGACTAAAACTAGAGAATACAAAAAACTCAGTCACACAAAAATTCAGCTAAACTGCTCAGCTACAGCTACCTAATGCTGTAGTAGCTTAAGCCAGGGTCCATTTCAGTCAAGTCTAGCCGAGACCTCACATATCATGTCTTATGCCAAAGTCTATCCAGCCAGGATAACAGTGTAAAGCTAACATCAGGCTAAAACTTTTCCTTACGAGGTCGATACAACCCTAACAGCGCCTTAGATTTTCTCATTACGTAGCCTACCGGTACAATACCCAACAGAGTAAGCGATTCAGAAATTTCTTCCACAGATTAGTTAAAATAAACGTAAAATGCTGTTTTTTCCATTGTTTCTCACTTGTTTCTTCGTATAGCAAAAACGAGGGCAAGGGATGCGATACAAATCTCTGCTTCCGTAAGCTTCCAACTTTTTTTAAATTAAAACCGAGCTGAAATCATACGGAGACATGAGTTAGAAGCTGTTTCAATTCGTATTCAGGTAAAGAAATTACGAAATCGCGTTAATGAAAAATATCATCTTTTCTTTGTTCAATTTTGACAGGGAAGGCAATGTTGCATGGGAAGCAACGCGGTCATGCAGTTTCTGCATGAACGTCCCTTAATTGCTTCTATTGAGGATACGCCGCTGATGCAATGGCTTCAAGTTAAAGAATAAATCGAACCTTTCTGTAAAATTTTAATTATCGAATGCAATTTATTACGGTACTAAACAAAATTATTGCACTCTGGACATATATAACGAAAAAGAAGGCCTACCATGTAGGACCGTGTGAGCACCATAACCCCCCCCCCCCCCTCTTCTGACATTCACTAGTGTGCCTCTACTTTTTAGTAAAGGTGCCAAAAATGGTTTTCAAACCATATACGTTCGGATTAAAAACATCAGACTGACTCCACAATCTGTTGGAACTCCATCCTTGACTCCACAGCCTAACAATACAAAGGACCATTCATCATTATTTTCATCATTATATTCAGGCTGTGATAGCCCACTGCTGATTAAATGCCTTCACATTTTTTTGCCAATTTAGTCGATCGTGTGTTTCTTTATACCAGCTTGCTGTTCCACATTCCACAAATACTAAAAACTAGGGAAAAAATGACGCAGTTTTTGTCTTGAAAAAATAATAATAAGACGCTGGGTAGAATGCAAAACAGCCCACTTCAACAAGGTAGTTAAACAAATTTTGGCGACGTAGAGTTTTCTTCCGTATGAAATCCCCTTCCCCTTTTAAAAAGTTTTTGAATTAAAAAAATCATCAATGCAAAGTCGGCTTATACGCTGGATGATCCCTGTCAGCGCTTCTGGATGCCATTATTGAACATCTTCGTCGTTTCACGAGCATTTAGTTTAGGACAAGTTTTATGCTGTGAACTGTTGAAACACATATCAAAAAAGCGACAGCGTATAACTATTTCTTCTGTGAACTCCAACAAAATAACGTGGATTTACTGGTTTCGCTGATTTGAAATAATCATTCCAATGATGATCAATACAAACCCGATGGATGCAGCCAAAGCTATGAAATTCGAGTTTGTAGCAGTATTGTCACATTTTTTTTTATTTAAAATTGCCGGAAAACGCTGCACCAACTAAATATGAATATCGGTGGGCCCCTAAACAGAGATGTGGGCCCACTAACCGGGATTTTGGAAGCGGAAAATAGAATAGGGCCTTGCATAATTTAAGCTATTGAATATCAAGCTTACTGAATATATAGTAATATTTACAGTTTTTCATTTCAAATGGCCAAAAAAACATGAAACAAACTGAAATGTGTGGGCCCCTAAACAGTTTTGCCCCCCGAGTAAGTACGAGGGGCGGTTAATGTGGCCTTGCTACCCAATACCACTCTTGAACAGTAACATGTTTGCACTACACAATAACAGCAACGCTAAAAAAAAATCAAAATTTGTTGAAAGGGAGGGAGCATGGCCCAATGGCCTACCCCTTTCAAAAAAGAAATTAAATTAAAACTGCATAGTGCTTCTGACTTCTGACTGCGTGCGTCACTGTAAATAATGTCCATAACACTTTTAATGATTTTTTGTTGGTATTTTCTGCATTGAGACTTTTCTCACAAAATATCGTGGTAAACGCAATTTTCCTTGCATTGCTTATGAGCAATCAAATTCGATATAGCCCACCAGTTATGGAAAAGTGACATCTTGTGTTAGTTTCTTGTCATTTATATAATTAAGGTTACACAAACACAATGGCTTTATTATTTACTCATGACAATAACATTACCTATCAGCCGTTCTAGAAGGGTTTATGCGAGCTGGTGGGTGATGTTAAAGTAGTGTCAATGGAAAAAGGGTTAAACCGCCGACGCAAAACATTATGAATTTCCTGAATAGGTAAAGGAAGACATAATAACTAAGGTCAGTATATATGGGATGCTAGCGGTTTTGGGGTCTATAGTTAAGTCCCAGAAAGGAGATCGAAAGAGCTAAAACCTCCAAAGTGGAAATAAGTCCGATGTGGGGTAGCTTAATTCTTAGGACATCTGGCCACTCATCAATACAACTATGAAAAAAAGCAAAAATATGATGTTCTAGGAATGAAAATTAATTTTGTGCGATATTGCAGCATATTTGAGGATGAGGATAGTTAAATTATTGAAAAACTATTTAAATTCTGTATACCTGGCATGTGTGCGTTTGAATTCCCATTAAACTTATGCAATGTCTTCTACAGACGTATTTTCTAATATAGAAATTTGTCACATTTGCAATCATCATCATCATTACCTTCCTCGTATTGAGGGTTGGATACAATGCGCCATTGTTCTCGACCATGAGCTGTTCGTACTGCAATCTGCAAAAAATGTATCAAATATTGCAACCTTAAAGTTTGATATCGAGTTGAGAAAAGTAGGCTAACTAAAATTTTGGGAGTCAGTTGGTTTGCATCTCCACATAGCGCTGTTAATGTGTCGAGGCGGAGTTTCTTAGCATTTTATAAACCTTTCAGAACTTTCACCGAAAGAAAAAAAATATTAAGCAAATCGAGTCATATTTAAAGATTTTGTGGTGAAGTTATCAGGAAGAAGTATTCGTTTGATGAAGTGGTCGAGTCTTGTGAAGTAAAGAAAGCTGCTTTTTTTTAAAGATATGCCTTCGAACGAGTTCACAGGTTGACTTGGAGACTCCGCTTTTTTTCATTGACGTCGATTCATCCAAACTTTGTTAGGTGGGGCAATATGTGGCAAATATAGAAAATACATTAAAAGCATTAAATGTATTTTCTTTGAACATTGTATGACCCAATTACCTTCATAATTTGCATAAAAATTGTCATTATTACTGCTCGTAGACTAATTTCGCAGACTAATTCGTTTCTTAGCAACCACATAACAATTTTGTCATTTTCTAAAGTGAACTGCTGTAAATTTTACTGTACTATGCTGCCTGTTTATATAGTTGTACTGAAGAGGGTTTAATACCCGAAATCGCGATCTGCAACAAGATAATTTCAAGCTGGACATGAAAACTTTGAAAACTATTAATGGTGCAATTGATCTAACATGGAAGTTTAGCTAATAAATTCTTGTTTCTCTTTGAATTGACTTGTACTCTACAAGGTGGACGTTAATATGTTAAAGTATTCAACCTATTTTTTTTTTCTTAAATTTTCGACGCATAAGTATCTGCTTTACGTGGATCCCTTAACAAACTTTACGTTTATTTAAGGTTAAATGTGTCAAACCCCTTTTTAATTACTATATTTGTTTGGTTGAAAGATACTTTCAGCTGATCTTTGTATCGCATTTTGTTATACGGGATAGGGGGAATCTTTTTCCTGTCTCCAATTCTCAATAGACCAAGGGTCTCAAACTCAAATTGCTTCGAGGGCGAAATGAACACTTGTAAATTCACCCGAGGGCTGCAATACACAATAAGAAATCAATAAACAAAATAACACAGTAAAACACAACAAAGAAAGAAAGCAAGAACATACCAAGTACGTTAGATTGTAAGAAAAAGTAGTGAGCACAAAGAGATGGAAAAACACTAAACAAACGCAAAAAACAGTAAACGAAAAACAAAAACAAAAAAGGGTGCAAACGAAAGGTCTCCAATTCTCGATAGATCATTAATCGAGGAAGCCTTGTCGTTGAATCTATCCAAGACATTTGCTGTCCAGCGGAGGCGGTGTTGCAATACGGTGGCTTCTAGGCTGGCCAACCTATCGAGATTTGCGTTGTTGGTGAGACGACCCACGAGTGCCTTGCATTTGCCTCAGTTTCCTCTCCTGGAACTTTTCAAGACGTTTGATGTCACGACAGTTGAAATACAATGAAACCGTGAATGGTTTATTTTTGTGATGTTTTGATTCATTTCATCTAAAATTGTATTTTGATAGGTTCTTGAACAATCCGACAATGGGTGGTGGTACGTTGCAATGCGCGAAAAACAAGGTTGGGTCCCGGAAAACTACCTTTCTATCTGTCCCAGTTTTAACTCTCAGTCACCTCCAAGTGATCAGTTTTCCTCCACTTGCTCACTGAGTGCTTCTGCTCTCTCTCCCATCTTTCCTTTGTTGGCTCCATCAGAGAATGCTCCTGAATACAATCAAATGTCTAAAAAAAGATCTATCCCTGGCTGTGAACCCAGTAAAGAAGCATCGAATTCAAATCCTTTCTCTCTTCACAGCAGTCGCAGCGTGTCTCATCAAGCGTCAGACACTGCCAAGACGTATCATCAAAGGTAAGCATTGTGAGTTGCTACCTACTTGAATCATGGATAAGTACAACTAAATCACCGAATAAAAAATGATATATAAAAAACTATGACATGTAATTTAGCAAAGGAGCTTTAAAAGCGTTACATCATAGTGTTTTTGAAAAACGGTTTTATCCGTTTCTAGCAGCAACGCACTCAAAAACTGCTCTGACTTTTACTTGAATGAACCAGTAAGGATTGACATGGAGTTTTGGTAAATTGGTTTAACTGAAATAATGAAAAGCCAATTCACAGAGAATCTCATGAGCCAGACAAGCAGGTGAAGGACAGCAACAATTCATCTTCAAATCAAACCAAACCATGGAAATCTCCCCAAACATCAGCATCTTCTTTAAAAAGTAAGCATTAAAAGCCTTTTATATACTAATAATCGACAATATGCTATCCCATGAAACCACTCTCTGCCTGGGAACGGATCCCTGAGATTGCCGGTTGCAGAAAAGTGGCTTCGACACATTTAAACCACACGCAGCTGCGTTTCTGTGAAACACTGACATGTTTGACCACGAAAATTGACTCTCTTGCTTTCACTCCATCTAAATGTTTGGTCGGAACTTACGTGATGTAGCGTTTCACAGTTGTAAAATGACGGATAGCATTCTCACAACTCTTTTTTAAAGATTTAAGTAGGATGATAATACGCAATGATTGTGTTTATATTTTTATTTCGAAAATCCATTATACCGTGTAAAGAGTATTGTTAATTGAGATGTTTGTTTGCGATGACACACTAGAGCAGTGCTACTCAAACTTTGGTAAGCGCACCGGAGCCGATACGCAAGCAATTGACTGCCGGTACGCGACCAGCTTGAAAATTGTTGCGTAGGCTTTGTGTTTTTCACCATCCTCAGGTTGTTTTTTTAATTCGCAGCCTAATTTCCGTCCTGTCTTATAGTGTTAAAGCGACATGGGCTACACGCTAACGTAATTTATCAAAGACAACACGTGGACATGAATAAGAAACCACGTGGACAACACGTGGACATGAATAAGAAATCACGTGGACATGAATAAGAAACCACGTGGACAACACGTGGACATGAATAAGAAACTACGTGGACAACACGTGGACATGAATAAGAAGCCACGTGGACAACACGTGGACATGAATAAGAAATCACGTGGACATGAATAAGAAACCACTACTTTTCGACCCATATGATTCCAATTCTGATAAAAGTGATGTTGGAGAGGCTGAAGTCAGGGATATCTCATGAAGGAGGTACAAAGACTCGCAGCGATTGCATTATTCTCACGACACTACCAGGGCGGTAGTTGGCAGCGCATTAAACATGCGGATTTTTGTAAATTGCAGAAAGTTTGTAGTACAGGTGGTACAGTCAGTTACAGAAGACAGTTAGCAAATGTTATCTAGAGCATGTTTAAAGAATACTTGCTTGGAAAGACAGTTGAAAGGTTACCAGTAAGGTGTTTTTCTGCACGAACCCTTTGCACTAGGCTAGGTGTAAAGCAAGTAGGCTATAGGCCTACGGGTAGTTGAATTAACAAGTAATTATGAGCATTCAGTCAATATCCATGCCTAGCGCAATGCAGGTTATCATAACAAAGTTTATTAAACTATTATCTGAGCCATGGGCTCCGTTAGAGGGGGGGCCGCGGGGGTGATTACCCCCCCACCAATTGGAGTGGGGGTAACTAATGCAAAATTACTCCCCACCCCACTAGCGTAGAGATAAAAACATTTTAATATTTTTTTACTTCTGTGTTTTATTTTATTTTCTTTTTTTGTTGCACAACTTTTGAGTTTTTTGCTTGGCAACTCCGACTCGCAAGACAACGCCAAACTATGTATCTTGTCAAAAATATACGCATCACAATGCGCTATGTGTTAACTGTTTAATTTCGCTTTTTTACCACTCACAAACGAAATCTACTACAGTTGCACTGTTTCAATGTCTTTCGGCGTTGAATCGTTGTAACTCGGCGGCTTTTTTCGCGGAGATAGCTTCTCTCCGCCTTTGTTTGAAACAGCGGGCTTGATGGTTTTGCAATGCCATGCGATTTTGCTGATGGAGAAACGATGGGTGGCTTTTAAAATTGATTGCAAGGCCAAGGGATAGCTGAGGCAAGGGACAGCTATTTGCTGAGTCACGTAAAATTCCTATTTATTTTTAAATATTATTATTTGTAAAATTCCATTTTTTGTTTACTGTAATTTCTTACACGGCGCAGATGCATTGGCGTAGCTAGGGAGTGGCGGCACATTCCCTAGCTACGCCACTGTGCAGATGGTAGGCCTTCCTGTAGTATCGATCAAGATGTCTCTCTATTTTCAGTTGTTGTAAAGTTAATGCATTCTAGCTTTAATTTTATTTTTTTCTGAGTTGAATGTAGGCCTAGCTTTGACCTTAACACTTTCGATCTTTAAATCTAACCTTTTATGTGCACAATTTGGAGCACTTGTGCCAACGAAGAATACTGAGAGGGATTTTTGCGTACGCCCTCTCCCCTCTTTCAGTCAAAATTGTCTCAAAACTTCAAAAAATGTGGCAAATGTTAAAGAACTTTTGCTCGCGATTTCAGATTTGTTGAAATATATTTTTGATTTTAAATCGTGCTAAAAAGCAAAAATTTTGCGCCTTCGGCGCAAGACATGTCGCCTAAGACACTGTACGTATAAGAAACTGAAGCTTTTAATAATGCAAAGGGGGTCTGGGGGCAACCTCCCATAAGTATATGTGATGAAATAATCCAATAAGCCCCCTGTCGATGTCAAAACATCATTCCCGCCTCTGCCTAAATTATCCCCCCACTCTCAGGAAGTGTCGGAGCCCCTGATCTGAGCTAATTGTCAATTGATGAGTGACAGAGATTATTTACGGTGAACAGGTTTGGTTTGTGAATCTTTATCCTCGGACTAGACAAAGCCTTGATAGGTATTCTGGTAGTTTCGCATACTTGTAGAGGCTCTTGATGCAGGGCCATTATGGTAGTTTCGCATACTTGTAGAGCAGTGATGTACGCGCATACAAAAAATATTGGCGCCGTCAGCGTTAACGCAAACGTTCGAAAAACCATACGCCGTATGCGTCAACGCAACTTGCAAAAAAAGTTGGCGGCGTCAACGTCAGCGCATACACTAGCGTAAACTAATTTTGTTTGCTAGGTGCCAAACTTTCACACGGTATAAACCACTCGAAACAAACAAGTTTTATTTTGAATTTCCACGAAGAAACACAAGCATCTGAAAGTGTTCATCTGACATTTTGCTGTGTTTTGGTTCCAATATGTCTTTGCCCATTAAAAACATTTTTTCAACTGCAGCGCTGGAAGGTATTGGCGTGTTGTAGCGAAAAAAATACATTAAAAAGTATGCGTTGACGCTATGCGCTAAAAAACCGCGAAAACTTTACGGCGTAGCCTCAAGCGCAAACTATCCAAAAAAATGTGGCCGCAAGCGTTAGTGCAAACAAAAAGTCTACGCCGCAAGTATGCGGCGTAGGCTACATCTCTGTTGTAGAGGCTCTTGATGCAGGGCCGTTATCGAAATTGACAGAATAAATTTTTCCGATTGTTGAAATGTTGTTGCCAATGTTGGAAGTTATTCTATCCAATATGTGCTGCTAAATGGAGAGCAGTCCTGAAATGCGTTGCTCAAGCGTACACCCTGAGAATCGAACCATCGCCGCGTGATATTGTCGAGCGCGTAACCACTGACCTAACAGGGCGGACAGATCCCCTTTTGTTATCAGACGTAATAAAAGCCTTTACATACCTTTCTTTTGATATCCCTGGCTAAAGCATTAACACTAAAAAATAATTCGTTGAAGTTTTATTCAACCATACCGTAAATCAAATAAAAAATCTCAAGGTTTTGAAAACTATACTGCCTCCATCTTCAGTGTGAGAAATATAAGCAATCCCTGATGCCGTATAGGTTTAAATTAAATTCCGGCTGACATCACAAGGACTAATCAACGAACTATTATGAGTGAAAACCTAGTAGAACTAGTTATTATGAAATGATAAGTAACAGAAGTCAAGAGTCTGATAAAGCAAAGTATCTCGATAGCGATAACCTACAATTGCAGTTATTGGTTCAGATCATGCGAACAACAATCTGAATCAAACTGGTCGCGAAACCCGAGAGTCTGCCTTTATAATCAACAGATTTCCGAATTTAGGATTTATTCTTGTTTTCAATTTCGAAATATTGTTTGCTCCAATAAACATAAAATATGAATAAACAAAACATCTAGCAATTTAGTAAGCACACTAAGCAGGCCTACCACTTTAGACAATAATTATTCAAACAGGTTTCCAATATTTAATCAATTCAATTCAGAGTGTTAGCCTACATACAGCTACACTAAATACAAGCATGAAGATTTGTTGACTTACATTTGATTTCGGCAGTCGGTTTCGAAACGCAGTGAAATAATTTTCTGTTAACTGACATAGAACATTTCTTAGTGGTTATTCAATGGCGTCACATCGGCGTACAAAACGAGGCAAAGTCAGAGTTTCCAAACAAATTTTTACTTTAATTTAAACAAATATGCGGGGAATAAAAATAGAAAAATTGGCATTAACACACCCGCTACCTTAAGCATAAGTAGGTTTTCTACGAGCTGTGACGCTTAACAGTTAACAGCTTAGCAAGAAAAGAAAGAAATTTTGTGTGTTTGGGCCCATCATCTGAAATAGAAATTTAAACGGAATCCCTTCATGAGACAGTCATTCACAAGAAAGAATTGGACATAGCTTTGTTACAGGTCTTTCGAGCACAGAATGCTGAGTTTGAATTCTTGCACTTCGAACTAAACCATGTTTGTCTGGGAATGTCTTGATAACACGCCCTAACAACCAGCAATTTCGTGGTATCTTATCTGCTAAGAAAACGACGTCTCCAGTTTTGAGATTCTTTTTTGCTTCATGCCATTGCTGTCTCTTTTGAAGGAGTGGAAGATATTCTTTTGTCCATCTGCTCCAAAAAACATTTGCGAGATGCTGGACCTGTTTCCAGCGTCTTCGACTGTACGCATCTGTCTTTTGAAATACTCCTGGAGGCAGTAAGCATTCTTGTTTCAATGACAATAAATGGTTTGGAGTGAGCGGATTAAGATCGCCAGGGTCGTCGGAAATAGTAGTAAGTGGTCTACTGTTAAGTATGCTCTCGACCTCACACATGAATGTTAGAAGGCTTTCATCGGTCAGCTTCTGTTCATTGCAGATGGACGCAAGTATTCTTCTCACTGATTGAATTTGTCTCTCCCAAACACCTCCATGGTGTGAAGCGGTGGCAATATTGAAGGTCCATTTGATTTGTTTTTGTAAAAGAAAGGAGGAGTGGATTTGGTTTTGATTCCATTCTTTGATGCCTTTTCTTAACTCCTTTTCTCCTCCCACAAAGTTGGATCTGTTGTCGGATCTCATTTCCTTAACTTGGCCTCTACGGGCGATGAAACGACGCAATGCTTGGATGAAGGACGTAGTATCCAGGCTGTGAGCAATCTCAATGTGAACAGCTCGTAATGTTAAGCATGTGAATATAACGCCGTATCGCTTCAAGTCACAGCGGCCATGTCGTACGATGAAAGGTCCAAAATAATCTAGACCCACAAATGTAAAGGGAGGTTTGTCTGATGTGAGCCTATCCGGAAGGAGATCGGCCATTTTTTGCGAGCATGTACTTCCGTGTCTTCGACGGCAGGAGATACAGTTGGACAATACCTTTCGTACAGCGGAGTTCGCGTTGATGATCCAAATCTTTTCGCGCAGCAGAGAAATGACATGCTGTCTGCCAACATGGCCTGAATGTTGGTGCATATGACATATGACAAGGGTGGTGACAGGATCGTTTTTAGGCAAAATTATGTGGTGTTTTGCTTCATCAGATAAGGATGCTGCACTGATACGGCCGCCCACCCGCAGCAGTCCGTCGTCAAACATTGGGTCAAGTTTTCTGATGTTGCTCAATTTCTTCACCGGTTTGTTTTTCAGAAGACGATCGATTTCTGTGCTGAAATGTTTTCTTTGTACGTATTGAAAGATGAATCTTTCGGCAGCCTCAGTTTCCTCTACTCTTAGAGGGGCCGTGCCAAGGTGAGAGTTTCTGCTTGAGTTGGCATCGTGAAGTACGAGGTCTTTGAATTTGTTTTTGTAGCGCAGGATCCAGCAACAAACTCCTTTTAATTTCTGCCATGTCGAGTATCGTCGAGAAAGGTCATCCAAGAAGTGAGGAGGTTCGCAGGTTGTAGCAAACATTTTGGTCTTTTTTACTTCCGGATCGTCCACGTTAATTTCGTGGAAAAAGCTTGGTTGTGTTGGCCAGTGCGATGGAAGCTTCCATAAGAAGTCTGGTCCAAGTTTCCATCTGCTGCACTGCAGGAATGATTCAACGGATAGACCTCTAGAGCCGTCGTCTGCGGGATTTAGTTTTGTGGGGACATATTTCCAATGTGAGGCAGATGACTTATCATTGATTGTTTGAACCCTGTGGTCACAGCGGTAAACCATAATCTCTTCTTGGGAAAGTTTTAACATAAAGTTCCCGAATCCGTTCGTCTGTATATAATGACCGAAGAAACACACACTTGAACTTCTTTTCAAACAGTGTATTTCTGTAAAATTAGCCCGAGGCTATCGAAAACGAGGGGGGTGCAACGCCGTACACCACTGAAAACTGTCACTACAGAACAGATTACTTGGATAAAAGACGGAACTTTTGTCCAGCTAGCAAGCATTAAGCCAACAGTTAAATGTGCGACTAACTCTCAAGCAACCATTTCACGAATGACCAGAATAGATATCAATATCTCAAATTCACGTAGAAAGTAACTGTGACGCAATAAATGAAGACTGTGACGCAATAAATGAAGACATTGTCACGCAATTCAAAACAGGTGTCCAAAGCTAGTAATCCAATGTATTCATGTTTAAACAGGTTTCAAACCGAAACAGGCCCAAACAGGTCCAAACAGGTTTAAACAGGTTTGACACAAGTCTTATTAACGATGGTGCAATTTTGGCACATTTTCTAGCAACTTCCATGACGTAATATTCAGTAGACTTGAACGGTTTTTATATGACGTTTGAATAGGTGAACCATTGTCTGGAACACCCTGTTTGCTACAAAGGTGTGAAAACATTTGTCCTTGTTATTGAGATACCTTAAAACGGTGGTGCTGTCAGTCCAAAACACAGATGTTTGAGAGAGCTCAGGAATTTGAAGCTCTTGCTTTAAAATGGTATCGGAGCGTATTGAGATTGTTGCGGCTGAAAGTTCTAGTCGTGGAATTGTTAGTCGTTTTATTGGGACCAACTTTCCTTTTGCATACACAAGAGCACAGTGAACGTTTCCGAGATCATTCACTAAACGGATGTAAGAAATAGCGCAATACGCTTCCTCAGAAGCATCTGAGAAGTGATGCAGCTGTGCCTCAACAATTTTTCCAAAGAGAGCTGGTTTGTAGCATCTTGGTACCTGGAAAGTTAAGAGTTTAGGCAAGTCGTTAAGCCATGTATGCCATCGGGATTCTTCATGCTTAGGTATTGGTTCATCCCATGCGGATTTCAACTTGCAAAGATTTTGGAGAAACACTTTCATAGGCTGTATCACGGCGGCACCAAATCCGAGTGGGTCGTAGATTGAACTGACAACGAACAGAATTCCGCGTCTAGTAGCAGACTTTACTTTGACATTTGTCTTGAAGCAAAGAGTGTCATGTTCAACATTCCAGGAAACACCAAGCGCTCTTTCGGTTGGGAGGTCGTCTAAAGAGATATCAAGGTTTAGTGCTTCCTTTGACCATTCTTCTTTGGGTATGGATTTCATAACTTCGCAACTGTTGCTGATCCATTTTGTAATCTTAAAGCCGCCTTGAGCTAAAAGATTGCGCAACTCTTGTACTAGAGATGTGGCATGTGTGGTAGTTGGCACCGAGGCGAGACAATCGTCCACATAGAAACAATTGTCAACAACGTTGACAGCGGTAGAAGTAAATTCCAATTTGTGGTCAGATGCTGTACGTTTTAGCGCGAAGTTGGCACAGCTCGGTGAGCATACCGTACCAAACAGGTACACCGTCATCCGATATTCCTGTAGTGGTTTACTAATGTCACCATCTTTCCACCACAGGAACCTGAACAAATCACGGTTGTTTTCAGGTACCTGCACTTGGTGAAACATTCCTTGGATATCACCTTGAATGGCAACAGACTCTCGTCTGAAACGCAAAAGCACGCCAATCAGTGTGTTGGTGATATCCGGACCGGGTAGCAAGTTATCGTTTAAACAAAAGCCATGGTACTTGCATGAGGCGTCAAAGACTACCCTAATTTTGTCGGGTTTTGCTGGGTGGTACACACCGTGATGGGGAATGTACCATACATTTCCATTGGCTTCCTTTGAGTTTGTCACAGTCTCGGCATAGCCTTTATTGATCATATCTTGAACAAAGGTGCGATAATCGTTATGAAATTTGGGATTTTTTGCCAATCTATGCTTAAGATACTCCGCTCTTTGTTCAGCTTGTTTCTTGTTGCAGGTCATTTTTAGGTTTGGATTTCGAAGAGGCAATGGTATTTCATAATGTTTATTTTCAAGGTGTTTGATAGAACCAGTCACGGATTTCATAAACTCTTTCTGCTCTACAGGGAGTTCAGCTTTGGCATTTTCAATGGAGTCAATTGCATCAAAACACATGCTGCACATTTGTTTGGAAGCGGCTTTTGTAAAGAAACTTTGAAGGGTTGATGAGGTGCTCCCTTGTTTGGGACAATAAGCGACCCAGCCCAAAGCAGTTTTGATTGCATAACTACCATACTCTGTAGTTATGACCCTTTGAGGTTGCATAACTTTCAAATTATCATTACCTATTAGGAGGCCAACATCACAATCAACATTGGGAAGATGAACGTTTTTGAACTCAGGTATGCTCATTGCATCATTTTGGGTTGAAATGTCATTTGCTGTGACGGGCAAGTGATCAATAGAAAGCAGGGCATTAAGAGCAATGCACTCTGTTTCGTAAAGATCACTGATTTCCAAGCTTTGCACGACCTTAGATTTTCTCTTAGTTGTGGAATTGTTGTTGAGTGTGACAGTGCTGACTTTTACTTCAGGGCATCTAACGAGCTTTAGTTTATTGACCAGACCTTCAGTGATAAATGAATTAGTACTGCCATTGTCCAGGAAGGCTTTGGTGGTTATGACATTTGTGGAACCTTTCATGTGCACTTTAACTGGCACAACTGGCAGAACACCACTGGATAAAGAGCTGGTGCCAATGAATCCACTTTTGGTTTCGAGATTAGAACTTGGCTTTTCATTGACATCGCGTGTAGGGTTAAACTGTGGTATGTCGGGTGGATGTAAAAGTGTTGTGTGTCTCTTATTAGATCCAGGTTTTTTGCAGGGCTCTTGTCTGTCACATTTGTCGGCCATGTGACCTTTTTTAAGACAACAAAAGCACAGTTTCTCCTTGATGACAAAGGCACGACGTGAGTCGTATGTTTCATTCCGAAATTTCCAGCACTGGTTAAGATAATGTGTGCCCCCACACAGATTACATTTTTTCGTTGGAAGCACAGGGTTGGAATGTGTAGAAAAGGATTTAACCCTTGGTTTTGAATGGCTGGTGCTGGCTGGAGTTGAGCTGCCTGACCCTGGAGTTGAGCTGCCTAACCCTAACCCTAACCCTAACCCTAACCCTAACCCTAACCCTAACCCTAACCCTAACCCTAACCCTACATTCCCTGGTTTTTGAAGATACAAACTCGCACACATTTGTGATACATATTTCTGCTTGTTTTACATGCAGTATTTGGTCAACGGTGTGTTCCCAACTGGACAACCATTGGGGAGGAAAGCGGCGCACAAATTTTCTAATCGTGTCTAGATTATCAATTTGGTGGAGATAGTCCATCTCAGAAAGTGTGTACATACAAGATGTCAAATCTGCTGAGAATTTTTATCCTTTTTGTACAAAGTAGGTCCATCTATGAGGTTTGCAATACTAGCAGCCGCAACCTGCATTTTTTGACCAAAATTGTCACGCAGCAATTTTCTGGCAGCATTGTATCCTTCTTCTGGAGGCATATACTGGCACCCACGAACCAAAATGTGGGCAGTACCTTGGGTGTAATGGAAAAGAAAAAACAACTTACGCTTGGGGTCATCTACGAGTAAGTCAATGATAGTGTCGAAGGCATCAATGAAGCTGCAGTAGTTTGAAGGGTTGCCGTCAAATATGGGAGGTTTAATGTCTAGGTTAGGTGTCTGGTTGATAGTTATGTTAGTTAGGTGAACTGGTGTTACTACAGGAAACATGTTCCACAGTGTTTGGAAGTTCGCTAACACTTTTACGAGAGTGTGGTGAGGGAGCAGAGTGGTTAGTAGAATGAGTAGGTAAGAATGGAGATTTAGAAAGATGTGCTGTAGAAGGTTTACCACTTGAGTCACATATAATTTTAGGCTGGACAGAAACATTGCTGGTGTCCAGCACAGGTTGAACATTAACTGAGGGTGTTGTACACACAGGTTCTAACACATTGTTACCATTAAATGTTGTTTCATTTAATTTAGTATTAAGCATAACATTTTTAACATCAGCTTTAACTTTAGAGTCAACAATGGGATGATTAGTGGCAACATTGTTTAAGCAAGATACAGATTTTTCTACAACAACATCATTTACACTAGAAATATTTTCTTCAGCACTTATCTCTGCGATGGTTTCACTGAGTTCGGCCTGTAGTCGTGCTTGCTCCAGTTCGCATTCATGTTGAATAAAGCGTTCTTCCCTTTCCCTTTGCTGCGCCAGTTGGGCTTGCTCAAGGTCATGTCTATCCTTAGCATGTTGCTTTTTCAGTTCAATAAATGTATTTTGTGATTTCAATCTGGCTTCGATAACAGCTTTTCTTGTTTTCGCACTCATTTTGGAGTAGCCGCTTATTGATGAGTCTCCACTTCTTAGGCTCCGATGACTGCTTGTTGATTGCTTGCTTTCAGCTTTCTTCAGCTTGAGTTCTTTTGATTTGGATCTGGTCATTATTGAGGTTGCCGACTTGTCTTCAGAGACAACTTCTTGATGAGTGACCAGAATTTGTTGTGAACCTTTTCCAGCTGAAGTAGCATTGCTTTGGATTGCAGATGGAGTGACATAATTTGAGACATCAGTGGAAGTTGATGCCTTTTCTTCCATGAGATTTGTCGTTGACATTATCTTCTCACAGGAGTGAATAAAGTTGAATTTGCATTTGATGCAAGTCAATTGATATTTCTTCAGAGAGACTCTCTTCTTCAGAATCAAATCAAACTGATATTAGTTCAGATCATGCGAACAACAATCTGAATCAACCTGGTCGCGAAACCCGAGAGTCTGCCTTTATAATCAACAGATTTCCGAAGTTAGAATTTATTCTTGTTTTTAATTTCGAAATATCGTTTGCTGCAATAAACATAAAATATGAATAAACAAAACATCTAGCAATTTAGTAAGCACACTAAGCAGGCCTACCACTTTAGACAATAATTATTCAAACAGGTTTCCAATATTTAATCAATTCAATTCAGAGTGTTAGGCTACATACAGCTACACTAAATACAATCATGAAGATTTGTTGACTTACATTTGATTTCGGCAGTCGGTTTCGAAACGCAGTGAAATAATTTTCTGTCAACTGACATAGAACATTTCTTAGTGGTTATTCAATGGCGTCACATCGGCGTACAAAACGGGTAGGCACTTTTACATCACCCACTCGTCGAAGAGCGCCTGCTTTTCAATGTGAAATTGCTTTGTGTTTTGTTTAGTCACAATTTTCCTTATAAACTCCATTGATTGCAGTCATTAAGATCCTTCTTGCACTCAGTTCAGTTGCAGAAGAAAAAATAGTATTAGCAGAGGGTGGGAATCGAACCCACGAAATCGAAATTACTACTCCTCTGCCCTAACCATTAGGCAACGGTGGTTGTGGCAAAGCAATCAGTTAAATTTCTTTGTATCAAAATTTTTCGATCAGAATATCACGTGACGAGTCACATGACTGAAATCAGCTGAATCGCGAGTGAACATGTCACGCATGATTGCGTACCTCTTCGACGAGTGGGTAATGTTAAAGTGCCTACCTACAAAACGGGTAGCCACTTTAACAAGTCGAAATTCTGCCACTGAAATTGATTAGAATGAAACCGCCAACCAATCACAAGCTACGGTTTAAGTGACGTAAAAAATGGCGAAAAGAAGATAATAGAAAGCAAATTAAGTGATGGTTTTTTTGTCAGCTGGTTGGCTTAGGGGTTAGGATTAGGGCTAGAAAGTAGTCATTTCATTGACGCGGGTTCGATTCCCACTACTGCTATTGCTCTTTTTCTTCTGTAATTACCAAATAAAGTTCAAAACAAGCATTAACTCTCTGGATGAGTGCGAGAAGGATCACAATTGGACGGTAGCCTCTTATAACATGTTCTGATTGGTTGGCGGTTGCATTCTAATCAATTTCAGTGGCAGAATTTCGACTTGTTAAAGTGGCTACCTACAAAACGAGGCAAAGTCAGAGTTTCCAAACAAATTTTTACTTTAATTTAAACAAATATGCGGGGAATAAAAATAGAGAAATTGGCATTAACAGCAGTTACTTTGAGAAATATGCTAACATGAATCCAAATCAATCGTGATGCACGCAAAACAAATAAATTTCGTAAGGTCGCAACTACGTAATAAAACGGTGAACAAGAAAAGCATTTTGAACAAATGTCAGTAAGTCCAACTAGCATAAATGTATATCAGGGATATCTAAAGAAGGGGGTACGAAGGCTTTATTACGTCTGACAATAGAAGGGCTTTTGTTTATCGTAAATAATCTGTGTTTATCGTAAGATGACAATTGGCACCGATAGTAGTTTAATAAATCTTGTTATGATAACTTGCATTGCGCTATTAGCATCAGGCCTGGATATTCACAGCATGCTCATGGTTGCTTGTTAATTCAACTACCCATATACCTCCTTTACATCTAGCCTACTGCAAAGGCTTTGTTAAAAAAAAAACAGCTTACTGGTAAATTTTCAACTGTCTTTTTAAATAAGTAGCCTATTCTTTAAATATGCTCTAAGTAACATTTGCTAACTGTCTTCTGTAGCTCATTGTACCAGCTGCACTACAAAACTTTCTACGATTTAAAAAAGAACTACATGTTTAAAGCACTACAAACTACCGCCCTGGTAGTGTCATGAGAATAAGGCAATCGCTGAGAGCCTTCATATCCCCTTCTCTAGATATCCCTGATGTATATGCCTTGTTACTTATTTTACGATAAGACTCAGTAAAAAACAAATCACAAGGGCAATCGAAAGAAGTGTTATTCGGTCCATCAGCTCAACAATTAAATAAATATAATGGTACAGATACCAAGTCCAAGTTCCGTCATTTCCATTGCGAAGATTTGTCTTTAATGAATAACGTTTCCAAAATTTTCAATTGCCTTTTGTCTTCTTCTCTCCCTAATATTTCAACTTCTTCAAAAATAAATCTGTGATCTGCACTGGTACGCAAGTGGTTTGCAACCTCGGAGTCTGTTGAATTTTGATTGACAGGCTTCTGTTTGGTAATTCTTGTGCATAGGATGATGCTGGCGTGCCGAAACCGTATATGTCGCTTGTGGAGTTGTGCTCAGCAACGACTCAATGAAGCTTGTAGCGTCAAGGATTGCAAAGTTCGAAAATCACACCCCGTTGATGAAATGTCAGTGAAAGACTGCTTGTGAATTTTCACATTGTAGCCTACTTGTCAAAACAATTATTGGACTTGTCATGCTCAGTTTCTTTTTTTTATCGGTACCTGGATGACAATAATGCCTTTGCCATGTAGCATACGCTGTATTAAAAGGTTTGAGTAGCACTGGCGCACTGCACCAGATGACACTACTAGACAGTACCAAACGTGTAAATTACAATAAAATCTACACGACCGCTGCCAATGCGAAGCCTTACTAATGCGAAGCCTACGTTTGTCCTGGAGCTTTGAAAACTAAGTTGTATTTTTGTGCAGGAACCATCAGTGATGAAACTTGGTTTAGAAATATCGCTAGAGCAGAAGCGGAAAAGCTGCTGCTGAACAAGAACGAGGTGAAGTGATCTTGATGTCTTGACCTAGGCCCAGTGCCGGTCTTTGGGGTGTGCAAACCGTGCGATCGCACAGGGCCCGCAAATTACTCAGAAAAATCAGTAATTTTGTCATTTCCAATGGAAAAATTCAACAAGTGAATTCAACAAAGGAATTAGCAACAAGAAAGACTCAACGGGTGCAACCTATTTCGTCCACCTGAAAAGATCGAGAAAAAAAACAACATAGCCGAAGTTGCTGATCGGAGTTGCCGCGAACATTTCAAATTTCTCTCGATCTTTTCAGGGGACGAAATTTGATTTTGTTACTCCGATTTCAGGTTACGAATTTTTCAGGGGACGAAATAGGTTGCATCTAGACTCAACATAGCTTTATTTCCGAAAAATGCCCAAGAATGCATGATCTTATCCTTTTGCCATGTCACCGGACAGCATCATTTTACAGTAATATTCATACCCAAATTTTGAACATGCTCTCAGAATGCCCCAAATTCAAAGCAATTTTTCAAAATTTTCTGGGGGAGGCCCCCCAGACCCCCCGCCGCTGGGTGCCGTCTTCGGCGATCACGCCGTGAGGCTTTGCCGCCGACCTTGAAACCACCCCTCCTCCCCTTTCAAAATACCTAGCTACGCTACTGAATTGGATCATTGTCATTGGGGCCCGCAAATCATATTCCGCACAGGGCCCGAAATACCCTAAGACCGGCACTGCCTAGGCCCATATATCATTCAAACAGAGATTTCTAAACAAGGGGATGCCTAACTCGCTGGAGCGTTGACAGAAAGTAGTAGTCCAGTTTTAATCTGGTGATGTCCCCGCTGCCGAGGGTGGCCGGATGCACCTCCAAATTCCGCAATCGCCTTCACACCCTGCCTCCACATCAGGCTTCTGTAGCCTACATGAGCACTCACTAGTACAGCGAGCAGTTGCGATTTGCTTAACCATAACGGTGTAGCTTCCACGCTAGCCATTAGACCATCCAATCAACAATATGTTTCTCGCCGCTGTACTAGTGAGTGCTCAGCCTTGTGCTGATAGCCGGGAAGAACGCCCCTTTCTTCACAATGTCCTCTGCCCTGGCGCCTGCTGGTTTTGTTGGCTCTTTTCTTTCCACAAAGATGAAAGTTAAACTGACTGGTAAAGCGGCGACGACGAGTTATGTGTCAACATCATAAAGGAAGACAGAAAGCGCCCTTGCAGGTTGCGCGAAAAGTAAAAAAAAAAGAAAAGCCCTTGCAGGGACGTCCTGTCACTTCCGTTCGTCGTAGGCTTCCTCGGGAGCTATGCCCCGACGAGCTCTGGCGGCCTTGGGCGTTCCTGCTCGTGGGGTGGCTAGAAAAGTGGCTTCCCTCTCAATCGAAGGATCCTTCCGCGTCTGGAAAGCTTGGAACGCCAGGCTCACTTGTGGAGGGGCTACGTCATAGAAAAGACGACTTCAGCGATCAGAAACGTTGCAGTAAGTATCCGAGCGCGCAAGACAGCAAACCGTTTAGACGTCATACGTAACCTTATAGCAACTGTCTTAAAATTCATCACCTTCTTCTTCTTCGTTTGAACCTTGTTCTTCGCCACTTCAAGGGTCGAGGGGCTCTGCCTTTTACCACCCTTGGGCAGTGGCGGCGACGCGGTCTAAATGTTTGGGCAGGTGTCGAGCAGCCATTGAATTGATTTGTCATCCAATTCACGCAGTCCACGCACACCATTTGGCGCATGGTAGATGGCGCAGTTACAGATGGTGTGGTCTGCGGTTTGTTCCTCCATGCCACACTCACAGATCGCGGATGGAGCCATCCCCCATTTGTGCATGTTGAAGCGAAATAGTCCGACGCCAGTACGCAGGCGGTTGAGCCGCACCCAGGCCTTCCTTGGCAAATGCATTCCGGCTGGGTGGTGGCTGGTGTCGGAGATGAAACTTTGGAGTCTTGAAGAGTTCTTCTTCCACTCCGAGCTCCATTGGTGGTCCGCCCAGGTTGCCGCACTGATGGATTGGTCTTCAGCACTTTTCATCAGGAGTTGTGCGGCACGTACAAATGGGTGTCTCGATTTCAGTCGCCGAGGTTTCTCGTTCACAGACTCGTAGAGACTTGAGTAGAGTAAGTGGCTGGGGTTCGTAGCTCGACGAGAGAGAGACAGGATGGCTTCTTCACGACGAAGCTCAGCTGGTTGGATGCCTGCAAGGACAGGGAGATTTTCCGATGGTGTAGGTCGCAGGCATCCTGTCACGATACGCAAGGCGTCGTTTATGGCACTGTCGATTTGATGGCAGTGGGCACTGCGGCTCCAGACAGGTGCACAGTATTCTGCTGGAGCGTGAACTAGCGCGATGGTGGCAATGCGCAGGGTATCAACTCCGGCTCCCCAGCCAGAGCCGGCCAGACGCCTTAGCAAAGCTGTGCGTGTTGAGATCTTTTTGCGTAGTGACTCCAAATGTTGACGGTAAGTGAGCGACCTGTCCAAGACTACCCCTAGATATTTAGGGTTTGGGCAGAAGGGCAGGGTTTTTCCATTGGTGCTGATCTTGAGCTCACGCTTTGCTTCCCGGTTGTTTAAGTGGAAGGCTGTCGTCACTGTTTTGGTTTCGCTGAGCTTCAGTCTCCATCTCTGGAGGTATACCGAAAGTGTCGACATGTCCTGGTTTAGAGTCCCTTCTAATGTTTCCCAATGATTCGACAAGTGTAGAATGGCCAAATCATCGGCATAGGCGTACTTTGCGGATACCGTGATTGGCAAGTCGTGGGTGTAGATGTTAAACAGAAGGGGGGCCAGGACAGATCCCTGAGGGACGCCATTTTTAAGGCGTCGTAACCTGCTTGGTTTACCACTTCCGGTGGTGAGAGTAAAGCTTCTGTTGTAAACGAGCTCCATGATCATGCGGACCATGTGCCTGTCCGGGAGCAGGCGGAGCAGTTTGCAGGTGAGGCCTTGGTGCCATACAGTGTCGTATGCAACTGTGAGGTCGAGAAACACAGCACCAGCCTTCTTCTTTGCCTCAAAGCAGTCTTCGATGTCTTGAGTCAAGAGAGTGACTTGGTCCACAGTAGATCTTCCATGTCGAAAACCAGCTTGCTCCCGGGGCAAGAGTGGGTCTATAATTGGTTCGACTCGAGTGTAGATAAGACGTTCGAAGATTTTAAAAGGGATGCAGAGAAGAGATATAGGTCGATAGCTCTTCGGATCCTCTTGTGGCTTATGAGGCTTAGGGATCGCGACTACTTTGGCTCGTCTCGCATGGAGTACAAGTTCGGGGCAGATGTTATCGGGACCAGGGGCCTTACGGGTCTTAGTAGATTGTAGGGCAGCGGTGAACTCATCCGACGTAAACTCATCAGAGATGCTTTCCTCGTCTGGTGTTGGGATTTTCCAGAGATCAGACGTTTCCCTCTTTACAAGTTTGGAGAACTTGCGATCGCCTATTTTGTAGGTCCCATTTTTCACCAGTTCTGATGCGATGTTATTGGCAGTAACGCGGCATTGGCGGGAGGGTCGTGCTGAACGACCAGTAAGGTTATTGACAGTACTCCATGCTATCCGGCTAGAGTGTGTAAAGTCGATAGTGTTGACGGTGTTTTTCCATCTCTCAAGCCTCCTTGAGTCTAGCCGATCGAGCAGTTTTGTTGCGGCTGAGGTAGAGGCAGCACCTGGTGAGGCACGAACATAAGAGCGGTATAAATTTTCGCACTCTGAATCCCAGCACGGCGTGTAGTTCTTTCGGCGGCCGCGAGGGATAGCTTGTTTAGCTGCGGATTTGATAGCACGGCAGAAGTCTTGGTAGGCCTCATCCACGTTGGCGGTAGAAGGTGATGGTAGTTCCGCCACATTTTGATTGGTTATGAGGCTGTAGCGATTCCAATTGGCCTTTCTAAAGTTCCATCGCTTCACTGGGGCACTTGGGATGGGAGAGACAAGCTTAGGAGCAGTGATAAGCGAAGGTCGGTGTTGGGAACGTGGGAACTTCTCCAGCACACGTCTATCAGGAAGAGAGCTGTCTGTGTCCATGCTTGCAAAGGCCAAGTCAGGGTTGGTGCCCGTTCCCCAGCGTCCGGACCAGAAGCTGGCTGGATCTTTTGGGTTGTAGAGGAGGGCGAGGTTGTTGTTCGCAGCCCAAGTAGCCAGGCTTTCTCCGTCGCTGTTGATGTATTTGTAACCCCAGTCGGTGTGCTGGCAGTTAAAGTCACCAGCATAGATACTGGGTGAGGGGAATGCGGGTATAGATGATGGGTTCAGGCGTGAGGATGGTGGCTTGTATACATTGATGATGTTGTAATTTTCAATGCTCACACAAACCCATTCTATTTCTTCATTGACTGAGGAGTTTGCAAGCGTCCAGTTCAAGCTCTCATGGACGAACGTGGCGAGGCCATGTTTCCTGCTTTGGGTTGACCCAGCTAGTGAATAGTGTGGAATTACTAGCTTGTCTGCAGAAGTGCAGTGGGTCTCCTGGAGGAGGATGACAAGAGCTCGGTTCTTATGAGCGAGCTGCTCGATCACATCAATCTTGCTGGATGTGATGCCCTCAGCGTTCAGCTGTAAGATGGTGGGACGACGGTACTTGTCGGCAGTGGGACTGCCGCGCTCTGAAAAGAGCGGTTCTCGTAGGTTCATCACCTCATGTCTATAAACCAGTGTCATCTTTTTTATAATGCTCCAGTCTCATCAAACCCAAGCATTCAAAAATGAACAAAGAAAAGGAATAAAACGTCTCATGTACATTGTGAATCGAGACTGGGGTAGAAACCCTGTCTACAGAGACTATTTGAACTGAGCACTAGCAAACTTGTATAAAAATGCAATGTATGAATGGGAGCTAGCAAATATGTGCAACAAAGGCAAAAACTTGGTCACCCAGGTCGTACATGGCCGAGAGGCATAAAGGAAAGAAAGTACACAAACAAAGATGAAAAACAAAAGGTTCAAACCTAAGCAAATACCAAATCACCAGGTAACACCAAACAGGAATCAGAGAACAATAGCCAACAATGGCGTTTATGACTGATTGATTGAATCTTTATCCTCGGACTGGGAAAGCTTCTTGCAGAGCTTAATCCTGGCAGTTTCGCATACTTGTAGAGGCTTTAAATCACTGACGCAGGCCCGGTCACCGAGATTGACAGAGTGAAGTTTCCGATTGTTAAAGTCTTGTTGCCGGGAAACTATTCCATCCATTAGATGCCGCTGAATGGAGAGCAGTCCTTAACGTGCGTTGCTCAAGCGCACACCCCGAGAGTTAATTGTGTTTTTCAGCAGGTGATCAAAAACTGATTTAAATTTAACAATGTTCCAGTGCTGTTCCAGTGCTGAAACATAAAAACAATGTTAAAAGATTAAAACACACATTTACTTACAGTGCTCTTTCCATGGTGGACAATAACCAAAAAACTAAATTTATCGAAATCTACAAGGCGTCAGGCGTGCCTTGCGGAAGGCGGTAGAGAGCACCAACAAAACAAAAAAGGAAGCAAAGGAAACTGGCCGCTACACCCGCCCCAATGTAACCATGCCATCAAATGGTTATATTAAAGTTAAAGTACACGCACAGAAGTATGGCTAACATCCAAAAAAAGGGTTACAAAGAAAAACAAAAAACATTAATGTCGTCGTGTGAGCTTCTGGGGCCGAGGGTCTATCCTTTTACCACCCCAGATTCACGATGTTCCCGGACTACACTGGAAGACTGCTAGAGAGCAGCCAGTCTTTAGTTTCATCATCCATGACGCGCAGACCTTCGACTCCGTCAGGTGGCTTGAAGATGGTACAATCATTGATGATGTAGTCTGCGGTCTGTTCCTCGGCATCACATTCACAGGAGGAGGAAGAAGCCATTCCTCATTGGTGCATGGTTGAGCGGAAAAGCCCGACGCCCGTACGGAGACGGTTGAGGCGCACCTGTCTCCGTAGTGTCAGGCCGATGGGCGTGTGTCGGCGTCGCGGATGAATGAATGGGGTCTGGTGGTGCTTGACCTCCATTCAAAATTCCATTTATGGTCCGCCCAAGTAGCCGCAGAGATGTCTTGTTCATCAGCTTCGTTGATAAGAAGCCGAGCGGCTGGCACGAATGGGTGTCTTGATTTCAGTCGACGGGGGTGCCCGTTTGGGAAGGCAGAGATCTTGTTGTGGAGAAGATGGTTAGGCTCCAGTGCCCGTCGACCGAGGGACAGAGTGGCTTCTTCGCTACGAAGCTCAGCAGGTTGGATGCCAGCGAGAATGGGGAGATTTTCCAATGGTGTGGGGCGCAGGCATCCGGTCACTGTGCGCAGGGCGCTGTTTATAGCAGTGTCGATGTTGTGGCAGTGAGCACTGCGGCACCAGACAGGTGCACAGTACTCTGCTGAAGAGTAGACAAGGGCTAAGGCTGCAAAGTGTCAGCCCTCGCCCCCCAGCTAGAGCCTGCCAGGCGCTTCAGTAGTGCAGCGCGGGGTGTCAGTTTCTTGCGCAGTGACACCAAATGGTGGCGGTATGTGAGCGATCTGTCTAGTGTCACCCCAAGATACCTTGGCTCGGGGCAGAAGGACAGAGGTTTTCCGTTGTTGTGGACATGTAGCTCACGATCAGCTTCCCGATTGTGTAGGTGGAAAGCTGTCGCCACAGCTTTGGTTTCGCTGAGTTTCAGTCGCCAGTTCTGGAGATAAGCTGAGATGGTTTGCATGTTCTGGCTCAAGGTGTCTTCTAGATTTTCCCACATTAATGTAAGATGACGAGTCAGGCTCTAGCGTTACGACTGTGTGATTGAAGACACACAAGATCAAAACAAGCCAATGACACGAAAGTTGGGAATACAATAAAAACGCATGCACACACATAATGCAAAACAATTCGTCGTATAATAGTCTCTTACTCCACGGCCTCCAACAGGCAGAGTTTTCGCACATCTCGACGGAAAGTCGAACTTGCAGTTTTAATCTTTACAGTCCGCACAGTACCGTGCTCGTCGTGGTAAGCTTCGATGACGCGCGCTTTGGGCCACAGTCCTCTTTTCAACGACTCGTCGACCATCAAGACTAAATCACCATCGCGAAGATTCCTGGCAGGTTGGAGCCAACGCTGTCGGACTTGTAGTGTTGGCAGATAACTCTTTACCCATCGATTCCAGAACTGACTGGCGAGGTAGTTCACCAGTTGCCAGGACCTCTTGTAGCCATCTGACTTCAAAAATTCGTCTGGTGGTAGAGAATTGTCTATCTTCCCAAGCAAAAGGGCGTTCGGCGTCAAGGCGTCCATGTCGTCCCAGTCGGAACTCACTGGTGTCAAGGGGCGCCCATTGAGAATTCGCTCCACTTCGGTAACAAACGTCAGAAGTTCTTCATCACCTAAAGCCTTTTCATCAGTTAATGCACATAGGATTTTACGAACCGATCTTGTCATTCTCTCCCATATGCCACCTTGATGGCTCGCGGCTGGAGTGTTAAACTTCCATTCAATCCCACGGCAACTCAGCTTGTTGGCAATTAGGTTTGCATTCATCTTCTTCAGACCTTCTTTGAGCAAGCGGTCGGCGCCAACAAAGTTGCTGCCATTGTCACTGACAATCTGATTTGGAGTACCACGGCGACAGGTAAACCTTTGCAAGGCTTGAAGAAAGGAAGCAGTTTCAAGAGAATGAGAGATTTCTAAGTGAATGGTTCTAGTGGCCAGACAGGAGAAAACACAGATGTAACGCTTAACCATGCTTCGACCACGTTTGACGAGGATAGGCCCCATGTAATCTACCCCAGTGCACGAAAATGCCGCATTCCCGGGAGCTACGCGGAACTCTGGAAGGGCTGCCATTAGCTGTTGGCCACGAGAGGCGCCAATGCTGCGACATTTTAAGCATTTCCTTAAAAACCTTTTTACTGATGAGTGGCCCTTAACAATCCAAAAAATTTCACGGGTGGCATTAAGTGTGTGTAATGTGCCATAGTGTCCTTCTCTACAATGGAAAAAATCTACAATGAGGCCTGTGACATGATGATTACTAGGCAAGACAATGGGGTGCCTCATTTCCAAGCAAAAAGGTGATCTCTGCAGACGACCCCCAACCCGTAAAATGCCATGCACAATGATGGGACAAAGCTTGCGCAGAGGGGAGAACTTAAGGTTCACAGTAGGGGTATGACTTGAAGAAGCATTAAAGGTCTCGTGATGAGGCAGCTGCGCCATCTCTCTAGCAAAGGTCTGCTTCTGCACAAGCCTCACTATGTCGTCTGCTGCCTCGTCTAGCTCCTGGGCCGTCAAGTTTGCTTTACTTGGTTCCTTAAAGGTACTTCTCTTGACACTAGATTTCAAAAATTGCTTGAAACGTCGCATCCAAGCCACAGCTCTTTTAAGGCGAAGGTATGAGGAGAAGTGATGCAACAGGCGATCCAGCGCGGTGGTATGATCGTCAGACTGCATGGTTAATGCATTGATGCGATACTGCCTTTTCAACTCGGGATCACTGCTTGCCACAAAAGGCACCGGATTGGGAAAAGAAGGCCAGCCAGTTTCACTCATTTAAAAAAAATCTGGACCCGTAAACCAGTTTCTAGCTTTGTCAAGTAAGTCCGGCATGATACCCCTAGAAGCCAGGTCACTAGGATTGTTTGTGGTATTGACATACCGCCACTGAGAAGGTTCTGATCCAGAGTGGCTGAATCACGATCCAGAGTCATCCAGAGATCCAAAGATGGCAGCAATTCTCTTAGCAACAAAAACCTGAAACCTAGTTGAAGCATTTTGAATGTACTGCAGCACCGAAGTTGAATCTGTCCAAAAGGTTGTGGTACTGATCACTACATCAAGCTTTTTCCTGAGAAAAGTAACAAGGAATGGTCTGAGGAATGGTCAAGGAAAAGTAACCGAGGAATGGTCTGAGACTTTAAAGGGGCTACTCTCGACTTTCCCATAAGAAAGGAAACCTGCACATTGCCACAACTGTCAACCACTCACAAGTAAGCCACTGCGCCATAACCTGTCTGACTCGCATCACAAAAACAGTGGAATTGAGCATTGTCAACTGCTAAACTGGTATTGCAGAGGCAGCGTGGGATAGAGATGCCCTCCAACTGAGGGAGGCGACTAAGCCATTGTTCCCAGATTTTATGCTGATTTGACGGAATAGTTTCATCCCAACCCAGCCCATTGCATGTGTACCTTCACAGGGAGGACAAAGAGCTGCACGATGCCTAAAGGATCATACAATTGGCTAACCATCAATAGAATTCCACGACGGGTGGCTGGGCGTGGCTGAATGTTGACCTTAATGACAAGCAGAAGTGGGCAGTAGCGCGCTACTTTTGTAGCGGCGCTACTAGCGGCGCTATTTTTTGGTAAAAGTAGCGGTAGCGGCGCTATTTTTTAGTTGGAATAGCGGCTGCAGTAGCGGCGCAATTTTTATTCCAAAGTAGTGGTAGCGGCACTACTTTTTTTCAGTCGCACTCCCGCTACCCGCTACTTTTTAATTTAAATTGAAAAAAATGCTTGTGTTTTTTGCAATACTGGCGTGGTCAAGCAGCTATATAATCGGCTTGGTTGCAAAGTTTTGGTCTTTTCTAGCTGACGTCAACTTCTTCGGCGAATATCTCCGTGTGATGAAGCCTATCTGCCAGGCTTTAGACATTCTCCAGGGCGAGTCCAAGGCATAATTACGGAGTTTTGCTTCCAACCATCACAATTTGCGGGAAGAAGTTGACCGAGATCAGTGATCTTGTGACCTGTGAAGAGTTGAAAGTGAAAGTCTTTGAAGGGGTGAAGAAACGATTCAACAAGTGCTTCAACAACATGAAATGCGTTATGGCATGATGTCTTCATCCCTCTTTCAAGACGTCGTGGCTACAATTTCTGCACTACGTTTCCACGGATGATGCTGACGCACTGCGAGAAAAAGTCAAGACAGATGTAATTCGACTGTTGCGGGAGACATCAAGCCAGGTTGATACCGAGAAGAGTGACACCAACACCAGTCATGACTCTGAGGATGTACTTTTTGAAGTGTTTGCGCCATCCCGTGAAACGTCGGTGCAGAAGGAAGCAACAATTGTGGACGTCTTTTTTTCGGACAAAGTCCTTGAGCTTTTCGAATACCGAGTTAAAACATCTTTTCATTAAACAGACATAACTCAGCAACAACACTACATTTAACATTATAAAAACAAAAAACAAAAAGCGAACGTTTTCGGCTAGTCATATAGCCCTTTTCAAGCCTATAAGAAATACATTATTAAAAGAAATGCTAAAGAATCATATAGTATCACAGCAAAAATATGGTCAAAGCTAAACATTTGAGAAACTGCCTCGCTCACACAAAATGATAACTGAAAATTACACAGCACAACGGGTCAAGTATTTCAGAGGTAAAATTAATTGATTGTTCAGACAAGGACTCAGGCAGATTACGCAAGAAAGACAGAAGCACAAGAGATAGTGGCACAAAACAAAGTGAATGCGAGAAACACAAGACGTGATTATCAAAAAACTGCTAAAAGGTAAGAAGCTCCGCAAGCAAATAATTGCCTGTTGAGCCCTGGGTTTAAAGATTTGATGATCAATGCCTCGTGAATCTTGGTGTCGAATTCGGACAAACACTTACGAACAATTTTGAAAGACTGCAAAGACGGTTTATTGTTAGAGCACGATTGGCAGTTTCTAATATGGTCTTTAATTGCACTGTTTTTATTAAAATTAGCTAAATTCAAATGCTCTCCCACTCTCGTCACCAAATGTCACCAAATGTCGTCACCAAATGTCGTCACCAAATGTCGAGACTTTTCATTAAATACAACACCCCCACTCCTTCCAGTGCTGCGGTGGAAAGACTTTTCTCTGTTGGAAAAAATGTGCTCAAGCGAAAGCGGGCAGGACTTAGTGACACTCATTTTGAAATGCTCGTGTTTTTGAAAAATGCGTAACAATAAATTTCCCTTAGAATGTGTTTTCTATAACGACGTTAAAATGACAGCGTAGGCTAAACGAATAACATTCGTTTTCAAGGTCATTTTTGCGTCACTAGGGACTTGAGTGTTTCCTAGTGTCATTTTAGACAAAAGTAGCGGAAGAAATAGCGGTAGCGCGCGCTACTTTGGCCTGAGTAGCGGTAGCGGGTAGCGCACTACTTTTGTAAATTGGTAGCGGGTAGCGGTAGCGCGCGCTACTTTGGCCCAAGTAGCTGTAGCGGGTAACGCGTTACCTTAAAAGTAGCGGGTGCCCACCTCTGATGACAAGACTGTCTGTCTGGGTGTTCCAGTGCACGCCCAAGGTCTTCTTGTCCTCTGTTGCCTCCAAGTCCAAGTTGATGCTGGCTGATAAACAGTCTTCACTTGGAAAGGCCTCTATAGTACCTTACTCGAATTGCTTCGCAGTTTTACAAGATCAAAACCACCACACTTTAATAAGGCCCGCAACTGAGTTACAATCAGTACGGCTTCAGGGACACTTTTAAAAGATTTGAGAAAGTCATCTACATAGAAATTTCGACGAATAGCATCTAACACAACAGGTCCCTTGTTCAGCATGTTGTCAGTTGCAACCTACCTTAAAGCAAACCCACAACAACTGGGAGATGAGACTGCACCGAAAAGATGAACCAGCATTTGATAATCTTCTGGGTCCCTAGACAGGTCGCCATTGGGCCACCAAAGAAACCTAAGGCTGTCACTATCGTTAGGGGGCACCAACACCTGATGAAACATTGATTTTATGTCCCCTACCAATACAAATGGATTAGTGCGGAAACGGTTAAGAACTCCAACAAGGTTGCTGATGTGGTCTGGTCCAGATAACAATGTTCCATTCAACGATTTTTCTTTGTATTGGGCTGCGCAGTCAGACAACTCTGAATTTTCCACTGGTTGAAAAGTGGGGAATGTACCAGGTTTTATTTGTTGGTGCCAATCGGTCTTCAGGAACCTTTTGTGCATGTCCGTTTATGATATACCCAGAAAGTTTATCCTTGTATTGTTGAAATAACCCATCATCTTTTAGAAATCTCTGCTGTAAATACATTAATCTCTTGTAAGCTATAACACGATTGCATGGTAACTCTGTGTTTTCTGACTTCCAGGGCAAGGCAATCTCATAGTGGCTTTCTACTCTTTTCACTGACTTCTCAATCAGCGAAACAGCCTTTTTGTCATTGATGGAAAGAAAAAAACCATCAACATTAGGGCCATCATTGAAGTCATGGTTATACATACGTTCCATCTGAGCATGGAGAAGAGAGCTGTCTTTATGAATAAAGTTAACATACGCCAAGCTACTGTTAGGAACTTGGTCATTAATCGGGCCTACCAGAGTCCATCCAAGTTCAGTCTTCAATGCTACAGGACCTCCAAGCGGACTTTCTCTGCGCTCCAGTGAACGGTGGGCAACTTGCACATCTGCACCGATCAAGATCTCCACTTTCTCACCCACAAGCTCTGGGAATCTCACATCGTTCATGTATGCCCGTCCTTCCGTGTCCCTCATTGTAGGGATGCTGTCACTTCACTCTGGTAAGTTAGCAACAACAAGTACATTTTTCAAGGGCACCATAGTGCTCTCATTGATGCCTTTAACCAAAAAGGAAAGCCTGTACCCTTGCTCTACACAAGTGCCACTTAGGCTACAGTAGAAAGAGAGTACTTCACATTTTGTCCTTTCATTTGCAGCCGATCCATTAAACTAGTGGAGCACAATGTGGTATTAGACCCTTCATCCAAAAACGCATATGTGCTAATACAATGCTGGCTATCACTTCCATACACTGTGACAGGAACAACCTTTAACTTCACCATACCATCCCCTCGGGAGCACACATCGCTACTTGCGCAAGTGACCGCTACGTCTTCAGTATCACCTTCAATAATCATGTTCGTGGACACCCTTGGATGCTCTTCATTCCCACCATGCAAGGGGCCTTGCTCTCCTTCTCTCCCATGCAATCTTCCGTTATGAAGCAGGGAGTGATGTTTCTCTGGACATATCCCACACTTGCTATTGCTTTGGCAACGACGAACGAAGTGGTCTCCTAGATAGTTGAAGCACAACCGATGGTCCAACACCAACTTCCATTTTGATCTTGGGGCATATGATGGAAGTTTTTGCAGTCAGCTAACATGTGATTTTCGGTGCAAACCACACATTTAGATCTCTCTATCGGTGCGCCATGGGTGAAGTATGAGGATGCCCCTGTACTCCGCCAGTTAGATGCATCCGGCTTCAATTTATCTTTCCTTTGGCCAATTAATTGACCAAGAAAGCTTCGGTCAACTTCGGCGCGAGCTTGAAGAAACTCGGTCGCAGTCGCAGAATTTAACCCTGTGACCAGCTCCTAACAGCGAACTTGCTTTGCTAGCAAAAGCCTGCTGTAGATGGACTGGAAGCCTGCTGAAGATCTTTCCAATTGTCTGTTGTGTATCCAGATCAGACATCTCATAACCCTTGCAAGCCATTTCACAATTTCTCATCTCCCTGGCCAATCTGTTTATACCAGCAGGATCATTGGCCCTGATTGGTGGACCTTCAGTTAACTTGCTTACATAAGCACCAACAATGGTATGCCGTTGGCCATAGTGGGACTCCAGTAACTTCCTTGCTTCTTGGTAGCCATGCTCAGAAGAGAAACACAGTACACAGCTCGCAATGCAATCTCTTGCATCACCTGTACACTACAAGAAGATATAAGTCGATCCAGTTTAATAGCTGGATCCAACACACCTCGTATGACAAAGGAATCAAAATGAGAAATGAATTGATGGTACTTAGTAGGCGTACCATCAAACAATTCTTCCTCACGCAAGGATTGGCTTTGATATTGCATGGAACAAGCCATGCTGTAAATAGCGTTGGCTAAGGAATGTGACTCACCAAGACTGGGTGCTTGTAAGCTTGACCCACAAGGCGTCTGCATGTGGCAGAATTGACAGATTCTGGTGTCCATGAGTGGTAAACACCTGACGAATGTTCACCAGTTGCAGGTACTGGCTACTGCTTGTCGTTTTGGTGAGACTTTGGGTCGTCGCGGCAAGAAGTCCAACTTCCCCTGTTTGGGTCGTCGTGGCAAGAAGTCCAACTTCCAACTTCCCCTGTTTGGTCGAGAGTGATAAAGTCACTTTTATCGGTCGCTTTGGAGGATTTTTTAAAGACTTGCTTTGGATCCGTTTGACTCGCAGACACTAATGGAGAGGTAGATTGGTTTTGGTTAGGGGCACTCAGCTCATACTCTAGTATGGCTTCACGAGCCAATCTACGCATTCTTTCCCTGGTGCCGCTAGAGGGACAAAAGGGTTTATCTACCTGATTGAGAGATGAGTGCATGGCACCAGGGCCAACAGTCTTGTGTTGTTTTGTATATGTCGCACACCGGCTATCCATTGCCAGTTTCAGTGAATTCAACCTCTCACACTGAGCTCTGACAATGGATTTCCTTTCCATGTGCACATTGCTTGAAGGAATGGTACTCATAAGATCCAAGCATTCAAGCAAGCACACATTGTGTCACTATGACTATCGAAAAAAATCTATTTCTAGTTCTCTGACCTTAGGAGCGCTAAAACCATCAGCTATGGCAGCTAAAACATTTCTTTCAGATTCGAGCAATCCCCCTCATTTTAGTATTGTATATTGCTTCTAAACTTGGAAAGTCTACGACCAAAGGGGCAATTAGGAATTGTCTGATACATGTTTAAAAGAATTAAGACCTAAAAAAGTAGTTTAAACCAACAAAGGATATGTCCTACTGTTAAATTTAAATGATGTAGAAACCCTGTCTACAGAGACTATTTGAACTGAGCACTAGCAAACTTGTATAAAAATGCAGTGTATGAATGGGAGCTAGCAAATATGTGCAACAAAGGCAAAAACTTGGTCACCCAGGTCGTACATGGCCGAGAGGCATAAAGGAAAGAAAGTACACAAACAAAGATGAAAAACAAAAGGTTCAAATCTAAGCAAATACCAAATCACCAGGTAACACCAAACAGGAATCAGAGAACAATAGCCAACAATGGCGTTTATGACAAATTAATTGTGTCTTTCAGCAGGTGATCAAAAACTGATTTAAATTTAACAATGTTCCAGTGCTGAAACATAAAAAAAATATTAAAAGATTAAAACACACATTTACTTACAGTGCGTCAGGCGTGCCTTGCGGAAGGCGGTAGAGAGCACCAACAAAACAAAAAAGAAAGCAAAGGAAACTGGCCGCTACAACTGGTTTAACAGCAATTAAGTAACTTCAATCATCACTAGATCTCTATGTATTAATCAATCAATTGTTTCGAATTATCTTACGCTGCCTTCGCCTTGTAACGCTGTTCTTGCCCGCTCGGATCAACCTCGCTCTGCTTTCAACGCATTGATCTACACGATCCCCTGATCAACTCGATGCAGCCTCAAAATTTCCACCCCAATTTTCTACTTTTTCCTGGTAATGTAGCCTATCAGTGCCCCTGGTTTCGATCGCTAGCCTCCCCGACCCAGCTGGGCGAACCTGCCTCAACGTCTGGCCAGTGCACATCCGTGCTCGCTGAATCAAAGCTTACTCTTCTCCAGTGAGTAACTGAGTATGTATTCCATTCCCACCTATATTTTTTGTTTCTATTGATTAATCGAGCCTCTGCTCCACATTTTTATTGAATTTCGTCTGCCACGATAGCCAAATTATCTTTAAATAGTTGACTCTCTTCCTCGTGGTAGACCCCAATTTTATCCGCTCTGCCTACTGGCAGACCGGGTCAAGTACCTGCGCCGAGGTCGCGTGAAGGAGACGTGGGCGCCGCCCGGCAGTCAATTACTGCCGATTCCAGCGTCCACACGCGACGGGACGCCCGGCCCGTCGCAGGCCATTCTTCTGGGCTATGCAGAAAGAGCCTGTCTCCCTGGCCCGCTCCGCCATTCTAAATTTGCGGACGGGTCATGTAACGTTTTCGATCCACACTCTCCCTCCACAGGTACCTCGACTCCCCAGCCTGGCCCCGCGACCTAAGCTGGTGGACTTACCCCTCCGGGTGCATCGTCACCCCTAAATCACGCCGCTCCCTGCCGCCGCGGGGTGTGGCAGGCCGGTTTCCTAAAGTCTTCGACCCGGCTATGTTTGTTTGTGCTCTCTCGCCGTGTCAATCCTTTGTACCCGTGCGCTGTTGATGCAAATAAAACAGTTGAACACTAGTGGTGCGATACTGACGAGCCGAAACACGGTGTCTATCGCTGTCAATTCTTGCCACAAATCGGCTGCCGAGAAACATATTGTTTGATTGGATGGTCTGAATGGCTAGCGTGGAAGCTACACCGTTATGGTTAGCGAATCGCAACTGCTCGCTGATCTAGTGAGTGCTCGCCTTGTGCTGATAGCCGGGAAGAACGCCCCTTTCTTCACAATTGAGCATTTTGTTAGCTTTATTGCAGCTGACAAGTGTCAAAGTTTATAACGTTGGTTGATAGCAGAATAATATGCAAGCAAACCTTTCGATGGGGTCTTCACAGACATTGTTTTCTAAATGTTAAGAATAAACTCAATGAACTCCGAAGTTTATTAAAAGGCGGGTCGTGTTTTCCCATACAGTTGCAAACTTCGTACTGTAGATTCATTGAAAATACCTACAAGCCACTATTAATAAATTTTCGAAAATACCTACAAGCCACTGGCATCACAGTGAGGACTAACTACTCTCTGCTTGCGTTCAGTGCAACCCAACCGTTTAGTAACAGCGTAAAAGCAGCACCCAGCAACATACGTTATAACCGGTATGTAAGTTTGTAATGAAGAAAATTTGTCTTGACAAACAGTAACTGAAGCTGCATCCCCACCTTTAAATTTGTCACTAAACTCATCCCAATTCAGCGAGAACTGTGTCCTAATTCAGTCTTACCTAACAGAAAGCAATTGAAGCTTTTTTCACACTCATACACTTGACGCAATGACACATCATACTGGGCGCCAGCTAACTGGCGGTATTGCCCAAATCTGGCCTCTAAGGCAGTGGTCTCCAACCATTGAAACGACCCCAATTTAAATGAAAATGATTTTCAACATTTACATGCGACCCCATTTTGTTTTTTCCAAAATTACAAGATAAATTTTCAACACTTCAACGGCAACAGTAGTGATAAAATTAAGTTTAAAATCAAGGCATTATTAGTGCTGTCTCATTTGGATGTTGAAGCAGTATTTTGTAATACAACAAGGGCATCACAAGTTTGGTGCACAGCATTAATGGAATCCACTTTTAAACCTTTCAAGGTTTTGCCACCTTTTCCCGTTCATTTTCTAGGAAGTGCAATTCACAAACCTATGAGAATAAAGGCATGTAAATTGTACAGAGTGTTTGAAGGTAGGCTACGTATTCTTTAAGACAATGAAAATGTATGTAGGCTATGTATTATGCATGCCTACAATCAGGGCCGTATTAAAGGTATTGTAGGCCTAAGGCTGTTTACTAGAGAAGGGCCTAATTTTGCAAACCAAGCTACAAAAAGTTAAAAAAATACACACATGAAAAATTGAAATTATTTACTGCAAAATAACATAAACATAACAGAAAAATGGCTAGGATAATGAAAGCGCATACTTGGTTTCGGAAACAAACACCACCTTTATTGTCAAATTTGAAGCAGATGGAAAAGATGTTGGAAAGAAAGAAATAGATAGTATTTAGGGGTGATATTTTACCTAATGACACTCTAAACCAGGGGTTTTCAACCTTTTTTCTACCACGGCCCCCTCAGAGCAATCAATGTAGTCTCGCGCCCCGCCCCCCATAAAAGTATTCAACAAAAGCATATTTAATGCAAAATTTAACAAAATTTGATTCATGCCGACATCCAGTTATGTTTAGTTTTGCTGTTCCAACGTAAGCTTCCGAAACGAAAAACGTTTTTTTGCGATGTTGTTACGGCTTTTATTAGCCTACATTTCCCCCGATTGTTATTACCACTTTCTATCAATCTTAGCTAGATAAAAGAAGAAAAATAATGAGAATAATCTACGTTTTCGCGCTTTCACCGGTTGAATTTATTGCAATTTTTTATGGATTTATTTAAATCAATTTCAGTGAAACGGTTGGTGCTGCATATTTTTAACTATTATGTTTGTCAATGCGTACACCTGTTGCTGAAAGAACTATCAAACAAAATAGCCGACACCAATTTTTTTCAATGCCATTGAAAACACCACTTATTTTGCATAAAATTCTATATACTTTTGCTTTTTTACCATAACGTGATTACTGGTTAACTTTAGTCTGCACAAAACAACGTACAAGAATTTGGTAAAAAATATCAAATGCTTTCCTATAGTTAAAGCCTTTGCAACGCCTGAAAGCTTAAACGACCTTGGTTTAGTTTTGAATCTTTATCCTCGGACTGACAAAGCCATGATAGGTTATTCGTGGTAGTTTCGAATAAGCTTATTTGTAGAGGCTCTTGACACAGGTCCGGTTATCGAAATTGGCAGAGTAAAGTTTTTCAATTGTTGAAGTATTGTTGCCGGGGAATTATTCCATTCACTAGGTGCCGCTGAATGCAGAGCAGTCCTGAAATGCGTTGCTCAAGCGCACACCCCGAGAGTCGAACCAGCGTCGCGTGATCTTGAGCCGGGCGCGTAACCACTGAGCTAACGGGGCGGACAACCTCAAGCAAAGGAATGGGTAATTGCAAAAAAAACACAGTTTTTAATCTTTTCTGACAAAAAAGAATTGAAAACAATACACTGGAATTTTAAGCGCCTCGCAAACCTCCGAAAAACGGCTCGCGACCCTCAAGTTGAAAAGCTCTGCTCTAAACTCAATTTCGGTAAAAGTGGCGCCATGGCCATGGTGGCGCCTACGTGGTTTTGGAAATGGGCTCTTCATATGTATTGACTCAACTCAGTCATTCGTTTTTAAGCAAAAACAGTACTGGTACTGGATCTGTATCATTATCAGCTTTACAAAAATTGAGGGCCGAATTTTTCCAGGGCCTAAGGCTAGCCTTATTAGCCTAATGGTTAATCCAGCCCTGCCTACAATAGTAAATAGCGAAATTGGAGAAACCTACCTTACTGCTGTTGGTAACAACAAACTTTTGTCTCTTCGAATAGCATTGAGCCACTTTTTTGTAGCTTTTCATTTTTGGAAAATCTGAATACACGAACCTTTGGTCCATTTTTATAGTTTCCTTGACAGTTTGGCACACAACATGAATTAGGCATATCTTAAGCATAAACTTTCACTTATGGTGTATCAATGAACTGTAAAGGAGAAATTAATAGATTAACTATTTAGCAACTAACTATCCAATATGAACGTAAGTTTAACAGTATAATACAAAAAGTTATAAAATGTGATTTCCTACTGCTTGCAACCACCTTACTAGGCCTAACGATTTTATTAAATTATGACCCGTGATAGGTAGGCTATACAAACGTTTTTTCCGTACCTTTGTGCCCATGCTGCTGAAAACGTGCAGATGAACGGTAATGTAAAGATGGCTTAGCCTATATTCAGCAGTCTGCTGCTGGGCTACACACTACTTGGTCAAATCCTATTTCCTTGCTAATTTAATGAAACATTTTTATGAAATAATTCTCCAGCAACAATAATTCAACGATCGGAAAACTTTACTTTGCCAATAAGCCTCTACGAGTCTAGCCTACAAGTAGCTATTCAAAACTACCAGTAATAACTTATCAAAGGCTTGGTCAGTCCGAGGATAAAGATTCCAAACCAAGGTAGCCTACCATTCAATTCAATTCAATTTATTTTTCTTTGTCAGAATACAAAAGAAATGATATTGTGAAAAAGTAATACAGTAACAAAACCAACAAAAGGAAAAGGTGGCAAAACCATAATGGTTTAAGACGTGCATAAAAGGATCTAATATTGCGGTATATGCATCGATAAATATAGTTAAGCACGGCCACCAAACCTGATACATTAAAACAAGTAGATGAATAAGTTAAGAATCAGTCGCCTCCTCGTTCCTAAAACAACTGGAGCGTCAATTCTTAAAGCAATGAGAACACGACTGAACCCAACAACATCACAAAAACAAACTAATACACACACACATATGGTAATTACATAAGGGACTATCAAAACAAGGACTATTTACAGGTTTTATACAGAAATAAAGTGTTCGCAGCAACGAAATTAAGTAGCTTATAGAATGCAGAACAAATACACAATATGGCAGCTCATTATTAAGATAAAATAGTTAAAAAAGCTTTGCTTTTTAAATTAATTTCCAGCACATGTAAGAGCATAAGAAGTATGATGATACAGCAGCGTGTTTTTCGTATTGCCAATAAGAGTTGAATCATCTTTTGTAGCGTCAGTGAAGGATGGAGTGTTTTGGTATCGCTAATGAGAGGTGGAGATTCTTTGGTAGTGCCGATGAAGGATGTAGTGTCTGAGCTGTTTCAAGCATCTTTTCCAAACCAATCTAAACAATAATCTTGCGAAAAGTCAAGCGATCCTCTGAACAAACATAATAGCTTATAATAATCAGGGGGTAGTTAGATGCAAGCTTGTAGTAACTTAGTGATATATTCTTATCTGGCAATATAAAATTATGCAATACAGTATAGTAGCTTATTCATGGAAGAGTAAAGATAGTAATCATCATCCTTAACTATTCGGGTGTAATATATGATAAGATATAGCCTACGTATATTAAGATATGTTAATGTATAATATAGTAATATATGTAGGATAAATTTACAAAAGTGGCATTTGGAAAGGCATGCTATGCCAGGATTTGGTGTAACAATCAATAATACAGTCAGAAAATTAAAGAGTTACAGCATAGGTTGTTAGAGGTTGATTTTCAGAACGCAAGTGCTTTTTCAGGTTACTGCAAAATATTGAAAAGGTTTCAATTTCAGTGACGGTTTTCGGGAGATTGTTCCACACTTTAACTCCACTAAACTGGATGGAATGTTGAGTCAGTCTTTTGGAGAAGTAGGGGAGGAAAAAGTTATTGTTGCTTCTGGTTGATATTGAGTGCAAATTGTTATTAAGTTGAAATAGAGAATTAAAGCATTGGGGTAAGTGATTGTGTTTGAGTTTGAACATAAATTTTTCAGTTTCTATTGTGTATAGTTCGTCAATTGTGAAAAAATTATGGGATTGAGAGCGATTTGATTCATGTTTTGCAATCATTTTTATAAATTTTTTGCAAATCTTTTGAAGTTTATTTAAAACAGTTACATGACCATGCTTCCATACACTTATGCAATACCGGTGTAACGGTCCAGGAGTTACTGCGGTCTGAAAGTTACCGTAACTTCTGGACCGTGTATACGCGGTCTGAAAGTTACTGCCAGTCCAGAAGTTACTAAAACAGGATTTTCAGATTTGACGCTTGCAGCAGACTTGTATAAATGATTTCAACATTGGAAACATGCTGAACTTGAAGACTTATCCACCATTGCATCTTAACAACATGATTTACAGCAGAAACGTAATTGGGAATGAAGCGAAAATAAGATGAATGTTAAAAAATGACTTTTGTACCAGAAATTGTTGCTGTATTGGAATGAAATTTGAATTTGGAACCTAACAATTTACGTGTGCTATCATTTTAACCTGATTTGTTTGTATTATACCATTTGATGTTATGTCCGTGTCTTGGCAAATAAATTTGCATGAGGAGGTGATTAACGAGATGACCACTTAGTCTATAGTCTTTTGCTGTCATCCTGATTGTGCTATGATGCAACCTACGATTCACAATGTAGTATTATGAGTGTTTTATTGACTCGTTGTAGGCTATATGGCGCTGTTGAAACAAATAATTTAATTGATCATTGTTCCAAACATTTCAAAGTTTAAATCGTGGCTATACGTGAATCGGTGGCATTTAATAAGCTACAGGCCTTAATATATCGTGCAAAGTTTGCATTTGAAGGCTGACTTGTTAGCCGCTGGTCTTGAGTTGTAGTTGACGAACATAGTCTTTGACTATATTTTATGTAGGCCTATTTCATGAAAGTTAAAACCAAAGTTTTCTAGTGAATGAAGCACTGAGCCTATTTTTGGTCTGGTTTTTCATAACTACCGTTTAGAAGAAATATAAAGTAACTTAGGCTACATGTAGGCCAACCGGTAGTCAAAACGCCACCAACCTTCAGTAAGCACTGAGCACTGTGAGCAGGCTATCACAGTCTCACACGCGAGGAAGGCTTTAGCTTTTACGAAAGTGTTGAACACTTTGAGATTCCAATGAATTTCCGTTGGACTCCCATCGAAAACACGTGGCACGAAACTTAAAGTCTAGAATTATGGTTTCGTGGTGAGAATATTTATCCTTGGGATTCATTTTTTGCATACTTGCAGAGGGTTTAATCTACTGACCAAGTGAAGTTTCAGTCCATTTACAAGTTTTCCCAAATAAATTTCGAAAAAGCACACCCACTTACAATAGCAGTAACTTTTGGACTGCTTCTGCTGCGTTGCAGTCTGGAAGTTACTGTCAGTCCAAAAGTTACCAGCGGTGCCCGGCGTTTTCGCAAACGATAGAAAAGCGAAAATTGTTTTAACTAAGTGTAATGAATTCATTGCTCTCAAACTAATGCAAGCTTTTCAGTTAACATTACAAAATACTTATAATTATTAATCTGACCTTTTGAGAGGTTAAAAAATTAGTTATTTTTCAAAACAAAATTAAATAAAATTTAAATGAAATATTTGGCAACTCTTGTAACTTCTGGCATGCAGTAACTCTTGGACTGCTACACCGGAGATTGCTTTCGATTAAGGAATGGTAAAGGCAAATCAGATTGTTGGTGTTTAAGTAGGACTTAACCTTGCAGATCACTCCAAAGTTTTTGCGAAGTTTTTGCAGTAAGGATAGCATATGGGGTTTCCATGACAAGTCTTCACTCAGCAGAATGCCCAGAAAACTGATAGTGTTGACACGTTCAATGGGTTGATTGCATATAGACAGTGTGTAAGAGAGGTTTGAAAGTTTATTGGTATTATTGAATAACATATATTTTGTTTTTTTTACATTTAGTGATAGCTTATTTGCTGCTAACCAGTATGTTACTCCTGTCATTTCCTCATTCGCCATTTCGAAAAGTTTGTCATAATTTTTACTGCAAAAGAATAAATTGGTATCGTCAGCAAACATTATAGATTCAGAGTGTACTAAACATCTCGAAAAATCATTAACATAGATTAAAAATAATAGTGGTCCAAGGATCGATCCTTGTGGTACTCCATAACATATTTCTCGTTTAGCAGACATTGAGTGAGATACTTCTACAACTTGAAATCTGTTTTGTAAGTAACTTCTGAACCAGTCATGGGCTATAGGCTACCCCTAATACCAAAATAGTAAAGTTTGTTTAGCAGAATGTGGTGATCGATAGTATCAAATGCTTTGGACAGGTCCAAAAATATACCTAGTGTTGTTTCTTTTCTTTCAATTGCATTTGAAATTTTATCAACGAGATGTAATGCTGCATGACTTGTTGAGTGATTTTGTCTGAAACCAAACTGCTGACCATAGAAGAAGTCATTGCCTTCTAGAAAATTGTATATTCTATTGTACATTATTTTCTCAAGTACTTTTGAAATTGATGGTAATAAACTGATAGGTCGATAATTACTGCAGTCTTCTGGTTTTCCTTTTTTAAATACAGGTATTACTTTAGATGTTTTGAATGATGATATGAATTTGCCATTGGTTAAGGATAGGTTAAATATATGTGCAAGTGCAGTAAGTATATTGTCTGGGGAAGCTTTTATAATTTTTGTTGGTATTTCATCAATGCCACAACTTAGTTTGGATTGAAAAAAAGAGAGAATTTGCTTAATTTCAAGAGTGGTGGTGGGCTGTAAAAAAATTGATTTACTAATAGGATTGAAAACCATTACAGCTTAATAGTCCATCAATGTCCCAAGACCACTATGCTTGATTAACTTAACTTGCTGGTTGCTGCACACGAATCGCTAAACTTTGCTGCCTAAACGGATTTTGTGTTTTATAGAGTACGGTAGCCTATCACCTGAACATCTTGTCACAACAGCTCAGCCTAACTGTGTTTATGCACTTCAGTTCAGCAATCTGTATCGATAGTGCATGAAATCACAATCGGATAATTGGCCTTGTTATCTCGGAGGTGACGCGCACGGCGGTATACCAAAGTTTTACTATTGCGATAAGGGCATAAGAAGTGAATAGGCAATGTGATTGTGATGTAACAATGTTAGTATCTCGCATGCAATAAAATGACGGGACAGTAGTGCTTAAAAGTTGTGTGAAGTTTGATGGGCATTTTCAATTTTTTTGAGCAATTTTATACTAAATTTTATTTCTTTATATGTACAAAATAATATCTGGAACTTAAAAAGTTACTGTAATTGTTAATTATTTAAAAGTTTGTAAATGCATCGCTGGCGCACCAAAACGTTTTTGCTGGCCGCGTTTTGAGACCCTTGCTCTAAGGTAGCACCGTATTTAATTTGTCGCTATCAAGCAATTTAAAACTTCTAATAGAAATCTCAGTTTTCAGTAATCTTTTATTTTTTTAAGTCCTGTTTTTTCTACACCAACGTATGCAAATGCTTCCACGTTCTTCCACTGCTACGTTGCTTTGTCCATCCAAATGTACATAAAAATATATGAAAAGAAGTTGCAGTTTTAATGACGCGAGCTCAGTCTTAAAAAATAAATAGAATAAGGTTTTATTTTTGTGTTTTCCAGGAAGGCTGCTTTGTTATCCGACCAAGCACCAAAGGCGATTCCAGTAACCCTTACTCTTTGACACTAATGCACCGCAACGTCATATTCAACTTTCACATTCGATTACGTGATGATGGTCTGTACGCAACTGGAGCATATAGTGGCGGCGAAAAAACTTTTACAAGTGTTAGTGCACTAGTAGCATTTTACAAAACTAATACCTTGGTTGTAGGAGACCACTCCAACCTGGTCAAACTGACAGGATGTCCGTAAGCCAGTGATTTGGTTTAACAGACTAAATGTGTTGCTTTTAGGTGTTTCCATGGTGTTTCTTATTCAGACATAAAGCAATTTTTCTGTTTTTAACTATCATCACTGCATTCAACAATATGACATTTTGTCATTAGTGCATTGCTACATGTATCATCTATGAGAGCCTACCACACATTTGCAATCTAATGAAATAGGCTACGTAGTTATCTGAAAAACCAATAATTTAGACCTAGTCAAATTGTTTGGTCGACATGATTTTTATTCTTTGGGTAAAAATATCACTTTTGGGATAAGTTTCTAATGCTGATTCCGAATATGAAGTCACTTTCTTTCTGTCACGTCAGGATTTTTTACAACTTGTGATTTAAAGTTTTCGCATTACAGCCTGCTCTAAGAAACATCTCGTATTATTGAGTCATACTAGTCATTGTCACAGTTGAATCACTTTTTCTTATGATATCATACTGTAATACATTAATTATGACATTTTGAAGAACATTGCTTTCAATGTTCAAACTGGCTTTCTTAGGCCTATTCTTACAGTTACTAATGGTCATAGTCTCAACATTCTGTTAGTGAAAAATGTTCATCTGATAGCCAATTGACAGAATGTTCAGACTATGACCATGATCAGCATCGGCAACAGTTCAGCCAAGCAGAGCTTTGAAATTATCAAACGAGTCTGCTCTTATTCTTGGACCCAGGTTAAAGGAAAATTGTCTTTTCCACATTGAAACCACTTTTGTTTGTTTGTATTGTATTTGTATGTTTATCTTTATCCTGCATTGCGGGAAAGCGGACTTGAGCGCTATGCATCGGTGTACGCCTTCCGACGTACACCTGACCCACGCTGCAGCCGACGGCAATGTCTGTTTCCGGTTGTCTACTCTGCTTATGACTTAAATTTGGTACTATACCCATTACTCGAAATCGATCACTGGGTAGAGGCAATTATCGTAAAGTTTCTTGCCCAGAGAAACAACAGCAGTGCGGGTGGCTGGAGTCGAACACGCAGGCTCTCGACTGCGAGCCCAACGCGCTAACCACTCGGCCACTGCTGCCGACATGCTTGGTACAGGCTAAATATCGTGAAAGTGGATTTATTTTGAAAGCTGTTTGATTGTACAATGGAACAATTTTGCTTTTATCTCTATAGCTTATTCGGCTTGCATGAAAGAGTCGTATGAAAACACGAGACTTTTGCTTTGGAAGTTATAATACTCATGCATGGAAGATTTGTGTTGATTTTAAAGTCTTACTCTTATTCAATTCAATTCAATTCAATTTATTTTTCTTTGTCAGAACGCAAAAAGAAATGATATTGTAAAAAAGAAATACAGTAACAAAACCAACAAAAGGAAAAGGTGGCAAAACCTTAATGGTTTAAGACGTGCATAAAAAGATCTAATATTGCGGTATTTGCATCGATAAGTATAGTTAAGCACGGCCACCAAACCTGATACTGTAAAACAAGTAGCCTAGATGAATTAGTTAAGAATCAGTCGCCTCTTCGTTGCTGAAACAATTGAAGCGCCAATTCTTAAAGCAACGAGAACACGACTGAACCTAACAACATCACAAAAACAAACTAACACACACACACACACACACATATTGTAATTAGGTAATGGACTATCAAAACATGGATTATTTACAGATTTTATACAGAAATAAAGTGTTCGCAGCAACGATATTAAGTAGCCTATAGATTGCAGAACAAATACACAATATGGCAGCTCATTATCAAGATAAAATAGTTAGAAAAGCTTTGTTTTTTAAATTAATTTCTTGCACATGTAAAAGCATAAGAAGCATGATGGTATATATAGCAGCGTGGTTTTGGTATTGCCAATAAGAGTTGAATCATCTTTTATAGCATCAGTGAGGGATGGAGTGTTTTTGGTATCGCTAATGAGAGGTGGAGACTCTTTGGTAGTGCCGATGAAGGATGTAGTAGTGTCTGAGTTGTTTCAAGTATCTTTTCCAAACCAACCTAAACAATAATCTTACGAAAAGTCAATCCATTCTCTGAACGAACATAATAGCTTATAATAATTAGGGGGTAGTTACAGTTAGATGCAAGCTTGTAGTAACATAGTGATATATTCTTATCTGGCAAATATTAAATTATGCAATACCGTATAGAAGCTTATTCATGGTATAGAGTAAAGATAGTAATCATCATCGTCATCCATTCGGGTGTAATATGATAAGATATACGTATAGTAAGATATGTTAATGTATAATATAGTAATATTGTAGGATAAATTTACAAAAGTGGCATTTGGCAAGGCATGCTATACCAGGATTTGGTGCAACAATCAGCAACACAGTCAGAATTAAAGAGTTACAGCATAGGTTGATTTTCAGAACGCAAGTGCTTTTTCAGGTTACTGCAAAATATTGAAAAGGTTTCAGTTTCGGTGATGGTTTTCGGGAGATTGTTCCACACTTTAACTCCACTAAACTGAATGGATTGTTGAGTCAGTCTTTTGGAGAAGTAGGGGAGGAAAAAGTGATTGTTGCTTCTGGTTGATATTGAGTGCAAATTGTTATTAAGTTGAAATAGAGAATTAAAGCACTGGGGTAAGTGATTGTGTTTGAGTTTGAACATAAATTTTGCAGTTTCTATTGTGTATAGTTCGTCTATTGTGAAGAAATTATGGGATTTAGAGTGATTTGATTCATGCTTTGCAATCATTTTGATAAATTTGTTGCAAATCTTTTGAAGTTTATTTAAAACAGTTACATGACCATGCTTCCATACACTTATGCAATACCGGAGATTGCTTTCAATTAAGGAATGGTAAAGGCAAATCAAATTGTTGGTGTTTAAGTAGGACTTAACCTTGCAGATCACTCCAAAGTTTTTGCGAAGTTTTTGCAGTAAGGATAGCATGTGGGGTTTCCATGATAAGTCTTCGCTCAACAGTATGCCCAGAAAACTAATAGTGTTGACACGTTCAATGGGTTGATTGCATATAGACAGTGTGTAAGGGAGGTTTGAAAGTTTATTGGTGCTATTGAATAACATGTATTTTGTTTTTTTTACATTTAGTGATAGCTTATTTGCTGCTAACCAGTTTGTTACTCCTGTCATTTCCTCATTCGCCATTTCGAAAAGTTTGTCATAATTTTTACTGCAAAAGAATAAATTGGTATCGTCAGCAAACATTATAGATTCAGAGTGTACTAAACATCTCGAAAAATCATTAACATAGATTAAAAATAATAGTGGTCCAAGGATCGATCCTTGTGGTATTCCATAACATATTTCTCGTTTAGCAGACATTGAGTGAGATACTTTTACAACTTGAAATCTGTTTTGTAAGTAACTTCTGAACCAGTCATGGGCTATTCCCCTAATACCAAAATAGTAAAGTTTGTTTAGCAGAATGTGGTGATCGATAGTATCAAATGCTTTGGACAGGTCCAAAAATATACCTAGTGTTGCTTCTTTTCTTTCAATTGCATTTGAAATTTTATCAACAAGGTGTAATGCTGCATGACTTGTTGAGTGATTTTGTCTGAAACCAAACTGCTGACCATAGAAGAAGTTATTGCCTTCTAGAAAATTGTATATTCTATTGTACATTATTTTCTCAAGTACTTTTGAAATTGATGGTAATAAACTGATTGGTCGATAATTACTGCAGTCTTCTGCTTTCCCTTTTTTAAATACAGGTATTACTTTTGATGTTTTGAATGATGATATGAATTTGCCATTGGTTAAGGATAGGTTAAATATATGTGCAAGTGCAGTAAGTATATTGTCTGGGGAAGCTTTTATAATTTTTGTTGGTATTTCATCAATGCCACGACTTAGTTTGGATTGAAAGGAAGAGAGAATTTGCTTAATTTCAAGAGTGGTGGTGGGCTGTAAAAAAATTGATTTACTAATAGGATTGGAAAGGTAATCTGAAAATTGTGAAGTTGTGTTTGGGATTTTATCAACTAGCTTTGATGCAATTGAAGAAAAATATTCATTAAAGAAGTCAGCTTTATCTTTGTTGTGAACTAAGATTTTATCTCCAGCAACCAGACGGGACCATTTATTGCACTTGCTTCTCCCTAATAGCTGATTTAAAACACTCCAGGTGCTTTTAAGATCATTTTTGTGTTTTAACAGAGTAATTTTGAAATGATTTTGCTTTTTGAGTTTCAGTGATCTAACATAAAAGTTTCTCAGAGCATTGTACCGGGATTTATTTATTTCAGATGATTTTCTAATATATTTTTTATATGCAAGTTGTTTTTTTCTATGAAGTTCACAGAGTTCAGCATCATACCAACATTGGGTTTTCATGTGTTTCACTGATTTGACAGGAAAACTATTTTTAAATAATTCGGAGTAATTGTTAAAAAACCTATTATAAGCTGCATCAGCGTTAGTTTCTTCCATAATATTTTTAGTGTTAAACTCTGATAGTCTTTCAACAAAATTACAGATGTTTGTGTTACTAAAGCACCTTCTCTCTTTGAAGTGGGAAAATTCTTGAATTAAACCTAATTGGGAGCATTGTATTACAGGCAGATGGTCAGCAATGCAGTCGACTATTATACCAGCATTTGTTTTGGCATTATAGACATTTGTCCATATGTGATCAATAGCTGTGGAACTGGATGAAGTAATTCTAGTTGGTTTAGTTATCAATGGGTGGAAGCTGTATTCAAACATTGCATCAACATAGTTACTAGTGTGACAGTTGTTATGGTCTAATAGATTGTAATTAAAATCTCCCATAATAAAACATTGTGCATTTGATTTTGATATTGTTTTTATAGTTAGAAGGAGTGTCTGCAGAAAATCAGAGTTGACAGCACAAAGTGATTGAGGGGATCTATAAATAGTACCGCAAGTTAACTTTTTCTTGTTCACAAATAAATCAACAAAAAGAGATTCAAACTTTTTTTCTTTCATAATAGTCAAGTCATTTCTTACAGAAAACATAAGATTATCTTTAATGTACAGTGCTACTCCTCCGCCCTTTTGTTTGCATCTGCTGTTTGCAAGAAAAACATACCCTGCTAGGGAGGTAAATTCACCAATCTGATTTATTTTTAGCCATGTTTCATTGATGGATATTATATGTGGTTTAATTTTCATTGAGGTTACAAGGGCTTGAAGTTTAGAGAAATTGTTTGGGTTGGATAGAGATCTAATGTTTAGATGCATAGTCATCAGGGATTCGTTTATTTGCATATTTGCTAATAATGAGCTTGCTTCAGCTGAACTGATATACACATCATTGACTTCAAAATGTAGATCTGGTTCATCATTACTGGCAATTTCATTTGCATTTGAGGATGAAAAAAGCTTGTTAAGTACTGAAGGTTCATTGTTAAGGGGTTGAGGAGCTGTGTGTATGAACAATTCTGAGAAATTAGTATCATCACAGTTTAAAAAGGGTAAAGAGTTTTGCAGACAATTTCTGCATAAGTAAGAATGATCAAGTTTTTTACATGTACCAGTGGGCATTCTTATATTACTGGTAGTGCATTTAAAGTGATAAGAAAAGCCACACATGCTGCAAAAGGTGGATTTCTGGTTGCTGCGAACAACCTTACTACATATGTTACATTTGGGTTTAAGCATAACAAATAAGGAACAAGGACTTACCTGTATAGCTGTGAAAAAACAAACCAAACTAAATGCAGAAAATGTAGCCTACTGGTTTACTGCCAGAAGCACTATTATTGTGCTATTGCTATTTTGGGAATAAATTGATCAAAAGGACAATAATAAAATGTACTAATGTCAGTTGACAGAAAACATATTTCTCTGATTGTCAGACTTGTAGTCCATGTACTACTTTGCAACCGTTTTTCTTCAGGGACCTTTAAGAATTTCATTTGTTAACTTAAACAGTTACAACATTTTGTCTGTCAAATTATTTTCAGTAGCAAATTCTTGGCAAATTTTGAAGTGGGTGCAATTACAGCAATGGTCACAAATTCATACATGGACCCCAATATAAAGTTAATTTTACTAGTTTATTTATCAATATGTCATTATCAGAGAAAGAGCAATGCTTCTATTTACAATTTAAACTGATAGGTTATTATAGGGATGTAGCTAAAATCAAGTTTATTTATTTACTTAACTCTTCAATATCCTTTGTTGAGTGAACTTGGTGCTTTTTTTCCTTAACATAGGCGAAAATGTTTCCATTGATCGTGTAGACATTACTTTTCCCAAGTTTCTCTTTTGCCTGGTTAACCAATAAAAGTCTTTTTCTAGTTAGTGATTCAGTGATTGCCATTCCTATACCTTTCAATTTTGTTTTTGACTTAAATATCATGTCACGAATAGACCGCCTGGTAAATTTTACAATCATAGGTTGTTTTTTAGACCTTTGGGACAGTGGATGACAAATACTGATGTCCCAAGCAGTTACCTCAGTACCAGTACTCATTTTCCTATTAAATATATTTAAAACATAATTAACGAATGAGGCATGGCTGCTTGATCTATCAGGCATGTCTGAGCAGCCATGAATGATCAAGCAGTCACGCCGAGAATACTGTTCCTGCTTGTCCAGCTGTTCTTCAAAGTTTTGTATGGCTGCAGATATTCCACTAATCTTCTTAGCAAGGTCATCTATCCGTTTGTCTAATCGTTCAACAGCATTTTTTTTAGGACCTGAAACAACAGGGACGGGATTAGAATCAGCTTTAGTTGCAGAGTTTATGTCACCATACTGACCTTTGAGAACCTTTTGTTCTTCTTTGATTTGAGCCAAGTCTTTCAATAAATCCTTCATCATGTCTCTCAAATTGTCTTTACCTCCCATTGCAGTACCGTAATTAATAGTAGACTTATTGAATAAAGATTTTATGGTCGTTTTAACACAAACTTCCTAGGCACTCATTTACCTGAAACTTATTCAAATAGAATGTTACTGGATTTACAAAGTATCCTTGTTTGATGCGCAAATGGGACCGCAGTAATAGAAGCAATCATTGGATTAAGCATTAATTGTGAATGGCGGTTAAGGAAGTGTTGTATTTCCAGACGTTTAATATAAAATAAGCAATAATAATAGTAGTAACCAACCAAGTGAGAAAACCATTTACCTCTTGTTACTTACTGATTCAGTGTATAAAAGCAACGCAATATATAGTAAGAAAAAAACACAAAACAATCAACTAAAAAACGTGGTACAGAACGCTTAATTGATTATACGCGTAGTGCGGTGGTAATCAATTCCAGCGTCTGTACCAGAAAACGCTGAATGTTATTATGTAGTGAGGCAGGTCACAAGTTTACATAAAATCAACGTAAATAAAATGACGACTATAACACCTCCCCCGATAATTTTTATACACAAAGAAAAATATGAACAAGACACCGAATTAAACAATAAAACTCAAAGTCGAAAACAAGCCGGAGGTCTGCGGCGACGGCTCGACCTTCGTGGGTTGTGTGGCCCGAATTCAGGTACAGTCGGTGTGTCGTCCGAATCCGTTCGGGCTGAGGTGGAGATAGGGGAGGAGTCGACTGTTGGTGCAGGAGTTTCTCCCGGTTCCTGATCCTCCGGTGATGCATAGCGAGGTTGCAGTTGGTCCATATGGCGCCTCCATGTCGGACCATGTGGCAGCAGACGTACCAGGAAGATTCGGCTACCCTGTCGCTTAATCACTTCAGCTGGAACCCAACGAGGATCCTGGCTCCGTCGTGGAGTGAATGACAGGGATCTCCCGGTTTGAAATGTCGTTTTGTACCTCCGGAGGCGTCCGTGTTGTGAGGGTTTGGTCGGGGTACCACTTGAGACGGTGTGGGGAGAAGCGTGTCGATCTTGGTTCGAATCTGACGATTGTTGAGTAATTGGCTTGGAGAGTAGCCACTCGGAGTGGGCGTGCGTCGATACTGCTGTAGGAACTCCAAGACGGCCTGCTTCGGGGGTAGGAAAGATTTGTGAAGTGCTTGCTTGAACGTACGTACGAGGCGCTCCGCCGCTCCGATTCTTTACGCAGTGAGGCAGCATTTGGGGTCTGGACCTGCAAATCCAAAGCATCGATAGCGCAGAGGATATCAATGTCATCCGCACTTTCCTCTTCATCGAAGACTTTATCCCCTCCTGCTGGTAAGCGACTCAAAGCATCAGCGTTTTGATGATCCTTCGTCTTCCTGTACTCAATAGTCACAATAGTGTATGTAAATTGCGACAAAAGAGTGCCCAACGAGCCAAACGATTTGCTGCCAAAGAAGGTGTCGATTTGGTCGGGCCAAAAAGACTAAGCAATGGTTTATGATCTGTGACCAAAATGAATGATCTACCAAAAAGATATTGATAGAATTTCTTTAGCGCAAAAATTATCGACAAAGCCTCTTTTTGGATTTGACTATAGTTTCTCTGCGAAGCTGTTAATATCTTTGAAACGTTTGCTATAGGCCGTTCTGTGCCATCTGGGTAACGGTGAAACAAAGTAACACCGATGCCCACACCACACTAGAAGCATCACATGCGATACCTACCGGAAGTGACGCATTGAAATGTGCAAGAACCTCATCAGTAGATAGATAATGCTTCAGCAGAACAAAAGAGTTTCCTCTTGTTTTCCCCATCTCCAAGGAATGTCCTTTTTCGTGAGATGGTATAGTGGTTCTGCTACAGTAGAAGCGTTCAACGGTAGGAACTTCGAATAAAATTGTAAGGAACCTAAAAATGAACGAAGAGAAGATACGTCAGTAGGGGCAGACATCTCCAGTATGGAGTTTCCCTTAGGACCTTTGGAGATGCCCTGCCTGAACAAAATGTGTCTGAGATACTCTACCTGAGGTTGTGCAAACTTACACTTGTCCTTTCTACACCACAGGCCTTTTGAGTGAAGTCGATCGAGGAGCCGTCTAAGATTCTGGAGATGCTCCTCAGCAGTAGTGCCACTGACAAGAATGTCGTCTAGGTAGACTGCGACCCCTGGAAGGTCGGCTGTAAGGTCGTCCATGATCTTCTGAAAATAACCTGGAGCAGAAGATATGCAAAAAGGTAAAACATTTTGTAAAAGTACGCCACGGTGAGTGCTTAATGCGAGCCGCTTTCGACTGTCAGGACCAAGTCGAATCTGATTGTAGGCATCAGCCAAGTCTATCTTGCTGAAACCATACCCACCACCCAACTTTTGCATTAAGTCTTCTGGTAAGGGTAACGGGTGACGATGGGTCTCCAGGGAAGGGTTCACCGTGACTGAATAATCGCCACATTATGCGTAACTTGGCCTTCGCTTCTGAAGAGTTTGAAGGCTTACGGACTAGAACAACCAGTGTGCATCAATCGCAAAACTGAACTGGTGTCCATACACCACGTGCAATACCCGAATCATAGGCTTGTGCTAAGTCCTCCTTTAGCGCGAAAGGTACAGGCCTAGGTTTGAGAAAAACAGGTTTAGCATCAGACTTAAAATCTATGTCCAGTTCATAATCTCATAAGCACCCGAGTTCAGGCTTAAAAACATCTTTGAACTCGTCACATAAGAGGGAGCATGCTTTCTACAGACTCTTATCAGGCTTGTCGCATGACTGGATACTCTGTAAAGTAGAATAGTTAGACAGAAGGAATTTATCGATAGAAATTCCTAAAGACGAGATTCCATCACGACCTAACAAGTTTAGTCCTTTGACTGTCGTGACTACAAAAGGAATATTATCTGACCTTCCCGTGGAAGGACAAGTTACCTGGGCCGTGAAAGAACCCGTGATTGGTACTAGATGCTTGGTAGCAGATTGGAACTGCGACACCGGTGCTTGCAATTGAGGTGCGCCAACCCGAGTCCAGACGTCGTTGGAAAGGAAATTTCCATTTGTAGCAGTGTCCAGTTCTAAGTGTGTGGTTACCGAATTAATGGAGATCGGTACTTCCAACTTTGATATTCGAGGTTTTTGCAAGAACTAGAGAGCATGTCAATTTCCTCGATACAATTTACCTTAGTAGGTTTGAACTGTCTAGCTTTCTCTCGACAAACACTCTGTAAGTGTCCCGTAATATTGCAGAAATGGCAGGTAGCTTTCTTAAACCTACAGTCATTGGCGTTGTGGTTGGAATTACCACAGCGATAGCATTCTTTATTTTTAGAAGTAAAGAAAGTACCTGTAAGTTGCCTAGTTTTTGGAGGTTTGCTGATGGTCCTTACTTTCGCAACCGGTGCTGATGGAGTGCCGTAAACAGTTTCTTTGGCCACCTTGGCTGCCTCTTCGGTTTCTGATGCAACCTCCACCGCACGTTTGAAAGTAAGTTCATCAGCTCTGATTTTAAATAACGCCTTAAGCACCGCCTCGTTACCTATTGAACAAATAAAACGAGTACGTAAAGCTTCGTCCAATGGATTTGAAATGGACGAGAAGTCACAGGTGGCAGCTGCTTGGCGTATGCGGACGGCTAGTTCTTGAGCTGTTTCACCGGGCTTGCGCTTCATTTTGCTCCAGAAACGGAATCGCTCCCTCACAATGAAGCGTTTTGGGTCGAATTGTTGAGCCACGTAATTTGTAATTTCCGTCATAGTGAGATCGTTGACTTCCTTTGGGTTTGTTTCCTGCGCAGCCAAATTTGTTAACATTTTGTAGATTGATTGGTGAGAAAAACCTGCGGCATTTTGTCTTGTGCGACTGAATGTGCTGCTACAAAGGTGTTAAACCTCTTCCAATAGTCTGCCCACAGTTCAGTGGTGGCATCGAACGTTACGAACTTAGGTAAAGCTACCTGCTGTTGTATTGTTGTTGGCTGTGGTCTTGAAGTTTGGGCTCGCATTTCTCGTAGTTGCTCCATGAGTAGTTTTGTCTGATCTTGGTGACGCTGTTCTTGTTCTTGGTGACGTTGTTCTTGTTCTCGGTGACGTTCTTCTTGTCTGGCAATTTGCTCCTTCGTCTGGCGTTCTTGGTTGGCAATTTGTTCTTTCGTTTGGCGTTCTTGGTTGGCAATTTGTTGTTGCAGGACTTCGATCAGTTTCTCCATGTTTCTAACATCCTGTAGAAATTCTGTAAAGATCCTGCCGGCGACGCCAGTTAAATGTCTGTTGTATTTCCAGACGTTTAATATAAAATAAGCAATAATAATAGTAGTAACCAACCAAGTGAGAAAACCATTTACCTCTTGTTACTTACTAATAATAATAATAATGTTATGGTTTTATTTATTGTCGCTCTACAACAGCTAAGGTCTTTTAGCGACAGGGCTCATTTTTAATTTATATCAGGTTTACGATGTTATCACATTATTACCCGACTCATTCTCACTGCGCTATGCAGGATAGAACACAATCGGTACCGTTTTTAAAGTCTTCGGTTTGACCCGACCTGGAATCGATCTCAGATCTACCAGCACCAGAGCCGAAGGCGAAACCACTCGGCCACTGAGCTGGTGTGTTGTTACTTACTGATTCAGTGTATAAAAGCAACGCAATATATAGTAAGAAAAAAACGCAAAACAATCAACTAAGGAACGTGGTACAGAACGCTCAATTGATTACACGCGCAGTGCGGTGGTAATCAATTCCAGCGTCTGTACCAGAAAACGCTGAATGTTATTATGTAGTGAGGCAGGTCACAAGTTTACATAAAATCAACGTAAATACAATGACGACTATAACAGGAAGCTTTTAACCAGCTCAGTGGCCGAGTGGTTTCGTCTTCGGCTCTGGTGCTGGTAGATCTGAGATCGATTCCAGGTCGGGTCAAACCGAAGACTTTAAAAACGGTACCGATTGTGTTCTATCCTGCATAGCGCAGTGAGAATGAGTCGGGTAATAATGTGATAACATCGTAAACCTGATATAAATTAAAAATGAGCCCTGTCGCTAAAAGACCTTAGCTGTTGTAGAGCGACAATAAATAAAACCATAACATTATTATTATTAACAGGAAGCTTCTTACATCTGAGACATAAAAATATTTTGCAACCTGTTCTTGTTGACAGATCGCCCAATCTTCTACCACTAACCTTCATATTAAACTGGGCCTTATGAAACAGTATTTCAAATCAGAAAACTAACTAATAAGGCCTAACACTGAATTTCTATTCATCATGATGGATGCGGAAAGAAGTGAGTTTTTTTTTTTTTTGCAGAAATCGTATCAAAGTTTCTTGGCAACACTAAAGAACCTGAATATCAGAACATCGTAGAGACGTAGACTATAAAACGTCTTCATTCATTTTCAAAATCTTGAATGTCGCATACGTTTGTAAGTTTGTCTTGTAAACGCACACTTGGATTGGACAGTAAACGCTTTCACCAAAACATTAAAATTGAGAAAGCACGATACCAAGGCCCATGATTGATTGAATCTTTATCCTCGGACTGAGAAAGCTTCTTGCATAGCTTAATCCTGGCAGTTTCGCATACTTGTAGAGGCTTTGGGCGCAGGGCCTGTCACCGAGATTGTGATTTCTGAAGTCTTGTTGCCGAGGAATTATTCCATCCATTAGATGCCGCTAAATGGAAAGCAGTCCTTAGAATGCGTTGCCCGAGAGGTGAACCAGCGTCGCTTGATGTTAAAGCTTCTTCGTTCGTCCAGAAGTTATGCGCTAACAAATTCAGCTATCGGGCAGACATGAGATGGAACCATGATAGCAGCCACTGTTGGTGCCTGAAGTGCAACTGTACAAATAATGATATTTCAACAAAATTCAAAAGAAGAAAATTTAGGCCTTAATTCATCAGGAAAAACTATGCAAAGTCATTTGAATGTAAATTTTGTTGAAAAATAATTTAGAATATGTGGCTACTGCATAGGCTTAGTTAGCGGATATGTGGGCTACTGCATAGGCTTAGTTAGCGAATATGTGGGCTACTGCACTGCATAGGTTTACCGTAGTTAGAATATGTGGGCTACTGCATAGGCTTAGTTAGAATATGTGGGCTACTGCATAGGCTTAGTTAGCGGATTTGAGTAAAATTGAAAAACAATTTTGCAAAAAATTGTGACGTGATGGATAAGTTCTGACTGCAAATTCAATATCAGCGTTGTCAAATTCGCTATCTGAAGCTGTTATTAAAAGGATAATTTAGTCGGTCTACTCTAGGGGTATGATTAGGCTACCTACAAAAATTGAACAAGTTAAATGTGATATTAAATATATTTATTATCAAAGTTACAAGTTCTTATTCGGGAAATTGAGAAATATGTCTAACTCTAACCAATTTAGTTTATTGCGACGGGTGTCAGAAAAGCGACATTCTCCTGTCATGAAATTTACCTTGTTCTAGTGTCGTTCAGTCCGTTCTCTTTTAAAGTCTGTCTCTGAGTGTGAGCGTTTTTCAATTCCCCGCTTATTTCATAATATTCCGATAGTGCCTTTTTATCAGTAGCATAACGTGAGAGTTATGAGAGCGAAACCGGTTACACAGTTATATCGCTTCAGAAATACGAATGTGGTAAGCTAAATTCCGTGAGAGTGATATTTGTGGGGAAGCGTGACCTAGATTCGGTGAGAGCGGAATTTAGGTTTTGAATTTTCACAGTTGAAGTGCTTTTTCAAATTTTAGTTCTCATAGGTTTCTGCGAAGACTTCTCATAAATTTAAATTTGTTAAAAACATGGTACATGTTACAAACTCATCTAATTGTTTGAAAAAAAAAACAATAATAAAGTTCAATAAATCGACTAGTAAATCAAGGCAAGCTGAACTGTGCCTACATTATAAAGCGTATAACCTAAACTTTTTAGAAATCCAGTTTAATACTTGAAACATTGGTTTGTTTGTGGTTGATAAAATGATGCGTGGCTTATGTTTAATGACATACAAGTACACTTGGCTATTGTTGTGAGCTTACACTATTTTTACAGATGATGACGCAATGTTACACGCCCGTACCATTAGGTCAATGGCGCCCGACTCAAGATCAAGCGGGGCTAGTCGGCTCTCAAAGCATGCGCTTGAACAACGCATTTCAGGACTGCTCTCCATTCAGCCGCGCCTAGTAGATGGAATAATTCACAGGCAACAAAACTTCAACAACTATTGGAGATTTCACTCTGTCAATCTCGGTGACCGGCCCTGTGCCAGTGGGTCAAAGCCTCTTCATGTATGTGAACTGCCAGGAATAACCAATCAAAGGCTAAGTCAGTTCAAGGATAAATATTAAAAAATAAGGCTTGAAAACCGGGATCCCGGTTTCCGGAATTTAAACGTTTTTCGATTTTTTGGTTTTATGAGTGAAAATTCCCGTTTTTTTTTTCATTTGAAAGCTACGATAAAAAAAAGAGATGAGACTACTGGAAACTATTGGACAACTGGAGGAGCTTTTTAATGCTTTATTGAGTGTTCCGGCAGGTCAGTTACCCTCTTGATTTGTAATTGTGTATTGTGTTGACGTTGATATTGCGTTGTTTCTTTGCTCTCCGTGATGTGACCTGCTTGCACACTCAGATGTTTCATTCTTAATTGTCGCTTCTGCCGCGTGCAGGGAACCGTTGTGTGTGGAGAGACTGTTTACCTTGTGTTAAAATTCAGTATTGGTAAAATAAGCAAGAGATGATGCCAGGACGCCTTTACGATATGTGTAGACTACTTTGAATTTGAGTTTGGACGTTCATAAGTGTGTACAAAAAAGTCAGGTTTTTATCCCCACTTCTGACTCAATAAATCAAAACACAATAAACGATTGCAAGTTATGGTTGTGACAGGAAGGAGGGATAGTAGACAAGCATTAAGCTCCTACTCTTGTCAGGGCCGGATTTAGCTGATGGGGGGCCCGGGGCACTTTTAGATCGGGGGGCCCCCGTGCAAAAACCATCTCTACGTCTTCAGTAGCATCAGTCCAGTACTGCACAGCATTTTGCAGAAACTTTAAAGGCCAAAAGGAAAAATATAACACAAAATCACATTTTTTTCCACATAGGGGGGCCCTTCAAAAATTGGGGGGCCGGGGCAACTGCCCCCTCTGCCCCCCCCTAAATCCAGGCCTGACTCTTGTAACCATTGAGCATCCCACCAACTTTAGTGGAGGCAGAACGATCAATTTTCTGAGCAGGATTGTTTGCCACAAAGCTGCGATCATGGCTAAGTGACAGATCTATCAATGACCTGTGTTTTTAACGCAGTTTGTAACATGTATCATGCTTTTAACTAACAAATTTAAATTATGAGAACATTTAGCCGAAACTTATGAGAACTGCAATTGGCCAATGCGTTACAACTGTACAAATTAAAACCTAAATTCTGCTCTCACGGAATTTAGGTCACGCTTCCTGTTAACAAATGCCACTCTCACGGAATTTAGCTCACCACATCCGTATTTCTGAAACAACATAACTGAGTAACCGTTTCGCTTTCAGAACTCCCACCATACTACTGATGAAAAGGCACATTATGAAATAGAATTGGAAAATACTGGTAACATTACAGTAACACATAAGACCAAAAGAATTTCCATTTAAAACAGACAGACGAGACTTTCAAAAGAGAACATTCCAAACGACACTAGAACAAGGTAAAATTCACGACGGGAGAATGTCGCTTTTCTGACACCCATCGCAATAAACTAAATTGGTTAGAGCCGGGGTCACCAACTGGCGGCCCCCGGGCCGCATGCGGCCCGCCACGCTGATATGTGCGGCCTGCAGAAAATATCAGCGCACAAGTAGGCCTATAACCAAAAATACTTTTCTTGATGAGTTAAAGAGCATGAATGCAAAAAATACTTTCCGACAAGCATATTTTCACTTTGCATGCGATTCCACCGACCGACCAATCAGATTGTAGTTCTAGGTGGGGGTCGCTTAAAGTTATTCCAATGCGATGTCCAACCACACTGTCCCAGTGGTTGATTAAAACGTTTTGTTTTCGAATTTCGAAATTGTCTGTCAGCATAGGGTTGCTTATTTTAAGTTTGTAAATGCCCTGTAAACTCTAGTGTGCATTTCACCGTGATTGGGTTTCACGAGCAGTGTTCCTTTTTGCAAGTTTTGTTGGCAAAATAGGTCGGTGTGCCAACTCAATTTATAATAAATTGGAAAAATATTATATAAATTTAAAGACTTTTTCTGGTATTATGAAAATATTAAGCTTAGTACTGCAAAATGTTGTACTGCAAAATGTTGTTAATCAACAATTCTTGCCATGCTGATAAGCACCGCAAGTGACATTTGTCTAATAATCAAGGAAAGACGGTTTTATAGACTCTCACAAAAAGGATGAAAAACCAACTCATTGCTTTTTAGAGGGAACACTGTTCATGAGTTACGATAGAAACGTTTTTTCGGTGATTTCCACAAGCGTTTGTTTCATGGTGCGTGGTTTCTTTCTCTCTGTTACTGGAGCATACTTTTCGCTGATATGTTTGCAGGTCACTATTGTTGCCTGTATTGCGATGTGTCAAACATTTCCATGTTTACTGAAACTGTTAATTGCAAGATATCTCTTGTGAAGCGAAGTGACAACACCACTCGTGCTTGGCGATGAATATTCTGATGAAACCGCTTTCCTCGCTATAAGTGCGCAAAACAAGTGGCCTCATTTATTAGGCAATGTTAAAGAAGTCAAAAGTGTTGTTAAAGGAGTTTGGCCTGGTAGTAGCGTTGTTCGACTAATTTTGTTGCTACGGTATTCTAAGATAAATATTAGCAACTTGTAATGCTGGATACTGGGTGTTAGATTTTCAACAGGTCCTTGAAAGGCCTGCTTTTCGTTTTACTGCATTACTCCCGTTGATTTGTGTATTCGCCACCTAGCGTCGTTTCCCCTTCATTGTTATCGCTGATTTGCAAATGGCAACACTCACCACGAGATTGTCTATGGAACTTTCGAGACGTTTTCGTTTTTGCTGCTAGTTTGCCAGCTAGCCGAACTTGTTAGTTACTGTAGTTTGTGACTGAAAGTTGATTGATTGATGTTTATGCTTTGTTAGCTGCTTCTCTGTTATGTATTTCTACAGGACTTAAGTTTGACAACTGCTATGGTCATACTTATTTGCGTGTAGGCTGAATTCCATATTTGCAGCTTGCTATCTCTCAAAGTTCAACTTACTGGTGAGCGTACTTGTGATGTAATAATGTTTTGTATAACTGAATGTTGACTGTCTACCGTAAACAAACGTAACGTATCTCTGATGTGCGTAAATTGTTGTTAGGCTAATACTTCAAACTTAAATATTGCAGAGTCAATCACTATAGAATCCTTCGCGTACAAGTGCATCATTTGGCATTACTGATCCGGTCATACTACCGGTATGTTTGTTATTCTGAATTGTGTGATTGATTGATTTGTGTCGTGAATTGTGGATTCATGTTCACTACTGATTATTGACCTAGCGTTATGGTTGTACGGTACGGTAGCCTACGTAATAATTGTGTAAGGTAACATCGCGAATTTATTTATTCAGTGCGTCATTGGCCAACCTGTGGAACTTGTGTACCGTACAGTGGATTGAGAACTGTTTGTCAACAAATTTGGTACGTTTATCAGTTCGACTGTTGTGCTTGCTGAATTGTGACTAGTGTCTTATGTTGTGTTATTTCTTGACAGAAAAACCGTATAAACTTCATTGCTGCGAAGCAGTCATTGGAAACCGAGTGATTTCTTCAAGTTGGCGTGCTTTAACAGTGCTCAGTCCTGCCGGGTGGATTAGGAAAATCGTGACGTCACCGGCGCAATTAACTACCGCACCTGTTGTGTTCGCGTCGCACACAACATCGTTTTTCAAATTTGACATCAAAGCTTAACCATCTTTGAACTGAAGCTGATTTCGTCAATTGAACCGAACTGCTGATCTTCACCAACCTGACGATCAAATTTGCGTTTACTTACCTAGTTCCCATCAGTGTTACGTGACATCTCTCATTTGCTGAAGTTAGCTTATGCTGTTACGAAGCGGATTTGCATACACAGTTATGAATTCCAAAGTTGAAGCTATTCAACAAGCAGCTGATACTTTGAGAGACAGCTACAAGCGTGGTGAACAGCTGATGAGCAAACGTGAAAACCTCACAGAAGTACAGACTATCCTGTTAGAAATTGACAAAAATTATGCCTCCTTAATGGCGCTTTGTGTCGATGTCCCTGACAATGAACAAATTCCAGGAGGTCTTTCAACCAAACGGGATTACATTCAAGGTAAAGAAGAATTTGCTGATAGAGCCAAACAGTGGTTCACGGAATGCGAGAGGACAGACACTAAAACTCCTCCACTACGTTCACATCACTTGTCCTTGCGTACCCATTCTCACCGCTCCAAATCCGGAAGCATTCGGTCATCGAGTACAACGTACAGTTTGCGTCAACGTGAAGCACATGCCAAATTGGAACTAGCTCGTTTGACAAAAGAACAGAATGATGCCAGGCGACGAGAGGAAGAAGAACTAGTTCGCATGGAACAGGAGAAAGCTCAGATAGAGCAGGATAAAGCTCGCTTTGAACGTGAGAGAGCCGAAGCTGAAGACCTGCGTCAAATTAAAGCTGCCGAAACTGAAGCCGCACTCTGGCAAGATGATTCTTCTTCGATTATTATCAATGTTGGATCAATGACACCCGTACGATTGCCACAGCAAACCTTCACTCACAAAGACACACACCTGGAACCTCTGCGTCATGGCGATGAGCGGCACAAACAAGAACCAACTGCAACATCTGCAAGAATGCCAGACCAAAAGGTAAATTACCCTTGTTATTATACTAGCCGACAACCTGATCTTTCAGAACGACTTCTACCTAAACCAGATGTTAAGAAATTCTTTGGTGACCCGCTCGATTTCTGGGCTTTCTGGCACCGTTTTAAGTCCCATATTTCTGATTGGTTGACACCCGACAGGAAGATGTCTTACCTCATGCAGCACTGCTGTGATGCAGTCTGTGAACAAATAAGGCACCTTGCCGACAGCAGCGAAGGTCACAACTGCTATGATGAAGCGTGGGAAGAATTGAAACGGAGGTATGGCCAACCACACGTTATTGCGCATGCTTGTGAGGAACGCTTGAGAGCTGTTACCAGAATTTCTCACCACGAACCCGAGCAATTGGAGAAGTTGTCCGTCCTGTTAAAAAGATGTTGTTCATCATTGAACTCAAACACCGAAGCTTCGAACTTGGATACCGTGCAGTTTATCACCTGCCTTGCGAATAAGCTGCCAGTGTCTTTGAAAGAAAAGTGGGTAATTGAAGCTCTGAAAATCAATGATGACACTGGAAAAGTGGCTGGATTCCAACACTTTGCTGACTTCATAACGAACGAATCTAGGATTGCCAATTCAATCTATGGCGTGAAACTTTTTTCATCAAATGTCGACAAACTTAACAAGCCTGACACCAAAGGGAAACAAAAGGCTTCACTGTTTAACGTAGTGACAAAACCTACTGAACGATCCGGACAGCTCCGAATTGGCAACAAGCGACTCATACAATGTATCCTGTGCGATAGTACACATTATTTGCAATACTGCAAAGAGTTCAAAGCCAAATCCGTCACTGAACGTGAGCAATTTGTAAGGAACAACAAATTGTGCTTAAACTGTCTTGGACCAGATCACATACGTGCCGACTGCAGAAGCCGAGGTAAATGCACTGAATGCGGAAGCTCATCACATCATTCTCTCTTACATCGGTATCTGGTCACAACTGGAGAACAAATCCAGAGACGACACCCCAACCCCATTGCTAATAGAAGAAATGATAGCCAGCCAGATGATCCCGTAAGAAGACCATCAGAAAGGAACACAAATGAAGTTGTAGAAACCTTCCATTCCAGAACCAGCAACTCGGCAACTTACTTGGACATCGTTCCCGTACGTGTGACAGGAGAAGGAAAGGTAATACATACTTATGCTCTCCTAGATTCTGGTTCAAACCGCACCTTTTGTGAACAAAAACTTGTAGAGATGCTTGAACTGAAACCTGAGCCATCTGGTGACTTCCAGGTGCAAACACTGTCTTCGAGTGGACCATATTCCTTTAGTTCTTCAACTGTATCGTTGAAAGTTCTACCAGTAGTTGGCGGCGAAGTGCAAGAACTGAGAGATGTGATCGTCGTTGACAAGATACCTACCAAGCCAACTCCAGCGCCTTCTCCGGAGTATCTGCAAACGCACAAGCACCTCCAAGGCATTGACTTGAAGCAACTGGACCATGGTACAGTTACATTGTTGATCGGAAATGATCATGCTGTCGCCCACCGATGCATTGAAAGCCGCTTTGCACCTAACCCGAAGCAAGGACCTGATGCAGTCAGGACACCCTTAGGGTGGTTGCTTAGAGGTACTCGACCAAAAGAAACAGGCGTAGGCAATTTCGGTGCTGAATCTGACATTTCAAATTTTCTTGTCCTTGACACGAAGCAGAACCCTGCTGACCAAGCTTCAAGGGGCATGACGGCCAAAGCCTTGATGAATTCTGGGATGTGGCTCAATGGTCCAGATTTTCTGAGGAAACCCCCAGAAGAATGGCCCAATCAAACCGCTCAGCAACCACAATCTGAAGATATCTTTGCTGCTTACAAACCAAAGAGAGAAATCGAAACCTTTACTGCTTCTACGACTGAAAGCCAAGGAACCAACAAGTTAATCTCCTACTTCTCATCTCTGCGCCGACTGAAACTATCAGTAGCCTGGTTCCTAAGATTCAAATCATACTTACTGATGCGCATGAAGAACGAAACCCAGATTACACTGAAAGGACCAATCAGTGTGCCAGAACTTGATGAGGCAGAAATTGAGTTAATCAAATACGAGCAGCGTCAGAGTTTTCCAGCCTGGATCAAATCTCTATCCAAAGGAAAACATCCAAGCATGCCCAAAGCCAAGAGGATCCCACTCGAAAAACTCAGCCCTGTCCTAATGAAAGATGTTCTACGTGTTGGCGGAAGAATCGACAGATCCGACTTACCGTTCGAAACGCGACATCCTGCTATCATAGCTCCAGAGCGCCACTTAACGGACTTGATAATTGAACATTGTCATACCAACGAATCGAAGCACATGGGTGAAAGCCATACACTGAACAATATTAACCGAAAATACTGGATAGTTAATGCCAAAGTTGCGGTTAAAAGGGTACTTGCAAGATGCCTGCCTTGCCGGCGAAGGACCGCAAAACCTAGACAACAGCTCATGGCAGAACTGCCAGAAGCAAGGTTACAAATGTCACAGCCACCATTCTCACAGACTGGCGTTGACTTTTTTGGGCCGCTGAATGTCCGAAACAGACGAAGTGACATTAAGAGATACGGCTGCCTTTTCACATGTCTCACAACTAGAGCCATTCACTTGGAGGTGGCACCAGACCTGACAACTGGCGCATTCATAAATGCCTTGCGGCGCTTCATAGCTCGCAGAGGCCCCATCAAGAAAATCTTCTCTGACAATGGAACCAACTTTGTGGGTTGTGAAAGAATCTTGAAGCAAGCCATCGATGAGTGGAATCAGAACCAGATCCACCAGAGCCTTCGACAACAAGGAATAGAATGGTCATTCAACCCCCCAACAGCCAGCCATATGGGCGGAGCCTGGGAGAGAATGATTCGCACAGTACGTCAAATTCTTATGAACATCTTACCAAAACAACCACTCGATGATGACACATTGCACACATTACTTCTTGAAGTAGAAGACATCGTCAATTCAAGACCACTCACCGATGTGAAACTGGAAGTTGATGGCGACTTACCCCTGACACCTAACCACTTGTTGAAGTTGAATTCTTCATCGAATTTACCGCCAATGTTAAGCTGCGACAGAGATGGCTACCGACCAAGTGATCGATACCGCCATGTGCAGTTTCTGGCAGACACCTTTTGGAAGCAGTGGGTTAAGGAATACCCACGATCTGTGATGTCAAGAGCAAAATGGCTTCACAAAAAGGAGAATGTCCGAAGAGGAGACATCGTCCTTTTGATTGATGACTCTGCTCCCAGACAACGATGGCCACTAGGCAGAGTAATTGAAACATTTCCTGATCGTCACGGCGTTGTTCGTTCCGTAGAAGTGAAGACTGCAACCGGATCTCTGAAGAGACCAATATCCAAACTTTGTGTAATTGTCCAAAGGGAAGAAGATGATCCAGATGAAGATGAGACACCAATAGACACCGTTGAGATTTTGCTGGAAGATCAAAGCGATGAGGAAGAGACAAAGGACTGAACTGTTACATGACAATAGACTGTTGAAAAAACTTTTATTCATGAAAAGAATGACCCAGTTTGGCCCTTCTTTGGCCCGGGAGTGTTAGATTTTCAACAGGTCCTTGAAAGGCCTGCTTTTCGTTTTACTGCATTACTCCCGTTGATTTGTGTATTCGCCACCTAGCGTCGTTTCCCCTTCATTGTTATCGCTGATTTGCAAATGGCAACACTCACCACGAGATTGTCTATGGAACTTTCGAGACGTTTTCGTTTTTGCTGCTAGTTTGCCAGCTAGCCGAACTTGTTAGTTACTGTAGTTTGTGACTGAAAGTTGATTGATTGATGTTTATGCTTTGTTAGCTGCTTCTCTGTTATGTATTTCTACAGGACTTAAGTTTGACAACTGCTATGGTCATACTTATTTGCGTGTAGGCTGAATTCCATATTTGCAGCTTGCTATCTCTCAAAGTTCAACTTACTGGTGAGCGTACTTGTGATGTAATAATGTTTTGTATAACTGAATGTTGACTGTCTACCGTAAACAAACGTAACGTATCTCTGATGTGCGTAAATTGTTGTTAGGCTAATACTTCAAACTTAAATATTGCAGAGTCAATCACTATAGAATCCTTCGCGTACAAGTGCATCATTTGGCATTACTGATCCGGTCATACTACCGGTATGTTTGTTATTCTGAATTGTGTGATTGATTGATTTGTGTCGTGAATTGTGGATTCATGTTCACTACTGATTATTGACCTAGCGTTATGGTTGTACGGTACGGTAGCCTACGTAATAATTGTGTAAGGTAACATCGCGAATTTATTTATTCAGTGCGTCATTGGCCAACCTGTGGAACTTGTGTACCGTACAGTGGATTGAGAACTGTTTGTCAACAAATTTGGTACGTTTATCAGTTCGACTGTTGTGCTTGCTGAATTGTGACTAGTGTCTTATGTTGTGTTATTTCTTGACAGAAAAACCGTATAAACTTCATTGCTGCGAAGCAGTCATTGGAAACCGAGTGATTTCTTCAAGTTGGCGTGCTTTAACGGTTGCTCAGTCCTGCCGGGTGGATTAGGAAAATCGTGACGTCACCGGCGCAATTAACTACCGCACCTGTTGTGTTCGCGTCGCACACAACACTGGGTACGAAATGCGTGCTTTTCTAACATAAGAGTCACCCTACCTAAAATTTTATTAGTGCGTCCCGCCACAGCTCTCCTAAGCGCCAAAGTGGCCGCCATGCAAAAAAGCTTGGTGACTTAGAGTAACATTCCATTTAACTTGTTTAAGTTTTGTAGGCAATCATACCCCTAGACAGAAACCCTAAATTATCCTTTTGTAGCTAGAGACTCAGAGTCTCTCAATAAGCAAAATACAATCAACATTAAAGACCTACATAGTCATTACATACAAAATAAATAAAACAAGCTTGGATGCACTTTTCGTTTTGTTGATTTAATAGCTTACGCTTTACTCTTTGTATTTTCACGTTGTTGATTTACTGTTACCAGTAGGCTACCGGTAAAACCACAGGCGGCGGTACTGTATTGGTGTTCAACACTATGGTTCAGCATCCCAAAAGTTTCAGTCGAAAACAGTTGCAAAACGTCAACAAGAATGAAAATATAAATCCGTGTAATGTAATCAGATTTAACATATTAACATTTATAGACAATAAAAACTACATTGCAACAAATTTCACATCGAACGTTTTCGATATCACAAGATGTCCTCTTCAGGAATAACATACAGTAATTTTATTTTACATCTAAAAAAATACAATGGCTATAAATCTTAAATTTATCAAAAGGAAAAAATAAGGTTCCAATGAATTTAATTACTGTATGCTATTCCTGAAGAGGACATCTTGTGATGTCGAAAACGTTCGATGTGAAATTTGTCTCAATGCAGTTTTTATTGTCTGTAAATGTTAAAATTAGGGCTACCATATATCCTCTAAGAGAATTTGTTTCAAAGAAAAATGGATGGTTCTCCGTGGACTCTCAGAAATGCTCCAATGTTCTCTTTATCAGCATTTTATTTCTTGCTTTTTCAGCAAGATTTTCTTGTAATGTTACGTTTCGGCAACGGCTTGTGTTTGATTTCCAAAAATATTTTGTACTTGTAGGCTACTGTTGATTCATAAATTCTTTAATAAATTCGTTTAGTTTGTGAACTGTTGCTGCAAACAATCTCAGACGTTCATTGTAACATATTAAACGCCGTTGTTATGCGGTTATCTAAAGAAATGTGTGACTACGGGAACCGCTCTTTTTAGAGCATAGCAGTTCCACTGTCGACAAGTATTGTCGTCCCAATATTCTATAGCTGAACACCAAGGCCATCACATCCAGCAAGATCGATGTAATCGAGCAGCTCGCTCATAAGAAGCTTGCTAACTCCTCGGGCAATGAGGAAATGGGTTTGCATGAGCATTGAAAATTATAGCATCATCAATGTATACAAGCCACCATCCTCACGCCTGAACCCGTCATCTATAGGCCTACTCGCATTCCCCTCACCTAGTATCTACGCTGACGACTTCAACAGCCAGCACACCGACTGGGGTTACAAGTACATCAACAGCGACGGAGAATGCCTGGCTGCTTGGGCTGCGAACAACAACCTCGCCCTCCTTTACAACCCAAAAGATCCAGCCAGCTTCTGGTCCGGACGCTGGGGAACGGGCACAAACCCTGACCTGGCCTTTGCAAGCATTGACACAAACAGCTCTCTTTCTGAAGACGTGTGCTGGAGAAGTACGATAGCATGGATATAGGCCTACGATATACGATAGCAGTTCTCAACACTGACCTTTGCTTATCGCTGCCCCTAAGCTTGTCTTTCTCATCCCAAGCGCTGGAACTTCAGAAAAGCCAATTAGAATTGTTACAGCCTCATAACCAGCCAAAACGCGGCAGAACTACCACCACTTTCTACCGTTAACGTGGATGACACCTATAAAAACTTCTGTCATGCCATTGAATCCGCAGCTAAACAAGCTATCCCTCGCGGCTACAGAAAGAACTACACGCCGTGCTGGGATTCAGAGTGCAAAACTATATACCGCTCTTATCTTCGTATCTCATTAGGTGCTGCCTATAACTCAGCCGCAACAAGACTGCTCGATCGGCTAGACTCGCGGTGGCTAGAGCGATGGTAAGACACTGTCAACTTCACACACTCTAGCCGGATAGCATGAAGATATACCTACTCTCTGGAAAAGCGATTTTATGCGATCCCTTTCTTATTTCAATGTTTTTGTTCTGCGTTCACGCTTCAGTGACTTCCAGCCGCATGAGTTTGAATCTTTGTGTTTCATTTGTCGAAAGTGTTCTTTTTTGCGTTTCGACTAGAGCGGTAGACGGTCATATTTTCAATAATTTCATTCTGATGATGGTTGACTATTTGTTCATGGATTGCAAGTAAGTGTCTTCGTGTGTACTTGAATAAACTTTTAGTCAGCTTCTGATGATATGAGGCCTAACCTTGGAGCCGTTCCTGTCGTGCAAAAAAGCACAACGGTTGGAGGCAGGGTCCGTTTATGATTCTGCAAAATTCGGTTGTTACATTAATTACACTAGCCAATAAAAAATAAATTGTGGTGCCGAAGATATTTCAACAGTTTTTAGCTGATTTGTAGTCGTTGATTTCGAAAATGCAGTCAGTTTTTATCTATCAGGTCTAGTTACGGTGATTCCCCTGCATGAGTGCACTTATGCATAGCCTAATTGCTTATGTGAAATCTATTCACGAGTCAAATATATTGTCAAAAGACATAAAGCAATTTTAGCAAGCCAACAAAGAAATTAAAAACGTACACACAAACATAGGATTAATAGGTATGATAGCTTCTCCTTATTCTTCACCTTGCTTAAGTGTCTGCCATAAAACTTGCGCCTAATAGATCTACGAAAGTGTTTGTTTTTTTCATATCTTTATCCTGCATAGCGGGAAAGCGGACTTGAGCACTATGCATCGGTGCACGCCTTCCGACGTACACCTGACCCACGCTGCAGCCAACGGCAATGTCTGTTTCCGGTTGTCTACTCTACTTATGACTAAATTTGGTACTACCCATTACTCGAAATCGATCACTGGGTAGAGGCAATTATCGTAAAGTTTCTTGCCCAGAGAAACAACAGCAAGTGCGGGTGGCTGGAGTCGAACATACGAACTGGAGTCGAACAGTCGAACTGCAAAAGCATCATCACGTTTAGTAGACCAGCAATAGTCAGCTTAGCATGGTAGCATCCCATCTCCCTTGATATCTGACTTCCATCTCACTAATGTCTTGATGAAATCGCCCCTCCCTTGCTCGTCACTCAAATCGCCAAGATTATCAGGCAAGTCGGCCTAGTCTAGATGAATGTGCAGAAAATGAAGTTTGATGCTCATGTTAACACCAATATCCTGGAGTCTTCTGAGTAACTTAGACACGAGCTCTTTGTAATTGGATGCCTTTTTTTATTTCCCAAAAAATTCTTAACAACTTTCACAAAAGCATCCCAGGCACTCAGTTCTTTTTCATTCATGGAAGATGGGAAGTTTGGATCATTGATTAATTTTCTGATTTGAGGCCCATCAAATTTGCCGGTTTTTAACTTTTCAATTGTTAATCCTGGAAATTTTGTGCATAGGCTATATCTGAAACAATTTCTATCTTTATCGAGTGCTTTTAGAAATTGCTTCATGATACCCAACTTAATATGAAGAGGAGGTGACACAATTTTTGATCGTTCCACCAGAGAATGAGCTTGAACATTTTTTTCGCCACGAATAATTTCACTTCTCATAGGCCAATGTTTCATTTTCCAATGCTGATCTCTTGCTCTGTTGTCCCACAAACAGAGAAAACAAGGAAACTTTGTGTATCCACCTTGCATTTCAAGCAGAAATCCAACCATTTTCATATCAACACAAATGATCCAATTGTGTTCATAATATGAAATTTTTTCCAAAACAAATTTGACTTCGTTATAGCCTACTTTTCTTTGAGAGTTGTTGCATATCCAAGTGGCACAGATCCATAAACATTTTCATTATGCAGTAAGCTAAAACACATTTTAGACTTCATTTACAGCTGTCAATAAAAAGTCGCCAATCTTGAGGATTGTATTCTGCTACACCAAGCTTTTTCAAGAAGATCTTCCTCATCCGTACAGTATACAATATCATTTTCCTGAGAAAAATAGGGCAAAAATTCGACATGGCGTTTCCGATAAAAGTGATTACAGTTCCTGGTTCCAACATATTTTTTTTTTTGAGTCTTGAAGCCAGTAACTCAGAAGACTCCTTTGATAAATTTAAATCCCTCGCAAAGTCATTGAGTTCTCCCTGAGAAAGAAGTTGACGAGGCAAAATAGCAGGAGGAAATTCGATTTCAGCAAGGGTGGAATCGCTGTCAGTGGAAGCTTGCTCGTCTTCGCTGTCAGGAAGTAAATCCAATTGTGACAACCCTACAAAAACAGGAACAGGAAGTTCTTCACTGTGTAGCACTGGCCTGATTGCTGAAGGTAGGTTTGAATATTGCAAGGAAGTCCTATTTTTCCTGTTTATGCCTTTTATGTTTACTGCACAAAAATAGCAGTCGCTGTTATGATCTTTTATTCACGCCAAACCATTGGAATAGCAAACCTCAATCCTTTTCTTCTTTTGTTCGTCCATTGACGTAAATGTTCTTTGCAAGTTTTGCAAACAATGTGGGGAGCCCAAGACTTATCTTGATCCATAGCATCTTTTCACAAATTGGGACTAGGTGGGCAAATTTTCAAAAAAGGGCAGTTTTAGCGAGAGAGTTATGTTAAAAAGGGCACTTTTTCGCGCGTGAATAAAGGGCATTTGTTCCCGAGCGTAAAACATTTTTAAACAAGTATGGTAAGCTTAAAAATGCAGATTTCTCAGGCAAATTATAGGTAAAAAGGCATACTATACCTAGACTAAACTTTTGAGAGCCATAATTGATTCCTATATTTATCCCTGCCGACAATATTTTATAAATAATTGTAAGATATTTTCTCTTCACTTTCTAAGTTTTGAAGTTCACGTGTTTACGAGTGATAATATATTGATAAATGCCCTTCTTTGACGGCATAGCAGCTTTCTCCTGGCGATTCATCAACCGCAATTGATGTACTGGAAAGTTTCTTAGCTTAAAACAATATAGAAAAAACACTTTATTTTGGAAAACATTTTGGTGATTTCATATGCCCTTGCAAAACACGGTGCCTCCAAGTTTATTGTGACGTAACAATTTATTGAAATCATCGCCCCTTGGGATTGCCTACACTCTACAGAAACAACATTCCATGATTTTATCGAAAATATTGTGTTCGATTTGTTGCTTCTTTATTATAATTTGGAAATTTCAAAACATGTAAAAATTTATCTTAAATAGGCGCACTTGTGCCTGAAATATTATCAGACAGTTTGTAGCCAACGTTGGGCAAAAGTTCTGTTCATCTGTGAACTTGGGTTGTTTTGTCAGCCAGTTCGGACTTATTTAGTAAGTCGAGATTTGTAGAATTCGGACAAGCAGCTTTAAAGATATTGCTTCATGTGAGTACAAATTGTTTGCTTATTTGTAAATTCGACTGTTGTTTTGTGTTAAAACGTCTGACATTTCAATCATTCTTGTACGCGCTGTGTTCACTTAAAGAAGGCTTGCTGACACAGTTTTATTGCGCATTATCTACGTATCGTAACGCGTTATTTTCATTTGTTATAGCTGAATTGTAACCGCATTGGAATCCTGTGTAAAGAATTTCAGACTGTAGCTGTTGCCGAAATTCACCGGCTTACTTGGCAAAAATTGGTATGGACATTTTAATTATGTGAAATTTATTGCTGATTTAATGTATTGTTATTCACACTATCTGTCCGCAGAGCGCTAAAGGTCGACGCATATTCACGATGGATGTAGCAATGTAAAAACTCACATTAATCATTATTGCCTTGTAGTTTTAGGCAAATGCGTGATTTGTGCTTTTATGTTATTTCAGAAAACGACTTCTCTTCTCACTGTTCCTGTTGTGTTCACTCGGGATTGTGGTTTGAGAGACTGTTGACAAAAACGTCAAGTATCATTGTAATTTCGCTCCAATTTAATAAACCATTTCCATCTAAATTCGACAACAGTCGGATTGCCTTTGCGGTCGAGCCTAGTGATAGAGGATAATATCACATAATAGTGTAATAAAATTTAATCTAGCAACATTTAGTTGCAGAGGTCTCTTGTACTAAAGTAAAAGAAACAAGTATGATAATAGCCTATATGAAACACAACTGCTAAGATATTATAATGAGTTGAATCTTTGAAGAATTAGATGATTCTAAAGAGCTAGTATTTTATTTTGATGAAAATCAGGAAACAAACTTCAGTAATTCAGACATTTAGAATCTCACACAAAATTTGAGGTACTCACAACACAAATTTATAAATTAATCTGCTTGAATAGAACATTAAGGATATTATAAGTAAGGTCAGAGCCTCAAAGGTAGGCTCATAAATTCTAAATGTATGCTGATTGCTGAAGCTTTCCATGTAACTGTTCATTCTTTAACTTGGATCTAACTTAACACTTTGCTCCTCAAAGGGAGGCCAGATTTGGCCCCCCCCTCATATTTCCTTTGATTATTTGAAACGCCATGCACTTGGTTTTTCTTGACTTTTCCTAAAATTGCCAGGCGGATCTGATGATATTAAATTTGATGCTAAAAGTTGTGTAGTTTTCTTGTAATTTCAAGATTTTGGTGAATTTTTGCTATTTCTAGCTAACTTCCAGCAAAGCGTGAAATGGATTACATTGCGATGACAAGCCATAATCTCATAATTGCTTCGTGCATCGATATGCGCGAGCAGAGAGAAACATCCTCTTGTTTTCCTTTGTTTGGTTTGACCTCAATAACACAAAGCGCGTTATTTCTTATGCTACAAAAGAAAACTAGTGATGACAAAGCTGTTAATTAGAAACAATAATAGCAAACGTTTTTTGCGTTATCAGCTCTACAAAGAAGAATAGCAATCCACGATAAAAATAGTATGCTATGTAGGCCAAAAACTATTCAAAACAGTTGTTTCAAGCAGATAATATTCATTGACGAATAAAAAACGTTACAATAAAAAATTTTCTCTTGGGTAAAGGCACGAAAACCTGGTTTCGAAATAAACGTTCTATAGAAATGCTCTCATTGACAAAACTTGCAATTGAGGTCTGAGGAAATGTATCACTGTAAATGCTTTTGGGAGAAGCCGGAGAAATAGCGTTTTAGCAAACAGTAATTGTGAGATACACTCAAAATTATGAGATAGGCTCCATTTACACGTAGCAGCTAACTCGATGGCGTCCCTTCCCTGCTTTATGTCGCCTACTTGTTGTTATGTCCTGCATTTTTGTTTCACAGTGCACTGTTTGTTGTTCCAAAGAGCGCAAAATAAAGATGATAATGCCTCATCTACATTACAAAATATTTTGTAATGTAGACGAGGCATAAAGTTAGGCGTCACATAAGACAAACAACAAATCAGCTTTCTTCATCATTGATTCAACATCTGAATACGTTGCGCCAATGTATAAGAGGCCGGCTATTGTGAAGACCCGCCATTTATAAACGATCCGATTATACCAAAAGTGGGACAAACTAGTGGATCAAAGAATAAATAAACAATGCTGAGAAAACTAAATCTACGTGACGAACAATACCGATGTCTTCATTTATCTTGGAAAAATGCTGCCTAAACTTATCAACAAAAAATACCGTAAATTACGGCAAGGATCCCGAAAGTAGAATTTGCTCGACTTTGGCATGAATTTAGTCAGACATCTAAAGTAATAATTCCACACATACAATAACGGGCTCTCAACGGCTGTAAGATACATAATAATCAACCTGGTTCTGGGCGGTTTGTGTAACATTTTAGGGGAAGACACTGCTTGAAATGATGCACCACACAAACAATTTTCAATGAAGACTGAGTCTAAAAACCGATGTGGATTGTGCTGCACAATGACTTCAAGTTTAGGACAGAAGAGGCACAAAAACATCACGATAAAAATAAAGACCTTGTGGGAAATTTTCGAGAATCATAACACGATGCAAATACCATAAACTCTTAGTTTGCATGCTGCTCTAAGCTGGCCGGCAACCACAAAGGTAGACAACACAAGCAGTCTATAATTCGATAATAGCGCAATAAACATTATAAATACGTAAACCGACAATTTTCTTTTACAAACGTTTTACGTCTAATAGCAATTTTCCCCAACAATTTTTTGTGAAGCGCTTGCAAACCACGGTTTTGTAAAATAATTCATCATTATTATTTTTTACTTCTCGGATATTGTAAAATGTCATCAGCAAAATCACAAAAAAAAATTTCATTACTTCGATGTAGTAGACCTAAGAATTTTTTATAGAATTGTAGCCACGTTGTTTCAACAAAGAAGCCATTTTTTGGCAATATACAGTTATAGAAAATAATTTGCAATCCTGCAAATGGTAGGAAAGAATCTAGGAAGTCTTCTCACAATCTGGCACAAAATGATTGTGTTTATTGTATCTCTGTAATATTTTTTACGACAAACTTGGAAGCTTCGTTATAATCATTTTTATCTTTGAAGTCAAAAGTTAATTTTTTTTTGGTCAGAAACATAATCACTGCCTTGCTGATGTTGTCACCTTTACGCGTATTTTTTGTGCTTCAAACAATAAGGACCCAGTCAGCAATCCAGTCCTTTAACATTGATTCAACATTTGTAAACGTTAAATTTATGTAGATTTGCTGACTGTGGGTTATTTCACATTTCCTTTGTTTACGCATGTTCCTCAATTCGCTGTTGCATTGTTTTGACGCTGGCGTACTAAAAATGTATTTTCAAATTGATTGACACAATCTTCAATAAATAGTGAGCTTCGAACTTAGCTTTGTGGATGTAAATGCTGTATTTTTTGTGGATGTAATTTTTGAGTTATGTTTATAAACACCCGTAAGCGAAATGACTTATGATGGAGCCTGCATGATATTGGTGATGCGACTTGACACAAATCCACAATTTCAAAAGCACCTAATTTGAACTTAGAAATTTCAGATAATTTCAACAACTTGTTCAATTGTCTTCTCTCTACTAAAAATATTCATACTACAAACTCAATTGTAGACCTAAAATACACAAACGAAGATGTAAACAGCTATTCAAGCAGGCTAAGGTGTTACTTATGAGAAATTTGGTTCCATAAAACTAGAAGCTAGTCATGAGTTTCGGAAAGCATTAGTTTGGGATAAAAATGTAAAACAACAAACGCAGTTTTGTTTTTTTTCAAATTCGTGTAACAATATTACTCTGATTGTAACTATTTTAGAATCAGTGAGTAGCTTACAATAAGATTTGCTCGCAAGTCCTAAATCTTTATCAGTGCAATGATTCGGCACACCGCACACACACTTCGTGAGGTCGATCGAGCTCTTTGTTATTCAGAACTTTGCATGAAATCGGATTAGCATCGTAATTAAATAGCGGCAAGATAAATCAAAATTGTCGTTTTTGGGTACCTTTGCAAAAATTGAAATATCAAGTTTAACATATAAAATTTTAAAATAATGACTTTTCAAACTTATAGACAAATGATTTGTTTTCACACCAGTGCAACTTCTATTGAAATAGCACCAGCGGATAACATGTAACAGCTGATTGAATTTGATCCAAAAACGGCTCCCCCTTGAGCAGTTAACTTCCAAAAAAACGTTGAAAAGCAAAGGGTTAAACAAAAATTAAGTCTTAAAAATTGCCCACCTAGTTTCAAACTAGGGGGGCAAGCAAAGGGTCTAAGTGGGCAGTTGCCCACCTAGTTTATATGTGAAAAGATGCTGTCTTGATCCCCCAACTTCACTTTAAAGTAAGCTTTAAAGTGCCCCTGACAGGTTGGACCCAAGTATAGTAACTTTTCTAAGCATTTTCTAGCGCAAAATTATGCTTAGCGAACTTTTTAATCTTAACCTCGAAGCTCGACTGGTTAGGGCGAAATTTATACAAAACGACAGTTCCACAGCGCCACCACTGGCGAAACTCCATATTTCACTGCTCTGGGACGACTTTGGTGGTATTACGTTATCCTGGGTGGGCGTTTTTAGCGACGGATAAAACAAATGCTTTCTAGATTAGTGATGCAAGCCGCGCCGCGTACGCGGCCGCTTTTGACTTTTTCGCCGCGTGCCACGCCGCGTGGAAGGATGAAATGACAAAGCCGCACCGCGCCGCTTGCCGCGTAAACTTTCAAGAAATTAAACTTTCGTAAACGTAAACTTTCAACTTTTCAAGAAAATCAGTCATGAAACTTCAAATTTAAATTGGAAACACGGATCAGTTTTTTTCCTTCGAAATTCTAAGCTGGGAAAGCTATGCAAAATTGCAAATGGCTTGCAGTTGACAGGGTTTTGGGGCTTGCTTGTCAGGGAAGCTGTACGAATGTTTTTGTTTAATAGCCTAGCTGATAAGCTCAGCTTTCAGTTACCAGGCTATAGGCTTAGCGCAACTACCGCATTAGTTACTATAACAGTTAGCCCAGTGAGTTCAGGCTATAAGTTTTACTCTTGTGTGTGTAGTTCATATAGCCACTGACGTTAAAATTGCATTATTGCTTACAAAAAGTGTTCAAAAGTCCTGATACTGCATCCAAGAACATTCTATTTGTCTTAGTTTGTATTATGTCTTAGAACTTAGATGCATTGCTGATAAGAGAATATGATTTGGTTAGCCTAGCCAATTAGTGCACAACTGTACTGGTAGGTTACCAGTTATATGCCATGGGTGCTTTTTGCTACAATTGACTTTCTAAAAAGTAACGCATTAAAATATTTTTTAAACATTTCGTAATTTGCGGTGCAGTGTCAAAGTTCCAGATAAATTGCGGTGTGCGGTGCGAGGATAGATGAGTCAGTTGCGGTGCGGTGTGCAAATAAAAATTTTGGGTTTGCTGCATCTCTATTCTAGATGTAATTGGTGGATCACAGTTTGGTCGGAGTTGGTATACAAGCAGTTGCTTTTTTCAAAGATTTATTGTTTTTTGCAGTTTAATAAAACTGTACTGGATACGTTTCTACAAAACCTAAAATATACTGGAAGTGAAAAATGAAGAAATCGTACGAATCATCATTCATATTTAATTCATCATCATTCATCACTATTCATAAATAAATAAAAGTTCTCTCTCTCTCTCATAATGTGCCTTCAGTTGGCCATTGAAATCCGGTGTAACGGCCATCTGGACTTGAAAATTGTTTCGGATTCGCCAAACAATGCATGACGGCAGCAAAATCCGATTGTTGCTTCCGAGAGCACCACCTTGTAGTATCCACTCCAATACATGCCTGTAAGCGACTAATTACCGATACTGCCTGCAAGGAAATAAAATCACTTCGTTTAGTGTGCATTCTTTAGCGTTTAGGGTATTTTTAGCCTAATGTAGCATCCTTACTCTTTTGATAGGTCTCCGTTTTCTCCTTTCGGTTTATTACTTTTTCTCGAGTTCTTCCTGCTCTTCATAAAAAAAGTTCTCAGAACTGCGGGATGTAAGTGTGCCTCAAAATCGCTCAAATTGGTAACACAGCTAGATGCGTCTTTCTTCAAAAGTTCTTTCGTCTATGGCACTTCATGGCAACATACACGTTGATTGGGCTGGGACATAGACTCGCACTTGTGGCAAACGCACCACCTACAGTTCCCAGCACGCGACTCATTGCTGAGAAGATCCAAATCGGGTTGGTGGTGTTAACAAAATCGTTTCCAGTGAAGTGAACATATACGACTAGTTTTGTATGGTCCATCCCACTTTCGAACACTTGAAGAAAACTTTGACTATTTTCTTCTCAGCACCTTGTTTTGTTTGAAAGCATGAAAATATAGCACACGTCTTTGTCACTGACTCTGTCACATAAACAGCAATTTCCAGGCATTAGGCCTACCTCAACCATAAATTAAGTGTACTGTCTGTGAGATACTGCTGTTACACTGCAAATGGCTATAGCCAGATTAGGACAAATAAAAAATTATCTAAATTGTAGACCTACAGAGGTTTAGAAAAATTGCAATTTCAATTGAATTGAGATGCTGTTTGACAAAAATAAACTCAATCTATTTTGATCTAAACCTGATAGTAATAATAAGTTGACTTTTTCATTTCGGTAATTCTCATTTTGCACATGCTTTAGACCCACACATTGACGTTTTGGAGCAGTCATACCATACCTTACCAACTCACCACAGAGAAAGAATGTATCCTTCCCACCCATGGTGACGTCACAGCGAGGTTGCCGTTTTTATTTTAGCAATTGAATGAGTGCCAGATTCGCCGAAAGTGAACGAAAGTTTGCAAGCGTGCAACTTAGTAGCCTGTTGATATTTTTTACGATTTTCTGGTCAGGAAAGTTTGTTAGTGTCATCTCTTTGGTATCTTAGGTAAATTTAGCAAATTTATTTTCCTGTCAGAGGCACTTTAAAGTAAGATGAGCACGCTTTACAAAATCATCGATTGGTTTTCTGTTAGGCTCTAGTGTGACTGTGTAATCACCACAGATGTAGCCGAAAATATTTGTGTTATTAAGACAACGTCTTTTAGATGCTGTAGCCATAAGCGCGCTAGATTCCCCCTCCAAAAAAAGCACCATGATGCTGCTTGATTTGCACCTACTAGCATTTAACACAGAAAACAATTGACTTGGCATTGTCTGCTTTCATTGTTTGTTTTAAAATGTAATGCAAGAATAATAATAAAGGTTGTAATCCCATAATGACAACATTAAAACTATTGTATCAGCTTCGCGCACAGCGCCGTGGAGCGTGACGCTCGCGTTCTGATAAGATTTCCTCTTTTTTTGTAAGTAAACGCGACCTGGCAACACTGGACACTCTCGGTATTTGCAGGACGGTTTATTGTGGAATAATAATACAACGAACATAAATACATAAAACAACGAATTAAGCGGTTACCACCAAACATGCCAGTGCACTTACCAAACTTTTATGTGCTCCACACGTACTGATCACATTGAATCACATCACAATTCATAGCCTAATTGTCTTGAAAAAACATGAATACAAAATAATTAACTGTAGGCTACAGTGCACTGAAACCGAACACACACGGATTTCACCGACAAAAACTACTGCACAATATGCTCACTATAAACTTAAGAATTCCCTTACTACCTCAAATCGGCTGCTGATGATGGCGTATGAGCGATCTTTCCAGGCTAGATTGGAGGGCAGGAAATCTTCAGCCACTCAGCAGTCTCGTCGTCCAGGATTCTCAGACCATGCGCACCGTGTGGAAGCCGGTGGGTTAGGCAGTGATGGATGACATGGTCTGCGATCTGTTTCGTGGCACCACACTCGCATTCTGATGAAGGAGCCAGGCCCCACTTGTGCATGTCCGAACGAAAGCGGCCGACGCCAGTTCGCAGGCGGTTAAGCCTGACCCACGCAAGCCTTGCGAGGGACATCCCTGGTGGACGGGGATCGGCGTCTGGTATGAAGTCACGGAGCGTGGAGGTGTGATTTTGCCACTCTGTGTTCCACATGTGGTTCGTCCAGTGTGCCGCACTTAAACTAAGTTCTTCTGCGTTCTTAAGTAGTTGTTGTGCGGCAGGCACAAAGGGGCGTCTTGATTTCAGCCGCTGCTTGATAGGTGGTGGTCGCTTGAATGTTGCATGGAGGAGATGGTCGGGGTCCAGAGCGCGGCGAGCGAGAGAAATCGTGGCTCCTTTACGGCGTAGCTCAGCGGGTTGGATGCCTGCTAGGATGGGTAGGCAGTCCGTTGGAGTGGGACGCATGCATCCAGTCACAGTACGCAGTGCGTCGTTGATGGCGGTATCAATCTGGTGGGTGTGAGAACTACGACACCAGACCGGCGCGCAGTACTCAGCGGTGGAATGAACAAGAGCTAGGGTAGCTGTACTAAGAGTTTTAGCACCAGCTCCCCAGCTGGAACCCGCCAATCGCCTCAAAAGTGCGACACGTGTAGATAGTTTTTTTGCGCAGTGACCTCAAGTGCCGGCGGTACGTGAGTGACCTGTCCAGGGTTATGCCGAGGTATGTAGGTTCGGCACAGTAGGGCAGGCGTTCCCCATCAATCTTGATGTTTATCTCACGCTGTGCCTCCCGGTTGTTAAGGTGGAAGGCCGCCGACACTGTCTTTGACTTGCTGAGCTGTAGCTTCCATTTCTGGAGGTATGCTGATAGTGTTTGCATGTCTTGGCTGAGGTTCCTCTCTACTGACTGCCAGTTTCCTGCTGTGTGCAGGAGTGCCAGGTCGTCTGCGTAACCATATTTCCCGGAGATGGTGGGGGGCAAGTCGTAGGTGTATATGTTGAACAGGAGAGGAGCCATATTTACTGATAAAAAAGAGCGCATAAAAATATTAGCTACCTTGCTTACAAAACAATTCTGTCATGGTAAACTTCGGAAGGTTTCGCAGCAGCACACGACAACTAAAATGTGGTAACCACAACTACGGAACAATAATAAAAATAAAGGGCGTAAAATCTCATACACTCCCCCACCAAAATGGGGACTGCAGAATCAGTACACATTTTTACAAACACGATACAGAAGATTTTACGATCACATACCGCATCACAATGACTAGACAACAGAGAAAGCGGATCGTGTAGCAAGAGCATTGCAATACAATAGAAAAAACGATGACATCAACACTACTCTTTAGCAGGAATTAGTACGGACAGTTTCACAATAGGTCGTTCACTCGTTCACGTACACCCTTTTGTGTAAGTACAGAACAGCTACGAACGACGCCATGTTTATCATGATTAACACTAATTACTCTACCCAGAGGCCAATCACACCTAGCGGAATCCTCACTGGCAATGAAAACAATGTCACCCACTGTGACATTTCGTCTCAGTTCGTGCCATTTTTGGCGGGTCATAATTGTGTGGGGGTATTCCTGTAGCCACCTATCCCAAAATTGATCAGAAAGGTACTGAACGACACGGAACCTTTCTCTAGCACAGAGGTGTGCAACATACGGCCCGCGGGCCAGAGAACGGCCCGCGGTACCCATTTACGTGGCCCGCACATTCTTCATCAAGTAGCCCATTATTTTTAAATGCTTTTCACTGTTAGATCGGAAGATGTTGTTATTTGTAACATCATCATTAGCGTTATTGACTTTTAGCATTATTACATCATTAGCATTATTGTTGCGTCATTAGTAAGCGTTGTAGAAAACCGCCTTGTTCTTCTGGCAATGATTCAGCAAGGGAACGTTCAAATATTACGTAACGCCTTCGAGGGGGAGGGGGGGTTTATGCAAAGCGTTACGTTAGCGTCACATCGGGGGGGAGGGGGTTCAAGCAAAACGTTACGTAACGCTTTCGAGTACGGAATGGTAGTTTTTTGTGCTGAATTCGTAGTGAAAAAGCGTTACATGGGGGAGGGGGGATTGAAAAAAGCGTTACGTTGGCGTTACATGGGGGAGGGGGGGGTCAAAAATTCGGAAAAAAAAGCGTTACGTAATATTTGAACGTTCCCTAACATAAATCTTACTTTATGGGTGCAGTGTGGTGAATACAGGGGCGCCGGAAGCGGGGGGGCAGGGGGGGCGAATGCCCCCCCTGCCCTCAAATTTTCTGCAGATGGAGGGGCAGGGGGGGCAATGGTGCCCTTTTAAAGTCATGTAAGCTACTGCACATTTTGCAATATAACAATTTCTGCTATTCGCTTTTAGCCTAATTATAATCTTTCATTTTTGCCTCAAAATAATATTTACGGCACAAAATTTTGCAACACAGTACAGGCCTCAAAACTCGTTTTTTTTTTTTTTTGACTGCCATCGTGGCCTACCGGGAGCTCCTTCTCGGCGGCCAAATCTGCGTGCTTGGAGGCCAAAATACAAAATAAAAATAACGATAGCACAAGTAAATAGAATTAAACTTGCAACAATGCTAAAATGATCACTTAGCGTTGTTGAAGTCTGGGCCTGGGCGACGTCCCACAATAGAATCGCTGCACCACGCAATAACTGCTTTATCGGGATTGTAATCCAGTACTATTCAAACGACACTCGCACGAGTGTCTCCAATGTGGCTGATTTTATAAAAGTTCGCTACTCCCCTAGAATTCTTTTTAGCAACGAAAAACAACGTTCGACATGTGTTGACGATGACGGCAAGGTAATAAAATAAGTATTTCAATGATTAAAACATTACTTGTAGGCTTTAACTGCCCTTTATCAGAACTGACGATGCACTAGCAAGTGCGAAATATTTTTTCTGTTACATCTACTGACATCTAATCCTGTTGCCTTAGCAATTGAGGTTTTAGCTATTTCAATGATGTACATTACTAAAAGACATTACTAAAAGAAGCATAATTTTTGCAAAATATGATCAAAAAATGTTTTCCCCATTGATGTCAAGTAACTTTGTTCTCCTTTTTAACAACGGTTCAATGTCCGACAACATCGAATCGACATAAAAACGACAATATTGCCAGCCGATGTAAATTAGCAATTCGGATTAAGACTTTGTTAAAATAAACGTCGGGAACTACAAACAAGACTTACAGCGCTGGCGATCGCAGATGGATATTCCATCAATAACAAATATTCCCCACACAATGCAACAGTGGCGATTATAACGCGCTGACCTAACTTTGCGTCACTCTTTGATACTGCATGTTTTCGACAGTTAATCCACGATCATTGTATTGCGAAATTAAATAATTGGCTAGGAGAGACCGGCGGCCAAACTTGGCCGATTGAGGAGGTAGCACCGGCGGTTCATTCAAGCACTACTTAGCGGCCATGGCCGCAGGCTGCTTTAAGGCTTGACAGTAGGTTACATCATTATAAAATAGCATGATGCCCTTCTTTGTATACCGGACACTTGTAGGCTATCATTACTCAATACATAGTGAGCTGATAGATTAGCATTATCGCTATGTCTTATCTTAAAACTTGAAAAAAAATTGGCCTTTTAGTAAACAAAAGTGCCCTTTTTTCGTAATCTTGCCCCCCCAGTCAAAAATCGTTCCGGCGCCCCTGGGTGAATATATTAATATTTATTCTACAAAAAGCTTAGCATAGTAAAAATGTCTACAAGTAAGAAAAGGAAGGTTGATTATGAAAGCCGGAAGTTCAACAATGAGTGCTGTATAAATTACTTCGTTGTTCAACACAATCTAGATGTTGTTTGCCTGATTTGTCAAAACACTATAGCAGTAGCCTAATGAAAGAGTACAATATCAAGCGACACTACTGTGCAAAACACTCTGCTAATTATTATAGCATGATAGCATTGCATTATGAGAGCAGTTCTTTTCAAAAATGAAGCTGTTCAAGACAAAATGCAGGAATCAGCTTACAGATGAGCACTTGTCAAGTCAACTTCGAGTTGCCACTTCCTCCGTCAAAGCTGACATTGGCAAGATCTCTGGACAGAGAAGATATCAGACATCTCATTAATCACTCACTCAATGTGTAACGATTGTGTGTACGTTTCCATTAAATAAATTTTTCATATAAATTCATGTGTTATTCGATAGACTGGCCCTCAGCTTCATTATAATTGTACGTTGTGGCCCATTGAGATAAACAGTTGCACGCCCCTGCTCTAGCATAACAATCCTTTTTATTCGATAGAGTAGGAGGAAGAGCAACAACAGTGTTCAATTTTAGCAAATGATTGGGAGTCAAAGGTAACTCTTCTCCTGCCTCCAACGGCACATCAGTCAATGGACGAGAATTCACTATGCATTCTATCTCAGTAAGTACAGTACTCAGGGTATCGTCGGTGATTACTCGATCCTTTAGTACAGTCGTTAATATCATACGCACTGTCCTAATCATTCTCTCCCAGCAACCTCCAAAATGGCTGGCTGTGGGTGGGTTGAAACTCCATTCTACGGCGTTTTGCCGAAGATAGTCATGTATCTGAACCACGTTCCATTCGGCGATTGCTTCTCGCAACAAACGTTCGCCACCGACAAAATTGGTACCATTGTCTGTGTAAATTTGGGACTCTGGTCCACGTCTTGAAATAAAACGTCTCAAAGCATTGATAAAGGAGCTGGTTGTCATATCGAGAACCAGCTCGAGGTGAACAGCTCTACTTGTCATACATGTAAATTGTAAATATACAGCCATAGCGCTTGTGTTCGGTGCGCTTCACTTTGACGCGCAGTGGGCCAAAGAAATCAATGCCACAATAACTAAATGGAGGTTCATGTACTCGCAGTCGGGCAGAGGGGAGATCAGCCATAACTTGTTGACCTAATCTTGCATCTCTCTTCAAACAAGAAACACATTTACTAATAGAACGACGAATTGTTACTCGAGAGTTCACACACCAATAGCGCTGACGCATAGCATTTAAAGTAGAGGTGACGCCCAAGTGTCCAACACTGCGATGGTAATGATCAATTAATAATCTGGTCAAATGGGAGTCCCGTGGCACAATCATAGGATGCTTTGCATTGTAACACATGTTGGCGTTCAGTTCAGTTCAGTTGTTTTTATTTCTGACCATCATATCAAAACAATACACGTCAGCATAGCAAAGGTCGAGAAAAAGGTAGAAGCGACAAAACGCGAACGTTAAAACGTGCTTGAGACCGAAGTAAGTTATTGAGTTGAAAGAAATTTGGCACGGTCGCAACACCTTCAGAAAAATTTAAGATATAAAGGGAAAATAAAAAAAAGAAAATGTTACGAAAATACCATATATTTAGGCTATATAGCTTTATTAGCCCACATAGCTTTAGCTGATATATTTAAGATTTGTATGGACAGTTGCTATGAAGATCGGCCATGGTGCGTCCACCGACTCTCAGAACTCCTTCAACCAAAACGGGGTCAAGCTTGTACAAAGCATCTGATTTCTTTGCTTGAGCACTTACAGTCAAGTTATTTGAGTATTTGAACCACAAAGGAAATTGATTTCGTTGCACATATTTCACGAGTGCAATTTCACTGTTATATAATTCGGTTGCCGAAACTGGTCCATTAACAGCCAAGTTCACTCCATTACGTTTCAATCTCAAATAGTTTTTGAAACGTAACAACCATGCTGTGGACACATTCAGTTTATGTAAAGATGAAAACTGAAGAAGTAATCGATCGGTTGGTTTGCAGTCAACCTCAGATAGACTAGAAAAAATCTTATCTTCATTAACAGCAGCCGTGGCCGAGTGGTTAGCGCGTTGGGCTCGCAGTCGAGAGCCTGCATGTTCGACTCCAGCCACCCGCACTTGCTGTTGTTTCTCTGGGCAAGAAACTTAACGATAATTGCCTCTACCTAGTGATCGATTTCGAGTAATGGGTAGTACCAAATTTAAGTCATAAGTAGAGTAGACAACCGGAAACAGACATTGCAGTCGGCTGCAGCGCGGGTCAGGTGTATGTCGGAAGGCGTACACCGATGCATAGCGCTCAAGTCCGCTTTCCCGCAATGCAGGATAAAGATAAACAAACAAACAAGCATCAAAGAGTTTATAAGCACAGGAATTTGGCTTCAGATTATCCAATGGCTTAGGCCAGCTTTCTGGGTCCAATTTAAAAAAGTGAGGGCCTTCCAACCACATACCGGACTTTAACATGGCTTCAGCAGTGAGTCCACGAGAAGCTTGATCAGCTGGATTCAACTCTGTGGAGACATATCGCCAGTCGTATACACATGTAGGCTATGTGCTTGAATTTTTGACAAACGATTTCGGGTGTAAACAGGAAAACTTTTACAATCTGCCAACAAGCTACGCAACACTGCGGCAGAATCAGACCAAAATATACAGATGCAGTCCTTTAACTGTAACTGGCGCTTAACGTTTTGCGCCATTCTTACGGCATCCAATGCAGCTTCAAGTTCAAGCTGTGGAATCGTGCGTTTCTCGGAGTCGGCTAAAAAGGATTTTGCAGTTACAATGTTACACTGAGCCTTTCCATCCGAATATATTGCAGGCAAATAGCAAACAGAACCTCTGGCATTATTAGAAGCATCAGCGAATATGTGCAGTTGCTTCCCAACAATAGGCGTGCTGTCAGACCTCATTTCATAAAAACGTGGTATGCGTACATCACTTAACTGTGCTAGACTTTGAACCCAAGTTTCCCATTTCTTGCTTATAGAAACGGGCACTCTTTCATCCCAGTCCAAAGCCAGCCTACATGTCTCACAAAACAACAATCGTGCGGCGAGAACTACTGGCACGACCAAACCTAAGGGGTCAAACAGGGAATTCATAATAGATAACATTGAACGTCGTGTCAGTATTCTATCAGGAGGATTTACGAAAAAGCGAAAGTCATCGTCAACTAGATTCCAAACTATCCCTAACACTCTTTCATGCTTGCCGGCCAAGTTCAATTCTTGCATAGGTTTCGGCGCATCTGGTTCTTGAAGGGAGTTAGTCGCTTCATTACAAGTGGACACCCATTTTGTGAGATTGAAGCCGCCCAGAGATAAGAGCTGTTTTGTATCACTGGCCAATTTTATAGCAGCATCTTTGTTGTTAGCGCCGGAAAGAAAATCGTCCACGTAAAAAGAATTCAACACGTTCTGTGCAACATTAAGGGTCAAAAAAATTACCATCTCACACTGCATCACCGTCTCACACTGTCACTTTCACTTGGTGAAACATCGCTTGTATATCAGCAACACGGTGGCTGCGAAACCTCATCAGCACACCTACCAAAGAATTGACAAGATCGGGACCTTTCATCAAATAATCATTTAAAGATTGATCATGTCATTTTGCAGCACAGTCAAACACAATGCGCGTCTTATCCGGCTTTTTTGGATTTATGACTGGGTGGTGTGGCAGATACCATGTTTTATTTTTGGTGTTAATTTCATTTTCAGGCACAATTTCAGCATGAGCTTTCTCAACATAATCTTCCATCTGTTTCACATAACGTTTGCAAAGCTCATCATCTCGCAATAGCCGTTTTTTTAATGTGGATAGACGTTTTTCAGCCATGCTTTTACTTTCAGGCATTTCAACGGCATCATTTTTCCAGGGAAGGGGTAGCTCATAATGCCCATCAGAATGGACAAAATGGCGTTTCATCATTTCATGAGCAATTACATCTTCTTTTGAGTATTTCAACCCAACCTCTGCTGCTTCTTTGTTGTTACCAATCCATGTGAGCAAATCTTCAACATGGGGTATGTCATGCTCCAACGGTGAAGGATACATAGTTCCTTCATCATCAATAATTACATCAGACTGCAATTGAGAATCCTTATAATCAAATGCCGATGAAAAAAATCCAGAACTGGAAATTTCTTCATGCTCAGCCAAGGCAGGACCTTTCAATAGCCAGCCTAATGGCGTCTTCACTGCGTCTGGGTAATTTGTTGAGTCAGGGGAGAATCGACTTTCAAGACACCGATGCTCTGTGTCAGTTATCCTGGTTTCTAGTATCTGGTTTCTAGGTCTGTCGAGGATTTAAGTAACCTTGTTGGTTGACTAAAGTATTTGCCATTTGTAGTTTAATCCTGTTATTTTTTTTGGTGGTTTCAGTAATAGTGAAGTAACTAGCACTAAGAAAACCATACTCTTAAACGAAATACAGAGAAGAAGGGATAGATGTTCTTCACCCAATAAAGCAGCACCACACCTGACTGAATTCGAAAAGACAATCAGGGAAAACGGATACCTCAAAGACTTCTTTAAACAACCACCCAGACGACGACGACACCGACAAAGCAAACAACCCTCCCCTCAGACATCATACAACCCAATACATTTCGAATTTCCTTATATGAGCGACGACGCGGACCGTAAAATAAAGAAAATCTTCAAAGACCTGGACTTACCAGTCCGCCTCTTTCGGCGCTCCCGAACCCTCCGAAACGCACTTAAAAAACCACAAAAACCCGAACCCTGCCGGATGCAAAACTGCCAACTACGGAACGACAACATGTGCAACACCAAGAACTGTGTCTATAAGATTATATGTAAAAAATGCAAGGAAAGCTACATAGGCAGCACGATTCGCCCACTCCATTCCCGCCTCAAAGAACATCTCAGCTCGGATAAAAGTTCGGTATTTGATCACCAACAACAATGCCAAGCAGACTTTGAATTTAAAATTATTGGAAGAGAAAATGACGCGGTACAATTACGTTTCAAAGAGGCCATATTCATTAGCAAACAAAATCCTAAAATCAACAACCGCGCCGAAAGGGAAGAACTACGTCACCTAATCTACTAATCAACTGATCCAACAAAACCTCACAGCAATAACGCCTAATAGCACAGAAACTCAACAGCCGGCAGCCTCAAGCTAAAACAAAGAACTATTTTAAAAAACCACTCACTGACTTCAACACCATTCGTCATAGCACATGACTAGAGAACTGTGTTCCGAAAGCTAGTGTAATTTGATATTGCCAAAAAGAACCCGCAGCATCAGGCTATAACAGATCGTTTGAATCTACATTGTGAAGTAAGCAACGATCATGCTGCTAAAAGCGAAACTCATTCAACTACATAGTGAAGTAAGCTGCTCACATTGCGTTTTGTTTAGTGCTTTGACTGAAAGTTTGCTTAGTTTTCTTTCATTCACTCGGACCTAATGGCACGGTGACATAGTTTGTAATTGCGCGTGGATTTAGTGGCAATCGGCATTCTTGTGTGCGTCTCTAGTTGTTCTAGGTCAGTGGATCTGTTGTTCTTGGTTAATTGCTTCACGTGGAAGCGTACCATATTGTTGTAAGTGCTCGTGTTGTAAGAATTAACTTCGATACTTCCATGGTGTGAGTTTCTTGTGGGAGGATTGCTGTTATGTTATGCTCTTGTGTTAGGTGTTCCAAGATGTTGCATTTGGCTTTGGTAAGGCGTTTTACGTTTAACTGCAATAGTATTGCTCCGACCCTTTCGACAGGTGGAAGTTCGTGCACTGAGGAGTGCACTTGCTCAGGATTAGGAAGACGAGTTCCACTCGTTGGACACCGGATGGCAACTTTCTAAAAGATACCATTAAAAAATCTCCTTTGAGCAACAAAGGAAAAATAGCTAAATTAAGTCATCGGTTTGCCACCGGCTGACTTGGCGCAGAGGATTAGAGCGATGGTAGTAGTTTCATTGATGTGGGTTTGATTCCCACCACTGCTATGCTCCGTTTACTTCCGTAATTACCAAACAAAGTTCGAAGGGGATTTTTTAATGGTACCTTTTCGAAACTTACCACCGGGACCGAGGGTTTATCCTTTTACCGCCCTGGGTTCCCTGTGAGTTGCGGACTTTGGTTGTTGCCATTCGCTTCACAAACGTGAATTACCGAGACTCATCACGAGGAGGTTGGCTACATCTGGTGGTTAACCAATGTGATGACTAATGCGGAGGCTAACTAATACACTCATACAGAATGTAAGGTACCAAGCTGTGGGAACATGAGTCATATTGGCCGGTGTCGGCCGGCTGCCAGCTCCTCCAGCCACAGCTGGACCCGCACATTGGCGGTGACCTCATTTTACCCAGTGGGACAACTGAAGCAAGGAAACTTTTTCTTGACTTCAGCGCCTGCGTGCTGGGTTTGGCCATGTAGTGCCTAGTGGTTGTCTCAAACCCATGTTCTAACAAGATCTTTCTTTTCTAACGGTATTTTACAGCGCTTGTGTTGGTTCTTCAAAGCATTTTTTGATGAGAGTAGGACAACCTTCTTGGGAGTTGAAGTAACTTTTCAATCCCTCAAACATTTCAAGTATTCTTTGCAAAGCTGGTAGCAAAGAGAGAAATCTTGTATTGCCATGTTGCAAGATACGCTGATACTCAATATCTACAAAGGCGCAAAAAATTTTCAGCTCAGTAACTCGAACGGTGTAAATGTGAAAATTTTTATAGATTTTCACAAGACTTTCAACACATAGGCTACAGGGAGAGTATCCACAGCATGTTGGAGGCAGTTGTAAACAATATGAGCTGCACATCCGATCCCTGTCAGATCTCTTTCGATCTTTTCTTTCACTTCGAAGAAAACATTATTTTGCCCTTTTGCCTTTGCATTGTTTTGCCCAAAATCATGCATTCACCTTCAGCAAGTAGGCTCCCGGTACGCTACACAGCAACAACAATACGGTAACAAGAACATGCTAATTGGTAATGTTCGTGTATTATGCTGGCTGAACGCCCAAGCGGGACGTTTGGCTGACCGGTCGGGACAAGACGTTAAAAAGCGGGACTGTCCCACCTAAAACGGGACGTATGGTAAGCCTAGGTAACTACCAACCCTAAATGAAGAAATTTTCCCTTTAAAGTGAAGTTTTTCAGCACTGCTCAGTGTTCAGATAGTGAATAAATGCTTCATAATACTTTTCCTGACAAGTATAAAGTTTTACCCATATCCCCGCAATGCAGGATAAAAATACAAAACAAACATCAAAGATGAAAACTTATTGTATTTGGGAACTGGGCCTACTACTTTTTGAGATAAAAAGAAATTGACCTCTTGTCATTACGCACCGATAAAACCATGATGCGTAACTTTAATTTTTTTTTTTATTGGGTAGAGGAAAGATTGACAAAATGTTTTCAAAAACAGAAAAGTGCTAAAGTCTCAAAGTCCTGCAAACTAGTTCAAATTGGATGCATTAAGTGCAACCATATTTCTTTTAAACATGTCTATGACAGCACAATGGTGTAATTAAGGGAAAACAAACATGACTATGACATCACAAAGGAGTATTGATTGAACCTCTTCAGGGAAAATAAAAAACATCAAAATGTTTCCATCTTTCACTACGTTTAAATGTGATTTGGGCTAAAAGTTGGGACTTTAGCACTACACTGCTTTTGCCAAACTTTTCATCAATCTTTCCTATACCCAATTAAAAAAAATTGTTTTTAAAGTTACGCATCATGGTTTTATCGGTGCGAAACGACAAGAGGTTAATGTCTTTTTATCTCAAAAAGTAGCAGCCAAAACTTGTTTTAATGTTCATAAACAGATAGCCCACCCCAAAGTAGAGCTAAAAATTATCCAAATATGTTGAGCGGTTCTTGAGATATTGCCGTTTTTCTATTGCTCCTTTTCTATGAAGCCACCTAGTGGCTAAGGTTATTTCACTTATAACCCGAGAACCGCTTGTGTGGTTTTCATCAAGTTTGCACCAAATGCACATCAACTGGAACAACCTCTTTAACGTTGTACTGGAAAAGATGTGGAGTGAAGTAAATAGTAATTTCTTTCCGGGAAGCATATTTCGCTTTGCTTAGCATGTAGCGTGGTTTCTTTCTCCGTGTTATTGGAGCCTATTTTTCACTGATATGTTTGCAGGTCACTATTGTTGCCTGTATCGCAATGTGTTAAACATTTCCTTGCTTACTGAAACTGTTAATTGCAAGATATCTTTTGTAAAGCAATGTGACAACACCACTCATGCTTGGCGATGAATATTCTGATGAAACCGCTCGCCTTGCTACAAGTGCGCATAACAAGTGGCCTCGTTTATTAGACATTGTCAAAGAAGTCAAAAGTGTTGTTAAAGGAGTTTGGCCTGGCAGTAGCATTGTTCGACTAATTTTGTTGCTGCGGTATTCTAATAAGTTATAAATATTAACAACATGTAACGCTGGATACTGGGTACGAAATGCGTTCTTTTCTAGCATAAGAGTCAACTTAACTAAAATTTTATTAGTGCGGCCCGCCACAGCTCTCCTTAGTGCCAAAGTGGCCCACATGCAAAAAAGGTTGGTGACCATCAGATTTTGCCGAGAAAAGTTCAAATTGACAGCATAAAAACTAATATGGAACAAATAATTTACTCGGCAAGGAAAGAAAAAAAAATCAAGCTTGACGATGAATCTAAGGACGAAATTAAGTTTATGGTAAAACGATTCATGTCTAATGCTAAACGTGCTTGTTCGTCAAAACGAAATCAAATAATACACCGAACTCTGAACACTCTATCAAAAAACAAAGACATCAAGATTTGCAAGTTTGATAAAGGAAAAGGGACAGCAATTTTAAACAACTCGGCTTAATATCTGAAACTGTACTCTAGTCTATCGTCAATAATAAATCGAAGTTTGAACGAATTTCAGACAGCGGTAAATCACATCCCATGATTTCAAAAGAAAAATCAATTGCGTACTACATTCGTAAGTATTTTGAAGACTTCGACAATTGACAACGAAACTGATTCCATCGGGCAGTAACCCGGACGGTAAATTATACGTTTGGTAAAAGTGCACAAGGAAGGTAACCCTCTTCGGCCTGTTGTTTCTATGACAGGCAAAATTCTTAGATTGTATGATCAAGCCGTACATTCCAAATTCGCACATGCTTCTCCACAAATCATTTTTTGAAAAAAACTAGACAATTATTCTCCGTCTTCCGGACAGATGATGGTTAGTTATGATATTAAATGTCTGTTTACGAACGTACCTTTGAAAGAGACTATTGACGTCATTGCTGACTTTATTTATTCGGAAACACAACTAATTCAATTGCCTTTCAAGCGTAACGTATTTGCAGTGTTGGGCGCGATAACTCATTTTTCAGTTAAGCGATAACGATAATCGATAAACGAAAAATGCCTAAAGCGATAACGATAAACGATAAATCAAAAAAAAGTTAAGCGATAACGATAAACGATAAATTATCGCCGATAATGTCCGATAACAATAATTTTTTTACTTGATTAGCGCTGCCCCATTCCATGCAGCACGAACTGTTTTCATCAACATGACGAAAAATCGAACATAATATAGGCTATGCTACATTCAATTAAATGATGTTTTGATGCCATCTATTTCTGCAACTGTCATGATAGAGGAAAGTATGCAATTGAAAGTTTTTGTTGATAGCAATCCAATCAGTTCCAAAGATTTTAAGCACTTACTGACAAACGGAAGAATTGAAACATTATCTCAAGTGATCAATATGATGTCTTTAGTTAAAAGCTGGCTTCAAAGTTCTGAAAACATTTCATGGTTTTACATCTGTACAGACAGCTTACAAAAATGTATTGAATCCACGTACGATGACAATATGATTGGAAAATTAAAATTCATTTTAGAACAGCTTGACTTGAGCCAGAAACAACCACAGGGCCGTCGCTTTTCTCCAAGCTTAATGGTTTCTGCTTATGCCATACAAAGTCAGGCCCGTAATTGCCGGGGGGGCTTGGGGGGCAATGCCCCCCCAAGCTCAAAGTAAGAGATACATATTGTAGACTGAGCTAAAACGTTTACTTCAATTCTTCCCTTGTCCCTAGGAGTAGGTTGTCATGACGAGTATGCTTAGTGACTACACATTAGGATGAGTAGCTAAGAGTAAACGATATATCAAGGGACTTCATCAATGCAAACTCTGCCAGGCAAGCTACATTTGGTTTTCCAAATGAGTAATCCCAGACCCAAGACTTTCTATATTTAATTTGTTTTGATTCTCATATGTCACTTTGTACAATTATATTGCTTGTAATTTTGTAGCTGTTATGTACTGGTAGGGTAATAGTTATAGGGTTATTCCAGACTGATTGCACGATAATGATTTTTAAATTTGGATGAGTTTTTTTGGCAAGGCATCTCAGGTAAAAGCAATTACAATGGAGTAAGATGCTGGTTTTGGAAATATTGTTCATGAATATCTCTTAAAAACAAATCCATCAACATTGGTATTGGTATCAGTTTGGATAGCTGTTCGTCGTCGTCGTCTGAGCTTCTGGGGCCGAGGGTCTATCCTTTTACCACCCCAGATTCACGATGTTCCCGGACTACACTGGAAGGCTGCTAGAGAGCAGCCAGTCTTTAGTTTCATCATCCATGACGCGCAGACCTTCCACTCCGTTAGGTGGCTTGAAGATGGTACAGTCATTGATGATGTGGTCTGCGGTCTGTTCCTGGGCACCACATTCACAGGAGGAGGAAGAAGCCATTCCCCATTGGTGCATTGTTGAGCGGAAAAGCCCGACGCCCGTACGGAGACGGTTGAAGCGCACCCATGCCTGTCTCTGTAGTGTCAGGCCGATAGGGGCGTGTGTCTGCGTCGGGGATGAATGAATGGAGTCTGGTGGTGCTTGACCTCTATTCAAAATTCCATTTATGGTCCGCCCAAGTAGCCGCAGAGATGTCTTGTTCATCAGCTTCGTTGATCAGAAGCCGAGCGGCTGGCACGAATGGGTGTCTTGATTTCAGTCGGCGGGGGTGCCCGTTTGGGAAGGCAGAGATCTTGTGGTGGAGAAGATAGTTAGGCTCCAGTGCCCGTCGACCGAGGGACAGAGTGGCTTCTTCGCGACGAAGCTCAGCAGGTTGGATGCCAGCGAGAATGGGGAGATTGTCCAATGGTGTGGGGCGCAGGCATCCGGTCACTGTGCGCAGGGCGCTGTTTATGGCAGTGTCGATGTGGCAGTGAGCACTGCGGCACCAGACAGGTGCACAGTACTCTGCAGAAGAGTAGACAAGGGCTCAGGCTGCTATTCGCAAAGTGTCAGCCCTCGCTCCCAGCTAGAGCCTGCCAGGCGCTTCAGTAGTGCAGCGCGGGATGTCAGTTTCTTGCGCAGTGACACCAAATGGTGGCGGTATGTGAGCGATCTGTCTAGTGTCACCCCAAGATACCTTGGCTCGGGGCAGAAGGACAGAGGTTTTCCGTTGTTGTGGACATGTATCTCACGATCAGCTTCCCGATTGTGTAGGTGGAAAGCTGCTGCCACACTTTTAGTTTCGCTGAGTTTCAGTCGCCAGTTCTGGAGATAAGCTGAGATGGTTTGCATGTCCTGGCTCAAGGTGTCTTCTAGATTTTCCCACGACTTTGTGGAGTGGAGAATTGCCAGATCGTCCGCATAAGCGTATTTTGTGGAGACCGTGGTTGGTAGGTCGTGGGTGTAGATGTTGAAAAGAAGTGGAGCCAGGACCGACCCCTGTGGGACGCCGTTTTTCAGGCGTCTCAGTCTGCTTCGCCGTGGATTGCCGGTGGTGAGGGTGAAGCTTCGATTCCTGACAAGTTCCATAATCATATGGACCATATGTCGGTCAGGAAGCAGGCGAAGCAGTTTGTAAGTAAGGCCGCGATGCCACACAGTATCGTAGGCAGCTGTGAGATCTAGAAAGACAGCGCCGGCCTTCTTTTTTGCCTCAAAGCAGTCCTCGATGTCTTGGGTCAGCAGTGTGACCTGATCTATGGTGGATTTTCCGCGCCGAAACCCAGCTTGCTCTTTTGGAAGGAGCGGGTCGATGATTGGGTTGACGCGGGCATAGATCAGCCTTTATAGGATAGCTGTTAGTGTTTTTTGACGTTTACTGCCGAATATTACACCCCAAAGGGGATAAATTGGTTTGGTGGAGACCTGTACCAGACAAAGTCACGAGGGTCATTCCTGACAAAGTTGTGTGTTAAAAATATTGCATCTATTCTATTCTGCAATCATTTTGGCTGGAATTACCCATGTTTTGGCTGGAATTATCTCAATCATTCGAAATTACTGCTATCTAGCACCTTGTGACTTTATAACATATGCCGTGCCTTTGCCAGAAAAACCGCAAATTAGACTCATTGCAACTACAAATGTTATGTGCATAGCCTTTTACTTCGCAACAGCTTTTGAGCCCCCCCAAGCTAAAATGTATAATTACGGGCCTATACAAAGTTATGGTTCAAGAGCATATGAAGAAATGCGAAATCAAAATTTACTGATTTATCCATCTCAACGAAGGCTTAGGCAAATCACTCAATCCTTGGAAAGTCCTCAGAAGAACAAGAATGACTATTTGCACTTGCGTATTAGTTCTCTGCCACAGTATGAAAAACATGTTTCTCTTGTCATAGATGAAATTTATGTAGCCAAAAGAGTTGAACTGGCCAGATCATCTGGACAAGTTATTGGTCTTACAACTGACCAAGAAGTCGCATCCACTGTACTTTGCTTTATGATTGCATCTGTTGCGGGAAAGAATAGAGATGTAGTAGCCATGTATCCAATCAAAAGGCTTACTGCAGCAAGACTTGAATCTGCTGCAAAGGAGGTTCTAGTTCAACTTGAAGAAATTGGATTCAATGTTGTAGGTATGTCTGCAACTATTAGCTTGTGACTACATAATGTATGTAATATTACATTATGATTAAGAACTAAATCTGGTCAAAATATAAAGTATTGACTAGAACTGTTTACAGCATGCAAACACTGTTTGTATGTTTATTTTTACAAATTGTGTATTATATTTTTTGTATTCAGTGTAATATATTATACGCTTTGACCCTTGTTGGCTACTATTTATTAATTTGAGTAACCAATGGAGCTCGTTGACAAGCCAAATAGGCTATTTGATGATTTTAAAAAATACATTACTAAAATAGTATTTTCATGTGCACTTTTCAGCTATTGTAACTGACAATCTTGCTGTAAATCGAAGGTTTATAGTAAATTTGAGTGGGACGAAACATCTTGAACCAGTTATTGCAAATCCAGCCAATCCTGAAAAAAATCTACATTTACTGTTTGACAGCACGCACAACCTTAAAAACGTTTATAACATTTGGCAATGGAAGAAGGTGCTTAAGTTCCCATGTGGTGACAACTTAAATGACATAGAAGTTGCAGATTTCAGGTAAAAACACCTCTGATTTGTTATCTTTTGAAAATAAGGCTAGGAAGTTATTTCCTGTTTGCACTTGTGACCTATGTGTAGACAATTTTGAAAGCAACAAAGACACTATTTAGGCTACCACAACTTCAATGAAGGCATATTACTTTTTCAGACATTTGGAAGAGCTACATGCAATGGAAGATAAAAAGACGTTGAAAATGGCGTATAAGCTCAGTACAAAGGTTATATTTCCCTCATCAATGGAAAAAATGTCCGTGAAACTTGCATTATCTGTTTTCTGCGAAAGCACAAGGGATGCATTGAATTTGTAAGTGTATGAAACCTCTGGATGATAGATAAACATCTAATTAAAAATAAGATATTTGTAAACTGAAATGTATAATCATCTATTCTAGTTACATCAACCAACATAACAAAGAATGGCATGGAACAGCACACTTCATTACTCTTATTTTACAATATTGGAATGTTGTAAATGTGAAAACTACCACTGCAGGTATGTTATAAAATGATTTATGACTACTTTGTAAAACTGTAATCGCTAAAGCAGTATTGCAATAACGTGGCATTATGCCTTGGTACAAATATTACTGCATGTTTTAAGTGTCACAAATTGTGCAAAAAGTATAGTTTAGCCTATGGCCATTGTTACGACATTTTTAACTTTGTAAAATATACTTTGGTTTAGGAATACAAAAGCGAGATAAAACTAAAGAGCCACTTCGGTCAACTGATGATGAACAACTGCAATTTTTGGAAATGTTTGTACATTTCCTTACAGCTTGGAAAAGTATGGCACAATCTGACCAGTTTGGACTGACTTCTCCTACATTCGCTGCATTGACACAGACATCCAAAAGTCTTATCAAACTTTCACGATATTGTTTATGTGAGCTAGGGTTCCACTATGTCTTGCTTTCAAAGTTTTTGTCAGATTGTTTAGAGGGTCGCTTTGGCCGTTATCGGCAGATGAACGGGAGAAATTATTTTCTTTCTTGCCGACAACTCTTCGAAAATGAAAGAAAAGTGAGAGCAATTTTTTTGTTAAAATTTTCGAAATGTTCTCTTGCAGAAATGAATGAAATGAAAAGTAGTGCTACTGAGATTGCTGATGTTAGTGAAATAACTTCATCTGTGTCGCAGCACATAGAATCGTCATCCACACTTTCCGTTGCCGATGCCAATGTGTTGTATTATGTCACCGGAGCCCTAATTCGATCTGTTCTCAACCGCTTCATGTGTGAAGACTGTTGTATGCTGTTGCTTGAGTTTGGCAATGAGCAAGAAAAGCTGTCACTTCTGGTTTTTGATGGTAATATTCCGAGTGATGAGCAAGTTTTTTTAAATTCTATCAACAGGGGTGGCCTCCTGAAGCCCAGTGCTGTTGCATTTTCCATTGGTTTGAAGTGTTGGCATGTCTATTCTACTATTTTCTCGACTCCTCACTTGAAACATTGCTTTCTTTCTTATGCTAATCATAGAACCTGTTTTATGCATGTTGTTTTACAGCTACTTGCTAAGGATTGTGAGGCTGGCAAAATCTCTAAGGATTGCCTTACATGTGAATCCGGGCACTGCTCAGTCAGTGATTTAATTGCTCGTTTCTTCAACTGTATGTCGAAAAATCTTGTTTCTGACATGTCTGCCATTGACCGTAAGTCATCCGACACGATGAAACGAATGAAACTTACCGGACAGTTCTAAAATTTTCAAAATGTATTAACATATTTTTTAATTGTGTAAAAATATTCATACAAGCAGCTTTTTTCGCAAATATATTATCAGACTTGACACTAGAAACTTGCTTGCAAGTCTATTATTCAGGTTTTGCTTGATTTCTCCGTGGCTAAATTCCAGCTTTGGCACTTCTTACCTAAGCTTAACGGTAAATTTTATTAGAATAAAAGTATCTTGCTTTTGTTTATTGCTACTGTTCACTGTTGTTTTCATTTGTCATATCTCAAAAGTTTAACTGTTGCTTTGTTTCGGTGAGTCGTTTCACATATGATGGGACGTTCATTGTTTACTTTCATTTAGTCTATTAAACCATAAACAGACATAACTCAGCAACAACACTACATTTAACATTATAAAAACAAAAAACAAAAAGCGAACGTTTTCGGCTAGTCATATAGCCCTTTTCAAGCCTATAAGAAAATACATTATTAAAAGAAATGCTAAAGAATCATATAGTATCACAGCAAAAATATGGTCAAAGCTAAACATTTGAGAAACTGCCTCGCTCACTGTGAGCGAGGCAGTTTCTCAAATGTTTAGCTTTGACCATATGAGTGAGCGAGGCAGTTTCTCAAATGTTTAGCTTTGACCATATTTTTGCTGTGATACTATATGATTCTTTAGCATTTCTTTTAATAATGTATTTTCTTATAGGCTTGAAAAGGGCTATATGACTAGCCGAAAACGTTCGCTTTTTGTTTTTTGTTTTTATAATGTTAAATGTAGTGTTGTTGCTGAGTTATGTCTGTTTATGGTTTAAAAGAGTTACCTCTCTACCCAAATTGTATTTAGTCTATTCTTTTCGAAACAGCAAATAAACGGTCAAACTGTGCAACCGTGTCGTTCGTTGTTGCTTCTAGCGTATCCATATGCTTATGAATTTTGATGCATTTAATTAACAGGCTGACAATGAAAGGAAAATAAACATTTTCTGTCATGACACTCTTTTATGTGGTTCCAGCTGTCTACTGCAGTGCATCTGTAATTATACTGTAGATCAAATGTGAAATAAAAATCTGGTATTATTACAGTTTTTGCACTTATTTGAAATTGCGTACATCGTTCACTATATATTGTGACGTCACATTGCAATGCATCCTTTATGACGTCACGTAATGACCGACGCAAGACAACTCTGAATTTCAGGGTTTGAATATTGTAACAATTTTAAAATCTTAAATGATTTTAAACACCAGTGGTTAGCCGAGGTTACGAACGCAAAAGTTGCACCACTCCTGTAAAGCCGCATTTAAACACTCCAATCCTTCTAATTCAGTGATCCATGGTTAAGCCGAAAACGTTTCACTGTTAAAACTATTTGTAAATATGTAAATTATATTGTTGCAATGCTCAACACTGTTGTATTGTTGTGTCTTGCCTGTCTTTGGTACAAGAAAGCAAATTCTCCCAAACTAAAAACATGGCAATGTTTTCTATTAATCCGATTTAGTATTATCTTGAATATATTGAAGATTTTAGGTTGACTTCCTTGATCTCATTTTTAATCTTACATATACATTAAGACCAATCATACAGGCAACATGTGTAATTGTGTATTCCTGCGTTACTACGATACCACAATGATACAAAAGGATTAGATTTATCCAAGGTCATGAACTTGACCACAGCTACAGTGCTACACATATACATTACAAGCGTTCATCCAAAGGGATATTTCTCATACAGTGTCAAGTAAGCTAAGTAACTGAAAAATTATGTTTCAATGCAATAAATGACCATGATAACGGCCTTAAAACGCAGTTTCTGGCTACGGGAAGTTTGCAAGTTCGTTCAACAAATTACACGTGTTTATTGGTTTCATGAGTGAATTTCCATGAAACTCATGAAAAACCGCAAAATACAATTAATTCCTATGATAGTGGTTTTGGTCTTTCTTTACCCACAACATAGTTTCTTTGAAACGCTTAGATTTACTATTTTCAAATTTGATGAAGTTCAAAAAAGTACCTAGTAACGGTACTGAATTGCTTTTACAATTAAGTGCCAATGCCAACTTATGCTTGTAAGCTACAGCACAGTATTTGTTTTAGAACAGCTGCTTAGTGACAGCTGGGTATAGGCAATTTCATAGGTAAAGTTGGTAATTAACAGATAAATTCAAGGGAAAACATTTTATGAAAAGTTTTTGTGACAAACTTTTATGTTGAAGCAAGTACTCGCTCAGTATCTCATATTTTACTCTAAGTAACTTAACAATTCAAAGAGAACAAAGCAACAGCACATAACTAGCAATGCGATATAATCGTACCCTACAGGGTAACAATAAATGAACACAAAGGGCAGCTGAAAGTTTTGCACAACAACGGATTCCAACAAATATCAAACAGAACACGCAGCATCATAGAAAACTGATAGAACGAGTTCACTGCAGCCATATAAACAATAGAAAATAGTTATAAAAAGCATATACAGTATATTAAAATAAGTTCGAAATGAAGTGATATAATAGCAAGGTTTTGCAATCTCATAACACCAATGTACAACAGAAACATCTTAACACTTTTATTGTGGCCAGAGGTTCAAGCACCTTCACAAAAAGTCCAACTCGCAAGGAACTGTTAACATTAGCTCAATTCTTTGTTGAGCAATGCTGCAGATTCTTGGTCCCTTCATGAAAACTTACCCATTACAATGGTTTCACTTGAATACATTTCATTTTGGCATTTCCGTCATCCCACCCACAAGTAAGTGACAATCCAAACACACTTCAACCTTTCTTTTGTGAGGCCACACCTCTGCAGTCACAATTTTGGATTGAACTCTGAAAACGCAATACATAGCCTCAAATCAATCCGAGAATTTACGTTATAAAATGTGTTTTTTTGGCTATTTTTTGCTACCCGAAACCCGTGTATTCAGACAGAATGTGAAAAAGATTTTTATCTAAAAAGTTTAAAAGATTTAGTCAAGTTGTACGCTATTCATACTTTTCAGCGTTTGTTTTTTACTCATTTATTGCATTTAGCCATATAGCATCATACAACACTGTCTTTTGTTGCTTCCGCTATACAGAATTACGTTAGACCAATTTTACGATACAAATTTAAAGTGTTAAAACTGTGCGGTAGACCAAATAAAGGTTATATCATAGAGCCTACTTATTGAGATCAAGATAATCATTGCAAAAGTTTGCAAAGCAGTGAAGCTATTCAGGACATTCAGGTGGGCCATAATCGCATCCGTCAGAAAAAAATAAGACTCTCTTCCTTGAGTGCAACACATTGCAAAATAGCTTTTTCAAGTCGCTTTGCTATTTTTTTGAGCTACGTTTAGAAATAATGGTGGTGAAATTTTGAGTTTTCCGAAGATGAATGTGAAACGATCAAAGAGCTTTGTAAAAGCTCTTAGTGTTATTGAATTGACAGTCGAATACCTTTGTAGAGAGAATCCTGGCCTTTATGTGGCTGGAAAAATGGTCACGTTCACCGTGAATAAGCTAAAAGACTTCCTCTGCATTGTTATTCATCGATCGCTGCGTATTGTTTAATCAGTTATTATGAAATATTTTCGGGAAAATCATAGAAAAAGCAACTATTCTGAACTTGTAGGCCACATGGCAACTACTTTTAAGTCTTGTTTGCAACATGAACATTAAGTCCATTCTTTATGTTTACCAGCATATAGATCACTTTCTAAAAGATCTTGATAGGTTAAGATTGAGTGAAGAACAAGCTTACAGGTTTCCCCCATATCAGCTTAATTGACGAAAGTTACTAAGAAAGGTGCAATGTCATAATGATGGCTGGTCATTGTTCAAGTGGCAAAGAAACTATCCTGATTTTGTGAGTTAAAAAACTTTTGCAAAAGAAATTTTTGATGTTGTATAGACCTTTGTCACAATCAACATGCGAAGCGTAGATGGCAGGCTACATGCTTGTTTTAGAATATCAATCAAACAAGTTGAATAGTTGGGTAGTTGAATTAACAAGCAACCATGAGCATGCAGTGAGCATCCAGGCCTGATGCTAATAGCGCAATGCAGGTTATCATAACAAGATTTATTAAATTACTATCGGTACCAATTGTCATTTTACGATAACAGAAATCCTTCTATTGTCAGACGTAATAAAAGCCTTCGCATCCCCTTCTTCAGATATCCTTGGGTTTGACTAAAAGAATGAGTTCTTGTGACGTATAAGAAAGTTGTATGAAAAGTATGTTGAAGTCGATCACAAAGTTAGAGGTATTTGATGAATATAGTTGGAATAGATTGTAAAAGTTGTTACCAATTAAAAAGTTGCTGTTGCAAGTAGTACCATATATCTGCTTGAAGTAAACAAAAAAGTTTGCTGTCTTAGAAGATGATTTGTTATCTGTTGGAAGTGCTGAACGATTCGTTGATTCCTCAAGGATTTCTATCAACAATCTCACACGTAAAACTATTCGACCATTTATTTGACTGTTAAACGTTTGATATCCCAATGAGTTATGTCAACAATCTTTCCAAAGTCTCGTGAAAAGTCATGTGAAAGAAATAGAGAGAATGTGACAACTTTAAAGAAATGATGTTTTTACAAATTTCTTGCAATTATGATTTTTTTGAGTGATTTACATTGTGTAAATAACTTCTAACACTTTACTACTTAGATGTTTTGCAAATAACACACCTTGTAAGTTTGAAAGAATTCTGGTCTTATTAAAGTACATGAAAACTAGGCAAAGTCTAGCATCACAAGGGGTATACTTAGAAGTGTGAGTGATTTTTTTGCTTGTGTTATTTAAAAAAAATATATATAACAAAATACTTGTTTTTTTTATGCAAACAATCTGTCTGAAATTTAAATTATAAAATAAAATTTGTACTTCTGCTTTTCTGAAATGTATGTTCTGAAATAATCAAGACATCGATAAGTTACCAAATAAAACTTCGTCACTAAACTGTTCATTAAAGTCATCTTTTGACCTGACCAATGATACAAAAGAATGCGTAGTGTGGTAAAATAATCAAAAAAATTTGCATGGAATGATTGGAAATATATAGTATAAAAAAAAACGAAAAAAAAAGATTGCAAAAAAAACAATAAAATAACGACGACTAAATAAACCTTTTTAACCATCCCTAGGTATACCATAATATAAAAACTATGAGAAAAAAACTGATTGCATTTTCGGAATCGGCACCCCGGATACACTCCAAAATAGGTGAAACACTGCAGGCAGTCAGGCACCAAATTTTGTATTGGCTAGTGTTAATACTTCTGTTCAAATATACGCACTTTTTATTTGAGAATGATCATGAACAATTGAACATGTGTTTAGTTTACCAATAAAAGCCTTAAAGTCATTTTAACTCTGGTTCTGGTAAGTCGGGTCATACTAAAGAACATGGCTTAGTCATTGCTTTTCAGGGTTATTCCTTTTTTTATAACTTATGTTGAACAAAGTGAAAGATTTCTCCCAGATGCTACAAAAACGGAAATGTTTGAAGCACTATTTGGATGGCTGATATGATACAACAGAAGCACCATGACAAAGTAATCACGCTAGTATAGAGCAAATACATCAAATTCTTGCGCAGTCAAAATCCACAATGGTGGTGGGTGAAATCCATTGTTAAGTAATTTAAGTATTATTGCTGCACAGCCTATTCTTGTAACACAAAAAGTCTGAAAATATCGGACTCGGCGCAGTTCCACTCATATGCAAAAGTGTTTGGAACAGGTTAAAGAAAAAAATCTTCGAAGTGCAAGATGCTGCAAACGTTCAAGCCAAGCAACTCATATCTACAGAAACTGGTGAATTTTTTTAAACATTTTTAGACAAAGTTTTGTTTTAACAACAACACCTGGTTCCACTAACAGAAAGAAGATCTTGGCCATTTGTGAGAATAACAGTCAATGTGAAACTTTAAATGGAGCCGATGACAAACTAGAATTAAAAAGTATGAGCTAAGTCATACACTTACCCGGACAAAACGCCTTTATGATAATGGTCTCGTGTTGAAGGCACAATTGTGTGAAGGGGGGCAGAAATTAGATGATCAGGTGCAAGAATTGTCTGAAATAAAGAGATTGGAAATAGTTATTTTGCAATGTATAAGAATGTGGGTTTTAGGTAGACTTGAATCTGGAACAAACTTTCACATTTTACGTTTTGTTATTGAATTTCATGTGATGATGTTGCATCATTGTACACAGACACTTTTTACAATTGCGATAATAACATAAACGTTTCCAGTACGCATGAGTGGCTTGTAGAATAAGTTTAAAGCAAGGTAAGGCTTGCTGTTACTTTTTATATTAGCACCGCTGCACCAGTTTTCTTAAAAATGTGAAGTAGATCTTTTTTTATTACGAAAGAAGGTGAAAGAGAGATGTTTTTTGGCTTTCAAGAATGAGATTTTGTAAAGATAAAAGATAAAAATGGATGCAAATACAAAACACATTGCACATAGCAGCGACAGCACCAAACAATCACGCAGGGCCTAGTCTAGGTGCTACCTGTCACCAAGCCACAGCAATAGCTTTACCTCAATAAACAACTCAGTTAAAGAGCTAGGCATTTAAACATAAAAAGGTCTGTACAAGCAATAAACCATCGAATCAATCAACAGCGTTTCAACCAATCAAAACATTTTACAAACTAAACTAAAGGGTCACAATTAGACGGTAGCCACTTAAAAATGATCTGGTTGGTTGGCAACGTCATTGCATTCACTGGGATTTGACCTGTTTAAGTGGCTATCAGTTAAAGTACATTAGCATACAAGTAATTCTTCAACAGCTTAACCATGTTTGATCAGCTGTAACCTTTCTCATGAACCACTTCCATTTTGTTTTGCCTTTTGTTTTTGCTAGTACTTCTGGCATGCTTTTCATTCCCGTGATTTTCTTGACACTGTCAAAATATTTTATTTTTTGTCGTCCTTTTATTCGTTTGCCTCGCACCATCAGAGTCATCGTTAAACTTTCCAAAGAGTTGCTTCTTGCTATATGTCCGAAATATCCCAATTGTCTAATTTTGGTGTTGTTAATTTGATTCCAGCAAAAGTTTAAAGAAAATGAAGGGGTGTACCAGCAAAATGTATCAGCATCATGAGCCAATCCTACAGATGTTTGCTGGTATATTTTGCTGGTACACCCCCTTCATTTTCTTTAAACTTTGGTTGTTTGCACTGAAAGGTTATTTCATTATTTGTTATTAACTTTGCGCTGAAAAGTGGCATAACAATTATCTGAGATGGATTCAAAATACAAGAAATTGGATACAAGCGGCACAAATATGCATTAAAATTCAAGGAAAATGAAGTGAAAATCAATTTTTAAAGAAATAAAAAAAAAATAGTCAAAAGTCATGCAGTTTTCACTTTGTGTGGAGCTACATGTACTTGAAAAGTTACTGATATTTTTTTATTCACTTGTTGATTTAAGCATATCATTTTATATGCTCTGTGGATCCTTCTCTTGCATCATTGGCCAATCCTATATATGTTAGCTGGTAAACCCTTCCAAGAGCTTGATAAGTTCAAGATTTTTTATTGCACTTTTAAGCTGCTAAGATGGAAATATTTACAATTTATTATTACAAATTAATCTAAAATTTACATTTACAGTACAACGCATATCACTTTTTAGTAAACAAGTTAGAGCAGTTATGAGTTATATTTGATAAAATGCCAACAGCTAATTTTTTACACAAACATATTCGATCAATAAGAAAAGTTTAAAAATACCAAAACAAATTTTAGTCATAGTACAGATGATAATAACGACTTACTTTCTTTACACACTTTCCACACACTTTCCTCTTACACATGTGACATGTGTATGGCCATACAAAAATTCCAAACTTTTTAATGTGGCATCGGAAACAAACCTAAAAATAATATTCTCATTTAGTGTCAGGTAGAATGATTCTGATCTCCACAGACAAGTACGTTGTGAAACCAGCAGCACCATCGACAACATCTGCCAACTAACAGTCACTCATTGTTTTCTTTGATATGCATCATTTACAAAGAGTTCAGAAATATATTTGAATAGATCAAAATGTCATTGCACCTATTTTTAACTTAACTGCCACAAATTCAGATTCAATAAATCAGTTGTTGCCTGACCACCATTCAATGGGCAACAAAACATTACTGCGATTCAGAAGTACAAAAACATCAATAACGTGCAATTGGGCTGTTTATGCTCGACAAGCCATAATCATTTTTAAACATTTTCAGGTTTTGGATATATCTTGTAGTTAGCAAAGTTCAAATGTTAAACGTTTCTGTTAATGATATGTAACGAGAGTAAAACATGTTCAAAATATCTACGGAGTTAGAATTGTTACATTCAGGAATAACATACACAGAGCACTAGTTCAAAAAATAACTTTTTATAAGTTTGAAGTCTTACTGTGTCAAAGGATTGTATTTACTATAAACTGTTTTTCGTAAAATATTTTTAAGGAATATTTACATTTACAAGTTCTGCAAGCCTCTAAAATTTCCCATAATTTCAACTGCCGGTATTTTTCAAACCATATATACAAATTATACATGTTTCAGAATATTTTATTAAAAAAAAAACACGACGACTCGGTGAAGTTAAAAAGGAAATATCACACCTTAAACGCAGCGATTGATCAGTTTAAGTATATGGTAACCTTTATACCCTGACCAAGAAGTTGTTCTATAATAAGTATATCTTTAAGTATACTTTAAGTAAACACTTTAAGTATACAAGTATACTTAAAGTGTATTATATTAAGTATACTTAAAGCATTTAAGTATACTTAAAGCACACACTTTAAGTATATCTTCTGCTAGTTATGAAGCCTGTTGTAGCAAATCATATAAATCACAATGCTATTTAGTAGAATAAAATGCTGTGTTGTATAAATACAGCTCAACTCTGAGGTGCACTAATTCTGGAGGAAAGCTTAGTAATTTGATCTGGCTGTGATTGCACTGACCCCAAAACTAGTACACAAAAATCTTTCAGGTGCTACAAGAGCAACTCATGTAAGTTGACAAAAGATCCAAACATAGAATTTACGTTCTGTCAAATTCCACAATGTGCATTATAGTGACATAACTACTTTTATTTGAGTTTCAAGCATTTATGACGTAACAGTGGTTTTCGCTTGGATGGCCAACAAATTGAAAAGTAGGAACAGTCTAGTAGCACCTAGGCATGATTTTAAAAAACCATCTGTTAAAATTTTGTCATTTTTTAGGTCTTAATTTGTCTTAATAAGTCTGTGCTTGTCGTCGTTATCATCGTGTGAGCCCTTGGGGCCGAGGGTCTATCCTTTTATCATCCCACATTCACAATATTTCCCGGACTACACTGGAAGGCCAGACATCAAAATTCATCATGATTATATTGATTCAACGTCTGCAGATGCAAAATCAAACTAAAAATGACTGAATGAATTTTGCTGTCTGGGAGGCAACTAGAGAGCAGCCAGTCTTTGGTTTAATCATCCATGACACGCAGGCCTTCCACTCCGTTCGGTGGCTTGAAGATGGCACAGTCATTGATATAGTGGTCTGCGGTCTGTTCCCCTGCACCACATTCACAGGAGGAGGAAGATACCATTCTCCATTGGTGCATGTTTGAGCGAAAAATCCTGACATCCGTACAAAGACGGTTGAGGCGCACCCATGCCTGTATTTGCAGTGTCAGGCCGATGGGGCGTGTGTCGGCATAGGAGATGAATAAATGGTGTCTGGTGGTACTTGACTTTCATTCAGAATTCTATTTATGGTTCGCCCAAGTAATCACAGAAATGTCTCCTTTATCAGCTTCGTTAATCAGAAGTTGAGCGGCTTGTTTTGATTTCAGTTGACCGGGGTGCACATTTGGGGAACAGAAAGCTCGTAGCGGATAAGATGGTTATTGGTTAGGCTCCAGTAACCATCGGCCAAAAGACAGAGAGGCTTCTTCACGACGAAGCTCAGCACTCAGCAGGTTGGATGTCAGCAAAAAGTGGGGAGATTGTCCAATGATGTGGGATGCAGGCAAGTGGTCAATGTGCGCATGGTGCTGCTTATAGCAGTGTTGCAGTGAGCACGTCGGCACCAATCAAGTGCACAGTACTCTGCTGAAGAGTAAACAAGGGCTAAGGCTGCTATACGCAAAAGCCCTTGCCCCCTAGCTACTCAAACCCTTGTCCCCTGGCCGGAGCTTGCCAGGTGCTTGAGTAGAGCAGTGCGGAATGTCAGTTTCTTGCGTAGTGACACCAAATGGTGGCGGTATGTGAGCGATCTGTCTAATGTCACTCCGAGATACCTTGGTTCAGGGCAGAAAGACAGAGGTTTTCCATTATTCCGGACATGTATCTCAGGATCAGCTTCCTGATTGTGTAGATCAGTGTTTCCCAAACTTTTTTTTAATAGCACCCCCTGGACAAGGAACAGAGTATTAAAAGCCCCCTTCGACAAAAAAGTAAAACCAATAATTAAAGAAAACCTAATTATGATGTCACAAAGTTAAAAGAAATGGAATTCGCATTCCTGAAACAGTGGGTAAACTCAAAACTCGCTCAATCAAAATACTCTCGGATTGTAAGATCAGATTTGCGTAATCGCAGTTGTTCAAAGTAAGTCATGCGTTACGAACTTACGACTTCAACAAACTTGTAAGGCACTGCAAAGCGACATTGCCAATATAATTGCCACAATATCTGCCACAGAGCTCTTATAGTCACCGTCTTCTTTTGTATTACTTTGAAGCGAAACATGACAAAATGCTTTGCAATCCTCTTCTTGTAACTGCCCCGATTTACTCTCAGCGCCCCCCAATCGCTCACTTTATAGCCAGTGCCCCCTTCATGGTTACAAACGCCCCAAGGAGGGGCTGGCGCCCACTTTGGGAACCACTGGTGTAAATGGAAAAGTGCTGCAACCGTTTTACTTTCGCTGAGTTTCAGTCGCCAGTTCTGGAGGTAAGCTGAAAGAGTTTTCATGTCCTGGCTCAAGGTGTCTTCTAGGTTTTTTGTTGATATTTATATACTAGGCCTATTCATTTTTTGCCTTTTATTTCTGAGTACAAGTGGTACACAAACACTGCACAAAACTTCCAAATGGTATGTACAGTAAATTAAAGCAGGTTTGGGAACCATTGGCATGTTAGAAAGTGAACAACCTTCTTACCGTATTGCTCATTAAATCAGTAGTTAGAGAGCCCAGCCTAGTTGAATTAGACTTTTGAGTATAAGAGGTTTGGAATTATTAAATCTCAGTGTTTTCGTCAAGAAAAGCCGATTCTTGTGTTGTTCTAATGGTGCGTTTTGGGCTATAGTTCCAAAGAAAACTAGGCTTTTCTAGTGATTTCAAAACATTAACTTAAGATATATTTTGGCCAGTATCAAATGTCTATGAACTAAGATTTTAGCAAAAGTTGAATAATGAATAACTCTGGATCCTTTTAGTCCGGATCTAGGAGTCTAAAAGCTTGAACGATGGCATCCTCAGGATCGATATCTGAGTTGTATAAAGATAAGTTAAGTGGCTGTTAGCAACTTCTTTTTCTCGCTTTATTCCCACTTTAACTTGGGTCGTTTGTGCAGATTTCAGTCCTCCAAATCACTCCATCAGCAACATCTTCCTCCTTCACTCACACTATTTCCATATCTTCTTTCACACAATCTCTGCATCTTTTCGGCCTTCCTCGCTTTCTTTTACCAACTTCTAATTGCCTCATTCTTTTTCTGACATAATCTCCGTCTCTCCTTATGACGTGACCCAATGAAGAACAATAAGTTAAAAATAGAAAAACTAAACGCTTGATATTACGAAGTCATAGTGCTCCAGTTTTCTATCAAAATGAACCAAGCAGGAATAGATTTGTTTAATACAGGAGTGACGAACCTTTTTGCGGTCGCGGGCCACTTTGTCAATTACACATGAGTAACCGAGCCACACAACTTTTTAATCGTGACCTACTATGAAATCTTTTAGAAGCGACTCAAGATATTATTTATGAAAAGTAACAAACGGCAGATGAAAGTAATAAAACCCACACAGTTGAAATTATCTTACGCAGAATCGAAACATACAACAGTCAAAAATAAAAACAAATCAACTTGAGTAAAAAGGATAGAGCAACAGTACTTGCACTGATAATGAAGACAGTTCAATTTTCGAAGCGTTTGTTTTCATATGAGTATGATTTCTTCTTTTTTTGGCTCTATCCTTTTTGCTCAAATCGGCTAAATGTTTCAACCATTATGTTCCGAAAAACAAATCAGTTAATGAAATTTCTTTTTCAAACAACAAACAAAAGCCCATGCGAATCATACAGCTGAAACTATCTAATGCAGCATTGAAGCATAAAATATTAAAAAATAACATTGAAGCATTGAATTTTTTTGCTTAGTGGGATTTTTGGAAAGTTTTTTGCTTGACAAAGCGTCCAATATTAGGTCGAACAGATGATGTAGCAACTCTCAACTGCATACTAAGATTTTCATCTGTTAGCCTCGATTTGTAGCGACTTTCTGTAAAGTACATTTTAGAAAAGAACTGTTCGCATAGGTACGTGCTGCCGAAATCAGATGACCATTTGACAGCGTGAGCTCTCGTTTGGAAACTCTTCCTTTGATAAACAACACGATAAAATTTAAGCAACGGGTTGTTCACATACATCGCTTTTACGCATGTCATCACTCTGTAGTTTTATGAGTTCAAGTTGGAGCTCATAGGGTGCAGAAGCAGGTGTAACATTGAAGGGGATAGAAAAGACATCAAGCTCCAGTTCGTTGTTTTTGATATCCTGAAATCTAACATTAAAACTTTCCAAGATTTGAACATTCCACAAAGAATTTTGTGCGGCCACGTTTTGCGGGCCGCACAAAATTCTTTGACCGGTCGCAGGTTCGTCACCTCTGGTTTAATAGGTTGGGTAAACATTGACACTTGAAATAGTTTTCTTTATGCCAATTATTCTGACAATTTGAATTTTTTTTATGATTGTAGCCTATCATTGTATAAAAAAAATGTGTTTGTAAGTTTTTGGCTAACTTTGGGACAATAATATCGCATCTTAAGTCAGATTTTTTCTATCATGTCTAGTTTTTGAGATACTGAGATTTTGTTTGAATTTTTTTGCAATGGTGTCACACTGCAAGGGATTGGTTACTTTAGGGATCCTTATTCCTTAACCTTGGGGAACTGTGTGGAACCGATGGATAGATCCTGCCCTTCTGCTAAAAACCATACACACTGTGCCAGAGGGTAGCTGTAGTCCTAAACAGGTCGCTCAGTTACCATCAACATTTGCACTAACTACATGAAAAGATCTCATCATGCACAGCTTTGTTGACTGGTCCGCTCTGGCTGCCCTGACAAAGTTAATACCTTGCACAGTGCACACAGCAACAATTTCACTAGTCTAAGCTCCAGGAGAATACTGTGGATCTGTCTGGAGTCGCTGTGCCCACTGCCATCAAATTGACACTGCCATAAATGACGCCTTGTGTATTGTGATCGGATGCCTGCAACCTACACCATTGGATAATCTCCTTATCCTTGCACGTATCCAACCAATTGAGCTTTGTAGCGAAGAAGTCTTCTTGTCTTTTTTCTTGTCATGCAATATATTCTAACCACTTGCTCCACTCAAAGCTCTATGAGTCTGCAAGTGAGTAAAATCGGTGATCGAAATAAAGACACCTATTTGTACAGGCCGCGCTACATACTCTTGAAACCACTAAAATCCAATCTATCAGTGCGGCTGCCTGGGCAGACCACTGATGGAGCTTGGAGGGGAAGAACAACTCCACAAAACTATAATGCTTCATCCCTACTCAACCGGAATGCTTTTGCCAAGAAGGGCATGGTTGCGGTTTAACTGCTAGCGCACTGGCATTGGACTATTCATCTCCAACATGCACCAATGGGGGATGGGCATTGGGCAGCATATGCAATCTTTAAGTGTGGCCAGGAGGAAAAAACTGCAGACTACACTATCAGTAGGGGTAGGCTGTACATATGGTTAAAAAAGTTATCATTCTGGATCATTTCGGTGACACCCCTATTTTGAAGTATCTTGTCTCCTGAGCATTTTAAGCCATAATTCAATAAATTTGGAGAAAAACTGAGGCAGTGCCGGCAAAAACGGTGTCCGGAATGCATAAAATCGAAAATGACACTTTTAACGTTAATAATGCATTTAATACAGTATATAATGTCGCCATAAGCCAGCAATTGGCTTTACTGTTTACAGTGGTGACATTCAAGATGGTCATTGTTTACAGCAGTGGTTCTCAGAGGGGTGGAATCAGCCCCTGGAGGGGGGGGGGGGCATTTTGATTTTGCAGGGGGGGTATGATTACCTCGGCTTAAGGGTAAACGATTTCGTCAAAGAGCTCGTATCTTCGTGGTAGCATTTCCTACCTCATACCTGGTGGAAAAGGGATTCAGCTGTGTTGTTCTGCTACATACCAAACAGGGAAACCCACTTGACATATCCATACGAGGTGATCTTCGAATGTTTCTCACTGGCTTTACACCGGATGTGAAGAAATTGGCACTTTGTCACCGAGCCCAGGATTCATACTGACTACCAGTAGGCCTATAGGGCTCGCAAATATATATTTGCTTTTTATCAAATATAGTTACTACTTACTAGTCTCAAAAACCCTTACAGCCTGTTTCACCCTAAAAGGGTGAAAACAGAAATATAATTGTATTTGAATAAGGACCTTCTGATGATCCCCTTTTAGGGTAAAACAGGCTGTAAGGGTTTTAGAGACTGGTAACTAGCCTATATTTGATGTAATTATATCGTTCTGCTTGGCTTTTTGCTTTGCATTGAGCACTTTTTGTAGTATTAATAGTATATATATTGTTTTATATTCGCTTTCGTAATTAACCGTTTTTGTTGGGGGTAGTAAAATTTTGCCAGTTCATAAAGGGGGCGTTGGGCCAAAAAAGGTTGAGAAACACTGGTTTACAGTCTTGCAAACTCGAAGAGAGTATTAGAGCCGCACTTTCGCCGGCACTCACATAATTACTCCGCCAGATTCCAACTAGACTTACGCAAAAGTGATATTTTTTACTTAAATAAACAAATATAGACTCTCGCCAACATCTTCGTTCCTGGATCGTTGTAGATCAGCATCTCCCAGTTCTTGATTAATTATCATTGTCATATGTAAAATGCAATGCAATCAATATGTCTTCTTCTAATGGAATTTCTAGAAGGTCACTCACGGAGTCACACTGTTTAGTTAGAATCAAGGTCAGGTTCAGTTTCGCCTTGTTCTTCCGTGTTAATCGGATTTACTTTGAACAAATTTGGCCCAGTCACTCATCCAGTCACTCATCCAGTCACTCGGATTCCTGTGGCAGTAAATATTTTGTTGGAGCAGCTTACTGATCTTTTGGTCAATGATCGACATGGAGAATATTAGCATTGCTGAATATTGAATGGAGAATATTGAATAATAGCCAAGGCAGTGTGCAGGTCCGGTAATATTTGTACAAGCTCTGTTAGAGTGTTTTTTCAACCATAATTAAAATTGGAAGTGTGAAACGGTAAGAAAACCATGCAAGCACTTTCAATCCCAACACAACAAAGTCACTCTGCAAATATATGCGGAAAGTTTGCACCAATTGATTATTCGACTTTGTGCTTTCGAGCAATGACTTATATTCCGGAATGTGATACAAGATCGTTGCTGCTGTGCATCCAAGCTTCCCAAATCTCCTCTCCTTGAATTGGCTATGCTTCTTCGATATTCCAGATTCAACGACCTTGTCAAACAATTCGAATTGTGATGACTTATGACCATCATTCGCTGCCAGTTTAGATAGAGCTTCCAAAGCAGCAAATACAACACTCTTGCTGGAGGGGAGAAATGATTTTAATGCGGGTATGTGAGCAATAAAATCTTCCGCATGTGGACTTTTTGCTCGTATTCCAACATTACATTTAAATTACCATGATCGAAGACTTTGCAAGTATGACTGACGCAAAGTAAATGCAAAGGTATATGGTTTGACCCTAGCGTAGCTGCAATGGATTCCTCGATGCCAAGATTTTTGCTGACATAATCTGTCTTTATTGAAGTACCGTAACTTTTTCCCATAGATCAATTGGTGAAACATTTCTATTGCTCGCCAAACACAATCGACAAAACTGCTCCACAATTAATCTTGTGATGTTTTCTCTGGTTTCCACTGCAAACGATAGAGGTCTTAATCGAAATGGTTTACCACCACTGAACTTCATTATTATGGATGTCCGTTCTCCTATAATTCTTCTTCCTGTGGTACTATCATAATGTATTGTTATTGTTTCTTCGTCATGCGCATCCAACATTGCAAGGGCACAATTTTTCTTGCTTTGAATCGCTTGTAAATGTTTTATACCATCAATGACTCGTAGAGAAGGCAACACATGCTTGTAGGATTCATAGTCCGTTGATAGACGAGATGTTTTTGACATAGTTCCATCTGTTGGAGGCACATATCCTGGAACATCATCGACCTTGAGGTAATATGTATGGTTGTAAAAAGTCATTGAGATGGTTTTGAAAGCTTGCCATGATTGCTTAAATGTGATGCCCGCTTTGCTACATGTGGTTGCAAGTACCAATTTAATATCTGAAGTGAAATTGCAAAATTTGCGTATAGGTGTGTACTTTTCTCAAGACTGCATTTGGCTTTTTGGCCTGAAATCTGGGTTTTTTCATAGTGTGCAATCCGAAACACTGTTTTTGCCGGCACTGCCTGGAAAATAACTCAAATGACCCAGTTGAGGTCTTAAAACAATCAGCTGAGCATACTAAATAACTTGAAGGTGTCACCAATTGACTTTGAGATACCCCATATGTATAGCCTACCCCTATTATCAGCAACAGCGCCATCTACCATGCACCATATGGTGTACATGGTCTGTGCCAACTGGATGACCAATCAACTAATGATTGCTCGACACCTACCCAAATATTTTGTCTGAGTAAATGTCAGTGTTCAAGAGTGATAAAAGGCAGAGCCCCTCAACCCTTGGATGGCTCAAGAAAAATTCAAATGAAGAAGTTGGCTTTACAGCAATATTAGGTCAAGAACAGCTGTATCACTTTTAAACAAATTGTTTTGAGAGTTCAATAAGTATTGTTACTTATAGAAGCAGCTATTCTTTGCAGTTTTTATGACGTCGTAGAAACATGTTGAACACTGCGTTAAAAATGCTTTGAGCCATGTTTCATCATATCTGGCATAACCGGCTTGGTGGCTTAGTGGTAAATGTGTCTGCCTTTTAATCGGTAGGCATGGATTCAATACCTTGTCGGGTCATACCAAAGACTTTTTAAAAATGGTACTGAATCTAATTCCTGCTTGGCACTGAGCAATGGAATGTTATGTACTCAGTTGCCCTAACATACGAGTGCATTGACACTGTCTGCTTTATAACCACAGTTTTATACCCACTATTATAACACTGGTCTACAAATTTCAACTTTTTTTTTCAGGTTTGGGTTTTGACAACTGATTTTGGCTAATTTTGGGGCGCTGAATCTGAAAATGAACTCAGATTTTCTCTATCACATCAAGTTTTCTTTCTATCGTTGCCATTATTTTGTGAAATTGACCAATTTTGCCCTTTTTAGTGCAGTAAAATGTCAAATATAATTATTTTCTGACAGCTATAAACTATCAAACATAGAGATATTTTTACACTAAATTCATAAATTGGTTCAGATTTCCTCTAAAATAAAAAAAATTCCTGTTATGATAATCGTAATAGGACATAGTAGAGATTGGTAGCGTTGAGCTTTTCCATGCTGGCTTGAACTCCCTGTCTTGGCTTCTCAGGCGTTATGTGGGTCAGCTGCTATCTCTGTGCACTGTGCAGATGGAATATCGTAGGAAGACAGCTGGTGGGAGTAGATTTGACTTAGTAATAAATTCTTGCTTAGTAAGAAAGATTTATTTAGAAGTTTCATAAAGTACATGTACATTATACAGACCAACATCAGAGTTCAAGGTGAAAAGTGGTTTGTAGAAGGAAAAGGTATTTTTATACTTTATAAGTTTGAGTTCAAGTCGGTTAGAGTTTTTGGTATAGTGGTGTTTCTGTGGAAAAACTTGCTCTTAGAAAACTACTAACAAAGAAAGGTTATATTTGATCTCAAGCTATGTCTGCTTCCAGCAAAATAAGAAAATGTTGTAATGATCCGGATATATTCTGTTACATTTGGGAATGTTTCATGTTGAAGTCTCAACAATGCAATATTACCACGTTTGTAAAAAGGGCATATCTTGCTTACTTCAAAGTCAAGTTGGGGGACCAGGACAAAAGCTGGGCTCCTCATAAAGTGTGCAAGACCTGAGTTGAATGTCTGAGAAGTTGGTCGCAAGGAAAAGGTTCACAAATGAAATTTGGAATACCCATGATTTGGCGAGAGCAACGAAATCATTTTGAAGATTGTTATTTTTGTCTTGTTGGTGTGAAAAGGTATAACAAAAAGAGTAAACATCGTTTGAAATATCCAAATCCGGATTTGGCATTGCGCCCAGTTCCTCACAGTGATGAAAAGCCACTGCCAGCATTTACATCACTTCCAGAACTACACGAAGAGGCTATTTCTTCTTCAGAAGCATCGTTTAGTGAAGGAGAAAGTGAAATTTTTCAACCAGCACCCGAGGATCTCAGACAAGCCTTTCCAGTTTAGTCAGATGGAATTAAATGATTTAGTGAGAGATTTGTATTTGCCTAAGCAATCTGCGGAGTTATTGGCATCAAGGCTACAGGAAAGGAAACTTCTCAAAGCTGGTACAAGCGTGACTTTTATCGCAAACGAGAAGAAGAACTGGAGACAAAAATATCATACGTGATCAGGTAGTTGATATCAAACAGATCCTCTTGCCTCCTCTTCACATCAAACTTGGTCTCATGAAACAATATGTAAAAGCTTTGGATCATGAAGGAGAGTGTTTTAAGTATATATGTTATGCTTTTCCTGGTCTCAGTGAAGAGAAAAAAAGAGCTGGGATTTTCAATGGACCACAAATCAGGCAATTGTTAAAGGATGAAAATTTTGTAAAATCAATGTTGCCATTCGAGGCTAGAGCTTGGAATGCTTTCGATGCCGTTGTGAGAAATTTTTTGGGAAACAGAAAAGCAGAAAATTATTAAGATCTCTTAAGGGAGCTACTGCTTAGTTTTGAACATTTGGGATGCAGGATGAGCATCAAAGTTCACTATTTGAAGAGCCATGCGGATGAGTTTCCTGAAAACCTTGAGAAAGTTAGTGAAGAACAAGGTGAACGTTTCCACCAGGATATTAAAATTATGGAGGAACGTTATCAAGGTCGGTGGGATTGTCATATGATGGCCAACTATTGCTGGAGTTTTAAAGAGAAATTCCAGATGCTGCTCATAAAAGAAAGTCCCTCTAAAGAGCATTTTTAAGCTTATAAGTGAAGAATTCATATTTTATGAAAGCTCTTTTTTTGACTGTTTCTGAACTCGCCCTGCCCAAGTCCCTTTGAGTCAATCTTTATTTTGGCACTTTGCTATTTCTGTGTGTGTCTTCAGAATTTCTGCACTCCATTGGAATGTCTGTGTGCATATTGTGTGAACTGTAGGCTATAATTCAGATAATACCTTTTCACTGTCCTATCGACATGTTCGTCAGCATAATGTAGCGTTTGATGTTATTATGGTTGCTCTTTTGCATGCCTATTTTTTTATTCCAAGGCATGAAATTTTAATAAAGACAACGCAAATTTGTGTGAATATAATATAGAATTCTTGTTTGCTAATTAAAGCTAGATTATTGCAGGTAAAACAGTGTTTATTGCATCAGAATTCCTTGTTTTGACAACAGAAGGGAGGCAAAAATTGATTTTTTTTCAAAAATGAGGAATATTTCATATCTCAAAAATGTGATGTGATAGAGAAAATCTGAGTTCATTTTCGGATTCAGCACCCCAAAATTAGCTAAATTGAGTTGTCAAAACCCAAACCTGAAATTTTGTGTAGACCAGTGTAATCATTAGTACTTCACTATTATCACTATTAATCACTATTATAATCATTGCATCACTACATTCATTAGTGACACAAGTAAAGTGCCAGTAAAACTAAAAACACAGTAAACTTGTAAATATATACATCACATAAGTTGATAGTCACACTGGTATCGAGCAAAGGAAAATAGTCAAGTCCATCCATGCTCAAACCTGTTCATCTTTTAATGCGCTATAAAGATCACTAGATGACTGGAACCTTTCAAGCTGATCACGTGACATCACCTGACGGATATGCATGACTTCATCCAGCGTCAGAGTGAGATATTCATTTGGTTTTTGTCTGCCCTGCAATGATATAACAAATAGTAAAGTTTTAATAAGAAATGACATGTTTTATGTGGGTTGTTGCTGACACTTGTATGTTCACAATCACTTTCATACTGCAGGAATGTGCAGTAATGAAGTTCAAAGTATGTGGCCCCAAGTCCCCAACAGCTATTAGATGGGCAAGGGGTGCGAAGAATCTCTGGATTCCGAAAATATGTTTTATAAATAAAAAATTGTGTAATGCGGATGAAATGTTGAAATGTAAGAAGTTTATGTTGAAATGCAGGAAGTTTGTGTGGAAAAGGAACCAAAATACGGGAAAAACTAAAAAAAAACAGGGTGGATGTATGTTGCCTAGAAGAAGTAACATGGAGGGGGCAATCATCACGGTTTGTAGATGTTTACGGGAGAATATATAAGCTCTGGTGGTCAGGAAATACAGCAGCAGGGACTAAGTGGTGTAGATATCTTGGTAAAAGTAGAATTTCGTGAGAAAGTTGTAGAAGTTTCATCACATTCGTCAGGTCAAATTATGCTGGACGTAAACACGTGTGTGACGTCATAACAGCATTCGTCACTTCATCGTGTTCTTTCAAGCTAGAAAACCTTCTAGTGTAACTATGCACCAATTGGGAATGACCTCTTCCTCTTCTTGTGATACTGAGGAACAAGCTACATCATCAACGATTGCACCATCTTCAAGCCACCTAATGGAGAGGGATGCATGTCTTGGATGATGAAACCAAAGACTGGCTGAGCTGTCTAATAGCCTTCCAGAGTAGCCCGGGAACATAGTGGATCTGGGATGGTAAAAATGATACCATCGGCCCAAGAGCCCACACGACGTCTGCAATACACCGGACAAACTGGGATAGCTCTACAATTAACACCGGACCATTTTAAATCGATGAATTGCTGTCAGCTATCAAACATTATAACCACTAACCAATAAGATCAAATGTAGTACCTAAGAAAACTTTAACATATGGAGGCCAAACAATGCATAAACTTGTACTTAACGGATGTAATGCTGTGTGGCACACAAGTCTACCCAGCATTTCTTTGAAATGTAAATATTATAAAAAAAGAAAACACTCACCATTGTTCTCCGCTCAGAAGCGGAGCGCTGAAGGGATGATGGAGGCGTGTTAGTTCTCTTAGCGTACATGGACGACTGAAAGGCAATACTTTTTGATCGATGGAAGTCACTTGGTTCGCAAAATGACGATAATTTTGAAATATCAGTAGAAGAAGGGGGTTTGTTAAGCTTGTCACCGGGGCTTGGAGGGAGCTCCAAAGGAAGTAGATGCTTCCTTCGCATCGAGTTAGAAAGTCGATCAGAAATAGGGGGGTGTGAGAACTTTGACATGTGACTTGATGACAGATCTGACACATCCATATGCAGTGACACATCCCGAGCTTGAATGTTATCATCATTAACTATATTCAGTTCTTGGGTTTCCATATCACTGTTGGACTGCAACAAAAAAAGGTTAATACATTGTTATCTTTTACATTACTATGCACATCTTGCTGTCTTGCATTAGGGACATTACAAGCTGCCACTGCGGGTCTGCTACTATTCGGCGAGTCCGATTCGGCGAGTCCGATTCGACTAGTCCGATTCGGCGAGTTCCCTATTCGGCGAGAGCCTTTTTCGGCGAGTGCCCTATTCGGCGAGTTTTTGAAATTTGTGAAAGGAAATTATCGGATACCGTAGCGTAATTACAATTGCCGTTTTTACATCGTTTTAACGTCGCTAAACGTTGAAATCGTGCAGAAAGGAATAAAAATTAAATGTTTAAACTATTAAATTACAATTCGTCATGTCAGTTCAGTTGTTTTTATTTCTGACCATCATATGAAAAACAATACACGTCAACATAGCAAAGGCGTAGAAAAAGGTAGAAGCGACAAAACACGAACGTTGAAACGTGCTTGTGACCGAAGTAAGTTATTGAGTTGAAAGAAACATACGCGCCGACTTCCAGGGGGCGGCGCCCCCCGTAAATTTATGGTTGAAGGGCAACAAAAATGGTGATGACAAGTGGTGTTTCAAAGATAAAACACTTCGTGAAAGAGATTTAGATAATTTAAACGGTCTTAAAGAATGCCGAAAGCAAGAAAAGCCTACGTTGCTCTTGCCCGCAAAACAGCAGCTGATCGCATGGCTTTCTCATACGGTATGGAAGTTTCAAAGTAGATGGTAGAGTAACTTGCACTGCTGGAATAGTCACGTAACTATTCACTGCAATATTAAGTAAACCAGCTAAATTAGACGCGCTATTTTCAACGAGGCCTTCCCGCTGTGAGACAATTATGATTCAACAGAACGCATTGTTTTCTTCGCAATGTGTGAGAATTAAATCGAAAACCGATAAAAGAAAAGGTGTTTAATGGTCTTGGTCGCAGATATTGCCTGCATTAACGACGTCTCTTACCGCTATTATCACCTAGCTAACCTGACATCATTGTTTTATGCGGCCGCTAAGGTTTGACATCGACTTCAACGATCATGGAATGTTACGTGAAAATAATAACGATTATATCCTACACGCAAAAATAAAAAAATGATCTCCTCTTTCTGTTTTGTCTCGTGAGCTTTGCATATTGCTCAACAAGTGCATAAAGTTTAGAATTGACAAGAAATCATTGAATTTGAAAATTAAGTTTGAATCACTGCAAATAAACGTATTCAAAAGTTTTACTTAGGCCGACGCGATTTCACACTTACGTAATCTACATCGACAATGATTTTTAGTGCGTTCATTTTGAAAATTGCCGAGCTGGAGACAACAGCTTGTCCCGTGTTAGTTGAACTTGTCTTTTTGAGGTGAAAATCACTTGCGAACATCTCGACCTTTACTCGAGTCTAGGCCACGCTCGAGTATAGCCTACTGTATTCAATAAAAGACTATAAAGACTTTCGATAAAAAACAGAAGAGAAAACACTTCGCAGTTGTTAACGCTTTGAAAGTAATTAGCGAAACGAGGTTAATAAAACTGATAGCGGGTTTTCACTCTGCTTGAGATCATGATTTTTTGCGTTTTATTTCGATAACTTCACTGTCTTGATCGTTGTTATTCACTCGCACGAAAAGGAAATGAATCGGCTTGTTTTCCAACAGTTCCAATTATGAGCTAACAATATCAAAATTTTTACGACTAGGCGTACTGCATGCGTAAAACTAATCCTTTCAAGCAGCGCTTCTAATAAATTCAGTTTGGGACCTATTTGTTCATATAAACAAGACACTAAGCTTAATCAAAGACTATTTTAATTGAGTAAAATAGCGTTATGGTTATGACGTCATCACCTTTCTCGCCCCCCAAGGTTTTTTGAAAAGTCGGCGCCTATGGAAAGAAATTTGGCACGGTCGCAACTAGAGATGTAAATGCAAAAAAAACGAACCGTTTTTTTTAAAAAAAAACGTGTTTTTTTTCAAAAAAAACTTGAGCCAAAAAAAACACTCGTTTTTTGGTTTTTTTTGTTTTTTTTGTTTTTTTTCATATTTTTCTGAAAAAGTTGCAATTTTTTTGCAATTTACAGCTTAGTTTCATTATAGTGCTCTTGAAAAACATTAAATTACTAAAAATAGTTTTATTGGTGTGCTGAAATTCCTAAGTGTTTGTGTTTGGCAGCATATGTTCTTGCATAGTCCTATGAGGACCTATGTTGTTTCGCTTTCTTCTTCATTCTCTGGCATGTTTGTGGCAGTAGACCTGACAAACATTGAATTAATGAAATTTGATACATGACATAATGTAGATGAGTTAATTTCTTTTTCCTTTTATGGAAGTTAGCTTATGATGTTAGTATACTGTGGTACTGGTTATTCTTGTACACACACAATGGGTTGACGAAATTTTGACAAAACAAGGTGGCAGTATTCAGTACACACATTTACCTTGTTTGTGGACGTGGTAATTTACTAATGCAAGCTATTGCCAATAGCTTGTTTAAACATGTTTTGTAACTGATAGCTTGCCAACGATGTATATGCTTTATAAATGTTGAAACAGAAGTATTCTTTTCGTGTGTTGTAAGATCTTGGATTGGACACTTCGTCATTGATGCTTCTTGCAGATTATTTGGGACATATAATGCAAGAGACCTTATCACTGATATTTTTAGCTGTCAAAAGTTAGTGCATTTGTCAGAAAAGGTTTAGGTTAATGTTCCTTTCAAATGCCCACCACCCATGTTGACTATTGCTAGTAACTACCATTCTACCAACCTTGAATGAAGAAATTTTTCCTTTAAAGTGGAGTTTTTCAGCACTGCTCAGTGTTCACATAGTGAATAAATGCTTTATAATGCTTTTCCTGACAAGAATAAAGTTTTACCCATATTCCCACAATGCAGGATAAAGATACAAAACAAACATCAAAGATGAAAACTTATTTTATTTGAGAACTAGGCCTACTGTTTTTTGAGATAAAAAGAAATTGACCTCTTGTCGTTACGCACCAATAAAACCATGATGCAAACTTTAATTTTTTTTATTGGGCAGAGGAAAGATTGACGAAAAGTTAGGCAAAAACAAAAAAAGTGCTAAAGTCTCAAAGTTCTGCAAACTAGTTCAAATTGGATGGATTAAGTGCAACCAATAACCATACTTCTTTTAAACATGTCTATGACAGCACAATGGTGTGATTAAGGGAAAACAAACATGACTATGACGTCACAAAGGATTATTGAATCTCTTCAGGGAAAATAAAAAAACATCAAAACGTTTCCATCTTTCACTACATTTAAATGTGATTTGGGCTAAAAGTTGGGACTTTAGCACTACACTGCTTTTGCCAAACTTGTCATCAATCTTTCTTCTACCCAATTATTTTTTTTTTTAATTTACGCACCATGGTTTTATTGGTGCGTAACGACAAGAGGTTAATTTCTTTTTAGCTCAAAAAGTAGTAGCCAAAACTTGTTTTAATATTCATAAACAGATAGCCCACCCCATAAAACATGGGGGTAGAGCTAAAACTTATGTAAATATGTTGAGCGGTTCTTGAGATATGGCCGTTTTTCTATTGCTCCTTATCTATAAAGCCACTTAGTGGCTAAGGTTATTTCACTTATAACTCGAGAACCGCTTGTGTGATTTTCATCACGTTTGCACCAAATGCACATCAACTGGAACAATCTCTTGACGTTGTACTGGTAATGGTGTGCTGGTGAAAAGTGCCTTTGTGAAGTAGAGAAACAGGACCCTGACCACCTGGTCCTAACGTAACATGCCCATTAACCAAAATCCCAGGTGGCTTCGAAACTGTACACGAGTGTGGTACTGCATTTAACAACTGGCTGAACCAAATTACAGACAATACTTGAGATGTGCCAACCATAGGACACTGTGTTACTATTTGAGACGATGAGAAACCTTTATGGCTCGTGTGTTGAGACTTGAGAGACATATTGTCTCATTTGAAAGATGTTATACGAGTTATGAGACTATTTTTTTGTTGAAAGAGACGCTATTGCAATGAGTTCACCCTAATTGCTGCATATTGTGACATTTAATAAAAAAATAGGTAAAAAAAACAAAAAAAACGAATAAAAAACAAAAAAAACGATAAAAAACAAAAAAAACGAGCTCGTTTTTTTTAAAAACAAAAAAAACCGTTTTTTTACATCTCTAGTCGCAACACCTTCAGAAAAATTTAAGATATGAAGGGAAAATAAAATGAAGAAAATGTTACAAAAAAAAATAAAATAAATTTTGTTTATGTCTATAAGTTAGTACTTTTGAATAGTTAAAATGATTAGTTTGGATCAACAAATGTGTGGCCTACAGCTTGGATTGAAAGGAAATTATCGGGTACCGTAGCCTAGTTATCCCGACCAGCAAAAATTTGTTCCAAGAACACAGTTCATTTTTACATTGTAGTAACAGAATAAAAAGGCTAACCAAATGTGTGGCCTATCGTGTTAACGTCGCTAAACGTTGAAATCGAGTAGAAAAGGGAGCTTTTGCTGACTAGGATACTTTGAAACTGAGAAACATTCACAGAAGCCTTTCGATTTGTTCCAAGAACCCAGTTAGCCTAACAGTTCATTTTTACATTGTAGTAACAGAATAAAAAGGCTAACCAAATGTGTGGCCTACTGTAGGCCGCCTACAGCTTGGATTGAAAGGAAATTATCGGGTGCCGTAGCCCAGTTATCCCGACCAGCAAAAATTGCCGTTTTTACATCGTTTTAACGTCGCTAAATGTTGAAATCGTGTAGAAAAGAGAACTTTGCTGACTAGGATACGTTGAAGCTGAGAAACATTCACAGAAGCCTTTCGAATTGTTCCAAGAACCCATTTAGCATAACATTTCATTTGTACATTGATTCAACGTCTGGATACATTATCTTAAAAATGCAACGTATCGTAGGGCTTCTGTGAATGTTTTTCAGTTTCAACGTATCCTAGTCAGCAAAGTTTTCTTTTCTACACGATTTCAACGTTTAGCGACGTTAAAACGATAGGCCACACATTTGGTTAGCCTTTTTATTCTGTTACTGCAATGTAAAAATGAACTGTTAGGCTAACTGGGTTCTTGGAACAAATTTTTGCTGGTCGGGATAACTAGGCTACGGTACCCGATAATTTCCTTTCAATCTAAGCTGTAGGTCACACATTTGTTGATCCAAACTAATCATTTTAACTATTCAAAAGTACTAACTTATAGACATAAACATGATTTTTTTTGTAACATTGTCTTTGTTTTATTTACCCTTCATATCTTAAATTTTTCCGAAGGTGTTGCGACCGTGCCAAATTTCTTTCAACTCAATAACTTACTTCGGTCACAAGCACGTTTTAACTTCGCGTTTTGTCGCTTTTACATTTTTCTCGACCTTTGCTATGTTGACGTGTATTGTTTTTGATATGATGGTCAGAAATAAAACTAACTGAACTGATATGACGAATTTTAATTTAATAGTTCAAACATTTTATTTTTATTCCTTTCTGCACGATTTCAACGTTTAGCGACGTTAAAACGATGTAAAAACGGCAATTGTAATTAGGCTACGGTACCCGATAATTTCCTTTTAAAAATTTCAAAAACTCGCCGAATAGGGCACTCGCCGAAAAAGGCTCTCGCCGAATAGGGAACTCGCCGAATCGGACTAGTCGAATCGGACTCGCCGAATCGGACTCGCCGAAACGGGCCATTCCGGCCACTGCACCCACTAATTATGTTGTTTAGATGTCCCTCAAATAAGAATTGAAATAATAAACTTTTATTGACTCAGATTTAGAGAACACATACTTTTGTACCTAATTTTAAATATAACATTTTTTTTCTATTTTTATGTGGCACACTTAGCAACCTTCTACGGTACAGCGCATAAGTTAAGAAACGCTGATCTAGACAGTGAAGCTGACGAGACAGGTGGTGAAAAGCAATAAGACGAGACAGGTGGTAGTAGCTTTGTTCCTTGCCCCGACACAATGCATTTTATTTGTTGCTTTGTAGATGGGACAGTGGCAAGGCCTATAGTTTGTTCAGCTGGAATGAAATTTGTTTAAAGCATGACCAAAATTGGCTAAGGGCAGGTCTTAGTATATCATGCTGCATTAGTATGACGAAAGCACACTAATGCAGAAAGCATACATCATGCCAGGTCTTAGTACATCATGCTGCATTCTAACTATCTTCCTTTCAGTATGCTGCGCTGGTACCGTGTATGACCACTGGATGATTGTATCAAGAGAAAGTCACAAAGAGGGAGCCTTTAACTTTAGTTGCAGGAATAATTTTTGAAGTGGCATGTAGCGTAGACTCATACATGAAGCAAGTGATTGGTATATATTGCCTAGGCGATGCAGTGATCCAGCAACCACATAGCCAGAATTGTGGTCGTAGTGCTTTTCCGTTTTAACGTAAACTTTTTTCTCATGGATTTCGGTCATTTAGTAAAAAAAACTCAATTGTATTCCATAATGAACTCATAACAAAATACTACACACCAAAAACTTTTCACCCTTAATTAAGGATGCAAAGGGTCCAGTAGCAAACTTCTTGTATTTATGTCGAATTCAATTTCTTTATGATAAATTTGGAGAAAGCTGCAAGTTACAAGAATTTAATGTAATAAGGAAAAATAAAACCCCACAATTAGTCTTGTTTTTGTTGCGTTTTCAATACTCAATGACCTAATAATTCAGACACACGTCACACAAGTTACAAACCGGTACGTGGTCATCATCTGCCATGTCATCTAACTCCGGCTTTGGAAGTCGACGTCGCAATGATGACTTTGGTAAACATTCGCTTGTTGATGAGCCTGATGAAAAGTACGACAACATATACCAATGTTAGGTTACTTAAAATCACTACTTTATTTAATAAGAAAATGAAATATCTTCTGACAGGTGTCAAATCCACAACAATGCTTGATATGAATAACTCGGACATGTCTTGCGATATATTCGAATTTATTTTCACACGAGTCAGTTCATTCATAAACAGCTAAAAATCGATTTCTAGCAGCTAGATCATCTTCAGCATAAATTCGTTTATGTATTACTTTATTTATTAAGTCTTTTTCAAATTGTAACTAAAAACAATCGCCTAGAATATATATTTGAATGCTAAATCGAATATTTTCAACACCTTAACACAATACTATGCTTTCGTCATGTAAAAAATCTCTTTCACTCAGACTTTTCAAACTAGATCAAGTTTCGTTTTAAGACACTATTCAATACCACTTGTAGAGTGATTTATAGCAATTGCAATTTCTCTCAAACTGAAATTTATTTGCAAGAGATTGAAAAGAAATTTATGCCAGAGCCAAGGTTACGGATCTGAAGCACCACTACAGTAGCTATCCAACACAAATACAATGGCTACAGTAACGTACTCAAAACCTACACATTTGTTTGCAAGGTACTCACAGGTCACCATCTGCTCTACATGCTTTAAAGGGACAGAATGGCCACGAATCTGTTCAATCAGTCGGTCATGCAAAGACTTAGACTGTGGAGGAGTTGGGGCAAGCACCCGTTTGTGAGCCTGTCAGAAAGAAACATAATTGGGGTTTCCAACCAAGTATTGCTTTTGGTTCCTGGAATGTTATAGACCTAATTAAAATATATTTGGGGCACTGATCTCAAACATGTAATCAGTTGTTTCCAAACAGCTCGAATTTTTCAGATGTGGTGTGACCCCTGTGATGCTAGACTTTGCCTGGTTTTCATGTACCTCAAAAAGATCAAATCGCATTTAAACTTTTTTAAGGAATATCATTTGCAGAACGTCAACATAATTGTTTATTAATAGTATCTTAAACAACTCAAAGCAGTCAATGACTTCATAAAGCAAGAAATGTGTAAAAATATCTTTCTGGTCTAACAAACAAATGGGGACTGCTAGTTATGCATGGTGAATGCGAAAGCAATCTATCGTAATAATAGAAGAAAATGGGTGTATCCTGATGTACAATTGGCAAGAGATCCCCCTTCCTCATTCTTCTGAAGTTTCTGTCCTTATATTTAACAATCATCTTCTTCTTCTTGCGTTTGAGGCCGCCACAGATTACGTTGTTACATCCAGGCGCAGCAGCCAATGGATTGTGTATTCATCAAGCGTTGTTAGGTCCACATGTCTATCTGTCTATCATCATCATCATCAACCAATTTTGATTAAACAGGCCATGAATTAATTCTCATGTCGAGGGTGTGGCCTGTCTGTCTGTCGAGAACGAAGTCTTCCCTCCACACCTCGCGATTTATTGGGTTGACAGAGTCCATGTTCAGGGCTACAAGGTCACGTTTTACAAGTTCTTCCCAAGAAAGTTTTGGTCTACCCTGACCCGGCTGTGCTGCGGTGTTGACACTATCTGACCTGTGAGATCCAGCTTGAGCTGCGTTCAACGTGACCAAGCCATCTCAGTCTGCCTAATTGGAGGACTTCACTGATGTCTTTTAATTTGAGCTTTGATAGAAGAGTCGCAAACTGGATGTTGTCTTCAGGCTTGACTAGGCAGGCCCATTGCTCTGTCATTACGTTGTAGGCGCTTGCTAAAGTAGCCCACGTTTCAGAGCCATAGAGCATGACACTCCTCACACAACTGGAGTAAACTTGACCTCTGGTTGCAGCAGGAAGTTGCTTGCTTGTGAGGATAGGGAGGAGTTCTCTAAACTTTTTCCAGGCTGACTTCCACCGAGTTATAACCGCATGCTCACACCCCCCTCCAGAAGACATGGTATCACTAAGGTAGCAAAAGTCAGCTATCACATCAATTTGCCGAAAAAATCTGATGAACATTTCTTTACATATAAAAACTTCCACTCTGGCTTTACGCTACTCTGTCGCAGAGTAAATTGCTTATTATATCTGTCTGGGCACAGTCAGTCTAACAGTCTATGCAAGCAAAGTTGACGTACAGTTGCGAACCACAATGCGTCTGATCGCTGGAACACTGAAATGTACCCCACACAACGGTCACCAACAATGTGCAATATTCCTCTACCACACATCCGAAGACTGGCAGCAATTTCAAACTTGCACTAACAAATTCACAGCTCAGCAGAAAGTCTTCCAGTAGTTTAACAAATAAACCAAGAACCAAAAACCTAGCGACTTAAATCAAGACACCCCTTCTACAAATCCGACCTATACCCAATTTATATTATAATGGAGCAGCATAACTTCCAGAATAACAAAATCCTTCTTGGTGGAGACTTAAGCATGGACTCAACAAAAGCTCTCTCAAGCTTTGAAACGGCTACTAGAAAACTACGGTCCACTGCTGTTGTGTTTTTAACTCATTCAACAAGAGTCATACAAAAGTTTTCTACTTGTATTCAAAATCGCAAGAATGAAACTGTTGTATTTCCAGACGTTTAATATAAAATAAGCAATAATAATAGTAGTAGCCAACCAAGTGAGAAAACCATTTACCTCTTGTTACTTACTCATTCAGTGTATAAAAGCAACGCAATATATAGTAAGAAAGAAACGCAAAACAATCAACTGAGGAACGTGGTACAGAACGCTTAATTGATTACACGCGTTGTGCGGTGGTAATCAATTCCAGCGTCTGTACCAGAAAACGCTGAATGTAATTATGTAGTGAGGCAGGTTACAAGTTACATAATATCAACGTAAATAAAATGACGACTATAACAGAAACTATACTTTCAAAAGGTTTGCACCCAAAATATATTGTGAAACAAAACGAGAAGCGCTGATTGACAAAACGCAAAAGAGAAGACCTAAGGGGAACGAAGGCAAGGTACATTGTTTCAACGAAAACAAACCAAAATACACAACACCTCCCCAATAAAACTTACGACCACCCATAATGAAGGGGTGGTTGGCGTCTTCTCTGTGACCTCCTCATTTGCCTCAATACATGCCCTTGATTTGAGACCGATGATAATGATGAATCCTCAATTGGGAAACACCAGGTTCGAGTGAACCCTCGAGGTCCAATATATGGAGATGCCATATCAACCAGCTACGTCTGCGTTACATCTCGCCAGAAGACGAGGATTCAGAGGATACTACCTTCACGTCGTAGTCTTCGACAGATTCCTGATTCATCGACAGCCGATGAGGTTTCTGATCCATCGACAGCCAACGAGGTTCCTGATCTTTCGACGGCAATCGCATAATTGCATACGGTACATTTCCGAATTTGTTGTCATGCATTTCCAAATAGTGGTGCTACCCTGCTTTTTCCAGCCCTGCTGAAGTGTTTTCTACCCTTGTTCTTTCATTCCTTACCATATTTTTATATTCTTATCAATATTTGCATCATCATAGCAGTCACTTGTCACTAGTGGAAGATAAAAGCAATTTATTGATTGGATATAAATTCTGAAAATTATCTTTAATTCATGGAAATTTACGACTTTGTCAAGTCAGTTCACACAATTTCAGTCATGGTATCCCCAAATGTGATGAAGTTCTGGTATGTAAAAAGAAACATTTCTCTCTCCTCCAGGAATAAGGCGTGGAGTGGCTATAGCCTGCACAACATCACTTATAGGGTAATCGTGGATGTCCTCATCCTTTGGCCATCTCCAAGTTGATCCTGATATGTTGGCTTTAGAATAACATTTGACAGTTACTCTCTCTTCACTTGCAATCAAAACTTGTCAATGACATTTGCAGTGAGTAACCAATAATTGTTAGAACAAACATCTTTGATATTTCCCTGACTCAAAACATGGTCTTCATTGACGTATCACAATTATATATAATTGTGATAAAAAAAAATCGTTTTAATAAAAAAAAATCTTCATATAACTTTTTTTTACTTCAATTTTTTTTTCAATTTATGAAGGGGCGTCTAATGCGCTAGGGCTAGTTCCCACCCTCCCTTTCTGACTCCACACCTAGTCATCTCGAGAGTCTTGGTGTTTAAAGCCCTATTTACAATATACACAAATTCATGAAAAATATGGTAACGGACAGACACAATATCAAACTTCCATAAATCTAGTGATTTAAATTGGAGGAAAGATAATTGCACATTAATACATACATTAATTGTACAATACTCAACATTAAGTATGGCCATATATATTTCTTAACAATTTTAAAGTGTTATTTTTTCTACAAAAAGACAATTACCGGTGAAAGATTCGGTCTTGAGCGGATGACGTCTAGAATTACATCATGAGCGGTTTTCTTTACAACAGGCTGAAGTGGATTGGCGGGTACCTGCATATCACATCAAACAAAATTTCAAAATCGAAAATTATTATCTCAACATCACAAATTGAAATATTTTCAAATATGCTAACTGTTAAGTTCCAGTTGGAAATTCATATGTAAAACAATACCACCAACTTCAAATCATGAAACAGAAGTTAGCTTTGTCAATAAAAAATAAAAAAACAGAAACACAAAGCTAAACTACTGTAACATCACCCAAATTTGGTTTGTTTACATGAAAACTATTTTTGATATTCCCTGTGATAGCAAATAACTTGGGAAATGTTTATATCATGATGTTGTATTGTAGATGCTCTCTTCATCTTCGTGTTATTCCCAATAACGGGAACAGCCAATTTTTTTTGAAAGTCTGGCTTTGGTGACCGCTTTGAAACTTAAGACTTTCTTTTTTATGGAGATTAAGGTCGTATGTGTTGATATGTTCGATGAATGGATTGTTGATCCAAAAGTTTCCATGTCGAGAATCTGCATGTTCCGGAAAATAGTGGCCAAAATGGTTAGCCAATTCTTCCACGTGTTGACTGACAATAGGGGGGGAGGATAAATTTAATTTCAACTTTAGCCTGGAGCTTAGTATACAACATTATATTCTAAGATCTCTGGTATATATAATTTTTTTGAAATTTTTGTCCGAAAACCTCTCCTCTACCCTGAAAATTACTTTACATGTAAAATTGCCTTGTATTGCATTGACATCATTTTTTGTTTATTGCATATAAAACTCAAATATTGTTTGCTACAGTACTAAAACACGTTAAAAATGTTGTAAAGACAGCCGCAAACAGTTTTTTCGTCTTGGTTTTATTGCAAAACATGGAAAAGTGGTAATATTAGTTTGTGCGCATGACAGACATGCACATGCGCAAAAACGTACCAAAAACACAAATATTTTGTATTCAGGAAATAAAAAGTTGGCTAAACTACTACATTAAATTAATCTAAGGGTATTGCACTGTTGCACTATTGCACTAAGGGTATTGCACAGCTTTTTCCAAACAACAATGACTTTGTCAGTACGTATCATTCTTAAAAACGCATAACTTTAAACTTTCTTCTTTGATAAGATAAATGTGTAGGCCTAGTTATTAATAAAGCCACACTTGTGTGACAAAAAAGCTTCACAACACAGTTGAATTTATAAATTTATTGTAGTTGCCTACTCTCTATTTTTTTGATTAGTATATATTACACTACGCATCGATTTGGATCAATGGTAAGTGCAAAAGAAGAATGTTCATTCACATAATCTATTTCAAAACTTTCACAGACTTTTTGCTCTTTTGTGCAGTAAAATGCATGAATATTCTTTATTATTTGCGTGCGTATTAAAACCAGACAAGCTGACTTTAGACGAGTGATGGGCACCGTAAGAAAAATAACGTTCAACCTGCTGCCTTGCAGGAATTGCCTCTTTCGGCAAAGGTTAGGTTCTCTCTCCTCAGCTTATAACTGGGGATGGCATCAGCAAAGGTACGCTACTATAAATTTTTGCCAACCATATACATGATGCGGTCAAACAATCGAACAAACATGTGCTCCTCAATGTTTAACCTCGGGATGGTGAGGGCTAATAAAGCAACTGAGAAGAGGATGAATCTGAGAGGGAGTAAGACTAATATAATGAAAACTCTTAGGAAAACTTTTAGGGAGATTAAGGGAACTGAGGCTGTTAGTTAAAGGAAGTGGCTGCATTTACGGCGCCGTAAATACAGCCGTTCCATGCCTTTTTTTTAATCTTTACATCGCTTTTACTGCGCGCTGTTGCTGGAAAAAAAGTGCGTATATAAGTTCTAAATTCAACTGTTTTTGCCAAGTGAATCAGAGGATATGAGTTAGATTCCACCGAAAGGTAATTTTTTTTTGAACTCAGTTCTAACCCGAAGTGACTCAATCATTAGGCTACATATTTTTGTGGCCGTTCAGTTTAGTTTGTTTTTAGTTCTGACCATCACAACGAAAAAACAGTATATGACAAACATAACAGAGGTACAGAAAAAGGTAGAAGCGACAAAACGCGGACGTTATAGCGTATATGATAGCAAAGCAGGACAATCAGTTTAAAATATGGCACGGTCGTAACACCTAAAAATTTTATATTCCATGCCTTTTTAGAAAAAGGTACAAGCGACAAAACGCGGACGTTATAGCGTATATGATAGCAAAGCAGGACAATCAGTTTGAAATATGGCACGGTTGTAACCGTGGCGTCATCGTAACACCTTGACAATTTTTTTTAAATTTAAAACTAAGAGAAAAAAAAGGCTAGTGAGTTTTTTTCTTTAACAATTAAAATGAGTAAAAAAAAATTCTAAACTTATCAAATTTTTAGGTGTTACGAGTTACGACCGTGCCATATTTTAAACTGATTGTCCTGCTTTGCTATCGTACACGCTATAACGTCCGCGTTTTGTCGCTTCTACCTTTTTCTAAAAAGGCATGGAATATAAAATTTTTAGGTGTTACGACCGTGTCATATTTTAAACTGATTGTCCTGCTTTGCTATCATATACGCTATAACGCCCGCGTTTTGTCACTTCTACCTTTTTCTATACCTCTGTTATGTTTGTCATATACTGTTTTTTCGTTGTGATGGTCAGAACTAAAAACAAACTAAACTGAATGGCCACAAAAATACGTAGCCTAACGATTGAGTCACTTCCGGTTAGAACTGAGTTCAAAAAAAAATTACCTTTCGGTGGAATCAAACTCATATCCTTGCGATTATGAGCCAGACAAAGATCGCACGCGCCTCTGATTCACTTGGCAAAAACAGTTGAATTTAGAACTTATATACGCACTTTTTTTCCAGCAACTACGACGTAAAGATTACAAAAAAGCGATGTAAAGATTAAAAAAAAAGGCATGGAACGGTTGTATTTACGGCGCCGTAAATGCAGCCACTTCCTTAGTTAAAACCTTCAGGCAAATCTTAGACTAATATCATGTAACGTAGGAATGTTGGTTGGGCGAAAACCGGAGTCCGGAAGTGGCAGAAACCCTAGGAAGAAGTGTGGATATTGCTGCCCTCCAATAAGTAAGATACAATGAGGGAACACAACTAATCAGAGTTGGAAAATACGACTACAATTGTACTGAAAACGTGGGGCCAGGGGTATCTAAAAAAGGGATATGAAGACTTTCATTACGTCTGACAATAAAAGGGCTTAGCTGTTTATTGTAAATAACCTGTTTATCGTAAAATGACAATTGGCACTAGTAATTTAAAAAAGCTTGCTTTGATAAGTAAATAAAAAAGTATCAGTAACCTCTCAAGTACTTGTAGCCCCGCACAAAGTGAAATTTGCACGATTTTTACATCATTTTTATTGATTTTTTAAATACAGACGAAATCGGTTAATAGTATACTGCTTAAACGTATCAATCGTTTATTTGAATCAAAACCTGAAATCCCAAACTAAGTCCAATCTGATGTTAAGCGCATACCGCTTAAAAGAATAAGTCGGATAAAAGCATCAGGATTTGCTTCTAGTTTGCATACTTCATTCATTTAATCGTATAATTATACCCGTTAGCGAAAAGAGAATGTCTCTTTTTTGCTTCGCATTATTGTCTGCAATGTTCAAGCGAAATGAAGCACAGGTGAGACAGACGCATGCGCTCAAAACAAAGACAAGTGTCTGTAATCTCAGCCATAATCTTATGTGCTAGACATCGCAATACAAAGAACCAATTTTCGCACAGCTGGGCTTCATCAAAACAGAAGCGCACACAAAAAGAATAATCACACTTAAGAAGTTTAAATGCTTTTGATGTCATCCGTCGGCGACTGGCCTTCCAAGGAATGGACATGGACAAATTATTTCGGCTTAAGAGGGAAGTGTTGGAAAGCATGTCCAAAAGTTTTTACCAGAGAACTTTGGAGAATTTTTTTTAAATTGCTGAAAAAAGAAACCCTAATGTTGTGAAATGCAGTGCATAATTTCATTTGTGCAGTTTCGTTCAGTTGAAGAACATTGCAATATAATTATTTTACCAGACAGCGCAAAAGACTTGAAAAAAACTTTGCGATTTCAAAACAATGTGTGTGAGCCGTGTTTTTCTACCATACCACTATTTTTCTAGGCCACGTTCCATACTCAAAACTACACAGCTGGTACGAGCTAAAAATAGTACGCTTGAATCTAAAACTTCAACGGTCAAAGTTCGCGTTGTGACGTCACAGAGATCGGTGAGATGAAAACAAGTCCGATTGCCGCAGTTTGCAGAAAAATGCTTTAATCATATCTGCTCAGCCAAGTCAGCAAAGCTGGTCTTTTTTACATTGTTTCAACGTCTGCAAATGATAAATCAATGTAAAAAGGACCAGTTTTGCTGGGTGGAACATACAGCCTAGTGTTACATAACGCAGAACTAGTATTTACTCTTTAAAGTTCAACCAGAATTGTAAACAGTTGTAGGAAGCATCAGTTGTAATGTGCGTTGCAGCCTAGTCAGCACAGACATCCTCAACAATTACGCCCATTCACAATAAACCTTTTTTTTTAGTAAATTGGTTAAACGAATCAATCGTATAATCGTATCAAAACGTCTGGCAAATAGGTGATTCGATTAACCGATTTCGTCTGTAATGTCTCAAGACATTTTGAAGTCAATAAGTCATGTAATTTTCACTTTGTGTAAAGCTACATGTACTTGAGAAGTTACTGATATTATTTTATTTACTTGTTGATGTATGTACAATCAGTTTGTATCCTTTGTGGGTCCTTCTCTTGTATCATTGACCACTCCTATAGATGTTTTATAGCACAACCCTTCATTTTCTTGTTATGATAATAGCAGTGGGCTATACTGGGGTGATTTTGACTTTTTTCAAGTAACATAACAGAACTAGAGTTTAAAAGGTGCCTATGGACATGCCTAGGAATGTGCAAACAATTTTTTGATTTCGTGCAAATTCCGGATGGAGCCCGGACTTTGTGTGAAAAATACAAGATGGCCGCCATACAAATTGACGAATCTGCAATAAATTTGCTTCCAGTCAAGCTTTTGAGCTCATTTGGTGTCAAAAGAAGCAGCAAATTGAGCCTATTACTTTAAAAGAGCAACAAAACGCCCAGCATGCTTGAAAGTTCCCTAAAACATTGAAACTTTATATGTTGGTCATTACTTTTCATAATTTCTTCATTTTTGTTGGTGCAACTTGAGATTACTGGTTCCATCCAAGAATAATAATGGCAATTTCACACATAACTTGTTACCGGTATATGAAATTTACATAAAAATGTCATGAAATACACTAGATAGGCTACTTAAGAAACATTTATACACTTTAGCAATGACACAATGGTTGTCACACCTTGGAACACCCATTCAGTCTCTACTGTGACAGGGATGATTTGAAAAGGAATAGCATCCTGAATGTCATCTCATTTTGGTCTTCACCACATGGTATTGTTTTTATTGTCAACCCGCTGGTAGTGGTCACATTCTACAGTGCCATCATTGTTTAAATGGCAGATCTTTCCCCAAAACACTGACGTTGATTGTTTTCTTTGTCCTACACCACAGCCACATTCGTTCCTATAGGGCAGGGGTTCCCAACCTTTTTATGTTCTCGTACCACTTAGCCACCACGGATTGTCAACACGTACCACTATTTTCAAAACAACTACTTTGATCCAATATTAAATTATTTGCAAGATGATGAATCTGGATGTAAAGTCAGCGAAAGTAGAAAAATTACCAACAAAACATCACAGAGTCCATTACACCACACAGCACAGAAAGCATCAGAATAACAAAGAAAAAGACACAACTAAATTTAATGAAATTTGTCTTTTTGTTTATCTTTCACCAGTTGATCGATGCATGGCATAACTTTGCTAATAGCACATCTGAAGTCACGTCCAGGGGCACTTAGTCGGTTTCGATTTTTTGATTTGATGTTCATAAGAATAGAAAATCCCTGCTCGCATTCCCAAGTAGAAGGAAAAATCAGTAGTTGTGGAACAGCGTGGGAAGCTAGCGTTGGGTATGAAGAAGCCATATTAAGCCAGAAGTTTATTGCAGAACATTCTTTGCGTTGTTTTTTTTGCTGTCTGATCCTCCTGCATGTCTATCAGTTCCTCTTGTTCCCCTGTACCGACAGGTAGGTCGGCTGGGTCCACTGAGAAAGGGTCTGTGATGTATGGGCACTGGGCAGCTTGGGGTATCTGGAAAGTAATGCTGCAATTCAGCAGTTAGCAGCGAGAGGTGCTGGGTAATTTCTCTGGAAAAGTCATCACTGATTTCCATTTCAAGGGCTGACAAAATTTAAACAGCGCTTGTTTTCCACATTTTTCCTCCATAATTCCAGCTTTCGGATAAAAGCTCCCAGTTTTGAAACAAAGTCTAGGACAGTGCAGTTTTGCCCTTGAAATGACAGATTCAAATGATTGAAAGCTTCAAATATATCTGACAAATAAGTCAATCTTGCAATGAATTCCTCGTTCTCCAGATTGTTTTGAAATTCATGGTCTTTCTGTTGGAAAAATAAAAGTAATTCATTCCTCATTTCAGAAAGACGCTTAGTTGTATTTCCTCAAGAGAGCCAGCGCACTTCTGTGTGATAGAGGAGGCAAGTGTGGTCTGAGCCGAGATCTTCAAAAAGAACCTTAAACAATCGAGTATTTAAAGCTGATGTTTTAACAAAATTTACGATTTTGACTACCCTGTTCAAGCACATTAACAACTTTGCAGGAAGAACCTTTGTGCAAAGAGCAAACCTGTGTATGAAACAGTGAACACTTATGACGCGAGGTGACTTAGCTTTGACATGGGCTTGAAATCCAGACTTTCTACCGAGCATAGAGGGAGCCCCATCTGTCATACATCCGACAAGATTTCCCCAATCCAGATCATTTGCCTTGAAAAAATTATCCAAAGAGTTGAAAATATCTTCTCCTTTTGATGTAGTGGACACCTCATGATTCAACAATAATTCCGTTTTTACAGCATCGTTCTGTGTAAAGCGGACGTAGACAAGCAGTTGGCAGCAGTTTGTGACATCTGTGGATTCATCAAGTTGTAAGGCAAATCCAAAATTCAAATCTCTTACTCCTGCAACCACTTGGTCAGTGATATCATCTGACATTTCCTCGATGCATCGTTTCACAGTATTGTTAGAAAGCGATACACTATCCAACTTTGCCACTGAATCTTCTCCAATCAAATTTCTGACTAATATCTTTGCTGCTGGCAAAACAAGTGACTCCGCAATGACATGAGCTTTTTTGTTTTGGGCCACCAGAAGAGATACTTCATAGGATGCCTTCACAATTCCGGCATTATTTCGGTAAAACTGGCCTGTGTGATCCATGCGCGGTCGCTTCACGTTCTCCCCAAGTCGCTCAAAATAACTCTTATCTCGATTCATCTTATCTGCATGATTGGACTCAAGATACCGCTTAAGCAAACTTGGTTTCAAAGCTGCATTTGAAAGGGTTTTCATACAGATCACGCACTGAGGTAAGCTATCTCCACGATGTTGAATAGCAATGAAGCCATACTTAATATAATCTGCCCTATACTTTCGCTTTGACATTTTCAAACATTTAGACAAAAATGTAATGCTGTTCAGGATTCAGCCACTACACGTCGGAAAACCAACATCAAAATAAACGCAATTCTGCAATTACACAGACCACATTGCACACGTAATAGTTTCGTCACAGACACCATTAAGTTCGCACAGCAGCATTGTATTAATAACAATGACAGCAGGGAGCAAGATCGACAAAAGTAGCTCACTGAGTGCAGAGAATTTAGTACGGAAAGAAATAAAAGTGTTCGCATGTTTTAGAAACTCAAAATTAAATAATTGTTGCAATAGGCCTACTTTATTTGACAATATTACTACATATCGCATGCAACGGAGAGCTGCTCGCGTACCACCTGAAAAGCTCCCGCGTACCACTAGTGGTACGCGTACCACCGGTTGGGAACCCCTGCTATAGGGTATTCTTTTAGGAGTTCAGGAATTGCTGCTGCAATACACATTTTCACGGGTTGATCTGTGTCACCAGAGAAAGCTGCAGCAGTAGAGGTTAAGATGGCATATATATACCTCATTTTCTGTTGAGAAGATGGTCTCAACATTCTCATCTTCAGTTGCAAGAACCATAGCTAGGTTCAGCAGCATGGTATCTACATTCAAGCTGTTTACTTTGTAGAGGCTGGGATTTATCTGGCTGTCGCGTGGATGAATCATCCGTTGGTACTGGATCTCCATGCGGAGAATTTTTTTCTGCGTAGATAGTAATGCTGTTTGCAGAGCTTGGAACTCTTCCACTTTTGTAATTGGACCCCATGTCTCTTACATTGATCCACCAGGTAGTTGAGGAAATCCCCTCCCTCCTGGTCTTTTTAATGCGTTCCTTCAGTTTAGTTTTTATCAATTCTTTTTGTGTTTCTGTCCATGCAATCTCCATGTCATCTAAATTCCTCATCACTGTCAATTATTGCATCTTTAGCAAACATTAGATCATCTCTTATTCGTTTTGCTTTGAAATATCTATTTGAATGTGCTGCGAACAGTCCTGCAAGGTTTCCAAATTGGGCTAAGTATCTTTCTGAGAGCAAGTTCTCTGTGGGGAGGTTTACCCTCATTTCTTCAGTTAGTGTATGGATCCTTGTACTCCTCTAACTTTTCTCTGTCTTGTCTTCCCAGTACTCTCTTCTACATTGCATCTTGAGGCCAAGTGCACCCTGCATGGTCATTGGTCATAGCAGTAACTAAGTAGTGGTCGAGGTCTGTTGTGGGCTGTGTGATTCAGCATTCACATGCTTCCAGGGAACGTGAAACTCAGACAGGATTTCAAGATTAGCCCTCTCAAGAACTTTGTGTAGTTTAGGAAGGATCCGGATGAGTTTGCAGTGTTGGCAACGCTCTATCATGTTGAGGGAAGGCATTGTCACCTTGTGACAGAAGTGAGACAATGCTTTTGGTGATGCCACAATGAGCTCATTCTCCAATCTTCAGGTAAAGGGAACACTGAACAGGCTCTGACAAGGAGGTTACTCTTGCTAGTTCTGGATAGCATCTTCTTGAAATGGAGAACACAATCAACCAACGCACCAGCATTGCGACCCAATCTTGTGAATTTGCGGTCTTTATAGAGCGAGAAGGATTTTTGAGTACCACTCTCCTCCAACACCAAGGCTAAACTCGTCTGCCATGGAAGTAGTCTTGCCATCACCATCTCTAGCCACAAGCTTCACTAGGGCCAGAACTACAACTGAGGCGACAATTGACTTGCCATCTCGAAGGTATGACTTCAGTCTCAGCTCTCGTTTCTCTAACATCTGGCATAAACCGATCTAAAAATATCTGAAATGAGGTAAAATGTGAAAAATTTGACAAAAAACAAGCTGAAAAAAGCTTCAAAAGGCCCTTTTTTTTATTTGTTTGGTAGTTCCCATACACACTAAGTGTTTATTGCTCTTTTAAACAAACAGGCTCAACTTTCTGCTTCTTTTGACACCAAAACCAGCCCAAAAGCTTGACTGGAAGCAAATTTATTGCAGATTTGTCAATTTGTATGGCGGCCATCTTGTATTTTTCACATAAATTCCGGGCTCCATCCGGAATTTGCACAAAATCAAAAAAAATTTTTGCACATTCCTAGGTATGTCCATAGGCACCTTTTAAACTCTAGTTGTGTTGTTTTTGAAAAATCATCCCAGTATAGCCCACTGCTAATGATAACCTGCATTGCACTATCACCATCAGGCATAGATATTCACTGAATGCTAATAATTACTTGTTAATTCAACTACCGGTATACTTGCTTTGCACCTAGCCTACTGCAAAGCTTCCAAACAAGTATTCTTTAAACATGCTCTACATAACATTTGCTATATCTGTCTTTTGTAGGTGATTGTACCAGCTGCACTACAAAACTTTCTGCAATTTTAAAAAGATCAGCATGTTTAACAGTAGGCCTACCAACTACCACCCTTCTAGTGTCATTAGAAAGAGCAATCACTGTGAGCCTTTGTATTTTTTGTAGTTATCTATGAGGTGGGGTTAGGAAGCATTGGAATAATGGTGAAGAGTGAATTATTAAATCAAGTAATAGAAGTAAAAAGAGTATCACCAAGAATTATCGAGATGATTCTGGTCTTCAACCAAGAGATTTTCTGCGTTTTTGATATAGTCTGGGAGCCTACGACAGAAGATTTCACCCCATAAGGTACAAAAGGTTTGACCCCTTGAAGTTACTGGGGTCAACCATGTCACTCACAAAAAGTATGGAAGATTGACCGCGCCGGGTGGATCTGGTCCCTAGAGCCCCCTAAAAAGCCCAAAAAGGGGGTTAATTTCACCCCATAAGGTACATGGACCAAACTTGGTGAAAACGAAGTTCTATGTCAGGACATCACAAAAATATCAAATCTAACAATATTTTCGAGTGGAAAGGTGATGTAAGACCCCCCCGAAAGTGACCCCCCGGGGGGTTAATTTCACCCCATAAAGTACATGGACCAAACTTGGTCAAAACGAAGTCTTATGTCAGGACATCACAAAAGTATCAAATCTAACAATATTTTCGGGTGGAAAGGTGATGTAAGATGCCTTCAAAGTGACTTCCCTTAATGTGACCCCCTCGGAAGGTTTATTTCACCCCATAAGGTACATGGACCAAACTTGGTCAAAATGAAGTCTTATGTTAGGACATCACAAAAATATCAAATCTAACAATATTTTCGGGTGGAAAGGTGATGTAAGATGACTTCAAAGTGACTTCCCTTAATGTGACCCCCTCGGAAGGTGTATTTCACCCCATAAAGTACATGGACCAAACTTGGTCAAAACGAAGTCTTATTTCAGGACATCACAAAAATATCAAATCTAACAATAGTTTTGGGAAGAAAAATGATGTAAGACTCCCCCAAAGTGACTCCCCAGGGGATTAATTGCACCCCATAAGGTAGGCTACATGGACTAAAGTAGGTTAAATCGAAGTCTTATTTCACGGCATAACAAAAATATCAAATGTAACAATATTTTCGGGTGGAAAGGTGATGTAAGATGTCATCAAAGTAACCCTAAGAGGGTTTATTTCATCATAGAGTACATGGACCAAACGTGGTCAAAACGAAGTCTTATAGGACACCACAAAATATCAAATCTAACAATACTCTCAGTTGGGAAGATGATAAAAAACCTACCCAAAAGTGAATCTCTTCCTATAATTTAATTTACTTCATCCCTTACTCGAACCAACCTTGGTGTAACGGAAGTGCTATGCCAGGACAGTACCAATGGATTAAATCTAAAAATATTTTTACATAGGTTTTGGTGAAATACATTCACAAGCTGTTTCATGATGCATGAAATGGAACTATAGCCTACTTTACAAAAAGTTTTTGTATAAATCATGTTCAGTCAATCGAAAAAAGGCAACAGGACATGACAATACATGGCTTTGTAACACCAAAAACAGAAAGTACATGAGAAGCATATAGGCTACAGTAGCCAGAAAATTGATCGAAGATATTGATACGACCACTAAATGTTGAATTAATCGAACAACTGACTATCCAAATCAAAACGTTTCGAAGTGAATCATTTGGAACGTTAATTCAGGCAGTAATGAACATTTTCCAGCTGCTACAATAAATAACCCAATAAACCCAATGCAGTAAATTTTTGTTTAATGCCATTTGCTTCATGTCTCCAATCAGTTATTGTAACTGTTCATTCATAAACAGAGATTGTTTGTGTAAATGTAAACGGTCGTTTCTTTATTCTTCATTGTCACTGCTGTCGCTTTCACTTTCTTCGTCTTATTCTTCGTTTTATTTGGATAGTCAGTTGTTCAATTAAGTCAACATTTAGTGGTCGTATCAAGATCTTGGATCAATTTTCTGGCTACTGTAGCCACGGGCGCCGATCCCTATAGGACAGTGAGGACATGTCCCCACTCCCCACCATTTTTTTACATTATTTTTGTAACGTAAAAGGGAAAATATTACCCAAATATCACAATTTTACCAGTCAAACATTTAAAATATATTGAAAGGAGGGGACAACATTTTTGTTTTATGCGAGGAAGCCCCAACCGTAGTAGAAGTGTTTTATTAGGCAGAGAAACCCTGGTGTAACTCGCAAATTGTATTTAATTTGGTTACGCCAGGGCCACACAGTGCATAGTTTTAGAATTACTTTGAAAGAGTCGTACAAGCATGTAGTGCAGTAAGTGTAGGTTGTGTTACTTTTGCATAAGAAAAAAGCTATTTTTTCAGTTATTATTACATCGAGGTTTGGCAAAAAATTGTATATAGGAAAATCAGCAGTTGGAAGGCTGGCAGGCAGATTTTTTTCAATTGAAAAAACTCTTACCCTACCCAATTTTTAAAAGACTTGTCACGTTCCAAATCGTCTTCAGTATGGACATGGCCATGATCAACCTCCTAAACTTCAAGATCGATCGGTCAGAGTATTTTGCAGTCATTGACAGCTCGCAGCAAAATCTTACTGACTATTTCAAGTCGACCGATCTTGAGCACTACAAAATTCTACAAGAATCACTCTTTAGTGGAAAGCTACAATCACATTTGGTAGACGATTATCTTCAGTTCTTTGATACAGAGTCCCTTGCACAAGATTTTCGAATGATATTCAAGAAGATACTATCCGCTGTTCGGCAAATGTTTCCGCAAGTGGAAATTTTGCTCATATCACCAGCCCGCTCGTGTTCAGCTGAACGCTCATTTTCAACTTTGCGACGTATCAAAACTTTGTTACGATCTACCATGACACAGAAACGGCCAAATCATGCAATGGTCTGCTATGTGCACAATAAAGTTTTGAATTCGATCAACCTTCATTACAAGCCAAGGATCAACCAAGGACTTCGTTTTTAATTCGCCGGAGACTCGTTGCCGAGTTGCAGTGTTTGGACTTCTGCTGTCCGATGCTGACACTGACAATTAAAATACATTGCATTAGACTTGTAGCCTATCTACTGTAGGCCTATTTGTTTGTTTGTTGAACAGACCCCAATCTTTCAGCTCGCTTCACTCGTCTGCCCTTTCTTTCCTAGTAAATGTCCCCACCAATCTTAGAGAGCGATCGGCGCCCATGACTGTAGCCTATATGCTTCTCATGTACTTTCTGTTTTTGGTGTTACAAAGCCATGTATTGTCATGTCCTGTTGCCTTTTTTCGATTGACTGAATATGATTTATACAAAAACTTTTTGTAAAGTAGGCTATAGTTCCATTTCATGCATCATGGGACAGCTTGTGAATGTATTTCACCAAAACCTATATAAAAATATTTTTAGATTTAATCCATTGGTACTGTCCTGGCATAGCACTTCCGTTACACCAAGATTGGTTCGAGTAAGGGATGAAGTAAATTAAACTATAGGAGGAGATTCACTTTTGGGTAGGTCTTTTATCATCTTCCCAACTGAGAGTATTGTTAGATTTGATATTTTGTGGTGTCCTATAAAACTTCGTTTTGACCACGTTTGGTCCATGTACTCTATGATGAAATAAACCCTCTGGGGGTTACTTTGATGACATCTTACATCACCTTTCCACCCGAAAATATTGTTACATTTGATATTTTTGTTATGCCGTGAAATAAGACTTCGATTTAACCTACTTTAGTCCATGTAGCCTACCTTATGGGGTGCAATTAACCCCTGGGGAGTCACTTTGGGGGAGTCTTACATCATCTTTCCACCCAAAACTATTGTTAGATTTGATATTTTTGTGATGTCCTGACATAAGACTTCGTTTTGACCAAGTTTGGTCCATGTACTTTATGGGGTGAAATACACCTTCCGAGGGGGTCACATTAAGGGAAGTCACTTTGAAGTCATCTTACATCACCTTTCCACCCGAAAATATTGTTAGATTTGATACTTTTGTGATGTCCAGACATAAGACTTCATTTTGACCAAGTTTGGTCAATGTACTTTATGGGGTGAAATAAACCTTCCGAGGGGGTCACATTAAGGGAAGTCACTTTGAAGGCATCTTACATCACCTTTCCACCCGAAAATATTGTTAGATTTGATACTTTTGTGATGTCCAGACATAAGACTTCATTTTGACCAAGTTTGGTCCATGTACTTTATGGGGTGAAATAAACCTTCCGAGGGGGCCACATTAAGGGAAGTCACTTTGAAGGCATCTTACATCACTTTTCCACCCGAAAATATTGTTAGATTTGATATTTTTGTGATGTCCTGACATAAGACTTCGTTTTGACCAAGTTTGGTCCATGTACCTTATGGGGTGAAATTAACCCCCCGGGGGGTCACTTTCGGGGGGGTCTTACATCACCTTTCCACTCGAAAATATTGTTAGATTTGATATTTTTGTGATGTCCTGACATAAAACTTCGTATTCACCAAGTTTGGTCCATGTACCTTATGGGGTGAAATTAACCCCCTTTTTGGGCTTTTTAGGGGGCTCTAGGGACCAGATCCACCCGGCGCGGTCAATCTTCCATACTTTTTGTGAGTGACATAGTTGACCCCAGTAACTTCAAGGGGTCAAACCTTTTGTACCTTATGGGGTGAAATCTTCTGTCGTAGGCTCCCAGACTAATATATTGTCCACAAGGTGACAAAAGTGATGCTGAAAAAATTGCTTTCAATGATGAATTGAATGCTGAAGTAATGGTCTAGAGTAGGAAATGCGTCACTACTCACTATTGGTGACTTCAATGGTCATGTTGGAAGATTAACCAATGGATTTACTGGCGTTTATGGTGGTTTTGGAGGGAGTGAAAGAAATCGTGATGGAGAAAAATTGTTTGAATTTGCTGACAGCTTTGATATGGTTGTTGGGAACACAATTTTTAAGAAGAATGCAAAGAAGTTGCTCTCCCACAAGTCGAGTGGACACGCCACAGTGGTTGAATATATGCTGTAAAGAATCTGAGATGTGAAAGTAATACCAGGTAAAGAAAGTTTCATACAGCACACACTGTTGGTGATGGATATGAATTGGAAGAAAGTCAACATTAAAAAACAAAGAATCAAGTCAGTAGAAATATTCAACTGCGGAGGTTAAAGAGCTGGTAATAGAATAAATGGAAGAATTAGATAAAGCAACTCTGCAGCTTGTTGAGAATTGGGATGAATGGAGTCAAGCCATAATGGGTATTGCGTAGATATTCTCTGGCATAACAAACAACAAAAGACAAAATCATCTTGGTGGTGGAATGAACAAGTAGCAATGGCCATTGAAAAACAGACACAACTATACAAGATATGAAGAGAAAATGTGTCAAAGCAAAATTATTGGGTGAACAAGAGAGAGGTGAAACGCAATATATCTGTTGCTAAAGAGGAGGAAATCAAGAGTACAATGCAAAAGATCTCTTCCCAACGATAAGGCCTCTAGCATATTTTCAAGATTTTAATACAATCTAAAAAGACAAACTGGATGTTGAAGGAATCCCATGTTTAAGCTGGGTGGATGGAAAACTGAAGGTATCTTGGAAAGACAGAATCGATATATAGAAAAACTACTTAGAAGCGTTACTGAACGTAGAAAATGAATGGAGAGGTGAACTGGATGCGTAAAAGAAAGCAAAGGTCCATGCAAAATGTAAATGAAAGAGCAATAGAGACAGCACTCTGTCGAATTAAGATAGGAAAAGCTACTGGCCCCAGCGCAATGACTGCCAATTTGTTGAAATTCATTAGGCAAGAAAGTGTGAAACAACTAGCTCATATTGCAAATAGTTTGTTTGATGGTTTGAAGATTCCAATGAGTTGGAGGAATACCACTTTACAAGGGAAAAAGCGATACAAAATCCTGTGGAAAATACATAAATGTCAAACTGCTAGAACACCAAATAACCTCATAAGCAAGAAGAACACAAAATAAAAGTAATTGAAAGGGTGTTTGAACAACGTTTAAGAGAAATAGTGGACTTAGATGAAATGCAAATGGGATCTGTTCCAGAAAAAGGCACAATCAATGCAATTCTCAGTGCGTCAGTTGATGGAAAAGTAAGAGGCAACTGGAAAGAAGCTGTATTATACATGGTATTTGTTAAAGCCTTTGATAGGGTACCAAGAAATATCATATAGTGGGTTTTGAGAAGGCTGTGGTGGAATGGGAGACTCAGGCTTTAATGGAGATGTACGAATATGCCACGATGGCTGTAAAGTTAAAAAATGGAAAATCAGAACGGTATGAAGTAAAACTGGGGGGTCAGCAAGGCTCAGTGCTCAGCCCTCTCTTATTTGCTGGACAAAGTAAAAAAGGATGTCATAAAAGGATTGCCGGAAAGAATACTTATATGCAGATGATCTGGTACTTCTTCGGGAAGGTGGATACAACAGCATTAGCTGAAACTGGAAAAGAGGTACGCTAAATGGAAGGATGCTTTAAAATTTAAACGCTTAAAGATAAATGTGAGCAAAACAAAAGCCTTCCATACTGGTGAAAAAACAGTCAATCCAGCAAAGGTTGATCCTTGCTCAGTATGAGGAAAAAGGGTTGGAAGCAACTCCACAAGATGCAGTTACTCCAATTGATGGGTTTATAAAAGATGCACAAGGACTAGCCAAGTGGTAGGACAGGGACTAGCCAAGTAGCCTAGTACAAGTAGAAAGCATCAATGAGTTTCTTCGAAGCCATTGTTTGCGATCGGAATGGCCCGATTCGGAAAAATGCCAATTTGGAGATAGCCTTTTTCAGAAAAAAAAAATTCTTTTTTTTTTTAGAGAAAATTGATTTAGTGATTTCTTGAAAAATGCAGCAACGAGTTCTGTTTACGTTTCTCGGCAGTCAAGCGTAGCATGAATTGACAGCGATAGACACGTGTTTTGCCCATGAAGCTGGGCTCATCAGTATCGCACCACTAATTCATGCCACATGTTCTCAACCGCTGCTTTTGTCAGTCAATTGAAACCTTACCTTTGTGGAAAGAAAACAACCAAACCAACTCGTCGTCGTCGTGTGAGCCTCTGGGGCCGAGGGTCTATCCTTTTACCACCCCAGATTCGGACTAAACCAACTGTTGCCAAGGATATGCACAGTTGAGAAGGAGCGATCTTCCTAGCATCAGCACTACCTGACTACTCAACATAGAACAGCGAGCATTGTGTTTTGCCATACCATACCGGTTGTAGCCTCCACGTTAGCCATCAAGACTTTTCCCAAAAACATGTGTTTCTCGGCAGTCAAAACTAGTGCTGCCACCAGGAAGATAGCTCCTTCTCAACCGACTTTTGTTTATTTAGAGAATTTGTAGGGATAATTTGGGTAAGTTATTGTTTCAGAAAGGTCGTAAATTACCGGTAGCTGATATCTTGCAATATAGGCTATAGCTATAGCAATATCTAGCAACAATTATTTTATACATTAGACCAGTGGTTTTCAACCTTTTTGATGGAACGGAACCCAATGAAACATTCCACAAGCTCAAGGAACCCCTGTTCCATAATTTAATTGCCTTATGCAAAAAACATCGTTTCATTAATAAAATAAAATTAAAACACCCATGTTCAGATTTATTTATGTACAATAAAAATACAAACTGTAAAAAATTACATTCAATGCGAAACTTGAGCCTGGTGTTTCTTGCACAAGTCTTTAATATTGGGTCGTGTGTTTAACAGACACACACAAAGTTCATCTTCCACAGACAGCAATTGTGCTCGTCTCTTGTGCTTGATGGTTGTCAGAGCTGAAAATCCAAACTCACTAAAGTAGGAGGTTGAAAACAGCATAAGTCGCAGCACTTTCTGAGCAATTGTAGGATATTCCTTTTCAACCAACAGGCAGAATACATCCATATAATAATAAAATAGCAGGCATTGAAATATCCGGCAGTCATGACCTCTGGAATGACCTCGAATGTCTGCCGAAGCCGACTCATTGGTCGGTCATAAATGACCACCGAAAAATTCTTGACAAAAATAGAGCTAATGCAGCAAAAATACATTTTAAATTTGAATTGAACCAATTGTTTGTTTAATGCGAACAAATAAGGAGCTGAAACAATAATAGTACAAGCAATTGCTTTAAAGATCACATTGGAGTGACGTGGTGAACGAGGTGATGGCAAAAGTAGCCGTTTTTACATCATTTCAACGCCTTGCAATGTTGCCTTGAAATAAAGTTGTCTGAACTTTTCGACAGGATATGTATTCTAATTTTAACGATAAGGATTATTGCGTTACATTGATCGTTTGTTAAAAAAAAAACGTCACAGAGAAGCAAGTCTCAGCTGGATTCCACACGTGCTTAGGCAAATGTGGCGATCTTATTCATGCTGATAGAAATAGAGCTGGAGATTTACGACCCCGCGCCGGCAGTGATCGCTTGGCACAACGATTCTATAACGCGAAAACCACGGGATAAGTGATCGTAGTTGCTTTTGTAATAAGGAAATTTGGATTGTTGTTTTCAATTGTGTTTATTGCGTCATTACACGACTGTCATTGACGCACTAATGTATTTGCAAGCAATCTGCTCCAGTATACTTCAGAGTCGGTTAATTCAGCCATCAACCATTGCAGAGTTATTCTGTTGTAGAAAATCTTCTTCTACAAACACGACTACACACAATACTGTAGTGTGATTTTGTGCAAAATCTACATGCAAAAAAATATGTCCGGTTGAGATATTAAATGTCCGCTGAAAGGGCCAGTCCGGTAGGACATGCCTGACCGCCGGAAAAAAGTACAAATTTTGAGGCCTGAAATAGACTCTCGGATTTGAATGTAAACTTGCGGAACCCTTTAGCTTACTGGCGGAACCTTAGGGTTCCGCGGAACCCTGGTTGAAAACCACTGGGTTAGACACTTAACCTCACCAATAACACAGTGTGTACAATAGGGTGGATCATTTTCCTTGATGTTCTTTAAAATTTTGTCAGTTTGGAATAATGTTCCATTTTGCTCACTGATATTTGTAAACCAAAAATTTTTGTTGAGTTTTGACCTTTGACCCTGGTTCACCCAAGAAGAAATTCTGAATTTTTCTGAAAAATTAGTAAATTTCGAAGTGGTTTAGCAGTATCTGAAGAGGGGAATTTTCAAAATTTAACCAAGTGATTTTGACGTCACTTCCTCTGTTAACTTCCACGTGGAACATCTTTACCCTACTCCAAGTCTGAGAGTTACTAATAGTGCATACTTTTAGTGTCATTTTAGTTGATTTTACAGCCTTTTCTCAGTCAGTGAATCTATAACATAGACCGACAAAGAAATTTTGGCACAAAAGATGACAGTCATTATAGAGTATTTCGTCGTCGTCGTCGTGTGAACGTCTGGGGCCGAGAGTCTATCCTTTTACCACCCCAGATTCACGATGTTCCCAGACTACACTGGAAGGCTATTAGAGAGCAGCCAGTCTTTGGTTTCATCATCCATGACACGCAGACCTTCCACTCCGTTAGGTGGCTTGAAGATGGAGCAGTCATTGATGATGTGGTCTGCGGTCTGTTCCTCGGCACCACATTTACAGGAGGAGGAAGAGGCCATTCCCCATTGGTGCATGGTTGAGCAGAAAAGCCCGACGCCCGTACGGAGACGGTTGAGGCGCACCCATGCCTGTCTTGGTAATGTTAGACCGATGGGGCGTGTGTCGACGTCAGGGATGAACGAATACAGTCTGGTGGAGGTTGACTTCCATTCAGAACTCCATTTCTGGTCCGCCCAAGTAGCCGCAGAGATGTCTTGTACATCAGCTTCGTTGATAAGAAGTTGAGCGGCTGGCACAAATGGGTGTCTTGATTTCAGTCGACGGGGGTGCTCGTTTGGGAGAGCAGAGATCTTGTGGTGGAGAAGGTGGTTAGGCTCCAGTGCCCGTCGACCGAGGGACAGAGTGGCTTCTTCGCGACGAAGCTCAGCGGGTTGGATGCCAGCGAGAATGGGGAGATTGTCCAATGGTGTGGGACGCAAGCATCCGGTCACTGTGCGCAGGGCGCTGTTTATGGCAGTGTCGATGTTGTGGCAGTGAGCACTGCGGCACCAAACAGGTGCACAGTACTCTGCTGAAGAGTAGACAAGGGCTTAGGCTGCTATATGCAAAGTGTCAGCCCTCGCCCCCCAGCTAGAGCCTGCCAGGCGCTTGAGTAGCGCAGCGCGGGATGTGAGGTGGAGGCTCTTGGTTGACAAGTTTTGTTTGGCATCTGCTTTGGTGCAGATGTTACTCACAGGATGGGGCACGAGGAGCCACTTGTCGTCCATCCCAGAGTATTTCAGGGCCCCTGATTCCGAAAATGCACTTAGTTTTTTCGAATTGGCTCTAGTTTACGAGATATGCTACAATGAAAATATTTTTCAAATCGTTTCTCAAAAGCTTTCAATTAGCAAATTACTTATTTTCAGCCCTGTTTAGCATTATGTTGTCATAATTGCACTTGTCTAGTTTAATTGGTTCATGTTGCAGGAAAGTTCGAAACACAAGCAAAGATTGAAATGAACTGTGTTTACCGTACGCTAGACAAAAATGCTCAATGAAAACAGTTGTGAATCAGTAGGCCTACATCACAAGAAAAATATCCCGAAAGTCATGTGTTTATGAATGCAGCTTTATATTGAAAAGGTAGGCCTACTGAAATGGATACTGTACAAATGAAATTTTATTCTAAGCCTTTGCTAAGGCCAAGTCTTTGCAGCAAGAAGTTTTTTCTGGCATATAGGCTAAAAAAATATGCCTTTGACAAGTACGATGCTGTACAAACAACCCAGATATATTTTGCTGCATGAGGCAACTCAGAGGAGCAACGCATTCAGCAATAGATACAGCGCTATATAAAAACAAGCATTATTATTATTATTACTTTGACATGAAGCTGGGTGATCAAGATAAGTCCTGGGTTCCTCCTATAAAGTATGCAAACATTGCACTCAAACCCGTTTCTGGGCTCAAGGTTAAGAAGTTCAGAGTGCCATGGCATAAAGAGAGCCATGGAATCACCATGAAAATTGATACTTCTGCTCGGTGAGGATGTTCGAAGGAAGTTGGAACATCATGTTTACATGGAGTGTGCAAGGCAGTCACTGCATGAACATTGCTATTTCTGTTTATTGTTTGCCCTTTCTAGTTTCAAGTGGTGATTTGCTTGAAACAATAGGAAAACGGGCATGGCTGAGAGTAACCTCAATACCTTAAGTAATATTTTGGAGCAAGGTCAAATTTTTTTCCCAAAACCATTTCTACCACCTACTGTAGTAGTTAAAGATTTAGTTATCAAAAGTGGTAGCTGGAATCTTGGCTCCTCATCTCGATCAACATGGCATTCTTGACTCCAAGGCCAAGATTACGTTCTTCCGCAGCAAGGATAAAATTCTAAGCAGCTACTTGACTGAAGAACATAACTTTGTATTCTGTAATTGTATAAATGGCCTTTGTACCTTGACGGGTGTTGCTCAGTAGGCCAATCATAATAAAGAGTTGCGTTTGTTCATCGATAGCTTTGTTTTGCTTATTTGTCTAGAAGCAAAACAATGTATGTATTTTGTTTGTACTTAGTAGCTTACTTAGTAAGTCTGATACTGTTGAAGTCAACAAATATATTACCGTATTTTACGGACCATAAGGCGCACTTTAAATTCTTTTTTTTCCTCATAAATTGATCGTGCGCCTTATGGTCCGGTGCGCCTTATGTATGGATCAAGTGCGGTAGTGCTTTATTGCCTACACTCAAAACCAGTACCGATACTACTATTATATATGGTCCGGTGCGCCTTATGGTCCGGTGCGCCTTATAGTCCGGTGCGCCTTATGTATGAACAAAAAACTAATCAAAGCAATTTATTGACAGTGCGCCTTATAGTCCGGTGCGCCTTATGGTCCGTAAAATACGGTAATGCAAAACGCAAGTTATATATTCTACATCTTTTATCCTCAGGCTTACTTTACATCATATTTTGATTGCTACTAGGCCAGTAAACGTTAAATAGCTGTTTGTTTGGGTTGTAATCAACGTGATTGGTTCCAAATAGCGTTTATACAACTCAGAAATGTGCCTGGGATTACTTCCAGTTTTGTCTATGTAGTAAACGACACGACGTTAATTCTATAAGGGCTCAAAATTGCGAAAAAATATTTTTGCTGTAACTCAAAAACTAAAGCCAATTCGAGAGAACTTGGTGCATTTTCAGAATCAGGGGCCTCGAAATACCTTAAAATGACTCTCACATGTCCTGCCTTTATATAAAAAAAGTTTTGTTGGCCTGTGAAGATCGATAAACATCGTCAAATGATTCAAGAAACTGAAAGAAGTAGATATTTACTACGGTGAAAGGTGCACAAAGAAAATCATGTCTGAAAAGCGGTAGAATTCGACATTTTGAGAGTAATACACGTGTCAGTGTTCATGGAGTTGCTAATTAAACCACTTTGCTTGCTACAAGTTTGTGTTACTGCTTCTTATTGTGTCCATTCAGATGCTAGAGTGCATTAGAAGATAGCAGGCGAGCAGTTTCAGGGATAAGCAAAAATTCGATATTTTGAAAAAATTCAAACCAGGTGAACCAGGGTCAAACGTTAATATTTTTTTGTGAAATTTGGTGTAGGAGATACATTTACCAAAAGGAACAATATTTCAAAATGACGAAAAATTTACAAGAAAAAAATATTTTTTTCGAGATTTTGCGCCAGCCTAGTGTACAATGCACATTTTGACAAAAAAAATTGTCACTGGCAATAGATACATGTTTTATGGTCAAGTCGACAATGCTGAACGCAAATTTCATCATAAAAATGAGCTTAAAATGAGCATTCTTGGGCCAACTTGTTGACGATAATGGCATGAAGCACGAAAGTGTGCTTGCTGTTAAATCTTTTCCCAAAAGTGTGTCGGTCACTGCAGAACTGATTTTTGGCACAATCATCCAGGAGGCTTGCAGAGTTCACCTTTCTCAAGTATATTCAGTCATGGCTGATACGACTGCTCTCAACACAGGAAAAAAGTTCGAAGTCAATACTCGACTGGTCAATTATTTTAATGATGAAGTTGGTCATGATATTCATACCCTTTAATGCATGTTCCACATAAACGAAATATATCTTTCCCATGTCATTTCTTTTGTGGACGGCGCCAAGTAGAGTCCAAGAGCAATGCAAGATGGGGCTTTGCTTATTACCAGATAGCAAGACTAGACAAGTAGACAAGTCCAGTACTCAGAGGTGGGCACCCGCTAGTTTTAAAGTAGCGCGCTACTCGCTACCGCTACTTGGGCCAAAGTAGCGCGTGCTGCCGCTACCAATTTACAAAAGTAGTGCGCTACCCGCTACCGCTACTCGGGCCAAAGTAGCGCACGCTACCGCTACTTGTTTTGCTACTTTTGTCTAAACACTCAAGTCCCTAGTGACGCAAAAATGACCTTGAAAACAAATGTTATCATTCGTTTACGCTGTCATTTTAACGTCGTTATATATAGAAAACACATTCTAAGGGAAATTTATTGTTACGCATCTTTCAAAAACACGAGCATTTCAAAATGAGAGTCTCTAAATCCTGCCCGCTTTCGCTTAAGCACATCTTTTCCAACAGAGAAAAGTCTCTCCACTGCAGCACTGGAAGGAATGGGGGTGTTGTATTTAATGAACAGATGTTTTAACTCGATATTCGAAAAGCTCAAGGACTTGCTCTTGTCCGAAGAAAAAACGTCCACAATTGTTGCTTCCTTCTGCACTGACGTTTCACGGGATGGCGCAAACACTCCAAAAACACATCCTCAGAGTCACGACTGGTGTTGGTGTCACTCTTTTCGGTATCAACCTGGCTTGATGTGTCCCGTAACTTCGAATTACATCTGTCTAGGGATGGGCAATTCAGAATAATTCACTATTCCAGAATTATTCCGGAATACTAAATCAAATCCAGAATACCGAATCCTATTAACTTCCAGGCTCCAGCAACGCAAAAAGTAAAAAATTTCAGACACAAAAGCTACACAATCAAAGTGAATGTTTGTTGCAATGTAACACATTAAGGCATTCTAAATGACTGCCAGCCAAACAGGAGAAGTGTTGCCAGATGATGGAAGCCACTTGGCACCAAAAAGTAACTAAAATTTCACCAGATTGTTTGTTTGTTTTTTCATATCTTTATCCTGCAGTGCGGGAAAGCGGACTTGAGCGCTATGCATCAGTGTTGTCTACTCTACTTATGACTTAAATTTGGTACTACCCATTACTCGAATTTGATCACTGGGTAGAGGCAATTATCTTAAAGTTTCTTGCCCAGAGAAACAACAGCAAGTGCGGGTGGCTGGAATAGAACATGCAGGCTCTTGACTGCGAGCCCAACGCGCTAACCACTCGGCCACTGCTGATATTTGATACACCCTAAATGAAGTCATAGGCTATACAATAGAAGTTGCCATTTTTACACATGACACCCATTACCCACCACCACCACAAGAAAATAAGCATGTAGGATATAAACAAATTATATTAAAACAAAAAACCATTATTTCTTGTTTGTACCAAGACATTTTGCTTCTACTACTTCTACACAATGCTTATTGCCAAAATTACACAAATTTGGTGATGCTGGCCAAGAGGGGAACTCACAGCTGATGGTCAAAATGCGAAAAATTTACATTTTGACCAACAAAAATCCAGTTTTGAGATGCCTGTCACTTTTTATCAACACATCCTAGTTCAATTATGACAGCAGATTCTGAAAGACTAGCCCAGAAATACCCATAATACCAATTTTCAGGCATATTGCATGCATAGAAATGAAGATATGTGCCTTCAAAAACCATTGAAAATGAACACGGCGGTCCACCTACGAAAAAGGGATGAGGCCCTTAAAGTTTAAATGGCCATAAAATCTAAGCTGCTTGGAATTTTCATCTGAAACTTGGGCATTTTTCATTGCTCTCATAGAGGTACGTTTGGTGCAATTTTAAGCAAAATCTAACACGGTGCCCATGGAACTTTTATTAATGTTGGTTGAGTTGGGCTGGAATGACCCTACTGTAATACTAAAATCAGGGCTAAAGTTAATCACTAACTTTTTAACGTTAACATCAACACTTGCCAAATACTCAAAAACTGAAGACATTTTTTTCGCATAGGACTACCCCAAAGTGTCATTCTATGTTAATCCTTCTGTAATCTGACAGGTTATTGGATCATTTCATTATAATACGAATGGGCATTGGAACCACGCAATTTTTTGTTGGCTTATTTTATTCCTCTCATTATGCTGAAAAAAGTGACATCAATTTTATGAAAATTGGGTAAGCGGTTTTCATGATATCACATAATTTATACGCTGTCACTAGGTGTCCTCCCGAACAGAAGAGCAACACCTTTATGACTACAATTCTAGACCCACTGGTCCAATCTTAATATTTTATTTGTCTAACCCCATGTTTTCACTGGTGGGCTTTCCAATAACATTGTCAAAAATGAGCTGCATGCAGTAGTTTTCATGACAGACTAGTTTTGACTACCTTTAATCCGCGACCAAAATGACAATGATCTGAGTTTTTTTGAAAAAACATTCATCATTAGAAAGAGAAAGGTTACAGGTGTGTTATATGCCATTTTTAGATAGTTACTACGTCAACTTCGACTTTTACAGCAAAAAAAATTCATGTATTTCAAGTTTAATAAGGAATAAAATAAGCCGATAAAAAATAGCATGGTTCCAAAAAGTCATAATTGTGTCTGAAACATAATGAAATTCTGCAATATTGATGGAATTTCAAACGTGCAGAATGCATTAATATAAACATTCGGCTCGGTCAGCAGAAGGAGACAAAGGGGCCAGCTCAAAACGAGAAGGAAGAGCAGAAAAAAGTTGGGTGGGATTGAGAGGGATGACTTGTCGACTAATCGAGAGTTAAAACCAAGTGAATGAAAAAAGGAGACTTTGTATTACAATGGTGTTGTCAGATCTCAGCAAATAAATTTTTCAAAGGCCGCTTTGCAAAATTTCCAATTGAAACTCCGTTCCACAAGCATTTTTCCACAGCAAATTGGGTTTCACTGTACTTTTGTAATTTCTTAAACTTTTCAACTTTTGCCAACAACAGCTATCTCCATCAAACGCCTGCAAATCATTATTCAAAACGCTGTTTTTCAAAGCATATTTACAACCATTTCAGCATTGCATAAAAAAAGAATCTTTGCCTTCATAAACTGCGGTTCTGGCAGGTTTCCAGTGCTGTCTTTATCATGCAAGTATTGCTGTTGTGTGTTGGCGAAGTGAAAAATTAATTTTGGAGGAGTAAACAACTTTGGTGTAAGAATCAAATCAGTGCAGAAAGATATCATACTTGGTGTCTGGGTTTTTTTTTTTTTTCGGTTATTTATGGGTCATTGACCGATTTTTTAGCGAAATGTCCAAAAAAAATATAGTCAATTTGGTCAAAATGTCCCAAAAGTCAATTGGGCCAAAATGTCCGAAAAAAAAAACCACGTTTCTCAGCGAAACTTAATGTTGTAGCTAGTCAGGAACTGCAAATTTTGGTTTGTATCAGCTACTTGAAAGGAAATATTTTCAACAGAAAAAATGACCGAAATAAATATAAAATTATCGAATTTTTTCAAGTCATTTTGGACAAATGACCGAAAAGTCTCAGAAAAAAAAAAAAAAACATCTTGGTGTGGTCAGCTAAGAAGGGACTGTCCTAAAACGAAATGGCTAAACAAAATAATGAGTGACAGCAGGATGGGCTTGGGCATGGATGAGTTGATGTAGTTGGCGTGGGAGTGAGAGTTGTAGAAAGGGGTGATTTATTGAGTGACTGAAAATCGAAACCGTCAACGGATAAAGAAGAATAACTTTGCAATGTTTATGATTCCATATTAAAATTAGCTTAGCAAAAAGTAAGATACTTTGTAAACCCACAAAAAGTTGACAAAGCATCAGTCCTCAGTTAAAAACCACTGGTCTAGATAAAAAAAGCAATAGCTAACCTTTTTTAGCCTTGATTTTCTGTTTCTGATGTCTTCCATAAGCGCCTCAAATGGTATTAGATTAAAAGTCTTTGGTCTCTCCGTGGTCTTCACTTTTTGAAGTTTGGTCACTCCATGCCGCAGTTGCTCAAGCACTTGCATCCAAGTGTGAGCCTGCGAACATCGTTGTTGGTTTAACAATATGGCATACTCATTACTCATTGTTCAATGTTCATATATGACATTGCAGCAACCATTATGACATGATATAGCACAAAGATATTTTGCACTATCTAATGAACATAAATGGAGATCATGAAAATGACGCATCAATGGCGTTACAGATCTTCTTAGAAAAAATATTATGACATTTAATTACCAATTAGTTTAATTAATAAATCAACTGCTGAAATAGCCTATTCAAATTATAGTAATGTGGAATGAAGCACCTAGTTATAGCTAGCTGGCTGGCTTATAGCTAGTCGGCTGCATAGCCAAGTGGTGAGAACACTGGAACGGCAATCGAAAGGGCGCCGGTTCGACACCTCTCAAGAGCATGCGGCTGTGTCTGCGGCAGGACACTTAAAGGCATGCCTGAAGGTGGACACGAAGATTGGCTTCCCTGCCTTCCCATCCACTTAATCTAAATCTTCAACCACTGGGTGTAAGCCTGGATACGACAAACAAAAACCTAGTTATAGCTAGTACATACACTTGCAACAAGAATTTTCGCAACAGATGCACCTTTATTTTTGGTTTTGCCATATGCACTTAGTATGACACCTATCCTTGTTATTCGCACTTGATTCGCACATTCACATGGAACAGGTTAAAAAATAACAATCCAGGCCTCGAAACAACTTTTTTTTTCCGGTGGCCAAACGTGTCCGACTGAAGCAAGCTGTTCGGCGGCCAATCACAAGCACATGGCGGCCATCGCGACTTCGACACGCATCAACGTACAGTCTTCAAAATTAGCACATTTTTACTTCGGCAGAAACGTTGACGGGGCCAAGTTGAAATTGCCTCGGCAATTGCTGTAAACATTTATTACGAAACAATTGTACTAAAACACGTAAAACGAGAAGCGAAAATATACTAGAGTATTCTATCACGACCGCACTGTTTGATTTGTTGTGATGTAATAATACCAAAAGTAGCGATAAAGCGAGCAACAAGATACGCACGTCGCACGCTGTTACACTACAGTAATTCACATTAAATAAATCACGGGGAGAAAAGCAGGTTAGTTTTAGGTTGATTCAACGTTCGAGTCAGCGCAAATTGATTTAATTTTTCGGCGTGTTATATTGCGTAACAACAATGCCCAATAAGAAATTTACGTTTGTTTTACATTAATTTGACATCTAACAACGTTGAATGATCCATTCACGCATTGCCGACACTAATTTCGAAGACTGAATATATCGCATCAATAAAGTATATTGTGATGTCACTTGCATCCTGCTTATGTCAGACATCACCGTCCTGCTGGGTCAATCAATAATAACAATTCAAGCATAGACAGTGTGTATTGTGATTTATCGGGTGCTTTGGTTGCTTTCTAATCCTTTGTGATTATAAGTGGCAAAGTACTTTATTCACAAGGCCGTTTGCGTAAAATTTTTTCGGAACTTCATGGCGGACAAATGCGGCCGACGGAAGGGCGAGACCCGGCAGACAAAATGTTGATTTTTGTAGGTTAATCGCGACCATGGCCGCGGTGACCGCCTTCAGTTTCGAGGCCTGCAATCGATGGTATTAAGTCAGTTTTAAATTCACTCAAACTTTCTGCTTCCATTACACAACAGGACAACAAAAAAATTGGCACCATGGGTGAGAGGAATTTTAAAGTATTTTAATGCCCCTGATACTGAAAACTCACTGTTTTTTCGAATTGGCTCGTTTTCGAGATATTTGACAATAAAAGCATTTTTGAAATTATAACCCAAAAGGGGTTATTCACGAATCCCTCATTTTCAGCACTGTTTATCACTATGATACAATAATTGCATTTGTCTAGTTCGTGATTGCTATTGTAGGAAGTTCAAAACATAAGCAAGAATTGAACTAAACCGTTAACGAAATGGAGGCATGAATATTCAATGAAAATGGTTGTAAATTGGTACCGTACATCACAAGAAACATAGCTTAAACATCATGTGTTTATGAATATTGTATTGAAAAGCAGCTTTGTATTGAAAAGATAGGTTATATACTGAAATTAGATAGGGGAATAATTGTTTTTATTTTAATCTTACTTTAGCGCTGGAGTTTAAGGATACAATATTCTGTGACCTTGGCAAAAAAAATTAAAATTTCAGTTCAAACATTTTTCTGGTCTAGGTATTATTGTAAAACACAGAATAATGGTCATTTTGATTTGTGCGCATGCGCAAAAACGTGACATAAATGCAAACAGTTTGCATGAAGCTGGTTATATTTAAGCTGCCAGAAACTGACCAAATCCTGTCTCAAAAACTACTTTTCAAAAAATATTGTTTTGTAATGATGACTGATTTAACTGATAAAACGTCATTGGCTTCTGTTTTCAAAAATTTACTTTGCATATTCGATTCAAGCCCTTATTCTGAAATTATCATTCTGAAATTTCATCTGCTGGTTTCAGTTTAATCACGTAGATCGACTTGTCTTTGGTATGCTTCTACTGCAACAACCAATTGAAAATTTCAGGCTGACAACTTCTGCTCAAGATTCTTCTCAATCAGCAAGTTGTTGTAATGGATGGTTGTTGATGTGAGGTGGCTGTAGAGAAAGCTCAATCAATATACAATAAAGCTATAAAGCTCAAAGCTATATAAATATTGTTATTATTATTATTATAATCAAAAGGACAATGTGCTAATACTATGAAGTCAACTTTCAGAAGGTGTTTCTATAAATCCAATCACAATACACGGTACACGCTCTCTGGGCGAGACAAACTGGGGGATAACCACATGGGCGAGACCAAGTGGGCGACGAGCCAAGTGGGCGACGAGCCAAGTGGGTGACGAGCCAAGTGGGCGACGAACCAAGTGGGCGACGAGCCTAGTGGGCGACGAGCCTAGTGGGCGACGAGCCAAGTGGGCGACGAGCCAAGTGGGCGACAGCCAAAGTGGGCGACGGCAGCGAAAGTTTAGTTGTTTGGAACGGTGGTAGCATATTTAATTTATCTAGTTGCTTTGCAACGTAATGGTTTATCGTGAAGCTAAGAGCAACGAATGGCCAAAGAGTGGTTGAAGTCAGTTATGAACGGCCTAGGGTGACCCAAAAAAAAATAAATTTTGATTTTTAAACTTTTTCTTGTTTCTAAAGACCTCTGCAATATGGTCCAAAATGACACCTTGCCAAGTTTTGTTGAGATTGGTCCACATTTGACACCCTAACAGTGGGCCTGTACCACCCGTCGGGTCAAAATCGGCCAATCTGGCTGTATCTCAGCAACCGTTCAATCACTGAACGCTCTCTAACCGTTTTCGAAGCTTGTCAGTCGTTGCAAAGTCACATTTTCTGTTTTAGATCATAAAATCTGACGTTTTATTTTTACTTTAAAATACAATGGTTGAACCCTAGTAAACACCGGAATAGCCCGTTTCGGTGAGTTCAATTTGGCTAGTCTGATTCGGCAAGTGCCCTATGTGGCGAGAGCCCTTTTCGGCGAGTTCCCTATTCGGCGATTTTTTGAATTTTTTTTTTAAATTATCGGGTACCGTAGCCTAATTGTCGTTGCCGTTTTAGGGTTAGGGGTTGGGGTTAGAGTTAGAGGTTAGGGTTGGGGTTAGGAGTTAAGGTTAGGGTCTTATTTCAATGTTTAGCGACGTTAAAACCATGTAAAAGCGGCAATGACAATTGGGCTACGGTACCCGATAATTAAAAAAAAAATTTTTTAATCGCCGAATAAGCAACTCGCCGAAAAGGGCTCTCGCCGAATGGGGCACTCGCCGAAAAGGGCACTCGCCGAATCAGACTAGCCGGATTGAACTCGCCAAATCAGACTGGCCGAATAGTAGCAGACCCAGTAAATACAGTTCAAACAGCTCCTGTAGCAGGCCTCGAAATTCACGGCGGACATGTAAGCCGTCACAGCATGTGATGTCTGCGGAAAGCACCCTCTAGATCGATCATATTTGTCCGCCGAGAAATAACGCAGGAACTAGCGATACAAATCGTCATTGCATAGCACGAACAACTGTTGCAAGAATATAATTAGCGCGCATCTAGAAAATTTGAATACTGTATCTCTTAGCTTCCATTCAAGCAGAAAAACTTTCGATTTTTACGTTGCTTCAACGATTGATGACATTGAATCAGCGTAACAAAGGTGCATTAAGAATGGATGGGAGTACCGGTACTTCTACACTAATCACGCGCAACTTAGTTCAAGTCTTATGTCACAATGTCTGGCTTTGATCTCCGAGTATTATTGATAAGGCAAGGTTGGTTACAAAGTTAGATTATAAGAGTAGGCTACTACAGCAAGATGCAGCAAAGCTTAACTTTTGGTATTACAGTAAGAAAGAAAAGGCCCAGGGAAAATTCAAGTGAGAATGAGGGCGATGAACCTACTACTGGGAAAATTAGTGGTGATGGACGCACATATAAAAGGAGCAACGAATGTAAGGAAGTCAAAGATCACAACATATCGTTTACCTTTACCCCAAGCCATCAATGTCCGATCATCAAGGCCCTCGACAATATGAGTGACAACAAAAAAATCAAAATGAAGAGGTTGTTTGAAATCGCACATTTTATCGCTAAAGAGCTCGCATTTACGCTTTTCCCTCAATTAGTCAGTCTGGAGAAAAGACACGGAGTAGATCTCGGTCTTAACGACAAGCAGTGATCTCGTGGAGATTGGCGCACGTATTTGAAGATCGATACTATTGAAGCTCTCATGCGCATATGCCTGGACGGCCCCGACTGCGCTGATTATAGGCTAACTCCGAGCCTGCCATGATCTTGTGGAATACTGATAGCCTACTATTTTGGAGAGGCATCCGAATTATGGAGAGGGGAAAAAATAATTGTGCTTTTTCTAATGTTTTGTTTATTCTTTTCGTCACTTTCGCTCACATGACACAGAAAAATAAACCTAAAGAAAAAAGCCTAGTGAAGCTTTGCACATCAGAAAATAATAGCGTTAGTGTAGAAGTTTTCCTACTCGTGCCTAAAGCAAAGTGACGCAAGAAGCCACACGACCTTGTTCGGTGGAAGTTAATCAGGTATGTGGCGTATTATTTTTTTATTATTTATTTGCATCAGACACAAAGTCCATAGAATTCAAGTTTTTAACAATCATCATCATCATATTTAGTAGCTACACGGCACTTTGACTCTTCAAGCGCACCTCGTTGGTCTGATGAAATCCTTTCAGAGTGACTTTGCTGAAATTTTAAAAAGCCTAGACTGTAGCTACGGTTCTCAAATGGTGAAGACTTATCAAGATAAAGTGATTAAGTATGACGATCGACGTTAAAACTGGTGTGTCCGCCGTGAGACTTAATTTGTCCGCCGAGATAGCTGCTCAGACCGGACACGTTTGTCCGCCGTCAACAAAAACGAATTTCAAGGCCTGCTGTAGACATTGAAATTTGATAATTTGTGGAAGAGAGGCAATGATAGTTCTCACGCTGAGTTTCACGAAGCATGCTGCAATAGCGCTTGCTGTTTGATGTTAATTTGCATTGTGACATCATCTCGACACATTATTTTGCAACACACAATCCAGCCTCTGAATAATTTATTATAAACACTTGCAGTAGGTCACTAGGTCAGCCAGTGCTGAGATCTTAACTACTAAGTAGCTGGTTTAGTAGGTACATTAGGGCAGTGGTCTCCAACCTGTGGGTCGCGACCCCAAGTGGGGTCGCCTTAACTTTTCCTGGGGTCGCCACAACTCACCATATTCAATTTTTTACCGTTTCAATTTATTACCGAAAAAAAAGCCTGATACTTTTTTGTTCTAGTTCGCAACGTTTGTCTGTGTTTTAGAGCAGTGCTTCTTAAACTGTTTTAGTTTTGTTCACCCCTAGCACCTATCTCCAGATTTCATTCACCCTTATCTTTGCATCCCTTGTCAAACAATAAAATATATTGAAATTTATAAAAAACAATTAGTTTTGATTAAAAAATGAAAAAGTTAGAATTGATTTTGTTTTTCAAAATTCTCACCTGTTCACTGAACAGGTTGAACACCCGAAATATCCGCCCTGCTAGCAAGCTATCATCCATTTCTGATGGTTCACCTTTATTTACCCCTTTTGGTTGGTTCACCCCTGCAAAAATTGTATTCACCTTGGAGTGAACCATTCACCTGTTTAAGAAGCACTGTTTTAGAGTACAGCTTGCTAGCTCGTGTCGCAATTAAACCATAGTGGTGCAATAATCAAAAAGCGAATGGTTGGGATAAGTACTGTAGGACAGAGCAAAAGCATTCACGACGTTAGTTCAGACTTACTTTTTATTATTCAAGCTGACTCCAGAACAAGCGAATAGTTATTTATGCAGGTTTAGTTTGCAGAGATTATTTTCACCGGCTGTTTACGGTTTGCTTTGCAGCTAGTAATGGTAATTTGTAGCTAGTAAGTAAGCTAGTAAGTAGCTAAATTATATAAATATTATACAAAAATGGCAGCAAAGAATACCAGAAAAAGATCATATGACGCGGCTTTTTTAAAACTTAGTTTCACTAAATTTAATGGCAAACCAAAGTGTGCAATTTGCCAAGTTTTACCAGAAGAATCGATGAAAAAAATAAACTTAAACGTCATTAAGAAAAAAATCATCCAGGCTGCGTGGATAAACCATCTGAGTTTTTTTTAACGTAAATTGCAATCTCTTGCATCCTAAACCAGTGTGATGAAAGCATTTACTGTAGTAAATAAAGCTGCTGTATATTCTTCGTATGTCGCCTCTTATCAGATTGCAAAGCAGAAGTAAGCCCATACAATTGGAGAAAAATTGCTGATGCCAGTAATGAAGGAAGTGATGAAAATCATTATTGGAGAAAAAGAGAGCACAAAATTGGATTCAGTTTCACTATCAGCTACATCAGTCATCATCGGCGTATGAGCAGATCTTTCCAGGCTAGACTGGAGGGCAGGAAATCATCAGCCACTCAACAGTCTCGTCGTCCAGGACCCTCAGACCATGCGCACCGTGTGGAGGCCGGTGGGTTAAGCAGTGGTGGATGACATGGTCTGCAGTCTGTTCAGTGGCACCACACTCATATTCTGATGAAGGAACCAGGCCCCACCTGTGCATGTCTGCGCGAAAGCGGCCGACGCCAGTTCGCAGGCGGTTAAGCCTGACCCATGCAAGCATTGCGAGGGGTGAAGAACAAGCACCTTTTTGTGGTTCCTCCCGTCAGTACCATATCTTCAAGACAGAAAAAAATATGTAAAGCGAAGCTTGTCACACCCAAGCAAACCAGGCCTGAATTCAGAGCAGGGTGGATAGGGAAACGTCCTTCTCAGGGCGAGGCAGCCCCTCTGTCGAAAAATACCAACGACCGACCGTCCTACAGCTGAACACCGAGGGAATTGCGGCCAGCAAGCTCAGCTACATCAGTAAAACGTAGGATTGAAGATATGTCCAATGACGTTCTTGACCAAATTGTAATTCATGTAAATGCTTCTCCATGGTATACAATTCAATTAGATGAGTCTACCGATCGCATTAAAAGTGCAAATCAAATGTTGAAATAAATTGACAATTTTGTTTTCATGAAATCAAGTTCATGTGTTAATCGAAACTTCTTAAAAACAATGACTTTGGAATACTTTTCTGTAGCCACATTTCTCTGTAATTGTGCATACTTACTCGTAATATTTAGCTTCAGCATTACTTGAAATATTTTTCTCCGTATCGGAAAACAAAATGGGGTCGCATGGAAATGCTGATTTCATTTTCATTTAAATTGGGGTCGCTTCTTAAAAAGGTTGGAGACCACTGCATTAGGGTGTTGCAGGCGCCCCTCAAAAAATCAAACTTTATCAAATTCACTTCTACTTCTAAATGTCAACTCACATCCTGTAAATGAAGAAATTGGTGTTATTTTTATATGTTGTTGATCAATTAACACTTGTATTTGATTGTATCATATCCATACTTTAAAAAGTTTGAAAAAATTACTGCCTATGTCACTGGTTTTGAGTTTTCTTGCAAATAAACTATATCTTTGAACACATAAATTTATAAGTTCTAGGTAATCACTTCTTAAGAACTTGGTTGAATCCGGATATTGCTTCATCTGATAAAAGAGTAAAGATAATTCTTCTCGATTGTCTTTCAATAACGCGTTATTTTCATGTGCTTTTGGTATGCAGAAATCATCTGGCGAGTTGTAATCTCAATCATTTTCAAAGTTATTGTGAAATCGCTCAAACACAGAGATGTTAGGGTCTTTGCTGCTTTCAATTTGGAGATCACTTCAAACTTGTCTCAGGATTACTTCACAAACGTGATAACTGCATGCTACCCAAAGCAAACTCTTCTTACTGTCATTCTGCAATTCTATACAGGCTCCAGTTTTGTGGCCAGTATTGCTACTAGTCGTGTCAAAAACCATACCTTCAAGGCAAGCCCTGTAGTTCCAACTATCTAAGAGCTCTGGACTGGCATTTACAACTAGCCTTCCTGCAGCTTCTGAAGAGCGTGTTGGCAAATGTGGAATACTGAGTAGTTTTGCACCACCTATTATATACCTGACAGCAGTATAGGAACCCGGTCAACTTCTTTATTGGGATCTTGCAATGAAGCCATTAATTTGCCATCCCAGCAGATGTTGCTAACTTCATGGGGTGACCAAGATTCATTAATGTATTCAGTTATCTTCAAAATAGCCTTGATTCTTCCGGAATGGCCCGATTCGGTGAGTCCGATTCGGTGAGAGCCTTTTTCGGTGAGAGCCCTATTTGGTGAGTTTTTTTTTTTTAAATTATTGCGCGCCGTAGCCTAATTAATTACACTGGTCTACACAAAATTTCAGGTTTGGGTTTTGACAACTCATTTTAGCTAATTTTGGGGCGCTGAATCCGAAAATGAACTCAGATTTTTTCTATCACATCACGTTTTTGAGATATGAAATATCCCTAATTTTTGAAAAAAGTCAATTTTTGCCCCCCCTCTGTTGTCAAAACAAGGAATTCTGATGCAATAAACACTGTTTTACCTGCAATAATCTAGCTTTAATTAGCAAACAAGCATTCTATATTATATTCACACAAATTTGCGTTGTCTTTATTAAAATTTCATGCCTTAGAATAAAAAATAGGCATGCAAAAGAGCAACCATAATAACATCAAACGCTACATTATGCTGACGAACATGTCGATAGGACAGTGACAAGCTATTATCTGAATTATAGCCTACAGTTCACACAATATGCACATTGACATTCCAATGGAGTGCAGAAATTCTGAAGACACACAGAAATAGCAAAGTGACAAAATAAAGATTGACTCAAAGGGACTTGGGCAGGGCGAGTTCAGAAGCAGTCAAAAAAAGAGCTTTTATAAAATATGAACTCTTCACTTATAAGCTTAAAAATGCTCTTTTGAGGGACTTTCTTTTATGGGCAGCTTCTGGAATTTCTCTTTTAAAACTCCAGCAATAGTCGGCCATCATATGACAATCCCACCGACCTTGATAACGTTCCTCCATAATTTTAATGTCCTGGTGGAATCGTTCACCCTGTTCTTCACTAACTTTCCCAAAGTTTTCTGGAAACTCATCCGCATGGCTCTTCAAATAGTGAACTTTGATGCTCATCCTGCATCCCAAATCTTCAAAACTAAGCAGTAGTTCCCTTAAGAGGTCTTTATAATTTTCTGCTTTTCTGTTTCCCAAAAAATTTCTCACAACAGCACCGAAAGCATTCCAAGCTCTAGCCTCGAATGGCAACATTGATTTTACAACATTTTCATCCTTTAACAATTGCCTGATTTGTGGTCCATTGAAAATCCCAGCTCTTTTTTTCTCTTCACTGAGACCAGGAAAAGCATAACATATATACTTAAAACACTCTCCTTCATGATCCAAAGCTTTTACATATTGTTTCATGAGACCAAGTTTGATGTGAAGAGGAGGCAAGAGGATCTTTTTGATATCAACTAACTGATCACGTATGATATTTTTGTCTCCAGGTGTCAAGGTGAGCCTGGGAGGCCACTCTTTTTTGTTCCAGTGCTGATCCTTGGCCCTGCTGTACCAGTAGCATAGGAAACATGGGTATTTGGTGTAGCCACTTTGTTGCCCCAACAAAAAGTTCACCATTTTTAAATCTACACAGATGAGCCAACCATGCTCATGGTACTTTAACTTTTCAAGAACGGATTTGATGTTCTGATACTCTTCTTTCATTGTCACCGAATGTCCTATCGGAATAGAACCGTACACGTTACCATTGTGAAGTAGAACACACTTCAAACTTCGTTTAGAGCTATCAATGAAAAGTCTCCATTCGTCTGCATCATACTGTGGTAATCCCATTTCTAGAAGAAGCCCTTCTATATTGTTGCAATAAACGAAATCATTGTGGGAAGCAAAATATGGAAGCAGTTCTTTTTCTCGTTTGCGATAAAATGTCACGCTTGTACCAGCTTTGAGAAGTTTCCTTTCCTGTAGCCTTGATGCCAATAACTCCGCAGATTGCTTAGGCAAATACAAATCTCTCACTAAATCATTTAATTCCATTTGATTAAACTGGGAAGGCTTGTCCGACAGATCCTCGGGTGCTGGTTGAAAAATTTCACTTTCTCCTTCACTAAACGATGCTTCTGAAGAAGAAATAGCCTCTTCGTGTAGTTCTGGAAGTGATGTAAATACTGGCAGTTGCTTTTCATCACTGTGAGGAACTGGCCGCAATGCCGAATCCAGATTTGGATATTTCAAACGATGTTTACTCTTTTTTACCCTTTCACACTAACAAGACAAAAATAACAATCGTCAACATGATTTCGTTGCTCTCGCCAAATCATGGGTATTCCAAATTTCATTTGTGAACCTTTTCTTTGCGACCAACTTCTCAGACATTCAACGCAGGTCTTGCACACTTTATGAGGAGCCCAGCTTTTGTCCTGGTCTCCCAACTTGACTTTAAAGTAAGCAAGATATGCCCTTTTTACAAACGTGGTAATATTGCATTGTTGAGACTTCAACATGAAGCATCCACAAATGTAACAAAATATATCCGGATCATTACAACATTTTCTTCTTTTGCTGGAAGCAGACATAGCTTGAGATCAAATATAACCTTTCTTTGTTAGTAGTTTTCTAAGAGCAAGTTTTTCCACAGAAACACCACTATACCAAAAACTCTAACCGACTTGAACTCAAACTTATAAAGTATGAAAATACCTTTTCCTTCTACAAACCACTTTTCAGCTTGAACTCTGATGTTGGTCTGTACAATGTACATGTGCTTTAAAAAACTTCTAAATAAATCTTCCTTACTAAGCAAGAATTTATTACTAAGTCAAATCTACTCCCACCAGCTGTCTTCCTACGATATTCCATCTGCACAGAGATAGCAGCTGACCCACAGATGACGCCTGAGAAGCCAAGACAGGGAGTTCAAGCCAGCATGGAAAAACTCAACGCTACCAATCTCCACTATGTCCTATTACGATTATCATAACAGGAATTTTTTTTTATTTTAGAGGAAATCTGAACCAATTTATGAATTTAGTGTAAAAATATCTCTATGTTTGAAAGTTTACAGCTGTCAGAAAATAATTATATTTGACATTTTACTGCACTAAAAAGGGTAAAATTGGTCAATTTCATAAAATAATGGCTACGATAGAAAGAAAACTTGATGTGATAGAGAAAATCTGAGTTCATTTTCGGATTCAGCGCCCCAAAATTAGCCAAAATCAGTTGTCAAAACCCAAACCTGAAAAAAAAAGTTGAAATTTGTAGACCAGTGTTATCATTGCCGTTATAGGGTTAGGGGATAGGGTTTTTGGGGTTGGGGGTTTTTGGGGTTGGGGGTTTTTGGGGTTAGGGGGTTTTTGGGGTTGGGGTTTTTTGGGGTTAGGGGGTTTTTGGGAGTTGGGGTTTGCGGTTTTGGGGTTTTTGGGGGGTTTGGGTTAGGGGTTTTAATTAGGCTACGGTACCCGATAATTTTCAAACAAAAATTCAAAAAAAAACACAAAAATCCCCAACCCCAAAAACCCCCAACCCCTAACCTCTATCCCCTAACCCTATAACGGCAATGATAATTAGGCTACAGCGCGCAATAATTTTAAAAAAAAACTCACCGAATAGGGCTCTCACCGAAAAAGGCTCTCACCGAAACAGGCTTTCACCGAATCGGACTCACCGAATCAGACTCACCGAATCGCTCACCGAATAGTAGCAGACCCTGATTCTTCACCTATGAGCAGTTGCAGGGTGCAAATTTATCCAATTAATTTCTCCAGAACAACTTTGAATTAATGAATGGATGGTTGTAGATAATGCAGTTGGTGTTATCTTCTTGCATATAATACTATTAGCCACTAAACCAAGTCATTGCAAAATATCGTGGTGAGCAAAATTTGTTCTTGTTTTCATAGTATTAATTATCATTGCCGTTATAGGGTTAGGGGATAGGGTTTTTGGGGTTGGGGGTTTTTGGGGTTGGGGGTTTTTGGGGTTGGGGGTTTTTGGGGTTAGGGTTCGGTTAGGGTTCGTCTTCGTTTAGGTTCGGCAGATGAAATTTCAATATCAATACTGTCCATTAAATCTTCTTCATTGTTATCATCAGTTGAGCTCTCAAGAATGACGGTTGTAATGTCTTCTTTGCACTTCTTTTCCTTTTCCATTCTTTGTTTCTGTACTGCATTTCTCCATAGCTTCCTTTTTACTTTTCGTTGGAGTACTTAATCGCTTCCACCCATTGTCGCTTCCCTCGTCGTTTGCATGCTCCTTAAAAATTCTCTATCCTCTATTGGAATACGTTCCATTGCATCTCAAGGCCAGAAGGAAAAGGTCAGTTGTAGATTGTCTTTAAACGCTTTGATCCGTGCAGGTTGCTTTCCTTCATTCTTTTGTAGTATTCCAGAATCCAGCTGAGTTTTGAAAATCACATTGATTTCATCGTAAATTTCACTATTTTCTGAGCCAATTTTATTGAGCGTAGTGTGGGAACTGGGAATGTTACCTTTTTTATACAATATCAGAACATCAGTTGTTGTCTGCTTAGCTGCTTGTGTTAACAATTCTCTTTTAAATGTGTTTATTGAAGTTTCTTCCTCAATCTCTTCAAGGAAAGACAGAAAGCTAAGAATAACTTGCCGATATGTGGGAAGTTTGCTCCTCTTGATTTTTGGTCGTCTTTAGTAGGAGATGTAGACAGAAGGAAACGCATTTTTTCTAATTGCTGTGTTCCACTGGTCATGATAGTAGATTATAACACACAGTGTCTACACTACAGTACTAGATTATATAATGTAAACTTACACAAACATTAAAACATAGGCATTTGTTGACACCATTGCAGTGTGATACCTGGCTAGGCCTAAAACATAGAAAACTTAAGCCAAAGTCACAGACCTTGACTGCAATGTTTCAAACTCACTGTAATAACATAGTATATATAAATAAGGATTATTCAAAAATGGAGTTATCGTATTATGCAATATGCATTGTAGCATATTTCATGACTTGTGACATAAGAAAAGTGTTGTGAGTTTGTTACAGTAGTGTAATACCAAAATTAGACTTACCAGAAAATTAACGCGCTAGCTAATGCCTACAATGGTAGGAATTTGGTGATTTTGTACTAGTAAAATTCATTTGTAATCTGCTCACTCAGTTTTTCTGCAATCTGAATAAAACTCCACAAAGGGTCCTAATATGCCAAAAAGAATACCAAAAAAAAAGTAGAGCTGTTTTTGACCACATGAGGGCGCCTGCAACACCCTAAGGTACATGCATTAGACATTTGATTTTTTATTTATTTATTTCTGTCATTTTTTCTGATGAAAATATTTCCTTTCAAGTAGCTGATACAAACCAAAATTTGCACTTTCTGACTAGCTACAACATTAAGTTTCGCTGAGAAACGTTGTCGTGTTTTATCAGAGAAAAGTTAAAACAGACAAATGTTTCTTCAACGTTCATCAGCGAAACTCAACCTTGCAACACCCGGCCGAATTAACTATATTTTTTTTCGGACATTTTGACCGAATTGACTATATTTTTTTCGGACATTTTGCTAAAACATTGGTCAATGACCCAAAAAAAAACAGCGCGCAATTAGTGTTCTAGAAGCTATGAATCGTATGTGTGCAGAAAACCTAATGTCTCACAGAGACTTGCTATTAACTTACATTTACAATGTTGTATGTGAAAGTACCAATAAAACTTTAATGGACAGGATCCACCACAGACTATGTGGGACTTCTCAAGAGGCATAAGTCATAATTTTAACTTGGGCACTTAAAGTCAACTGATACTTTTTAATCCGAATGCTCTAGTCTAGACGGCTTCGTAGCCACATCAGCAGTTTACAGAACACATTGTGACTGACAGTCATCACTAGGGCCATTCTTTATGACCTAAAAATTGAAAAATATGACTTTATTTTTTAGAGCATCAAATTTATGCTAATCTCCGTGTCTAATGCATGTAACCTACCTACCAAACAGAGACTGGATTGTGTGTTGTAAAATAATGTGTGAAAATGATGTCACAATGCAACTTAACATCAAACAGCAAGTGATATTACTAGACTACAAAAAATAATGAAATGTTGCTTCCAATGCTTTGTGAAACTCAGCGTGAGAACTCTCATTTCCTCCATTGCACAAATTATCAAATTTCAATGTCTACAGGAGCTGTTTGAACTGCATGTACGAAGTTACTAGGGTTCAATCTTTGTATTTTAAAGTAAAAATGAAAAGTCATATTTTATGATCTAAAACAGAAAATATGACTTTATAACTTCTTAAATTGACCCCGTAGCAACGTCGTTGTTTCAATTATCGGTTTGACAACTTTCTGCACCACTTTTTGACAACTAACTGTTATCGAAACTTTCTGGACAAGTTTCGATAACAGTCAGGGAGCGTTCATAACTGACTTCAATCACTCTTTGGCCATTCATTTGTCTCTTTTATGAGGGGTTTCTCTTAAGCTTCACGATAAACCATGACACCGCAAAGCAACTAGATAAATTAAATATGTCACCACCGTTCCGAACGGCTGAACTTTCGCTACCGTCACCCACTTTGGCTGTCGCCCACTTGGCTCGTCGCCCACTTGGTCAATTGCCCACTTGGTCAATTGCCCACTTGGCTCGTTGCCCACTTGGTCCGCCGCCCACTTGGTCTCGCCCACTTGGTCTCGCCCAAGTGGGTTTCGCCCAAGTGGGTTTCGCCCAATTTGTCTCACCCAGATGTTGTGTACCGCACAATACACACCGCCACACCAGGTAGCATTCATGTGTAACGTCATGCGGTCTTCTGTGATGCGCTAGCTGGGAATTCTTTTTCAAATATTTGTTCAACTTTGTGCATTTCTTCAAGTATTTGTGCTTAAAGACGTGGTTACTGGTTAGGCATTTGTGTGTTTTTTTTTTAGGCAATTTAACACTTACATATGTAGTTTCATGTCTCTTTAACGTCGTACCTCACATATTGAATGCCACAGCGCTTTTTGTATATCGATTGCGAGCGCGGCTCTGAGCATTCCTAGCAGCTTTGAAAACCTTTAAACAGACGTGTCTAGCGTCGAGCCCAGACACACAAATACACACAGACATACACAGAAGGAGAGAAACAGAACGATTAGTTGTGGTGATGAGTTTAATTTATAATTTGAATTGCGTTCTATTCCTGGAAAGATGGTTGCAACCCTTCAAGTTTATGTGATGGTGTAATGGATTCATTTCTACAATAAATTTATACGTATAATCAAGAAGTATAGACATTGTTCTCTGTTCATTCCCGCCACACTACCGCGCTCGGAATGTTGCTGTAGAATATATCCACAGCTAGGTATGGGCGGATAGTCAAAGCTATACGACGTCTGGTGCACATGCATGGACTGTTTTTTTCTTGAAAACTACAATATTCTCTTGATCGGTTATTGACCCAAAAGTCAAATATGGAGAACTTTGGCTCCACAACTTTTGGTTAACCTGTATAGCAACGAAAGATCAGCCAGCTTGACCCTAATGTATAGCCAGCCAGCCATGGATTTTGACTACCTTGACCCTACTAATACTGTATCCATAGGCAGTATAAACAAATGATATTCCTTTTCAAGTTCATTTTGATTTGACTTGCCTAATCTGCATCACCAGCGCTGCCATGCATCACCTGGTTAAATAACCTGTGACAATTTCAGAATTGCCTTTCAGCAAGTTTGACTGCAGCTGCCATTAACTCTGCCTTCACATATTCACTCGCACTTGCACAATCGCTCAGGCTATCTTTAGACTAACTTTGAAAACAGCACGTTGCTGTCAAACTGAGTCCGTTAAATTCAAAGTGTGTTAAACCGAAGTCCGTTAAACTTATGGTTGACTGTATAACAGTGTATATATATTTTTGGAGTCGACTAACACATCAGTGGGGTGGCGAAGCAGATAAGGTGCTCGCTTTCCAATCATGCAATCCTCGTTCGAATCCCGGCTTAAGCTGGTTGTTGAAAAACACCACTCACCTCTTCCCAGGGTGTAATAAATTGGGTGGGCGTAGTTGCTGAAGGAAAGGCGGCCGAGAGAAAGGAACTGGCCAGTGGCCACCCTACTCTCGTTAGTGCCGAAGGTTAGTATAATGAGAACCTTATCTTCTCATCCTCCGATGCTTGGATTCAAGTATGAGACTCACTTTTAGTCTTTTATCTACCTTTTACCACGCAATATCCTGTTTGCATACATACAACATATGTTTCGACACCTAGGGCAGCGATTGCCAACCAGCAGTCTACGTACCAAAGCTGGTCTGAGAATATTTTTTGATAATTTGCATAAAATAGGGACATTATTTCAACAAGTTTCTATAAAGATTTGCATTCAAAAATGACAAGTAACAAAATATACAATGGAATTGGATAGTACCGGTATAATTATTTATTGTTCAAAACTAGGGAAATGATGTAAGACTAGGAAAAGAAACCAAAGGAAAATGAAGCAAATGCAAAGGAAAGTTTATTGATTTCAAGCAGGCGCTTTGTTCATTTTGAGAAGGATGCAAGAAGCATACATATCAAAAAAATTCACATGTAGCTCGTTGACTAGAGAAAGCTTTTGATTAAGTCCCAAGGAAAGTGATGGTGCTGGTAAGGGTGGTGACGTCAATGTATGAAGGTGCAGGAACAACAGTGAAAGTTGGTTCAGACCATTATTCCAGCGAACAGTTTGTAAAGGTGCGTCTACACGATGACTGTTTTCTTGCTTAAGCTAGCCAAACTTCTTGTTTCTTTAAGTTAATCGCAGTTTGTGCCGCTTACTTTTAAGAAAATGGGAGAGTAAGCGAGCCGTCAAGAAAAAATACGCTCCAGAGCGAAAAACTGGGCGCTTAAGTGAGTTCTCTTGCTTAGAAATGTTTTTTCCCGCCAAAATCTCAGGTCTCCTCTCAGCTCAGTATCCAGACAGGGCAGGGCGGTATCGTTAAAGGATTTCGTTAAGTTATGATCCCAACCCGTTCTTATTAATGTTGCGGGCTGAACTGGCGGTGACCGTACTCGAAATAGCCCATAGAAAGCACAATATTTTCCAATTTCAAATCGAAAACAAGATCTCAGCAGAAAACCATTGCCATTGTACATTGGGTAATAAAAATAGCGGAAGAATGATTTTGCTGGTTGTTACCAGTCACCCACGCTGACACGAAATTCTGTTTCCAACATTTCAACCTCACTGAGGTGTCTGAATGCTTCAATAAGCAGTAAATTGCGGGTTTGCATCCTTCGCTTTTTGCAGCATTTTTTCCACAACTTCTGGGAAGCCATGATTGAAAGACTGCAACAACTTCAAATGGTTAAAGAACAGTCAGTTGCTTGGTCTACTCTGCTGTACTTTAGCGCAAACTGCTATGCTTTGGCGCGAACTTTTTAAAATGTGACGTCATTGGGGATTAGATACTCACGTGACCGCGATTCAAGCGAGCAAAATCTTCGTCGAGGTTGCCAGTGTAGACGAAACGAGTTTAATCACTAGCTTAAGCAAGAATTTTTAAGCAAGAACACTTTCTCGTGTAGACGCACCTTAAAAGTCAGAGTACACCAAGGATCAGTGCTGTCACCCCTGATATTTGCTATCGTGGTTGATGTTGTGACTGAAGGGGCAAAGGAGGGCTTGCTGAGCAAAATTTTGTAACAACATGATCTGCGGCGGCCTAAAACGCAAGCAGAAGAAGATAGTATGAAGGGATTGGAAGAAAAGTTTGGAACAAAGGGTATAAAAGTAAATTTAAAAAAACAAAAATAATAGAAAGTATGGTTGTAGGCTAAAAAACAAAGTGGACCAATGTGCGACATGTGAAAAGAAAGTAATGTAAAACTCGATGTAATGGGTGGAGGAAATGGGTACATGCAAGATGTGCCAATAGAGGAGAGCTACAGCACAATTGGAAAGGTGTTTTGTTTGTGGGAAATGTAATAAAGAAGGGTGTTAGATATAATCGAGACAAAAATTTTTGACATGGAACTGAAATAATAGCAGACTACTGTTATTTGAATGATTAGATAATTGGAGGCGGTGAATGCAAAGCAGCTGTGACAAGGGCAAGAGATGGAAAGAAAAATGGGGATGTCTTAAAAAAACATGGAAAGAAAGAGTGAAGAATGAGGCAAAGTCAAACTAAACGAAGATGTGATGGACAAAACGAGATGGAGAACAGAAGGGAAGACAAAGCAAGGAAAGAATAGACCACCCCCACTAAATGAGACAAAACCGAGTTTGGATGATGATGATTAGTGTCATAGGCGCCGACTTTTCAAAAAACCTTGGGGGGGGCGAGAAAGGTGATGACGCCATAACCATGACGCTATTTTACTCAATTAAAATAATCTTGTTTATATTGACACCTAGGTCGCAAACCGAATTTATTAGAACCGCTGTTTGAAACGATTAGTTTTACGCATGTAGTACGAGTAGTCGTAAAGATTTTGATATTGTTAGCTCATAATTAGAACAATTGGAAAACAAGCCGATTCATTTCTTTTTTGCTCGAGTGAATAACAACGATCAAGACAGTGAAGTTATCGAAATAAAGCACAAAAAATCATGATCTCAAGCAGAGTGAAAACCCGCTTTCAGTTTTATTAACCTCGTTTTGCTAATTACTTACCTTCAAAGCATCAACAACGGCGAAGCGTTTTCTCTTCTGTTTTTTATCGAAAGTCTTTATAGTCTTTTATTGAATACAGTAGGCTATATATACTCGAGTATAGGTTGAGATGTTCGCAAGTGATTTTCACCTCAAAAAGACAAGTTCAACTAACACGGGACAAGCTGTTGTCTCCAGCTCGGCAGTTTTCAAAATGAACGCAGTTATGCTGCGGTAAAATCATTGTCGACATAGATTACGGATTGTGAAATCGCAAAATGTGAAGTAAAAGTTTTGAATACGTTTATTTGCAGTGATTCAAACTTAACTTTCAAATTTATTGATTTCTTGTCAATTCTAACCTGTATGCACTTGTTGAGCAATATGCAAAGCTCACGACACAAAACAGCAGAAAGAGCTGTTTTAAGAGATCAATTTTTTAAATTGCATGTAGGATATAATCGTTCTTATTACGTAACATTCCATAATCGTTGAAGTCGATGTCAAACCTTTGCGGCCGCATAAAACAATGATGCAAGGTTAGCTAAGTGATAATAGCGGTAAGATACGTCGTTAATGCAGGCAATACCTGCGACCAAGACCATTAAACACCTTTTCTTTTATCGGTTTTAGATTTAATTCTCACACATTGCGAACAAAACAATGCGTTCTGTTGAATCATAATTGATCTCACAGCGGGAAGACCGCGTTGAAAATAGCGCGTCTAATTTATCTGGTTTACTTAATATTGCGTGAATAGTTACGTGACTATTCCAGCAGCGTAAGTTACTGTACCATCTACTTTGAAATTTCACTACCGTATGAGAAAGCCATGTGATCGCCGATCAACCGCTGTTTTGCGGGCAAAAGCAACGTAGGCTGGTTTTTGCTTTCGGCATTCTGTAAGTCCGTTTAAATTATCTAAATCTCTTTCGCAAAGTGTTTTATCTTCAAAACACCACTTGTAATAACCATTTTTGTTGCCCCTCAACCATAAATTTACGGGGGGCACTGCCCCCGGACCCCCCCAGAAGTCGGCGCGTATGATTAGTGTTGGCAGACGCTTTCTGCAAAAAACAGGATTTAACACACCAAGTTCAAATAATGCCAATATCATCTCACCCATTCCACAAAATTCAATTTGGTGATGTCATCGTCATTTCTATCACAAGTGCAGAGTGCATCGTCCGTAGTCAACTTGAACAAACTCTGAAAAGGCAACCAACACAAGTTGTTATACAAGATTGATTGGATAAATCTTTATCCTCGGACTGGGAAAGCTTCATGAGAAAGCGGTACCGCCTGGGGAGCGTCCATGAGTCTCCATGGTCTGTTGTTAGCGAATGTCCTGGAGACATCTGTACCACCCTTAAACCTGCGTTTTTCTATGTGTTATCACCAGGGCACCAATATGTACAAGGATAAAGATCAAAACAATCAATGGTGCATCACTAGAACTTGATGCTTTAAATCTGAGCTGTCTAACATTTTCCATCAATTGACGCATCCCATCCTTCTAGGTATGTGAATTGTGAAATCCAACGTCCTTCTACTATAAAAAGTGTAAAAACTGAAACAATTCTGCCACCAATACATGAGCTTGAAATGAAAGTGTAAAACTTTAATCACTTTACCTTGTCAGCCATTGCTATCTTTGTCAGAAAATGACCAAGTTCTTGAGCTTCAAAGATGAGTCCCGCACAAACAGATTGATAGTGCACATTGGGTGACAGTCTATTTGGCAAGTGCTGTTCACAAAGCTGCAAACACATATGTTTAAATTAAGTTAATGCTTGAGTTACTACGACCCATTTTCATTTTTTAAATAAGCCATTTGTTGATTTTATATGATACTTCAAATATATCTCATCCAGTGTTTACTTTTGCCTTCAGCCTGTAAGTTAGTACTGTTCAAAACGGACTGTTCAAAATATTTGCTTTACATCAAAACAACCTTTTTCACAAAAAGATGCTGCAACTCAAAAACAATCAAAGAATTTTTGATGTCAACAAAACTTTTGAGTGTAATGTAAAGGCAAACCAAACGTGGTAGGCTATAGGTTTCATCGAAAGGAAATATGTTTGCAACCGCCTAATTGGTCAAGTTCAACTTCGATACGGTAGCCTAGCACCCGGCCAGCAAAAATAGTCATTTTTACATCGTTTTAACGTCGCCAGACGTTGAAATTGTGTACAAAAGGGAACTTATGCTGACCAGGTATAGGGTTGTAACTGAGAAAAACATTTACAAAAACCATTCGATTTGTTAAAAGAACCCAATTAGCCTAACAGTTCGTATTTACATTTATTCAATGTCTGAATATGTTGAATCACTCAGTTGGCCTATCGTTTTTCTTTCCATTGATTTTACGTTCTGAACAGCATGATTCAATGTAAAAAAAACTGTTTTGCTGACTGGCGCTTGTAAATGCAATGGTCATTTTGCCAATCAATTGCAACACAGATTTGCTCCAACAGCGCTTCATGATTAACAATAGAGGTTAATGAGATAAAGTCTCAGCGAAAAAGTGCCAACGAAAAAAGACAGTTGCCAAATAGCCTTTGACATTAATCAACTAAGTCAAAACCTAAGTGGCAGTTTAGAATGCGAATTGTTTAGAAACAGAAGGCGTCGTTGGATTTTCAAAAAATCTCCGAAAGGGCTTTCTCCGAAAAGGGCCGTCTCCAAATCGGGATTTCTCCGAATCGGACTCTCCGAAACGGGCCATTCCGCATTCTTAATCGGACTATCCGAAACGGGCCACTCCACGTTCTTAATCGGTTTAGTGCAGTGGTTCCCAATCTGCGGACCCCCTGGGGGTCCGTGAGAAAGCATTTGGGGGTCCGTGGAAACCTTGATAAATTTTGGAAAAAAAAAAACTTTGTTGTGTGAGCCCATTGCGTGAGCCCATTGTTGTGTGAGCCCATTGTGAGCCCATTGTTTCTTGCACAGGTACGCCTTAGCAGCAAAAACTTTACCAGTAAGACTCAAAGAAATTCTGACAAATTGCGTGAAAGTCGTTAATTTCATCAAAAGCAGAGCTGTAAACCACCATACTTTTAAAGCGCTCTGTCAAGAAGTAGGGTCAGATGACGAAGTACTTTTGTATCATTCTGAGGTACGTTGGTTATCTAGAGAAGTTTTAAAAGGACTGCAGCAGCTGAAAAATGAGGTATCAACTCTTTTGAAAGCAGAAGGAAGTCCCCTCTCAAAATTGTTCGAGAGTAAAAGTTTTCTATACGACATGGCCTAGTTAACCGATATTTTCAGTCATATTAACAATGTTAATCGTGGTATTCAAGGACCAGGTGTGACAATAATTGATGCAGCTGAAAAACTGAAGGCGTTTTTAGCCAAGTTGCCAGTTTGAAAACGCAGATTGGAAGCAGGTAATTACGCTAACTTTCCAATAGCTAACTGCTCTTGGCTGATGCTGAGCTTCGTCGGAGTCTGCCTCGCTTTCTGACCTAGTCTTATTCTGAAACGATCCCTGTTCCATATCTAGAAAGCTAAAACCTCAATTGCTAAGGTAACAGGGATCAGTTGTCAGTAGATGTTACAGAAAATATATTTCGCACTTATTCAGTGCATCGTCAGTTCTGATAAAGGGCAGTTAAAACCTACAAGTAATGTTTTAAACAACATTACAGTGACGCAATAATGCCAAAACATGAGCGTAAAAAATTGAAAAAGCAAAAGCGTAAATATTGAAAAAATGCTGAATGAAAACTAAACCAAGCCGGCAGTAAAGTAAATTACGTATCAAATATAAATTATAAACTAGAAATGATGAAAGAGCGATGAGCAAAGCCTGCAAATGTAGCGTTGTGACAAATTACGGCAAAGAAAATAAATTATATGCGGAACACGGCAGTCAAAGGCAGTGATAAACAAACTAAGTACAGCGATAAATAATTAAATGGAGCGTCTTGGAAAACACAAAATGTAGCGTTGTGGAAAAAAGAGTAGGCAAAGACGGCAGTGAATAATAAGGCAGTAAAATATTGAAAAAATACCAAAAATGTAGTGGAGCGTCAAAAAATTAAACTTGTGGCAGAATTAATTTTTGGATATTTATTTTGGCATGTATCCTATGTATCCACTTATCTTCACAAGCATCTAGATCAGGGGTCACCAACCTTTTTTGCATGCGGGCCACTTTGGCACTAAGGAGAGCTGTCGCGGGCCGCACTAATAAATTTTTAGTTAGGTTGACTCTAATGCTAGAAAAGAACGCATTTCGTACCCAGTACCTAGCGTTACATGTTGTTCATATGTATGTTAGAATACCGCAGCAACAAAATTAATCGAACAACGCTACTGCCAGGCCAAGCTCCTTTTACAACACTTTTGACTTTTCTAACAATGCCTAATAAACGAGGCCACTTGTTTTGCGCACTTATAGCGAGGCGAGTGGTATCATCAGAATATTCGTTGCCAAGCAAGAGTGGTGTTGTCACTTCGCTTCACAAAACGTATCTTGCAATTAACAATTTCAGTAAACAAGGAAATGTTTGACACATCGCAATACAGGCAACAATAGTGACTTGCAAACATATCAGCAAAAAATAGGCTTCAATAACAGGGAGTTATCCACAAAAATAACTCCAATAACACAGCCTTGGGTTCGATTCCAGGTCGGGTCATACCAAAGACTTTAAAAAGCGTACCGATTGTGTTCTTTCTTACATAACGCAGTGAAGATAAATCGGGTAATAATCTGGTGATATATCACCCTCTTCCAATCTGCCTTGAGCCAGCATGGAAGCAGTACGGCTCATAAAATCACATGGAACCCTGTCAAGTAACCCATGTTGATGCACAATCTGCTGCAAGCGGAGATAACGAATGATTATTAACAGGGAGAAAGAAACCAGGCACCATGAAACAAACGCTTGTGGAAATCACCGAAAAATCGTAATTCTATCATAATTCATGAACAGTCTTCCGGCTTCCCTCTAAAAAAGCAATGAGTTGGTTTTTCATCCTTTTTGTGAGAGTCTATAAAACCGTCTTTCTAAGACAACTGTCACTTGCGGTGCTTATCAGCATGGCAAGAATTTGTTGATTAACAACATTTTGCAGTACTTGCTTCGGCAGTACATGTACTAAAATTGGAACGATACAGAGAACATTAGCATGGTCCCTGCGCAAGGATGACACGCAAAATCGTGAAGCGTTCCATGTTTCTTTTAAAAAAAAAAAACATTTTGCAGTAGGATACTAAGCTAAATATTTTCATAATACAATCAGAAAAGTCTTTCAATTTATATATAATATTTTGCCAATTTATTATAAATTGAGTTGGCACACAGACATATTTTGCCAACAAAAACTTGCATAAAGAGAACACTGCTCGTGAAACACAATAACGGTGAAACGCACACTAGTGTTTACATGACATTTACAAACTTAAAATAAGCAACCCCATGCTCACAGAAAATCGAAAACAGACGTTTTAATCAACCACTGGGACAGTGTGGCTGGACATCGCATTGGAATAACTAAGCAATCTCCACCTAGAACTATAATCTGATTGGTCGGTCGGTGGAATCGTATGCAAAGCGACAATATGCTTCCCGGAAAGTATTTTTTGCCTTCGTGCTTTTTAACTCCTCAAGAAAAGTATTTTTGGTTATACTTGTACACTGATACCTTCCGCGGGCCGCAGCGATACAGCGTGGCGGGCCGCATGCTGCCCGCGGGCCGCCAGTTGGTGACCCCTGATCTAGATTATCAATATTGGGTTGTTCAACAAATGTGACATTGTAGCATTGGGAAAGTTGTGGTTCAGTACTTAGATCATGAAATATAGCAAAATGTTTTAATAACGCAGCCCTGTCATTATTAGAGGAAAAATCGAAAGTGTTCCAAGTTGCACGATGGCCTGACCAGCGAACCGAAAATTTATTAACCGTCTGTCCAACATATTGTTCATGGCAAAGTAAACATGTTGCTACATAAATCCCATAATTGCTGCAATTGAGTTCCTGTTTTAACTTAAAAAGTCTTTGCGGAGTGCTCAATGTCGTTTTATGTGAAACCATTGACAAACGATGATGACCATGGTTACCACACAACGCACAGCGACCACAAGGGGCAGAATAACCTCTTTGTAGAACAGAAGATTGGATTTTTTTTGATAGATCTTTGTAGTTTGTAACATAATTTCCAATTGTTTTTGGCCTTGTGTATGTGATCATGACATCAGGTTTAAGTTCCTTTTCTTTTTCACTCATTTTTAATAAAGCTGGGAAAGCAGTAGCCCACACAGTCTTGCTGTTTTTCTTTTGAGGTTTTGGTGGCCTAAGTCTGTCAGTCCAAGTTGAAGCAATTCCAATCATGTCATTTGTCATCGCGATAGGGAAATCTGACCTAGTAGCTTTTTCTTTAAGTCTTGACAAGCTGGAAATGTAATGTTCATGGCACTCATTCAGAAGACGCATTCGAATGGCTTCTCCGTATAATATGGATTTGAAGGTGGATATAGGGTGGTGCGACTTTCCATTTATGAAGCAACGATCTTTTGCTGTAGCTTTGACGAAATCTTCAGTGGTAAATTTAAACTTGTTACCATGGGTGATGCAATGATTGACATCTAAAAATTCCACTGCGCCTGTCTCTTGAGAAGTATCAACCTGTCTGAATGTTAATTCAAGTCCAAATTTGGCGAAATTATCAATAAGCGCTAATTTTATATTATTAGTTGTTTCGAGTCCAAATGAAAGCCAAATGATGTCGTCGATGAATCTTTTGAAAATGCATGCTTGGTTAATAACTGTACACAGAGATTGCAGAATGAAATGCATAGTTATATTAGCAAGTGAAACTGAGTTGTTATCTCCAGTTATAATACCATCAGTTTGAGTGAAAAAATGCTCTTGATATTGAGTCACAACATTGTTCATACAGAAATTATTTAAATCAACAATTGTTTTCTTAGCTTCAGCAGAAAATGTGGTGTGTGTGTTCAAAGCACTATACAAGGCAACATCAACGACTGAACGTTTAAGAGAAGGATAAAGTGATTTCACATCCGCCGCTACAATGTATAAGGGCGATTTCTTCAAAACGTCATTTGACATCATTTGGCTTTCATTTGGACTCGAAACAACTAATAATATAAAATTAGCGCTTATTGATAATTTCGCCAAATTTGGACTTGAATTAACATTCAGACAGGTTGATACTTCTCAAGAGACAGGCGCAGTGGAATTTTTAGATGTCAATCATTGCATCACCCATGGTAACAAGTTTAAATTTACCACTGAAGATTTCGTCAAAGCTACAGCAAAAGATCGTTGCTTCATAAATGGAAAGTCGCACCACCCTATATCCACCTTCAAATCCATATTATACGGAGAAGCCATTCGAATGCGTCTTCTGAATGAGTGCCATGAACATTACATTTCCAGCTTGTCAAGACTTAAAGAAAAAGCTACTAGGTCAGATTTCCCTATCGCGATGACAAATGACATGATTGGAATTGCTTCAACTTGGACTGACAGACTTAGGCCACCAAAACCTCAAAAGAAAAACAGCAAGACTGTGTGGGCTACTGCTTTCCCAGCTTTATTAAAAATGAGTGAAAAAGAAAAGGAACTTAAACCTGATGTCATGATCACATACACAAGGCCAAAAACAATTGGAAATTATGTTACAAACTACAAAGATCTATCAAAAAAAATCCAATCTTCTGTTCTACAAAGAGGTTATTCTGCCCCTTGTGGTCGCTGTGCGTTGTGTGGTAACCATGGTCATCATCGTTTGTCAATGGTTTCACATAAAACGACATTGAGCACTCCGCAAAGACTTTTTAAGTTAAAACAGGAACTCAATTGCAGCAATTATGGGATTTATGTAGCAACATGTTTACTTTGCCATGAACAATATGTTGGACAGACGGTTAATAAATTTTCGGTTCGCTGGTCAGGCCATCGTGCAACTTGGAACACTTTCGATTTTTCCTCTAATAATGACAGGGCTGCGTTATTAAAACATTTTGCTATATTTCATGATCTAAGTACTGAACCACAACTTTCCCAATGCTACAATGTCACATTTGTTGAACAACCCAATATTGATAATCTAGATGCTTGTGAAGATAAGTGGATACATAGGATACATGCCAAAATAAATATCCAAAAATTAATTCTGCCACAAGTTTAATTTTTTGACGCTCCACTACATTTTTGGTATTTTTTCAATATTTTACTGCCTTATTATTCACTGCCGTCTTTGCCTACTCTTTTTTCCACAACGCTACATTTTGTGTTTTCCAAGACGCTCCATTTAATTATTTATCGCTGTACTTAGTTTGTTTATCACTGCCTTTGACTGCCGTGTTCCGCATATAATTTATTTTCTTTGCCGTAATTTGTCACAACGCTACATTTGCAGGCTTTGCTCATCGCTCTTTCATCATTTCTAGTTTATAATTTATATTTGATACGTAATTTACTTTACTGCCGGCTTGGTTTAGTTTTCATTCAGCATTTTTTCAATATTTACGCTTTTGCTTTTTCAATTTTTTACGCTCATGTTTTGGCATTATTGCGTCACTGTAATGTTGTTTAAAACATTACTTGTAGGTTTTAACTGCCCTTTATCAGAACTGACGATGCACTGAATAAGTGCGAAATATATTTTCTGTAACATCTACTGACAACTGATCCCTGTTACCTTAGCAATTGAGGTTTTAGCTAACTTTCCAATGTTAGAAGATCTTATCTTGATGGATGAAACTCAAAGACAATGTACTCTTTTGATCTCTATGAGAGAAAAATTTTGCGCACACTTGGAAACCCTGCAAATCTCATTTCAATGTTATTTTAATTTAGAACACCAGCCTGCCGAACAAAGTGGAAACATGGATTCGAAATCCTTTTCTTTTTGACTTGAACAAGATTAGCGATGACGATCTCAGTAAAGATGACCTAATTGATTTGAGATCAAAAGAGTTATTACGCATTGAGTTTCATTCAAAAACTGTGGAAGAATTTTGGTGCTCACAGCTGCAAACCTACCCATTCTTGCCAAAGCAAGCGATTATTGTTTTGCTACCATTCATAACCACTTAACCTTTGCGAGGCAGGATTCTCAGCTCTTGTTCCAATAAAAACAACATTGAAATCGCCTGGACAGTGGACGTTGAAGATGACATGCGTGTTGCAATTGTCAAAAACTCAACTGCAGTTCAGTCGTTTAGTTCAGGAAAGGCAACAACAACCATCTCATTAAATTTGCTTACGTTGAAAAAGTTTCGGCATGGCACTTTGGGTCACCTTAATATTCAAATACTGCTGACATTTGTTGAACAATCCATTCATTTTCTTATTTGAGCAACTGTTTAATAGTGTGGGCACATTTGTCATGAAAAACGGTTTCGTGTACTTTTTTTGTTAAAAGCAAAAACTTTCTTGATTTTGTCAGATGATACTATGAAAATAAAAAAAAATTAGGGTGGCATTTTTTCTGTGCATTCTAATGACCTGAAATCTCCTATCAAAATGGCCAAAATGAAATTTGGCCCCATTCATTAACAGTAAAATATTTACAAAAATACTTTATGACGTAATTACTTTGTAACAAAGTTACTTTGTGACGCACATACAGCAAGCTTATTGAATTATTTTAATCAGCTGTTGTTTATATTTTGTGACGTCATAGATGAATGACAGAAGGCTATCAGAGAGAACCCAAGCTTGGACTGTATACAGTAACGGTTTTTACAGGTTTACTCAGGCTGCTGGATAAAAATAACAAAGAAGTGATACTTGAGTAAAGGGCGAAACAGCCTGTTAAAGATTTTTAATAAATTGAAGAACTCATAGTGGCTGCTTTTTATGTAGAAATAGTCTCTGGCGATGATCTGTGAAGCAAGCAGTATGCGAGTAGCCAGAGTGTCTAATGATCACATGTGATGCACAAATAAACCACTATTGCCCATGATCATTTAAATTATGCACGCCTTTTACCACTTTATATTTCTACAATGCAGCAAGCAGAAAACGAGCACCCAAAGATCTGGGCAGAGTTCATGAAAGGGAATTTCTGCGTAACCAAAGGTGTTACTGGATTCACATCAATAGGTGCAGACCACGGGATTGAACAAGAAAATCGTAAACTCAAGGTTATTGGAGGCATAGTTGGAATTACACAGAATCAAAAGTCACTGGACAAATAGGGGAGACCGGGGATTACGAACCACGGGGTATTATGAACCAGGCCATTTTCTGGAAAACTGTTGGAAATCCTAAGATCTCATTTGCATATTTTAGTCACAGGATCACCATGCTTTTTTTGGTACCATCATTTTTGGTCAGCACTTCTTTGTTCTCAGTAGAACTGGAAAAATGTAGTTTTAGAGGTCAAAAGTAAATTCAGTTTTCCATTTTGGTAGGCCTGGCATGGTTAGTACAGGGACTCTAGAAATCTAGATTTTTATTTAGGGGTAGGTTATATGTATGAAATACTGATGCAAACTGATTTTAAGCTTTATGTTGATTTCGTTTTGTTAGGCAATAGCTTGAATAAGAACACTCTAGCCGGGGTATTACGAACCAGATGGTTTCTACCGCAAAAGTGAAAATTCACTTTCAAAAAGCCCCCATCTGGTGATGTGGAAATATGTAGAAACTAGCCAAATTAAGCAGGTTCTCCCTTATCCCACCTACACAGAACAGACAACCAGAATATTTGGCTCAATCCGATTTGAATGCCACTTCAACACTGAACATGAAGTTAACTGATTAAGTAAACCGAACATTAACCTATGTGACTAAGTGAACTGTTGTGATTTCATAATCTGCATGTCTTTAAAAAATGTAAAAATAAATTTTGTGTGCTAGCTTTCTTTACCAGTGGTTGGTCATGAGTTTTTTGTCTGAATCCATTGCTAAGTTTTTGCATGCAACCACACAACCATTGTTGTTAGGAGACCAGTTGTGTAGATTACTATGCAAGTGAAGACTTGCTGACTGCATTGGAACCTCATAACTTCAGCTTTTCCTATTCAAATAATGCAAATAGTCAGACCTGAAAGGCAAAAACTTCCTGAAAATCTTCTTAACCCCACTCTACTAATTTCCAGGTTGACAATCACTGCTTTGAAGCATTTTATGGAAAGTTGTTTATATTGGTGCATAATGCCCCGGCAAGGTTCATAATACCCCAGGCCATTTTTTCATGAAAAACTGTAATAATTCAAATTTTGGAGAAGTTAGTGAATTGTGCTTGTGATATGTTATAGATAATGTTAAAGACTATGCAACCTGAAAATTTCATAATTCTACATCAATTAGGGGGCGAATGAGAGCATCCCGAATTTTTGTGGTTCATATTGCCCCGGTCTCCCCTACTTTCTCATCGCACCCGAGCTCTCAAATTTGCAGCATGACTTTGAGAAAAAGTACTACTCTGGTAGCAAGGCAAAGAGAACGCAACACCATGAGCTCACAGGAGGAAAACTCTCCCGAATAACGCAAAATGCTATCAAACTCAGCGTAGTATTTCACGAGCATAGAAACCCATTTGAATCCTCTGACGAAGATGAAATTTACAATTTGCTCACCAAAGCAGTTATGAATGAAACTGCTACCAACGACATCTTTCGGCGTGATGAGATTGGGCAACAGATTTTCGAAAGTTTCGTCACTGAACGAGTGAACGTCTTGTAGAAGGAAAACTTTCCGTGTGGGACAAAATGACCAGAAAGAAACTGTCTACATCCAAAGTGCCAATGCAATTGCAAAAATCAGCATGGGAGACAAGGTAATCAATATTAAAGAAGAGCGAAGACTGTTGCAGCGTTTCATTGTAATATCAAGAAGTCGACCGGAGCTGGACCTCAAGGAATGCATCGGAACGTATGAGTTTGGTGTGGTGCCCCGATCACTCTTTGCTTCAGATGGATCCCTCCTGCTGGCATATGATAAGGCATCAATACTCCGTTATCTTGAGAAGCTGGATACCGGTAGTAACAGACAACGGGTACAAGTTGACAGGAATGAGGTAACTGTTACTTAGCTGTCTGATAACCATTCATTCCAAGTACCCTTAAAGATGACAGACACAGCAGTTGAACATACCACTGTGGACCCACAAGATGAACTGACAACTCACCGAGTGATCATCACTGATGGGAGGGCTATGGTAAACACAGTTACCAAAACGGAACAAATGAAAACATGCCAAGACTTTGCCGAAGCCTTTCTTCAGATAATTTGTAACATGGGTGGGTACACAGTATGACGAGATCAGGTTGGTGTTTGACCGGTACATCGAAACATCACTCAAGCAACAGATGCGGGCAAACAGGACCAAGGGAATGTCAACATATTATCACGTGAAAGACAACACTTTAACTCAGAATATTGACGGGACCAAAGCGTGCTTCTGCACTTCTAGGTTTTCATGCTCTGACTGGTTCCGATATGACTGAGAGATTTGCTGGCAGAACCAAAGACTTATGCTTCAAGGCCTTTATGTCTTGTGATGATGAGATCTTGGATGCACTAGCAATGCTCGGAAATGATACTGATCTTCCTGCTGATGTATGCTCGCAGGTGGAACGCTTTGTCTGTGTTTTGTATCTGTTAACAAAAGAGTGAGAGGGAGAACAAATATTACGTGTCAACTGTACTAGGTGCAACTAAAGAATGATTACACTGAACGCAGAACTAAGAACACGACGCCTACCAATTATGACGTCACACAATTTACGTTGTTGCTTGAGGTTCCATCAACATCCTTCTTTCTTTTAAGAATAGTGAATTACGTTTCCAAAATTATGAGGAATACAAGCAATGCAATAAACATACAAAATAACATTAATAATATACATAATCAGCGAATCTTGCGGGAGGTTTTCGACTTCTCCGAGGACGCTCTCGGACAGACTCCATTTGCTGTTCATGTTGTTGTGGCTTGCAAGGCTCACAATGTTGACTGGCTTCTGGTAGTGGGTAGTAATAATACGAAGATTCATCACACGTCTTTTTACAATGATTAGAGCGCACATGAACTCTGTTTCTCCTGTAAGTGGCACCATCACTTGTGATGATCAAATACGTACGATCAAATAATTGTTTTATTACAGTTCCTTTAAGGGTCATTCTATTATAATACAGTCAAAATTTTGAAATTTTGTAACCCATCCTCTCAGAATTTCTTCATTTTTTAATATGTTAGAGCTACTGGGAAAAGATGAAGATTGGCATTTACGCTGTCAAAATCCATCAAGCGGTTTTCAAGATATCGACAGTTACATTTTTGCCACTAGGGGCGCTGTTTTCGCATCACAAAAACAAAAATGGCTTATAATTCTTATTTTATAAGATACAGAAATAATGAAAATATGTATTCTTATAGTTTTTGGGGCAAGGAATTCAAATATGTTATTACATTTGTGAAAAAAGCAAAGGGAAACACTTTATTTTATTGAACAAAAGTTTTGGGGTGCTTCATTTCAATGCCCCATATCTCAAATCTGCAAAAAGATTTTTTCCCCCAACCAATGCTAAACTGTCAAGAAAAGCTACCTGCTTCATGTGCAAAAGTATGATAAATACGTTTTGTTTCAAACTTCTGCAATTGACAAAAATGTTTCATTGCTATATTCACAATGTCTTCAATCAATAGACTAGTGTAATACATGATCACATTTTATTCTATTTGAATTAAGGCACTAATGATGCTCTACAGTATCTACTTCATCTCATATTCAACAGAGCATGGCCTTCTTTTCTGATGACCTGAATCATAATACAAGTTTTGTGTTTGCAATGCAAGAAGAATTGGCTCACTATTTGAAACAAAACTATCCATTCATTCAACCCATCTAGTATGTACTTTTCAGATGGGTGTGCTGGGCAATACAAAAAACTTCAAAATTTTTTCAAGTCTGACCTATCATCAACAGGTCTTTGGATTTTCTGCAAATTGGAATTTCGTTACAAGTCATGACAAGACTTCTTTTGATGGACTTGGTGGGGCAATTAAGCGAAAACTTTTCCACAAAAGTTTAGCTCAGCCATGCCAAAATCAAATTCTGACAGCGAAAGATGCTTACAGTTATTGCAAATCAGCTATGCCTTCAATCAGTTTTTATTTTTTATCCAAAGAAAAGCTCATTGATATTCGACTGGCTTCAAATAAAAAATACATTCAAGGCCACACAATACCAGGCACCAGAAGCTATCACTTGTTTTCCTTATAATGTATTGCAAGCATCAGGTTTAAATTCACAGCAGAGGATCATTTGTTTGCAGGTTGTTTCAAATTTTTTGATAGCCATCAGCAAACTGAAAACTTCAATGTTGAGGAGTATGTTGCAGTGAAATACAACCAGGCATGGTGGATTGGTATTATCTTGAATTATACAGCAGCTGATGAAGAACTTTTAGTCAAGTTCATGCATCCCAGTGGGCCACGTCAAACGTTTCAATGGCCAAAACATGATGATATTTTATATGTTCCTAAGACAAAAGTTATATCAAAAGTTGCTGCACCGAGCATCAGCAGAACTGGACGTGTTTATCAAATTACTGATGCAGAGTTTGCGTTTTTATCTTAGTGGAAGCTGTAATTTTCTATTCATCATCATTGAGTGCCCTCTCTTTATTTGAGGGTTGGCTGCCACTGTACTAATTAGCAAGAAATCTTTGTCAAACTATCGAATCAGGGTTGATCTCTAACCAGTTTTGATCACTTTGAAGCGGTTTAAACCTGGTTTTAACCGGTGAAAACTAGGTTTAAACGGTCAAAACCCAGAAGAATATTTTTATGTAGTGAATGGTCGGCTACCTGGACTATGGGCTATTTAGGAAATATAAAAGCAGTTGTGACCATTTTGATATGCAGGCCTCGAAATAGCTGCGGCCATGGCCGCCTGAACTTTCATTAATGGCCGCTAGGGTGGTCCAAAAAAAACTTTTTTTGTAAATGTTAATGTCTCACCCTAAAATATTGTTACCATTGATGAGAAAATGATATATGTGAATTTTCATAAAGATTGGTTGATATTTAGGGGTTGCTACCGGGGTTCAAAGTTTTGTCGTTTGCCCCCATTTTAACGTTTTAAGAGGATGTGATACAGATATGATATGATACGGTACAGTAAAAAATATGGTACAGTGCCATGGCATATTGCAAGAAAAATACAGTTTAATAATTACTCTATATAGTCTGTTTATAAACTCATGTACGTCTGTATTACGAATTATACTAACTGGTCTACATATATATACAAAATGTGCGACTTTGTATACTTGTGTTTAAAGTTCAGAGACTAAATTTGACAATCAATAACAGCTTTAGAAGACAGTAAATAAACTACATGTACAAATGTACATGATGTAAACTAATATACATAGTACATACATAGTTATTACCCTCTAAACCAGGGGTTCTCAACCGTGGCCTTCGGCCCCCCCAAGGGGACCACAGAGCGTTCTCAGGGGAGCCACGATAAAAAGCTTCATTAATAAATTATAACATGTATTGATGAATTATAACAGAATTGTGACACAAAAAACACTCATGTAGGTGTTAGTATCGTAAAGCTAGCTAAAAGCATGTTTTTTCATCATATGTTCTATCTCACTGCATGTTGCATCATCTTTTGTGATTGTAACGTAACAATTAAGGATACGCTTGATTTACTAGCGTAGTCTATTACGAAAAAGAAAGCATTAAATCATTTAATCATTCGTTAACTGTTTTTATTGATTTCGTTTCATTGTTCTTTAAACAAATACATTTTTATTTTGCTCAAGGGGGCCATGGTCTTTTAGAGCCACAGTCTGGGGGGCCATGACTCAGAAAAGGTTGAGAACCACTGTCTAAACCCTTGACAGCCTGTTTCACCCTAAAAGGGTAATCATCAGAAAGTCCTCCTTTTAGGTTAAAACAGGCTGTCAAGGGTTTAGAGCAGTGGTTCCCAACCTTTTTGACCTTGCGGCACCCTATCGAAGAGATAAATAGTTTGCGGCATCCTGGCAAAACTGGGTCAATTTTATGAGATTTCTGTATTTCAAGTAACTGTATGAAATAGCACAGAATGAGTTGTACAGTACAGCGCGCATAAATAAATGTATTTATTCAAAATTTAGTGTGAAATTTGGGCTTGACTTCTTGCACAAGTCCCTTAATATCTCGAGGCACATTCGACAAAGCCACCCACATTTCTTCCTCGACTATAAGCAGTCGTTCTCGTTTTTTTAGTTTTAATGTTCGTTTGTACGGAAAATCCACTAATTTGGAGACCCAATTGTAATCGCAAAGCAATTCACAAAATATATTCATATAAGTATAAAGCAGTGCTCCGCAACCGGTGTGCCGCGGGATAACTATCATCAGAACATACTTTTTGAAAAGAAAGGAGTTTTTATGTTTTAAAAATTCTCGCTTTACCACTGCAAGACAACTCAAACTCTAGCTAGACTTCCCACAGTGCATTTATGATTTTTTTGCCTCACATTGAAGTTTTCGCAATGGGAAGGCTGCCCTAGTTTTAAAAAAGGCTGGTTAACGTGGTAGTGCGTTTTTAGAAGTCAGGCTAGGTCATTTTGAATTGTCAGTTAGCAGTGTTTAATGAAAAATTTTGTAATATTGAAAGCACAGCTATTAAGTGTAGTAGCCAACGTTTTGTCAATGGCGAGTCCATAACAAACGAGTAGCCTAATTATTTTGCAAAGAACTTCCAGCCAGGAACGAACGACTGGCCAGGAAATTTTTAGAGTGACCAACGAGTTTTTCATAACCCATGGTATCCATTGGAATAACTGCATCAACGTTTGCACAGATGGTGCTTCAGCAATGGTGGGCGAAGGAAGAAGTTTAGCTGCATGGGTAAAACGTCAAAATCCAGCCATTCAACTTATGTATTGCTGCTTACACAGGGAAGCCTTGATGATCAAACATTTTACAAGGGAGCTGACAGAAACAATGAATGACTGTATCCAAATTGTTAACTTTATTAAAGCAAGAAACAAGCGCAAATATCTCATTAAAAAGATGATAGTTATTTTTTACATTTTGAAAATGTGTCGGCCGAATTGTGCCGCAAAATTTTAAAGAGTTTTTAAGTGTGCCGTGAGTAAATAAAGGTTGCGGAGCACTGGTATAAAGAATAAATCAATTATAACTTAGCCTTTTCTCGATTAGCTATGTAGGCTATCGTGTTTGTATGCGCAGGTATGGTATCCCCCATGCAAAAGTTTCTATTTTATAGTGGTTCGCAAACAATCGTGCAATTTTATAATCGTGCTGGGTCACACAATCCGATAATCCATCACTGCAATTTGACTTTGTGCGCCGTGAAACGCAAAATAAAATCATGAAACCTGGCAATAATGATGCGTTTCAAACGTTTTTATGGAAAAAACAGCAACGATTCAAAATCTCTTTCACGCTGTTATTCCTGGGCGAGAAAACAAAGGCTTATTGTGGATTAGAGTTAAAATAAATAAATAAATTCCACACTTAACGGGTTAAAGTTAAAATATCTCGCGGCACCCTTGAGCATTGCAATTGGCACCCCGGTTGGGACATTGCCGAGCGTGGAGTGGCGTTGATCACGGAATACAACACATTACACACATGTGACGAAGAACAAAAACAGTATCTTTTGCGTGTCGTCGCCGATCACCGTCAGCGATATCCAGACTGCAGTAGAAAGACCCTCGCGCAATAATTCCTGTATGTAGTTTATTTGTTGTATTCTAAAGCTGTTAATGAATGTCCAATTTAGTCTCTGAATTTTAAACACAAGTATACAAAGTCGCAGCGGTGACGCGCTCGCTTTCCAATTATGCAATCCTGGTTTGACTCCCGGCTTATACTGGTTGTTGACAAACACCGCCCACGCCCACCTCTACCCAGGGTATAATATATTGGGTGGGCGTAGTTGCTGAAGTAAAGGCGGCCGAGAGAAAGGAACTGGCCACCCTACTCTCGTTAGTGCCGAAGGCTTAGTATAATGAGAACCTCATCCCTCGATGCTTGTATTCAAGTATGGGACTCACCTTTACCTTATACAAAGTCGCACATTTCGTACATGTACACCAGTTAGTATAATTCATAATACAGACACATGAGTTTATAAACAGACCATAGAGTAATTATTAAACTGTATTTTTATTGCAATATACAATGGCACTGTACCGTATTTTTTACTGTACCGTATCATATCATATCCTCTCGAAACGTTAAAATGGGGGCAAACGACAAAACTTTGAACCCCGGTAGCAACCCCTAAATATCAACCAATCTTTATGAAAATTCACATATATCATTTTCTCATCAATGGTAACAATATTTTAGGGTGAGACATTAACATTTACAAAAAAAGTTTTTTTTGGACCACCCTAATGGCCGCCAATACCGACCTGTCAGGCAGCCACGGATGGCTGCCTGTAAAATTTGTACGAAAGATTATATTTATCTTGGATTTTTCTCTTGTTTCAGCACCGCCAAAAACAAGACATCAAACAGCGTTAAGACTACTACCTTAATTACATGTCATGCTACGTCTTATGTGCTACGCAACGGGAGGGCAAATGTTGCGCAAATTTTATGGCAAATGTTTTTCATAAAAAAAAATATGTTGGAATAAATTCTTGTACTTCAGTTGGCTGTGCAAATGGTTCATCGTTCTATCAAGCATTTTTTGGTTTATCAGAAACTTATTGTTAGAATTTGAATTTTCTCGATAATTAAAATAACCACGCAATTGAAATATCAATAATTAAAATACCAACTGATTGAAATATCAAAAATAAACAAAGAAATTGAATATTTTTTGTTCCAAATCCAGCATTTAGATTATTGCTGATCAAAACAAAATATAGTTGAACATCATTACTAAACAATAACATGGAGGGTAATATTTTTAATTCAATTGAAAAGCAACTTGATTCATACACTAAAGGGGTTTTGACCAGTAATAGGTGGTCAAAACTGCCCGGTTTAAACCAGGTTTTAACCGGGCCGTTTAAACCGCCCCAGTTTAAACCGATCAACCCTGCGAAATCTTGCATTCATTATTTTGGTTTCTCCTTGACTTATCACTGGCACTTTTTAATCCTGATATATTGCAGTTTTGTGTATGCTCTACATTCAATCTATATATCAAATCATAAATAGCATCACTAACTAGTGTGTACTGTGTAGAAGTGTATTTTGAAGTACTCATAAAATGTTGTTTTTTTTCATGACAATTGCAAAATTTTGCAACAAATTACATTTATCTTACTTTTACACATGAAACAGATAGCCTGGATATCTTGTTACTCCAGAATATTTACTATGATTGACATCATAATGCATATTGCATATGCTGTGTGATCATGTATTTTTTATTAAAAGTGCATGGAGAAACAGCAGAGCCCTATTTATGGCATATGCATTTCGCTCTGCTACTGTAGAGCATCATTAGTGCCTTAATTCAAATGGAATAAAATGTGATCATGTATTACACTTCAAGTCTATTGATTGAAAACATTGTGAATATAGCAATGAAACATTTTTGTCAATTGCAGAAGTTTGAAACAAAACGTATTTAATATTTATCATACTTTTGCACATGAAGCAGGTAGCTTTTCTTGACAGTTTAGCATTGGTTGGGGGAAAAAATCTTTTTGCAGATTTGAGATATGGGGCATTGAAATGAAGCACCCCAAAACTTTTGTTCAATAAAATAAAGTGTTTCCCTTTGCTTTTTTCACAAATGTAATAACATATTTGAATTCCTTGCCCCAAAAACTATAAGAATACATATTTTCATTATTTCTGTATCTTATAAAATAAGAATTATAAGCCATTTTTGTTTTTGTGATGCGAAAACAGCGCCCCTAGTGGCAAAAATGTAACTGTCGATATCTTGAAAACCGCTTGATGGATTTTGACAGCGTAAATGCCAATCTTCATCTTTTCCCAGTAGCTCTAACATATTAAAAAATGAAGAAATTCTGAGAGGATGGGTTACACAGTGTGACTGTATTATAATAGAATGACCCTTAAACCAGCCAGGCTTATCCGGATGTTGGAAATAAACAGATTAATTTGGATAGAGGACACTTCAATCCTTTGCATTTTTGTCGTAGGATTGTTTCACCTGCTTTTGACGGTTCATCCTTTTCGAAGGATCAAAAGTACGTTGGGTAGAGTTAACAGAAGGAATGATAGAGCGAGTTGCTCGACCAAACATAAGTTCAGCGGGGCTACAATTAGTACTTTGTTGTGGAGTATTTCTAAATTCAAGAAATGCCAAATAAGGGTCTGAATTATCACGAATACACTTTTTAATCAAGTTTTTTACAATTTTCACAGACGATTCAGCTTTCCCATTGCTTTGTTGATGTCCTGGAGATGAGGTGTTGTGTGTGATACCCCATTCTTTTGTAAATTTAAGAAATTCATAGGAAGTAAATTGAGTACCAGAGTCGCTTATTATACATTTAGGTATACCATAACGAGCAAACGATTTCTTCATACATGCAATTACTTGACTACTAGTTAAGTTTGGTAAAACATCAACTTCAAAAAAATTACTGAAATAATCAACAGTGATTAAGTAGTTTTTGTTTTGATAGTGACAAAGGTCTACACCAACTTTTTCAAACGGCGTTTTACCTTCGGCATGTTGAATTAACGTTTCTTTTTGATTTTTTGGCTTAAATTCTTGACAAACATCACATGAATTAGCAATTTCAGAAATTTCTTTACACATGCCTTTCCAAAAAATGGTGTTTCGAGCACGGCGCATCATACTGTCACATCCTAAGTGTGCTTTGTGAAGGCGCTGCTTCATTTCATGTCTGAGAGTTTTTGGTATTAAAAGTCTCTGTCCTTTTAGGACAATGCCATCGTGGCAACTTAGAGTGTCTCTTAAAGAAAAGTATGGTCGTATAGATACCTCGAGTTCATTTTGGTGATCTGGCCATCCGCTTTAAATAACTTCTAATAGTTTCTGGATGTCGGGATCTTCATTGGAAGCTTTTCTTACTTCTTCTACCAGAAGATCGGGTATATCTCCAAATCCGTCGACTGATATCGAGTTGACATTGACGAGAGGAATATCTAAGTAAGCTCGACTTAACGTGTCAGCTAAAATAAGTTGTTTTCCTGGAACATACTGAAAAGTAAAATTATATCTGTGCAGCCGTAGTATCAATGCTTGTAATCTTCTTGGGGCTTGACTTAGAGGCTTGTTTAGGATGATTTTCAGAGGCTTGTGATCATTTTCTACCAGAATCGTATTGCCATTAGTGTATTGGTCAAATCGTTCCAAACCAAATACTACAGCAAGAGCTTCTTTTTCTATTTGAGCCCAATTACGTTCTGCGGATGTTAAGCATCTTGAGGCATACTGAATAGGTTTACCTTCTTGCATCAGTACGGCTCCTAAACCATCTTTGCTGCTGTCTACCCGAAAACAAAGCTCTTTTTCGGGATCGAAGTAAGCTAACAGTGATGTTTCAGACACTTTCTTTTTGATTGTTTGAAAAGCTTCTTCGGCCTCACTTGACCAATTCCATTCTGCACCTTTTCTTACGAGGACTCTGATTGGTTCCAGGTCATTCGCCAAGTTAGGGATAAATCTTGCTAAGTATTGAATCATACCGGTAAATCTTTTCACACCGTGTATATCTGTTGGGGCAGGCATTTTCATGATTGCTTCAACTTTTGCTTTATCGGCTGAAATGCCTTCTTTAGTTATTCGGTGACCCATAAAAGTGATTTCTTCTTGCTTGATTACAACTTTTTCATTGTTGAGAATGATGTTTTGCTCTTGACAACGTTTTTGCAGTTTCTTGATGTTGGTTTCGTGATCAACTTCAGCTTGTTCACTCGTGTTACCACAACCTACTACAACAATGTCATCGGCTACCGTTATCACACCGGAGAGATCAACAAGGGCATGATTGAGACGTTTTTGAAAGATTTCGCTACTCACTTTTAGTCCGAAAGGTAATCTATTCCATTGATATCGTCCAAATGGAGTGATCATGGTTGTGAGATTTCTTGACTCTTCATCCAGCTTGATGTGCCAATAAGCTTCTTTTACATCTAGTTTGCTGAATATTTTAGCTTTATTCATCTTTGGGAGTACGTCATCAATGGTAGGTAGTTTGTAATGCTCACGCTGTAGAGCGGCGTTCAATGGTTGTGGATCAATGCAAATTCGTAATTTTCCATTAAGTTTCTTTACTACAGCCATTTGGCTTACTCATTGTGTGGGTTTGTCAATCGGTGATAGAATGTTCCGCTTCACGAGACGTTCGATTTCTTCTTTGACCTGATCTTGAATGGCAAAGGGAAGTTTTCGGCATGGTGATATTCGAGGTTTCACGTTTGGATCAACAATTAAATTTGCTGTGCCTAAATCTCCAAATTGGTCAAGTTGTTTAACTTGAGATATAAAGTTATTGAAGTTTACTTTATAATAAGATCCATATCTCGTATAGACTTTAGTCCTAGCAAACAGTCAAACTTGTTTTCTACAACTGTGAATGGTAATTTATAAACTTCCTTATTTTTAGGATTCACTACATGCAAAACTGTTTCACCAATCGATTTTACTTGTGTAGAGTTCTACATGGTTAGAGCATTGGGTTTAAAAGTTATTTGATGTTTGTGAACATTCTCTTCATGAATAACGTTGACATCAGCGCCAGTATCCAAGTGGAATTTGACGTCTTGTCCATTAATGTTGAGTTTCACCATTAAGCGAGTCTCGTTATGTTTCAACGCATAGCATAAAAAATCGTCATAAGTTTCGCAGTTACCTTTTTGCTCTTCCTTGTCATAGAGTGAATTCGTCCTTTTCATAGAGTGAATACGAGTGCGACAGACTGTACTGAAGTGATTCATCTTGTTGCATTTCAAGCACTTTTTTCCATAAGCAGGGCAGTTCCTGTGGCGATGAGATTTTCCGCATCGTGGACAGTTCTTGATAAAGTTGTCTTGTGGTTTCGATGGTGTTGGATTCTGCACTTTCTGGATTATTGATTCAGATTTTTGAAGAGACATTTCATTAGCTTGTTTTTGTGACGTTTCGTCCAACCTGCATATTTGAATAGTTTTTTCTAAATTTAAATCCGGATCTCTCAACAAAACTTGTTGTAATTTGTCTGGAATAGAAAAAACAATTTTGTCCCTAATCATTCTGTCTGCTTCTTTGTAGTTACATCCTTCAGCTCGTTGTCTGAGTTCAGTTAAGAATGTGTCGAAAGGCTGTTGATATTGCACTTTCCAAAATCTATAACTTTCCATGACTGTGTTCTGTTTAGGAAGGCAATATTCTTCAATCTTTTTCAAAACAACGTCTGGTTTGTTTTTGTCGTCCTCTTCATCGAAGTTCATCTGAAAGAATGCTTCTATAAATTGTGGTCCTGCACATTGAAGTATGATGGCTGCTTTTATTTTGTCGGCTTTTTCGTAAGCTCCACTTGCATTTAAATAAACTTCTAGATGCTGCCTCCATCTCTTGTATGCTTCTGATAAATTAGGATCACGTAAGTCTAACGGACAGGGCGCTCTAAAGTTATTATTTGCCATCTTTTTTTTAAGCAATATACTTTCAACAGTTAACTTCTTTCATTTGTTCAACTTAAAGTTTTCGCTGCCACCATGTTAACAAAAGAGTGAGAGGGAAAACAAATATTACGTGTCAACTGTACTAGGTGCAACTAAAGAATGATTACACTGAACGCAGAACTAAGAACACGACGCCTACCAATTATGACGTCACACAATTTACGTTGTTGCTTGAGGTTCCATCAACAGTATCGATCCAAAATCTACAGGAAAGTGAATGACCTCCGTTGGTTTCTCTTCTCCAATCGTGCAGTCGAAGGAGAAAACCTCCCACCAACGTCTGATTCACTAGATTTGCACATTCGCCGGGCTCATTATGTATGCTTGATTTGGAGAAAAGCTAGCAAAGCCCATCCCTGCCTTCCAGCACCAACTGCATTTGGTTGGACGTTTGATGCAGGTTCAAGTCACTTCACGCCAGATCGTTGTTTAAATCCACCAGCTTCTAAAGCAGTATTGCAATTCATAATGTGCGGGTGTAAACTTAGATGCGAAGGAAGGTGCAGCTGCCGCAAGAACAATATTCCATGTATAGAAGTCTGTGGCTGTGGTCTCAGCTGTAAAAACAAAACTATCCAACCAGTGATAAATGAAGACTGAAAATTTGAAGATGAATTGCTTTCTTTGACATTCAATAAATATTATAAATTCCGTAGATGTTGGTTGTTAACGATAACTGCTATTTAATCAGAAGGTCTAAGACTTCTTACATCTTTCGCGTGTCATACGACTTAAAGGATCGAACATTAATTCAAGTTTAATTGTCTTTAGATCAGTTCATTGGCTTTCTAGTTACGTATTCTTTGTGAAAAATGCACGCATTTAAGTTAATACAGTCCTTGGTGTAAAATTACAAAATTACGTAGGAAGCTTACCGTAGCATACGTTTCAGGTGCGCGGGGGGGTTTGACACATGTATCATGTATGTCATAGGCTATATATATGTAACCTAAATTCGATGATCCCATTAGATTTCTTGGCTTAGAAAACATATAAATTCAGATATTTTATTTGGAATTGTAGCCTATATACTTGCGAAAATATTGCATAATTATTGTTGTGCCCCATTTTGGACGCCATCTTGGATTTCGTGCCCCGAAAATGTTCAGAAAAAATGCCACCCTAATTTTTTTTTAATATTATCATGTTTTCTTTCAAAAACAAGTGAGTTTTTGCTTTTAACAAAAAAACACGAAATTACAAATATGCCTACACTATAACCTGATATTTGCCGCAGGAATCAAAGCGGCAATGCAATATGACACCGTACAGTAGTTGAGTAGCATAATTATTACAATAGTCAATAGTACTGTGATTGAACTGACTCGTGTGAAAATAAATTTCTTTGCTATAGTCAATAGTATGCTAATTGAGTTTCAGGCAAATTTAGGTAGGGGTCCGCAGAATTAATAATTTGTCTAAAGGGGTTCGTGACAACAAAAAGGTTGGGAACCACTGGTTTAGTGTCACTCACTCCCGTCTCTGAAACTCAGAACCAAGTGGGAGTGAGGAGGCAGGACAGATATCAAATTGAACAAGGCGGGATTTTATTTTTGGTGCAGTGCTTAATTCCACGAACCAGGCATCTGACGTGCTGAAATCAGAGAGCTGGAGTTTTGCAGCATGCCTTAAACAAGGGCGCCGTGATGGTAGGCATTGCATGATTGGGACATTGAGAATGCATACGCGATCATGTAGTATGTGGTTCAGATCAGCACAAGCTTTATTTACTAATGTACAATTGTACATTAGCAGGTAGGATACCTTGGACAGATTCCTCCTAGCTCTCCCTACGTTTCATATCTAGGTATTCCATTATGTTATTTGCTCTTTGGATTGATTCACTGCCAGGTTCAGCGTATAGAAAATCATTGTACTTGTGCTGACATTCCTTGTCACAGATAGGGATACAGCCTATTGCTTTCTTCGCCCTCGTGGGATACCGGCCTTACAGGCATCTAACAATTGTTTTGATAGACGTCGTTAATGCAGGCAGTTGATCATACAAAAAAAATTTACAGAAAAATATGAGAAATTAAAGTAGAAAGTAGGTGCAACTTTGGATGAGCGATTGACATGGGATAGTCATATTATTAATCTTAGAAAGCAGCTTGCAAAGGTCTGCGGCATAGCATTTAAGCTGAGATACATTGCCCCATTAACAATATTAGTTACAAACTTTATATTATGCTTTGTCCAGTAGTCGATTATAAATTGGGAAAAAGCAAACTCTACATTGCTTGCTCCACTTCAAGCGTTACAAAACAAGTTCATCCGATCCTGCTTACTTTTGCCGAGGTCAACAAATACAACTGTTCTTTATCACTAATTTAATGTGCTCAGAATTGATATTATTAAATTAGAGATTAAAAAATTTATGTACAAATATGTGCACAAAATACTACCCCGAGCCTTTGCTGGCTGCTTTATTTTTGTAAACGAAATTCACCATCATAAAACCTGTCAGAACCAAAAGATTGATTTATATTTGCCTTCTGCAACATCAAACTCTGGTAAGAAGATGCTATGTTTTAATGGAGTGAAACTATGGAATCAAATACCAAAAGAAATACAAGATAAGTCTTATAATGCTTTTAAATTAAAATATAAATGTTTATTAAAGAATTTTAACAATGATCACTCCTGAAACATATCATCTGCTTATTTCTCTGCACACTTTTTTTTTTGTTTTTATGTTGCCCGGTGTTATTCCACTGTTAATGTATTATGTAAAGTGCTGGTATTGTGTTATGCGTTAATGTTCTTAATTTTGGTATTTTGTTTAAATGTTTGGGTGGCAGCTGACTTTGGTGACCTTTTGGTCTTTCGCTGCCATCCTTGTTGTGCGAATTATTTGTGTTTATTGTGTTTTGGTATATTTTTGCTTATTTTTTTCTTTCTTACGGTGGAGGATTGATAATAAATTTTATATGTCACCACCGTTTCAAACGGCTAAACTTTCGCTACTGTCTCCCACTTTGGCCGTTGCTCACTTGGTCCGTCGCCCACTTGGCTTGTCGCCCAATTGGTCTCGCCCTAGTACCGGTTGCGCTGCAGTTGGTTGGATAATTCAGTGTTTAACAAAAACGGAAATAACATAAGTGTCATGAAAACAGGGTGGGCGAAACATATTTTGCCTACCCTCATTTCACGGCAGGGTGGGCGCCGCCCACTCGGCCAACCTTGTTTCGACGCCTATGTCTCTTTTTGTTTGAACTCAATTGTTTTGATATTTCAAGGCTGCACTTCACTTATTTTCAATGACATCGACATTCACATAACAAGTTATAATTTTACTTTCTGCTACTGGACACATATTTTTTTGCCTCAGTTAACCAATTGTTTGTTGTTCAACGTTTACAGGTGTTGAATCAATGTAAAAAAGTTGATTTGCTAAATGGGTTTCGGCAATTAACACCATGTTCAATATTTGCGTTGGCACTTTTTTTGCCGAGACAATGCATATTGCATATTTTGCACAATTAGGCTACTTCAGCATTTACCTATCACCTCGGTAATTGCCAGTGTAAAATTAGAAGGCTGTGTGTCATTCCAGGGCTGTGTTTTTTTTTTCGCTGAGACTTTTCGGTCATTTGTCCGAAATGACTTGAAAAATTCGGTCATTTTTTATTTATTTCGGTCATTTTTAGTCATTTTTGGTCATATATAGTCAATTGACTAAATCAAATATATACAGTTATTACTATCTGAAGCCTTTAATTCGCTCTGCTTTGCCTTTTTGCTTGGCATTGAGCACTTTTTGTAGTATTAATAGTTTTCATTGTTTTAGTCAATTGACTATATATTTTTTCGGACATTTTGATCGAATTGACCATAATTTTTTCGGACATTTTGCTAAAAAATCCGTCAATGACCGATAAATGACCGAAAAAAAAAAAACCCAGTTCCAGGGCGTTTGGTCAACGTTTCACAATTGCAACCAAATTAAATAATGCGCAGAATTTTGCAAGACAATCGCGACATACTGACATGCGGGTCCACAAATAGTGCATTATAATCGCTTAGACTGAAAATATGCAACTTTTAGAAATTGCTTTTAGAATTAGCTGGAAATTCTCGCCCCCCTGAAATAGGCTCACTTCACTATAGTAAAAAACCGATGCCAATGATTACACATACTATTTTGAAGAAACTTAACTGCATAAAAAAAAACTTTAGAAAAGGAACAGAATTTAAATCCTAACGCGATGGTAAAATTCTAATTTCAGCTCAGCACATCAGAGTTGAGAATTATCAAGAGATTAGAAAGGTTTTTGCAAAATAGTTTCGAAAAAGATGCTGAATTGGATGGGAAATGGTGCTTACCAATATGATGTATTCAAGGCATGTCTGATCATGCAAAGCACAGCTACAGATGTATGTTTCAGCAGTTAAGTGACTGGTCATGATTGATATCAGGTTATCCATCTCCTTCGAGAGCACCTGTTCTTCCTCTACCATGACGTTATGATCTAAGGCAGCAAACAGAGCAAGGCCAAGCATCTTGATAACCTGTGGAAATAAACTTGCAAATATCAATATTAAAAAATGAATTTCCTTTGCCCTTATGTCACACTATTCAGGAGCATAATTACAGAAAGAATGAAAGATATTTAAGATAAAACACAAATTTCTCATAATTTGGTATGCTGATAGTAGCCCACCATAAGACATTTTTTTCTGATTCCATGTAGAGCTCACACTCCCAGTGGCCATTGTAAAATGGCCTCCTAAACTAGTAGGCCATATGTGGTCGCTGGCTTCCCCAAGCCAACAGTTCTCCATTCTGTTAGTAGGCTATTTGAATCTTATTCTCTCCACTCGCGGGTGTCTGGTAATTTCATCGCAGTAATTTCATCGTGGTAATATCATCGTGGTAATTTCATCGCATGGTAATTACATCGCAGTATATCACATCGTCAGGTAATTACATTGCAGTATGAGAGCTGCGTAGGCTACCAGCTGCGTTCTTGCGTTATCTCACTAGCTGCGTTCTGCGGCTAGGGTTAGGGTTAGGTTATTTTTAATATGGTTACTTCATTTTAATTTGCTTATTACAACAACTTTGAACTTTGAATTTTAATGGATTTCATTTACTTTATCATCCGCCTTTTCACTTTAAAAAAAAATGGGTGGATGTTGACGAAGACGATTAAATTACTGACGATGTGGTGTCTTGCGATGTAATTACAATGCGATGACAATGTATGCAATGTAATTACCATGTGATGAAATTACCGCGATGAGATTACAGTGAATCCCACTCGCGTTCGTACGTGGCTGAGAAGCATAAATTAATACAATACACTGTTCAGCAAAACTGATATAACCATAGGCGCCTAAGCCGTGGGGGCCAGGCCCCACGCATATTTCTGCGTGGGAGCAACTTTTTATGCTTTATTGATACATAAAACAACAGATGAACTAGCGATCGGCAGCAGGAAAACATTTTTTAAATGCAAATCGCAACAGCTTCACGGTAAATAATCACTAGAACGAGTAGGGATGCTACAATCCCACACCAGACAGAATCTGTCATTTTTACATTGATTTAACATCTGCAGACGTTGAATCAATGTAAAAATGACTGAGACATAGCAAAAATCTACCATTTTGTGTCGATTCAATGTCATCAGATATTGAATGCACCCAAAAACAACATAATTTGCTACGTTGACGCAGCGTGCGTTTAGCTTAATGAGTTTGCGAACAGACTCGGTGTCGCTTTCGAAAGTCGAAACCTCTGCAGGAAATTGCGCGGCAGTGAATCGCTTGCTGTGAAAATGAACTTGACGTCTCGGCCCGAGGTAGCCACTAACCAACGCAACAAGGGATAGTACAAACCGCATGTGGCTACGAGTTTTTTCCTTGTTGTTGTTGCAATCGTTTTATTTGTTACTTGTCACAAGTCGTTACTTTCGTTAGGTTTACAATGAGATTTATTAATCAATAAAATACGATCTTTCCATTGCCTCCCTTAAAATTTTTTTTTTTAATTTTTAACCTACTTGCGATCTACCATGACGCAACAGCGATTGAACCACGTCCTAATTTTAAATGTTTATTAAGCTGAAGCTTCACGGTTACAACTTGACCAGTTGATTAACAGTTGGATTGACAGAGCTGCTGTTCGCAAAAATACTTTTGCCAAATGTTAAGTGTCAGAGCAGCAACGTAACAATCAAATTCACGACATACCTCCTGTGCTTTGTTTTAAAGTTGCTTTGTAAATTATCGAGCTACAAATCAGGTGTGAAAAGAGAATTGTATCTACGAAACACGCTTAGTAAAAATCAAACAAGAACATGCAGTTTGAAAGTTTTTAGGTTGCCATGTTGTGCTATTCGCCACCCCGTGCAAAAATTAAAGTTGGCGCCTATGAATCAGTATACATGGTTTTGCGTCCGTTTTACATTGTAATTTTGTAGATGCAACCTAATTCGTACCATGAACAATTCGTACCGTCAGTTCGTACCTTGAAAAGATCAATCGAGAGAAAAATTTAAAAAAAGCCCAAGTCGCTGATCTCAGTTTCCGCAAACATTTTAAAATTTTCTGCAAACAAACAAAAACTCTTAGGATCATTACCAGAAATTTTAAAATCATCATCATCAACCAATTTTGATTATACAGGTCATGAATTAATCCTCATGTCGAGGGTGTGGCCTGTCTGTCTGTCGAAAACGAAGTCTTCCCCTCCACACCTCGCGATTTATTGGGTTGGCAGAGTCCATGTTCAGGGCTACAAGCTGTTTTATAACTTTTTCCCAAGAAAGTTTTGGTCTACCTTGACCCTGCTGTGCTGCGATGTTGACACATATGACACAAAATGTTTGCAAAAACTCCGATCAACCCTAACCTTAACCCCTAACCCTTTTAACCTGTTAAGCGTCACCAACTGCATAAGCCGTTTACAGTTGTTCACTTAGAACTGACACCAACGGCATATGCCGTTTTCAGACTTGAGCTGTTTACATTGATCTGTCAGCCACGACATATTACGTTTCTCGCAAAGAAAAGAGAAGTGATGAAAAAAGGAAACTCTCTGGAAACTCTGTGATCAATCTAGCGTGAAAAAGCGTCATAGCAACAATGCAAATGCAGTTTGTTGGTTTGGCAGAGGTACTTGTACGGCTTAGCAGGGGTGGATCCAGCAAGTAACCTTTGAGGGGGGATTTCAACAAAAACAATTATGTAGGTCTACATTAATCCGACTTTGCAAATACATCTTGAATGAAGTTACTCTTCTGTGTTTTAGGGGGGGAGACGATCGCTCCCCCTGGATCTGCCATTAGTAGTGTACCGGTACACTGTTGATCCGTTTTTAAACTAATAATAAACTGTGCCACAACAATGTTCAACGTTTTTATTTATTTATGATTGTTTAACATAACAATTAATCATTCTGCAAGAAAAAACTGCTATTGTAAGCACACAAACCAGTCTCTGCGCATTGCAGGGTTGCCAGGTAATCTTGAAGGAATTCAGACAGTATCAGTCTGAAATTCGGAAATTTTAGAAAAAATGATAAAAATTGTTTCATTTATCATCCAGCACTTCACTGTTCTCACAGAAAAATGAAACATTGGCACATAACCATTAAGCACATCCAGAATGTGACAGAACAGAGAAAGCAAAAAGCGAACACCCTTTAGCAATTTACACAACGCACAAAACTGCGTTGTTGTGCATAAAAGTTGCGTTGTTATGAATAAACTGCATAAAACTGACATAGGCTTTATAGAACACAAGACATGGCAGAACTCCAATTCCTATTGCACAATGCACACTTTCGATGTTTATTGTTAAATTTTCAATTTCTTCTTGGGTTGAGTAGCCTACATCTCTCATGTGCAGAGAACCTTTCATTCATCTCTTTAGCATTTAGACAAGAGCATGTTTTGGGAGCAAGTCTTTTAGGCGCTGACAGTTAGGCGCTGGTCTAATAGGCGCGCACACTGTGGCGTCTGGATATTTAGGTGCGGAGCACTGTGGCGCCCGGTCATTTAGGTGCTATTCCTAGTAAAGTCTGTAGATTGTATCAGCTTGGCAGCTTGCCAGAAAATTATATCATGGCTTCAGTGAGTGAAGCTGCTAAAACCGGCAATGCTTTTCACACAAAATGTTACATTGAACAGAAAAATATATTGTTGTTTTATTGATTTATTATTGTTTTATTTGTTGTTAGTCCAGGTTTGCGTTGGTGAAAGCTTTATCAATAAATTATTGAAGCTTCCGAACATTATTGAGTTCATTTTTAGTTAACTCTTTCGCGACCACGGACGTATGCACACATCTTGGGATTTTTGCCATGATGACCAAGGAAGTATCCCTACGTCCAAGGTTAAAAGGTAGCCTATTTCAAGCAAAAAAATAATGTAAATGATGGCAGATCCATAGTCTTTGCCTGTCCTTTTTTGGCTAATTAAAAAAAAATATTTTGGCGGTGCAGTTATCAGATGAGGACTTCATAAAGATGGGGACACAGTGGATTTTTTTTCTTTCACTTATTGGAATTGGCAGTCAAAACTGGCTAGGCAACCCCTTACTTTGGAATTTCTCGATCAAAAAGACTGTAGGCTAAATCACGTAAACTTTTTGCGTAAAATTTTCCAAATTTCTCCAATCATTCTGCTGTACCTCCTAAAGCATTGCGCGCAGAAACAAAGTAAATTTTTTCTCATGTGCAGAATTGTTTTGGCATTCGATTAAACTACATATGTTTTCATATTATTGTATCATGCTTGGGTAGTAAAAATTATAATGAAGTACACTTTTCTGCCAATTTTTAATTTTTTTAGAAATTGGAAAAAATACCGTTTGGAGTTGCTAGTTGTACATAGAATGTTTTAAATTTTATTGCAAAGCTTTGCATCTTCGGATAGCTGAAGATGTATGCTTTCATTTGATGTCAAGATTGTGCGTCTACGTCGATCACATGACATGTTTTTACCGTGTAAATACAACAGTTTTGTGTGAAAAATGTCTGGTAATTTAGATTAAATATAAATTACTTCTGTTCGGGATGGATTGGCCATGTGACGAGAACGCGTAAGACGCTCTACTACTGTTCACATGAATACATTTCTACAGGGCATATAGGCTACACCTTGGCTACAAGTTGCAAGCATAATGGTGAGACTTCGCTCGTTATTAAACCTAGTCCGGGTTTTGACGGAAAACTAAGTTACTCTTCACTCAAGCCTACCGCCCGCTTGAGTACAGCCTACGGTACATTTTTTACTGATGTTTAGTTATTATTTGACCTAACTAAAAGTGAACTCATACATGTTTGGAAACTTGAATAATTTATTGATAAAGCTTTCGCCGGCGCAAACCTAGACTAACAACAAATAAATGCTGAACACGCGCATTAAAAAAACAACATATTTTTCTGTTCAATATAACATTTTATGTGAAAATCATTGCCGGTTTAAGCAGCTTCACTCACGGAAGCCATAACATATATTTCTGTTCAATATAACATTTTGTGTAAAAAGCATTTCCGGTTCAAGCAGCTTCACCCATATACTTTTCTGTGTAATATAACATTTTGTGTGAAAAAGCATTGCCGGTTTAAGCAACTTCACTCACTGAAGCCATGACCAACAACGCACACGCATTAACAAAACAATATATTTTCCTGTTCAATATGATATTTTGTGTGAAAAACATTGCCCTACGCCCCTACCTGCCAAGCTGATACAATCTACAGACTTTACTAGGAATAGCACCTAAATGAACGGGCGCCACAGTGCTCCGCACCTAAATATCCAGACGCCACAGTGTGCGCGCCTATTAGACCAGCGCCTAACTGTCAGCGCCTAAAAGACGTGGACCCCATTTCTTGGCAAAATAAATAAAGTAAGATCGATTTCATTTAGTTTCTGGTGTTTATTTTTGTAAAATGTGAATGACAGCACGAAAAAAAGCCGCACGATTGTAGCAATTAATGCAGGGACAGACAGGCAAGAAAAAATATAAATCTCAAAATAGCCTTTCGTTGCACCCTTTGATCTGCTGATACCCAGAAAACAATCTGCACGGAACTGGTGCTAGGAATACGAACTGAACCAAAAAACTTTTCTGAGGTCATAAAAACTCAGCCAAACTAGGACTCAAGCTAAATGTCTGAATGATTTGATAGCTGTCAGACACAGTAAATGAAATGAGGTCAATTTATCGATTTTAGTCCGAAATTTAGGCCATCTGGTAACCCTGACACGGTGCACGATAATTGGCAAAAAAGATGACAATACGAAAGCAACTTCATTTCCCAGGAGTGACGCTTAACAGGTTAAAATGTTTGCGGAAACTCCGATCAACCCTGACCCTTTTAAAATGTTTGCGGAAACTCCGATCAACCCTAACCCTTTTAAAATGTTTGGGAAAACTGCAGAAAAACGGAAACTGCGATCAGAGACTTCGGCTTTGTTCTATTCTTCTCTCTCAATCTTTTCAGTTTGTTTGTTTGCAGAAACACCCTAACTCTTTTAAAATGTTTGCGGAAACTCCGATCAACCCTAACCCTTTTAAAATGTTTGCGGAAACTGCGATCAGCGACTTCGGCAAACTCTTAGGATCATTGCCAGAATTTTTAAAATGTTTGTATTACCGCAAATTTTAGAATGTATGCGGAAACTGCGGAAAAACAGAAACTGCGATCAGCGATGTTCTATTTTTTTCTCTTGATCTTTTCAGTTTGTTTGTTTGCGGATACCGATACCTAACCGATACTTCGATACCCTAACCCTTTTAAAATGTTTGCGGAAACTGCAATCAGCGATTTCGGCTTTTTTTAATTTTTTTTCTTCATCTTTTCAAAGTACGAGCTGACGATATGAATTGTTCATGGTACAAATTAGGTTGCATCTACAAAATTACAATGTAAAACGGACGCAAAACCATGTATACTGATTCATAGGCGCCGACTTTAATTTTTGCACGGGGTGGCGAATAGCACGAATTAGGTTGCACCCTAATTTTGTTACATGCGGCATTGTAGTCAATATGTCGTGGCTACATGATCTCAGTGGCACGTCCTTAATCAAGAAGACTTTCTCTTAAGTTGAAGCGACAAGTGTCTTTTCCAAGAGAGTGTACCTCAATCAGTGCCGGATTAAGGGGGGGGGTGGACTGGGCTGAAGCCCAGGGCCCCCAATTTTGGGGGCCCCCACCTCAAAGAAAAAAATCTATTAATTTTTTTAGTTGCACAGCTGGAGATTGCTGCTTTAATTCGTATCTTAAACAAGCAGGGGCGGCTGGCCCATATGTGTTGCGGTGCTGCAGCACTCCTGCCTCGCCCCAGTTATTCAATTTTTTTTAACAAAAAACATATTTATTTGCTACTTTCATATCTGGAAATGGTACAAATTTAAAAAAAAAAAATTCAATACTGGAAACACGGCTTGCGCTGTTTTTTCATTTCGCCGCCGTGTCGGTTGGTAGGCTAGGCAGCTGGGTAGGCTTTATCAGATGTCCCGGATTTAGAACATGTTGACCAACTGACAGTGATTAATACGATACGTTTCGAAACAAAGTCCAATCGAGCGATTTTTAAAATTTGTACCAATGCACTCTCATACAGGAGCAGAAATCGCCAAAACTGTTTTGGAGTTTTTGGAAAAGCTTAATATCAACATTGAAGACTGCCGCGGTCAAAGTTATGATAATGCTGCCAATATGAGTGGCAAGTATAACGGTCTTCAAGCTCTTCTGCGCGAGAAATGTAGTGTAGCTCATTATGTGCCTTGCACAGCACATTCACTTAATTTAATCGGTAAATGTGCTGTAGAAACATGCCGTTCTGCCGCTGAGCTTTTTGAATTGTTGCAAAGCCTTTATTCATGGCTCGTCTCGTCTACTCATCGTTGGCAAGTCCATCAAAAATTCCTAGATGGTTTGCCTGTTTTAAAGACATTATCTGATACAAGATGATCAGCTAGATATGATGCAGTCAGTGCATTAATTAAACAAAGCATACAGTGAGACCATTTTAACGCTTGAAGAATTGGCCTCTGATGATGCTCAATCTGGGGAGAGCAAAGTCGAAGGAGAAGGATTTATAAAAAAGTTGTAACAACTGGAGACAGCTATTTTGCTTGAAATGTGGAGTGCAATTGTGGAAAGGTTTCAAAAAACAAACCTGTCCCTTCAAAAAAGTGGATTGTGTTCGAATAATGCAGTACAGTTGTCACAAGTCTCATGAGCTTTGTCAAAAGCGAAAGATCCAACTTTGAAACGTATGAAGAAAAAGGTAAGAAGAAATGTAGATCCAACACCTATGCAGGTTCTTCAAAACGAATTCAAACCCAACGTTGTAGGCATTTTAATGAGCCCTCTACAGAGCCAACGATTTTTTCCCCTAGAGATAAATTTAGAGTTGAAGTGTATCTTGCCATAATTGACAAACTATCTACAGAACTGGATAAGCGTTTGAAAGCATACCGCGATGTCGAAAGTAAGTTTGGTTTCATTTAAAAACTGACGGATCTTAGCCCTAACGAGATTCATCAAGCCACTGTTGCATTGATGAAGGAATATCCCATGGATTTCGAAGCTAATTTTTCAACTGAATCAGTTCATTTTGCAGAAATTTTCAAAATGAAAACTGCTGATGGTGAAAAAGAAGCCTCAGAGAACTCTGATAAACACAAAGTGGAAGACAGTGTTGAACTCAACATGTTCTTACTTCTAAGGAAAAACAAGTGCGTTGAAACTAGGGATAGTTGAAACCTTTCCCAATGTCTTCGTTGCTCTGGGAATGTAGTTGTGTATGATGGTCTCAAAACTGCAGTGGAGAAAGATCTTTTTCAAAATTAAAGAATCAAAAACGAAGTTCGAAATTCTTTGCGGCAAGAGCGAGTTTTGAATCTTTCGCTTCTAAGAATTGAACACGATATTTTGGATTCATTAAATTTTGAAGAATTGGTCAGTGATTTTGCCGCGAGAAAAGCAAGAAAGCATCCATTTTGAGTTAATATCAACAATTTTCTAGGGCAGCAAACAAAATGACCACCGGTACCGCCCTACCAGTTTGCAGTTTCATTTTTGATTTATGGCCGATACTCCTATGAATAAGATTCTGTTTTTATTGTGTGAAGCTGACAAACAATTCACAGTTTATACATAAAGTTGCGGCCAAAAACAAAGTTTAGTTTTTTTGTGAAACAATTAAGCATACTTTGATCGCTCTGTATCTCAACAGTTTTGTGTTAAGTATTCGACAGCATTCACACCAAGCACTAAAAGTTTATTGTCATTGCTAAATTTGTTTTTCAACCAGAAAACGAATCTTTTCCGAAGAAGTACTGTTGAAAATTAACCAGGTTTTTCCTCACAATTTTCTTGGGGCTAAATTGTTTGTTTTGAACAGTACAGTATTGCACAAAATGAACATGTATGTTATCGTACAGTACCGTATATCAATAATCGCCTATAAGCAATTTGTATTGAAAGTATTGCCACTAAAAATTGTGGAGAAATGATCGATTTCACTTTGAACAGTGATAGCCTATCTCACAAACGGAGACGTTTGTTGATCTGCTCTAAAATGATTGGTTTTGCTTTTAAAAAGACAACTAGAGAACAGTGGCGTACCTAAAGAATAGTGGCGTCGCTCGGGTAAGTTTGAGAGTTTGCGCCCCTCTAATAAAGTCAGCATTAAACAAATTATCTCATTTTGTTGTTCTAAAAATAATGTTCCTGTTTAATCGCTTTTTACGATTCCAATCGCAGCAAAAGCACAGTACCAACTAGCCTACACAATACACACAAATTGGGGTTTGGAGGCGGAGCCTCCAGCTGCTGAGAAATGCTTTTAGCGTCATTGATCGATAACCTTGTTAGCGAAAAATGTCACTTGATAAGGGCCCCCACTTTCAGCTCAGCCCAGGGCCTCATAAACCCTTAATCCGGCCCTGACCTCAATGTATCAGTATGACAGTACAATGGGTACAACCTAGTTCGTACCTTGAACCATTCGTACAGTCAGTTTGTACCCTGAAAAGATCGAGAGAAAAAATTAAAAAAGCCGAAGTCGCTGATCGCAGTTTAAAAGCACAAAGCCGAAGTCGCTGATCGGAGTTTCCCCAAACAATTTGAAACAAACTCAAGGGTTAGGGTTAGCGGAAACTGCGGTTAGCGGAAACTGCGAAACTGCGGAAAAATGTTTGCAAAAACTGCGATCAGCGGGTGGCGACGATGTCGTCCCCTGCCGATGTCGTACCCCCGATGTCATCCTCTCATACATCAGGACGCGCAATCATTTACGCTGCCAGAAAAAGCTTCATATGCGGCGGTCGTTGAATTTCAGGTTGAGCGTCAATGCCGATGTCGTCCCGGGTGAGTGAATATGAATAACACTGCCGAAAAGAGAGAGAGAGAGAGAGAAACCTTTTATTTTGTCTGTTGCGAGAAAAGTATACGGTACAAAACATAGACAATGCAAATAAAATAGCACCATAACTAGAATCTACAACAGACAGGAAGCAGCGAAAGACTATAATAGTCATCGAGTCAGCTGCTTCCCGATAAGCAGCTGACTCGATGACTTGATATTCGCTTGAAATACGCGTTTTTGCTGAAGCGTAGGCTACAAAAGTAGGCTATTACATTTTCAGTATTTATTGTGGTGTTTGTTACGTTATTCTTTCAATTTGGTACAACTTGTGGAGTTAGTTGATAAACAAACAAAAAAATAATCAATTTGGTAGGCTGCCCAGCACCCAGGCCTCGAAACTGAAGGCGGCCATCGCCGCGATAAACCTACAAAGTCCAACATTTTGTCCGCCCATGGCCACCTAAAGATGCGGCCTGATTTGTCACATTTTGCAGAAATTTCCAGGTTTTTCTAACTTTGGGCGAACGTTCGAATAAATTTTTCTAAAAATTATATTTTTACGCTTTCTTTATTCTTTTCCCCAGATGACACAATAGGTTTTAACATCCTCACATGTTGAAAAACAAAGAAAATTTGATTTTGTAGATTTTAGTCAGACTGTTAATTTTCAATAACAGTCTGATTTTGCGTTTTTCAACTTACTTTTTCTCATTTTCTACTGCTTCCCCAAGGCAACAAAAAAGTTTTTTGTCGTTAGGAAACCGCAAAAAGTAAACACATCTCAAAAAATGTCAGTCAAGCACTAGCAGTAGCTGTAATCAAAATCTGCAAAGTGTGACAAATCAGGCCACATCTCCAGGTGGCCATGGTCCGCCGAATCTCGCCTTTCCGTCGGCCGCATTTGTCCGCCATGAAGTTCCGAGAAAAATTTTATGCAAGCGGCCTTGTGAACAAAGTATTTTGCTACTTATAATCACAAAGTATCAGAAAGCAGTCAAAGCACCCGATAAATCAAAATACACGCTCGCATTGTCTATGATTGAATTGTTAACATTATTGGTTGATCAAGCAGCTGATGTCTGAAGATAAGCAGGATGCAAGTGACATCACAATACACTTTATTGATGCGATAAATCAATATGGATTGGTGTCGAAGTTCCGATGGCCGCCATGTGCTTGTGATTGGCCGTCGAAGCCGAACAGCTTGCTTCATTCGGACACGTTTGGCCGCCGGAAAAAAATTGTTTCGAGGCTTGCTACCATTTTTAAAAGTCTCTGATTTTATTCGATTACATTTTAAAAATAAAAATTAATTTTTAGGCTAGTTGTTTTTTTTCAGATATTTGCTAAAAACAGAAAAGGTGACAAAAATTTTATTTCGACTTGAAAAAGTTTGTTTCAAACAACCCTAATTTTTACCTACATTTAAATTGACAAAAAATGAACATCTGGCAACACTTCTTTCAAGGGACGACATCGGGGGAACGATGTGTTCAAGGGACGACATCGGTGGCATCCCGATCAGCGAGGGTTAGAGCATAGATTACTTTATGGTTAGAGTTAGGGTAAGCGGAAACTGCGGTTAGCGGAAACTGCAAAAAAATGTTTGCGGAAACTGCAATCTGCGAGGGTTAGAGCACAGATTACTCTATAGTTAGGGTAAAGGTTAGCGGAAACTGCGGAAAAATGTTTGTGGAAACTGCGATCAGCGAGGGTTAGGGTTAGAGCATAGATTATTCTATGGTTAGAATTAAGGTTAGCGGAAACTGCGGAAAAATGGTTGCGGAAACTGCAATCAGCGGTTCAAGGTACGAACTAAGTTGCACCCGGAAAGGATGCAACCTAGTTCGTATTAGGTTAGCGGAAACTGCGGAAAAATGGTTGCGGAAACTGCGATCAGCGGACTTCGGTTTTGAGCTATTTTTTCTCTCGATCTTTTCAGGGGGGAAATTTTAAAATGATTGCGGAAACTGCGATCAGCAACTTCGGCTTTTTTTAATTTTTTTCAATTGATCTTTTCAAGGTACGAACTGTTCATGGTACGAACTAGGTTGCATCCCAGTACAATACCGTACAGTACAGTGGGAACAAACCGACGATGGATTATGATGATGATGATGATATCAGTATCAGCATACCAGTACCGGTATGTCTTGGTGTAGGTATAACTTTTATTATTATTACTGTTAGTCATAAGTTTGGGTTCTGGAGCAAACGTCATTATTCTGCAGTTTTGTTCTGCGCTCACCTCTGTCTCACTGGCTGATGAGTCGCTAAAGATTGTCACATAGCCCCCTTCATGTAACTGAATTGATTCTGGTCCACACAGTAATTTGTAAGAATTGTTTTCAGCTTCAAGCTTCAAGCATATTGCACATTGGTAGCAGATTGCCCAAGCTTGCTCCTCTTTGATTGGAGTTTTGAAACATTGCAAAATTTCTAACAAATTCATTCTATCACAGAGTTATTCCGGCACAGAGTACTATAATATACTACTGTGGACTGTGGTGGACATTGAACTTGGATGCTTGGACCAAGGCGGTAGCCACTTTAACAAGTCGAAATTCTGCCACTGAAATTGACTAGGATGAAACCGCCAACCAATCACAAGCTACGTTACCTGTGACGTCATTACGTGAACAAAATGTCTGCACGAGTGCGCTTGATTCACAGCTGATCATTCACAGATCCAACAATAATGTCGAATTACAGAATTTCAGCAATCAGCAGTAGAGTTGTTCCAAAACTGCTGCATATCGTACCAATAGCACAAATAAACTTTTTGAGATCAATTTTCTTCGTTGATTCCGAATATGCTTTCGTTTTTTGTATAGCACTTCAGGTTTGTATTTTTATGTGTCAAGTCGCAAACAAATGTTTCTAAATGTCACTCAGAATCACAACGCATGGTCAAATCCGCATTGTACAGGCTTGAGGTTAAAGTCGTCGCTATTATGTCAAATTGCGTCGCATTTGCATCGATATAGGTCAAATTTAAACACTGAAACTGCCTGTTCGGTACTACAAATACCAATAACTTTATGCAATTACTTTAATCAAACATATTTCGAGCTGAAAAGTGTTAGTCTGCGGCAAGATTTAACAGTTTAGCTCAATTAACTCCAACTGCCTTTGTCTAAATCAGGGGTTGCCAACCTGTGGTACGAGAAGGTTTTTCCGGTGGCACGCGGGTAGCTTCCGTTTTTTTTCACAAAAACGTGGATTCACAACTTTATATTTTGTTCATCTGATTTTGTTTACAAAAAACGATTGCTCTTGATAGATATCATCTACTGTTTTATAGCTTAAGCTACAAATAGCGTGGAATAATGCTAGTTGTAAGCTAAAACTAGATCGGAATAAAATGTTCAATAACAGTTACAAGGAATGTTCTCCAATGAACTTCTGACTCAGTATGGCCTCTTCATATTCAACGCTAGCTTCCCATGCTGTTCCACAGCTACTGATTTTCGCTTCCACGTGGGAATGCGAGCAGCGATTTTCAGTTATGATGAACATCAAGTCAAAAAAACGAAACCGACTAGGTGCGCCCGGAAATGACTTTTGATGCGCTGTTAGCAAATTTACACCGGGCATCGACCAATTGGTTGACAGTAAACAAAAATCTCATTAAATTTAGTTGTGGTGCTTTAGGGTTATTTTTGTAAGCCAATAATATTCTTCTGAATAAAATATTATTCGATTAAATTAGTTGTTCTGCAAGAAGTGGTAGCCTACGCTTGGCAGTACAGAGCGACCAAGTGATACGAGATCGTAAAAAGGTTGGAAACCCCTGGTCTAAATCCTGGCTCAACTTTTTGTACCTGTACGTTGTGTAAATATTCAATACACTGTGGTACTTCCACTATTGTTAGGCCAGATCATCATCCATGTGTCTCTCCTCTCGTTGCCTACAGTAGATGAGACCTGGCATTTGTCTGCATTAACTTCCTCAATATTTAATATGTCATCGTTAGCAATTGCGCTATTTGTGAATTCATTTGAGGCTTTGGGCACCGGAATCAATATATTTGAACTAGCAAATTCAATCCACAACACTTTCTATTAGGCTGTTATTTAACACTAAACATACATACGTGCTGAGATTTGTGGCCGTGTTAGCAACTGAAAAAATCAACTTGGTGTGAAGGTCACAGAACTGTTCAAAATGAAAGTTCAGTATTACAGTTTTCAAACAAGTGCTGTGCTTGCAACGTGCAAAACAACTCGGCTCCAGGTCCCCTGCGGTCACAGACACGCATATTATCCCTGAATAGGGGGGTGTCGCGAGTGCCAGTCGCTCATTGTCGCCTGGTTTGATTGCAAACAAGTCAATTCTATGTAGTTGCTTTCCTCATTGCGTCCAGAGATGTTGCACCATAAGCAGCCCTCATTGCATCTGCATGCTCTCCATAACGGTGAGCGTAGGGGTTTTTTTCAGTGGCAGAATTTCAGTGGCAGAATTTCGACTTGTTAAAGTGGCTACCGACCAAGGCAAGTTGGCTTGCAGCTTAGGTCAAGGTTGCCATACAGAAATTTCAAAAAATGCCAAACGTAAAAACTGCCAAATGATGGGAAAAAATACCAAATATACTTTAAGAGAGAAAGAAACCTTTTATTTTGTCTGCTGCGAATAAATAGTATACGGTACAAATATAAACCGGTATATATTCAACAACAGACAGGCGAAAGACTATATTAGTCATCGAGTCAGCTGCTTTCCGTGTTTTTAATGTGATTAAAGCTCTAGACGAAGAAGGAATAGACATCATATGGAAGCTCTTAGACAGAATATATGAAAGTGGTGTGATTCCTGAGGACATGTTGAAATCAGTATTCATTGCACTACCCAAAGTTCCAGGAACACTTGATTGCGACAAACATCGCACTATTAGTCTGATCTCACACACTGTGAAATTGCTGCTAAAGATCATCCTCCAACGCTTAAGAAGGCAATTGCTTCCAGAAATAGGGGGCAATCAATTTGGCTTCATGAAAGACAGGGGAACAACCAACGCAATCTTCACGATGAGAATGCTTGGTGAAAGAGCAATCGAAGTCCAGCAAGACCTATATCTAGCATTTGTAGATTTTAAAAAAGCCTTCGATAAAGTTCGTCACGAACAGCTTTTTGAGATGCTGAACAACATTAACGTTGATCACAAGGACCTGCGCATAATTAAGAATGTGTATTACCAACAACAAGCTGCAGTTCGCCTACCTGAAGGTCTGTCTAGATATTTTGAAATTCAACGTGGGGTCAGACAAGGCTGTGTGATGTCACCAGATCTGTTTAACTTGTATAGTGAAATGATTCTCAGAGAAATAGAAGGTATTGATGAGGGAGTTTTAGTGAACGGCATCTCATTAAACAATATTCGCTATGCTGATGACACTGTGCTCATAGCGACATCCCCGGATGGTTTACAAACACTAATTAACAAAACTTCAGACATCAGTGCAAAATATGGAATTGAAATTAATGACAAAAAAACAAAATGCATGACTATCTCCAAACAAAGTCCTGAACCCCACTTTGTACTTCACCAGGGAGGCAACACAATTGAACAAGTGTCTTCTTTCAACTATCTTGGTTCTCTCTTAACAGCGGACGCACGATGTAAGAAAGAGATACGAAGAAGAATAGGCCTAGCTAAAGACGCTTTTAATAGACTACGACCTATTCTATTGGATCGCAAGCTTTCTATTCTTCTGAAGGTGCGACTTCTCAAAGTGTTAGTGTGGTCTGTTCTCCAGTATGGTTGTGAAACATGGACTTTCAACACAGAAACTAGGCGTAACATTGAAGCAGCAGAAATGTGGTTTTACAGAAGAATGCTCAGGATTTCATATACTGATCACATCACAAATGCAGAAGTTTTGAACCAAGTACATCAAGATAAGGAACTATTGAACAACATAACTCAAAGGCAACTCAAATTTCTCGGTCACATTATCAGAAAGGAAGATTTCGAAAATCTCTGTCTAAGCGGCCGCCTTCTCGGGAAACGTGCTCGTGGCAGACAAAGAACAACATTTATATCCAATTTCAATACATCAATCAGCCAACCAAGAACACTTTGGGACACTGCGCGACAAAGGGAACACTGGAAAAATTTACGAACTGAGCATCTAGTTCATCAAAGGCCGCATCGGCTATGATACTGTTGATGATGAATGTGATAAATGTAAAGCATCGGCATTAGCCTACATTGCTAACAAGACAAACATAAGTTCCGTAAAAATGTAAACAAAAAAGTGAATTCTTGTAAGAAATGAATAAAAAAATCACAGTAACCTCTCAAGTACATATAGCTCCACACAAAGTCAAGTTTGCATGACTTTTGACTTTTTTTAATTTTTCAAAAATAATGTCTAAAACGACATTACCATATTAAAAGTAACTACGAACAGTGGCCGCGTTTCTATCCTCCGATCTCCTCAACGCAGTAAAATGAAAGTTGAAAGTTGTTTAGAAGTTTTGAGATATTGGTTTCTAAGAGTAAAATTTAATAAGCCAATGGGAATTGATTTAATTTTAATCGTCTGTGATTTTAATTTCGAACTCCAGCGAGTTTAATCGTAGTTTTATCGCTAATTAGAAAGTGTGATTTTTTTGAGAAAGGTTGTGCACGAAATTGAACACAGAAAGGATTTTCTTTCTGATTCCTTTCTGTGTTCCTATGTTGTGTACAAGTTCACTTGTTTGCACGATGTGGACTGTAGCCCACATTATATTGGTATCCCGGACGCAAACATTTTTTCCCACGAACTTTTTGTCTCATTTGCATACTTCTGTAAGTGTAGTCATTAGGCTACTGGTTACAGCGCGGCGCACGTAACTGTTTTTACCGATTTTCGCCCTCACAGCAGCCGATTTTCGCCCTCCAGGTCCAAATCTAAACATTGAACATGAAGAAAACGTAGCCTGCGGAGACACACCTAGTCTAGTCAAGTTTAAAAAAGTTGAGAAAAGAAATTGATTCTGGTCACTAGTCCAAAAGTAAGATTTATCGAATTGATACAAGAATTAACCCCAACCTTACTTTTTTGAAAAGCTAGTGTGCACCGCAAAAGTTAATGTAAAGAAATAAAATTGACTCGGATGGGCGTCGAACCGATGTCCTCACGAATATAAGGCAAAAGACGAAACCACTGAACCAACACGCCAACGAAAATTTTTTGCATTCACACGGTAGGCTATAAATACAAACTCTATGCGAAGTAACAAAAAGTACGTTGGAAAAAAAATTTCGCATCCCGGACAAGCCCCCAGTGTAGGCTTTTTGATATTTTGCTTATTGCTTTTGCTTATCGAGCCATTACAGGATAGTGCAACACTATCACGGTACAAACCCCGATCTGGCTTTTGCGAGTGACGACCCCGATAATTGTCAACCGGACAGACGTGTGCTAGAGAAGTTCCCCAGGTCCCAACATCGACCCTCGATCATTACGGTTCCAACGCTCACAATGCCTGTCTCGAGCAAGCCTGTAAAGCGATGGAACTTCAGAATGGCTAACTAAGAATACCATATAGCCTCCTCACCAACAAAGCCACACAGCATCTCCCATCACACCAACAACGTGGAAGAAGCCTACCAGGACTTTTGTGATGCAGTAACATCAGCGGCAAAACACTCCATCCCCTGCGGCCGACGAAAGACCTACATACCGTGCTGGGATAAAGAGTGCGAAAGCCTCTACTTCGACTTCCTCCACGCCCCCCAGGGCAATGACACCAACAGCTCAGCCACAATTCTGTTGGAAAGGCTGGACTCAAAAAGGAAGGAGCGCTGGACAAAAGCCGTTGAATCAATCGACTTCACGCACTCCAGCCGCATATCATGGAGTAGGCTACATTGAACAACCTAACTGGCAGTTGGCAGATCACGTGCCTCTCGTCAACAATGTCCCATTTGAGCAAATTCCATCGCCTCACAACTCGTGGAGAACGGGAAATACAAATCGAGAGACCGGGAATCAGATAGATCCGTCTTACAAGAAATGACGGACCTCTGGACACAAAAGTCCATTGGATTCAGGTCTGGTGATGAGGGCGGCCGAACTTCCTTGCTCCAGAAATGAGAAAAATGGTTCTGGCACCATTTCTGGGTTTTCTTGGACGTGTGGAATGGTGCACCGTCTCATTGGAATGTGAATGGCTTCCTTTTGAAGTGTATCTTAGCCTCTGCAAGGGCAGGAGTCAAACTTGTCTCAATGTAGGCCTACGAATTGGTGTTAACTTTAGCGCCTTGTGGAAAATGAGGGGAGACTTCCAGGTTTTGGAGACAGCTGCCCACACCATGACAGAAGACGGTTTCTGGCGCCTGAAAACTTTTTTCATGAAGTCAGGAATGTCTGCAGAAGACTTAGCAAGGATACGATCATTTTGTCGGTTACACACTGGTTCGACACTGAACAATTTTTCATCTGAGAAAATGATCTCTCCTGTGTCCGTACCTGACTTCATTTTGTTCAGATGAATTTTAGCTCGATCGAGCCTCTTTTCTTTTTGGAGGTCTGTGAGGTGTTGGCAAGTTTGCATTTTGATGGGGGACAACTTCAGATCGGTTTTAATGATCTTCCTGATCGTCTTTTCATTCACATCCACTCGCGAGCCATTTTCCTCATGGATCTCTTGGGATTGCTGTGGATTTTAGCTCGAACTGCATTAATAACCTTTCGGAAACGAGAAGTTCGTAGTCTCCCACTTCGAGGGCGATCTTCAGCACTGTTCAGTTCTTTAAGCTTGCTAACAGTGTGATAAACCGTTGATTTCGGTGCTTCAAGAAGCTTTATTATCTCTGAATTGGTCTTGCCTGTTCGATGAAGCTCAATGATAGCTGCACGTTTATCACTCATACTTGAAAATAAAGCTAAATTGTGATAAACTGATGACACATTTTGAAAGATAAGGTTTGATACTATAAATAATTAAATATGCTCTATCAAACACTTACTAAATCTATTTAAGGACATAGTAAATTAAAATTTAATTTTAGTCCAAAGACTTTATCTCACCCTGTATTGCAAAAAGTAAAACTTATGTCAAACTATCGAGCTTCTAACAATGGCTTCACCGTCAAAGTGAGCCTTAGCCCAATATCTACCCTAACGTTGCACTCACTAAATAATAACCTTTCTTAGATTGAGCAATAACAGGTCTGTGATGCCCTTAGATGTTCGGGGCCGCACGCGCGCTACACTCCTAGTAGGAAAAAACTCGCTCGACATCTAAAAAATTCTAAAATCTAAAAAAATTAAAAATCATAATTTTTTATACAAAAATCGTGCTCACATGTTCATACTGCTTGCTAGAGTGATTGGTGATAAGATAGTTTCAACAGCACTTTCTCGGTATGCGTGTGTTACGTCACAATAGCCTAACTATTGCACTTCTCCCCTACACCCCGGAAAAGTTTTCCGCCACCCTCCAGCACATAAAGCCAGGTAAAGCCACGGGCCCTGACCACCCATACCCGGAGTTGATACTCCATGCTGCTGCCTCCTTAAAGTCCTGGTTAAAAGACTTCCTCTCCTGCTGTTTGCGCCACCTGAGAAGTCCCAGAATCTGGTGAAGAGCCCTTGTGGTTGCAGTTCCTAAGCCGAAGAAACTCCCAGGGGACCCGAAGAGCTACCGTCCAATCTCACTGCTCTGTATCCTATCCCCTTCAAGATCCTCGAGAGACTCATCTACCCAGTGTCGAACATATAATAGATCCGTAGCTCCCAGTGCAATACTGGAGTCAATCAATCATTTTTGAAATCTCTCACAAAACACCTTTCCTTATTTGTAATCAAAAGTTGTGTAAAATTATACGTTTGTGTCAGTGCGAAAAGCAAACCTAAAATGAGCTACAGCTTTAGTCTCCAGTTTCAGTCATAAACAATATAATGAAGTGTACCGGTAGCTAAAGTATATTTTAAAAGTATATAGACGAAGAGGGTCCCCATGTCAAGCTGCTTCTCTTCCCTTGCTCGCCACGCCTCCCAGTCACAAAGCAACTGATTGCACAAGCTGGTTTCCGACACGGACGATCAATCGTAAATCAGGTCACACTTATGACCCGACATTCAGAACAGTTTTTCGGCTAAGAAGAAGGCTGGCGCCGTGTTTGTTGATCTCACGCCTGCCTATGATACCGTATGGCATAGCGGCCTTACCTGCAAGTTACTCCCTCTGCTCTCTGACAGACATATGGTCCGTATGATGATGGAGCTTGTGCAAAACCGTTGTTTTATCCTCACAACCGGTAGCGGCCGTCGAAGCAGACTACGCCGACTTAAAAACGGCGTCTCACAGGGCTCAGTCTTGGCTCCTCTCTTGCTCAACATAATTACACCTACGACCTTCCCCCACCATCTCCAGAAAATAAGCTTACGCAGACGATCTGGCACTCCTGCACACAGCGGGAAACTGGCAGTCAGTGGAGAGGAACCTTAGCCAAGACATGCAAATACTATCAGCATACCTCCAAAAATGGAAGCTACAGCTCAGCAAGGCAAAAACAGTGTCGGCGGCCTTCCACCTTAACAACCAGGAGGCACAGCGTGAGATAAGCATCTACCTTGATGGGGAACGCCAGCCCCATTGTGCCGAACTTACCTACCTCGGCATAACCCTGGAGAAGTCACTCACGTACCGTCGGCACTTGGTGTCACTGCGCAAAAACTATCTACACACGTCGCACTTTTGAGACGATTGGCGGGTTCCGGCTGGGAAGCTGGCGCTAAAATTCTTCGTACAGCTACCCTAGCTCTTGTTCATTCCACCGCTGAGTAGGCTACTGCGCACTAGTCTGGTGTCGTAGTTCTCACACCCACCACATTGATACCGCCATCAACAACGCACTGTGACTGGATGCCTGCGTCCCACTCTGACGGACTACCTACCCATCCTAGCAGGCATCCAACCCGCTGAGCTACGTCGTAAAGGAGCCACGATTTCTCTCGCTCGCCGCGCTCTGGACCCCGACCATCCCCTCCATGCAACATTCAAGCGACCACCACCTATAAAGCAGCGGCTGAAATCAAGATGCTCCTTTGTGCCTGCCGCACAACAACTATTCAAGAACGCAGAAGAGAGAGAGAAACCTTTTAATTTCGTCTGTTGCGACAATAGTACGGTACAATTATAAACAATACGAATAAAATAGTACTATAGCTATCTAAATACCACAACAGACAGGAAGCAGCGAAAGACTATATCAGTCATCGAGTCTAAGTGCGGAACACTGGACAAACCACATGTGGAACACGGAGGGGCAAAACCACACCTCCGCGCTTTCATATCTGACGCCGATCCGCCCACCGGAGATGTCCCTCGCAAGGTCGGGCTTAACCGCCCGAGATGTCCTTTGCGTGGGTTAGGCTTAACCGCCTGCGAACTGGCGTCGGCCGCTTTCGTTCGGACATGCACATGGGGCCTGGCTCCTTCATTAGAATGCGAGTGTGGTGCCACGGAACAGATCGCAGACCATGTCATCCACCACTGCCTAACCTACCGGCCTCCACACGGTGCGCATGGTCTGAGGGTCCTGGACGACCAGACTGCTGAGTGGCTGATGATTTCCTGCCCTCTAATCTAGCCTGGAAAGATCTGCTCATACGCCGATGTGATGTTTGTGTATTTCTTAACAACCGCATAAGGTTTAGAAACGACAAGACATCATTAACTTTGAAAATGCAGTTTGAATCACGACAAATAAAACATGTTCAAAATTTAGTTTAACAGTTGAGGCCACCATTTCACAATTCTTAATTTTACGTCGCACTAACTTTACCACAGTAAAAAATATGTTACCTTTGAAGACTGGCGCTTGAACAACGCACTTTAAAGACAGATCAAACCCGTCGCAATAAGTTTGGAACTATTTCTTGCTATATGTCAGGAATATGAAACAAAACTTGTGGAGTGTGAAACGAATTGCCAACAATATCCAGACAACAGAAGCTGTTGTCCACTTGTTTAGTTCGCTTTATTCATTCGTTTTGTGGTGATACTGTTGCTTGATTGATCGACGAATTAATCCTGAACGAACGACATTCACTGCGTTGTATTTAACTAAGTCCCGACATAAGCGAGGGTATTCGCCAAGTGTCTTCCAGGTGGTTTGGTCAACGTTACGTAATTACAGTGAAATGTGAAAAAATAATCGTGACAGACTGACATGCGGGTCCACAAATAGTGGATTATAATCGTTTAAGCTGAAAATCGACAACTTTAAAAGATCGACTTCAGAATTAGGGGTAAATTAGCGTCCTCCACTGGAATTCGTTTACTTCAGAAAAAAATCGATGCCAATGCTTCTGAGTGCAGTTAGAATTGTTTTAGTTTCAAGTTGGGTCTACTATTTGAAAAACATTTTTTAACGTAGTGATTAGTAGAGTCGGTTTCATTCATCCAGGGACAAAACTAATGTAACATCCTTTTGCATTCAACTTGTAGTAGTGTAACCTCATTTAAATTCTTTTTTTCTTTGCGATAATTTTTGTTTAGAAGTTGGATTTCATTTTGCACGTTTAGTTGATTTCAGCAACATGGTCCTGTGTTTTGCCATGCTAGACAGGTAGTTACTACCTGGTTTAGCTCTCTGAAGAAGTCAGTCGTGTTTGATTGACGAAACGTCGGAATAAAAGCATATCATCACCTTATACATCTTGTGATAGTTTCGTTTGCACCAGTAGAACGTATCATGCTATTTAACTCCATACAACAGTTAGCCTTCTTTAAAACACCCTTAAATCACAATTTTGGTAACGAGATGAATTTTTTCAACCATAAACAAATTAAACCAAGCAACCACACGGCATTTAACATAAGATATTAAACTATAAACTACGAACGTTTTCGGCCGTACACATGTTAGCCCTTTTCAAGTAACGAAAAAATAACTGATATTACATCTACATTGAAATAAATAACTGATCTATACAAAACAATCTTTTTTTAATTCATCATGCGTGTTTGCCTCGCGGAATTAACCGCTATGTGATGTGCCTTTCTCCTCTGCCATGCCATTTCATTCTTATGCATTTCGTTTTCAATTCATTGTATAGATCAGTTATTTATTTCAATGTAGATGTAATATCAGTTATTTTTTCGTTACTTGAAAAGGGCTAACATGTGTACGGCCGAAAACGTTCGTAGTTTATAGTTTAATATCTTATGTTAAATGCCGTGTGGTTGCTTGGTTTTATCTGTTTAGGCTACCCTTAAATCAATTCTCAGCTACAGTGCACTAAAAGAAACTACTTCAAAAAGAAAAAAATTCTTTCAACGCGGTGAGCTTGCTAAACGTTTATCCCAGATCCAAAATAAAATCTTTACTGAAAATCTGAGCTAGGGTAATTTAAAGTAGGTTTATGATTTAATGACCATAAGTTTTCTTCAATATTTTTGAAAAGTTCTTTACTGTCAATGTCGAATTACATTTGTGAAAACAATGTTGATAGAAAAAAATGCAGATCAAAGTCACTGTACGTTGTCCGAATGCTTTGGTAGGCGTGATCGATGAAGTGGCTTCCTCTCAAGCCTTATCTCTAATTTTCTCAATAGCGTAAGGTGAGCCACTGTCTGAACAGGTGTGTACAAACAAGGCGCAGGCCGCAACCTTGTGACGCAGGTTGACCAATTCAACATCATGATGCCATTCAACGTTACCCCACTGTGATATCTGAAAGTAGTGACATCACAAGTTACTGCATGTTGCACAAAATATATGAAGTTTTGTACAAATGTTTATGCGAGAAAATCATTATCATGAAAAGTAGTAATCAGTATCATGAATACTGTACAGTATGTTAGCCACATCTAGACAAGAGAAAGCATGACTCGGGCAAGTCGACATACTCTTTCCGCCATTCCAACACAATTGATGCTTGACCACTGAATAACGACCCGAAAGATTAATTCACTCAGCGGCTGCAATATTATGGTGGATGGAATGTCAACAATAGCCAAGTATGTCAAAACAGGGTTGAGCAATTTTTATACACTGATCAGATCAAGGAAGACGACATTTTAGCATAATGGTCAGTGGTCACCAAAGTATCATTAATTCCTCCTCAGATCACCCAGTGATATCAAAGTTACCGCACCGATATTTTTCCAAATTGGGTTTCATGTAGGTTGTGCAGAAGGGATCAATTTCAAAACTTATTGAAATCCGACCACTACTTATACAAGGGACAAGATTTTGTCTCCATTTTGGTTCATAACTTTTTACCGCTCGCTTTCGGTTATATTTAGCACACAACATTCAGTTGGAGACTGGAGAGGCCACATGCTAATTTTTACGTGCAAATAATCGGAATTACCTTACTTCGATTCTTACCCAGCTGGTAAAAGTTGACGTTTTTACGTTGTTAGACGTTGAAGCAACTTAAAGACGTCGACTTTTGCTAGCTGGGTATGCATCTGACATCATTCAATCCTTTCTGTTGAATCATAATTGAATCATCAACGGCAATTGTCGAAGTCATCGAATAAAGAATTTTGTGAACAAAAAAAGTGTCATGCAAATTTTTAACACGTGTTCAATTGAAAAAATCAGGTAACAAATAAAATCTTTTTTGCATTGATTCATTCGACGCCTGCGCTCAAAGACCATGTCCAGTGGAGCGACGCGCAAAGCAATATCGATATTAATTAACAGCTGGAAAAGAGCGGCCATGAAAGAAAAATCAAAGTCATTAATATTTAAACAAAACTAGGCCAGCAAAATGTGTGATAAAGACTTTCCATAACGTTTTTGTCACGGCAACAAGACACGTTAAATTCTTCTTCGTAATCTATGTGAGAATTAAATCGAAAATTGAGAAAAGATGTTAAAATGGTGGTGATCATTGACATAAATATTGCCGCACTAAAACTTTATTTAGAATTATATTATACAGTAGAATTCGCCTATAACGGCTTCGTTTATAACGTCAATTCGCCTATTACGTCACCTTTCGCTCGGTCCCGGCAGAATTCCTATCTTTTACGTACATTGTAGTTCGGCTATAACAGCATCGCCTATAACGTCAATTCGCATGTAACAGCACCTTTATTGGTCCCCAGACGTCTTTTGTTCGTTTATAACGTCACTTTAAGCCATCACCTTCACCACGAATGGTCAGTCTTTTAATCCAGTTAGCGCTGCTGCTTGCAAAATGTTTTCCCTTTATTTTGCTACGTCGTTCGCAGCAGGGACTTTAATTCCAGAAACGTGTGATTTTACTGCGTATTCCGAAAGTGATGCGAACGTCATAACTCGTGAAACAGTAACAGAGAGTGACATTTTGCATGACATACATGTACATTGTACAAACTGCCGCAGAAGACATCGTACAAGAGGAGGCCGATGATGATGGCGACGATCCTGTAGAAGCCGTTTCAACCCCAGTAGAAGCCCTGAAGTCAATCAGACAACTAGACCGATACTTCCGAAGTCACGACGATAGCGAGCAAATCCTATATTATTTAGCAAAAGCTGAACGCTATGTGGTAGAGAAATCCGTATCAAAACCGAACAGCTGAAGATCAATGCCTTTTTTGCTAATAAACTTCTCTACTACTGTATGTAACGAGCTGTATTGTGCAAATTTCCTGTACCTTTCGCTGTAGGTTATTTTTTTTTAAAACAATTTCTTTGTTTACTGTATTTTCTGCGTGACTTTTGTCAGTTTGGTGGTACACAGTAAACCTGGCTGGATTATACACCTCTTTCTTTTATCAAAAGACAGTTTTGGAATAGTTTGCGGTAGTTCGTCTATAACGTCAATTCGGCTATAACGTCAATTTTTGCAATCCCCTAGAGGTGCCGTTATAAGCGGATTCTACTGTATTAGTATTAAAAAAAGATTTTCGTGCCAAAAACGTCAGTATCTTTAAGAAAAGTTCAGCAGGTTACTGCACGATGCTGCTGTTTACAAGTTACCTATGCATCTAATAATGCAACAATCTGTTCTGTTAAATCATAACACAGGCCAACAAAAAATTTTTGGCACAAAAGGTGAGAGTCATTTTAGAGTATTTTAGGGCCCCTGATTCCGAAAATGCACTTAGTTTTTTCAAATTGGCTCTAGTTTTCGAGATATTCGACAATAAAAAATACTTTTGAAATCGTTACTCAAACGCTTTCAATTGGCACATTACTTATTTTCAGCCCTGCTTACCATTGTGATGTCACAATTGCACTTGTCTAGTTCAATTGGTTGATATTGTACGAAACTTCAAACCTCAAGCAAAGGTTGAAATGAACTGTGATTAATGTAAGAGAGACATGAATATTCAATGAAAACAGTTGTGAATCAGTACCTCACAAGAAAAATAGCCCGAAAATCATGTGTTTATCAATGCAGCTTTATATTGAAAAAGTAGGCCTACTGAAATGGATACTTGTACAAATGAAATTTTATTCTAAGCCTTTGTTAAGGCCAAGACTTTGCTGCAAGAAGTTTTTTTTTATCTATAGGCTAATAAAATATGCCTTTGACGAGTAAGATGCTGTCCTCTATACGGCTGCATTGACACTGTCTGCTTTGTAAAGCGCTGAGGAGCAACGCATTCTGCGATGGATACAGCGCTATATAGCCTAAAAACAAGCATTATTATTATTACTTTGACATGAAACTGGTTGATCAAGATAAGTACTGGGTTCCTCCTGAAGTATGCAAACATTGCACTCAAACCCGTTTCTGGGCTCAAGGCTAAAAAGAAGTTCAGAGTGCCATGGCGTAAAGAGAGCCGTGGAATCACCTTATTGATACTTCTGTACGATGAATATGTTCGAGTGAAGTCGTCACAATGGATTACATGGAGTGTGCAAGGCGGCCATTGCATGGACGTTGCTATTTATGTTTTTTATTGCCTCGCTTGTTTCAAGTGGTGATTTGCTTGAAACAATAGTAAAACGGGAATAACCGAGAGTAACCTCAATACCTTCAGCAATGTTTTGGAGCAAGGTCAAGGTTTTTTCTCAAAACCATTTCTACCACCTATTGTAGTTAGAGATTTAGTTATCAAAAGTGGCAGCTGGAATCTTGGCTCCCCATCTCGATCAACGTGGCATTGTTGACTCCGAGGCCAAGATTACGTTCTTCCGTTACAAGGACAAAATTCTAGGCAGCTACTTTACTGAAGAACATAACTTTGTATTCTGTAATTACATAAATGGCCTCCATACATTGATGGGTGTTTGTACTTAGAAGCTTAGTTAGTATGTCTGATACTGCTGAAGTCAACAAATATATTAACGCAAAACACAAGTTATATATTCGACATCTTGTAGCTTATCCCCAGGCTTGCTTCACATCGTATTTTGATTGTTACTGGGCCAGTAAACGTTAAATAGCTGTTCGTTTGGGTTGTAATCAACGTGATTGGTTTCAAATAACATTTATACAACTGAAAAATGTACCTGGGATTACTTTCAGTTTTGTCTATGTAATAAACGACACGACGTTAAATCTATAGGGGCTCAAAATTGCGAAAAAAATGTTTTTGCTGTATCTCAAAAACTAGAGCCAATTCGAAAAAAACAAGTGCATTTTCGGAATCAGGGGCCTCAAAATACCCGAAAATGACTCTAACATGTCGTGCCTTTAAAAACAAAATTTTTTTTTGTTGGCCTGTGAGTTGTTCCCACAGGGGAAGACCCCATTCGTGAATAGAACGTCTTATTTAGCTGGTTTACTTTTTGTTGTGATAAATAGTGGTTGGCGACTATTCCAGTTCACATTTACTAGCAGCCAACTGTGATGTTGATGTTTTGTGCTTGTCATTGTCGGCTGCCACCGTATGTTATAGAGTAGACTTCACTGTGTGTCAATACTTGGATGAACCACCGAATGGCAGTGCCGGGAAAAGCTACTCGACAATACACGTGAGAATAAAAAATGACACGATTTTTAGTCAAAAAATAAGGGTCGACCTACAGTCCTACACTCGAGTATACACGGGTGCTCTGGGGTGTCGCGAGCAATTTCTAATATTTTCTTTTCATCTATTTTCAATATTTAAGCTAGGATCATTTTTGCTGAAAATTTTTTCATGAATTATTGTTTTTGTGACATCATTTAAGGGCAAATTTCTGTTTCACCGCATATGATGTTTTGTGGTCACAAATTCTTTGGCTATAGTTGTGGCTTTGAAATGCAAAAGTCCGTGTCTGCGGGCTAAGTTGTGTTGAATGTCTTGTAGTTCAGTAAGTGAATGCACGCTGTCAGCTGTGCACGAAAAGTTTTTACCCATTTTTGTCTGCTTAAAGAGCAGAGCATTAAAAGTCATACTGACTTTAAAACAAGTCAACTTTTCTCTTTTTTTATCAAAATGCCGTTTCATAGTGGCATTCAATTTTCGGTGTTATTATTAATATGTTGATTTCTGAAGGCGGTATTATTGATTGTCTTTCCTTAGGGCAATCACAACAAGCAAACTTGCCCATTTTTTTCACACTGCATCGGAGCTGAAGTCATGTAGAAAAACTATAAATACTATTTTTTAAGTTTTTGATATGAAACGGTTAAGGTTTGTTCCAACAACTTGCTGCATTCGAGGTGAAAAATCGTTGGTCTGCTACAGGTGTCACAAAATATTTTTCTCTTCTTTAGGGTGCCGTAAGTCTAAAAAAGTTGAGAGCCAATGTTTTAACCTTTGTTTGACCTTGACGTGATATGACTGACGTGATACAAAATATGACATGATATATTGACGTGACGTGATATGAAATGATACAAAATATTTGATACAAAAAACATTTTTATTGAGATCTTACATGTAAATTATGTGAAAAGTAGCTCCTTGTACTCCAAATTCAGAAAAAAATGTCATTGTGCCATTTTTTCGTTCACCGGTGCTGGCACAGCAAATCTGTCACGTCATTTTTACCTAACTAATATTCTAAAAACGAGAAAAAAATTGATTCAACTTATCTCCAAGAAAGCAAAAGGCATTTACTGATTCAACTTCATTGTTCAGCTTTTCAACAGGACCAACCATTCCTTCTTCAATCTTCTTGCATCTTTCACATTCAAAACCATCTCCGGATCTGCATGTCACTCTCTTCATCTTTGCACATCTTCCATGCACCCACTTCCTGCATGTCGCACACATAGACTTTTCCTTACTCTTTTTCCACATACGCACAAGGGTCGATTTTGCTCATCAACCGGCTTGGTGATTAGTGCGTCCGCCTCTGAATCGGTAGGCGTGGGTTCGACACCTTGTTGGGTCATACCAAAAGACTTTTTAAAAATGGTACTGAATCTAATTCCTGCTTGGCACTGAGCAATGGAATGGACTCGGGTGATGATGTACTCAGTTGTGCCTCTATACGCCTGCAATCCTGCATTGACACTGTCTGCTTTGCAAAGTGCTGAGGGGCAACGCATTCTGCGATGGATAGAGCGCTATATAAATCCAAGCATTACTATTATTATTGTGGTTTCTTTCCCTTTCTTTCAACTTATTACAATCTTTGTCTTTTTAATGTTGACCTTTACATTGAAGCAACTTCGTCTACTTCTCAAATTTATCTTTCACATCTTCCATTGTGTCACTCAACAGAGCCAAATCATCGACGTATAGTATCTCCATCAATGAATCTTCTCTTACACATTCGATTCGGATTTCACATCAATCACAATGGCAAAAATTAGAGAGAGGACGGAACCTTGGTGTACTCCCGCCTTCACCTAAGCAACCTTCTGAGAGCGCAGATCCAATGTGAACTCTCGTCCTTACACCGCCACAAAGACTCATCACTGCTTGCACGAGTGCTTCTGGTATTTCTTTTTTTCTCATTGCCCATTCCATCACTCTTCTTGGAACTCTATCAAACGCATTTTCCATGTCCACAAAGCACATGTACAGTACATTGTACAAGTTCTTTCTCTTGTCAGGATATTCCTCTTGCAACCTTCTCAAAATAAAAATAGCATCTGTCGTTCCCTTCCCAGGCATAAATCCACACTGCATCTCGTCCAGCTTCACTACAGATCTTATTCTATTCTCCAACACCCTTTCCACTACCTTAATTGCATGCTCAAACAGTTTTACTTCCCTACATGACCCACAATCCATTACGTCACCCTTTCCCTTAAAGATGGATATCACCACGCTCGTCTTCCATTCATTTGGCATTCCTTTTCCATCCAACACACGTTGATTGATTTCCTGCATTGGTTTCAATCCTGTCTGTCCACTTGCGCGTATCATTTCCACAGTGTCTTCAGATAGTCCAGGAGCCTTCCCCGATTTCATTTTCTTCATTGCTTGCGTCACCTCCACTTGAGTTACTCTCTTTAATGGACCTAATACCACGTTGGCTTCCACCTTTTCATCCCAATCGTTTCCCTCGTTTATTACCACCTCCATATGTTCTTTCCAAAGTCTTCCACAATCTTACTCCTTGAAACCAATTTTTCCATCCCTTCCTTTAATACATCGTCCACCATCCACATCTTTCCCATCCCGCTTCAGAACTGTCATAAACTTATATACTTCATTGAGACTGTTTTTTAATTTGGTCAATTCCTGCCCAGCTTCTTTCTTCATTGCTATTGCAGCTATTCTCTTTGCCCGATTTTTCAATTGCTTGTACTTGAGCTTAGTTTCTTCTGATCTATTTCTGCACCAATCTTTGTATGCGACTTTTTTCTCACCAATTACTTCCCTTACTTCTTCATTCCACCACCACGTAACTCCTCGATCCATCCTGCCTTTTGTTTTCCCACAAACTTTATCACAAGCTTGCAGAACTCCATTCTTGAAGGATACCCATAGATCAGTCACATTGTTGTGAACAAGACTTTCAACTCTCTTTTAAACCTTTCTCTTGTGTTGGCATTTTCTAACTTCCAAATTTTTTATTTTGATCACCCTATTTTTATTTGCATAATACCTTAATTGCTTAAATGCAAAATGCTAAACCTTAAATGCATAATTCAGACCTTTCTTGTCCAAGTCGATAACTACCAACCTATGCTGAAGTTCGCATGGTGTCGCTTTCACATCTTTGATTAGTTTTCTGTTTTTCCTGCATACCAAACCAAACTCAATTTAAGTTTCATTTCCACCTGCACTGAAAGTCATTGTTCTTCCTTCATTTTTCTTAAATCATGCATTTGCAACACACAGGTCCTTTTCGCAGCAAAACTCTAGTCGCTTTCCATCGCGATTCCTTTCTACCACGCCAAACCCTCCATGGACACCTTCAAACCCATTGATTTGTTTGCCAACATGCCCATTAAAGTCTTCAAGACCCAATACGATTTCTTGATAATTTCTAGTGCTTCATTCATGGGCCATTTTGTCATAAAATCTTTTCTTTTTCTGTATCAGATCTTCCACTTTGCGGTGCATAAGCACAGATTACTCTTATTGCTACATGGTCAAACACTATCAACATCGCCATTATTTTGTCACTCTGTCTACGAGCATCAACAACATTTTCACATAGCTCTTCCTTTACTAAAATCCCAACTCCTCCGGTCCCAATGTCATTGCCCAACCACCACAGCTTGTATCTCCTTCCTTTGGCATGGGCATTAATGTCAGACGTAAGGTTAAAAACTAGGCTTCTTCGAAGCAAAATGGATGACGATGATATTAATTGATGTAAAAGGTAAAGGTGGTCCCATACTTGATTCAAGTGTAGTGTATGAGAAGATAAGGTTCTACTAAGCCTTCAGCACTAAGGAGAGTTTGGTGGCCAGTTCTTTTCTCTCGGCCGCCTTTCCTGCAGCAATTAATAGACCTTTTCCGAGCTGATCTCAGTCAAGCGTGACCGGGTAAACACGGTCCTCTGAGATGGCGCAGTCAGAACTGATTTTGCTTGAAACTTGTTACATTTTTGCGCGTATTGTAAGTTGTAACGACATCGCAACGTTTTCTAAGTAGTTTTTATCTGGACAAACATGTGTTTTAATGTCTATGAAACCTTTTGTCAGTTCGTTTCATTTTTTTGACAGAAAGATACCAGTTAACATGCTTGGATTAGTTAATCAAATTTGGGCTGTTTGTTGCATGTATAAATTTATATCGTTTTGCAAGACATCTGGCTATTAACACCCCCCAGGACTTGTTTTAGAATTTATTTTAGACACACAGAAAAGCACCAATAAATTTTGCAAATTGTAAATCGCGCAAAGTTTACGTGATTTACGCTTCTTTTAACTAATCTGTGGAAGCAATTTCAGAATCGCTTACTCTGTTGGGTTTTTGTCTAGCTGAGTTTTTTGTGTTCTCTAATTTTAGCCGCAAATTTTTGCCCGTTCGTGTGTAACATCTACCTTTAATAAGTTAATAGCTGTTTATCTGTTAATAAATTTCATACAAATTACCCTGAAAGTGTTTCCAGAAAGCGCTATAACTCATTATTTGGGTGTAATTTTGCAAAAATTTTCCGGGGGAGCACGCCCCCGGACCCCCCTAGAATACGCGTGCCTTCGGCACGCTCTAACCCCCCGCCAGCTTTATTGCTTCCCTTGCTTAAACCACCAGGATACGCCACTGCACATCAGGTGGCGATGTCTTAAATCAAACACTTTGTCGTTCTCTTCAATTCATCAAATATTTGCCCCCCCCTCCCAATTTTTTTTCTGGCTACGCCACTGGCGTCAGAGCAGCAACGTCTTACCCTGACTTTTGCTTAGAACTGAACCAGGCAAAAACAAACTTGCCACAATTGAAAATCTCTCATCACTATCATTTCCAAATTCAAGGACAAATGGCTATATCTGGAATGACTTGGTGTGATCTTTTTGTGTCAACGTCCAAGTCACTGTTTGTACGGAGAATTCCATTTGATGGTGATTTTTGGAATTGTATGTTACCTAAACTAAACAATTTTTACTTCGGCCATGCTTTAAACTATTTATGCAGTACAGAGGGAACTCAACAAATCATTTCGCTCTTTGAAATCTGCACATTTTTACATCTAAAGCCACTTTATTCAGTGCAGACAAACAGACGGTTCATATTCAGGTGAGGTGATCACAGGTCACTGCATGAACATGATGAAATTAACAAAACATGCTTACAAGCGATGTATAATCTTTTTCTGACGAAAGTATTGGCCTTTGAAATTGCAAAGCATGCAAAAAACAGCCCAAATTTGATGAACTATTCCAAGCATGTTAACTGGTATCTTTCTGTCAAAAAAATGAAACGAACTGACAAAAGGTTTCATAGACATTAAAACACATGTTTGTCCAGATAAAAACTACTTAGAAAACGTTGCGATGTCGTTACAACTTACAATACGCGCAAAAATGTAACAAGTTTCAAGCAAAATCAGTTCTGACTGCGCCATCTCAGAGGACCGTGTTTACCCGGTCACGCTTGACTGAGATCAGCTCGGAAAAGGTTTATTGATGTATACAAATACATGCTGTAATGCTAAACCAAAATGAAAAAGAATCTGAATCTTTGTTCTCACTACATATTCTTTCATTGCGATCTTACATTCTTAGTGCGTTGTTACTACCTCCTTTATTGCATTTTTATTATGTTACTTTGTTTATTGTCTTCTTATCATGTATAGGTTAATTTACAAGTATTCATTTGTTCCTCAGAGCAATTTGAGTATGAGACCCTAGTTTAAACACAGTTTTTAAGCAGGATTCATAAAATAGTGTAAAAGTCGAGGTCGGAAAACGAAACTAGTTTAGCAGCCTGGGAGGATTGCTTCCCAGAAAATTGTGAGTAATATGTAATTGTAATGTAATTAATATGTAATTGTAACGTTGTTTTGATCGCTTTTGGTGCATTTCTAGGCCCAATAAGGATTTTTTTAACAAGGCTTTTTTAACAAATTAAAACAGGATTGCTTTATAAGTTTGAGTGACAAGTTTTGATTTAAATTGAAGCTACGGTTTAAATATATTTTCTTTCACAACTGCAGGAGGATTTCAATAACTTGTTTGTTGAAGGTTCGTAGAGAAAGCATTTATGGTCATAAAGTAAAGTTTTGAGGTGCCCCATCTTTCGTATACAAATTATAGCCTATGGGACGTTAAGTTGCCTGTGGGACGTTAAGTTACACAAGGCACATTTCACCTCATAGCTTCCCTGAAATAGGTTAATTTAATTGATGTGTTCTCAATGGCACCTGTTAATGTTAGGTTAGTAACATGGAATTGAGGAAGTAAAACAAGCGAAAAAACTTCGCGAAACTGTAGAATTTTATATTTTGGGGGGAGGTAACCAATGTGACCAAGTACTATGCTTAGATCCGTTACTGCTTTGATAGATACAAGTAAAAGGTAATACTCATTTGTATGTATTTAGTGAAGGGATGCAATTGTTTTCCGCTTTAATCGATTTATTTTATGGCGAAGAACATACTTTCAACCAACTCGAATTCATCACAGCCATTTCGTACGTGTGTTCTTGAGACCCGGTTGCAATGTTTCGCAACCTGATACTGGGTCGCGACCCAGTGTTTGGAAACCCCTGATCTAAACCACCACAAAATACAAACAGTTTGCTTTATTAAATAAAGGTAGGATTGGTGTTCTGTATGAAAACAGTTGCAAAAGTGCAAAATTGTTGCTGTACCTGATATTCTTGTTCGAGGCGTGATGCTTTTACAGCATCTTCCACTGAAACATTGCGATGAATAATAGCAAGGGCAAGAATAAGTGACTTCAAGGTGTTCGTCATCATCTCGACCCCTGTAGCAAAAGTTCCTTTACATGTGACAAAATACAATTCAAACTAACTCTCGTTTGAGTTTGAAAATACTGATTCAAATCTGCACTAAACAAGTAGATTTGAACAGAAAACCCAATACGAACGAAATCGGTTAAGTTCTACAATCTGCATACTGCTTAAACGTATTTAAAATCATTAATTAACCAATTTCGTCTGATCCTTGGCTAGAGGGTCATAGTTGGAACTGGAAAAAAAAAACGCTTTTGACTCCGATATAAAATGAAGACTAAAAATTTTCTTTGCTTTTATAATCAAGGTAGTTGCCTATTGTTTGGATAACAGGACAAATGGAAGTGGTGGATGCAAAGTAACTGTGACAGGAACTACAAGATTTGGTTGGGGTGAAATGTTGTATGGCAAATTTTTTTTAATACAGATGAAGGAAAAAGTCTGTGCAGCTTGCAAAATTGTATGGCAGTGAAACTTGAATGCAGGCTGCATAGCCAAGTGGTTTGACGTTTGATATGGCGCCAGTTCGACACTGCTCAAGAGCATGTGGCCGTATCTTTGGCAAGACACTTATGCATGGCATCAATTGCGAAGTGACACTCCTTTGGCAATAGCCCTTATCAGGGCCATAGCCTGCTTGAATATTAAAACGGAAAGGGCAATGGTAAGGTGAAAACGAGGAGAAGTCAAATGGTGTTTAACTGTTTAAGACAGTATGAGCATATATGGCTGCTCTGGTAGTCTTTCAGTGTAGTCCGGAAACATCGTTAACCTGGAATGGTAAAAGAATATGCAGGGTCATCATAATTAACGCTGCAAGAGATCCAATTCAAAAACTGGCAAAGGAGGCAAACATGGCCTATGGAACCATGTTCACAGTTCTCAAGAAGAATTTAAAGATGGTCCCATTCAAACACATGAAGAAACAGTTGTTAAATGCCAATACCATTGAGAAACGTCTCTCCAGAGCTAGAATTCTGCTCTCACACATTGAAGGAGAAGGCACGTTGCCAAACCTTGTGTTCAGCGATGAGAAGAAATTTGATGTCTAGCATGATTTTAACAATCATGACGTAGAACCCTGGGTAGTCACTCGGAGACAAGGGGTGGCATCAGTGATAGTGTGGGCCGCAGTCAACGGATCAGGAAGGAGTCCATTGATTTTTGTGAACCAAGGAGTGAACTTGAACCAAGAAAACTATCAAAATGATATTCTTGAGGGTTCATTGTTGCCTTGGGCAAAGAAACATTTCAAAAAACGTAATTGGTCATTCCAACAAGATTCTGCCCCTTCACATGGAGCTAAGAGAATGCAAAACTGGCTTTCAGCCAATGTGCTGTTCTTCATTTCCAAGAAAGAATGGCCTCCTTCATCCCCAGACCTGAACCCCCTTTGACACCTGGCTTTACCTGGAGAGCAAGGTTTCGACTAAACACCACAAAAGTTTGGAAGCGCTGAAGGCTAATCTGAAAAAAGAATGAGCCAAAATACCTCAAAGAGTGAGGTAAACAAAGTTGGGCTGAGGGAAGACGTGATTGACATGACGAAATAAAATAAAAAAGAGGAGAAAATCAGTGCATGAAAAAAAAATTGGCTACTTTTATTAGTGAGAGTTAAACTGAAACTTGATAAAACAGAGTATTTTTTAAAATTGTTCTCTGAAATTCATAGGCTTATAAGTGCCTTTAGTCATAATCTTCATATGAGCCCTTGGGGCAGACATCCTGTTCTCTTAACCATCCCATGTTGACAATGTTTTTCAGACTATACTGAAAGGCCGTGAACAAGCAGTCAGTCAATAGCCTCTTCATCGTAGACATGTAAACCTGGTAACTAATGGATGTAAGATGGTACAGTTATTAACGGGTGTAGTCTTAGGTCTGTTCCACGATACCACACTTTCAGGAACAAAATGATGCAGCTCCTTATTGGTCGTCGGTTGAGCCAAAAAGTCTGATACAAGTGCAAAGACAGTAGAAATATACCGAATATAGATTGATCCCTGCTTTTTTGCTAAAAATTGGAGCCATTTTTTATTCCCTCGTGTATGAGTCAATGTCACAATCACTAGGTATAGCCCACACGGCAGGCTACATTACAAGTGTGCTATTTTAATGGTATAATTCTTGCAAGATGTTATTGTCGGCTATTGTCATAAGGTAACCCTTTGCTCAAAAGTTACATAACCCTCATTGTGAAACCTGTTTCTAGAACATTTTGCATACGCGCAAATCAAAAAACTTCTTTAACTTGAAAGAACAATTTGACGTAACGTATACGGTTATGACGTCACAAACATATTGGCGTATATCGCAGGGCCCACAAGAAGGGGGGACAACCGGTGCATTGCACCGGGGCCCGGTGAGTTCAAGGGGGCCCGACAAAATATTTAAATTCACGCGTTAAAGTTGATTTCAACAATTTTGCATAAAATATTGTTTTTTATATTAGTTCCGTATTTCGATTGGGCCCCCTCATGAGTATGCCCTTTTTTAAAACTACAGAATTTTCAATTTTTTGGGTTCAAGGGGCCCGACAAAATGTTTAAATTTGCGTGCTCAGGTCGATTTTGTATAAAATATTGTTTTTTACGTTAGTTTCGTATTTCGATTGGGCCCCCATGGGTAGCCTATACATGCCCTTTTTCAAAACTACAAAATTTTCAATTTTTTGAGTTCATGGGGCCCAACAAAATGTTTAAATTTGCGTGCTCAGGTCGATTTTGCATAAAATATTATGTTTTTATTTTAGTTTCGTGTTTCGATTGGGCCCCTCATGGGTATGCTCTTTTTCAAAACTATAGAGTTTTCAATTTTTTGAGTTCAAAGGGCCCGACAAAATGTTGAAATTTGCATGCTCAGGTCGATTTTGCATAAAATATTGTTTTTTATATTACCTGTAGTTTCATATTTCGATTGGGCCCCCTTATGGGTATGCCCTTTTTCAAAACTACAGAATTTTCAATTTGTTAAGTTCAAGGGGCCCAACAAAATGTTTAAATTTGCATGCTCAGGTCGATTTTGCATAAAATATTGTTTTTTACTTGATATTATATTAGTTTCGTATTTTGATTGGGCCCCTCATGGGTATGCTCTTTTTTATGACTACAGAATTTTCAATTTTTTACTTTCAGGGGGGCCTGACAAAATGTTTAAATTTGCGTGCCAAGGTTGATTTTGCATGAAATATTATGTTTTATGTTAGTTTCGAATTTCGATTGGGCCCATCGTGGGCATTCTTTTTTAAAAAAACTACAGAAAACACATATATATTGCAGTGTGAATGAATATTTCAGTTTATTTCAATGTTTTAATTTCAGTGTTAATGTTTTAATTTCAGTGGTGTTTTAATGTGAATATTTGGGTGTGTACGGTATGTTTTAATAAGCAATTGATTGATCAGGTTAGGTTACAGTCATTACACAGAAGGTATTCCATGCATTTTTCTGACATCTTGTCAATTTATGACACAAGCAAGCAGTGACAGTTTGTGTAATCATGTTGAACTGGTACAATTTTAGTTGTAGATAATCTAGTGTAGTGTGATATTTTAAGAGTTCAGAAAATAGTAAAAAGTACCGGTATTAAAATATTGTTAGAATTGCTTAGCAAGAAGTCGTTAACTGTCACTTTTTCAGTACAAAAATGTTCAAGTGTTTTTTTTTTTATACTAATTATACTGAATCATGGAACTTCTCTAATATAGCCTGAGACAGTACAGTATTTTTGAGTTTTTAGGACTTGAATGATTTTGCTACATTATAATGCAAGCAAGTTTCGTGGAGGCAGTGCTGGAAAATAAATTTGTCCTTGTAGCAGGGCCAAATGTCATAACAGTCTAACAAAAATCGAAAAAAGTTAAAAGATTAGTGAAAGTGTGATTTTTTGAGTAAAAAATCATAGATCTTTACTTCTGTTGAAGTATATACAGTTTCTTTTAACTCTAGACAGAATCAGAAGTGTCCTAATTGCAATGTAACTTACTTTTTCCAGCACTGCAGAAAAAATATTTGTTGATACATTTTTTGATATATTTGATATATTTGTTAATATAAACAAGTATTTTTTTATATATCTTAAGTTTTCCTTTTCATTTGTTTTCACTAAGTATTTCTTAGCAGTCTTCTCCAGCCAGGTCAATCCAATCTTACTTTTGAATTTCAGGACCAGTGTCAATATTGACTCAAAACAGCCATTCTGTAGTTATGCAGGGTATTTGTAAAGGTATTGATACATAGTATAGTGATAGATGTAGGTACATTTACATTGATAGGACTTGAAAATAGAAATATATTCAACTTTGTTTTCTACTGACCGCTTGCTGTAGAAATGAAGAGAAACTGACACTCAATCGTGCTTGAATGCAGTTTCACTCAAACAAGCAAAGAAAACTAAAGGAGTAAAAATAAGAAGCAACCTATTGATCCTGAAATGAAGTTGGTATATATATATATTTCTTAATGTCGTGAACAATAGCAATGCATTCATCCAAGTTTGGTCTCCTAGTCTCTGCTGATTTTAAGGTCAGAAATGATATTGTACGGTATGTAAAGCTGCATGCACACATATGCAATGCTACATATGTATGTCAGCCATGCCGGATAGTGTTGCCATTTTTATCTTCAAAGTGGATATTTTTACCCACTTTTTGCCATGGTTACAATCAGGTATTGCCAGAGTTAGGATTAAAGTTAGGAAGGGTTAAGGTAAGGGTTAGAGTTAGGAATAAGGTTAGGGTTCTGATCTTTGCCCAGGACTAAAAAAAATTTCCAAAATATGATACCGTACAAGTTTTTCTTTTCAACAGCTATAAACTTTTCCTCAAATTTGGGCAGAATTCCTTATCTGGCAACACTATTGAGGCTATATTTACACTACATAGTGTAACTATAGCCACAGCCTTTTATCTTTGTGTATAACTAGTGTGTATCTGTGAATTTAAAGTCATAAACACCAGTACAATACTGCATTCTTTGTGAAATGGTGGAGTGTTAATACTTTAACCTAATGTATTCTTTATATTATTTTTTAAACAGGTCTGGTTTTAAAATAAAAACACTGTGCGGAACACCATGTATGCATTGGCTTTGTGGATTAACGTGCAACGCAAATTTTGCTTGTGATTTGTGAGATATCATGCGACATGTCGTGCCGTGGGCCCGGCAGCAACATCTGCACCGGGGCCCGGCAGGGCTCTTGGAGGCCCTGTTATGACAAAATCAGAATAGTGAGTTCTTGTGATGTAACATTACAGTAATTTCTGGAAGTTGCTAGTCAAAACTAATTGGCTATCTTTTTAGTGTAGACTTTTGGTTATTAAGAGACTCTAAGTTTCTAATTAAAAAAGGATAATTTAAGCTTTCTGTCTGTCTAGTCTAGGGTTATGATTTGGTTACCTACAAAAGTTACACAAGTACAATGTAATATTAAATATATTTGTTATAAATAAAAATTACAAGTTTGGGAAATTGAAAAATATGTCTAGCCAATTTAGTTTTATCGACCAGTGTCAGAAGAGCGACATTTTCCAGTCATGAATTTTACCTTCTCGTTCTGCTGTTCAGTCCGTTCTCTTTGCAAGTATATTTCTGAGTGTCTGCATTTTTCAATTCCCCGCTTATTTCATAATATATCGGTAATACCTTTTTATCGGTAATAGACTATCATGAGAGTTATGAAAGCAAAACCGGTTACATAGTTGTGTCGCTTTAGAAATACAGATGTGTTAAGCTAAATTCTGTGTGAGTGACATTGGTTAAACAGGAAGCGTGACCTAAGTTTCGTGGGAACAGAACCTAGGTTTTGAAATTGCAGCGTTGAAATGCATTTTGCAATTCTGATAAGTTTCGGTTAAATGTTAAAATATAAATTTGTTGCTTAAAAACATGGTACATGTTACAAGTAGGTGAGAGTTGATGTTATTAGAAATCGTGATCGAGAAGAAAGTTGTATGAGAGTTGGTATTATTAGAAGTTGTACAGTAAATGATTGTACAAAGTTGCAGCCAAAATTAGACTTGTATTACGAATTTGAGTTGTAGCTGTTGATTACAGTTGAATTTAGAGTTGTAGCTGTGGTGGTCGATTGTATTTGGAGCCGATTAAACAAGTGCTGTTCAGAGTTATTTTTGATTAATTGTTGGAAGTGTTAAACCATTCGTCAAAGTAATTCTGCAGAATGTAATTCTTAAAGAATTTCTTTCTACAATCTTATGATTCAAAAAGGAAAGGTCAAACCCGGGTTGACTCGTTACTTGGCGTGCAAAGGCAACCAGTCATTAAGACCAATGAAGGTTGGGGGTAAAAGCAAGGTCATTCTCCCTGTAGAAAAACATGCACCAAAAAGCCTCATAAGTGTTGATGGCCCAGTTTCCAACAAGAATCTCCTGGTATTCTGACAATGCCGTTAGAAATTC